>NW_023425573.1:47641628-49004128 GCF_014108245.1 Pipistrellus kuhlii | reverse complement strand
TCAAATACTTCTGTAAATTCTGCTCCCTAAAGAATTCGTGGCAAGTCTGTTGCTATGGTGTAGTCTCACCTGGGACTTGTTTAGCTCCTTTCTCAATCAGATATATGAACAGTGATGAATTTAAAAACAGAAATCCTCATAGAAAAATCAGAATGAAGAAATCCAGATAGATAAATGAAGTACTATGGCTTTTCTTTTTCTGCTCTCACTTATGGGTTCTTTTTTGTGATCTGAAGAGTCTCGAGATCCAGTAAAGGCATTTCTGTCTCACTGTAAAATGAGCTGAATGTCATAGAAGGCACTGTTTATTGGAATGGAAACTTTATGGGGAAGACAATCTCTAAAAAACGGCAAGCTAGATTCTCTTCATTTGCAGCTGCTTCCCTAGATCTTTAGAAACTATTAGTTGTTTGAGACCATCAGGGTACTCGTGCCATCTTTTTAAAGTATTGCCAACGAAAGGATTCTGAGTCCCAGTTATTAAATTTAAGAAGCTAATCACATCAGAGTAAAATAACAAACTAGACAGTGTGACCTTTAATGGATTGTTTGGGCTCATATGTTTTTAAAGATATTATTATCTTTCTCCTGTCACCTTGAAATCAGTTTGATTGCCATGCTCTGAGGATAGTGATAAAGAGCACCAACTTCACATCCTTGTTGGCCATTTTCCAGGTGTGCACCCTTGGAAATTCATGATCAACATCTCAAAAATTAGAATAATAGTACGTGTCTCGTGGAATGGTTATAGAAATTAAATAAGAGGGGCTTAGCACATAGAAGTAATTCACTGAGTATTGGTTGTAATCACCATTTATGATATGCATAGAAAGTGTTATGTAGTTATTTGGCTTATAGTCAGCACCTAATAGATAATAGCTAGTACTACCAGTACCGTTATAGTAATTCTTTAAATGAATCTGTGATTTGTCCAATATTATGCAACTAGCAAATGAAAAAGCCTAGATTCAAATCCAGGCTGCACCCCAAATCCTATAATCCTTCCATCTTTGTTCTGTTGTTCCTCAAATCATATGCCTTTAAAGAGGCTTGCAAATTTTTAAATTCTAGGACCTGGGTCAGCAAACTCTGGCCCACAGACTAAATCTGGCTCTCTGCCTGTTTTTTTACAGTAGGGGTGTCGAACTCAATCAGAGAAGGGGCCAAAATCTAAAATCCAGCCTAAATCGCGGGCTGAATGGTTTACTGAACAGTCATAAACTGTCATTGTGATGGAAACGCAGCGGAGTGCAGTGATGACAGCGCGGTGAGGGCCACATTGCAAGGCCTGGCGGGACGGATTTGGCCCGAGGGCCTTGTGTTTGACACATGTGTTTTACAGCCTGCAAAGTAAGATTTTTTTTAAAATATTTTTAATGGTTTAAAAATAATCGGAAGACAACTATTTTATCACACCTGAAAATTCGATGAAATTCAAATTTCAATCTTCATATATAAAGTCTGGTTGTACACAGCTACCATGTTCATTTATGTTGCTGTCTACAACTGCTTTTACACTACCGAAGCCAAGGTAGCTGGTTATGACAAAGACCTATCTTATCATCTACAAAGCCCCAAATATTTACTATCCAGCCCTTTTTAGAAAAAGTTTGCCAACACCCTCTTGAGGATATTAGAACAAAAACCTTTGATTAGAAGTTTTTATGAGACTTGAAAGGTCATTAAAGCTCCCACACCTTAGAGACCCAACAACTAGTGAGCCAGATGATGTTTGCCTTGTTGTACCAGAGAATAGGAAATAGATGCCAAATGATAGGGCCGTGGTTGGCAAACTGTGGCTGTCGAGCCACATGCGGCTCTTTGGCTCCTTGAGTGTGGCTCTTCCACAAAATACCACGGCCTGGGTGAGTCTGTTTTGAAGAAGTGGCGTTAGAAGCAGTTTAAGTTTTTAAAAAATTGGCTCTCAAAATTTCAATCGTTGTACTGTTGGTATTTGGCTTGATGACTAATGAGTTTGCCAACCATTGCAATAGGCAGCACTACTCTGCTCTTCATGTTCCTAAACATTCTGCTTAACCTAAGATTATTTGGCATTTTAAGATGGGGATTTATCGCCGAAACCGATTTGGCTCAGTGGATAGAGCGTCAGTCCGCAGGTTTTCTGGGTTCGATTCTGGTCACGGGCATGTACCTTGGTTGTGGGCACATCCTCAGTAGGGGGCCTGCAAGAGGCAGCTGATCGCTGACTTTCTCTCATCAATGTTTCTAACTCTCTATCTCTCTCCTTTCCTCTCTATAAAAAATCAATAAAATATATATTTTTTAAAAAGATGGGGATTTATCTTTATATCTAAGCTTGAATGTTTTAATTCAATTCCCCATTGTCTTGAGGAAAAATTTCATATAAGATATAGATCACTCTGCTTCTGGGACACCCCCCCCCCACACACACACACACACACACAGACTTCCTGGGTCTGATTGGAGAGCTCATGTGTTTCTTCTCTTTTTTCTCCTCTCTTCTCTCTCTCCTCCCTCTCTCTTCTTCACCTACCCTTCTCTCTCTATCTCTCACTTCATTTCTGCCCACCACAGTATCTGGCACATAATAGTTTAAACAAATGAATAAATCATTAATCAAGTCAATCCTTTAAGTCGCTGAAAGGAAAGTCATAATTCTGGTTTCATCCTTGTAGATAAGACCTTTCACTACTGATTTTTGTGAAAATGTCTTAGTATTTTTAACAGAAGAAGCTATTAGAGAAGAAAATATAAATATTTTCAGGATATGTTTTGTTAGAGAATTTGGCTTAAGTTTGATACATAATATTGGGTTTTTAAAAATATATCGAAGCTACTCTAAGTAATCATTGTTGGATGAATGTATAAACAAGTTGTGGTATATAAATGCAATGGAATATTATTCACTCTTAAAAAGGAAGAAAATTCTGATACATGCTACAATATAGATGAAACTTGAAAACATTATGCTAACTGAAAATAAGACAGTAACAAAAAGACAAATTGTATGATTCAACTCATTTGAGGTACCAAAAGTGGTCAAATTCATAGAGACAGAAAATAAAATGGTGGTTACTAGGGGGTTGGTGGAGGGAGAAATTGGAAAAACTTATTTAATGTGTATGACATTTTGATTTGAGAAGTTGCAGAGATGGATGGTGGAGATGGTTGCACAATAGTGTGAGTGTACTTATTGTCACTGAACTGTACACTTAAAAATTGTTAAAATGGTAAATTTGATGTTATAGATATTTTCCCACAAAAATACATATATAATTATATCTATATCTATATCTACATATATACGCCCTAACAACCGGAATAACTGGTGGGGATGAAGCCAGCTGGCCAACCTCCCATGGCCCCTCCCCCAGCCAGTCCCGCCCCAATCTGCCTATCCCACTCCAATAGAGGAGTGGGCTGCCAGCCAACCTCCTCCCATCTCCTCCCCACAGGTCTGGCCCTGATCTGAGCCAGGCCAGTGGACCATCTGTACACAAATTTGTGAACTGGGCCTCTAGTACATATAAATAATCATCTGTGACTTTAAATATCATTTCCACTTTGGATACTTAACCAAAATTATATGACACAATAAATTACTAATTGCTTCAAACTAATATTATCTTATAAAAATGAAAAATTTACTATCTGATACTTAGTATCTAAGTGAATCGGCCCTGCCTTTATTTAAAATTTAAAGTAAAGGGTAAGGGTCCTCTTCCCTGTTTTATTTCCAAAAGTATGTTGATATATAGAACTTGTAACAAAGATTATGTAGATTTGATTTTATGTTGCATGAGCAGAACTTCCTTCTTAGCAGTTTATGGATGGAAATTAAAACTATATAACTACCTGTAAAGTACATTTAAAAAATTACCAATAGTAAAAAATAGGGGTTTAGTGTGATTTTACATGAATAAATAACTATTTTATTTACAGAAATTAATAACAAATGAATACTCAGGGTAAAAGAAATTAAATATTCACCTGAATTTTGTAAAATAGAAGGAAGCCACCCTTGTAGGTTGTCTAGTTCCTTTCTCCAACTATTTATCTTTTCTCTGAAATTAAGTTTTTAGAATATACCTCAAGAAAACAGTTTTCTGCATGCTCCAGTATATGTCTTTTTAAAAATAACTAAAATAACTATCTTGCTCTATTTTCCTGAGTAATCTTTCTTAAATATTATTACACATCAGTGTATGTGGATTTACTTCAATCCTTTCTAGCATTTGCATAGAGTTTTATTATATAAATGCATGTAATATAATCATTTAATTGGTTCCTCATTGATGGATGTCAATTGGATGGGTTGGTTTTGTGTACTTTTCCAAGTATATCCAAATTCTCAACATTAGAACTGATGGGCTCATGGGTAGCTACATATTTAATTGGGGGTTGGGGAGAATATTGTTAAATTTACACCAATTTATATTCCACAGCACCTTTTCTCCAGAGCCTTAGGAATGCTGTGTACTTGAAATCTGCTAAGGGCTGTTACTCATTGCTAGAATGGGTCTTTGCAGGTCATTAGAATCCATGTTATTGAATCCCTTAGAAGTACTTTATTTACTTAGTTACTTTTTGGAAGATCTAATTGGGTCGATTAGGTGATTCATGAATCAGGCCGCACCCCATCTAGCAACTACTAGAAGGGGGCACCCCTAGTACTTTAATAGCTTCAGAAAAGCAAAAATATCAATTCTCCTGTCAATCAGAATACCATTTTCCAGCAACCAGACTATTTCCTTAGCAGGATCTGCCCTGGTACCACTTAAATAATATTTTATTTCTTTAGCCTTTTTCCCCTTTTATTTCTTCTTAATTTTCTGAATCAGATTTTAATTTTAAAAATCATATGCTTGTAAAAAGTGAAAATATAAAGAGATAATATAAAAGTGTAAATAATATCTCCATCCCTTTCTTGATCCCACCCTCCTGTGGTAACCAATCTTTCTGATCTGCTATGTTCCTATCTGTTTTCTTCATGCTCACACCCATATAGATCTGCTTGTTTGTTAAGTTTTATTATTTTGTTGTGTTTCATTCAGCTCTTCAACTGGCTTTTTAACTTGATTACATATAATGGTCTTTCTGAGGCAACAGATAAAGGCCCAGTACATTCTTATTAATATCTACACAGTTCTTAAACTGTACATGTAGTTTGGAGAGTCTTTAGTTTGTTGAAATATTGCCATGTTAGATATATATTATTCAAATTGTTTTATAATGCTGCAACTAATATTTTATATATATTGCTGCTTTTATTTGTGTATATATCCAAAAGAAGAATTATTGGGAATAGGTATTGTTAATCTTAGTAGATGTTACCAGATTGTTTTCCCAGTGGTTTTTAACAAATTACACTCACATGAACAGTATGTTCTCTTTTCCTTGCCTCCTCCCCAAACTTGGGTGTGATCACTTTTAAAATATTTGTCCATGTGATGAAAAATGGCATGTCATTGTTGATTTTTTTTCTCATGAGTGAAATTGAGCAGTTTTATTCTGATATTTTGATTAGCATTTACATTTCATCTTAGATGACTTTACTTATTCATATCCTTTGTCTGTTTTACTGTGGTTTTACAAATTTGTTTACATGGGATTTAAAATGTATTTATGTATTCTGTGTTACATATTTACTTTCTTGTCATTTCACTTTACATGATCTTTGGCATATAAAGTTCTATTTTTATTTAGTTAAATATATTTATCTTTTATCCCATACGATTTGAGGTTTCTTATGTTTTTTAAGGAGGTCTATATCATCCTAAGGTTATAAAATATTCCATTTAGGTCATCTTATATATTTTGGGATTTTTCTCTCCATTTATTATAGAACATGTGTGTGTGTGTGTGTGTGCATGGTTTGAGGTAGTAATCTAGCTTTATTTCTCTAATTATGCAGGAGTTCTTTTCCTGTGAATGAAATTCTACTTTTGTCATATTTAGTAAGTTTCCATATATACTAGCATCATGTTCTTTAATTCTTATTACATTTCAGGGCTTTCTTTGGTTTAGGAAGATAGTTGTTTTTGTTTTTTTAAAATATATTTTATTGATTTTTTACAGTGAGGGAGAGAGAGAAGATAGAGTTAGAAACATCAAGGAGAGAATCATTGATCAGCTGCCTCTTGCATACCCCTACTGGGGATATGCCCGCAACCAAGGTACATGCCCTTGACCAGAATTGAACCTGGGACCTTTCAGTCCGCAGGCCGACGCTCTATTCACTGAGCCAAACCGGTTTTGGCAGGAAGATAGTTTTAAAACAGTAATATCGATTACCATTCTAAATATAACCTTCAGGAATAGAAAATAAGACAACCTGCCTTTTTTTTTTTTTTTTTCCTTTTAGCTTCCTGTAATGGAAAGAGCAACAATTTAGAATTTCATATCCTGTTCTTCACATGATAATGGTGTAACCTTGAGCAAGTCATTTGTTTTGCCTCTCACTTCAACTAATTAGCAACCTAAACTAAACTTTTGTGGAATTAGAGAAAAAAATATGAACAGTGCCTGGCATTCATTCAGTGGTACTATTTTTATTAGTGTATGACCTAACACAAAATAAGAAATTAAGACATTTATATGAAATTATACCTGTTTCAACCGTAAGCAGGTATATTTCTTCATGAATATTTATTGTGTGCAAGAAAAATGAATTCCAAATGTGGTGATTTTAAAGATTCCTTCAGATGAGTAAATTAGTTTGAACAATAAAAAATAAAAATAACACAGTATATTCAAATCTAATACTTTTTTTTTCTACTGAGTTAAATAGGCCTAGCACAAGCAAAAAAGCATTATTTAATTGGTCTGCTTTTTTAAGATAAGTAGGGAAAATACAGCTATTAAATAAGGGTAACAGAGTATATTAAAATTGCTTTGATATATAGCTAACCAGTGGAGGCAACTGGGTTTAGGGGAGAAAGCAATCTCAGAGAAAAACGGACATTAAATATAGTAGCACTTGTGGACCTGCAGACTGAGTGCAGACACCCAGCCTGTAGCTAGCTAGACATGCCCCGATTCTGTCCTAAGGCTTTAATGCCTTTTGTAGGTTAGACATGCCCTATGTTTATCAATAATACAGTGGATTTTTCTTACTCTTATTTCTCAAGAATTCCAGATCAATCTAGAGGTTTATTTAAAAAGGAATGGTTATATTAGTAAAAACATACAGATAAAATGTAAAATTAAAAAATTAAGACAAAATTGAAAACCTCTTATACCTCTTGAGCCAGATAACAAGTCTTCACAAGGAACCATTTAAGTGTCTAAGGTACAACTTACAGGGGTGCATTGTAATTCCAGTAATACCATCCTCTCCACCCCATGCACTTTAGCTGTAAAATATCTGCAAAATGGAGAAACAACTGTAGAAGTAAACAGAGTACTTGTATGAGTATAAGAAAAGATGGTATTTGTTTTCTTTTCTCATTACACTTCATTGAATTACTAACCAAACCTTTATCATTTAAGAAATTAGCCTCTTATGTCCTAGTGCTGTTTATTAGACCTACTGAAGAAGATTAAACTTAGCCTTGTTTTTGTTTTCCATTTTTTGCCTGTTTGCAAGAACTAGTCTACATAGAGGAAGGGGGAGATTGGTTATTTATTCATCTCAGTTTTTCATTCCAGGAAATAATAATTTATATGCATTATTACAATTTGTGCAGTCAATTAACTCCCAAATAAGCGCATTAGGTGATATGCATTGTTGGTCTTACTAATTTTGAAATATGTATGTACTAGAAAACCAGATAAATTGTTAATATTAAGCCACCATTATTTTTTTTATAATTTCTTAATGAATTTTAAAATAAATGGATAATTTTAAAGAAAATCTTCTTGTGTTTTGACATTAATATCTACCTTGTTGTAAAATGACAGCCGTAGTTGTCATTGACTCCTGCAATGGACATTGTCTTCAAGCCTCTGTTTTTTATGTTGTAAATCTTTTAGTCAATATTTATTTGACTACTAGGACTTCTTAAATAAACATAATTAGTAAAATCTCATCTAATAGCAAACAACTAAAAGAATGTCCAGTCTAAATAGCATATTATGCTTTTATTATTATAGATTAGTAGCCTTAAGTTTCCATCAAAGCTTGTTGATGGTCTTTTTTTTTTTTGCCAGATTTTAAGAGGAAATCATATTCTAAATTGTTAATCCATGCTTTTAACATTATTTAATCTGCTATTCTCAAAGGAGAGCAAATCTCTGGTCCCCTTATAATTCAGATGCTTGGTTTGGGGATCAGCCTTGGAAATCATTATATGTTTTTATATGACTGTCGTACTGTCTTATCAGTCAATCTTAGAAGCCAGTATACACAAAATGGTCAAATATTTATATATCATATATCCTTCTTGGTCCCAGTCACACATGAGCATTCAGTTTATATTCTGTAGTTGTAATATTAATAATTGTGCAACAAAGTATTTACATATTTTAGCTGTACATAAATATTCATAGGTATTAGGTAATCTTAACAAATGCCATGCTTCATAGATTCTTGATGTTCTGCTTTTGGGGGCTTTAATGACGTCCTGGAATGAAAAACTGAGATGAATAAATAACCAACCCCCCCCTTCCTTGTGAGTAAATATTCTACTCATCATTTACTTGTAAGCAAATAATGAGTAGAATAGCTTTGATCATTGTAGCCAGTGGTATTCAATATTATGGGCTCCCTAAAATTGAATAATAGGAATATACTGTGGACTTTACTCATTCCATATGAATGTTAAAGAAATTACCCATCTTTTAAATTTAAAAATGTAGCTCTGCCATAGGTACATGGGCTCTCTTAGGTACATAGCGCAAGGACTGTAAATGGTGCCTGTCAAGGTCTCTAGTTGCAAGAAACAGAGACTGGCATGGCTAATTGTGCAGAAAGGGGCATTTATGAAGTGAGTATTAGTGAATTCCCAGATTTGTTGCTAAGCCTGGAATACAGTCTTGAGACAGCTTCGAGGAACAGTGTCCAAATCTGGGACAAAAATCAGTCAGATAAGGAAGCTACTAACACCGCCACCAAGCATAGAAGTAGTTTGAGTGAAGGTCATTTGCTTTTTAGGAGTGTGACCTTGGGACCTCTTGCAGGGAGTGTAGTAAGGAAGTGAAAGAGAAAGTGAGCTTTTTGTGTTTTCGATATCAAAAGTCTTAGGTTGAGCACATGAGTCACAGTCTAGCATCTTGGCAAAGCCAAACTCACCTGTCTTCGCTTCTGAAGGAAGAAATTATGTGGTCAGTGGTTTCAGCTTGTTTCTTCAAGCAGGAAACTCCCCAACTATTTTCTAGAAAGGATGCTCAAAAGCTCTTAGGCAGCCACAAAAATGATAAAAATCTATTAAAATGGATTTTTTTGTGTGTCCTAATTTGACAAAACATACCTTAATCTTAACCCTGGCAACTTTTATCCACCCCAAAATGTAGAAAACACTCTAACCTTCGTTCTCTAGTACAGCGGTCGACAACCGGTGGTCCGTGGACCACTGGTGGTCCATGACGTCCGAAAGGTGCTCCTAGTAGCCACTGAACTGAAAACACAGTAATTTGATGTCTTCAGGACTAATTTGTGATTCACGGACAGCCCTTGCCTGGCCTAGCTTGATGCAAGTAGCCAGTCTTGTGGGAAGAGGTGCATAATAAACAAAGTGAAATAATTGAAAGGATAGCAGCGTGTCACACAAAAATATATTGTTTACTGGTTGCCCAAGGTGCATGCCCCAATGGAGGTTGCGGAAAAAATAAATGTACATATTATTTAAGGACAAAGAAAGATTAACTGTGAAGTAAACAATATAATTTGTCCTTAAAATCAATTATTTTAGCCTGATATTGAATGCTATGCAATATTATCTGTCTGGTCTTTTGTGCTGGA
This sequence comes from Pipistrellus kuhlii, assembly GCF_014108245.1. Lineage (NCBI taxonomy): Eukaryota > Metazoa > Chordata > Mammalia > Chiroptera > Vespertilionidae > Pipistrellus > Pipistrellus kuhlii. Next base: position 48,994,245 of record NW_023425573.1, on the reverse strand, counting down.
CATTTATTAAGAACTACGATAGTTGGGCAGAGGTAGCCAATATCCCACTTACCCACTATGTTCATATTGTACAGCATTATGGAGCCAGCTCTTATATTACTCAGGCCCCACTCTATACACCCACACCAATTGGCTCATTAGAAAAGGAATCTCATGATAAAAAAGCAATGAGGAGTTCAGGAACTGTTTCTTAAAAATGATTCTTAGGAGAGTTTGTAGAATTTGAAAAGCCAGGGCTGTCAAGTAATTGCACGTTTGCCTGATTCCAGAGGGACTTAATAATATACTGTCCAATTTTTATTTTTGCATGGCTAACAAATGCTTGACATATTGTCATAAATAATGTTTCAGGCTATTCTCTTTCTGATTAGTTTCTAGCTATAGGCTTTATGTGCCTGGTATTTTGAACAAGCAGTCACTGTCCAATTATATAAACAACATACACGTGCAGCATTTGCTTTGGATAGGCTAAGGAGATAATGCATCACAGGGGAGCTTGAGGTGTTACCCGTGATGTTATCAATAATTGTAGCTTTGATGCCCTTGCAGCATACTTGATTTGATGTGTATTATGTTGTATAACATGGCATACTTTCTATTTATTAAAATTCTCTCAAGGTAACCAAGCGATAAGTGCCCCAAAAAAGTTAAACTGTTTTCTCCTATATAATAGAACTTCCTTGCCCTCATGATGCAGTACAGAATGAAGAACCTGATTTCTTCAGACAATGTTTCCAGCTTTTAAATTTAGTTTTAAATTCTATATTATTGCTCAGACTTTTTTTCATCCCCTGCATGCAGTGACTCATGAATACATTTGTAGGCAATAGAAAAAGTTTGTTGCTTATATTGTAGAGAAATACAGCAAGGCTCCCCCCCCCCCCCCCCCCCCCCCCCCCCCGGGACTGGAATTGTTTTGTGTTTTGTTTTTCTCCTTAATAATTAAAGGTTTTTTTCAAACATGCTAAAGTGATTCTTATAATGGGAATTTGTGGTTTTTAATGCTGTGCTAACATACAGCATGAGGAATATAAAAATGAGCCATTGAGGATGAAGAGCTTGTACCTGTTGCTGAGCCTCGGTTGTAAATACATCAAGTAAGAACCCTGCAATCCTGATGTTGAATCCAGCACAGGAGTAGAAATGCTGCTTGAGACCTCTGTGAGCTCCCAAAAAAGAAAAATATCTATGTGTTTTTGATCCCAAGCAAAGGCTAATATTCTAGTGCCTTTAAGTTTGAAAAGGCTACAGATCAGTAGTTTATTAGGCTCGCAATTCCATCAAAAATCCTAATTTCACAAAGCCATAGTATAGTGTTGCGTAATGGATGTTCCTTTGTTTCCTGTGACATACTTTAATTCATATATCTGCCTGAGCAGCAAACCTCAATCCCTTATGTGCCTTTTATTTTCTTGAATCACAGGAGCTTCAGTTTCAGCGACTCACCCGAGAACTGGAGGTGGAAAGGCAGATTGTTGCCAGTCAGCTAGAAAGATGTAGGCTTGGAGCAGAGTCACCAAGCATCGCCAGCACCAGGTACAGGGCCGAAGGCTCAAGTTTTCTACACACCTTCAAGCCACATGTCTTATTAAGTTGTTCTGGGTGCAGCAAATGATTCTGTTAGTGTTGTCACTATGGACTTTCTTCCTGAATTCGACACCAAGAATGTCAATTTATTCTAATTTTGAGGAGCCTCTGCAGTATTGATTATACTTCAGTACTGTGCTTGATATGTTTTATACGGCATTGGGAAGCTTTAGTAGCAAAAGCTATGATGCTGCATTTAGAAATTTGATTTCTCCTGTGTAGATACAATTAATGGATGCTTTTCACAATTAATTGCTAATTATTGGTAAAACTAACTAGCTCTAGAAGCCTGGTATAGATTTTTTTCTTAATTAGGAAATATTTCTAAATGATAACATTTAATTAGCTTTCAAAATTGTATTTAATATATTATAACATTATATAATATTTAAACAATGTTTGCTATTATTTATGAATGTATGCATAACTAGTAAAAGTAAAATATTTTGGAAGGACACCAGTTTAAGATAGTGGTACCTCTAGGGAGTAAGGGAGGAGGAAGCTATCAGGAATTAGGCTTTATTAAAATTGCCATTTGGAGCAAACATGACAAAATATTAACATGTTAAATTGATATGTGCATGGCTATTGGATTGTTTTCTGCACTTTAAGTTTTAAAATATTAAATAACTTTAAGGTTACATAGTTGGATTAACTAAATCCATAGGTTTGTTAATAAAATTGTCAGTAATGTGTTTGCCTGGGTGGTGCCTGGCATGTTGTTGGGGCTCAATCAGTGAATTGTGGCTGAATGAATGGGGCCGACAGAAACAGGAGTTGGGCTGATCAGAGAGAGGCGGAATGCGTGCACAAAGATATATACGCTCTCCCACTCTTTTTGTATAGAAGCATCCAGTTGCTTACTAGTGTCTAGGGTGTGTTCTATTGTAAAAGGACCCAGTGATTTGGGAAGTTGGGAAGGTAAAGCTGGCATTTGATTGTGGGAAACTGGTAACAGAGTGCTATGCTTCACCTCGCTTAGGTTTTTAGAGGAGTCCTATTGGAAATTGCTGTTGCTGGGGCTGTGGCTGTGTTTATGTTTGTTGTTGGCAGCAGTTATCATAATAGTGTAGTGCGTAGGTCAGAATGAAGAGCGGCCAGGCAGCAGGAGAGGAGCCTGTTGTGGAATCTTAAGAGTTGTGAGTAAGGTGGGTTTCTTCGTTTAATGAGCTCTGGTTGGAATGATAATTGGTCAACTTTGATTACCCTCATCCCTTCTCAGGTTGGATTCTCATGTATTCTCAATGCTCCAAATTAAATGCTAAAGCTTCCTTATAGCCTTTCCCAGGTTTCTTCAGGAAAATCATCTCTTCATCTGAACTCTTCTAACTTTTCCTTTGTGCCTCTATTAACTCTCCTGTGATGGCAAGGCCAACCCTACAGCACAGTGCCTGGTGCTCAGCAGGCAGGCACCCAGCCTCATAGAATCGACAGTGAGCCTTAATGAAGTCCAGTGTGTTTTGAGCTTAAGTTTATCTGCCTGGTTTCTTCCTATTTGCCCTCTTCACACCTTTCCATGTGCTTTTCAGGGAATCTTCAGAAGACTACTGGCACAGTTACTCTGCTCTGTGACCACCAGTTTTATGCACTGTCAAGGAACTAATCAAAAGCAATGTTAGTGAAGGGAGAAAATAGATTTATGTTGTCACTTGAGCGATCTCCCTGTCTATTCCAGTCCTCATTGATTGTCAGTTTTCCAGGCCTCACCAATTGTCCATCTGGGAACCAGAATCTAAAGACACATAAATTAGCTCTCAGACCAAGGTCCCCTTTCCTGTTAGCCATTTCTGATTTACTCAAAGGAAATTAAAAGTGGGGTTGGTGCTTATAGTCATGAAGTTTCCTAGTTCTTCTTGAATGAAGTGAGTTTAGTCAGCAAAAGGGGCATTTGATCTTTCATTTTGTTTGATTTAGATCCTGTGTCAGAGTTGGTAAGGTGGTCGGTAAGACTTCCTTATTTTTTCTAGTCCAAAGATGACATTAAAAACTCAAAGAGAAATAAAATTATATTTTCATTTACTTTTGCAATTATCCAGAGTTGTCCAAAGCTTGCCATTATTGGGCACACCTAGAGAATAAGAAGGAGCAGTGACACGAGATGACCCTGTCATTGTGCTAAAGAACATACTTGGAGCCCTCTATGTAACCAGTGGCTCCTAAGTGAACAATTGTGTTTCTTCACATTTGTGGTACCAAAGATGGAATTTTTAACCCAATGCCATGAGATGTTCCCATTTTCTAGATGAAGAAACTGGGACTCTGCATGTTATTATTTAGAAAGTGTCCTAAAAAAATGAACCACACATTTACCACTTGCAAATGTACTTTAAAAAAATCTTAATGATTTAAGAGATAGCTTGATTTTCTACTAATGACTCTTTAGGAGTAGTAATTTTTAAATAAGGTAATAAAAAGCCCATTTCTGATATGATTTTTCCATTTGTTTTATTTACTGCAAAACATTAACACCACACACAATATTAATATGTAATGATCTTTAATGTGCAATAGATGGAGCCTGTATCCAAAGATGTTGTATGTATTAGACCCAAAATTATCATGCTAACTCTGAAAACCCTGAGGGTGAGCTATGGGATTAGTTAATAGAGAAGCTACAGACATACCAAGTATACTGTAGTTACCTGTGCATTTACTAGTTATGTTGTATTTAACAGATTAAATGTATTGAAGGTAGGCTATAAAAATAGTTAATAGGAAGTTATAGCCTTTCTACACTTATACTGAGTACCATATAATTATTTATGTATTTACTATTTCACCCCATTTAAAGTAGGCTTTGGGATCAGTTAATAGAGAAGGTAGTATTCTGCATTTGTTTTGAATATGCTATAGTTATGTATTTGGTATTTCACCTTATTGAAGATAGGCTATAGAATCAATTCATTGAAAAGTTACAACCTTTTAGTATTTGTGCTGTATTTTACCTGATTCCAAAGTATTTGAAACAGCTTTAAAAAATATGAAAACCAAAACTGGTGTGAGGAAATTTAGAGCAAAGGAGAGATATAGATTAAAAAAATAAGATGAAGCCAAGATTAAAATTGTATACAAAATGTATGTTGTTAACATTCCATGCATTTGCTAAAAGTATATACAAAGGGAACCACTTTGGGTCTAAGTGTACTGGTAGCCATGCCAAAGAGAGAAACACTAATGAATTACATGATTCAAAGTGTCTAGAAGATAAAAAACCCAAGTTGCTCAGCTGGATCTACTGTTCCTGGGTCTTAGACTTGAGTGTATTCTCTTGTGAACCACATTTGAGAGACCACTATGTAGTTAGGTCAACAGCACACATAGAAGTTTACCTCTCTTGATTACAAAATCACACTCTTGGGCATCTTCTTCCATTGTTGAATCTATATATATAAAAGCCTAAGCGACCATCACAACCAAAACAACCGGATGACTGAACAGGCTGCATGCGGTGACCAGACCAGCCAGGGGGTTATTGAGGGAAGACCAAACAGCTAAGCAGCAGGCTGTGTGGGGCAACCAGGCCAACAAGAAGGGGCAGTGAGGAGTGACCAGGCTGGCAGGGTTGGGGGGGGGGGGTTAAAAGGCAACCAGGCAGCAGCTGGCAGCGGGGGTGGGGGGTGGGGGCAGTTAGGGGTGATCAGGCAGGCAGGCAAGTGAGCAATTTGAAGCCAATGGCTCCAGATTGTGACAGGGATGTCCAATTGCCAGTTTAGGCCCAATCCCCACGATTAGGCCTAAGCCGGCAGTCAGACATCTCCCAAAGGGTCCCGGATTGGAGAGGGTGCAGGCAGGGCTGAAAAGGGACCTTTTCTCCCCCCCCCCCCGCCCCCCCCCCCCGCCCCCAACATCCTCCTGTGCATGAATTTTGTGCACCAGGCTTCTAGTAGAGTATAAATGGCTGGAGTGGCCCCTTAGCTGAAAGTAATTCTCCAGGAGATCAATTCTAACACTTCAGTTTTGGCTCAAGGATGGCATTTAGTGTATATAGATGGATGGATCAATTTCAGGTCCTCCAAGCCTTTTAGAGTCATGGGCGGCAATGGATGCCAAGATGTGAGATGTCCTGTGTTGCAGGTTACTGTACAGGTGTACAGTGTGCATCCTTTAGCAAGGTGTGTATGCTTTATATTCTACTAGGGCAGTGGTCAGCAAACTCATTAGTCAGCAGAGCCAAATATCAACAGTACAACAATTGAAATTTCTGCTGAAACCGGTTTGGCTCAGTGGTAGAGCGTCGGTGTGCGGACTGAAAGGTCCCGGGTTCGATTCCGGTCAAGGGCATGTACCTTGGTTGTGGGCACATCCCCAGTAAAGGGGTATGCAGAAGGTAGCTGGTCGATGTTTCTCTCTCATCGACGTTTCTAGCTCTCTATCTCTCTTCCTTCCTCTCTGTAAAAAATCAATAAAATATATTTTTACAAAAACAATTGAAATTTCTTTTGAGAGCCAATTTTTTTTTTTAACTTAAACTTCTAACGCCACTTCTTCAAAATAGAGTTGCCCAGGCTGTGATACTTTGTGGAAGAGCCACACTCAAGGGGCCAAAGAGCCACATGTGGCTTGCAAGCCACAGTTTGCCAACCACAGCACTAGGGTATATAAAGCTACCCTCAGGAGAATCTCAGCACAATTTCCTTGGAAGGAAATATACCTTTAAGCCTCTTGCCTCCCATGGGTTAAGCAACAACCTTCACATCTAAATTTTGTTGCACTTTTCCCATTTGCAATATCATCAATGCCATATTGTTTTTACATTAGTCTAGTTTAGATTTCACTGGATGATGTGACAGGGAGTGGACTTAATAGCCCACAGTGAGGAGCCCACCACCTTACCCTGAGCCTTCCTCTGCCCATCCACACTCCAAGGGCATGAAAGGGGGTAAGGGTGGCCAAAGCAGGAGTCTTATTCTGTTTCTTTGTGTGTGGGGACAGAGGGGGGCGTGTTTTTACTAACTAGAGTTAAATAATGCTGATTTTAGACTATTTGTTAAATTCAAGAAAGTATAGAGGAAAATTCCATAATGCTTTCATTCAGAGATAATCGCTTTATTTATTTTTTAAATAGGTTTTTTTAATTGATTTTTATCTATGTATTTATTTATTTATTTACAGAGAGAAAGGGAGAGGGATAGAGAGCTAGAAACATCATCGATCAGCTGCCTCCTACATAACCCCCACAGGGGATGTCCCGCTTTATTTTTAAGACAGGTTTATTGCAGTGTAACTTAGAGCAAAAATCACTCTTTGTAGCACATAGTGTAATGATTTTGATATGAGTTTTGGCATGTAGTTATATAACCATCACCACAATGAGCATATAGAATATATCTATTAACCTCCAAAGAGAAGCAGCCACTTTTTAAAAAATATATATATTTTATTGATTTTGTACAGAAAGGAAGGGAGAGAGACAAAGAGTTAGAAACATCGATGAGAGAGAAGCATCGATCAGCTGCCTCTTGCACACCCCCTACTGGGGATATGCCCGCAACCAAGGTACATGCCCTTGACCTGAATCAAACCCGGGACCCTTCAGTCCCCAAGCCAATGCTCTGTCCATTGAGCCAAACTGGTCTCGGCAAAAAGCAGCAACTTTTAAAAGTTTGCTATACATCATTTTCTTCAATTTTTTTTAAAAACATGGGTTGGAGGTATATACTTTGGCTTATATTTTATCTTGTTTCTGAAGTCCCTCTTTGATACGAGGCCTAACATTTAATGGCTCCCCTCTGCCTGCGAAATTTCCAAAAGGACAATTAGTTTGGTGCCCGACCAGCTTCAGTTAGTGGTTAGAGATCACCCAGCCTTTTGGTGGCAAGCTGCACGCTGCGGGTGGGACACTTGGCCAGGGAAATGCTGAAGGTGAATGTCGCCTCCAGCATACAAGGTATGGCCTGTGCTGTATGCTTCATGCAAGCAGAGAAATTGCATTCATGGGCCAGCTTTTGGGATACCAAAACTCTAGAAAGAGAAGAAAATGCTGTTTGAATTTTAGAGTTAGTAAATGAAAATGTCATCTTCGAATTTAAGAAACTATCTCCGAGATTTTATTGTACAGAATTTCAAAACTATTCATTATTGTAGACTTGGACTCTTGCCCCAAAACTGAGAAACTATACTCTCAGTTACTTCTGGATAAGTTGTAGATGGTGAAAGAGGAAGCTTACTACTTTGGCATGTCTAAATTGGTTCCACGCATTTTATCTTGTACATCGTAGCCTGTCTTCTCATTAAGATAGAGCACTAACTTTCCATTTATATTGAAGCAAAAAAGAGATACTTATAAAGCAGACAGCTTTTTAATTGTAGAAAGTATTAAATGTTAATGGACACTGTTAGAATTGGCTTTTGTGCATTTGTTAAAATTGGATTACCCCTTTTTGGAAGCAGTGGGTCCCTTCACATTGTCCATTGGCTTCTACTGATGTTAGAAAGTTCCTCTGGACCCTGAGAAAAATGCTGTTTATATCATCCAAGTGAGGGGGAAATGGTTGACAATACTGGAGTTGACTAACTTAACACTCTTCCTAAGGTTATCTCTCCCTCTTCGTTTAGCTTAATTAAAGCTCTATTAAAATAGAATTCTTTATAGCTTCTGAAAAGTCATATAATTTTGACAAATAGTCTTCTTATTGCCACTTAAGAACTGTGTTATTTTTTACTAAAAAGATTTGATTCCCCATTGCCATACAGATATTTTTTACATGTTAAAGGGGTCATCTCCTGGTGCCCATCAGGCTTCCATTTATACTAATAAAAATTCTAAAAATGTTTAAACTCTTGACAAGAGCAGAAAATACTTTTTCATGGTTCAGGTCTTTTCTTAGGCAATTATTTTTAAATCATTATGAAATAAACTTTCTCAATGATACATTCTTTAAAAATGAATAGTCTTGAGGCCCTAACCGGTTTGGCTCAGTGGGTAGAGCATCAGCCTGCGGACTGAAAGGTCCCAGGTTCAATTCTGGTCAAGGGCATATATGTACCTTGGTTGAGGATACATACCCAGTAGGAGGTGTGCAGAAGGCAGTTGATCAATGTTTCTCTCTCATCAATTTTTCTAATTCTCTATGCCTATCCCTTCCTCTCTGTAAAAAACAAAACAAAACACACACACACACACAATATTTATATATATATATTTTTTAAAAATGAATAGTCTTGGGAAAGATTGAATGTTTGTGCCTTGACAGTTTATTACTTATTGTTTGTATCTCTTCTGGAAGATGCTTGATAACATTCTGTCCCTTTGACCTTCAGTGTTCTCACCAGCCAAAACCTGATTTTAATAGTTTTATTGATATATATTTCACCATACTTTTAAAGTATACAGTGCAGTATTTTTTAGTGTACTCACAGAGTTTTGAATCCATCACCACTGTTTAATTTGAAAATGGTTTTATCACCACGAAAAGAAACTATCCATTAGCACTCCTTCCCCATTCTCCCTTCCCACTGCCCCTGGGAACCTGGTTCTACTTTCAGTGTCTGTGGATTTGCCTAGTCCATCACCTCCATCAGTACCTTTATCATATATGGGAAGTGATGGACTAGGCAAATATGTGGCCTATTGTGACTGCCTTCTTTCATTTAGCATACATGATGCAAAATATGGCTCATCCAGATTTTGCATGTATTTTGCTCGTACTTCACCCCTTTTTTTATTTATAAATAATATTCCATTGAATGGAATGCACATTTTCTTTATTCATTCATCAGCTAATAGACATTTCATTTCCACTTTTTGCTATTGTGAATAATGCTACTGTATCTCAGGATTTATGAGGAGGGGAAATCCCACTGGTTTTGCTCTGAGCAGTTTTAGTTTGGGGGTCAGGGAAAGACATAGGAATAGTAGAGATTCCCTTTAGCTTTTCTACCATCCTCCTAATATGAAAAAAGGGTTTGCCTTCTTTCCTTTCTCCTTTGATATAGTAAATCTGTGTGTATTGCTGAGCTAGTTGTCCCTATTGAGTTACTTGTAAGTGCGTAGTAGGTATACCTATTTGGGAATCCTGTGGTATTCAATAGAATGTAGCTCTCCCTATTTTCTTTCTTAAGTGTTGTATTTGGTCACTAGTAACTCTCTTAATGGCCAAACAAATAAAAGCTCTCAGATTTCATTTCTAATTTAGACTAAATGAAGAATAAAGTATTTGATATTTGGATGTAATTCTCAGAAATCCTCTTGGGGATCCCTGCAGTGAATATTTATTAAATGGATGCTCTAATGAGCAAATTTAGTAACTGAATTTTTATGATGCAACTCCTGTTGTAAACAGAGTAAAGAATACTACATCTGAGAGATACAAATGAGTCCGTGGTTGACTTGCAGCTCTACAGAAGTTGCTTATCTGCAATAGTTTGTTCAAGCGCAGTTCTTCCAGAAGGAATTTGGATTATTATTTGTCATTGTCATTACGGTCACAAGCCAATTTCATCAGGGACATACATAGCCAAGTGGCAACTATCTCTACACACTTAAATTAAACATATAAATGAAGTCTTTTTTAAGGCAGGTGAGCCCTAGGTATCTAAACCAGATTCCATTAAGCTACCCTATTTTAACTAAGAATGTAACCATGTAGAATTTAGATTTTTAAGCCCCAAGTAGTTTTCATAGGTAATAAAACCTTTTGTGGACCTATAACATTATATAATAAAATGTTTTAACATAATAAAGATTTTGTAATGAATTGCCTATTTCTTAGACTGAGCATTTTAAAATGTTAAGTGGATGATATGGTTAGAGGAAACCAAAGAAGGGATCAAGTTTATGGAGTTTGCATCAAAGTTCCAGATTATTTTAAGATTTTTAGAAATACATTTGCTTAAATATGGAGGCAGCCCAGCTGTTAATTTTTCTGATTAATAAAGAGAAAAATACTTGTTAAAATTTAGAGGCATCTAAAATATATGTGCCATGACATTGTTTAATTATCTTTAAAGAGCTATGTTAATTAAAATAACTTTCATTTTTTTCTATAGTTCACAATTTTGAATTGCTATTCTTAAAATAAGTAATAGTGAAGAATTAATGAATCAATATAAGAATAGCTCCCAACCTTAGTCATTAGGTTTTTTCTAATCATTTTTACATATTTATAAATTATAACATAATTTAAATAGATCATATAGTACATTTCAAGTTGTTTCCTAAAAAAGTTCTCCTTTACTACTATATAGGGATTAATAATTACTTTATTCATATACTTATTACTATCATTTTGGGTTTTATCTGTATCAAGAAATGTTAAAAAAAAATACCGAGAAGTATAGCTACTATGATATAACAAAAATTTATATACTCACATCACAGAATTGAAAATTATTGATAATTCTTTTTGACTTTTTTAAAACATAGACTTTATTTTTAGAGCACTTTTAGGCTCATGCAAAACCAAGCAGGAAGTACACATTGTTTTCAAATATTCATTGTTCCTACCCATGCCCTCCCCCTCCACCCCCCCTAATTTCCCCCCCTCCAGAGTGGTATGTTTGTTACAAATTATGAACCTACACATCATTATCACCCAAAGTTCATAGCTTACATTAGGTTCATTTTTGGTGTACATTCTATGGATTCAGACAAATATAATAATGGCATATATTTACCATTATAGTGTCATAGAGAAGAGTTTAATTTTGCCCTAAAAATCACCTTTACTCCATCTATTTATTCCTCTCTCCCCTATAACTCCTAGCAACACTAATCATTTTACTGTCTCTATAGTAGTCTTTATAAGAATATCATATAGTTAGAATCATACAATAGGTGGCTTTATCAGCCAGTTTATTTCAAATTGTAATATACATTTAAGGTTCCTCCGTGTCTTTTCATGACTTGAAGCTCATTTCTTTTTAGCACTGAATAATATTCCATTGTCTAGGTGCACCACAGTTCATTTACCCTTCATCTACTAAAGGACATCTTGATTGCTTTGGTCTTTTATCAATTATGAATGAAGCTTCTATAAAGATCATAACATAGGGTGTTTTCTTTTTTTCAGTGTTTTCTTTATTTCAAGAAAAGCCATTTTATAACGTTACTTGCAATAAACAATATCTCAAGAAAAATGATCTTACACATAATATTACATGCAATAAACATTAATATTTCAAGAATAAAAATATTTTAATTATAATAATATTACCAAAAATGTACTAACATAGTATGATATCAAACATATGATACTAATACACTAGCATTACTTTCTATTTTCACATTTCCTTGAGTGACTCTGTTTTTTCTTTTCTCTGCAAATGTTTATATCTTCTAAATTTACTCAATAAATACTAATGCTTTTGCTTTATTATAGAGATACAAAGATACAAAAGCCTAGAAATTTCCAGTTTTGCAGGAGAGCTCATTATGCATAACTAGCAAAATGACAAACACCTTAGTAGCAGCACTCTTCACAAAATTAAAAATAATAAAATGCTGACATATATATTTATATATTTATAAATATGTATATATTTTTTATATATTTATAAGTATATATAAATATATATATCAGCATTTTATTATTAATTTTGTGAAGAGTGCTGGTTGATCAGATTACGTTACCTGCCCTGACTGTCCCAGGAGGCCTTGGTGTCTTTGTTTCTCATATCCTTAGGTGAAATACTTTTTTATAGCCGGGACCGGTTTGGCTCAGTGGATAGAGCGTCGGCCTGCGGACTGAAAGGTCCTGGGTTCGATTCCGTGCAAGGGCATGTACCTTGGTTGCAGGCACGTCCCCAGTGGGAGCTGTGCAAGAGGCAGCTGATCGATGATTCTCTCTCATCGATGTTTCTGACTCTCTGTCCCTCTCTCTTCCTCTCTGTGAAAAATCAATAAAAAATATATTTTAAAAAAAAGAAATACTTTTTTATAATTATATTAGAGGGAGAGAGAACAATTGCTATTGAGCACCTATTGTATAGCAGATACTTGTGCTAGATGTTTTGTACCCATTATTTTCTGTTTAGCAGGGTTTCCATTTTGGTGGGTTTTTGTGTGTGTGTGTTTTAGTTTGCTTTGGTTTTGATTATTGCATAAATGAATTTAACATGAGGATGATATTTTCCCCTAAAAATAGTCCTCTTCTATTGATTTTCCCTGGAATGTCAGTAAATATTTTAAGAAAATTTACCTCACTTAACTTCACTCTACCACCCCAAATAGACAACATGTATAAAACCATGCTAACCAAAGACCATTGTAAAACCCTTTGGCCCCAGCCCCACCTCCACTACCATTATTCTGTCTCTCCTTTGTGGAGAGTCTGTAGTGACTACTATTTCTGTTCTCAATCTACACAAACATGTCGTAAGAAGTCAAGTAGATACTAACTCAGAGATTTTGGAAAACAGTCTTGAAAAACATATTCTGCAGCTCATTATTTTAATGGGGAAGGTTTCATCTAATCACTGTAATCTCCATGGTGAAATAAAGGAAGGTTGATGTTAAGTTCACATTCTCCTTAACCTTTCACAGAACTACTACTTGTACAGCTCTAAACCAGTGATATATGGAAAGGGAAATTTGAAATGTGATTGTCTGCCTAAAAGTGAGAGCCATCTATGAGTACATTTTCAGCAGTTAATCAGCTTGCTATAAAAATGAACATGGCATATCTGCCAAGGGGGATAAAAAACAACTGACAAATTTGCCAGGCTCTGTAGTGACTGAATTGCTATTATAGCTATCCTCCCTAAGGCTTCACAATCTATTTAATAACAAATCAATCTAATCTGTTTCTTGTATAGATTTTTCTACTCTGCTATTGTGTTATTCCATGATTAAATATGGGGGAAAGCACTCTAAAATCGGCAGGGGAAAAAGTCTGTAGGCTATAGATTTTCATAGCATAAAGAAAAAAAATCTTATATTAATCAACTGTACATTTTAACCACAGTCAGGTAGTTTAGATACAACATTTGTTTTGCATTAATAAACTGCTTATAATCCAAGGAGGAATGTCTGGAGAATATGTGTGTATGAATTTCTTTTAGTCTTTTTTGTTTAATTGGAAAGGGACAAAAAACAGCCAATTATTCTAGGAGCCTATGATGTGTAGTCTCTGCTTCAGAACATGCCAATTAAAGGTTAATCTACCATAGTCCCTCTTTAGTTCCATTGTCAGTAATGGTGCTATTTGAGCCCCAGAGAAAGTTCAAGTAATCTTAACAATGATAGAAGCACCAGTGCTTAGGCAGTACAAAATCTATTTTCTGAATCAGGAAAAGACTTTCAGGAAAAAATTATTTGTAAGTCATTAAGTGCAGTAGTATTATATTCCATATGAACATAAACACAAAGGTAGAAATTATATTATTGACTAGAGTAAATATTAAGAGTAAGTTCAGAAGTTAAACTCTTGAGTGAATTTTGCAGCTACTAACAAAATAATGTATCTAGATCAGTGATTGCCATTTCTAATATTATTAGCTGAAAAGATGATGGGAAACTTTACTCATAGCACTTGAACCCACTGGTCTCCCTGTGTTAGTTAGTGTCACCAAACAGGAGACAACCAGAAGTCAGGGCTTCCTGATATGATATGCTGGGAAATACATTACATCACCTATGACACATTCTTTCCCCCAAAATTGCCCAACCATCCTCCTTTTTTCTCACTTTTTTTGTTTGTTTGGAATTATTTCACTTGCCCTATAGAATTCCTGATGGACTGGATCTAACTAATGTATCAGAACAGTGATATGTAACATGTTTTTCTGTCTCTGTATTCCTGTGAGCTGACATTTATGAAAATGTACATTAAAACAGATTTTTAGAGACATAGCAACAAATACAATGTCTGGAGCTTTGTTTGATTTTGATTCAAACAAACCAACTATTTTTAAAAGTTGAAACCAGGAATTTTAATACTAACTAGATATTTGTTGATATTAAGATTTTTTTCTGTTGCCTAACCAGTTTGGCTCAGTGGATAGAGTGTTGGCCTGCGGACTCAAGGGTTCCAGTCAAGGGCATGTACCTTGGTTGCCGGCACATCCCCAGTAGGGAGTGTGCAGGAAGCAGCTGATTGATGTTTCTTTTTCATCAGTGTTTCTAACTCTCTATCCTTCTCCCTTCCTCTCTGTAATAAAAAAATCAATAAAATAGATTTTTTTTTAAAAAGAATTTTACTATTACTATTATTATGTTATTTATTGATAAGATGTTATGAGTGATGAGATGTCTGCAGTTTATTTCAAAATAATCTTCTAATGCAGATTACATAGTGGGTGAAGGTGTAGTAAAATATATGTGACCATGTTTTCACTTTTTTTGTTAAAGCTGGGTACTGAATACATGGGGGTTCCTTATATTGTTGTGTGTGTTTTTTTTCTATATGTGTGTGTTTCTGAACACCTAAGTGCTGTATAATAAAAATAGTTTTAAGTGCTAAATGATTTGATTGTTAGTTTTCTGACTGAAACTACAGTTAAAATTTATTCCTCTTTTATATAATGAAGATTGTTATATTTCTTAATCTGAGTGATGGGTGCTCTTTTCAATAATTTAGATAAAAATTATTTAAATTGAATACATTGTGAAGCTACACAGTATGGTCTATATACCCCAGTAAATGCCTTTTCCATCAATAATGTTAGATCATGGTGGCAATGACTGGGAGAGGGAGCAACAGGGGGAAGAGAGATAAAGTTGATCAACCACTTTTCTCACTACAAACCATTGTTCCTCTTTTCATGTCTCTCCAAAGAATACTGCACCTTAAATCTGGGAATTTAAAGCAACTTTACAAACACTTCCCTTGTCTAGTTGCCATGGAGGGTGCCTTTTCAACCACTGAATAGTGTTTACAGATCTTGTTATGCCTCAAAAATGTAATTTTGAGAGACTACCCTATTCCTCCATTATTGTTATTATCCTTTCTCATTTATTCTTTCAGTCTTTTTTCTTTTCATTCCCCTTAATTTAGAGAAACGTAGCATTATGCTATGCCAAGTGTTGACTGTATCCTTATGTATCCATTTTTTTTTTTCCAGGACAGTTATTATTATTATTTTAAATATATTTTATTGATTTTTTATAGAGAGGAAGGGAGAGAGATAGAGAGCTAGAAATGATGATGAGAGAGAAACATCGACCAGCTGCCTGTTGCTCACCCCCTACTGGGGATCTTCCCCCCCCCCCCCCCCCCCCCTCAACCAATGTACATGCCCTTGACCTGAATTGAACCTGGGACCTTTCAGTCTGCAGACCAATGCTCTCTCCACTGAGCCAAACCGGTTTCGCCAGGACAGTTATTGATGACCCTGGGTCTGTACTTTGTTCCTCATGTGAATTCATTCCTCCTTCCTCACTAAAACGGCTATGTTATGCTTGTCCATGAGTCAAGAGCTGAAAATGCTGTTACACCTTGAGAAGGAGAATTTCCTTAAAAATCAAAGCAGAAATTTAAGAAATACATTATGTTCTTGGTTTTTCACTCAAAATGAGAATAAAATTTTTCTCAAATTAAAGAAACTCTATTGTTTATAAAAATAAGTTCTTATTCTGGGTAATACCATTTTTATTTATTTTTTATTTTTTTAAATCCTCACCTCAGGATATGCTTAATAATTTTAGAGAGTAGGACGGAGGTGGGGGCGGGGGGGGAACACACCAATGAGTTGCTTCCGGTACACACCCCAACAAGGGATCAAACCTGAAACTTGAGTTTGTGCCCTGACTGGGAATCCAACACACAACCTTTTTGTGTAAGGGAAGAAACTACAAACAACTGAGCCATCTGGCTGGGCTAGGTAATTTCACTTTTAAGCACACTAAATTTGATAGTGCCTTTACAATACATGAATATCAAATAATTGAATGTCAATAAAGCATTTGCTTTTGAGTATCTGAACAGGATAAATCAAGGGAGTACTAGTTTAATAAAAAATTGAAGCATATAATATCTTAAAATTTATTTATTTTAAGTAAATATTTACCTAGACTTTTCAAAGCAGTTTAAATTCTAAATAATGTATAAAATGAAAGCTATTCATTAATGATGATATTTTAAGGGTTTGGATATACCCCAGGGTATCTCAACAGCTTAGTCCTGTGCTCCATTTCACGTAAAGCAAATAGAAGAACAAGACCCCTGCCCACCTCCTTAGTGCTAGCTTTATTTAAAAGTGAAGATTTGAATTGTTTTATACATTTCTTTTAGAGGGGGGGGGGGAAGCATGTTCGTGTGTCTTCTTTCTTTATTTAAAAAATTAAAAACAGTTGTTTTTCTGTTTGCTTCACTTTTTGAGGGTTTTGGAAGAATAGAAATGAGGGAAACAATAACATTTTGTAGACCATGGAAGCATATAATTGCAGTAGTCTATATTCTAAGGCTGACCTTTGCATAAATAACATCCTGAGTTATGCAGAATACTTAGGAAAGGGAGTCTGCTGTTGTGTTTAGCCATTTTACTATTTTCATCTCAGTTATTTTCACTCTTTCAAATGTCAACTGAAATGTTAGAAAACACTTCTATTCTAAATTTACTTTTACTAGTTGGAAAACCTGTTGTGGGATGGGCTTAAACAGAAGTCATGCTTCCTGTATAATTTATGGAGACCCCACAGGGAACTATTTGTCTCATTTTTGTCTAGTACTATCTCCTTTTTTTATCTTCTCCTTCCCATATGGTCTTCTGGGTCTTTTATTCATCGATTCAAAGCACTAACACAAAATGCTTTTGTCAAAGAATATTTAACATCATCTAAAATGTGTTCACCTCCAATCCCTATGAAAGTTACTTGAATTGTTGAAAGGGCTATTATGTAGAATTTCCATTTCCTTTAATGTTTTTGCTGTGCTCAAATACATAATTATCTCGTTAGGAGACTGCTCATGATATTATTTATTTACATCTTACCTTTTCCAGGAATTTATTTTGAATAGCTGGGGTTTTTTCTTGCTTTAATTTTTTAATCGATTAATTTTGAGAGAAAGACAGATCAATTTGTTATTCCACTTATTTATGCATTCATTGGTGATTCTTGCATGAACCCTGACCAGGTATTGAACCTGCAACCGTGGTGTATTGGGACGACGTTCTAAGGGTCCGAAAATATGGTAGAGTAGCATAAGGGAAAAGTGAAATGAAGAAAGCAGGGTGAGAACAAAGTAGAGCCAGTAATGGAGATCACAGTGCCCCCCACAATGGCTGGTTATACATTGTATACTGTACACTTGCCAGCAGCCCATGGGAACCAGGTCTACTTGCTAAACCACACTTTGCTGTCCTTATTGCATGTGGTTTTTGTTTAAGACTAAAAGTGTAAAAGCACATTTTGTGACCATAGCCAATTTTTTTTAGGGGAAGTGTCATTGAGAGGGAATATATGGTTCAAACTGTTAGCCTTTGATCTTTCCTGTGTTCCATGCAGTATCAGGCTTATCTCCCTATAGCTGTTTTGTTTGCTCCTTCTGTTGGCCACACAAGTGATTTGGTTTAGGGTATAGCTGGATTGTCACACATTCATCACCACTGTTAAAAGGAACCTTAGGCTCTTGTTTTGCTGCTGGTGGGTCAGGAGCAGCTACATCCTATTGAAAGACATTTTTAATTTAGGTGCCCTTTCCTTTCTCCATCCTATATAATAAAAGCATAGTATACAAATTGTCCCCTGCACCAGGAGTTCTGGGAGTTCGACCAGGGGGTGGGGCTGGCTGGGGGGAGGGAGGGAGGCCCCTGCTGGCTGTGGCATGTGGCCTGGGGAAGAGAGGGAGTACCTGGCCAGCAGCTGGCAGCTGCTAGGGACCCTACCAGTGCACCAATTTCATGCATTTGGCCTCTAGTTAATAAATATGGGGGGAAAAATATCTTTGCCCTCTCTTATTTATAATGTTTTGCTTACTTCAAATTGTGGACATATTGTGTACAATTTTCAGGACAATTTTAAACCATAGCACATAGAAATAATAAACTTCAATTATGAGCATGTTGTCATGTCATGGTTTCACTTTTCCTGATTGCTGAGATCAAGTGGTCCTTTCTTAGGGTGAAGGAAACCAGTCTTCATCTAATAGAGAATTGTCCAGGGTCTGATTCCATGATAAAGAGGACATAGAGAGGAGCCTTGGTCCTGGGATGATTGTGAATTTGGAGGAAGAGCTTTTATTTTTGTTGCTATTGTGATTGATTGTGGTAGTCAATAACTAAATTTTGAAAAGGCTTTACTACATATTTTCTTTAAAAAAAATAAATATTGTTTAGATTGTTACAAATGTGTTCCTCTTCCCCCCTCCCTCTCAATTGCTCCCCTCCACCAGGTTCCCACCCCACCCTCTGTCCTTTCCCCATCCCCCATTGTCCTCATCCATAGGTGCACAGTTTTTGTTCAGTCTCTTCCCACACCCCCACTCCCTTTTTCCCGGAGAATCATCAGTCCACTCCCCTTCCATACCTCTAATTCTATTATATACACCAGTTAATATTGTTCATCAGATATTTTAATTGCCTTGGTTTACTACATATTTTCATGTAATGCTGTGAATACATGCATCTTCCTAAAAACATTGTTTATATTAAAATGAGTAGCCTTGATTTATTAATTTGCTAATTAGCTTGCTTTTAATTGCTGTTCACTGAGACAATACCCAACTTCATTTATGAATGGATTTCATTCTAGAAGGCTGTTGATAATTAAGTTATTGGAAAATGTGAATACATCTTCCCACTGAAACTAAGTTATTATGTATGATTCAGTCTTTGTATTTGAAAATGTGTTTCACATTGCACTGGAAGCTCCTGAACACAAGCTACTTGGCATCTTCAGATGAGAAATGAAGGGAATAGGATGGAGTCGTTGTGGGCACAGTGTCCGTAGATACATTGTAGACATTGAATAAAAGATGAGGAGTATTTCTAGGAATAAATGGATAGAGGGTAATAGGGAAGAAGACTTTTTAACAGGGAGTTGCCCCTAATTATTCTAATAAAAGCATGTTATATTCAGTGATTTAATGTTTCAGAGGGATTAATCAGAAACCAAACAAAATATTATCTATCTATCTATCTATCTATCTATGTACTCTAGATAGATAGATAGATAGATAGATAGATAGATAGATAGATAGATAGATATCACAGAAACAGTGTGGTGATAGCTAGAAGGAAGGTGAGTGTGGTAGTAGGTGGAGGTGGGCAAAGGGGAAAATGAGGATGGAAAGTGACTTTGCTTGGGGTGGTAGGCACACAGTACAGTGTGCAGATGATGTTTTGTTGAGTTGTACACTTCAAATTTGCATGGTTTCATGAACCAAAATCACCCCAATAAATTCAATTTTTAAAAAAATTCAAAACTTTTTAAAAGCAAGTTACATTCCATGAGTTAACATTTCAAAATTGCACATATTTTTCGTCTGATCTCTGAATTCCAGAATAGTGAACAATTGAGAATCATTTGAAGTGAGTGATTCAAAAGGAAATAGTTTGTTCTGAATAATAAATATAATGACTAGTTTTATTTTTACTTTTTTAAAATCCTCACTTGAGGGTATTTTTCCATTGATTTTTAGAGAGTGGGAGAGGGAAAGACAGAGAGAAATATTGATGTGAGAGAGACACATCAGTTGGTTGCCTCCTGCATGAGCCCTGACCACAGCCAGGGCCAGGAAGAGTCTGCAACTGAGGAATGTGCCCTTGACTGGAATCGAACTCAAACCCGGAACCCTTTGGCCCACTGCTCTGTCCACTTAGGCCAATGCTCTATCCACTGAGCCAAACTGGCTAGGGCGATGACCAGTTTTAACAGAACTGTAGGGTTAGAGTGAAGACAATTGGGCTGAATATAAGGGGTCGGCAAAAGAAGGTTTACAGTTGTGATTACATAAAACAGAGTTTATTCTTGTGTTTATTAATGCAAGATGAGAAATGAAGGGAATGGATGGAGTCATTGTGGGCACGGTGCCCATATTGTTTTATTTTCCATACGAACAACTAAACTTACTTTTATCCACCTCGTGTAGTCATCAGAATATACTATGGCACTTTTTGCTTATTTATAATTATAATATTAGCTTAGTTTTCTAATGATTGTTATCTAAGTTAGAGTAGGGGAAGATAATATGAACTGAGGCTTTCTGTTGCCTTCACTGAGGAATGCCTCATTGTACTGGTGACGAAAGAGGCCCTTCAGCAGAAAAATGCTGTTTGCCTGCTTGTAACACAATGAGGCTCCTGGAATGTCCTGCCTTCAGTAGAGGAGAACAAGGTGACTTGCTTAAGCAAAGTAATAACTGATTTTTTTATACCTGATCTTTCAGAATAATAAAGTACTCAGTATTACTTTTTTACAATTTGTGTTACAAGAACAATATATATCAAGCACCTGCAGTATACTAGATATTCAACACGAGGACATGAGCAACAGCCCTTGCCCGGTTGGATCAATTACCATGAATGATATCCTATGATCTATAATTTTGAGAATAAACAGTCCTGCAAAAGTGTTTCATTAAAGTTTATGTAAGTTTTAAACTCAGAAGATAGTAAGTAGACTTCTATGATATTTCCAAGAAACTTAACATATCAGTCATTTCTGGGTGGCAGTTTGATTCTTCTTATATTTTAGTATTGGCAAGAAATGTGAACATCTTGATGGGAACACAGTTGAATAAATACCAACCTTAGTGCTTAGAAAACGAATTTAAATAATAGAACTAAAAGACAAAGATTCCAGAGAAGTTGAAATTAGGTGTAGGGAGCCACTGTTAGAATCAAAGATAAAGTACCTCAGGAGCAGGACAAATGTGCTCTTACTGGTATTTGACCAAATTTTCACCTTTTTCCATCTCATCAGTCCTTTGGAATTCAGGAGTGCATCAGATAAGGGACATCACTGAAGTGCTAAGATTAGCATTAACTGATTGACTCCATTCTTTGGGAGCATGCTCCCTGCTTGCAGCTAATTTCAAGGTCCTGGAATGTGGCCTGCTGTGCCTCTGGTGTAGAAAAGGCAAATTACTCACAGAATTGAAGTTCAGGGAGTTCTTACTCAACCTTCGGTTTTTAACCTGCAAGAGTTCTAGTAAGCACTTAGTGACATGGGAAGGGTAGCCAAGGTTAAAATAAATTAAAATCTTAGAACTATTGCATTGAAAGAATTGTTCTCTTCCTCTGTTTCAAGTCCTTTATTTTATAGTGTTTCCTTAAGCCCAAAGTCACACACCTTTTCCTTAAATTTAAACAATGCCACAAAAATATTTCAATATGTATTTTATTCTGATTTCTAAAAAAAGTGCAAATGTTTAAAAGAAAAATTCTTATAATTGTGCTCCACAGAGGTAACTGCTCACTACTTTGGTTTGTACTTTTCTAGACTTCTTTCTAGGCATATTGTATGTATGTATGCATGCATGTATGTATGTATGTATGTATGTGCTAATGCAAAAATGGGGTCACAAGCTGTTTTATCATACAGCACAGTGATGAGAAGCCCTGACTTAGGGATCAGACCATCCTTGGTTTGAATCCCAGCTTTTATATAACATAAGTCTTTGTCCCGTTACTTTATCTGTAAAACACAGATAATCTACCTATCCATAAGGTTGTTCTGAGTAGTATAAAGTAGTCAATATATGTGAAGTACTAGTAATCAAGCATTTAGTAAATGCTTAATAATTCAGCCTCTTGTTCCTACCACACTGTCCCCTTCTTACCATGCTTTCCTGTATTGATGCTACAGGTGGGGGGAGCAGAGGGGCACAGATATGTTTTTAAATGGGTATAAACCAAGAAAAATATATAGTTAAAATTTTCTCCTGGCTTGCAAAACCTTATATTTTTTATATGAAGTTTTATGATTTAAATTTCATAGGTGAACATTCAATTCAAACTGACCCCATTAACTTTTGCGTCTGTTGTATCTAGGGCTTCTTCGGAAAACAGATTTTTTTGTTCTTCTTAATATATGTGTAATTTGCATATAATCACAAAAGCAGCATAGTACCGTATTTTTCGGACCATAAGACGCACCAGTTTTTAGAGAAGGGAAATGAAGAAAAAAAGATTCTGAAACAAATAGTGTCCTAAAATATTTTATGTGCATTAAAACCCAACATCACAGTCATAAACACATGTAATCAACCCTGTAAAGTAAACAGCAGCATTTAGAACCATTTTAGAGCCGGGCAAGCACACAGAGACCACACAGAGCCGGGCAAGTAAAAAAACTTTTTTTTTAAAAGTATATGTGTAGGCTATATTTGTACCATAAGACGCAGGGACTTTTCCCCCCCACTTCTGGGGGGGAAAAAGTGCGTCTTATGGTCCGAAAAATACGGTAAATACCATGAATACCATATGTGCTTTTGCTAGTTTGTCTTATCCAAGGAGAATCTTATGTCGCTTTATTTGCCTTACTTTCCAAGTAGACATACAATTTTTTCTCAAATTAATGGAAAAGGTTAAATATTTACCTTAGTTCACAGAGTAATTTTAAATTTTGTTTCAGATTTTTATGCTTTGTGTAATTAAATGTGAAACTTAAATGTGTATATGCAAAATGGGTCCACAGTTAAATTTCATGACAAAGGAAGTAAATGTTTCTTTTCCCCTTCTTTTTCTCTAGCTCAACTGAAAAGTCGTTTCCTTGGAGATCAACAGGTATGAGTTTTTATCATATAAAAAAATATTATGTTTTGCGTGGATACACACACACACACACACACACACACACACACACACTCATAAGTAGTTTCATAGCATGCTTTCTGATTTACCACCTCTTATTAAAAAAGCCAGGCAAGCAAATCCTTTAATTGTAACAGTATAGAGCTATTTTTCTTTGAAAGAGTAATTTTGAATATGCTTAATTTTTTAATAATTGAATAGATTTGAATATGTCAAAGGTAAAGAAAGTAAGGTTATGGCATTGGACATCAACACTGTTAATATCAACCCAATAATCGAAAACTTTATATCATAAGGAAACACAGGAGATTCCCTCACAAAGGTTATTGTATAATCTGGGAAAGTTGGCTAACTATTTGTATAAGTCAGGTTTTTTTTCTTTCACAGTGTTTCTCATACTCAGAAGAATTACTTGAAATGGTCATTTTCTTTATGTAGAATATCTAGTAGCGTCTTATATAGTCTGGAAGCTTTTTTTATTTTTCAGTTTTACTCTGAATTCACCTCACCTAAAGGAAGAGAGAGCATCTACCACTTCCAGAAATATTTGCTGTCTTAGCCTTCATTCACTGAATGTTTATTGAGCAGCCACATCATAGACCCAGTACTGGACACATTGCTGGTCAGACAGAGATGGGCACAGCACACATATGTCCTCCTCACCTGCCAGGAGCTTATAATGTAAAGGAGGTTGCCAACTATGTATACATTCTAGAATCAGCTTTGATATCTAAATACTATGGCAGTTTTTAAACAAGGCTTGAATTGCATCAGACTCAGATCACCAAATGCCTAGTACCTGCATTTGCCTGACCCTGGTCTTGTGTTACTTATAGTGCATACAGGGCACTCTGCTGTTTATCAACTAGCTATTCCCAATAACTGTCGTGTTTACTCAAGCCCTTGAGTAGGCAGAGTCATGTGAAAAGTTACCTCCTGAGATTTACAAAGAGCAGTTTAACACAGGGCATGCCATGAAATGATGTGTGGTTAATTGCCAAATAAGTATCGTGTGGGAAACATAGTTATAAATGTACAACCTGCTTCTGAGAGAGCTTTGCAGACAAGATGGGCCTGGAACCCAGGGCCTGATGTAGAGAGAGCGTTGTCATTAGGCAGCAGAAGACAGAGTAGAAGTGTCACATGGGAACCTTTAAAACTGGTTTGGGAGATGGTACGATGTGCAAAGAATAGACAGCCACAATGGATCAAATTAGATATCGGCAAATATCAGGGATGTTGAACTCTCCTCTTGCAGGTTTCGGGGGAGCCACTGGAATTCTTTTGAGCAGAAAGTCACCTGACCAGCATTCTTCAGTAGAAATAGCAGATCTATGAACTGTTAAAACGTGACTTGAAAAAACTAGTTTAAAGAAAAATGCTAGGCACACCATACCGCATTTGTTAATTGGCTTTGGCAAAACTTTACCATTTAATACAAATTTCTTCTGTTAGTTCATCTTTAATATTGCATCATTAATTTATTCCAGAACTGTTTCTTGAGAGCCTTTAATAGCTGTATTGCACCGAGTGTCCATGTTTAAATCAAGTATCCTTGACTTCTTCGGTGAACATATATACTGTGTACACTTACAATTTGCGGCTGGGAGGATACTTTAAAGAAAAACTATTAAGTATATATACACTATCTTCAGGTTTCTCATTTTTCATTCTCATAACATTGTGGTAAACATCTATCTGCATATTTGATTTACCTTAAGTTATATTTTTTAAAATATATTTTATTGATTGTTTACAGAGAGGAAAGGAGAGGTATAGAGAGTTAGAAACATCGATGAGAGAGAAACATCGATCAGCTGCCTCCTGCACACTCCTCACTGGGGATGTGCCCACAACCAAGGTACATGTCCTTGACCAGAATTGAACCTGGGACCCTTCAAACTGCAGGCCAACTCTCTATTCACTGAGCCAAACTGGTTAGGGCTTAAGCTAGGTTTTTAAGAAAAAAATTATCTTATGTATATGGTAATTCTTCAAGGCTCTTAATAACTGTAACCAAGTTGCTTTCCTGATAATATTATATTAATTCTCCCTCCCTTAAGGGATATGAGGTTGATCCTCTCATATTCCCTCATTAGTGTCATTATTTATATTTCTAACTATTTAGACAATATTAAAAGTACCTCTGAATTGCCCCTTTTTATTGAAGGGTTGCTGTTTGACAGGCGAGAGTTCTCTGTAGCCCGAGGATAAAAGCTGTATCTTCCAGGGCCACCAGGAAAACTGCGCTGGTGCCACGTAGCTGAATATGAGGGATTTGATACAGGGAAGTTATAGTTAAGAAAGTGTGGTGGGTTGGAAGGTTTAGGAGAATTAAACAGCATGATGAAGCACCCAAGAGATCAATCACATTAATGGAATCAGCCACCGTTTCTAGGATTGCGAGGGCAAAGGGCTAGGTGGTTTGGAGGTGGGGCAGGGGGAGTTTTCCAGCATTAGCTGAAACTACAAAGGAAGTACAGCCTCACCAGCGTGTTGCCTCAAGTAGAGCTGCGGAAACGTTCTGGCTTTTCCATGTATCCTCCTCCAAACCCACACCAGTCGGCCATGCTGAATTGAGCGGGAGTGACAGGTGTAGATTTTAACTACCAAAAAGCCAGGAGGCACATGCATAATTGATTTACGTATAGAGAGAATGATCTTCATTTATGAAGACACATGATAGGCCATGCGATATCTGAGCACTGGGCACTCTTTCCACCTCTTCTACTCTTCAGTACATTTACTCAGCGTCAGTCATTTGACCACCACCTTCACAATTTACTAATGAACTAAATATAGATCGATAAAATGTGTTATATTTGTAAATATTACACACACAACTCCCCAAGTACTTCAATGTTATGGAAATACTGCTCCAGTAATCCATCTGCCTCACCGCAGCCATGTTCCCAATTCACACCTAATAACTCTACTTCATGCCTTTTGTCAGAGTGTACTTTTTTTTTAAAAAAAATACATATTTTATTGATTTTTCACAGAGAGGAAGGGAGAGGGATAGAAAGCCAGAAACATCGATGAGAGAGAAACATTGACCTGCTGCCTCCTGCACAATCCTCACCAGGGATGTGCCCACAACCAAGGTATATGCCCTTGATCGGAATCGAACCTGGGACCCTTGAGGCCGCAGACTGACGCTCTTTCCACTGAGCCAAACCGGATTCGGCAGAATGTACTCTTGCCCAAACTCATATTCAGATCTGGGAGGTGTTATATTTACTTAGCCTTTTTTTCTTTTGGCAAGGAGGGGGAAGTATATTAACCTTCAAACACAGCAATCACAACTGATACTTATTTCACTTTCTGTTTAAAGTAGTTATTTAGTATTGTTATTACTTGTTACTATTTCGGAGGTTTTATTTTATATCTGTCTGCTTTTCAGCCATGGCAATAAGCTGTAATATGGTAGAAAACTGAAATTTGATTGTATGGTTAAAAGAGTAAATTATTTCATATTTCTTTCTCTAAGTAGTTATTTCATATTTCTTTCTCTAAGATGCCCTTTAGAAGTCTGATTGTAAGTAAGTAATGGGCTAAAATGACAGTTTTGCTGTTACTTTTATTATAAAGTTTAACTGTTGTCTTCTCATTACCAGTTTGCACCAAAAGATATGAATGTAATATGAAAATCAACTTGTTTTTAAAGTTGGCAGTCCTACTCAGATTGAGGCAGGATGGCTTAAATGTAAAGAAACAAGTCTTCAGTATACTTTGTCTTCAGCTAGGTCTTGACAAAAGAAACATCTTTCTTCAGTTTTCTTGGTTTCCTAAATAAGAAAAGATTACACAAAAGGACTGAAGATTGAATGTCTGTTATTGTTCTTCGTATTTCTTTAATATTTTGCACATACTTGCAAACAATTTTTCTACCTTTTTCATCATAAATTTGACTTGAAAAGCTTAGCACTTTGAAAGCTTTTCAGCATTAAGGTGAGCTGTTAGCCTAACAGTGGTTTGATCTCTCACTACCTGGGAGAGCGCCCTGCCTGCTCATGTGTTGTCAGAATGTTACAGTCAGTGGAAGTGCCAGAAATGGAGACCAGCTGCTGTTTTTAAACAGCTAATTCCTGCAGAGTCATTTTCTAAGAACTCAGGATGCCCTAGGCAGAAAAGATTTTCATTTCTTTTTTATTCACTTCAACAGAATCACAAATGCTTGCTTTTTCTGGTTGGTTGGTTGTTAGCTTGCTTGCTTGTTTTTTAACCTGTACTAAGGATAGTAACCTGTTTGAAAGTAAAAAAATAAAACAAGCCAAAGCTTTTTAAGTTTGGATGCTCAAAGAAGTAGCTTCCCAAACTCCTGGGAAAGAATTGCCTATTTTACAAAACATTTTATTTTCCCAGGCCTGTTGGGAAGGAGACTGAAGGAGATGCATCCCTAGAAATAATAAAGTTGGTCTGACCTGTGATCAGGGCAGATCTGTGGGGCATCCGGCGGGGTAATGGGAGTTCCCCTGCCAGTACCCGCCATGGCCGGCCTGGCACCACCCACCCACTAGGCCCTACCCACCCACGCCCCTCCCCTTCCACTGCTGCCAGTCACCTCCCTCTGTGGAGTGACTGGCAGGGCAATTGGGGGATCCCACTGGCACCCACCTTGTCTGTCCCTGGGGCCTTAGGGCTCGGGCAGCTCCTGCTTTGAGCATCTGTTCCCTGGTGGTCAGTGTATCATAGCAACCAGTCATTCCTCCGTTTGGTCAATTTGCATATTAGGCTTTTATTATATAGGATTGTTACCTTGTCTTCTGTGGCCTTCTCTCTTCATTATTCTGTATTTTCTGGCTTATCAGGACTGCATATATATTGTCTAAAAACAAATGATTGTCCTTTTGTCTTTTATGAAGAAGAAGGCTTGTCACTTTTGTTTTGGCTTTGTCTTTTTCTTAGCCTTGCATTTTTTATAACCATTAATTTTTGTGTATTTTTTATGTATATTTTGCTAAAAGGGGGTGAAGAGGGAATGTTATCTCAATGTTCCTTCCCTTTATTAAATGTGAATTTTTTTCATGTTCATGTCTTCATATCTCTTAACAATTTATGTGTTTGTAGAGTCTCTCATGTCCCACCAAAGTTTGAGATAGTTAAGAATAATATTAAAAAAATAAACATCAGAATCACAAAAAAATACATATTACAATAATAGATCTTGAAGAAAATGAGCACACAAATAGATGCACATGTAATTATACTTCTTCATGATGGAAAACATTGTACAGAACAGCTTTTAAAGAAAAAAACCTTGGACTTCCCTCCAAGAAAAGGCGTACCAGTTCAATCATTGAAATAACTATACACCGTGTGTGCTACCCACCAGGAAGAAGCTGTTGAAGCCATAAATTGAATTCTTTTGTCAGTTATCATTGGTTGTTGCTTAAATCCGCCAGCCACATCCTGTAAAGTGAATTTTGTCACAAATCACAACAAAATTCACAAAAATCCCAGTTTCTCTGTTCCAAGGAAAAGAAAGTTACGAGATCCTAGGCTAGGTGGTTTCTGGCTGTGATGAAGGGGGGGTACATCCACCTGAAAACCTCCTATTCCCCCCTACACACACACACACTCCTCCTTCCCCTCCTTTAGATTTAGGAGGAGCAGCCTGCAGAGCTAATGCGACTGTCAGTTCCTACCAGGCCAAAGTCAGGCTTCCTTTCACTTGAAGAAAATGTTCAGGAAATAATTGCAGGAGCAGAAATTATATAACTCAAGTAAGTGATTGGGAATTAATACTCATAGATAAGAAATTAAAGAGATCTAAAGATGGAGTATCTAATAAAGCAATGAGTTATCAAAAGACACAGGATTGCAAAAATGAGGAGATTTCTGGTTGACCCAGAGGCAAAAGGATGAATAGACTTAGCTGTGTCTTCTACAATGTGTAATGCATTGGAGAGAAAATATTAACAATTCTGTGCAGTTAGGATATATGATATTTGACAATAGATATGAAAGGGAAGGGGAATGTTTGTAGTAAAAGGAATTTCAAATTAATAAGATTATTTAATTTCATGGTGCCACATTCATTTATTATAGAATATGTATTGAAGTAATACTTTTAACATACTATCCATTTAAATCATGATTTTGTGGTACATACTGACATAGTTAATATATACAAGTACTATATTGGGGTTAGGTTTTATATTTTATTTATATATTTAAATTTTGTTTCTAAAATGTGTGGACACAAGTTTCTTTTACTGGGGTGGGTTTAGAAAAGAATAATAATACTGAAGATAAATGATAAATGAAAGACTAGCCCTAAGTCAATTTTTCTTTTTTTCTTCATCTGGAACAAATAATTTACAACACAAAAAACCATCAGCACATCATAAGACTCCAACTTAAATGGGAACACTTTATGCCTCAGTAGGAATGTACTGAATTTATAAAGTAGCTACAATAGGAAGTTATATTGCTTGTTTATAAATAGGCTATTAGAGTAGCAATCATGCATAAAGGACTATTTTTTTAGGGTTTGGGATATTTTTTATTATGGCTATAAATTGTACAGATGACAAAATTGTATCATATAATCCTTGCTGTTTCCCTTCTAAATACCAGGAGGAGTGCAAATTTCTGTTAAAATTATCCTTAGAGCCCCAAGTTTTTCCTCCATTATATGCAGGCCTTTTTAGCCCCAGGGCTGTGACAGTGTTCTTATTACTACTGCAGTGCTATAGCTTCCTGACCATCACTCTAAGGGGTCTCTTCACTTTTTATGTTTTGTTATAAAAGTAAGGCATGCTTCTTATTTTAAAAAATAAGTCTAGAAGAATTTGGAGTAAAAGGTAAAAATTCCTTCATTCCTACATCTCCCCCACTGGGCATGGGTCCTCTTTGTAGAAGTTTTATGGCAGGAAGAAAGAGAGGGGGGGACATTATTTATATGTATAAATAATGTTTATTTATACAGGTGGTATAATGTTTATTTATACCACCTGTATAAATAAACATTATCACAAACTTGCTTATCTCCTATTTGTTCTCTAGAAACCAATTTGATCTTCCCATAGAAACCTTTTCTCCCCCTCCCTCTCCCTTATTATATCAGTTTCTCACTTTAGTCATTGGTACAGAATGCTATTAAATGTAAACTGTGGTTTAAAAAATAAAATTTTAAAAAATATGAAAAGCTCCAGGAAGGCATCTGTTGAATTGCTGATGCTTTTGTTTAACATAATCTTCATGTCAACACTCTCAAGGTCCAAATGGGTCCCTATAAATATATATTTCTACATTTACCTATCTGTGCCTACTATGTTAGCAGGGTATAGGAATGCAAGTCTTTATAAACATTTTAAATTTTAATAAGTTATTAGGCTTTAAAGTATTTGTTTTAAGTTTCCTTATACATTTTATGGACAGACTAAACAGTATACTTAAGGAAATAAGTATTAAATCAGAACAATCCATGGAGACTTCAAGCATTACCAGTGATAGCCTTATTTTTTATTAGAGGGCCAGTGCATGAAATCCTCTTGCAGTCCAGGAGCCCTTGGGAATGTCTGACAGATGGGGCCCGGGCCTAAGCCATCAGTGGGACATTCTTAGCAACATCCTTAGCGCTGCCACCACCACTGTGCTCGCCATCAGTGAGCCCAGCTTCTGGCTGAGCCGTGCTTCCTTCTGGTAGCACACTGACCACCAGGGGGCAGCTTCTGTATTGAGCGTCTGCCCCCTGGTGGTTAGTGCGCGTCATAATGACCTGTTGTTCTACCATTTGACTGATTTGCATATTAACCTTTTATTACATAGGATTAGTTCTTATGAAAATTAGAAATCAACCTGATCTTGGAATTTAATAAAATTGTCACATTTCCTTTCAATATTTCTTCCTTTATATCTGGTTCAAAATGATCACATGCATTTCCTGTCAACAAAAATGCAACAACCACCCAGCTGGTGTGACTCAGTGGTTGAGCATTGACCTATGAATCAGAACAGGATTCAATTCCTGGTCAGGACACATGCCAGGTTTTAGTCTTAATCCCCAGTAGGGGGCATGCATGAGGCAGCCAATCAACGATTCTCTCATCAATAAAATAAATTTTTTTAAATGCAACAACCACTGACAAAAGCAGAAACCAAAATTTTTTAATCACTGTTGGAGGTAATTTGAGTACAAACATCTCATTCCAGAGATCCCTAAAGGGTACTGCACATTAGAATTGTATGTGGAGCTGATGCCCAGGCCTCCCTCTACACAATTCAAAAATCTGGGACCTGAACCAGCATCAGTAGACTTGAAAGAGCCCCAAGTGATTCCACTCTGTAGTTTGTGCACCACTGCCTTATTCATAATTAATTTAATTTAATTACTGGTAATTAAAGAGAAGAATTAACAGTTTTTCCTGCCTATCCTATACAGATTGTATTTCAGGATAACCAAATAACCCTAGATTTACTAACTCCTTAACTTTTTCTAAAATATGCCAAAAAAATTCCTCCTGATAAATTAAATGTAGGAAGAGAAGTAAACTTTGAAGAAGAAAAAAAATCACCAGTTTGCATCCCTTAATGAAATAATTGCTTTAAGCAAGATTGTCAATACATGCAAAAACATCTATATTCTCACGCCTAGCTGCACATTATAATCATCTTAGGAGCTTTTTAAATTTCTAATATTCAGACTACAACTCTGGTTGATGGAATTGGGCTATCTGGGCATGGGACTCAGTCAGCGGTGGTTTCTAAGCCCTGACCCAAGATGACCGCAGTGTGCAGCAGGCCTGGGAACCATTGTTCCTGGAGAAAGGTGGAGGCTAAACTTAAAAATAGAAGGGTCAGGCTGCCATCACTTGAATTGGCTGTTTAATCTTAGCAACCGTAAAAGTGGTGATATGACATGATGTGAAATACCAATATCGCCCATAAACCACAAAAGTTTGACCTGAGAGCTCTAACTTTCTGCTTAGAGAACGTATTAAAGTTAGAGGATGTGTAAATGCCACCCTGAGAAACCCATGGCACAAATTCTGAATGTGGAGCAGCCTGTGTGAGTCCACTATGGTCCCTTCAGTGAGCCAAGCAAATGAAAAGGGGGGAATCTTTTTAGATTTAAGGGACTTAAGTAGCAGTCACATTCAGTACAATCATTGAACCTCATTTTAGGTTGACCTAGTATAAGCGAACTGAAAAAAGACATTTCTGAAACATCAGGAAAATTTGGTCTGAACTAATAATGTAGCATTATGGAATAATTATGGTTTTGAAAAGTCCTTGTTTTACAGAGTTACATATAGAAATATTTAGAGTTTAAATGACCTGATGTGAGGGATCTTTTTTAAAATTCTATAACGGGAAAAGACAAATGAAACAAAAATATGCCATTAATATTATAATCATTAAATCTGGGAAGAGGGTTAATCTTACCTTTCTACTTTTATATGTCTGACTACTTTAAATACAAATATTTTTAACAAAGGGTTCAAAAATTGGACGGCTTGTTAAAGCCAGCAAACTGTACCCTGATGTTTAGCCCTAACATCGAATGAGGCCTGCTATGAAATATGACATGAGTTT
Organism: Pipistrellus kuhlii; assembly: GCF_014108245.1. NCBI lineage: Eukaryota > Metazoa > Chordata > Mammalia > Chiroptera > Vespertilionidae > Pipistrellus > Pipistrellus kuhlii. The sequence goes on along the minus strand of NW_023425573.1, from coordinate 48,961,482 downwards.
CTCAGCTAATGGATGCTATTTAATTTGTGTTTCTGCATAGTTGGGATTTTGTTAAATGAATCCTTATAGAGCAAAATTCCCTGCTGTGTGCTGGCCTCAGCCTTTCTGATAGACTAGGACTCTGTATTTATCACTGTGCCTGTGCATAGGTGGCAGCCCTGAGATAGGAATACTAGCATTTTGCTTTCACCAACAACTATGTGAATGTTTCTAAGCCATCTATAATAATAAAAGCATAATATGCTAGAAGCCCGGGTCCTGGGTACCAGAGGGAAACCAGTGCCTGCAGCCAGGGGAAGGAAGGCCTACTCTTGTACAAATTTCGTGCATCCTGCCTCTAGTTTATATATGATACACCAACACATTCCCAAAATGCTTGCTGTAAGTGAATTAGTGTTTTGTACAAATCAAATAACCAGTTTTAGCTTTTAACATTTTATGTTTAATACAAACATATCAAATATTTAAAATTTCTCATGTTTTAGTGATATGAAGAAATATTCTGCTAACTATCCAAAATAAAATGGAAATTATCAAGTCAGAAAGCTCTCCTTTTCCATTTCCACCTTCTCAACACAGAGAGCCATACTCCTCAGTTTAAAGTTATTGCTTTGGGGAGTATCAGAAAGGCTACCATCTATTATTCCACATTTTATTCTTATGCTAGAGTTAGTTTGCATTTAGCTTGATCTTAGTAATCTTTATTAAAAAAGACAATTCAGTAGAAAAGTATAGAGAAACCAGTTGCAGACAACCATTCATTTATTTTGATGGTAAATATATATTCAGTTTTTAAAAGGTTTTTGTTTAACAGAAGAAATCTGTCTTGTATTTCTCACTATCAAATATTCCCATTTCTATATTTATTAACATACTTTTTTCTAAAAGGAATGAAATGTGTCTTTGAAAAAATATTTTTGTGTGACTTTTCAGCACTTACTTTCCATAGATCACTAACTTTTACATCATAGCGAATCCCTTATTCTTTTTCCAGCTGTCTCTTTAGGGAGCCAGAGCCCCATGGCCTTTCATGAACCACTTCTTGCACTCAGTGTTGGAATTTGTGATGCATTTTTTTCATCTTTATATTTTTAAATTCCCTGTTTTTTAAGTTTTCCTCTTACAGATATGGAATATAAAATGTTTATGATTGTATGATACCTATTTTAAGTAGATAAACATACTTAATATGACTATTTATGGGAATTATTTTTTTTCCTAAAAATTATTTTTAATCATTTTGTATCTCTGAATATTTATGACCAGGAGATCTTCATGGTAAGATATAAAACTAAAATACTGCTCAGATTTGTCATCGTTAGAAATCAAATCAAACACTTTATACCAGTTTTATATATACAAAGTTTGCTCAGTATGTGAAATTGAATCCAAATAGTTGAGCTTTTCAGTGGCAGACTAATTGATGTTTAAGGCAAGATTTAAAGTGAACTTCAGTATCGGTTTCTATTTTTGTAGGTTTTTCACACAACATTTTCTCCTTGAGTGAAATATTTAGAGTCATGATTTCATATTTAAATCATGATGTAGACTGGTATACACACAAGAACCTAGATATACTCAAGAGAACCAGATTAGGAATGGTTTCAGGAAACATGATCTTCTGCCTGTTCTTGTACATCTTCACTTCCATTAAAACACAACTTTTCAGGGATATTAGGTGTTTATAATAGTTTATGTTTGAGCCAACAAATTTCAGGTGTCTGCAATTTTCTTTTTTAAAAATGTTTTAATTAATTTTTAGAGAGAGAGGAAAGAAGAGATAGAGAGAGAGACATCAATTGGCTGCCCCCTGCTGGGGATCAAGCCTGCAACATGGGCATATGCCCTGACCAGGAATTGAACCAGCAACCTCTTGGTGCATGGGTCACTGAACACACTGGCCAATACTCCTAAAGCCTCAGTGCACGTCTATTTATATCTTGTATAGATCAAAGAATGTTTTTATGTTTTATGTTTCCATCAGTTTATTTACATTTTTACTCTGAAACAGTGTTTTCCAATGATCTCATTTCCTCCAGTGATAAGGTTACCTACTGTAGGTTACCTGAGTCTTATACATCAGAGAAATTGCAGAAGAGGAGTTTTTTTTCAGGGCTACATTCTACATCCCCTTTCATAAATTGGCAGCAAATTTTATACTTCTTAGCCATAGAAGGCATGGGGATATTTCTGCAGCTCTGTGGAAAGTAGACTCCTTCCTGGACCTATTGTCCTATAGGAAGCAAGAGTTCCATAGCCATACAGGAAGTTCCCCATACCATAAAATGTTTTGATTATTTCTTTTACAAGCTGTTTTCCCTCTGAGTATGATAGCTTAACTCAATTTAGGCCAGAATTCAAGAAGAGTATCATTTGCCTTAATATTGCATACTATTACTATCCCAAGAGTCCTGCCATAACTCAACCACACTATCTTTTATGAAAGAGCACATTTATAAACACCAAGCAACTTGGGGAACGTACAAACAATGAGAATCTCAAATAAGGTCACAGTATCCGGACTGTGAAAGACTAGTTATAGGTTTGTATTTACTACAAATCTCCTTACTGATCTCTCTGTTCCTGTTGCCATGTGGATTTTACACACAGTCCAGACTGCCATCATTTTATGGAGCATGAAAAGTAAGATATAGATTAACAAAAAAAAGACATTTTAATAATTTCAATTTCTTCAGAGAGACCTTGGGCTTTTTTATTGAGCGTATTTTTATTCAATTTTGGTATATATTTGGGAGGTACATCACAGAAAAGATAAAATAATTTGCTTTGTGTTTCATCTCTTACTATGAACTTAATGGTGTAGATAATATACCAAATTTTCGTATGCCTACAGCATTATTGTTCTTTATCCAATAATATATTTTTAGCTGCAACCTTCTACTTTTTTTCTTTTTTGCATAAAATTGGGGCACTCATATGAAATGTAACAGGCAAGAAGGAACGTGCTTCCAATAATCTGCCAGTCTTAAACAGATGGAGATTATTTCATTCTACCTTGAAACTTGTTCAAGTTCTGTATTTTTAGATATGCATTTTCTTGGAAGATGCTAATTTGGAGTTTGAAAATTCCCCATAGTATATTTCTGGTGTCCCAGAAAACATGTTTGTGATTTTCTTAAAAAGGGAACACATGTTCTTTAGTACACAGATTAAAGAAGTAGCATTCATAGTCTGTTTGTCATTTTTACTCATAAAAATATATCTTGATTTTATGTTCTGATTGTGCTGTATCACAACATGCCAACAATTTAATTATAGTTTACAGCACCAATCTTAAAGTGATTAACCCCATCATATCTACAGTCTCTTGGGTAAATTTGACTAGTGTCTCCTTCCATTCCATACAACAGTTGCTGTTAAAAGACATTCCTTTTAAAGTAAGATTGCATAAATAACGGATCATTAATAATTGTGAATGTTACCATACTACAAAGAGTACTTTATTCATTAATTAGAAAATGGGTCTTCTGTTTATCTGATTGAGGCTGACTGTGTACATACATTTAGATTGTATGTAAAATTTGTGAATTAGAAGTTTTTAAAGAAGCAGTAAATAATTTTTGAAAACCGTTTAACTTAGTTTTAATGATGGAGAAGATACATCAATATCTTTTTGTCTTTGCGGATACACATTATCATTGGGCTGGCTCCATTATAAAAGTAGAAAAATGACCAAAGACCATTCATGTATAGAATTTGGTGGTTTTATAGTTCATATTGAGTAAGTCTCTTAAATCAGTTTTTTAAAACTTTAACTTTTCCATTTACTCTTAGATAAAGGGGGGAAAAAACAAAAACGTATGGCCTGTTCTGTAAGCCCAGCTATTTAAATCTTCCAATGGGATTTAGGGGACATGGGAATCTATTAGTTTAGTGTCCCTGTTAGCTACCCGTGTTCTTTTCTATATTTATTAGTGTAGAATCATGAATGTCACAATTTGTGCTTACTCTATGATTATTTTAAGTGGCTTCTCGTAATAAGCACAATTGTTTGTCACGTGGTTTTTGAGAAAGTTTCCCATTGTATGAAGAAACAAATTTTTAGGGTACCTCTGTCTCTTTCTGTATTTAAATAATAGCTTCCAATCGTTTAAAAATAAAAGGTGGAGGCATACACAAACTAATGATTTCTGGTTTCCATGGTGATAATTTTTAGATGCTGGCATGCATGCCTCCTAGTGTTCCCAAGCCAAAAGCTTTGATGTATTGGTTTCCCAGGTTTTATCTTTTACTAAAGATGAAGATCAGACCAACTAAACATTGCTTTAAAAAAAAAAAACCAGTATATTTTACTCATGTATGAGAAGTCTTAAAGCCACCACAGTGGGACTTCCCTATCCATACTTCGTTGCTGTTTGTTTGTTTCTTTCTTTCTCCCCCCCCCCCCCCCCCCCAGTGTTACATTCCTGGGAGAAACAAAGGTGAACTGCGCACAGCTCTGATTTTAGAATATCTCTTCTGTAGCTCTCTTCCCAGGCACTCCAAGTCGCTGTAAAAGTTTTCTAGCCTAACAGACTGTGTATTTTACATAATCCTGTATAATAAAACCCTAATATGCAAATCAACTGTGCATCGACATGACTGGTCACTATGACATGCACTACCAGGGGCCAGATGCTCAATGCAGGAGCTGCCCCTCACCTTGGGCAGCTCCTGCGTTGAGCGTCTGTTCCCCAAGAGAGAGGCAACTGGTGGTGGTGGCAATCAGGGGCCAGGGCCGGCTGGCAAGCACCCCACCGGTCACCTACAGTAGAAGGATGCTACTAGCAGTGGTGTTGTGGTGGGGTAGGGCCAGCCAGCAGGCAGTACTAGGCTGCCAGCCAAAGTGGGTACCAGCAGGGGCGTACCAGGCTGCCAGTCAAAGTGGATACCAGCTTCTAGTCCTTAATAAAACTTCAAAAATTGCTGAGTAAAAATGTTTAGAACTCCAGAATTTCACACAGAAGACTTACAAATAAAGCAGTAACTCTATCAGCCTGATAGGTACTTACATCATGTCTCAACACGTACCAGGGAAACCATATACACTCTGTAATTTTTATTGAAATACCATACTTCAGAACTGACACAATTCAGAACTAACACAATTCTACCACCTAAAAGTATACTGTCAAATAATAAATGGAGAGGTAGGTAGTTAAAAACCTATATTAAGGACATCAGCAAATCTTTCCAGAGGCTAGGAAACGAAGCCTTAAGTTGAATTTGACATCAAGTTGAAGGGTTAGAATATGATGGGATTTCACAGTTTCCCCATAAACTTTGTACCTTCAAAACTAGCCTAATCAGCCCTGCCTAAAAGTTTTACTTCCCTTCACATTGACAAACTTTATTGAGGACAGTAAAATAAAGCCATAGCATGTCGTCAGGTGTGAATTGGCACTCAGAACTGCTATTCTTGTTAGAGGTTTGTTCAATAAATATTCACTGGGCACTACCGAGTGTTATGCACCTATCCTAGGCACCAAGAAAACAATTAGGAAACAGTATACAAACCAAAGTTCCTGCCCACAGTGAGTTTATATTCTAGTGGAGAGGCGTAGAACGGACCAACTGACCTCATGTGATAAGTAGATACTGCTTAGATCTTACTTCCTTCAGCAAGTTTTTCCTAAGCACCTTTCTCCCAGATATTGGCTTTCATTCATTCATTCCCTCTCCCTATTTCTTTCCCTCTTCCTCACACATACATGTGCCTTGTCTTTCCTCATAACTACATTCCTAGGGCCTGGCATATAACAGCTTCTTACTAAGTAAAGGAAGAAAGTCAGAAAGGAAAGAGACATGAAGGCATTGAAATCATTATGATTGTGTATGGAGCTCAGTATGTGATATAAGAATTAATTTAAATCTCTGAAGTAAGAGTGAAGCAGTATTTCTTAAAGAATGTTAGCAACATGAGGATAAAATTTGGGAAAGAAAAACTTATGAGATAATCACAACATGGGCAAGTGTATTTTGAAGATACTGGGGAAAGGCAATATAATCTACACATAAATTTATAGAATGAAATAACACAAATTGGAATAGGGGAAAGGAGGTAAATTGTTCTGTTTTTAAGTTCAAGATGGAAGAGTGGTACAGTTGACAATAAAACAAGATAATGGGAGGACTAGATTTGCCTAGAGGAGACAATATCAGGTTAGATTTGTCTATATTCATTTGGAAAAAGACTAAAAGAATAAAAAAGCAAATGGATAAGAAATTAAAGTTTTCTTTGTTTGCAATTCTAAAATAAGATACTAAAGTTTCTATTATTTTGCAACTGAAAACTGTACAGCTTTTCATTGATTTTAGATGATATGAAATGTGATATGAAAAGCTAGCCTTCTCTCCAGAGGTTTTAGTACCAGACAATAGTATGATTACCATGTGAGTTTAAGTTCAGAAGTTTCCGTTATGGAAGGTCTTTTCAAGTTCTTAGCCATCACTATCATGCAGAGTCAGTGCATCCTCTTGGAGGAAGTCACTGGAGAGGTGAATTTTCCAAGGGAGAACATTTATTTAATATAGTGTATAAATTAATTTGAGGCTGGTAATCAAAATGAACATGACATTTAGCAAAATATATTATTAAAGTGATTATATGAAACTCTTATAAAAAGAGGCAAATGATTGTACAGCTTAAGGTAGAAATCGTCTTGTATTAGTGTAAAGGTTATAATACATTAGTGATAAATAACTGAATCTTTGTAGCAAGTTTTTATGTAAGATTGTCCTTAGATTTAGCTAATTAAACTTGTCTTCTTACAGATGTGCCAAATCCTGGTGTAAACAAGCCTAGAGCTTCTGACACTGTCCATCCCAACAACTATCTCATCAGGACAGAGCCAGAGCCAGGCGCCCTCTATTCACCAGAACAGACATCTCTCCATGAAAGTGAGGGTCTGTTGTGTTACCTTTTCACTATTAGATTTTCTTTTAACATCTTATTTCTGAACCTGAACCTCAGAAGTGTAAAATAAAGGTATTTCCTGCTGGTTTCATTCCTACAGGATCATTGGGTAACTCAAGAAGTTCAACGCAGATGAATTCTTATTCTGACAGTGGATACCAGGAAACAGGAAGTTTCCACAACAGCCAGAACTTGAGTAAGGCAGACAATAGACCATCGCACTCATTTATAGCATCCACTAATAACCATTTGGTGAGGCATTCAAGAGCTGAAGGACAAACTCTGGTTCAGGTAAACCAAACACATCAAGATCCTTGTAAAGAAATACCCTCCTAATTGGAATATCTGTTATGAGAATTTTTAAAAAGTAAAACCAATATGTTCAATTTTGAATTTATAGAAGGATAAAATAGTGAATATATTTTACATTTTGCAAGTCTATGGTGTTAAGGAATTTTTAGGCATGAAAACTAAAAATATATTAATTGTTTAAATGAGCTCCTGTTAATGAATTCTGATAAATTCCAGACACAGAAAAGTAATTGGTTTAAAGGAAGCAAATTTTGCATGAGGCGACTGAGAGAGAACTGTGTGAAAAAGACTAGAGCTAAAGTATGTTCCAGAGTCCTAGAGGGCTGAGCAGTAGTTCCACACCTGCATGAAATGGGAGTGACCCGTTCCATTACTCCCTGAGAACACATTTTTTTTTTCTTAGCTAGCATATAAATATTTCTGCCTACAGAAGCATAACCATTCTGTTAAGTGAGGGTTTTCTAACTTGATAATAAGAAAAAAAAATAATATTGTTTATCTATACTAATAAAGGGGTAATATGCTAATTAGACTGGACATCTTCTGGACAAAGCCCTGGTGGCAGGGGCTGAGGCAGAGGCAGTTATGGGTCTATGAGGCTGGCAGGCTGAGGTGGTTAGGGATAATCAGGCAGGCAGGAAGGTGAGCAGTTAGGAGCCAGCTGTCCCAGATTACAAGAGGGATGTCCCCCAAGGGGTCCTGAATTGAAGAGGGTGTAGGCCAAGATAAGGGACCCCCCCTCCCCTCCCATACACGAATTTTGTGCACTGGGCCTCTAGTCTATACATATAAAAGCCTAAGCGACTGTTATAACTGGTCAACCAAACCACCGGTCTCTGTGATGCGCAATGACCACTGGGGGCAGATGCTCAGTGCAGAAGCTGCCCCCTGGTGGTCAGTGTGCTTCCACAATTAACCTCCTGTGGCTGGCCAACCTCCCGAAGACATTTCCCTGCACTGGGCAAGATGGCCCTGATGGGCCCTGATTGCTGGCCAGGCCAAGGGGCCTCCCACCTGTGTACAAATTTGGGCACAGGGCCTCTAGTGTGTTTATAAAACTTCTGAGGTCCTGACCTGTTGCCACTTTATTCACTTCAGTCCACCAGCATATTCCAGAATTAATAGAAGTGGTAGGAGGAGTTCTGAATGTCAGTAATTAGTGAGGATAACTATCTGTCCAAGTACCTTAGTAATTTCTCTGACCCTGAAACATGGTAAGATCAAACAAGTTAGGCAAACACTAATCTTCCCCTAATGCAGTACAGGAAGCCCTGAAAGTACCACAGAAACCAGCCAGTGTTCCAAGAGCCAGAAGAGAATCAATAGGACTTGGACTCAACAATTTAGGGGAAATTTTTAAGAAATGAGAAACATTTCTATATTAAAACAAATACAAATATAGTGCCTCATATATTAAGCTAAAACAAAAAATCTTGTATTGCCTGTAGCAATCTAGTTCAAGCTACACCCCCATCCTCAGATTATACATTTACTCCTTTGCTGTTAGGAATGCTTTGATGGAAAAGTTTGAGAAACTTTGGACTAAATGCTCTAGGCATTCATGTCTGAGGTGAATTTCTGTCAACAGGTCTGAAGTCACACTTTTTAATAATAATCTTAACTTCAGAAATTATCTATTTGTTCCCCTCTAAAGGTGATCATGTTACCTCTTTTATTGTAATAAAGTTTATTTTGTCTCTAGAGCTGAAGAATTAAGTTGCAAGGTGGGTGAGAAGTGTCACTAAAGCTTAATTTACATATAGTCTGGACAATACATTTTTTAGCTATTTGGGCCAAGTATCATCCCATTTTGGTAGTAAAAGTTCATTTGTGGGATTTTCTTATTTTCAGCACTGTTAAACCAAAGCACAGATTTTAATGTTCCAACTATCTACTAATTTTTAACCCCCTCTTTCTTGCCTGTTGCTTATTAACAATTCTCTTCCCTCCTCAGATCTTCTATTCCCCATGGCTATTGCCTTTCCTGAATTGAGCTTGAGCATGATGTCTCAGAGCAGGTGTTTTAGTCAGTCCAGTAGCTGTGACATCTGGAGACTTAGCATGCTTTCCTTTAGGACATCAAAGAGTGTACAAAGTCCTTGTCTTATCCCTGCCATCATTGCCCAATTAAAAGTGACGGGGTAATGGCAATCACTGAGGAGATACAGAGCAAGTGCCGGGTCCTGGGCTTGTAACCAGGGTCCTACTGTCTGTTTCCCGTGCCTGTTCCCCTTTGGCCCATTCTCCCGTCCAGCCCATATTCATTGTTGTACCGCTTTGAGAAAGGGATCTGAGACTCAGTGTTTGCGGGAGTTTACGGATCCACAGAAAGACCAGCCTTGGCAGAAAGGCTTTTCATTTCTCTTTCTGGTCTTTTCTAGCTGGCTAGACCAGGAACTCAGCAGAGTCTTCGGCATTCCTCCTGTGGGAACAGATTTTTGGGAGGGTACCTTTGTGTGTATCTCTTTAAAGCCACCCCTAAAGATAAGAGCTAATAGATTAAAGGAGGTAAAAGAACTGGCTGAAGTTGCTCTAGGCCACACTAGAGCTAAAAGAAGAGACAAATTTGGCTGCAGCACCTGTGCAAACAGGCTGTCCCTGGAGAGTTAATTCACAGGAGAGGGTGGACCCCAGGCGCTGTCCAAACATTCATTTATTCTGCATTGAGAGAGCACATTCCTTTTGTTAATGGGGCCAATCCATAAAGGCTAAACATTCCTCTAGATACATTACATGAATTAATTCAAATTTTTTGTTGTACAGAAATACATTATATTGGCCAAAATTTGACTCCTGTGGAACAAAATAAGTACATTGCTCCAGTGACACGCCATACTTGCAACACAGTGTTTTATGTGTTGTGAAAATGCATAGGCAAGAGGCAAAAATGTAAAGACGGCAGAAAAGGGGTAGTAAATGTCTTTAGGTCTCTCTTTACTGGTTGAATTTAGTATTCTGCAGGGGAAAGTATAGATTATGCCACTAAAAAAAAGGGAAAGAAAAACACAGTAAGGAAATATTAAGATCCAGCTTAAAAGCATAAAAAGGAAAAGCAACTTAGATGCCTAAAATAATCATGTTATAGTGAGCTATATGCATTTGTTTCTGTGATGACAATGGACACAAAACCCATTCTCTTTTTTCCCTTTTTATCAGCCATCAGTAGCCAATCGGGCCATGAGAAGAGTTAGTTCAGTTCCATCTAGAGCACAGTCTCCTTCTTATGTTATCAGCACAGGCGTGTCTCCTTCAAGGGGGTCACTGAGAACTTCTCTGGGTAGTGGATTTGGCTCTCCATCAGTGACCGACTCCCGACCACTGAACCCCAGTGCATATTCCTCCACCACATTACCTGCTCAGCGGGCAGCATCTCCGTACTCTGCGCAGAGATCCGCCTCCCCAGCAGCTGTGCGGAGGATTGGGTCAGTCACCTCCCGGCAGACTTCCAATCCCAACGGACCAACCCCTCAGTACCAAACCACCGTCAGAGTCGGGTCCCCACTGACCCTGGCGGATGCACAGACTCGAGTAGCCTCCCCATCCCAAGGCCAGGTGGGGTCGTCGTCCCCCAAACGCTCAGGGATGACCGCCGTACCACAGCATCTGGGACCTTCACTGCAGAGGACGGTTCATGACATGGAGCAGTTTGGACAGCAGTATGACATTTATGAGAGGATGGTTCCACCCCGGCCAGACAGCCTGACAGGTGAGTACAGGTGACAGCACTCCATAAAGTCCCGTGAGAACATATGTGCAACTTCCACTAAAATAGAACGTGATAACATGAGAAGTTTGCGTGCTCGTTTCAAAATGTATACTGCGGGCTTCAGGTTGACCGATCTTTCGGCCTCTGTAGTTCATATCTTCTGAAATGAATAAACTTTTTTCTTTCACAGTATTAGGACATGAAAGTAATTTTGCATTTTAGAAGAATGGTTGGAATTCTCTGCTACTTGTTAGTTTATTTGTTTAATGAAAGGTGTTTTTTTTTTATCACCTAGGCCTACCCACATCCAAACCCAAGTTACGTTTACATATTAATATTTTGAAAAAGTGCTTTCTTAGTATAGGCTAGACTATGGATTTTCTCACCAACTGCTTTGATTTTTAGCATCCCAATGGGAAAAACACAAAGTTATTATGAATTGGCTTCAAATGTCACTCAGATTAAATCAGAAAGACAGCAGCCAGCTTCCTGATGTTACAGCCATTTTTCAGGCTGTCTTCATGGAGGGTTTCAGACACAATGTGTCGGCATGGCTCTTTGTAAAATGAAATTTATCTTCAGCTAGTATTTTAAATTACATTTTTTTAAATAACATATACACAATGGTAAAATATATATATATATTGAAACTACAAAAAAAATATTAAGTGAGAAGGGAAAGTCCCAAGCTGCTCTTTGTCCCTATGCAGGCCCACTCACCACTTTATGTACCTTCCAGAATGTTTGCTTGTATATATATATATATATATAAGTATATACATTACATACAAATGTGCATATATTGTGTTTTTATACTGATGGGATTCTATAATATGTATCTTCTTTTTAAAATATATTTTTTATTGATTTCAGAGAGGGAAGGGGAGAGAGAGAGAGAGAGAGAGAGAGAGAGAGAGAAACAGAAACATCAATGATGAGAATCATTGATTGGCTGCCTCCTGCACGCCTTCTACTGCAATCGAGCCTGAAACCTGGGCATGTGCCCTCGATTGGAATCAAACCCAGGATCCTTCAGTCCACAGGCCAGCACTCTGTCCACTAAGCCTAACAGACTAGGGCTCTTCTTTTTTTTTAACATGTCTGAGAGCTTACTTCATTCTCTTAGTGTATACCTAGGACCTCATTTTTATAGATGCATTATAATTTATTTAATCACTTTTGTATTAATAGACATTTAGGTTTTTTATTTAGAGCTATTGGAGACAACAATGCTCAGTATGCGTATTGTTCTTCCTGGATATTTACACATAGATACTAAGATAGCTGTGGCATCCACTTCATGGCACAGAATTGCTGGATCAACTACATATTTGTTCTTACTGATCTTGTCAGGTTACCCTCTAGGAAGGTGGCACAGATTTAAATGTCCACCACTAGTCTGAGTTTGCCCGTTTTCACTCTACCTTTGCTAGCATGGAATGTTTCATTTTTGCCAATGTAGTAGGCAAAACTATACTTTATTGTTGTAAATGGCCTTACTGAGTTATGCTGAAGGAGGAAGATTTCATGTTTATCAGCCATCTTATTTCTTTTTGTAAACCATAAGTTCAGGTCTTTTGCCTATTTTTATAAGTAGTAAAGCTTTTTATACTTGAAATAAATTAGTCCCTTATTCATTCTTCTTAATTGTTTCCCTATTTTCTAATCCGTCTTTTGACTTGTTTTTAGTACTTTTTATTTTCAGAAGTTTCTTTTTAATCCTTACCCAAGGATGTGTTTCTATTAACTTTAGAGAGAGAGGGAATGGGAGGGAGAGAAAAACATTGATGTAAGAGAGAAACATTGATAAGTTGCCTCCTGTATACACCCCAACTTGGAATCGAACTCACAATCTCCTGTGCGGTGCTTGCCTCTTCCCAAGTGTGAGTGAGTGAGTGTGACTCTACTGAGCAACCTGTACAGGACTTTATAGAATCTTTTAAATATTTTTGTATAGTAAAATTAGTATGTTTTCCTTATGGCCTCTAGGAAAAGTAAATCCTTTTTGAGATTTTCCAATTGAATGATTTTTCATGAAGAATTAATATTGAATTTGATTTTGAGCTCGAATAAATTCCTAGTGGAAAAACCACCTCTCTTCCCTCAGTCATCAGAGAGGTATACCTGGCTTAGATATTTCCTGGCATGCCTCTGAAAAGTGTACAGCAACATGATGTAGGAATCATTTATGAAATCCTATCTCCCAAGGTAACCTTAAAAGATACTAATTCTGAAGATTTCTGTCTTCCTCCTTGTGTACCTGTAGAATGGCTGTGCAGTAATCTGTTTGTGAAGAGCAAAGTGGAAACCCAGAAAAGAAGCGAGCACATAAACACTGTCACCTGTTAACCCTGTGGTTTACAGATGAAATTAGACTTTATGTTTCAGTCGGGGGAAATTATACGTAGCCTAGCACAGAGGTTTTCCTAGAATGCTACCATCTTCAGAAGAAGCAAAAGGTTTCTTTGAAAATTTTTCTCATCATCTATCTGCCTACTTAATCTGAATGTGGATTCTATTTTGTGAATTCCCTTTCTTATTCTTACTTCAGAGAATGATGCCATTATATTTGCTATGGCTCTTGATTTCAAAGAAGTAATGATTTGCTAACTAATAAGCCTGAAGCAGTATTTTATCATTGACTCCGACACTTGGATATTTGCTGATCATAACTTAAATGATGATGTAATGTGTGTATAAGTTAATTCCTACAACAGAAAAATATGTCTGTCCTGAAATATTCATGTCAGTGTAATCATCGCATGCTAAGAAAAGTTGAAAGAATAATACAAAGAATCTATATTTGGGAGATAAATATGTGTTTATTTCCAATGTCTTAAATATATGAGTTTTAAATCACAGGTAATAGATCATTGTAACAGGTAAAGTAATATGTATTTTTGGAATTGCAAATAGAAACTATTGAAAAGTATTGTTGTGGAAGATCAAGTACACACAAGTGTTGTTGTGTTTTCTGTTACGTGAATGGGGAGATAAAAATTACTCTGTGGAAATACTTCTGGAAAAATTATTTCCAATAACAATTATATACCATAATTAGTTATCTTTCATTTTAAAAAGTAGTGAATTATAGTGGGTTCCTAAACAGTTATTTAACTTAATCTGTAGAGGCCATGTATTTTTTAAATGTTAATCTATAGGACCCTGTGTTTTACTTTTTCTCATGAATGATCAGATAAACAAAATAGTAACAATTACTGTTATGTTACTCACGAAGATTTATAATGTCAAGAAAGTACTACTACTCACTATAAATCTGTCTTTTATTTCACATTATAGTCTGTCACATGGTAGTTTCATCTCACTAGTAGTCCTGTAAGTGAATATTTACTGAATACTTTTGTTCTATATCAGCTCATTTTGTTACTTCCCATGAAATTGTAGTAAATATTTACAGTATGGATTCCAGCAGAGCATGTAGCCAGATCCTCCCACCATCTATAATAATCTATAATAATAAAAGCATAATATGCTATTAAGACCAGACATCCTTCCTACTGGACAAATGAGTGGGGCTGCAGCAGAGGTGGTAGTCTCCAGGACACGGGGCTGGCAGTGGGGGCCGGCGAGGGCCCAGGGCTAAGCCCTTGCACAAATTGCGTGCTTCGGGCTTCTAGCGAGAATACAATGTTCTAATACTGGCATAGAATGCTTTGTTCTGATCTCAAAGCACCATGGATGGTGGGGCCACCACCAGCGCCAGGCTTGCCTCTACCCAAGTGTGAGTGATGTTCTGAGTCTCAGTGAATCAAGAGTGTTTGTAGCTCTCCTGAGTGTTAACATTGCACCTCGTATTGATAAGATTACCAAGGACTAGCTATATTGACCTGCCTGCTTTATGTCACCATTAACAAAATCAGAGCCTGCCCTTTTGTTCAAAACACTCACGAGCTCCATAAAGAAATGGAGCTTGTACTCTGCTGAAAGAATGAGCAATCTGCCAGTAATAAAAAGCTGAGATCCTCAAGTGAGAACTTTCAAGTAACAATCCTAATATCATCTCTAGAATTACATCGGCTTCTGTGGAGCCCTGGAGGGCTAACCTTGCTCTCTTACTCTTGCTCTTTCATTTTATGTTTGCAGAGGGCTCTGTGGAGTTCAGGGTTTCTCACACCACTTCCCATTGACCCTTGAGGGATAGCGTGTCCAGTGCTCAGTGTGCAGTGATAGCCCACTGACCTGGGTACCTCACAGCCCTGCTGGGAAGTACCTCTGATGGAGATAATTCATATTTCCTTTGGGGCTCTCGTTTTCCTTGGTTTTGAAATGAGAAGGTTTGTCTGAATAACCCCCAAGTATAGGACTGTTTAAAGCTTTGATCTTCTTTTAGTAAGTGAGGAGCCCCTAGTTAAAACCCAGATTGATGCATTTGGTTTCTTCCCATGTCACTTAGCTATCCAGGGTAGGTAGTAATCATTCATTTTAGAAGTTTTTTGTATTAACTTTCTTGCTACTCCTCAGTAAGCAACATATAATTACCACGCACACTCAAGCCCATTTGCTTTTAGTTGTGCTATGATTAACTGAGATGTTAACAGGATGGGAATGATGCAGTCTTTTTACAATTAGTTACTGTGTTAATTATTTGCAGCCTTTTTAAAAGCAAATATATGACTGACTTCAGATATATTTGTTCTTTCCCTTGCTCATATTTGGATATAACTGTAGTTGGTATTCTTATCAAGTGGCAGATTTTACTCACAAACTTCTGAGCAGGATAGTATAGAATATATTAATATGCTTTTATTCAGAAAATAAAATGTTTGGGTTTGAAATCTGTTTTATCGTGAGCCCCGTGCGTAAACATTAGTTATTAGCAATTTGAATGAAAGAATATTTCAAATGATTTAATATTCATGTACTAACTTTGTACTTTTTCTTTACACTGGAAAGACGGTAAACAAGAATCTGGTATGTGGGTTTTTTATGAAAACAACTGTTGATGTTTTTTAAGAAAATAAAAAATGCAGTGATAATAAATAATAAAGTAATACTTCACAATACTTAATAATTGTTACTAATTCACTGGTAATATTCCAAATATTGTAAGGTAAAATTCTGTTTCCCTGTAAAAATCATGAGTGAATTACTTAAGAGACATATTTCAAAACAGTTCTTGACCATCAGCCTTTACTAAGCATTACTAGGTAGGTGTTGTCTTAGAAGTTGGGGTTTAAGGAGGCGTGGGACATGGTGGGCCCTGCCCACAAGGAGCTGATTGCCCACTTGGTAAGACAAGGTAATTTTAATGGCAGGAAAAGAGACAGACCACCGTTTGTATGTGTTTAACAATGGAAATTGTATAATGATAGAAGAGGACATTCTCTTTTTGGTCATCATGATAAATAGTTTACAATTGGGAGAATAAATTTCAGGCTATCCAACAAATTAGTAATTCCTTATTATTTTTTCTTAGAAAATTTACTTTTATCTTGCTACTAAGAGATAATTTTATTCTAAACATTTATGAGATGTCCTTTTCATACCTGGTATCCTTCCTTTGTAAAACTCACTAGGTTTGGTGTTTTGACTTAACATTTGGTCCTATTGGCTAGCAGTTTCATTAGGGCTTTTAACCTCACCACAGTTTTCTCACTTTCTTAACAATGCCACATTCCTGCCTCTAGGCTTACGGAGTTCCTATGCTAGCCAGCATAGCCAGCTTGGACAAGACCTTCGTTCAGCTGTGTCTCCCGAATTGCACATCACTCCTATATATGAGGGCAGGACCTACTACAGCCCAGTGTACCGCAGTCCAAACCACGGGACTGTGGAGCTCCAAGGATCACAGACCGCATTGTACCGTACAGGCTCAGGTGGGCATCGGCTGAAATCTCACCAATCTGGTTGTCAAGAAAGCAGCTGTGGCAGCAGATCAATAAACAGTAAAACAAAAGTTCATTTTTTAACCTATTTTAGGTGATACCTTTTTACTTTAGTTCAGTCTAATCAGTGAATAGAGTGATTATACTGTAAATTCACAAATAAGTGTATGGAGCTGTAAATGTGACTGTCCTTGGATTAGAACTGTAACAGATATAGAAAAGAAGGCCTTTATTGGGAATTTTTTTGTTACCTGGAATGTGTATTTGGAGGAAATCCCTGTATGAGTTACTTCGCTATCTCTGACTTAGCATGTGTATAGTCTTGAGTGATCTTGGTGTTATTTTTTTTATTTATATATAATGGATTTCCTCCGAATGCTTAAGAGTGGAATGTGAAAAATATATTCTTTATGGTGGACTCAATCGGGGACAGAAAGCAGTAAAGACATTTTTAAAAATAGGGAGCTAGTACATCACACCCTTGCATCCCACCCTCATCTCTGCCACACCAGCTTGTTGTGGCTGGTGGAGCAGAATCTGTAGCCCATGGCTATGTAAGCTGCAGGTTGTGCTGCCAGTTTGACTCAAGGAATCTCCTGTGGCCTCTTCTTTAAAAAAAAAAAAAAAAAAGTTTAGTAACATGCTCACACATGAACTCCAGGTAGCTATGATAACTCCCTAAAGGCACAACCCTAGGAGACATACCTCCCAGAACAAAGGAGGGTGAAGACTGTTCGAATTGGTTTTTTGTCAAAACATAATTTGGTCCACTGCAGGATTTTTCTTCTAATAGAATGTACCAATTTTTAATAATTTAGTGCAGAAATGTTTCACTTTATGTTCTGTATCTTGAGTATTTAATAGGATTAAGAAGTAATGTTATTAAACTCTTTTGATTGCAGGAATTTCAATCATTAGAAAAATACCTACTGCAGTGATTAGGAAAGAAATGTTAAATACAGTGTACAGCATCTTTAAAAAAAAATAATATTGATTTCAGAGAGGAAGGGAGAGGGAGAAACATTAGTGATGAAAGAACATAATTGATCAGCTGCCTCCTGTATGCCCCATACTAGGGATCGAGCCTGCAACCCAGGCATATGCCCTGGCCATATGGTTCATAGGTTTACACTCAACCTATGGCTGGCTGGCCTGTGTACAGTATCTTTATCCATAGGATCATGCAATAATTTCAGGGAAGCTATGGTGGAATTTGATATATCAGTCTTCTTTCTTATGAATTTTCCAAGTTATCAAAATCCACAGGTCTATAAATGAAATGTATTGCAAACTGAGTAACTTTTATACCCAATTAAAAGTGATAGTTTAAATTTTTACAAATTTAACACATCTTGTTTTTTATTGCTAAAATGAAGTTTTGAAATTAATTTTTTCTTACATTTCTCTTGCTGTTACTGAATTTCAATAAACATATTAAGACCTATTATGAATCAGATTTATAGTTCCATTTTTGCTCTTTTCTGCTAATAAAATGATCATAATATTGTTGGTGTATATTGTTAGCATATACAAAAAACTGAAGTGCCTTTTTTAGCACTAATGAGCTAAATTGGTAAAATCTAAAAGTAAGCAAGTTATACAGCTGGTAAAAACTATAACTCTTCTTGAAGTTGAAAACATTTGACTTTGATAAATATCACCTCATGAAGAACATACTAACCTTTTTAAAATAAATGTTGACTTTCTGGTAGGTATTGGAAATCTGCAAAGGACATCCAGCCAACGAAGTACCCTTACATACCAAAGAAATAACTATGCTCTAAACACAACAGCTACCTATGCGGAGCCCTACAGGCCAATACAATACCGAGTGCAAGAGTGCAATTATAACAGACTTCAGCACACAGCACCGGCTGATGATGGCACCACGAGATCCCCATCAATAGACAGCATTCAGAAAGACCCCAGGCAAGTACTGTTATGTGTCTTCCGAATGCTACAGAATTATAGAAGCCAACCAGTTCCTATATTCTCACTTCTTTTCAAGTTGCCAAGACTCTTATAAGATCATTAACTCCTTATCTCTTAATATTTCCAGTTGCATTCCAGTACTAAAAGTCATTGTGGGTAATTTCATTTTATATAATTCATTTAAAGAAGGAAGATGGATTCCTTCTTTCAATGCTTTAATAATAGGTAAGAGAATGCACGGGTCTGTCTGAATATCTGCAGCATTCATCATTGAAATACTTCACCAAGACAGCTCTCTGGTCTGTCCTCAGTCTGAACCACACAAAAAAAAGATTTTTAAAGGATTATTTTACCCCTTTTCCTTTTTTCCTGACTGACTTCATAGATGAGAACTTTAGGAAATGCATATGGTTGTTTTAAATGGGAAAGACCAATGTTGTACACTTTCAATCATATTGATCCATGTTATTTTGTGCTTTTATTAACTTAGTCCTTCATACAAGCTCTTTGCCATTTAAGAGTAAATCATTTACAAAAAAATTCTCATAAGCAAAAAAATATTTGTTACATAATGAATGTTTCCTTTTGTAAATTTTATTTGGAAATGTGTTTTATTAAGAGAAGTATGAGTCATTTAGTACTTGCCTTTTACAGACTGGCCTCATCTTTAATGAAAGCCATTTAAAATATTCAGGAAATAAAGATGTTTAGAAACTAAAACAGAACTCTAATTTCTGTAAAAGTGAAATTATTGCTAAATTTTAAGCAGCTTGAGTGCTATTTTAAGGCATATATTAACAAGATTTCATTCACTCTTCGCCCACAGACAGTTGTTTCACTGGAAAATTGTTATAATTATCAATTCATTTTTATCAACCTACCAACTTATTCTAATGAATGTGAAATAAAAGCATCAGTGAGGTTTTGATCATTAAAACAAAATAACTAAAGGTACTTTAGAGTTAAATGGGAAGACCTCTGCTTTCCTAAAACCACTCTACTTAACTCTTTTTTTCTAAAATTCTTTATGGTTTATATATACATTTGATTATGCTTGCCACCTTTTTTGTCATTTTAAGGATTTTGTAAAATAATTTGTCTAATAGCACATCAGTGTAATTCAGAAATACTTTTACATGATTTTGTTTTTAAAAACCTCAAAATGACAGAGTATGACACCCTAATACATGAAGAAATCCTTAAAAGGGCTTTGAGTCAAAGGTAATTTAGACCATACCTTGGCTGAAGCTACAGAGAAACGAACATCTACCCATAGAAGCCGTGCTGTGATTAGAGCTTTGAGTTTAACATGTGTCCCTGAAGAATTCAGTTCTGACATCTGATGTGAGTTGATTCACTATAAATAAGGATTTCATGTATGATAATATATTTCAGCTATTCATAGTATGATAATTTCATAGTCTAATGCATAAAACAGTTATAGCTAGCTTTGATTATGTGAATGCTTACTGATAACGCATTTGTAAGATGAATAAATGATTACCTTATAATAATAGTTGTATTTTTTCTACCTGAAACTGGAATTCAGGTGAATTTGAAGTTTGAATATTCAAAGCTAAATAAAATAGTTATATTAACTATTTAATTTTTAGTTTTGAAAATAGCAACTTTAAGTATTTACTCACTTCTAAACCTCCTTACTTTATGATTAATGTTACATTATAATTAGCCTGAAAAAATCCTGTAAGACTGAAGAAATTACTCATGTTTTCTTTGTAAAAGATCTATGAGGGTTGGTTTTTTTAAAAATAGTTTTCTGGTTTGGAAGCAAAATGATTAATAGTACAAACAATACATCCTAAAGGAAAAAGAAAAGTACTTCCTATGGGAAGTGATTTAAAGTGACAGCATCCTGGTGATATTTTTTCCAGCAGGGCTTAATCTTTGATAATTTCATTTATTATCTCCTTGACATTTATACATTGTCAAATGTTTTACTTGTACATATATTATAAAATCTATAATATACTGTTACTATTTTTACTGTAAATAAATAGTCAATTGTCTTTTAAAGAAAGTAATAGAAATAAAAAAGATGGTTATTGTATTTACCTACATATTTACTATTTATAATTCTTCCTGTCTTCCTATAAATTCAATTTTTTATCTCTTCTCATTTCCCTTCAAACTAAAAATGTCCTTTAGCCTTTCTTGTGCTGCATATCTCCTGTCAAGAAATTCTCTCAGCTTTAAACCTGAAAATGTTTTTATTTCACTAGTTTTTAAAGGATAGTTTTGCTAGATATAAATTTTGGGATAGATAGGTAAAATTCCACCACCCTCTACCCCCATTCTCCTCCCCTAGTAGTTTAAAAAATGTTCATTTATTGTCATCAGATCTTCATTATTTTTAATGAGAAATCAGACATCATTTGTATCATTGTTCTCATTATGTAATGAATCTTCTCTCTGGCTGCCTTTCAGATTTTTCTCTTTATCTTTAAGTTTTAACAGTTTTACTGTCGGAGGCTTAAATATAGTTTCCTTTACATTTAACTTGCTTGGGATTCACTAAGATTCTTTAAACGTTAGTTGATGATTTTTGGGACATTTTCCACCATTATTTGTTTAAGTATTTTTTGTCTGTCCCAAACTACTCTCCTCTTCTTCTGGGATAACTTGACATCTCACAGGTTACTGAAGCTCTCTTCAGATTTTTTTAATCTGTTTTTCTATATATTCTCCAGATTGGATTTTTTAATTGGTCTGTCTTCAAATGTATTGTCTCTTCTACAATCTCCAATATGTTTAAAGCTCATCCAGTGAATTTTTTCTATTTCAGATACTTGCATTTGGTTCTTTTTTTTTTTTTTTTTTCTTATACAGTTTCCATGTCTCTGATAATATTCCTCGTCTATTCGGTTTTTATAGACATCTTTTCCTTTAAGTCTTTGAGCTCATTTACAATAACCATTTTACAGTCCTCTTCATATAATTACAACATCTAGGTTTTTTCTGGGACTGTTTCTATTTTTTGAGTTTTTTATACTTTTTTAAGTCATATTTTTTAGTTTCTTCTGATGCCCACCAGTTAAATTATGTGTGAACTGTTATGGATGATACATTGTAGGGACTCAGGATTGTGTTGTCTCCTGTTAGGGTTCTGAGGTATTTTTGTGGCAGATAATTACTGGCAGACGCTTTTGATTCTGTTGAGATTGGTTTTGTTCTTTGTTAGGATGGGTCTATTTCAGATTTGTTTAACTCCTAGCACATGGCCCTTGCTCTCTGGTATAGTTTGTGAGATTAGGTGCTCAGTAAGATCTGCACTCAGACTGAGATGGAAGTCCACCATCACTTGGCAGAAACTCAGCCCTAAATTTTAGCCAAAGTGCTACCAAAGCAAGTACATGCTTAGCTCTCAGTCTTGCAGCAACTATTTCCCAGCAGACCTGTACATGTGCCCTATACATGCACAGCCCCACACTCAACTACAAACTTGAAAATAATCCTCCCACACACATGTAGAATCTGCTCTGCATAGTTCCCAGCTCCCCATTACCCTGCCCCACAAGTTCTAACCACTTTGGCATCTCCAAATTCCAGTCTTTCCCTCTCAGCTCACTAAGCTCATCATTGATACTTTCCTTAAGGGTCTGTGCTTCCTATGCCACATCCCAAAAGTGCCCTAGGGCAGAAAGCCAGATGAATATTAGGCTCCTGCGGTAATTCCCTTTCAAAGATTACATCCCTGTGTTACTTGTTGTTCAGGCCCTGAAAACAGTTTTCTTATGCATTTAGAAGTCCGATGTACTACCCACTGCATTACAGAATCCTCATACATTTTAGTCCAATTTTATATGTGTTTGTCGTAGAAGGGTAAATTTCATCATGGCTAAAAACTGGAGTCTGGGCTTAGGTTTTAATAAAGCAGATCTTGGCATTGATGCCATGCCATCCCACCAGCCCGTGAACTGATAGCCATCTCCCCAGGGTAAATTGCTGCTGAAAATCAAGGTTGGAGTTGATGCCATCCAAGCCTAACTACCCATCTCTGTCTGGAGCCTACTCTTTGTGTTGTCTGACCCTCGTATCACTCAAGAATGCCAGGAAGTCTTGGGCACCCCTGTGCCGTTTAAAGGGGACAAAAATGTATATTTGTAATAATTGTGAGTCATCAAGGAAAGATTAAATCCCACTCCTTGCACCCCGTTAATTACGGCATAGATTTATATAATGGGCAGAGGCAGATTTTTATCAGAAGTGGCTAGAATAGTTTCAGTGCATGAAAGGACATGTGATTGCAGAGAATACACTTTTTTATAATAGTTCTTATGTTAGGGATAATGAACATTAATAAAATATCCATATCATAATTTAAATGTATAAAATATTTTAATATACATTATAACAGTTTAATCATCACAGCCAACCTAATAAGAAGGTAGAAATGATAGTTTTATTGTTCCTATTTTATAGATGGTGAAACTGAAACTCCAATTAATTAACTGGTTTTCAAAATCACATAGTAAGTGAAGGACCTAGGACTTTAACATAGGCAACCTAAGCATTGAGGGGTATCTGTATATATGTTTTTATTGATTTCAGAGAGGAAAGGAGAGAGAGAAACATCAATGATGAGGGAGAATCATCAATCAGCTGCCTCCTACTTGTCTCTTATTGGGAATTAAGCCCAAAACCTGGGCATGTGCCCTGACCAGGAATTGAACCATGACCTCCTGGCTCATGGGTCAATGTTCAACCACTGAACCACACTGGCTGGGCCATTTGTGGTGTTCTTAATGTCTATTCATGACATGGTCATCCAGGCTGTCCTCCAAGCCAGAAATCTCCACTGACTTCAGTTTTCAGAGGATCATATGGAAGCTGTGCAAAGAGTGGATGAGAGGAGGGGTGGCGTTTGAAGCAGAACATGTAGGAGGCTATTAGAGTGGTCCCAGCAAGACAGAGAGAATGGATGAGTATCTTCCTTATAAATGTGACCCTGTCCCATTCTGTCACTCTTCTGCTTCAAAACCTTCATTAGCTCTCTGTTGCTTATGTGGGGACAATCCTGGAGGGGACAAAAGTAAGTTTACAGTGGTGAGTACATAAAACACAGTTTATTTTTATATATTAATTTTTGTAATTTTTATACAAACAGCTGTAAACCTACTTTTGCCTCTATAGATGTCTATAGATCACCTGGCTGTAGATCACTAACCTTCACCACTTCATTGGTTCTTTGTCTATATCTAAAGTTATTTAATAGTGTTTACCTCATGGGGCAACAATGGAGGTAAATGAGATAATGTATATAAAACTCTTGACCCAATGCTTGATGCCAGTAAAATCAATAACTAATAACTTGCTGTTGGTATTAAGACTAAGCTCTTCAGTTTGACATCCATAAAATTAAATTCCGTGTTTGTACCTCTAGCATAGGGGTGTCGAACTCAATCAGAGAAGAGGCCAAAATCTAAAATCCAGCCTAAATCGCGGGCCGAATGGTTTACTGAACAGTCATAAACTGTCATTGTGATGGAAACGCAGCAGAGTGCAGTGATGACAGCGCGGTGCGGGCCATATTGCAAGGCCTGGCGGAACGGATTTGGCCCGCGGGCCTTGTGTTTGACACATGTGCTCTAGCACCTGCAGCCTAGTAGGGAGTCACTAAATATTTGTTAATGCCTGGAGCCCTCCAAGACCAAGAGAGACACTGGGCCTTTAAAACTGGGCAATAGCAATATCACTGGGTTGTTAATTTAAATGTTTTTGTAGAAGCAAGCCAAGTGTCCATAGAGAAATAAATGGGTAAAGAAAATGTGATATTTGTACACAATGGAATATTATTCCACCATAAAAAGGGAAATCATGCCATTTGTAACAACATGGGTGGGTCCTGAGGATTATGTTAAGTGAAATAAGTCAGACACAGACTACCTGATCAAATACCATATCCCCTCACCTATATGTGGGATCTGGAAAAACAAAACTAAACTAAATTCATCAGTACAGAGAACAGATTGGTGGTTGCCAGAGGCAGGGGTTGAGGATGAGAGAAATGAGTGAAGGTTGTCAAAAGCTATAAACATCCAGTTAAATAGTTCAAGTTAAAATAAAATATATAGGGATATAATGTACAGCATGGTGACTATAGTTAATGTAGTGTAGTGTATATTTGAAAAGAAGTTTGTTTGGAGAGTAACCTTAAAATTTCTCATAATAAGATACGTAATAATTTGTAATGGTGTCGTGATGGGGGAAAAGTTTATTCAATATTAATTCATTTTTGGATTAACAGTTTACTTTGTCCTATAATCAAAGTCTGCAAATTTGTTGCTTTTTTTTTAACTGTTTGTAAGAAATTGTTCTACATATGATATAAGCATAAATTCATATTTAAAAAGGATTCCAAATAGTGGGGCAATCAGCTGACATCTGAAAATTCTGTCAGTGGGATGTGACCTGAAAAAGCAAAATGTAAAAGTATATATGCTTGTTACAATTATATATTTCTTTTACAAAAAGTAGGATAGATAACACAGGGTGTTAGGCTTCAGGCTCTGGATTCAGGTTGCCAGAGTTCAAATGTTGCTCTACTCTTGGCTAGCTGGGTGACTTTAGACAAGTTGCTTCATCTTTCTGCCCTTGTCTCCAAATCCATAAGGCTGCTATAAAAATAAATTAGTAGTAATATACGTAAAATGCCTAGCACAGAATAGGTACTCATGAAATTTTAAGTGCTGTTCAATAACAGTCCAGTTCTTTGGAAAAAAATCTGTATGCACACATAAGCACATTTGCACATATTTTGAAAAAAGACAAGCAGAAAATGCCAGCAGTGTTTCAATTTTCTGCACATGGGATAGCTGGTAAGAAAATATTTTTAAATAATTTTCTGTGTTTCTTGCTTATAATTATAATCAAGAGCAGCCATAAACATGACACTTGTTGAAATTCATCAGGTCCACATTTGCGATCTGTATATTTCCACCAGCCCTTCTTCCTCTCTGCAAGCATGACATCTCACCTAACTAAAGTACACTTATTTACCTGAGCCTTGCACCTGCAAATTGCTTTATAGATAGAAAGGCATAGAATTAGAATCAAGGCAAGGAAAATGAGAAAGTTACTCATGTTAAGAACTTGTTTGTCCTCTTGAATCTCTTTCTGTGCATCTTGGCTGCTTTAGGATCCTAAGCAGCTGGGCCTCTGCATATGTTCATCAGGGGGGGAAATTATTTACATATACATGTATTTTAGGACTTTTCTACTTCCAATTTTGGTCTCAGTGAGCTTTTTTCCTATGCCAAATGTTTTGTATTGTTAAACAAATGGGCTTTCCTTCTGAAGCCGTCTTTTTCTCATGCAGGGAGTTCGCCTGGCGTGATCCCGAGCTGCCTGAGGTCATTCACATGCTGCAGCACCAGTTCCCCTCTGTGCAGGCGAACGCGGCGGCCTACCTGCAGCACCTGTGCTTCGGTGACAACAAAGTCAAGATGGAGGTACAGGACCCAGTGCCTGGGCCGCAGGCAGAGGCAGTACCTTTTCGTTTTGCAGTCTCGTGTCTGTGTACTTAAGAAATTACCAAATGCCCTTTTAGAGGGATTCTGATACCAAGGACTCTTTCACTTCGTAACTGCATTTCAGTATTTCTCAGGAAAAACTAGGATGAGTAGATTTCTTAGAGTGCTTTTAGCACTTTCAAATTGTGGGTCCACTCATTAGGTCATTTGTAAAAATATAAAACATGAAGCAAAGGTCAATTTAAAATGCATTTATAAAGTATTTTTCATAAAAATTATAGTATGTCTGAAACAAGTGAGCTCATGTATTTCATGAGATTCTGGTCATGACTGTTGCCAACATACAATTAAGTAAAATTACAGAAGATTTATAACTGTTACTAATGCTGAACATATAGGAATATTTTAGTTCACATTTTACGTTTTTTGGCATTTGCAGAAACACGGTGAGTCATTGGTTATTGGCTGGTGTCCTATATCACACAGATTATCTCTTTTAACATTTTAAGCCATCCCCCAACCCACTGCAATTTCACATAGAACTTAAGTGTTTCTCCTCGGTTTAATACGCAAAACCACATACCAGTTGCAGACCTAAAGGTGGATGCAGTAAGTAAAGTCTAGAAATGTTCACATAATGTACTGATAAATTGACAAGTGGAAGAAAAGTTAGAGAGAGTAGTTTAGAGGAACAGTTCTAAGAATCCATTGGCTTTAGTCACAGATCCTTTTCTCTGTGATCTCCAACCCTGCATGTAGCTTTATTGTGTTTGTGTATTTGTTCTTTGCACCCGAGAGTGGAAGCACATCCCTGTGTGTTCAGAGGGTTGGAGTAGGACTGTGCTACCTCCACCTGCCATTAATCCACCTTGGTCTCCCTTCCCTTTTTTAAGCCATGAACCCAGGAAATGAGCTGCATCTTGGATGGTGTCCTTAACATTTAGAAAAGATTGGTTATGTAGAATGAAAAGTAAACTTTTGAAATTATCTGGAGTTGTCCATTTCCTGTGATCTTTTTATAAGACTTTTGTTTGATCACTGCTGAATTTCATGTCACTTAGGCCTGGTACCTAATATTTCTCATTCTAGGTGTGTAGGTTAGGGGGAATCAAGCATCTGGTTGACCTTTTGGACCACAGAGTTTTGGAAGTTCAGAAGAATGCTTGTGGTGCCCTCCGAAATCTTGTTTTTGGCAAGTCGACAGATGAAAATAAAATAGCAATGAAGAATGTTGGTGGGATACCTGCCTTGTTGAGACTGTTAAGAAAATCTGTTGATGCAGAAGTAAGGGAGCTTGTTACAGGTGGGTATAGAACGCGATCTTGTCCTGGAGGAAATGCTGAAACGGTCTGGACTGTGCCCTTGTATGGTGCCTGGTGAAGGAGTTGGAGGGTGTAGATAGGAGATGAAATAGTGCTCACAACTGTGACGTAGGTTGAGTGTAACTTAACGCAATGATTCAGAAGGCTCTCCGGTGGTGCTAGGATAGTTATGCTTAATCATGCAGAAGTGTCAGCTAACAGAGGTCTTGTTCATAGAGGGCAGATGTCGTTTTTTATTATGTATTCCATAGTAAGTCTCCATTTTAAAAGACTGTCTCTCCTTTATCTTGAAAATAAAATACTACACTTAATGGATCAGCTGCCTTCCACTTCAGCTCAGCCCAAGTCCTAATGCCTGTTAGTACCTCAATGCTTTCCTTGGACTTGGGGATGAATAGAATTCAATCCTGCCCTCAGGTAGCACGCAGACTCGGGAGGAACATGAGGTCCTGTGAATGGCAATGAAAAATGGCAAGTTAAAGGACTCATTAAAGAGGCATTGGGCTCTAGCTGGTTTGGCTCAGTAGATACATAGGCCTATGGACAAGGGTCCTGGGTTCAGTTCCGGTCAAGGGAACATGCCTGGGTTGCAGGCTTGATCCCCAGTAGGGGGCATGCAGGAGACAGCCAATCAGTGATTTTCTTTCATCATTCATGTTTCTCTCTCTTTACCTCCCTTCCTTTCAATAAAAATATATTTTTTTAAAAAGAGGCATTGGGAGCACAGCATGAATGGGTAAGGAAGTTCCCTGTTTGGCATGAAACTAAAGTTGTCCTAAAGGATAAGGAGGCTTTGGCTGAGTAAACAGGGGAGATACTTCAAGTCATAAGCAGAGGTTCGGAGCCAGCATGGGAGGGATGTAAAGTCAGAGGTACCAGCCAGAAGAAGATGCTGAAGGGAGACCAAGCCAGAGGGAGATGCAGGCCTTGTTTGGGGAACCCAAATGAGGAGTCCGAGTCCTGCATGCAGTGGGGATGAAGGCAGGGCAGGGCAGGTTTGGGCTTTTAACCGCATTCTTCCTCAGGCAGCAGATGAGGGTTGATTGGAAGGGGATGAGCCCAGCATCTGAGAGGCCTATGAGGACTTCAGGAGTCTAAAGATAACAGCTTGAGCTCCATCAATAATAGAAGAGGTAGATGGTGCAGAAGAGGAACAATTAGAGAAATATTCATGGTCAAGGCATGACAAACTAGTGTGAAGAGTGAGAGACTAGGAGGAACTGAGCTATTATACCTCAAGAGACTGGACATTGCAACACCATCAGGTAGATGCAAGAGTGCTTGAGGTCAAGGTGAAAGAAAGATTGTGCCGGAGGGCAAATAAACGGGAGCATTATTTATAATAGAGCATTAGTGGGAAATACTGAGTGTTCATTGGTAGGTAAATGATTAAATAAATGGCAGTATGCTCACCCAATGAAAGCATATACATGGTTAAAATAAGTGTATTAAAGCAATCTATAGCAACATGGGTAAATCTTCAGAAATATTCTGATACTATTTTTATAAAGTTTTTAAATATGCAAGTTGAGGTTTTTAATTATTTTCGACATATGCATATGCAATAAAGTTAAAAGTTTTCATTGGAATGGTAATAGATTCATGATAATTGTTACAGGATGGGGGATTGGAGAAACTGGGATTGGAGGCTATAATCTAGCTTTGTGTCTTTAAAAAGAAAGTAACTTGAAACAAAACAATTAATATTTAAATAAGCTGGATGGTAGATACCTAGATGTTGTTTTATAATTGCTATGCTATTTGTCATGCTTGAAATATTTAAGTATTTTTAACAACTTTTAAAAAATATATATTTTATTGATTTTTTTTTTACAGAGAGGAAGGGAGAGGGATAGAGAGCTAGAAACATACATGAGAGATGAGAGAGAAACATTGACCAGCTGCCTCCTGCACACCCCCTACCGGGGATGTGCCCGCAACCAATGTACATGCCCTTGCCCGGAATCGAACCTGAGACCTTTCTGCAGACTGATGCTCTATTCACTAAGCCAAACCGGTTTCGGCAACTTCTATTTTATTTTTTCAAAATTAATCCCTTGCCTCCTGGCTTTCACTATGAAATCAGAGTTACAGGTTCTGTCAGCTACAATTCAGTAACACTTGGGAATGTAGCAAGCCATCATGAATCTAATATTTCAAGGGAATTAATTTACTCTTAAAATATTGGGTTCACCATACAGCACCCTGCACTCCAAATAAGATACGAAGCTTACGTACTCGGATTGTGCTGCCTGCCTTAATATTGTTTGAATATTAATGTTTTAACACATCTAGTAAATTGCATATTGATTTATTAGTATGTACTTTCTATTTCTAAAATACTTCGAGACATCTCATCCTTTCACACCAAAAAATAAATTATTTACACCTGCATATATATGTATGTGTGTATATAACTATACAAAATGAAAATTAGAAGCAGCTAAATAGAATTAAAAATATTTATCCTAGAAGGCCACACAGTCACTGGTAACACCAGAGCGCTGCCTTGCGCTCCCTAGGGGGCAGCACAGAGGAGACAGTGGAATTGCAGTCAATGCGTGCCTTCTCTCACTGTCTGATGTTTCGTTCCCGTCACTTTACACTTTGTGTGTAATGTCCACGTGTCTTCTCCCAGTAACACATCTGTGCAGCCAACAAGGTTGCCGACTGGCTGTCATCTCCCCAAGGGGCAGCGGTGATCCAGGAACCACAGCTCACCCTCAGATGTATTCTCTTGATTAACTAGGCAGATGAATGGTGACTTGGTTCTTACATTCTTAATGTGCAGCTTTCTTCTCATTTTCTGTCATAGGAGGACTAGGTCTCTGCTGGAGTTCTGTTTCTGAGATGTTTGTCTCTGGGGGGAACAGTGGCAGGGACTTTTTGAGCTGAGTTTTAGGAGCTTGTAAGATGTTGTGATAAACAGGAAGAAAAGTATATGAAGGTTTCGTGATTGTTTTTCATTTGAGAATAAATCAGATTTATTTGAAGTAGAGCCAGCCTTCACTATGAAGGGCTTTTATGTACTAATTTACCTGATTTATACACTGGATGTGAGTACTAATTTAGATCTTTTCTCTATATTTTTCCATTTCTGTGTGGCTACAGTACTCATTGCTAAGAATACAAGCTGTTTTAAAACATGGACCCTGACCTTGAAAGGAGGATGTTAGTGTTTCCTAATTCTAAAAGAGCTATTTCCCTGAATAGATTATGTTGCTTCCAGTGTAACACTAGCACCAACCTCATATTTCTTTTCTGGAAACAGCTGCCAATAGCTTTTAGGCTTTAAGAAGTCTTTTCTGGCCATACTTGTAGGGTAGGTGGAATTGCGAATTCTTTATGACTCTATCATTTATGACTCTAACCCTAACAATTTATTCTGATATGTGGACTGATTACTTATGACATGCTCTCTTCAAAAATAGTCTTTACTTTGGAATAGGTGTGGTCTGTGTGTAAACACCCAATTGCCACGTTTTAAGGAGTTGGCCCAGAGGACTTCAGAAGTGAGTCCAGTTCAAAAGGCTAGATGTCAGCCAAGTTTAATGTCTTTATAAACATTATCTAACTAACATGAAACTACCGAGTCATAATAATAAATCTAGTAGAGTTGCGTGTATATAACATCAAAAGATCTTTGAGCTCTTTCATTAACTCTTCCTCAAGCCAAGTACTCATAAGCTATCTTTAAATTACAGAACCACAAGGTTGGAGGGGAACCCAGAATTCATGTTGCCCAGTTAGCCATGGATCCCATGTACAGCTTTCGCACAGTCACTGCCCATTATGTGCTTGAACCCACAGGGACAGGGAGCTCATTTCTTCATGAAATTAAGGCTGAGCATCAGGGTTATTCAAAAGCAACAAGGAGACATTAAGTGTGACTTGAGAAGACGAGGAAGATGTGCCCTCAGGAGCTCATTTTGCTAAGCAACTGCCCTGAAGGAGAAGACCTATTAGCCCCATCTACAGGTGGCTGACATCTAACCAGCCTCCCTTATATCTCCTAAGCAGGAAAGTGTGTCCCCATCTGAAGCGTCCTCATTAAAATATGTGTGTTCCAAAATGGGTGGCCAGGTGTATGTGACCCTGTCACCCAGTGCTCCATATCAGCTGCCCATCTCTGTAAAATCCCCTTTGTAAATAAAACAATATCCTTCCCAATTTCAGTGTTCTGCTAGTGTCTTCTACAAATTACTGTGGCCCTGGCCAGCCTTGCATGATGCTTGGACTTTGTAGGTATAGCCTAAGATTCGTTTTTGTGGGTTTTTTAAAATATATTTTTATTGATTTCATAGAGGAAGGGAGAGGGAGAGAAAGAAACATCAGTGATGAAAGAGAATCATTGATCGGCTGCCTCCTGCACATCCCCTACTAGGGTTTGAGCCCACAACCTGGGTATATGCCCTGAATGGGAATCAAACTGACTTCCTGGTTCATAGATTGACTCATCCACTGAGCCACACCAGTTGGATGCCTAAGAGTTCTTCTGTGCAAATTACATTCAACTTAGGATCATGGTGTTATGATGCAGAATGAACTGATGTGTTCACAATATTGTACTATTTGAAGAAATTACTATCTCTTTGAAGCCAGGTGTTCTATTAACCTTAATATTAAGTAATTCTACCTAATTATTAATCCACAGCCTTTTCCCCTAGTTCCCTTTGTTTCAGTTTGACATTTTTATTGTACTTAAATGGAAAAAAAAAAAAAAAGCTATTTCCTTTGAAAGATGCCTCACCTTTGCTTTAAATTTAATGACTGCCCAGGGCCTATATTTTGTCCACATCTTTATGCAGGGAAATAAAAGGAAAAATGTTTTGCCAAGTATATTTTTCAAGACAGTTGGGCTGTCGCTGTTAATTAAACAGTTCCCTAATATGTAACATGATATTTATGTTTTCTTCATTGTGTTGAACATTTCCAGGTTGAAACCTCATGAACGAATTTTTTTTTTTTTAGTAATTGTTAATATAAGTGGGTGCTCAGGAAGAGATTGCTTTTTTAAAAAAAAAAAAAAAAAAAGGAAGCATAGGTACTTGAAAGCTGGATGAAGTATGGTTTTCCCCATTGGATTATAAGATGGATAAAGGCTGAGCCACAGACTGGATGGAAAGTAGGAACATCTTGTCGCTAGAAAAGAACTCATTTGTTTTTGATGGAACAAAGGAACTCATTTGTTCTTGTTGAACTCATTTGTTCAAGATAATTAAATAGTGTTCCTAAGCTAGGAAATGTGAGTTTCATGTTTTTAAGCATCCGAAAAGCATCATTTTTAAGACTATAGAAATGGAAGATATTGCACAGAATCTGGAGGCCTACCTTTTAATGAAACAAATGTCCCCAAACTATCACATGTCTCTTACCACCATTAACACTGGTGTCAAATACCAAAAAGTAGCCTTTGTTCTTGAATAATAATAATAATAATAATAATAATAGACTTTTTTAACCAGTTAACTGCCACGATATTTTGAATTTAATTTAAAAAGCTCCATTGCTTGCGTCTATAGACGCTTATGGCATACAAATGGTTCAGGTGGCAGTTATATTCATATTATTTCCAATTTAGTAAGTGATTAGTCATCCATATGGCTAAGTAAAACATCTCTACACATTTATTTAAAAAATTTTGGATGCCAGCAGTGGATTCCAGATACTATGCAGAACATGAAATGACGCATACTCCTTCCTGGTCATTAGCTCCTGTTTCTAATTAGACAGTAGATAAATAAGAAAATGAGTCAGGCACTCAGGAAGGGCAGGTGGGCAGGCTAAAGTTCAGCAGACAGCAGAGCATCCTGTAAAGAGCCAGGGCTTAGTGGACATGCATTTAGCCTTTTGGACTGTTACCTGCCATGGGAGAATGAAACAATTTACTGAACATGACCCCTTGACCTAATTAGTATGCCATTAAAACAGTCATTTGTTCTCTGATTCAGAGAGGAGTTGTTCTGTTAGTTTCTATGCTGCCTTTTCTGGGCCACTTGATTTTCAGGAGCTACCTGGGTAGTTTTCACAAATTTAGCAATATCGCCTTCCAATTCCCAGCGCAAGTCAGTAAGATCTTTACCATTTGGCCCACTTTATAAAAAAAGAGCAATAGAAATGTGTGCTCTCTTTTTTACTGAGCATTTCAAACCATAAAAATTGGTACTAAATAAAATGATAAACAAAATGTAATAGCAACAAGAAAAACGGTTTATTATTAATAGATAACTCCTAATTCAGTCATAGAACTTTGAGCTGGAAGGGACCCTAAATAAGTCCTCTGTCTTGCCCTGCACTCCCATACAAGAGAGGAGAAATGGGATCCAGAGACTGAGTCCAGGCCGGGCTTCTGGCATGCAGGTGGAGCTCTTCCTTCCCTGCCTCTGTCACTGCCTGCCCTGGCCATCCCCAGGCTACCGACACGTGCAGGGCAGGCACAGAATCTGAGGTGCCCGTTGTCAGGTGTCATTTCCTTGTTCTTTTAAATTCCCACCAGAAAGGTACCACATACCTCCTTTGAATTTTACCTAGTAATATAGAGAAGTATTGTTTAGCTTGGCCACTAGTGCAGCAACTTCAAACTAGTGATCGGGTGTAATCACAAAGCTTCATATTGCTTAAAAACGTGGGAATGTGACATGGAGTACAACCTTCTGTCTGTGTGGGGACTTCTAAATGTTGAGCAGAATGATGCCGTCAAGTGGGGAGACTCAGAGGCCCCCTGTGATCTCAGATGGTCAGCCATGGGTCAGAGTAGGTTTCCCAGCACAAGAACAGTCCCATAATGCCACACTCCCTCGGTAGACCAGAAAGCCAGTAAATGCACAATTTATGAGGGCCCCTCATAAACATCTAAAAAGATGTCCAAGAGACCCTGATTCAGGTCCCTCAAGTTCTTTTTTTTAAATATATTTTATTGATTTTTGTACAGAGAGGAAGGGAGAGAGATAGTTAGAAACATCAATGAGAGAGAGTCATTGATCAGCTGCCTCTTGCACACCCCCCACTGGGGATATGCCCGCAACCAAGATACATGCTCTTGACCGGAATCAAACCCTGGGCCCTTCAGTCCCCAAGACGACGCTCTATCCATTGAGCCAAATCGGTCCCAGCGTCCCTCAAGTTCTTTGCAGCGTTTAGTCTGTAAGTTCCCAAGGCTTGGGACTGGAGACACTCTTGTCTCTAAGCTGTGAATACCAAACAACGAGGTTGATGACTGAGTGCAATTACAGATGAATAAGCACATTCCTGGGAGAGGTAAAAGTCAGCACGGAACAGTATAGATGCTACTTCTGTGTCAGGAGCTGAAGTAACCTGAAGGACTACTGGGTGGCCTGGCTGCTGCCCTCTCGCTACCTCTGCAGCAGAGCGATGCTCTCAGGGGGATTTCCCCTGCTGTGGCCTGTTCCCTGTTAGTATTGACAAACTGCCCTGACAGATAGACTGTCCTGTGCATCCCTTACAGGCAATCTCTGCCAGCATTTTGGGATTGTAAGCTGGTTTATTTGCCGTGTAAATGCCTTCCCAGGGTATGTGGGACTACACTATGTCATTAATGCTCTCAACCTACCCATGGAAAACCACCTAGAATGAAGATGTTCAAATGCAAATGTGAATTTATAAAGGGATCTCTAAAAATTGATAGATCTTTTCAAAGGTGCTGTGATCCATCTTTACACCTGAAAAATCACAGGAACATAGGCTAGCCCTCATGTTCTTCAAAGACTAAAGATCTATCACTGGTGTCCGTTAGCTGGGGAAAATCTAAACAGCAGGAGCAAGCCCCTTCAAATGGAGTATGTGGGCCGGGCCCCACAGCACAGCATTTGTGGCTTACACAGGTCTTCAGTGCCACACAGCCAGCTCCTGGGAAGCTTCCTTTCCTCGGATCACCTACGTCCTACAGACTCAACTCACCACCTCTTCTGAAACCGGAGTGGTGACCGCTGTGACCCCAGCTGGGGCTAAGTCAGCTTTCCTTGCCTGGCATGGATTATGCATTAACTGTGCAGCACCCAGGTGATCAGGCAAGGCTCACGGGCCAGACTCTCCACTGCCGAGGAGACCAGCTATGCCAGACAGCAGGGGACTCAGCAGGCAGGCCCATCCTCCCTGTGCCACTGGCTCTAACAGAGACGGACATGGCAGCAGGGAGGACGAAGGAGCCACGCGCCAGGCCTGTAAGCCAGGAGCAGGCCTGCACGTTCACTGTTCTGAGAGTCGCTCGCATTGCAGGAACCTCTGCTGAGATGATAGCATCTTAGGAACCCCGGGAGTGATGCTACAACACTGTGACTGGTTCTCCTCATAATTTATCCAGAGCGAAGTGTTCCTGTCACTGAACACAATACTTTTCCCCAGTATCATCATAATTGCTTTCCCGTTGTTTCAGTTCCATTTCAGTTTCATGATTTGTTCACAGCCTTCCAGTACTGGTGGAAAGCCTGAAGCCACAAATGGCAGGCATTTTTTATTGCACTGCTCCCTTCCCACCCCTCTTGGATTGCCTCGTTTCTGCTACAGCTCATATTCCCACACATGCCAAACAGCTGGCTCAGCTTTGACGCCACCCTCAGCTTGCATCAGGCTCCAGTTCTTATCACAAGTGCTCCCCCTCCCTCTTTGCCTTCCCACAGCACTCCTTCAGAGCCTCATCACATCCCCCCTAAACTGCTGTCCTGGGACATAGGCTTGGCGCCTCCTCCATCAGCCTCGCTGCCATCCCTGGAATGACACCTGTCTCTTCCACACCTCCCCACCTGCCAGTCAAACTGCTTCCCCATTCTCACCTGCGAGGCCAGCCTCAAGGCTCCCCATTCTCTCTTCTCCCCCTGGTCTGGTCCACCTGGAAGGTTCTCCCTGCCCCCCACGCTCCATCCCAGATGTGGTGGTCTCCAGTCTTGCCAGACAGGTTCCCGCACTCAGGAAAACCTGCAGGGAAAGGCAGCATGGTGTTGGGGAGTGAGTAAGTGTGAGCTCAGGTCAGACCCACATGTTTCCTTCCAGTTCTGGCCCCAAGCAAACCACCTCTCCCAGTACCAGCTTCCCTGGTGTGAAAACACCTCTGCTTGGGGCTGTCTGTGCGTGCCTGGCACGAGCGATGAGAGAGCCGTGCTGTTGCTCATCCTGTGCTCGGGTGCTTTGATCCACTGCCTTGTGTTGTCACCATGGCGAGGCCTTCCGAGGATCAGCCTGCATGTCTGTCTCCCTTAGAGCCAGTGGCACAAAATGAACAGTGCCTCTACCAGCGCTTTCCACTAGAAGTATAACACACGAGAACTAATTCTGAACTTCCTAGTAGCCACATTAAAAGGGAAGAATGGATTATTTCTTTTAATAATTAGCCTCTTTAATAACCCAATAACTCTAAATCGCTTTGCCTTATAAGCAGTATAAAAATTATTAATGGATGTCCATAATTTTTTTCTGGTAACCAGGCCTTCATAATCCAGTGTGTATTTTATGTCCACACCTTTGGACTAACCACATTTCAGGTGTTCAGTAGCCACCTGTGGCTGACAGCTACTATATTTACTGCACATGTGGGTCTATGCTAGGCTGGGTAAAAGTAACTGCATCTATTATAAAAGGCATGAGATACGTGACTTTGATGGACAGGGATGCAGCTGGCCATACTGAGACAGAGTCTAGTAGCCACACTTACCAACAACACGTCACCAAAGTTCGTAAAAACCATACTGGGGTTAGGGGAGAGCTTCAGAGAGAAGAAATGGTAACGTGTTTTTTGCTAGATCCTCAGTGTTTCAGCCAGAGACATATAGGGAATGTCTTGGAGTCAGGTGCCAGGATCGAGGGTGGCTTATTGCCCTGATTTGTCATCCACAGTCTGAGTTTATGAGATGCACACACTCTGGCCCTCGGATGCAATCTGCAGTCTTAAATTACATTTTAAGTATTAGTCTGATGTTTCTACCTCCATTTATCAAGACTGCTTGCAGGGTGGGCACACACGGCACCAGCCTGTTCCAAGAAGTCCACAGATGCACACTTGCCAGGAGGGGACCAGTGCATCTATCAAGCGTCCTCGGCCCTGGGCTGGTAGGGCATGGTTAGGACGGTGACTTGTCATGATGTTCACTCTGTGCCAGGAACTGTGGTTGCAAGACCTATTGGTCTGTTGTCTGAGTAGATACTCCCTACACCCTAAGGCTTGAGGACATGAGCTTGCCTCATGGACATTGTGGGAAAGAGCGTAACCAAAACAAGAATGTCAAGAACAGAGACTGAGAATGAGGGTAGCTTGTGAATGGAATTGTAGGGTCATGTCTAGAGGTGATATTTGAAGTGCACTCGGGCTTTCTTTTATTTTTCCTTTTGTGATGACCAAGAATTCTTGTGGGTCTTTGTGGGGGTTTTTCATAACTAGAAAACTGGAAATACCATGTAAAAGTTAATCTTTTTTTATTTCTTTCATACCAGAAAAAAACAATTGTTTAGGGCATTATGTATGTGTGCAACCAGAGAAATTGCATTTTCCAAATGTTCTTTGTTTGACTTTTAATGTTCTTTAAGAAATAGATTTTTTTAAATAGTGCCATTATTTTAATTAATCAGTTAAGCCAGTTTCTAATTTGACTATAAAATTATCAGGTGGCTGTTAGAATAAGCTATAAAGCCAGTTTTAAACATGAGCTCTTTGGAAATTCTGCAGCACGGGATTTGTGTAAAATGGTATTTTAATTACTTTTATTCATTCTTTGTGGGGGAAATGAACTTTCATCTCTCCTGGAAATGTTTCATTATGGCTGTTGGCTATTTGTTGTGTGTACCTTTTCCTATGGTAGAGAATAAGCAGCATTTTCTAAAATAATAGGCATTAAATTCGTTAGGATCTTTTCTATTTTTTAATTTTTTTTTTATTGTTGTCAGCATTGCAGATGTCCCCCAATTTCTCCCCATTAGTCCCCCTGCCCTTCACCACACCATTGTGTGTGTCCATTGGCTATGCATATCCTAATATATAAAAAGCCAGGGGCCATCATGACCAAAACAATTGATCAGACAACCGAATAGCAGGCTGCATGGGGCGCATGGGGCGACAAGGCCAGCAAGGGGGTTACTGAAGGACGACCAAACGACTGAACAGCAGGCTGCGTGAGATGGCCAGGCCCACAGTGGGGGAGGGGGAGGCATTACTGAGTGACCAGGCTGGTGAGGGGAGGGCAGTTTGGGATGACCTGGCAGTTTGGTGTGACCAGGCCATCAGGTGGGGGCACTTCGGGGGGCAATCAGGCAGGCAGGCAGGTGAGTGGTTAGGAGCCAGTGGTCCCAGATTGTGAGAGGAATCCCAGATTGAAGAGGATGCAGGCTAGGCTGAGAGAACCCCCACCCCACCCCACTCCCCATGCATGAATTTTTGTGCACCGGGCCTCTAATATGTATATAAGTTCTTTGGTTAATCTTTTCCCGTCCCCCTTTATCCCACCCCCACCCCCTCTACACACACACCCCAGATATATGTCAGCCTGTTCTCTGCATTGATGCCTCTGGGCCTGTTTGGTTCATCAATTTATTATGTTTATTTGATTCCACAGCCTAGTATTTTCTAAATTAGTTTGTATATTTATATTCTTAGTCCTCACAACAAATAGCTAATTGTTTTAAATTAAATAAAACCTCAAGCATTCTAAACTAAATTATATTTTATTTTTAATTTTCTCTTTGGGAACCAGGAGATCATGTGGTGTGCTGTTAAGTATTTTTAAAGCAATTTTTACATTAGAATGTTGGAGCTAAAGGTTTATCATGATGATGGAAAGTGCTCATCCCACCACTCTGTACTTGCTCATCAGCCTTTCTACCTCTGGGAGTTGGTGTATCTTCTATTCAATATGTACTTCTCTGGCAACATTCTTCCTGACCCATTAAATGAAGCCCTATACAGACTTAAGTGAAGAGAACACTGTTTTATTACTACCTTAGTGGAGTAGAGTGTACACAGGTGTTATTAGCTGGCCTTAAGAATTGTGCTTTTTACTTTTGAGTAGAAAAGCTAAATTAATGCACCCATAACCAAGGCTTTTACGTTTAATTGAACCTTCTACATTCAATATCGATTCATTAGAACAGGTTATTTTGGCTTTCCATAACCTTATTTTTGAAATAGAAAGTGAGGAAGAAAAGCCAATATCTTAAGATTTGCTTTGATATTTGAAATGGCCAATTAAATCCACACCAAATGTCCTAGCCCTTTGTGCTGTGCGGTAAGGTGCAGGAAGGCTGGGACCATATAACTTACAGTGCAGATGGCAAAGCTGTCTTTATGTGGGTCCCTTGAGTGCCACAGACTCAGCAAAAATTTAAAACAAAACAAAATATACACACGTTTTTTTTCTGGTTAAGAATAATTTTGAATATTTTTTTTTGAAGTTGCAAAAATGAAAGCTTGACTTTTCCACACTATTACTGGTACACTGGTTTTATAATCCATAATTCAACTCAGTTGACCAAAAGGTAGCATAATCACCTTGTCTACTGAAGGGTTACATATTTTTAGCAATTTATTTATAATTGGACATCACTGATCCTTTCTTGTTAGAAGTTTAAGGAATGGGAAGTTGGGCATGTTGATTTAAAGAGATGGAGCAGCAATGGGATTCTTCTATACCCACAGCTAAAATTGTCTAACAACCATCTGTTTGAGTCTTCATGTGAAAGGCAGGCAAAACTATGCTGGCAAGTTACCTTAAATATCCAGAATTTTGTTCTAACCTTCTCTTCATAGAACTTAAAGACAGTTGTGAATGCAAGGGAGGTAATATTTAATAGCCAAGTTTGACAGTCAAGGAAATAAAGGGGAAATCCAAAAACAAATAGAATATAAATTGGATCGATCAACAAATATTTTTGAGTAACTGTTATATTCCCTGCATATGTGTAACAAGACATAAAAGTAGAGTGGTAGAGTTTTGTTCTTCAATATATTTGCCTAATAAAATGTAAATTAAAATTAAATTTAGAAATACTAATGTTTATCATCCTTTAAAATACCATGTAAAATTTCAAGCCTTGCCCATCTGCTGTGGCTCAATAGTTGAGCATTGGCCCATGCACCAAGAGGTTGATGGTTAGATTCCAGTCAGGGCACATTCCCATATTTCAAGCTCAATCTCCAGTAGCAGGTGTGCGGAAGGCAGCCAATCCATGATTCTCTTTCATCGAAGTTTCATTCTCCCTTTCTTTTCCTCTCTCTAAAAGTCAATAAAAACATTTTAAAATTTCAAGCCTGCAAAATAAATGGGAAGTTAATTTTGTGCAGCTTAACTCCTTAAAGTATTATATGTAAAGCACACAATTCCTAAGACAGTAAGAAAACACAAACAGCAAATGGTCATTATTCTTGTTTATATTGATTTATGGACATTGATGCTCTTCAAGCCCATGAAGATGTAAAGGCTAATAGTAAACTGTAGGATAACATCTACACTAGTTCTAAATGCCAAGTAAGAAGAAAAAAAAAAAAAAAAAAAAGCAGTACAGAATTCTTGAACCTACACAGAAAATCATGGAAAATTGCAAATCTGAGAAATGGCCTTTTACCAAAAGTAGGTCTTAGAAGCAGCCAGGAGTGGAGGCAGGACCCATGAAAAACAAGCTTTTCTGCCAACCATCAAAGAACTGCTCAGCCTCAACTCCAAGCTCCAACGTACTAAAGAGCCACCCCCTTAGTCGTATTTTCACCTGAAGTTTGTGACTCACGCTGTCTAATTTTCTGCAGAGAGAGCTAATTTTATACCCGGAGCCTATGTTATGATAGGTTTTGCTTTCTGCAAGCCTTACCTTGCTGTTAACGTTGCTGGGAATTTTGTGGAGTGAGGAATTTGAAAGCTTTGACAGAAAGAGAATGTGCTCCGATGGCATTAGGAATCACATGCCATAAAACTGTCAGCAGGGACGGTTATGAAATGACCCTTGTCCACCAGAGCCTGGACTCTGGCCCTTCGCTGGCCTGTGGCTGGCTCTCCCCCGGCGGCCCCATCAGTGCCCTGGGAGGAGTATGGTTGGCCTTGTTAGCAGGAAATGTTAGAGTTCCATTCATGGCACCCTTCATGCCTTGTCCCATTCTGTCTTCTGTCTTGCTTCCCATCTCTTGTTATTAGGGTCTGCCAGGCCTCCAGAGACTCATCTTTAACTCCCAGGCCCCTTCTGTGGTTATCAGTCCTCTGATCCTTTTCCACTAAGACAGTGCTATTCAAATGTCTGTGGGACCCAAGACCCTTTTTAAAACAGAAACACCCAAAGAAACCCAATCTTGAAAGATTAGTATGGAGCCACTCTGGGTGAACTGGATGGGGATCATGAGCTCAACCCCCATCACTCCCCCGTTCCTCACAGGGCCCCCCCGCCTGAGTCCACCAACGCCCAAAACCAGGTGGCACAGTGTAAAGCCATTTTGTGTAGAAACGTACAGCCCACATTTTCTCAGAGTCCATGGAGGACTCGCTCTGCCTGTGGAATTTTAGTTTGGTCCATAAGCACAGGTAGGACCTCCCTGCTGAGTGCCACCTCTGGCTGCACAAGCAGTGATCTGTCCTGGAGGGAAGAGCAAGGTTTCAGAGACCACGCAAGACTCTTGCCCCTCTTCCCACCCACGTCCCTCTCCAGGCCTGACTAGATGGGCTCTGCTGAAGCAGAGGTCCTAAAAAGCTGTGGTTCTGGTGGGCTCTCCAGCTGCAAAGGGGAGGAGCAGAGGGAACAGGGAAGCCCAGGTATAGGAGCCAAAGCCATGTGAAAGGGCAGAGGAGCAGGCACCGTGTGGAGTAGAACACAGGACCCACAGGTTTTCCCAGGGTGGAGCTGACCTTTCCCTCCACCGCATCCTCACAGCCCCCAGGTGGCCGGGTCAGGGCAGGCTTTCTTTCAGGCAAGGGATGGTCCTCTCTTGCTGAATCAGCAGAGTATTGCTGCACTACCTTCTTTCTAGCTCTTTGCTTTTACCTCTCCTTCCTCCAAAAAGAAAAAAAGGAAAAAAAAAGTTTTTGTCAGCTCTCTGGACCATCCTCCCTCATAAAGGGTCCTGTGCTGTTTCCGGGCTGGCTCCTGGGTCCTTGTTGCTGGCCCATACTCTTGCTCAGTCACGTTCTCAAGCCTGCCCTGCCCCCACAGACGTGGCAGATTTTGCTGACTCCTTCCCCTCGGCCGGCCAAGTGTTGAGGGTTCTGAGAGCCGGTGCAGACTTGAGCAGCTCGCCAAGGGATACATCAGGCATGCAGGGTTCTAAGGACCACTTCTCTTCCGCCTCCTTCCCTCTTACTTAGGAAAAGGCATTGAATTGGAAATGACATTAGAGTAGATGTAATCTTGAATTTGCTCTTAGAGTAATTATTAGAAAATATGTGTGCTACAATAATAATTTAAGCCACCTCATAGTTGACACAGATATGAAGATAATCTAATGTGCTTACAATTTTGATAGCATTCTAATAAACTACATTCTAGGTCTTTAGTCTTAGCAATCTTGTTATCAGTTACAGTATGGTGACTTAATTTCTTGAGGTTCACCTGTATCCAAGCAGAGTGGCAGTGAGTTGTACTTCTAAAACACATGGTAAAAAAACTCTTAAAGTGGAAATAGAAATAGCCAAACCTTATCTAAATAAATATGAAGTAAAGGTAGCCACCCTCTGTGCCATTAAAGCTACTGCATTAAGTGTGAGTGTCCCAAAAATAAGAAGAGAAAGCATGAGAGACATGTCAGTCTTTTGAGAGAGAGAAAAAAAAATTACTCCAAGTTCTAAAAATGGTTTGTCTCATAGAACATTGAAAGAAAGGGAAAGGGCAATGAATGGCAGTTTTATAACAATCATAGATGCGTTATATTACGACCTGTGACTGGATTGTGCCCTCACCTCATAGAGCAACTCATTTGCTTTGCAAAAGCCATGGTTATCTTGCCTGATGGATACGTAGGCTCTAAAACCTGAGAGAAGGACTGTCCCAGCTTTGTAACAGTGCCAGGAGCTCGCCTATGTTTGTTCGACATTTATCATGGCCCCAGCCCAGCCTGGATGCAATAGATTAGGTTTAGAGCAGACTGGGTTCACATCAATTAGAGCTTTATGTTTATTTCGTCACTAAAACTGCGGCATCTTTCATGATGTGATGTCTAAAATCTCATTTTTTAGGAGTTCTTTGGAATTTATCCTCATGTGATGCTGTAAAGATGACAATCATTCGAGATGCTCTCTCGACCTTAACAAACACTGTGATCGTTCCACACTCTGGATGGAATAACTCTTCTTTTGATGATGATCATAAAATTAAATTTCAGACTTCACTCGTTCTGCGTAACACAACAGGTTGCCTGAGGTAAAGTCTTTATCTTTTTTTTTTCTAATGAATTCAGTGATTAAATCATAGGAGGGTTTCATTTATTTTGTTGACACCTACCTACATTTTCAAGTTTGTTTCAAAATGTAGGCCACTATATTTGGTTTTCCTGTGAAGAAAACACCATGAGCTCAGACTAGGAGCCTGAAAGACATTATCTTATAAATGACTCCTCTGTGATTTAGTCAAAGGGCCTTTCAGTCTGAAATTCTGCCAAAATTCCTGCGCTTTCCACTTGACCAGCATTTTTCTGGTTATCACATCCTGATTCCTAATGTTGTAACTTGGTTTTTAAGTTCAAAATGTGATTGTTAAAGCATTTTTGTTTTCAAAAGAGTGCAAAGAGGTGTGTGGTTTAAACCATCATTGGGTTTGGTTTTTGTAAGGAAATGAAAACAT
The DNA here is from genome assembly GCF_014108245.1 of Pipistrellus kuhlii. Taxonomy (NCBI): domain Eukaryota; kingdom Metazoa; phylum Chordata; class Mammalia; order Chiroptera; family Vespertilionidae; genus Pipistrellus; species Pipistrellus kuhlii. The sequence goes on along the minus strand of NW_023425573.1, from coordinate 48,917,209 downwards.
GCCCAAATAGTATTTTCCATCATTATCTTTAGCATGTAGACTCCATAAAGCCTCCCTTAAGTGTAAGCAGTATTGCTCTTTAGTTGCCATTCACACTCATGAGCTCAATTTCTGCCCAGTTTCCCTGGCTTACAGTGCCCGGGACAGAGCAGCCTGGTGACGATGAGAGGGGGCTCTGGCTTCAGGCACCTGGCTTCCCATCCCACTCTGAGTCTCAGTATCCTCACCTTTTTGGGACAATAGTACCACCTCAGAGTTGTGAAGAATCAGCTTGTGTAAAGTGCTTAGCGTTCCAATAGTATGTGACACAGTGAGCGCTATTAGATGCCTGAACATCTCTGCAACGGAGAGCTTGGGAGAGGCAGTGGGAGGCCTGGCTGCTGCCCTGAAGTCTTTCGCTGTTGTGACAGGTGACTGCGGGCCCCCTCAAGGATGGCGGATGGCAGGAGTCAGGATCCTGGAGAACAGGCCGGCTCCCAACTCGGATGCCTGTCTAAAGACAGCTCCTATCACCTACTGGTCATTTGTGGGAGTGGCATCCCACTCTCCCGCACCTGGACCCAGGGGGGCTGCGATTACTCTTCAGCCAGCCAGCCAGCCAGACTTCCAGGAAGGCCCTGGGGCAGGACACACGCCCGGGCTCTCCAGTGCTTCATGGTTATAAACATTTGTGAATGCCTTCCTTGTGGAATAGAAGAACAAGATAGACTATTGGGGAAGACAGACAAACAAAAAGTCACAGTAGATGCCCATTAAAAAATAGGGTGGTGTCAGAGTTTTTAGGTGACTGTTTTGAATATCAGATGGTCTCTCCAAGGAGGTGAAATTTAAATCAAACATCTGAAAACCTTAAGAAGCTATCCATTTGAAGGTGGGGCGTCAGGAGGACGTGAGTTTGAGGGTTTGAGGCTGCAGTGATGCTTAGGGTAAAGACTCAGGCAGGAACGGTCAAGGCGCAGAGTGGAATCAGATTATGTAGGATTTTTTAAAATCAAAGACAGAGTTTGCACTTTATTCCAAGTGCCATGGGAAACCATCAGAGAGTTGACTCATGGGAGTGATGGACTGGTTTCTGGCTGTGATGTGGAGAACTGAGTGTGGGCAACATAGAGACAGAAGATGAGGCTGTTCAGTGAGGAGGATAAACCCCAAAATCATTAACTGAGGAGGATAAACCCCAAAATCATTATCTTAGGAGGTTAGAAAGTGGCAAGCCACATGTGCAAGAGGGAAGGTTACAGTGGCCTAGACCAGGCACTGGGGAGAGGTAGGCAGATGGGGTGTTTCATGGAGGGAGAGCTGGCAGGGTTTGCTAGTGTACTGGATATCAGGGCAAGGGAAAGGGACGGTAGAAGGATAGCGCCTAGCTCTCTTGCTGGAGCAACTAGGAGCACAGAAGTGCTGTGGGTAAGTCAGGGAGGATAAAGGGTGGAGGGAGAGCAGGTGAGAGTGTTGGCCACGTCCATTAGGTGGCTATGTCTAATTAGGTCCTTATGCAGTAGTATCCTGGAAGCAGTTGGATTAAGTGGGTCTTGAGTTCTAGAGAGAGGCCAGGCTAACTATCCACGTTTAGGAGTTAGGGGTCCATAGGCTATATGAAAGCCAAGGAGAGAAGGAAGGGCCACCTGTGAGAGAGCAGAGATAAAGGCAAGAAGGGATCAATATAGCCCGGACAGTCCAGAGGGACCCACTGGCAGAGAGGCTGAGAAGGAAATGCAGCAAGATGAGAGGAGAACCAGCCGAGAGGGGCCAGGAGCTTGTGAAGGAATGCAAGAGGCAGCTGCTGAATTCTGCTCAGAGGTGACAGGAAGGACCACAGGTGGCATTACCTTTCTGGCCCCAGAAAAATAAAGATGAAAAGGAAAATCTTAAGATTTGCAAAATCTCAGAGTTAGCCAAAGATCTTGTAAATGGGACATAAAAATTTTTTTCTGATTTGGTATCAATTCATGAAGGCAAACTGATATCAAACATTTCAAAATGGATAAGACCTAAAACAATTTTCAGGTTTTTAAATAACTGAAAGATTATAAAAATTACAGCATATGCAAATGTGCATATTAAACTTGAATGTTTATAGAAAAAAATGCTGCTTCCTGTGCTCATTGAGAAGTGTTCATGGCCACCTGCTATATGCAAAACATAAGGGTCGCAGGGACTGGAAGGACCTTCAGGCCTAACAAGGCGGGTAATGCGAGTCTAAAACAACAAGCATGACTGACAAGCACTGGGATTTATGTGGCAGGCACTTGACTAATTGCTTTATATGCAGCAAATCATCGCTTCTTCACAACAACCTATGAAATAGTTACTATTATTCTCCCCTTTTACCTATGAGGAAACTGAGGAGGATAAACCCCAAAATCATTATCTTAGGAGGTTAGAAAGTGGCAAGCCACATGTGCAAGAGGGAAGGCTCAGATGCTCCTGCTCTCTTCTTTTTGTGTGGATATGGGGAGACAGCTATTGTGAGCTCTCGGAATGTTAAAATGTAAGCCCCAGAATGTCTACTCAGAACAAACCTTCATGGCCACCGTCTTCTCTCAGGTCACTGAGGTAAGGCTCCGTGGCTGTCAGTGGGTCGATCTCAGCAGCTGCCTGTGTCTCTCCATTTAGGAACCTCAGCTCTGCAGGAGAGGAAGCCCGGAAGCAGATGCGATCCTGTGAGGGGCTGGTGGACTCACTGCTGTACGTGATCCACACGTGTGTGAACACATCCGATTACGACAGCAAGGTCAGTGCCTGCCTGGCCGTGGGGGGGTACGATGGCAAAGGACAGCAGCTGCCTGACACCACTAGTTGCAAGCCATTGATTCTTTCTGGAATTCCTGAGCCTCTTCTTTCATTAGGCTACTCTCCAGATTAAAGGGGGGAAAGGGGAAGGGGATGATCTCTAAAAATTATAAGTTCACAAGGAACATGACGACTTCAGAAAGTAGCCCCAGAACAGGGAAAACTGAGTGACTCCATGTGATAAAGGACCTAGCAGTTGCAGGGTCCTGACTTTCTCTGTGGCTCCCTGAGCCCTTTTTTTATTTTCCCTACTGCTTTTCCCTCCAATTCTGTATTCCTCCTGTATTCCTCCTGCCAGAACACCTGTATTTGAGTATCTACTGGATAAAAGTTCCTAGCCAGGCACTGTAACCCCTCCGTACACCCACAGCCCGGCTCCAGCACCAACTTCAGGTGCCTCTCTTTCATCCCAGTCTTGGCCCTTCCCCTCCCTCTAATATCAGGATGGTCTGTTCCCAGCACGAGCTCCTTGTCCCCCTCTCCTGAATCTCCATCCTGGCCTTACCACAGGCATTCTGCTCTTTAGGAGCAGGGACTGAGGAAGGTCGGGAGAAACAGCAGGAGGGACTTAAAAGTGTCAGGAGTTCAAGGCCAGCTGGAGACTTGGTGTTCACCGCAGGCAGAACCAGGAGAGCCCATAAGAAGTCCTTGGGTTGTAAATATGGGTCTGAGAGAGAGAAGAAGAATGATGAGTGGTGGGCTCAGAGAGAAGATGAGGATGGCCAGTTTTTATTTGAGCCTTATTGAACCAGGAGATGTGCAAATGAAAATGAAGGAGAGAGCAGTGGGAAGGGAGTTTGCTGAGCCAAAGCTGAACTTGATTTTAGGCACTCTCAGCGAAGTGACTGTTGGCCTCCCAGTTAGAGATGTGATACAAGCTTTAGGAGCAAAAGACCAAGTACAGAAGGCAGCTTCTCCACAGAGAAAAGACATCATGGAACTTTGCACAGAGAGTGGCGAGAGTTGGGAGGTGGAAGGAGACAAAGATGGGACTTGGGGGGAGGGCAGTCCCCAGAGAGGGTTGATCACACCTGTTGTCATGATGATGACTTGGTGAGGCGTAAGGTTCTGGCAACTCAGCTGCATTTGCCACTGCAGCTGCCCTGAAGCAGAAATATTGGGCACTTTCTCTCCCAGGGTCTTGCACATTTATTTGCATGAAATCAGATCCTCAGATGTCCTGGATGGCTCTGCATTCTGTCCTTTGGGTATTCTGTACAAGTTCTAGAATCATAATTCTTCCCTTAGACTGTTTTAGGTTCCTGTAAAAAAAAAGACAACTCTTTCATATTCTACATTGATTTAATATTATTGGCATTCAGTACAGAAGCAGTTTGCACTGATGTGCTGGGATAGTTTTAATTATACGCTGTGTTGGGTTTCAGACCGTGGAGAACTGCGTGTGCACCCTGAGGAACCTGTCCTACCGACTGGAACTGGAGGTCCCTCAGGCCCGGCTGCTGGGGCTGAACGAATTGGATGACTTACTAGGCAAAGAGTCTCCCAGCAAAGACTCGGAGCCAAGCTGCTGGGGGAAGAAGAAGAAAAAGAAAAAGAGAACGCCACAAGAGGATCAAGTTAGTATTTTACTTAACTTTTGTTCTTCTGGGAGTAAGAAATCACATGTTGGGTGAGAAAAATAGTATTTTCATGATACCGTTGTTCTGTATAGCTAGAGCTGAGCCCTTCAGAGAGGGGTGTGTTCCGATGTTGTAGCTTGTGTTCACTTTGCTTCACCTAACGTGTGCTCTCTTTCAGTGGGATGGAGTTGGTCCTATTCCAGGACTGTCAAAGTCCCCCAAAGGGGTTGAGATGCTGTGGCATCCATCGGTGGTAAAACCATATCTGACTCTCCTAGCAGAAAGTTCCAACCCTGCCACCTTGGAGGGCTCTGCTGGATCTCTCCAGAACCTCTCTGCTGGAAACTGGAAGGTAGGCATCTTCTGCCTGTCCACACTTCCCATCTCTGCAGTCACGTCCGCAGCGTTGGTGAAAGGAACATGGTTGTCCAGAGTCTGGAAAGGGAGACATAGCAGCTGGCTCTGGGGATCCGAAGATGAGTATGGTGTGGCCCAGCAGACAGAGCAAGTCAGGGCCATGTCAATGTCACAGCTTGTGTGTGCTGCAGGGTCTCGGTGGGGAACATCCATTCTAGCCCAGCAGGTGAGGGAAAGACCAGGAGAGGGGAGACCAAGAGGCAAGCACTATTTTCTAGAGGGGTGGAAACTCCTACTTCTGTTGGCAGAACTAAGCCAGCAGAGTCTGAGGTTGGATGCAGAGGGAGTGACCCAGAGTAAAGGGACGAGAGAAGGAAAGTTGGTCTCAGGTGAGGGAGTATGAGTGGAGACTGCAGGCTGGAGCATTTGCAGGCAGGGCATGGAGTGGCCTTGGTGGAGCCAGGCATCGAGAGCAGGTGTGACTGCCAAGCTTTAAGAGCTGGGACCTGACCCGCAGACCAGAGGCATCACCGAAAGGGGATAAGTAGACAAGTGGCACAGGCCGACGGGGGGACTATCAGATAGAGCCGTGTGGAAGGTGAATTAGCAGAAGAGGAAAGTAGAGGCTGGGTTTACTGGGGAGCAGGCGAGAGATGCTGAGGGCCTGCAGTAAAGCTGGGTTTGGGCAGCGATGCAGCGAAGGAGAGGGGCCCCTACTCCTCTCTCAGGTGCTCACAGAACATGCATATGGTGAGTTTCCACATGTCTTTGTTTCCACATATGACTTCTTTATGAGAATGAAGGTGGTTTCCTGCCATTACTATTTTAAGCATAATGAATACCAACTTTTAAATACATCAAAACTTTTAAATGTCATCTAGCAACTTTGCAGACAGTCCTTGTCGGAAACATTTTCATCCTCTAGGAATGTCCTGACAAGTGTATGTTAGTAGAGTTACTATAATGCTTGTTTTTGGCTACCTCCTCCACCACTACTTCCCAAATGAGAATCTTTTGGCCACTGTTTTATCCATGAGAGTAAAAAGCATTGCTAAGCCTGCAGCCAGCTGCTGTTATGAATATATACAGAAAATTGTGGGCTAGTGCTAAGCCAGTTTGTTTATTTTGTTATTGTTTTTAATTAAAGTCCTAATAGCTTAGCATCTAAGTATTGGCTCTGGAGTCAAAACCCTCAGCTTTGAATCCTAGACCCTCCACTTACTAGCTGGGGTCTCAGTTAACCCTGTCCTTGGTTTCCCCATCAGTAAATGGAGACAATACCTACCGCATGAGGTGGTTGTGAGGATTAAAGGAGATTATAAATGTGGAGGACTTACGACAGTGCTCAGCATATAATTATGTATTCATAACATTTCTGTTGGTGACTCAGCAGTCACCTCCAGCTTGTGAGTTAAGGATCATTTGATGATAATTTTAAAAAGATATAGTAATTAAAAGAGGTGTGATTTAAGTTCTGTAAAATTTCATTTCTGGGATCATTTAGTAAATGAAAGTTAGTTGGCAAACTCATTTAAAATATGAACAGCATCTAAAATAGTAAATCAAGATATTGGACCCTTGTTAAGAAAACCAGGTAATCATGGCTACCGAGGTTAGCCAGTCAGAGGCTGTTTGGGGAGCAGTGATGACCAGAGCTCTGAAGGGGGGCGCTCTGGGCTGTGCTGAGCCGTGGTCTCCGCGGGAGACAGGTGTTGGCTCTGTTGCCGGCGTCAGAGCGAGGCTGATAGAGCTGCCGGCCCTGCAGCAGTCATGCGCTCTGTTTCCTCTGGAGATTTCACTGGGAAAATAGGAGTTTTTTGTTTTATATGAAGAATGTCAATAGGATCTTTGAAATGCATTTTTTCCTCTTATTTATATTATTGAGATAATCTGTGCTGTTGGTATTCAGGAGACTGAGTGGTCAATCACATATTTTAGCGTTCAAAATAATACAAAGGGCTGGCAGATCGTCCTCAGGTCTTGACCACAGCAGTAAAGTATTAGATGTTTAATGAGCAGCATTTTTCAATTACCCTGAATTTTAAAAGACAGTTTGCCTTGGTAAAAATGTCAATGAAAGCTCAAAACAAGATTACAGGCCCATTTTCAAATGTTACCTTTTTCTGATTTTTTTGGTGTTTCCCTGATAACTTGGTGTTCATTTCCCATTCCTGTGGTGCACAGACTGACTCATCATTCAGACCTGCAAAAGGCTTGGATTGTAGATTTTAAAAAGCAGCAGCAGCTGACTAAACCTTGAATGAGAAAGCATTTTACACAGGAATATGCTTACTTTTTACCAGCATACATGAGTTGTGTTGCTCAGTGTTTCTGGAAAATTCATTTTCTTCGGAGACAGGGATTGTTCCAAGGAATCTCTCTGAAAGGTTTTAAACTCTAAATATTGTTACAGACACGAAAGAAAAAGCATGACTTGATGGAGACAGGCCCTCCTTTAATGCACGCTGATCAGTTATGCCTCTGCCATCTATTTATAGCCTCTGGACCTGGCTTGGGTCCAGCTGCAGAGAAGATCGAGATTCTTCCTTAATCGTGTTTATGTGGCTGAGGCAGCCAGTAATCACTGCCTTCTCTTTTCTGCACAGTATCTGGCAGATGGTGGTTTGAGATGTTCAGGCTTTGGGATTTCTTTATAAATCGGTCATCCCAGCCTATCTTTATCCCAAACTATGATTTTTCTCTTTACTGACACCACAGATTTAATCTCCAATTGGAAAGAAAACATTTAATCTATTAGTTCATCATTTTTAGGCAACAATAGCATCTAAGAGCTGAACTCTGTTCTATTTTACTAATTGCCTTGTTTTTCTCATTAGTTTGCAGCGTATATCCGGGCAGCCGTCCGCAAAGAAAAAGGGCTCCCCATCCTTGTAGAGCTTCTGAGAATGGATAACGACAGAGTGGTTTCTTCTGTGGCCACTGCCTTGAGGAACATGGCACTGGATGTTCGAAACAAGGAGCTCATAGGTAGGTTCTGGCGACCAGGTGAGCTACAGGGAGAGAGGAGAAGTAACTACAGCGCTTATAAAACTCTTTTTATTTATACAAATATGACATTTAAAATGCCTAGCATCGTGGTCCTGTTTTCTCGGCAGTTTTGGGTACCCTGGCCAGCTTTTCGTTGTGACCATTCCTTTTCATCAAGAGGCAGGCTCATTAATTAAACCTTAATCAGAAAAGCTAGCATTTTCCATTATACTTTACAGCACTACTTAATAGAGTTGATGTCTTTGTTTACTAAGAAAGGTTCATTTCTTGAGCATCAAGAAAATGTTTAATTCTCTTTTCCTGACTTGAGACTAATAGTACCCATACTACAATCTTCCTACGTTAAAGTAAAAAAAGAAACCACATGAAGGTTTGTGGCCTTTCCCTCTCGATCTGGGTAAATGCTCACCCTTAGGCGGAGCAGAGTCACTGTCCCAAGGCCATTTCCCCCTTGGGCAGGGTCAGGCGAGGGTCAGGCAAGTGAAGCACTCAGTACATTTAGGAGGCGTTTATCCTCACATCCACCCAAGCGTAGGGTTGGCCCTTGCATGAACCTGAGAATGAGCAGCTCTTCAGGTTATGCACCCTGGTCGGCTTAGCTCACTTGCCTCCAGTGCAGTGCCATATCCCAAGCAGAGAATGGGGTAAAGAAAAGACCAGAGACTCTCCCAGACTTAGGTGAAGTCCTGGCTCTGCTGCTCACTGGCTGTGGAACCTGGAGGGTCCTGTATGGAGCCTCTGGGTCTCAGTGCCTTCTTCCAAGTTGAACTCTCCCTCAGCCATCCCCTGAAAGGGAGCTGACGATGCCTGCTCCCCTCGCTGTGGATCTGCTGTGCAAATGAGATGAGAGGCGAGGCAGCTGCTTATGAACTGCCAAGCTCCACGCCAGTCCCACAGCTGCTGACAGTTCAGGAGAGAGGCAGGGGAAATTTCACAAGACCCTGTGTGGATTCGTGAATATATATTGAAGTAATTAAAACACACCTGCCATTAGAGAGGGAGGGAGAACGAGTTAAAGTTGGGAAGAGAGAGAGAGAACAAGGGTAGTAATGTTTGCTTTAAAGAGTTGATGTGAGCATTCAGTGGCACACTTGTTGTTCTAAATTATCGCCTAGATTACCCTACTCTCAACACCCCGTTTCTTTGAGCCACATCATCCCCCCAGAGAGGAAAGGAGCCTCTGTTCCTGCAGTCTAGCGTGAGCCTGCTTCCAGCAGATGTGTCATAACTTACTTCCCACACTTCCTTAAGAGAAATCCTGTCGGTCCCCAAAGATGTTTTTAGAGTTATTTTGTTACATCTGTATTTGAATTTCTTTTAAAAAGCACAAGTGGTTTGGGAGTTCTTAATGCTGAAAAATAAAAGGTTGACAACATAAACCCAATGGCCTGTCATTCGCCACGGGGAGGAGGCAGGGAGAGCAAAGGGTGCAGGGCCAGCAGCACTGGCCCGAGTGCTCCTGGAAAGGGAGCCTGTCCCTGTACTGAGTCCCCGCCTCCCACTGCGTCCTGTGCTGCCTGTGAACGTCCCACGTCCCTTTTACACTTTGACGGGCACTTTCTCTCTCCACTGATGAGCATTGTTTACCCACCTGGCACTCTTGGACCAGCTCATGAGCCACTTTTTCTTGTTTCCCTATAAAGATTCCTTCCTTCTTTTGAGGTCTGAGTCCCTCCCAGACTCTTAAGTTGCCCAGCACTCCTGTTCCTAAGAACCGTTCCCTTCTCTGACCCTTCCAATCCCTCCTCACATCTATCACCAGCACTAACAGCGGACTTTCTCTTCAGAGACATTTTTACAATTAAAGTTTTGTCACCTGCATACTCACCTGAGTCCAACCAACCCAGCTGTCTGGAGCTGCAGACTCTAATGCAGGGGTGGGGACCCTTTTTCCTGTCAGGGGCCACCTGGATATTTCCAGGCCACACAAGATTATGAACTTCAAAATTAGCATTCTATATTTGGTCAAACATTTAACTCGCCCTAATGCCGTGGCAGGACCAGAGATGATTTTGCGGGCCAACCATCCCACCCCTGCTTGCTTTATCCTAAGAGTCAGGAGTACAATTTGTTTAATGTGGTATCTTAGCAGAATGACAAATTACACGTCGTGGACCTTTCGGTTGTTCATGAGTATTCACAGTCACTAGTGCTCACTTACCATCTGTTCTTAAAAACCACATCTATCTCCAGGCCACCGTGTCACCGCGGCTTTTCCGCTCTGCACAACTGTGTGTGCCACGACTGGCCCTCAGGCGGGCAGTGTGTGCTCAGGGCCTGTCCGCTGCTCACCAGCAAATACAAATAGGGCCTTCACCAAAGCCCTTAATATCCACTCAATTATTAGCTGAGGGGGAAAGCTAAGGAAATATTTACTTGGGCTTCAGTTAATTTCTTTTGTTTATAGTGCAATTATTCCAGTTTGTCACTTGGTAATTGAAATTGGAAAAGCAAGAGATAATCTCTTTTTGGAGAGGAGTACGAGAAATTGAGTTTCTTAAATACCTCAATAGCTAGTGGACTCCCCAGCCTGTCTTACCAAGAACTTTATTATTGTTGAGTTGCTCCAGGGAGATATAGACCCATAATTATCTGATGTCTTCTTTAAAAGAAACGGACATGTTGATATCACTACTGATGTCAACAGCTGCTATGTCCTCTCAGCTTGATAAAAATGTGGAACTCTGCATGGTACAAGTGGTGAGATCCAGGAGAATGTAATGAAGACCCTTGTTTGGGGATCCTACTTTGTCTGGCTAACCCTTATTCAAAGGTCAGCTTTTAGAGCTTTAAGAGGAAGCTGAGGTATTTTTGACGCATGAGAATCTAGTCAAGAATAAAATTTTTTATCATAATTCCTTTATTTCTTAACTGTTAGAGAAAATGGTTGAACTAAACCAACATGATTGGTGTATCCAGTTTTATCCACTGACTTACATTCTCTTTCAGCGATTTACAGTAATGTTTTATTAAATCATTCATTTCTTCATGTGCCATTGCAGTGCATGTTAACTTCCCCTTGTGTCTGTCCTTTTGCCCTTCATGGCAGTTCCCCTATTATCTCCTCTCCCGGTGTTTTGTTTTCATGAGGCTACCCAGCCGCCATCTTTAAAGAACAATAACAAAAACCTTGCACCTTCTGAAAGTAGAATGAAGTCTTTTGCATTTGGCAGGTAAATACGCCATGCGAGACCTGGTCAACCGGCTCCCCGGAGGCTCGGGTCCCAGTGTGCTGTCTGATGAGACCATGGCGGCCATCTGCTGTGCTCTGCATGAGGTCACCAGCAAAAACATGGAGAATGCCAAAGCCCTGGCTGACTCCGGGGGCATCGAAAAGCTGGTGAACATAACCAAGGGCAGAGGAGACAGGCAAGTCTGCTTCTGGGAGCCGAGGTCACAGCCTCACTCCTGGGATCATCCTGTGATAAGGGCCTTTGTCCAAGATATGCTTCCTATTGGAAAGGATGTGTTTATTTCTGCATATTTTTAAATACTCGCCTGAGGATGTTTTTTCCGTTGTTTTTAGGGCTAGTGGAAGGGAGAGCAGGAGGTTGGGGGAGGTAAGACATACCAATTGGTTGCCTTCCACAAGCTGTGGATTGAACCTACAACCCAGGAATGTGGCCTTGACGGGAATCAAATCAAGAGTCTTTGGTGCACTAGCCAATACTTAATCACTGAGCCACGCCAGCCAGGGCTATTTCTGCATTTTTTACAGCGGGTTTGCGGTCATGTGGTCCTTTTCCTGGTCTTTTTTGTAACACCTCTACTCTTGGTTGTACCAATACCTGGAAGAATCAGAAATGTCTGATGAGGAAGATCTGGGGCGCTGTTTCCCTAGCTCCTTCCTCTCTGCTTCAGGCCTGTTCTTCAGAAGCATCTTCTTGAATCCTCTGTTGAGGGTTGATTCCTCTGCAGGTGTCCAGAGGGTATTAAACTCACCTTTCTGCACAGGGCCTGCTGTGTGGCCTCAGGCTGTGCCCTGGGCTTGTCTCCTGCATTTCTTTTTGCTTTTAGGTGTCACCTAATTGACAAAGCAACAAAAGTAGGGATTAGAGAATCAGTGGCAAAAATAGAAGGTTTTTGTCATAGAGCTATAGCAGAACTATGAATTGGGCTTAGTATCAAATCAGAGTCTCCTTCAAGGAAGTGGGAAGTGGGGCTGCTTTCGCTGTACAATAGCACAGCAGCCATTTGAAGTAAGTGGCCCTGATCTCCCTTCCCTCCACCTGCTCTCTTCTCACAGCACTGACTCCCAGGTGTTATTTATGGCTTTCCCTGGCTTCTGCTCCCCCTGCAGCAGGGACTTGGTCTTTTCGTTCACTGCTCTATCCTCTGCATGAGCAAAGCCTCCCTTATAACAGGTGCTCAGTAAATACTTATTAATTGACTGAATGACAGTGTTAGAACTCATTCTGCCTTGTCTGGTCTTTTAGTTTGTACTTACGAAGAATTTTCTAAGATGTAAGAATTATGTTACAAGATATATTCTCATCCCTCAGAAACTACACCTATCAACATTAACCATATTTCCTTTCAGTCCTTTTTTAATGAATCTTTTTATTCCATCCTATCTAATAAAGAGGAAGTATGCTAATTGACCCTCGTGCCATCACAAAGATGGCGGCGCCCACAGCCAATAAGGAGGGAATATGCTAATTGATTGCCCCACCCTAAAAGATGGCAGCGCCCACAGCCATAAGATGGCGGCACCCAGTCCCCTCAGCCCTGCCTGAGCAGGCGCATGGCAAGGCCAGGCCTGCCCCTGAGCAGGCCTTGCTGCTCTACGTATCTGCCTCCAGAATCCCCCAGTCTCCTCAGACCCCAGACGTGCAGGGCTTGCCTGAGATTCAGGCAAGCCTCAGGTGGCAGCTGCCCAGCCACCCACGGCCAGCCGGAGGCTTAGGTAACCAGGGCTGACCGAGGCTTGCACTGCCCACAGTGGCAGCAGAGGTGTGATGGGTCGTTGCCTCCCGCCCCTGAGAGCTCTTGAACTGTGAGAGGGGGCAGGCTGGGCTGAGGGAACCCCTCTTCCCCCTCCAGTGAATGAATTTTCATGCACCAAGCCTCTAGTTAATACAGTGGTGCCTTGCATAAAAAACGCCTCGCACAGCGAACGCTGCACACAACGAACTTCATTTCATGATTCCTACAACGAACTTCGTTTCACACAACGAAGTCGCCCAAGCTTCCACGACCGCTTTGCCCGAGCTTCCACGACTGCTACGCCCGAGCTTCCACGATCGCTGCCAATGTATTGCATCCTTCCGCGCAGGCACTGCAGGCAGTCGTTAGTCACTGCGCTTAACTTAAGCACGTATCGCGGCAATCGTTCTTCATTACGAATTAAATCACGCATGTATCACGGCAGTCGTCCTTTTAAGTTAAACTCAATATTTTTTTTATATCATGGCTTCTAAAAAAAGCAGGAAGGTGATTTCTGTTGAAATGAAACAGGAAATAATTAGAAGGAGTGAATGTGGGGTAAAACAGTGTGACCTCGTCAAAGAGTTTGGCCTCAGCAAGACCACCATTTTCACCATTTTGACAAATAAGGATGCAATCAAATCAGCCAAAGTAGCCAAAGGAATATCAAAACTATTTCATGAAAAACATAGGTCTTCAATCCACGAGGAAATGGAGAGGCTATTAGCGATTTGGATTAAGGACAGGCAGGTGAAAGGTGACGTAACAACCCAAGATATTATCTGTCACAAAGCCAAGAGAATTTATGACGATCTAAAGAAAAACACCCCTGGAAGTAGCAGCAATCAAGATAATGAAGAAGAATTCAAAGCCAGCAGGGGGTGGTTTTTTAGATTTAAGAAAAGGTGTGGAATCCACAGCGTTACTATGCATGGTGAGGCTGGCAGTGCTGACAAGAAAGAAGCAGAAAAGTTCTCTATTAACTTTCAAAAATGTATTAAGGATGAAGGATACTGCCTACAACAAGTGTTCAATGCCGATGAAACGGGTCTTTTCTGGAAAAGAATGCCAAGCAGAACCTTCATTACAAAAGAGGAGAAGAAATTGCCAGGACACAAAGCCATGAAGGACAGACTTACCCTTATGTTTTCGTCTAATGCCAGCGGAGACCTCAAGATCAAACCTCTATTGGTTTATCACTCTGAAAATCCAAGAATTTTCAAGAAAAATAACGTTATTAAGTCCAAACTGCCCGTCCATTGGAAGTCCAATAAAAAAGCCTGGGTGGCCCAAGTTATCTTCAACGAATGGATTCTGGAAACCTTTGCTCCTGCCATGAAGAAATTCTTGCTGGAAAAAGAACTGCTGCTCAAAGCCCTTCTGATACTTGACAATGCCCCTTCTCACCCAAAAGACCTAGAGGAAATATTGCAGGAAAATTATCCTTTTATCAAGGTGCAGTATTTGCCACCAAACACCACATCCATTCTTCAGCCAATGGATCAGCAAGTTATTGCGAACTTTAAAAAACTCTACACTAGAGCCCTCTTTAATAAGGTGTTTGAAGAATGCGAGTTTGGTGGAGACAATATGACTGTCCGAAAGTTTTGGAAGGAGAAATTTGATGTCCTTATAGCAATACGACTTATACAGAAGGCCTGGGAAGAAGTGTCACAAAGGACCCTCATTTCTGCTTGGAAGATGCTTGTGCCTTCGTGGACCCAGGAAGAAGCAGTAGTTGATGACACAGAAGTGGTGAAGGACATCATCACAGTGGCCCAAAGGTTGGAATTAGAGGTAGAGGAAGAGGATGTAGAGGAGCTTATTGAGGAACACGAAGAAGAGCTGACAACTGAAGAGCTCCAAGCACTTCTGGTCCAGCAACAGGACAATGCTCAAAGGGAAGCGTCATCTGATAACGAGGAGCAACAATCAACCAATCCCAACTGCTGACATCAAGAACATCCTGGTCAAATGGAAAGCAGTTCAGGAGTTTACCAATGCCCACTATCCGGATTCAGCTGAAGCAAACAGGATCAACGATCTTTACTCCGATACTCTTGTCCGTTATTTCCGGCAGATGTTGGAGAAAAGAGAAAAACAAACGACTTTGGACAGGTTTTTTATGAAACCATCGGCCAAAAAGCAGAAAATGGATGAAGATGTGCAAGATTCGGTAGACTCTACTTAGTCTGTCTTAAAATTAAAAAAATGTGTGTTTTTTTTTTTTAAAAAAATTATGTTTTTAGATGTATCTAAATAAAAATAATAACAAAAAATTTATCTTTTTTTATGTCATCTTAGCATATTTTATGCTACAGAACGAATTATTTTTTTTAACATGTATTGTTATGGGAAAATGCGTTTCACATAACGAACTTTTCGCATAACAGACTTGCTCCTGGAACGAATTAAGTTCGTTGTGTGGGGCACCACTGTAATAAAAAGTCATTTTTATTTTAAAGGAAATGAAATGTCATAGATAAAGCTAAGATCCATTTGTCAACTCCCAATCCAGGTCTCTTCCCCTCTCCCTGAGATATGAATAACTTTTTGTGCTCTTAAAATGTTGTTAGCCCAACCAGTGTGGCTCAGTAGTTGAGCATCAACCTATGAACCAGGAGGTCACAGTACAACTTCCGGTCAGGGCAGGTGCCCTGGTTGCAGGCTCAATTCTTGGCAGGGGTGGGTTTGGAGGAGTGGGGGTGCTGGAGGCAGCCGACCAATGATTCTCTCTCATCATTGATGTTTCTGTCTCCCCCTCTCCCTTCTTCTCTGAAACTTAAAAAGAAAAAAAAAATGTTGTTAGCCTTCATTTGTGAAAGACATACAAAGCTGGGGAAATCCTGAACCAGTACCAAAACCTCATATCTTAAAAAAATTATTACCCAATCTAATCTTTTTCCCCAAAGCAAGAGATTCAGAAAGTCCTAGATCAAATCAAGTTGTTTTCCAAACATATTACCTTTCCTTCTTCATTCACCTGCCTTGTGCTGCCTGTGGTGAGTGGATCACACAGCAGCCTCTGCCCTCAGGCAGCTTATATCTCAGGGTGAGTTAGAGCTAGACAAGGTATCAGTTGAGGGAGGAACACACTTGGATGGTGCTGAGTGGACTGTGAGCCGTAAAGTCAGGGAAGGCGATAGGGGATCGCAATTATAGACAGGGTGGCCAGGGCAGGCTTCAGGGGGACAGGGCCTGAGGGAAGAGGGTTGGGGCAGGGGCCGTAAGTGGAAGGGCCCTGGGATGGAGGGAGGAGTGCCCCATGTGTGATGAGCAGCAGGAAGCCAGTGGGACGGGAACAGAGCAGGTCAAGAGGAAAGAGAAGAGAAAGGACTAGAAGTAAAGGACCTTGTGGGGAAGCTAAGAACTGTGACTTTTACGCTGAGTAAACCCGGAAGCTGTTGGAGAGTGTTCAGCAGAGGAATGATACGAGCTGACATCCCTAGAAGGGATCATAATGACAGACCCTCCCCCCAAATGGAGACTCGTGGGGCAGCACTTGGGGTGGTGAAATGGTGGAGGTAGCATCAGTGGGATTTACTGAAGGGCTGCGTGAGCGGCAAGAGAGGAGGTGAATGTCAAAGGATGACTCCAAGGTCTTTGGCTAAAGAGAGGATGGAATTGCCACTTGGCAGCATGGGGAAGCCTGCGGGAGGAGCGGGTTTTAGGGAAGAAGGCAAGGACTTTGCTTTGGACTCCACCTGAATGTCTGTCAGCAGGAGAATATGCTTGAGTTGAGTTCATTTTAGAGATCCAGGCTACAAATGAAAATTTGAGAGTCATCATTGTATAAATAGATTGTTTAGAGAAGTGGCTGAAATCAATAAAGAAGTAAGTGTAGGTGAGAAGAAAAAGATGCTCCAGGGCTGATGTCCCTCTTAGTTAGAGGTCAGAGAGATGAGGAGCCAGCAAATGGGCTCATTCAGAAGAAAAGCAGGGGCCTGTGTTACCCAGAAGCCAACTGAAGGAGCTGCTTCATGATGAATGCTATTATGCCAGAGGTGAGCACGTCACAAATGCTCCTGCTCCATCAGATGGGACGAGGGTCGAGACTTGCCTGATTGAGAGATGGGAGGAGAGGAATTAGAGATGAGAATACGTAATTCTTTCTAGAAGTTGTGCTGCGAAGGGAAGCAGAGAAACTTCCTTGCTTTTCTTGAGAGTGAAGTTTTGTCTCTACGAGCAGAATTTGGCTGGTTGTGCAAAGGTGTGTACCTGGCAGGCTCCTGCTTTGTCGAGTGTTGTGGGTATGAGCCAGGCATAGGTCGTCCTTCTTGCCTGGGTCCTGTTTCTAACACTTAAAGACAGGGAGGTGAGTAACAGCAGGAATGTCAGGACCCACTGAGAGTGGGTGGGGGGTTAAAGACCCTGTGAGGCCATTGCGGTGTCTGAAATTTCATCTGTTCATTTCTTTGAAGTATCTCCTTGCTCTGTGGTCCATTTTGAAAACATAAAATATAGAAAGGCTTTGAGTGGATTGGTTTGACCTGGTTTTGCCCTTGACTTGTCAGGAACACAGAGCAGAGTGAACCTTGGTGGGAGGTGGGATGGAGGAAGACAGGTAAAGGCCCTGAGTTTGCCTGTACTCTGCCCTTGCTGGGGACCTCAGCCTCCGTAGCAGCAACATATCCTGTTGTTGGGGGTGGAGACAGCTTGCAGCCTGCTTGTCTCTCTTCCCCCCACTTCGTGAAAGTGTAATTGGGAAGATGAGGAGTGAAAGAGGCCATCAGATTTTAGATCTGTGATGTAGTTTTTAATGTTAAAATGAATTCTGAAGAATTCATCCTCACGCCTCAGCACGGCTCCACCCCTGGTGGGGGATCTGAAGACACTCCCTGAGGCGGGAAGCTGCATTTGCCTCTTCACTTACTGGCAGGCCACCGATTTACAGACATAGCCCCTGAGTGAAATGCGACGCCTGGGAGCAGTGCTCACACAGCGCCTGGGGTCATAGAATGTCTCCAGAGAGGGGACGTGATAATGGACCATATAACTTCGGAGCACATATGTACATGTAAACATTTGTGGGGTAAATGACAAGGCAGTGAAGGTGTTTTATCAAGGCCTAATAATGGAGGGGGAGAGACATTAAATTAACTTGAGAGGATCCTCGGACACTCAGGGCGTGTGGCCATGGTCGCATTAACCCTAAAGCCCCAGCGAGGCCAGCCCCTTAGTAGATGTGGGGGAGACTGGGGGCCTCCCATGGGGAGGCTGAGAGACACCCTCAACTTAGAGGTCACAGGCTCCACCAACCGGTTTCTCACCGCACAGCTGACTACCTGGGAGCCTCGCTTTGGTCCTTGCCACCCCTGAGCCTAACCGACTCCCAGGCCTGCCTGACTCTGGTGGTGTATCCAGCAGCGTCTTCTGTGCCCTGTCTGGTCCTTGGAGAGGTGGCCTCCTGTCTGCTGGTTTATAGCCTGAACCTCTTCAGGTGCAGCCTGAGGCTGTGCCATCCACACCCATTAACATCCACACTCTCTCCCCAGATCATCTCTGAAAGTGGTGAAGGCAGCAGCCCAGGTCTTGAATACATTATGGCAATATCGGGACCTCCGGAGCATTTATAAAAAGGTAACTTACAGGAATAGCTCTGGCATAATTAGCATTCATCAGAGTGCACATTCGTAATCATTTATTGTAATGAAATGTCATTATTCATTTTGAGAGGTTTCTTTTTTTCCGCTTTCACTCCACAGGATGGGTGGAATCAGAACCATTTTATTACACCTGTGTCGACGTTAGAGCGAGACCGATTCAAATCGCACCCTTCCTTGTCTACCACCAACCAACAGATGTCACCCATCATTCAGTCAGGTGAGTCGGTAAACTTCCTCCTTGGTGAGAGGACATTATTTCTCAACCAGAAAAGACTGCGCGTAGCTGGTTGAGTCAGTCATATTCAAGCACTCTGCTCTTCCAGCCTTCTTTGGGAATTACATGAGACTGAAAGCAACAAACCCACTTTCCAAGTCCTTTCATTTTAAAAGTTTATGCAAATTTACTCCGCAACTGCAATGCATGAAAGGATCCCAGGGTCCCAGTCCTTTCCCTCCCCCAAGCTTCACTGGTTTCATGGAGGGGCCCAGCAACCTGCATTTTATAAGCTGGCCTGGGGGTGCAGGTACAGGAAAGAGGAGGAGCTCATTTTGAGAACCCCAAGTTTGTGCCTGAAAATGGTTGCCCTGCCTACCTGCTGGCCGTCAATTCGGAATCTCTTCCAAAGTGATCTTGAGTTTTCTGGGTGAAAACTTAACAAACAGAGTCCTTTAGACAAGACCTGGACACCCACAGCCTGGGAGAGCTGTGGTCTCCTCTACCTTCTCACAGTTGACCCTCCATCCCCTGCTGTGTTCAGTCCCCAGTGTCAGGACTGATGGGATAGGCCCTCCAGGTGTGTTTGCAGGAAGTCCCTGTGATGTGCTACATACTCATTGGTTGTGTTTGGGTAGAAAGAATGATTTGAGACTCAGACTAATGTTTTTTTACATGTAAGGACAGAATATTACTACCAAGCCAAGTCAGTCTTATAAATTCAATTCTTACCTATATGCAACAGGAAAAATAATATCTTATTTGACTATAAATCTCTCGGACATATCAATATGATTAGTTGTATTCTGCCACTACAGGCAGTATTCTCTTCTGGACATATGTGTCCAAAAAGACTACGTAATATATGACCAGTGGTCCTTGTCACATAAATGGCTGTCCCTACTCATACTAGGGATTGTTTTAAATTATCTGTGCCTACTGCGTATGGTGTATATTTATATCTTACTTTTTAAAATATGAGTTGTCTTCAGAGAGACCCATGCTTGGTTTTTTACATCCATGCTGAGCTCCCAGGTGTGGCCTGAGGCTGTCTTTGTAAAAATGCTGAGAATTACTTCAGGGCTTAGAAAAGGGAGTGCAAGGGGAAGAGAGTGGGCTTCTTAACAGAAGGCATATGTCCAGGCAGAAGGGAAATTTCAGATAGATGAAGACGAGTTACTAACCAACCCACTCGTTTTGGGGATCTCTGCAACACTGGACAGCAATGGTGAGGCCAATCCAGGTTCCTAGGTACCTTTCTGGGTTCTGTTCAGCTAAGGACTCGTGACCCATCCCTCAGCTAGTGGGCACATCTTGATGCCTCGCTAATGTCGTTGTGGGCACATCTGATGTCTTGCTAATGTCGTTGTGGAGGCAGGTGGGTGTGCTGTCTGTTCTAGCACCTTCTAGAAAGTGAGCACGGGGAGCAGCACATGCACACTGCCTAGGAGTGCTCATCTTTGTGTGACACAGAGCAACTCCGAAGTGAATGACTGTTAAAGGAACACTGTGAATGTCGGTCTTTCTCTCAAAGCATCAGCGCAGCCAAACTGCTGGTGCCCGGGCCAGGTGCCATGTTTTCAGGTCCAGCAGGGGAATGGGTGACTCATCTATAATTAACTTCAGCGCAAGCAAGGTGACTTACTGAGAGGAAGGAAAAAGATAAGCAGTGCTGTCCTTCTGTGCAAAAAGGTACGAAAGGAGGCCCGTGAATAGATACGCTATTAAACGTCTGGCCCACCGCGAGCCTCTTGATAGCTGGGCTAACTGCGTTTACATAGCTTCCCTGGCAGCCACTCACCATAAGAAGAATGATGAATTTTATGGTCTGGCACTCTTAATCAAACACATTTAGAGATGCAGATATTTTTGAAATAATTAGAAATCAAAATATTTACTCAAGAGCTACACAGAAAGGATAATAGACGGGTGTTTTCCATGCAGCTGAGCTGGGCTTATACAATACATCGAAGCTGTAACTCTTGCATGGCTGTTGTTCTCACGCAGTTTCAAAGGGCCGATGGAGTCATCGCGGTGCTGACTGCACTGTGCAGGGGCGGCCTGCAGGTCACCTCCTGGTGGCTCGGGGCTGACTACTGTGCACTCACAGCACCACTAAGAGCTCGTACTTAGCGCCAGCTGCACGGCACTACTAATTGCTAACCTTTGTTTTTCCAGAGCCACTGACAGTCTCATTTCTTTCTCCTCCTCTTTCTCCCTCTCTCCTCCTTTTGCTTCTTTCTCCCTTCAGTCGGCAGCACCTCCTCCTCACCAGCACTGTTAGGCATCAGAGACCCTCGCTCTGAATACGATAGGACCCAGCCACCTATGCAGTATTACAATAGCCAAGGGGATGCCACACACAAAGGCCTGTACCCTGGTAAGATGCCAGTTGCATGTGTGATAGAGTACCTCGAGAAGCTGTGTGTTTCCAGGCCCCTAGCCGGCAGCCTGGACAGGTGCCTGCCCTGGGTCGGTCCCCCAGCAGCAAACCGTGTTCCAATCTCTCCATTTCCTGCTTTGAGGGCTGTTGCCTTTTCTACTTGTTTTCAGTTAAATAAGCTGAGGTGGTGGTCTGGTGACCACAGCTAAAAAGCGCATTGCACCCAGATGAGATGAGTTCTGGCTCGCCCACCACACAGCCCCTTTGTTCAGCCCCCTTCCTGCTCACCAGCAGGTCAGAGCCCTGAGCTCCGGGCCACTGTGCTGGCCACCTGTCTAGACCGGCCTGAGAATGAGAAAATTTACATTTTCATGGAAAAGAGTTTGAATAACAGTATATAATGTGATTCGCCTCCAAGTGATTTTTTTTTTAAGAATAACAAAAATTAAAATTATTAGTATTAACTATTGTATGTCCTATTCCGAAAGCTGTGCTTACACTTGACTGAAAGGATGCCAGCCCAGAGGGTTACCAGGATTTCATATCGACCCTGTGCTTGGCTATCTTGCATATTGTAACTACTTTAGGTGTTTCAAAAAAGACAGTGTGAGCTACCAAAAAAAAAAAAAAAAAAAAAAAAAATGTACTCTTTTCTCAAAAGAACAGTTTATTAAAAAGAAATAAATAAAAGCTGATGGCAACCTAACTGCTGGGGGAACAGTCTCTGTTGTGCTGTTGTCATTGAAATTGTGATTTCACAGAACTGTTTGCTAATCGACTATTGTTACTATGGCAATTAATAGCTCAGAAAATTGCAGATGCTACATTCCCAGCATCCAGCTCTTTGCAAAGGAAATGCACATACAAACTGAAGTGCGCTGCTACTTCAGATTTGCAGCAGCCAGCTTTATTATAAAGATTGCCTCCATAGCATGCGCACCCTTCTGTATCTTCTTTGCTTGCTTCAATAAACTAATTTGCCTCAAGTATGTTTCATTTTTCTCATTAAAAAACAAAACAAAACAAAACACTTTGCTAGCCTTATCAATAATAGAAGAGCAACCTGTGACATCATTGGCATCAGTGACTACTGTGGACTCTTAAAGACAGCTATCTGATTGCCAGGTTTTTGTTTTATTTTAAAATGTGCTTAAATGTGGCAAACCCAAGAATATGCCTCCATGTAGTCAGGCCGCTTAGAACATGCCTGTGCCTGTTTCTTCAGGTCCTGGGGTTTTGAGTCAAAGCTGTTCTGAAGGCATGGAGCTTGTTCTGATGTTCCCCTTCCCCCTTCCCCCTTCAGACCCATTGATTTTGGTAATGCACGTAGAGCCTATTCATAGGTCCCGCAGGCCTGGGGTAAGAGTAGCCAGGCCAGACCCAGGAGCCCACTGTGCCCGCGTGCGCTGGCCCCAGGGAGGCAGCCCCACCGCAGGGAGCCCACGCAGCCTAATGACGAGAGTAATGAGCGCTAGTTTTAATTTCATAAAATATTTTCTTACAGGCTCCAGCAAACCTTCACCAATTTACATCAGTTCCTATTCCTCACCAGCAAGAGAACAAAATAGACGGCTACAGGTGAATTTGCAATATCAATTTTACAGAAGGCCGATTAGCAGGCATCAGCACAGTAAGGGGGCCGCACCGTTGACTTACAGAGCTGGGCCAGCACGGTGGGGCCCTGGGAGCTCTCTCTGGGGATCTCCACTCCTCGGAAGCTCATCACAGTTTAAGCAAATCACTTGCACAGTAGCCTCATGTCTTGAGTATACGAATCGGTGCTGCTGAGACCACCGTGCCACTGATGGGAACCTGCTGGGAAGCCTTTGACTCCTCCTATTCTTTGCCCAACAATTTCCTTTCCCACTTTTCTTTTCCTTTGATCTCTAAAAGCTCTCCCGTCCTCTGGGTGGGAAAGGTTGGTAAGCACACTTCATTCTCTCATCTCATTGTTCTCCTTTGTGCACCTCGTTCTCCATCTCCATGACTCCCTCCCCACGAGGCTTCCAGGGTTTGAAAACACTCCGGCTCATGGCCAGGGCTCTGTTAGTCTCAGAGGTGAAGGTGGACTCCGCTCTGCAGCAGGGAGCCCCATTCTCCATCATCACACTGGGGTGCATGGTTGTCACGTTCAGTCTCTGCTTTCACGGAGAGTCTGAAATTCATTTGGGTTCTTCCTGATGCCGTCCACCTGGGTCATCAGGTCTCTCCTCCTACCTTCCACTGGCACCCGAGCAGCTGGGACTCCCCAACCAGCCTGCACCCTGTCTTTCAGATGAGGGTTCTCTGAGGCCTCCCTCCATCTTATCATCTTTTCTCTGGGGGGTAGAGGAAAAGGAACTTCCCAGGTTACTCAGAAGTTATGCTATAGCTTTTTAGTTAAGAGAAATAGCCTCAGCTGAAACCGGTTTGGCTCAATGGATAGAGCATCGGCTTGGGGACTGAAGGGACCCGGGTTCGATTCCGGTCAAGGGCATGTACCTTGGTTGCGGGCATATCCCCAGTGGGGGGTGTGCAGGAGGCAGCTGATCGATGACTCTCTCTCATCGATGTTTCTGGCTCTCTATCTCTCTCCCTTCCTCTCTGTACAAAATCAATAAAATATATTTAAAAACAGAGAGAGAGAGAGAGAAATAGTCTCAGAATCAGAACTTAAAAAGAGAATTTAGCTCTGAATTCCATATAATGTTGGACTGCATTTAGTTGCAGAATATGAGTTGAAAATCTGTGTGGTAAATTTGTTACTAAAGGGGGAGATTTGGGCATGGTCAAGAGGAAAGACATGACAGTTTTTCTCCAAACATCTTTGAAAAAAATAATGTAAGATCAGAGATAAGACATCGCAGAAGGAAATGGGAGATGCCGTGTGGATGCACATGTGTTCACCTTGCTTCTTCCTAGTCCGCTTCATCAGCCCTGGCCTTCCCTGGTCTTTCCTTTAGCCTCAGATTTGTTCACGTAGCTCTTGTAATCTTACTGCTCTCCTACCTGGAGACTGCTTATTCTTTTAACAGTATAGCAGAGTAACTACACATTTCCCTAAAATTGAGGGATGGACTAAATTTTCATCCCTAAAGTAGATATTTAAATTAAAAGAAGGTTCTACAATTGTACAACTATCTGAAGCCAAAAAATCCACCCTCCAACTAAATTCATCGTGTGCTAATGGTTCCCTGTATCAGAGCAGGAATCAGGCCACCCTTTGGCTGGGCAAGTCCAGGTAATAGGCCCTCCCCAGCGGAGCACAAACTGGGCCTCTGAGGAGGGAGGAGCCTTGGACTGTCGTGGGCTTTTCTGAGACATCAGCTTGTAGAGAGGCTTTGGGATGGGACTTGAGCAGACTGCAAGCCCAACTGTCAACGTAGTTCACATCCTTCAAGTCCATTAGTAAGCATACAGTGTGTACCAGAGACAAGTTTGAACCTTAAGCTCACAAATACTGAATATTGCTTTTAAAATACAAAGCAGGAAGCACACATTAATTTTTCTTAAACATGTATTTCCAAGTATTGCTTTGATTTATTTGCTTTTTCATTTTGTCAACAGCATCAACAGCTGTATTATAGTCAAGATGACTCCCACAGAAAGAACTTTGATGCATACAGATTGTATTTGCAGTCTCCTCATAGCTATGAAGATCCTTATTTTGATGATCGAGTTCACTTTCCAGCTTCTACTGATTATTCACAGTATGGACTGAAATCGACCACAAACTATGTAGACTTTTATTCCACTAAACGACCTTCTTATAGAGCAGAACAATACCCAGGGTCCCCAGACTCGTGGGTGTAGCATCAAGATGCTCAGAGAGGAACTCCTTCTTTCTAGCCTTGTTTGGATTGAAACGAAAAGTCCATTGTGCTGATGAAATGTGAAAGTGACATGGAAGGAACGAGTGAAGAGCATTTATTTTCTTTTTTGAGGAATTATCAGGGAAGTGAGGAAACCTTTGAGAGAAAGAGAACTTTCTAAGCTCTATTTAGGTGTTAGATCTAATTACTTGTAGATTCCGTAGTCCGGTGAAGGTGTGGGCGATGTGATGAGAGATTTGAGAAATGGGTGAAATGAGAAGGGGATGTGTAGGTCAAATCAAATTAAAGATGATTTTTTTAATGTGAATAAAGTTATGTTCTGATAGTTTGTACAGAAAAAAAAATAATAAAATGGATGCCCTTCATGTTTTATTGCTATTACTAAACGTCGAGATTGTATGCTATTATGTCTTGTAAATTTCTTTTGTTGGTGTAAATATGGAAATGCCACATTGGTTAAGTGCCATCATTTGTAATGCAGTGTGTCATTTGAAAAGAGATTTGAAGAAACTTGACAGCTTAAAAAACAAATGGGAAACCCAAGAAATTGTTAGCAATTAAAGACAAGCTACAGCGTTTGTTTTCAAAATGAATAGTGTACTTTTGAAGCACAAAGTCCAGTCTGGTATAGCAGCGCCACGGCCATTCCCTGCCTCTTTCCTAGGACACTTCACTGCCATTTTCTATGCACATGAAAGAAAATAAATGTGGAGATTTCATCCTTGGAAATTTGTTCCCTGTTCTTTTTTTCTTTTCTTTTTAATTTTCTGTGTATAATACAGAAAAGCAGATTTACACTTGCAAATCTAATTACATGTTGGAAACAGCTTAAATATAACCAACTATTTGGGACTTTTCCTAGTTTTGTGCAATTAGTAGACTTTGTGGGATAGACCTTACATCCAAGAATGAAGCTGTGAGCTTTCCTTCTCTTTATCTTAGTATTTTTATTTCTTGGGATCTAATGTGCCTTCCTATTTTATCATGCAGGTTTTTTTTAAGGCTGCCTTATGTATTTAACACAACTTTTCACTTAAATCTGATAGCCTGGCCATAACTAAATTGTTGAGTTTTTTGCATCGTTTTTTAAGAATCAACAACATGCCGAAACCGGTTTGGCTCAGTGGTAGAGCATCGATCTGCAGACTGAAAGGTCCCAGGTTCAATTCCGGTCAAAGGCATGTACCTTGGTTGCGGGCACATCCCCGGTAGGGGGTGTGCAAGAGGCAGCTGGTAGATGTTTCTCTCTCATCGACATTTCTAGCTCTCTATCTCTCTCCCTTTCTCTCTGTAAAAAATCAATAAAATATATTTTTTTTAAAAATCAACAACATAAGAACGGTGGTTGGGCACTTACTGGTTGGCACCAATGTATCTATTGTAGTAAACCTAAAGTAATTATTTTGCCGAGTAATTCCATGAGACACAATGATTCTGTGTTAGAGACAGGGTGGGGAAAGCCCCACATACTTGATGGCAGGAGTCTCGAAAATGCCCAAGCAATGTTAGTTATAAGCTTTCTTCCAACCATGGAGACCAGCCCCAGGGGCCCAAAGTCTGAGGCCTTCCCAAATCTTGCAGTTTTCACCCTGGATCTTCCTTGGAAAACAACCCAAATGGCAATTCAAATCCAGATGTTTGATTTATTTTGTTACATCCTACAAATGAGCTACAAGTCCTACATTAAAATGTGTGGCTTATATTTGTGAGGATATGAAAAAAACAAAAAACAAACACAAAAGTACTTTCTGCTTGAATGGACTACAGCCCAAGATCAGGAACCAAAATGGAAATGGAAATCGAGTACAGGCAAGTCTGCCAGTGGGGGCCTTTCTGATGAGCAGGTTTCTGAAATGATACCAGAGCCAGTTTCCGTTGTCAGATTGTCCAGGCACCCCTGGCCTCACATGCATGGGACAGAGCTTAGAAGGCAGAGAGTGCCAAGATTTCCCCAAGGAACCAGCATCGGGACTTGAGATGCCTGGCACCCATTCGAGCTTTGCATCACTGACTTTCCTAAACCTGATACTTTGCGGATGGGTTCCAGGCCCTCACTCGAGGACTCGGGAATACGAGGGAAGCTGCAGCTGGCCTGAGCGGGTTGACAATAACGGACTTGCTTTCAGTGACCGCATGAGTCTGGGGTAGCTTAGAGGACCTAGGCCCTCTACTCTCACAGGCAGCATTTCAAAAACTGATCCAAATTTGAGTTGCAAAGAATTCACTTGAGCCTCCTGCCAGACCTAACAGGTCAGGAAAGAGGTCTGTGGGTGGCGAATGAGCAACAATGCTCTCGGAGGCTCCTCCCTTGTGACCAGAGAAAAGAAACTGCAGAAGGAGCCTGAAAGATAAAATACTGTACCGGTGATAAAAAAAAAAAAAAAAAAAAAAAAAAACTGAGGCCGCTCTTCCCTCTAAGCCTGCTGAAACGAAGCTGACTTTATTGCTACTCACCAAGGAGCCTGCAGAATTCAGCCCTCAGGAGGAGGCCTGTGGTTCTACTCAGCCCAATCAGGAGTTAACACTTACCCCTATCCTGGAGGCCAGGGCTGGACTGAGCCCTTGTTAGTGAGCTAAGCCAGGGTGTCTTCACCCTACCGCGCGTTCAAGCCACCTGGGCAGTATCACAGTGAGGAGGGGCCCACCCTGCCCAGTCAGAGCCACAGGCCGTGAGTCCAGGCTCAGGATTCTTGAGAAGACCCCCCCCCCCCCCCCCCCCCCGAGTGACTGCAATGCTGTCAAGTAGAACCACCCGGCACCATTCCCTCATTGCCTCCCTGCTCTGTAACCTGAAAACAGTAGTTGGGGTTTGAGGTGTGGCGTTTGCCTGGACGGAAGTTACAGGGATTTGGATTGTTACAATTGAGAGCTTAGTCTTGGGATGTCAGAGGTGACTTTTTTCAATATGTTTTTATTGATTTTAAAGAGGAATAGAGAGGGACATATAAAGAGGAACATCAACAAGAGAGAAACATTGATCGGCTACCTCCTGCACCCCTTCCTCCCTATGGGGGATTGAGCCCACAACCCAGGCATGTGCCCTGACCGGGGATGGAACCAGTGACGTGGTTCATGAATCAATGCTCAACCACTGAGCCACACTGGCTGGGCAGAGGTGATGTTTTCTTGCCAGGGTATATATCTTTTGCCCTTTCATGCCTTTTTAAAGTTGTGTCCTGGGTATTTCATGAGAGCCAGAAGTGATGACCTCACAGACCCATAACTTTGAGTCTTCAATCCCCAGTTGATGCTTGGTTATTCACAGGATTGCTGATTCCTGCAGTGAAATACCAGAAGTTTATCAAGCACTCACTATGTGCTACAAGTATCACATACATTATCACTTAATCCTCATGTATAAAGTCTATACTAACATCCCATTCGTTAGATTCTGAAGCAAACTTGGAGAGTAGCTTGCTAAAGATGACCCAGGGAATAAATGGCCACGGCAGGGTTAGTTAGCACTACAGTCAAAACTGTAATACCAGTGTTTTTAAAATTCATTCATTTGAGTTTCAACTGAAGTATTCCTGAGAATTTTTTACCATTGTCTTAAATTTACCAAAGGAAACTCTGTCACTACTATAAAGGGGAAGTCTTTATTATTTGTCATAAATATAAGGTAACTATAAAAATGAACATTTATGTCCATCCATGCAACACCAAAATTCATCTTCTCTACCACCTCTGGTGTTGCATGAGACTCATTTGGGGCAGTAGGTCCAGATCATTTTGATGTGTGTGATGATTAGGTTGGGCTGAGAACTCCCCGGAAAAGAACATGGTAAGTCATGTCTACATTCAAACAAAATCTGCCTCTCGGCAGTCCTGTAGAGCCTCAGCCCTCCCTTGGGGGAACACAAATCCCCTAGTTCCATGCTCAACCAGATTATAGGGGGACATTTGTAAACTAGGCTGTTGCTTTTCACTTATTAGATTTTTTTTTTTTTTTTTGGTTTATAACTGTATTATTTATAGACAAAACCTGGAAACAACCCAGATTTCTAACAGAAGAACAGATAAATTGTGATATATTCATGTAATATCCGCAATAAAAAAGAATCACTCATAAATGCAATATGGATAAAAACATTATCAAATAACATGGATCAAAACCATGTTGCTTGAGAGAAAACAGACCCAGAAGAGTACATACTGGATGATTCGAGCACAGGCAGAACTCACCATGGTGATAGAAGTCGGAGCCACTGTTGCCTGTGGCGATGGGCAGAGGACTTTGGGAGATGATGTATATTTTGACTGGGATGACTGTCACACAGAGATAAACACTTATCAAAATGTATACCTAAGATTGGTGCATTTCAACATACCAAGTAAAATTGACTCCAATAAAAAGAATTTTAACACTTCAATAGCTACTAAATATTTTTTTTGATGGTTTCATTGTCTGAGACCTAATTTTGTGACCTAGAATCAAAGCTATGATTACAGTCTCTCCTGGGTTGAAAACAAATCCAACTTATCTATTTCAAACCTTACAAAGCATTCACTTAGAGTGGTTTCTCCCACAGGTTTTAGCACAAAATTCTTCATAGTTATATACACGTCTATTTAAAAGCTGGCAGCTTACCAAAGTTAAATTTAAACAATCTTAGAAAATATGTATTTGAAAAGCACATGGGAGTGTCCCTGAGCTGTGATTGTACAGATTTACATGTGTGTTGACAGGAAAGTAAGTTGAGAAGTAAAAACTGGGGCTCATGTTTAAACATGTTGCCAAGTGAGAGAAGTGTGGCGTTCCTTTTACCTAATGACCCAAAGAGATGCGTAAACACACATCTCCACAGGCGCAGGGGCGGGTGGAGGAAGGGCCCTCCCAGCCAGTGAGATTAGCAGAAGCACAGTCAAAATCAGGAAGCTAATGGGACTTTAATTCTACAAATACAGGGCACACTGACTTCAAAGAGGATCTTTGCTGTAGGTCAAGGAAACCCTTACAGGAGAGAAAGCGAACAACCTGACTCTTAATGAGTGTCCAACTGGGGAGGAAGTTGGAGAAGAGAGCAAAGGTTGCAAACTATTTTGGCATATCGCAGGGCAGTTTTTCCATGACGGACAGCTGCCCTTTGCTGGCCTTGGCCAGAGGCTGGCCTGGGCCTCAGAGATGTGCATTTTGGGCTGCCACCCATAGAGAGCAATGCTTCTCAGCCAGTGCTTGTCAATCATGCCTCCCAGAAGATCTTGACTTTTGTCTGAGGGGCACTCACCCTGTTACTTGTGTGATGCTTGACTCGCTATCTTTATGAATCCACTTATTTAGGACAATCTACAGACAAAAAAAAAAAGGAAATTATTAGCAGGCAAATTATCACTTGGATTTTATCTCTTTTAGTTCCACTCCGTGTTTTTTATGTCAGCAGCTTCACTGGAAGCAGCTGGCATGTCCCCTAAGTGGCTGTTTGTGCCTATTGCTGTTGCCTAATTCTAACTTGAAATCACTAAAAAGCATTTTGTGCTGTTATAATCATTTGCCTGGGCCATAACTAGCACTTTTATTATTAAAGCCCCATTCAGTGGTTGGGGGAATTTTGATAAAAGACTTCCTGATGTGTGTGATGAGCTATTTCACCTTCCACTCCTATTCCATGATCACAGAGCTGACCAATGCATTGTCTTGTAACATAAAATTAGATACAACTTGTGCTGGGTCAAAGGTGTAATTCTGAGATCAAGTGGGAACATATTCAATTATTCCTTCAGAAATCCCTATAACTTTTTCTTTTTTTGTTTTGTTTTTGTTTTGGTTAATCTTCACCCAAGAATATTTTTCCCTTGATTTTTTAGGGAGAGTGGAAGCGAGAGGGACAGGCAGAAGGAAACATTGATGAGAGACACATCGATTGGTGGCCTCCTGCATATGCCCCAACCAGGGCCTGGGCCAGGGCTGAGCCTGCAACCAAGGTACATGCCCTTGACTGGAATCAAACACAGGACCCTTTGGTCCAAGGGCGATGATGTTCTATCCACTGAGCCAAATCAGGGAAGGCCCTTTAACTTTTCATTTACTTCCCAAAGACAACACCCCAGAAATTTGCCTATATTTGCTGGAGAACAATTGTAACATATTTGGCACCAATGCCTTGATGAGCTGCCATCCACTGAGTACTAATCTAACTCTTGTTAGGGAGAATGATACCTCTCTGGGGTCTCCAGAGTCAGGGGCCGTTCCAGCCCAATCCTAGGGAGCTGCCTTTTCTTTCCAGGCGTGAGAATGTGTGCAGGGGTGTGTCTGGCTTCCTGGAAACGGGAGGAAACGGTTCAATGCTGATGGGCTCCAGGTTGGAAATTACCATCATAGGAGGGGGAGGGGGGGAATATGGCATTTATAGAAATAGTTATATTATGAAGAATGCATTTCAGCCTCCACAAAACTAGTTCATAAAGACAAACCAGGAAGCACATTATACAGCTGTATTATTTAAATATTTATATGTCCACCAACATCACTACAATCATGAATGGCCCCTCAGTGACCAGAACTTCCCTCTCCTTTTCTCTAAATTGTGGTCAAAAGATAATGGTGTGTTTATTTAGTTTGCAAATAATTGCCTTTTTTTTTTTTTTTTTGCATATATCCTATTGGTTAGTGACTTTTTTGATAACACTTCTATGGAGAAAGGATATCAGAGGAAAGGTAAAGTGGCACTGAAACTCAATAAGCCAATCACCATATGACACCTTGATTGAAGAAAAGCAGTTCTAATAGTACCTATAAACTATTAATATTATTCTCCAAGGCCACATCACTGGGTTCTAGCAGTGATGTATTGTTACTGAGGAATTATATTTGACTGATAAAGTTCCTCAATGATGTAGCTTCAACAAGATGAGTTACAGAGATTTTGTTTCCTCCCTCACATTTTAAAATAAACTGAAAGAGACAGACCAATGCTAGTTTGATGGTTCCACAATATCCTCGTGGATCCAGGCTCTCCCCCTAATCTTTGGGCATGGACCGCACCTCACAGCTTCCCAGATGGCTACAGCCATCACGTCCTCGTTCCTCAACAAAGAGAAAGGAGTTGGGAGAATGGAACCTGCCAACTGAATCACCTTTTTAAAAGAGTTCTTTCAGAATCCTTGCCCATATAGCTTCTTGGAAAAGCAGTTTTTATCTGGGACCATTGACACTTATGCTCAGGTAGAGTTTCTATCTATAATAAAAAGCAAATGAGGGATGGGGAAGGGGAAGGCACATCGGTCTCTGCCCAGGACACAGATGATGCTATGAGGTGATCCCTACAGTTCCACGACTTGGGTTCCTATTAATGCAGGCTTTGAGCCAGAGAGTTGTGTTGTATTAATTCCATGCCTGGGCAGAAGCCACAGTAGCCATCCCTCCCAATGAAAGATAACTGAAGCTGAATGGAAATACTTAAACTCAGGTTGTCCCAGGGGCTGGACTCCCCTGCAGATTAGGTTCAATGTACTGCTCCGCTCATGGCTGAGAGGACAACCATGGGTAGCCAGTTACCATCAGTAATGTGGGGTCAGAACCCCACCCTCCCGGTGGCTTCCAATCTCCAAGGGAATCTACAAATGCTCCTGAGGAGTCAAGGAGAAGGGGTCCAGGCCCTTAATCAACTGAACCAAGAACAGCCCACCATGAACAGCTTTCTATATCACATGTCCATGTACGATTATTTTAGCAAAGTTTCTGTAACTAAAAACAAAAGTAACTGCTCCTGGTTGGCAAGCCTGCTGGAGTCACAGAAGCCGCAGTATCTTTCGGCCACCCAAGCAAGAGTCCCTTCCACTCACTGTGCACCTGGGCCTGTGAGAACCCAGAAAACTGCTGGAGCTGCCACTCCAAGCACTCACAGTCCCTCTGAGCTCATCAGAGCTGCAGCGGCCTTCAAGTCTGGGTTCAGCTTTCAAGAAAAGCCTCTTAGAGCGAGAAAAACTTGGGTTAATTCTAAGCAAAGTCACCAGGAAATAAATGAGAATGGCAGGGGGCTAAGGAGAAAACCAGTTCAACCCAAATATCGGAAGAGGTCAAGAGGGAGAGGCAGGAGGAAGCAACGGTGAGTTTCTCTGACTGGTTTTGGGTGGGGACGCACCTCCTCGCGCTAACTAACCCTTTGCTGAGAGTTTACTAGGATATTAGGTACCAAGGACTGGGCTGAGTGCTCTACTCACATTATCCCATTGAATTTTCATCATGGTCCTAACTCTATGTACAAGAGAAGAGAAAATTGTCTTGAGAAACACAGAGTAAGTGGCTCAAGGTCACATCTATCAGGTTGCGACCAGATCTGTTGGATTCCAGAGCCCCCACCAGCACTCCTGGTCTCCCTGAGGAAGCCATGGCCTCCAGCCTTCACATAACCTATGTTTATGCCAAGTAAGCTCATGTGACAACCCCTCTCCCAGCCAGGAATCTCCCTCCAGCATCCTACCAGCTTCCTGCCAAATTAGGCTCCAACAATGCGAACTAGTTTTAATGTTTGCTTTTGCAAAGGTACCGAGGAAAATACCTTGTTGGCTTACATCAAAGTTAATTTTTTTTTTTTTTTAAAGGAAGCTTTAAAGTGTCCTGCTGGAAAGCTATGCTGAGTCCTGGCAGATCTGCAGCAAAAGAGCTCACGGAATCAAATGAACTCAAGAGAGACCTTCCCAGATGGGACCTGCCCACTGCCACTAGGTCAGCCAGAGTGACGGCTGGAAGCCTGGCCAGAGGAGGGCACGGCAATGCAGCCTGGGAAGGGGCTGGAAGCCCCAAAGGAGGGAAGAGCCCTACCCCTGCCCTAGCTTTGGTGGGGAAAGACCAATCCCCAACAATGCATGTCTCCCCACAGCCCTGCAAGTCTAACAAAGGGAGTGATAGACACTCAGAAGGTGCTGAGGCACCTTTTATCTTTCTCTGCACTCTACACTCCCTCTTTACCCCCACTCCTCTTTGGAGGGCAGAGGAGGAACCATCTGGTGAGACAAGGAAAAAGAAGGTGTGAGCTCAGCTGCCTGGCCTCTGCTCTGGCAGACTCTGAGCTTAGGGCCCTGGTTACATAAGTTCAGTTCATCCAGGTTCAAGCCACAGACCTCACTTCCCAATTGAGAAGGGGATCCGGGTATTTTAATACTTACAGCCCCTGCGTATTATTGCTCATTGGTCTGGCCTCAGGGAGGAGAAGAGGGCTTGGCCCTCTTACACTCGGAGACGAAACTGAGCACGCACCTGAGAGGGATGGAAGGATGGATGGATCTCCCTGTTAGGGAGCCCTGGTTTTCTGGGGGGCAGGGCTACCTCAAGGTCAGCTCCAGCCATCAACCAATATTGCCCCCCCTGGCAGGTGCTTATTTCTCTTCTCAGCCCACCATTTCCCACCGTGGTTACTGGAGCCCAGTGGAGCAGGGGGTCAGTTTGCATGTTATTAATTCAGAGATTTTTTTAAAGAGCCTTGATGTATAGAATTTCATTAAAGCCATATCGGCCCCAAGGTAGCCATTGTCCTAACACAGATATTGCCTTCATTTATAAGCTGCCTAATTCCTGCCAACATCGACTTAATCTTTATCTACAGTCCATGCCCTGTTCTCCTGCAGGGTTTGAGTGGGTCCATGGTGTGACTGAGCTGAGAAGAGCCATCTTTTATTCGTCTTCACACGTGGAGCATGAAACGGTGTTTCATCTTGGCCCTGGGGAGCTTTGAGGCCCAGACACAAAGGGAACAGGGGGAAAGAAAGGCAGCAGTGCTGGCAGATCTGAGCACAGAGACGGCATGCTGCCCCTGCAGGAGTCCCTCCCTTGAGCTAACCTCGAAGACCACGTGAGAGATGGATCTAGATGAGTAGCATCTGACTGGGTCCCTGTTCTGTAGCATCCCCAGGTGAACAACCAGACGCAGCTAGCAACTTTTCTGTCTTTGGCCAAATGAGACAAGATGAAATCCTGAGAATCCTGCTTTGTACGAAGGCAGAAGCGACACCCCAGCTCCTTTTGTCAGAACCTGTTTTTATGAGACTCAACAAGTTTTGGTTTTGGAGTTGGGTGGATGGGACGTAGGCCTGGGTCACCCATGAACTAACTAGCAGGGTGACCTTGGGCAAAGCACATGGCCCATCTGAGTCTTAGTTTCGTCACCCATAAAATGGGTTGTTTGGGGATTTGCTGAAATTGTGCGTGTAAGCACATAGCACAGTGCCTGGCCTATAGTTAGCACTCAATAAATGCTAGTCATTAATTTCATGTAGCTCACCTGCTAGCATGATTAGAGACACAAAAGTGCAGGCCCACCTTTAACAGCTGCAGAGCACAGAGAAATACAAATGGGAGCCTGCATACCATGTAGATACATGTAAAAGATATAAATTTCCTAATAAAATGTTTCACATATTTATCTTGACAAATATTTCTTCATAAAAACAAAAAACTTAAAACATGCCTTAAGGTATGGTTTTTTTATATGACTAAAAGTTTTCAAAAATGTCAAATCTTACTGAATTTAAATATAATGCATACATCTGGGGGCCAGATGATTTGAATAAGTAATAAACATAAACATAATTTCTTATTATAAATAATGTTTCATATAATACTTTCTTGTCTTCATTTTAGCAAAATCAAAAAATTATGTGGTCACTATTTACATAATTTGTATTCCATTGATATTTAAAACTTTTTAATGAAATGTAATTGTATTTAAAGTACAGCATACTCAAAGTATAATAATATATATTTATCAAAATGTAAACTAAAGCACGTGTAAAAATAAAAAATAAAATTTTTGTTTCAAAAGATAATTTTTATCTAATATACTCAAATGATAAAAAGCAAAACATAAGTTCTCATTCACGAATATAAAATTTAAGATTTAAAAATTTAAATAAAATTGACATTAATTTACTTTTGAAATTTGATTAAATCTTACCTATTTTGATAAAAATGAAATTTTTCACAATTCCAGGATGTACATCCACCCAGCAAACAGAATTTCATGCTTTATGCATGTTATCTATAGACCATCATATATATAAATTTTAAGAAGCATGAATTATTACTGCAAAAGTTCCTCAGTTACCATGTATAATTAATTGTTGTGAATACATGGCTCCTTATGGACTACTGTTCCCATACATCAGAACTTGAAAAGACAACAATAACAATCTAGTAACCCAGTTAGAAAGTGGGCCAAGGACTTAAATAGACATTTTTCCAAAGATGATATACAAATGGCCAGTAAGCATATGTAAGATGCTCAATATCACTTATCATCAGAGAAATACAATGAGATCATAAAAATCACAATGGGTATCAACTCACACCCATTAGGATGGCTACTATGAAAAAAACAACAACAGAAAATAACAAATGTTGGTAGGGGTGTGGAGAAATTAGGACCCTTGTGCACTTTGTGGGATTGTAAAATGGTGTAGTTGCTGTGGAAAACAGGATGGAGGTTTCTAAAAAAAAAAAAAAAATTAAAGATAGAATTGCCAGATGATCTAGCAATCGCACCTCTGAGTATATATCCAAGAGGGTTGAAAGCAAGGTCTTGAAGAGATGTTTATTTGCACACTCATATTCATAGCAAAACTATTCACAATAGCCAAGAGACAGAAACAACCCAAATGCCGATTGGTGGATGAATGGATCAACAAACAATGGTATACACATACAATGGAATAGTATTGAGCCTTTGAAAAAAGGAATTCTGTGGGCTTAACCTCTACTTTTTTTTTTTTTTTTTTTTTTACTTTAAAAAAAATTGATTTCAAGAGGAAGGGAGAGGGAGAAAGAAACATCAATGATGAGAGAGAATCATTGATCAGCTGCCTCCTGCATGCTCCCCACTGAGGATCAAGCTGTAACCCGGGAATATGCCTTGACCTGGAATTAAACTGGGACCTACTGGTTCATAGATCAACACTCAACGGCCGAGCCACACTGGCTAGGAGTAAATCTCTATATTTAACCTTGCACCTAACCCCTATACTCTCTTGCTTTGGAGCATAGCATATCTGGAGTGGTTAACTATATACTCATCAGCCAACTTAAATTTTCTGGAAGTTTATGTTCTTGAGAAAACTAACCTAGGGCACTGTTGAAACAGCATCTCAGGAAGGATTTATTAAATCAAAACATTCTGGGTGTGTTTGGCCTCAAAATGGCACAACCAGTGATTATTTGGCTCCCTGTGTGGATGTTCTCCTTTAAGCTCACGGGAAATGTTCTTGACAGGGAGAGACCTTGCCTGGGACAGAGGCCTGTTTCCTGGTTTTTCTCCTCATAGCTCCTGAGATCAGTTTCTCCAAAAGGAGAATGAAACTAGCTTGTTTACCACGTGACTTGTAAAATTGAAAGTTGAAGAAACAATTTTATATTAATTTATATTAAACTTTAGAGTTCTAGTTTCTGGTCTGACATGCAAGGAACTCGGAAATCATCACTCCATCCTAATCGTCAGCAAAAGCCGGACAAACTAAAAAGTGAGCCCTTCATACGTCCGCCAGAGAACTGAGGTAAGAGGCAAACGGCTGCCAGCAGGAAGAAACCGCAATTGACAAATCGGTAGGGGCTCAGTATTTCATCAATCTCAACTCTGCCTCAAACACTCCGGGGTGCCCCACTCTTGGTGGGAGGTGGGGGTGGGTTGTCACCAGGTTCTCACAGTGACATCCCCTTATACTTCCTGCAGGAGAGGAAAGACAGTCATTTTGAAATAAGCCACAGCATTCTATTCTTAACAAGGCCTGCCCTCAAGGGAAACTATTTTTTCTGTAAAAACTGTGTTTATGAGACTCAAGAAGTTTTGGGTTACCCACTGGGGTTTTAAAAGGAGTACAACCAGCCTGGGGGAGAAAAATACCGGCCCCCCCCACTTCCTGTCCCACCTAAGGTGTGTGTGTGTGTGGGGGGGGGGCCCTGAGAAGCACTTGTGAAGGTCACAGCCCAGAGGCACTGGGTCACTGAAAGCCTGAGGCCTAATCATAGTATTACAGAAAGCCCCCTCCCCTTATACCTTACCACTACCACACTGAAGCCTCTCTCCCTTAGTTCCTTGTACCCAGTACATCATGCCTGGCATTCAACAAAAAATTACAAGGCAAGCTAAAGGGCAATACATACATGCATGCATACATACGTACACACATACATACATATAATTTAAAGAGACAGAGCAAGTATCAGAACCAGACTCAGATATGGCAGGGATGTTGTTTATATCAAATGTTGAAAGAGGGGTGTTGAGGTCTCCAGCTATCATTGTGGATTTGTCTATTATTTCTCCTTTCCATTCCATTTGTTTCTGCTTTACATCATTTGCAGCTCTGTTGTTTGGTGGATAAATATAGCGTGCTGCTCTATTATTAGTGAATTGATCCTTTTATCATGAGATAATGCCCCGCTCTGAATCTGGTGATTTTTTTTTTTTGCTCTGAATTGTACTTTAACATTAATTTGGCCACTCCTGCTTTCCTTTGAATAATATTTACATGAAATATCTTTTTCTATCCTTTTACTTTTTTCACCATTTTAACAAATTTTAAGTGTACATTTCAGTGGCACCAAGTGTATGCACACTGTTGTAGTCACCACTCTTCATAGCAAGAACTTTTTCATGTTCCTGAACTGAAACTCTACCAGGCGTCCTCAAACTTTTTAAAGTGGGGGCCAGATCACGGTCCCTCAGAGAGCTGGAGGGCCGGACTATATGAACTACTAATTCCTACTGTAACACCTCGGCTGCGCTCACTGCCCAAAAAACCTGGCGGGCCGGATCAGACTCCTCTGCGGGCCGCATGTGGCCCGCGGGCCGTAGTTTGAAGACCCCTGCAACCATAACTCCATTTTTCTCTCTCTGCCAGCGCCTGGGAACCACCATTCTACTTCTGCCTCTAAAAATCTGACTACGCTAGGGATCTCACATAAGTGGAATCATACTGTTACATAGGTCTTTTTGTGACTGACTTAATCCACCTAGCATACTATCTTCAAGGTTCATCCAAGCCTTTGCATGTGGCAGAATTCCGTCCTTTTTAAGACTGAATAATATTAAATTGTATGTTTATACCACATTTTGTTTATTCATTCATTCATCAGTGGGCACTTGGTCTACTTTCACCTTTTGGCTATTGTTAATAATGCTGCTATAAACATAGATGTACAAATACCTATTCAAGTATCCACTTTTGTTTCTTTTGGGCATACTGTATATCTAGAAGTGGAATTGCTAGATCATATAGTAATTAATTCTACGTTAAATTTTTCATGGAACCACCATCCTGTTTTTCATAGTGGCTGCACCATTTTACATTCCTTCCAGCAATGCACCAGAGTTTTACTTTCTCCGCATAATTACCAATATTTGTTTTATTTTTTTTTATAGCTATACTAGTGGATGTGAAATTCTATCCCTTTACTTTTTATCTGCTTTTATAATTATACTAGAGGCCTGACGCATGAAATTTGTGCAAGAGTAGGCCTTCCTTCCCCCAGCTGTCTGCACTGGCTTCCCTCGCAGCTCCAGCTTCGTCCAGAAGGACGTCCTGAAGGACGTTGGGTCTAATAAGCATATTACGCTTTTATTATTATAGGTTTGAAGTGAGTTTCTTATAAACAGCATGTTTTTGGATCCACTTTGCCAATCTCTGTCTTCTAATTGGTGTTTTTAAGCCACTTACATTAGAGTAATTATTATGTTAAGGCCTAAGTCTGCCATTTTATTATTATGTTTGTTTTCTCTCTTTCTCTCTCTCTTTTTTTTTTTTTTCTTGCCTTGCAGCAGATTACTTGAGCATTTTGTAGAATTCCATTTGGATCTATCTATAATTTTTTAGTATATCTCTTTGTATAGCTTTTTAGTTGCTCTAAGCATAACATTATATATATAATTTTTCCAGTCTAATGGTATTGTCATTTTACCAGTTTGAGTGAATATAAAAACTTTACTTCTCTTTTTAGCTCTTTGCCCTTCTGTGTTTATAATATCACTACCTTAAATATTTCCTCTACATATGTTAGAATAACATAACATAGTGTTGTAATTTTTTTCTTTAAACATCAAAAACAATTTTGAAAACTTGCAATATAAAGCCTATTGTAGTTACCTATATTTTTACTTACCTTCCATCCTGATATTCCAAAGTTCCTTCATTTTTTATTTTCTTTCTATTGAGAGAACTTTCCTTAGCCATTTTTAAAAATATGTTTTTATTTCTTTTAGAGAAAAAGGAAGGGAGAGACAGAGAGAAAAAGAAATATCAATGAGAGAGAAACATCGATCGGCTGCCTCCTGCACACTCCCTATTGGGGCTCGAGCCTGCAATGAGGGCATGTGCCCTGCTTGGAATTGAACTGGGGACCTCTCAGTACATGGAACAATGATCAACCAACTGAGCCACACTGTCCAGGGCTCAGTAGACTTTTTTTTTTTTTTTTTTTTTTTTTTGAGGATGCTTGCAATAAATTCTCTTAGTTTACCTACATCTCAGAATGCCTTGATTTGTCCTTTATTTCTGTAGAATATTTTGACAATAGGTAGTAGGATGCTAACTATTCTTTTCTTTCAGCGCTTTAATTTTTATTTTTTAAGTGTATTTCCACTCCACTGTTTTATTTTATTTATTTTTTGAAGCAAGAGGAAAGAAAAGAGAGAGAGAAATAGAGACATTAATCTGTTGTTCCATTTATTTATGCATTTATTGTTGATTCTTGTATGTACTTGATGGGGGATAGAACCCACAACCTTGGTGTATCAGGGCAATGCTCTAACCAACTAAGTTACTGGGCCGGGCTCTTTCAGTACTTTAATATAATTGTACTGATAACTTCTTGCCTCCATGGTTTCTCATGAGGAATAAACTTCATTCAAATTGGTTTTTAACCTATAGATAGGGTGGTGATTTTCTCTGGTTACTTTCCAGGTTTTTTTATTTGTCTTTCATGTTTAAATATTTAATTGTTATGTGTCTTGATGTAGATTTATTTGAGATCCTATTTGCATTCCACTCAGCTTCTAGAATCTCTTGATAAATTGGGGAAGTTGTCAGTGATTGTTTCTTCAAATACTTTTTTCATTTTTTCCCTCTTTCTCTCTCTTTCTGGGTCTCCAATGATACAAACATTAGATCTTTGTTATAGTCCCTCAAGAACATGTAGCTCTGTTTATTTGTTTCAGTCAAATTTCTCTTAGTTGTTCAGATTAGGTAATCGCTATCATTCTATCTTCCAGCTCACTGAATCTTTTCTGTTACCTGTGTTCTGCTGTTGAGCTCATCTATTGAGAATTTAAAAAAAAAATTTTTTGTTGTTATTGTGATTTTTAGTTCTAAAATTTCATTTGATTCTTCTTTATATTGTCTATTACATTGCTGATATTTTATATTTCTATTTTTTCATTTGTTTCATATGTGTTAATAATGGTTTGTTGAAGCATTTTTTATTGAATTTATTGGGGTGACATTTGTTAATAAAAATATATAGGTTTCAAATGTACAATTTGATAATACATCACCTGTATATTGTATTGTGTGTTCACCACCCAAAATCAAGTCTTCTTCCATCACCATTTATCCTCTTCTACCTCCCTCTACCCCCTTTCCCTCTGATAATCACCATACTGTTGTCCATGTCTATGAGTTTTGTTTGTTTTTATTCTAAATCCCTTCTTTTTTTCACCCAACCCCCAAACCCCATCTCCTCTGACAGCTGTCAATCTGTTTTAATTGTTTCAAAATCATCCTCAGATAACGCCAATAGCTCTGTCATTTCAGTAATGGTGTTTATCAATTGTCAAGTTGCAGTCAGTTTGAGATTTTCTTAGTTTTGGGTGTAATGGGTGAACTCCAATTGGAACTTGGAAATTTTCACATTATTTTACATTTTAGCCCGTGTTCTTCGGCACTGCACAGCAGGAGAAGGGGACAGGCTGCCTCGCTTTTGTCATGTGAAGGTAGAATTCCAGGTTCCCCACCCATCTCCATTAATACCCAGGGCGGAGAGGCTCCTGGTTACTCCCATGTGGGAATGCTGGCTTCCAACATGACATTCACTGACCCTGCCATGGGGATGGCCTTGTTGCCTCTGGGAAATGGTGAAGCTCCTCGGTCTCCATTAGGGCTTCCATGACCCCCGCCAGGGAAGGAGGGGAGGAGATGTATCGTTATCTTGGATGGGGGTGGAAGCTCCCTGTGTGGTTTCCATTAACACGGTGGGGAGGGGGTGCATCATCATTGGTCAGTAGGGGTTGAAGTCCGGGCTTCCTAGTTGGCTTCTGAAAGCTTTTCGGTGGCAGTGTTGGGCTCCTCAGTGTAGCCACATGAGGGTATAGTCTGGACTCCCTAACGGGCCTTTGCTAGTGGAGGTGGAAGCAAGGGCCACAGTTTTTTCTGTGGTGTCTGGAGGGAGTGGGGGTTTTACTGTCCAAACGTTTTCTATCTGGTTATCCCCTTTCCTGGTCCTTTGGCTAAAGAAAACACACTTTTGTGGGAGATTTTTGTTTTGTTTTGTTTTGTTTTTGTTTTCTGTGCTTATTGCTATTTTCAGCTTCTTCATTTCTGAACCTTGGACATATGAGGCAAAAAGAAAACCAGGAGAGTGTGTTATTCCTCAGGTCCAAATTCCTTAGGCAGTTGGCCTTCTTTTCTCCACCTTTTAGGTTCTTCTTATGTCTGCTTTACACGTCACAGCCATGGTTTTCAGTTGTGCGCAGGAAGAATGGAGAAAAGTATGCCCACTCGATTTTCCCAGGATGCAATTTGAGAAAATGGTTTTTAGCAGTGGATTGTTTTTAATGAAGCTAATATCAAGAACAGCGTAACCTTCTTTAGTAAAAAAAATCAATGAACTATAGATATTTTTGTATAGCCAAAGGCATAAGATTGAATATCACCATTTACTGTCCTGTTCTGAGGCACCGTAACATTATGCCATTAAAAATATTCCCCTGTGATCAAAATCATTGGACAAAGTCTGCATTTTGTGTCCCTCCCTTTGGGACTAGCAATGCAATTTGCATATTAAAGGCTCTGAGAATATCTGCAATAAAAAATATGATTACTTTTTTTAACCAGTGATGGCCAAATTAACCTGAGCATGAAGCATGTTTTCCCAGAACATCTAATAATATCCCGTAATAGTGTCCGCTTTGGAAATATTGAGCCACACCTATAATCCAGGGGAGTTATGTCTCAGGACACAGGCTCTTCAAGGGAGGGGGCTGGCATCTTACTGTGTGAACTCGCCTCCCAGGTCTCGGGAGGGGCAGACAATCTGTCTTGATGGAATATACACAAGAGGGGGAGGAGGCATAGTATAATAATTCTCTGCGTTTTCCCAACTACAGGCTGTGCTTTTATTTCCTTTTGTTTATTTTTATCTCTATTCTACCTCTGCAAGGTAAGAGGGGAAAGTATTACTCCCCCCATTTTGCAGGTGACAAACAGAGGCCCACACAAATGAAGGTATGTTCCTGGAAGAGCCAGATCCAGCTCTGTAGCCTGTGGACTACAAAGGTCCTTCATAATTACTGAGTCTTTGCCTGTCCTGGCTGGAGCCCTGTCCTGCCAGGCAGAGGTGTAGTCTGGCCTCCTGGGCCTGAACTCTGTGCCCTAAACCCTAGCGGGGCCTCCCTTGCCGAAGCCCATCCATAGGCTCTAGAACCTCATCCCCTGCTCATCGCCCCACACGGGGTGCTGCCAGGATGGCCTTCCTGCTTTCCAGAAACGTTTGTTCCATGGAAAACAAGCGCTGTTTTCCAGAACAAACCCTCTGGGGAGGGAAAGGGAAGCTAAAATCCTAAATACAGGATGAGGATCAAAACTGCTCCCTGACCCGCATTTCCCCTTCAGCCACCACAGCCCACTGGAGACTGGAGACAGGAAGTGGCCAGGACTCCAGAAAGCATTGTTACCGTGAAGAAATGTTCCCGGTAAACATAACACCCAAGGGGCATCACAATAGTGGCTTGTCTGCCATGTTGCCTTCAGGGAATCAGGAGGAAATGACCCCTCTCTTACTTTAAAGGTGGTTCAGCGTGAGGACAAAATCACCTAATAAAGTGAGACACTGGATGATGCTGGAAAACTTAATATGTGTCCCAGGGAAGAGCACCTGTCTGAAGCCTCCTGGTGATGTCACAGTCCCTCTTTTCTCTGCAAATGGTAGAAAAGGGTTCTTTAGTGGGAGAAGCAATGAGAGAGAGAGAGAGAGAG
This sequence comes from Pipistrellus kuhlii, assembly GCF_014108245.1. Classification (NCBI taxonomy): domain Eukaryota; kingdom Metazoa; phylum Chordata; class Mammalia; order Chiroptera; family Vespertilionidae; genus Pipistrellus; species Pipistrellus kuhlii. Next base: position 48,873,356 of record NW_023425573.1, on the reverse strand, counting down.
AGAGAGAGAGAGAGAGAGAGAGAGAGAGAGAGAGAGAGCACAAGGGATTTTGTGGTTGACATCAAATTGACTGGCCTGGCCAGAGAATGGAATTTACTGTTGCCTGCAATTAGTTCTTCCTTCCTACTTAGTGATGTTTGCTACTACGGAGATTAACTAAGGCATTACATTTTTAAATGCTTCCCCTACTGATCAGACCCAGCTGCTGCAATGGCCACAGGCTTCCTATGCCTTAGGTCATTGGTGGCTACTGTTAAAATCCAGCTATAACCTGTCTGGGGGAAAATAGCGTCCGGTGCTTTAGATTGGGTGAGTTTTTCTAGTTTGACCAGACAGTCCTCAGGAATCAGATGGGGACACAAAGCAGATTTAACTAGGAGGAAGCTCAGAAAAACATGAAGCATGTTCAAATGTAAGCCAAAGAGGGGCCCCGAAAAGCCACTGTGATCAGTCTGGGGCCAGCATGAGCCCCAGACACTTGAAGCGGTCGCCATAGCAGTGAGGGGGAGGGAGGGATGTAAAAAGTCAGGTCAAAGAGCACTGCGAACGTGCTTCCAACCCCACAGCTCCAGGGGCCCTGGCATACGGTCCCACAGGTGGAGCTGAGGAAGGAGCAAGAACAGTCAAGACAGTGCAGCGGTGTGTTCTCCTCCCGCTATCCCTCATCACACCTGACTGTGTGGCCTGGGGCAGTTACTTCACCTTTAAGACAACTTCCTCCTTGGGCTAGATTCCCTGGTCAAGTGCCACATGTGCTCTTTGGCCCCTTGAGTGTGGCTCTTCCACAAAATACCACGGCCTGAGCAAGTCTATTTTAAAGAAGTGATGTTAGAAATTTAAGTTAAAAAAAAAAATTGGCTCTCAAGAAATTTCAATCATTGTACTGTTGATATTTGGCTCTGTTGACTAATGAGTTTGCCGGCCACTGGGCTAGATCACCTCTGAAGTCACAGTTAGCATGAGCAGTCCATGATTTTTAAAAAATATTTTGGGATATTTTTATTTTTCTCTTTTTCTCCAGATTTGTATTCTTATTACTACATATTCACCAAAACAAATTACCCAAGTATATAAAGTAAAAAGCGCAAGACCCCCTCCCAACACACACACCACTCCCCTGTCCCACTTCCCCGAGGTCCTTGCCCCTGGGATTTCATTTCGACAGGATTAGAGCATGGGCTCCAGAACCACGTGGCCTGACTCAAATCCATTCCCTGTTCCTTCTCTGCTCTGGGGCTTGAACACAGCTGTCCTCCCCAGCTTTCTTCCCTCATCTGTAAAACTAGGGCAGTAATAGTACATATGTTACTATGAATTAACACATATAAACACAGCAGTGCCTAGTACATGGTGTTCACTGGGCGAGCTGTTGTACTGCAGCACACTTCCACTTATAATAGGGGAGCATTCATACAGCAGGTCTGGGTGCTGCTTGCAAGGGGTCAGCCCAGATAAATGCCCGGGTCCACTCTGTTCTATGCCCCCTGTGTGTGCGTTTTACAGAGAGAAAGAGATGCTGGGTAGAGAAGTTCCTGGTACAGCACACCATATGACATCACACTATGCAATCCTTTTAGCCGAAGGAGTCCTCAAAAGGAAAGTGGACAAGCCAGTTAAAAAGAAGCCTCTGAAAATGACATTGCAGAAAAAGCAGCAGAGGGAAAAACTAAATTTCTTATTAATAATGTGGGGGTTTTTGCATGTGCTTGTCATTCACTCATTTATTGAGCAAGCATTTATTAAATGCTTTCTTTTTATAGTTTAAAAAATTTTATTGAAAAGCACAAATGACATTGTATTATGATATATATATATATATATATATATATATATATATATATATATATATTATATGGTCCAGCCAATTGCTTTCTTTTTTTCCACATATGTTCTATAGCAATTTGTGTGTTGTTGTTTTTTAAATAGATATAAGGGAACCCCATGTGTGGAAATTCAAGTTATTTAACCAGGCCCCTGCTAATGAACTTTACCTTATACAGTATTTCTGTATATAACATATAGATAATATTATAGAATTAGATAATAAAATATCCTAGAATTAGAATTGTTTGGCTAATGGGTATGCACAATTTAATATTTGAAATATTGCCAAATTGCCCTCCAGAAAGATTATCCCAGAGAAGACTCAACTAGCATTAGGTGAGGGCTTATGGATATTTTCAATTATTTTTTACTTTTCAATTACAATTGACATATAAAAATTATATTAGTTTCATGTGTATAACCCAATAATTATACATTATATAAGTTACTAAGTAATCATCATGATATATCTTGTACCCATCTGAAACCATACATGGTTATTACAATACTAGAGGCCTGGTGCATGGATTTGTGCATCTGCCCCCTGGTGGACAATGGAATGGTCTCTTAGGCTTTTATATAGAGATTATTGACTATATCCCATATGCTATAAATTTACATCCCTCTGACTATTCTGTAACTAACAATTTGTACTTCTTAATCCCTTACCTTTTTTTCCCCCATCCCCCCATCTCTCCCAGTCTGGCAACCATCAAAATGTTCTCTGTATCAATGAGTCTGTTTTTGTTCTGTTTGTTTATTTTAGATTCAGTTGTTGATAGATATGTGTCATTTTAAAAAATTATGATGTGTCTTGGTGTGGGCCTCTTTGGGTTTATCTTGTTTGAGACTCTCTGAGCTTCCTGAACTTGTATTTCTACTTCTTTCACAGGGTTAGGGAAGTTTTCTATCTTTTTTCACTTAGGTTTTCAATTCCTTGCACTCTTTCTTTTACTTCTGGCTCCCCCATAATGCAAATATTAGTACACTTGAAGTTGTCCCAAAGGCTCCTAATACTATCCTCATTTTCTTTCTTTCTTTCTTTTCTTTCTTTTTAAATTTATTTTATTGATTTTTCACAAAGATGAAGAGAGAGAGATAAAGAGTTAGAAACATCGATGAGAGAGAAACATCAACCAGCTGCCTCCTATACACTCCCTACCAGGGACGTGCCCGCAACCAATGTACATGCCCCTGACTGGAATCGAACCTGGGACCTTCCAGTCCGCAGACTGACGCTCTATCCACTGAGCCAAACCAGTTTCGGCTATCCTCATTTTCCTGGATTCTTTTTTCTTTTTGGTGTTCTGTTTGGGTGTTTTCTACTTCCTTATCTTCCAAATATTCATTTTGATCCTCTGCTTCATCTACTCCTCTATTAATTCCTGGAATGTATTCTTAGCTCCAGTTAATGTATTCTTCATTTCTGACAGGTTCTTTTTTTTTTTTTCCCCCCCCCCCCCCCAGTTCTGTATTTTATGTTTTCTGTCTCTTTCTGAAGTCCTCACCAACTTCATCCACTCTTCCCCTAAGTTCACTGAGCATTCTTATAACCTTCTTACAACCAGTGTTTTGAACTCTGCTTCTAGTAGATTGCTTCTCTCCATTTTTAGTTCTTTTTCTGAAATTTTGTTCTGTTTTTTCACTCGGGACATGTTTCTTTGTCTCCTCACTTTGTCAGCCTTCCTGTGTTTGTTTTTATGTAATAGGTAGAGATGCTACATCTCCCAGATGTGGTAGAGTGACCTTTTTATTATAGCTGTCTTATAGAGTACCTATTATATAAGGCACAGCCTCCCTGTTCACCCAAGCTGGGCACTCTAGGTAAGCCTCACACCAACCTGGGTGATCTGTGTACACCCTCCTACTGTAGTTGAGCTTTGATTGCTGTTGGCACATCAATGGTTTGGATTTACTCCCAGGCCAACCAACTGCAAGGATTGGCTGCTACAACCCTGGATAATCAGCTATGCAGGGGCCAACCCCACAGAGCAGGACTTACTTCTGTGGGGTTCTGATGCCTACTGAGTTCACCCTTTGAGCATGTCAATTGTGAAGGTGGTTGGGTGGTACTTCAACATGGTCTGAAGCTGTTCACCAGGTATTCTGGCTTTGGGGCCTCACATGAGTTCTGCCTGGGGCCACCCAGCATGAGCTACAAATCTGCATATGGTCACTACTTTTGCTTAGCTTGGAAGTGCCCAGAAGAGGCCAAGTGGTGAATCAAGGCTGTTGCTACTATTGCTTGGCCTGGGGCCATTTAGTGAGAAGTATAGGGCATGGAGACCAGATACTGCTTGTTTGAGGGATTTTAGGAAATTCTGAAGAATGAACCAAAACACCATTTGTATGGAAAAGCCACTGGAAACAGATTGGGTGGGCCCACAAGTTGGGTGGGGTTTCAGGAAATCTCAGAGCATGGCAAACAGTGATAGCCAGGTTGATGAAGACTCAGATACAGTACCCACCTCCCAGCTTTGTGGAGAGAGGGCTCATCAAAGGACCAATGGCATCTTCCAGCTCTTCTGTATGGCCCTCTTGTTTTCCCCTGTATGTCCCTGTCACCTTTTGAGCTTCTGCCCCAGTGCAGGAGTTCACAGCAAGTGAGAATGAGTAACTCCAAGTGAGTCTGAGTAAGTCCATTTAAAAGGAATGCCTGGGACTCCAGCAGCCTCTGTCTCACTCAGCCACACTCCCTGCTAGTTTTTACAGCCAGAAGTTATGGGGACTTCTCTTCCTGGCACTGGAACCCTGGACTATGGGGCATAGTGTGGGGCTGGGATTCCTTGCTCCTCAGGGGGGACCTCTGCAGCCAAGATGTTCCTCCTGATTTTTTTTCCACCACACATGGGTGTGGGACTAGCCTGGTCCATGTTTCCATCCTCCTACAAGTCTCAATGTGGTTTCTTCTTTATATCCTTAGTTGTAGGACTTCTGTTGAGTTAGTTTCAGGTAGTTCTGAATGATAGTTGTTCTAGTTTAGTTGCAATTTTTATGTGAAAAAATGTGTGTATTTTTAAAAGTCCATTCCATGCAGAAATTCCCAGCCAGGCATTGCCTGGAGTTGAATACTCTGCAGCAGAGAAATGCAGACCTGCTTCTTGATGCAGAGAGGAAACAACACCCCCCACCCCCTCCGTCTTGCTTCGGCCCCGTGTAGCCTTGCCTCTCCAGGGTTATGTCCTGCTTTCTTCAATCTCCCTGCAAAATGAGCTTAAGACTTTTCCAGGCTCCGCAGCAGGTCCCTAGCCTGAATGAAGCTGTCTGGCTTCTCCACCTCAGCATCATGACAGCTCCTCCCTGGGTTGATTTGCTGGGCTGTGACCTCAGGTCCCCAGTCTCCCCCATCAGCCAGGCCCCACTGAGGCTTTCCCTCCTGCCCCTGAGTGCCACCTGCCCCTCCTCTGATTCTTTAAGACTTATACATGTTATACAGGGGCATCAGTACTGGCATTTTTCATAGTAACTGTTACAAAAGAGCTCACTATCCTTATCTCTAAAATGGGCTAATAGTCTAATCCTCCTAGGCCTGCAGCAAGACTAAATGAGGTGATAATGCAGATAAAATGTCCATTATTATGCCTGGCATATAGATGATGCTCAATAAAAATGTGTCCCCTTGTCACTTCCTATTGTAATTTTATGTCTGTCAGCCCCACTAGAGAGTGAGCTCCTTACAGCTAAGAACTATGTCTTATTCTTCTCTATATTTCTCATTCTCTGTGGCTCCAGGCTCCAGAACATTGGTAGTAGATAGTAGGTATCCAGTGGATAGGTGATGTATTGCCATAATAATGCCACATAGCAACCCAAACTTAAAAACAATTATTATTTTGCATATGACTCAACAATTAGGCTGTTGAAGCCAGGTTCAGCTGGGTAGTTCTTCTGGTTTGGACTGCAGGTCATGTAGGCTCTGTCCTGAGGGCAGGGTAGTCTGGGGCAAGGTGGTGAACCACGTGGTTCTCATGCAGCAGCGGCAGAACATGGGCCTGATCACATGGTGGCTGGCAGGGTTCTCAGAGTGGACGGTGAAAGACCTCTTAGGGGCCAGACTTGAAACTGGCAAGTTGTCACTTCCACAACTTTCTATTGGCCAAAGCACGTCCCACGGCCAGCTCAGGCTCAAAGGATAGCAAAATAGAGCCCTGTCCCTGGACTCCATCCCTCCATCGCTTAACAAGAAAAAATATAATTTTAAAGGGCATGGATTCAGAGAGAAGTGGGGCATTATCACCATTTTTGCAATTTACCTCACCCAGATTGTTTTTAAAGGACTCCTGCTTTTCCCTTTTTTATTTATTTTTATTTTTTGTAAATATATTTTATTGATTTTTTTTTTACAGAGAGGAAGGGAGATGGATAGAGAGTTAGAAACATCAGATGAGAGAGAAACATCAATCAGCTGTCTCCTGCACACTGGGGATGTGCCCGCGACCAAAGTACATGCCCTTGACTGGAATCTAACCTGGGACCCTTCAGCCTGCAGGTTGATGCTCTATCCACTGAGCCAAACCGGTTAGGACACACACCCAGATTTTTTAATGAAAAAAGGTTAGTTAGGCAGGAAAAAGTGAATCAAAAAGGCAATAAGAAGAAAAGTCCAATTTATGTCTTCACAGGCATGGGCAAGGACACAAATTCTAGGTTGCTCAATACCAGCAAGATGAAAATGACCTCTCAAACCATTAAGAAGTTGAGCATTCTCTAAGGTACAGTTAAGAGAACATGTGCCAATTGGGGGATAAATCAAGACACTCCCCTCCTGGTGTCTTGGGAAGGCTGATGAGCCTGGATTTATTGAGGACACTCAGCCCCTGGACAGCGGTGTGATTACAGACTCTGGAGTCATTAATCAGCAATCACTGATGACCGAGGGAGTCTATAAACCTCCAGGTCTCTTTGTTCCAAAACTGATTAGACTTAAAAATAATTATTCAAATTCCATATACTTGAGCATTTGGCTTAGGAGGAAAAAGACAAAATATTGAAAAGAGAAGTTGGTGTTTTTTAAATTAATATCCAACCTCTCAGACATCTTTTGTTAGCTTTTCAGTAATTTGATGAAATGTCTGTTACACATACACTCACAAAGCATCTATCAGAGAAACTTTCACCAATGCCAGAGACAATGGGTCAGGAAAGTCCCCGTTCCACTCCAGCAGGAAGGCTGGCGTCCCCAGCACATCTCTGCAGGTCCAGGGGCAGGGCTCATAGTCTTCTGGTCAGTTCTTGCTGCCAGCTGCTTCCTTGCTGTCTCTCAATCCCTGCAGTGCTCACCTCTCTCCTTCCTAGCAATCCTGGCATGGCTCCTTCCTCCTTTCCTGCAAAGTTCTTCTTTTTTTTAAAATATATTTTTTTAAAAATTGATTTCAGAGAGGAAGGGAGAAGGAGAGAGATAGAAACATCAATGATGAGAGAGAAACATTGATCAGCTGCCTCCCGCATGCCCCACACTGGGGATTGAGCCTGAAACTCGGGCATATGGCCTGCCCAGGAATCGAACCGTGACCTCCTCCTGGTTCAAAGGTCAATGCTCAACCACTGAACCATGCCTGCCAAGCCTCCGGAAAAATTCTTGATACACAGCCTCATGTAACAAGTTTTACTGAAGGTTTTGTGGCCAGAGGGGTTAACTACAGGACAAGGCAGAAAGTAAATTCACTGTCAGGCAGACCTTACTGTTCCTAATTGCAGTTGCTCCTACTGACCAGCAGGGCTTTCTGTCTGACTGTCTTCCAGGTGGTCCAGCCTGTGCTGTATCGCCATGCCCCATGGTCTCCGCAGACCTCCTCTGGATCACAGAGCCGTCTCCTGCCTCTCATCTCCTTTCCCTCCTGGGTGCCAGCAAAACTTCAGTATACCTTACTTCCAAGAGCTGTTTGGCCTTCTTTTGTTTCATCCTTACTCCTCTAGCTCAGGCCCAAGAGCCTCCTTTCTCAGCCCCCAAAAGGCTCCTGTAGTTGCTTCCTGAACAAAACAGTTCTCCGAGTAAGCAATTCTTTAGACCAACAAGGAAAAAAATGCATTCAGCTTCTAAAATAACAGGTACTTTCTGTCATCTGTCCACTCTGTCTGCCTATGTGAGTTGAAAGCTCAGAGTGCTGTGTCTCACCTCCATGCCTGACATCCCCCACTCCCCCCAAAAAGGTCATTCCTTCAGGTGAAGGGATTACATCCAGAAGACACATGTAATCAACACCTTATTTGGGAGAAGTAACCCATTGAGCTAGACGTTCTCAGATTTTAGTGTATATGAAAATCTTTTGGTGCACAGGTTAAAAATATAGTTTTTCTGGTCCTATCCTATCTGGGTCTGGAACTAAAGATCTGAGTAAAACCTAGCAATCTGCATGTTTAGAACGTGTCCCACCTGCACCCCTCCCTCAGGTGATTCTGCTGAATCACACCTTGGGACACACTGCCTTTCTGTGTTTATCTCTGGAGATAAAGTGGGGCCCCAAGGATCAGATCGCTGTCTGAGTTTGTTTCCTGTGGCTGCTCTTACAAATTTCCTCAGAGGTGGTGGCTTCAAACAACAGACATTTGCAGCAGTATTCACAATAGTCAAAAGGTGGGAACAAAACAAAATGGGGTAATACATAAAACCAAGTATTAGTCAGCCTTAAAAAGGAAATTCTGATGCATGCTATGACATGGATGAACCTGGAAGACATTATGCTGTGAAACAAACCAGACAAACATACAAAATAAATATCGGATGATTTCTTGAAGTATTTAGAGTGGTAAATGTCACAGAGGTTAGTTGGCAAGGGGCTCGGGGAAGCGGGGCCTGGGAGTGAGTGTTTAATGGGCACCGAGCCTCCGTTTGGGAAGATGAAATAATCTGCAGATGGATGTTGGTTTCGGCTGCACAATAATGTGAGTGTACTTAAGGCCACAGAACTGTACAGTTAAAAGTAGCTAAGATTTAAAAAATTGATATTACTAGTATGTATATTTTAATAGAATTTCAATAAACAAAAATAAAATAAAAAATAAAGCCCAGATATGCATTCCCTGACACATCTGAAGGCCAAGATGTTGAAACTCAGGATCACTGGGTCACCACACTTTCCTGGCCCTGCCCTTACTGCCATGTGGCCTTGGACACACCCTCTTCGCCTGCTTCCTCATGTCTAAACTGGAAACTGCTACAGGAAGCGTGTCCCCATGGATTCGGTTGTTAAGAAGATAAGCATAGAGTTGAGTGCAGTGCCCAGATAACCGTGGTAAGATTCGCAGCCCTGCCCAGGTGCAGAGGGCAGGTCTGCCCCACGAGCTCCTCCTTCCCTGGCTGGTGGGAGGGCCCGGGGCACGCAGTCCTGAGCTGGGCTGTTTGGGCAGGGCTTTCAGTAAGAATAGCACCCGAGTTCCCAGCAACTGGCCTCTTCCAGCTCTGCCCTCTGCCTCCTCGGCGAGTCCATCATTAACCCTCAGCAAAGCAGAGGGCAGGGAAGCCTGGTAATTCCTCAGGTTCTACACCACTACACCAACATGGTCTCCATGGGCTTTGAGGCCTGGGTTGTTCAGCAGGCCCAGCCTCACCCCCAGTCCAGCTGCAGCCACAGGGCTGGCTGGCAGCCAGACCGGGAAAGCAGGAGGTGACCCCATCTCCTGTCCTGGGCCTTCTGGGGAGTTTGCCTACACAAGAACCCCTTTCAGAGCTGTAAATCCAATTGTGGGACAGGCCTGTGATTGCACAGGTTGTTTTAAAGTAATAACAAGTTATTTTAGCAAACACAACTCATCTAACAATAGCCTAACATTGACTCTGGGGTCACCAAATGTAGGTGTCCCAAGGGAAACCTTTGTGGACAAGACAGCTGCCCCAGGCACTAAAAACCTAGTTCTGTGTGTGTGTGTGTGTGTGTGTGTGTGTGTGTGTGTGTAGGGGATGAGGGGGGGACAGGGAGAGAAGGAGACAGGGGACAGTGCGATAGTCTTGACTCCCATTAGCCACAGTCTAGGCACACCTGACAGTTAGGAGAGACTCTGCCCTTTATTGCGAGCCATTGTATACTAAACCCTGTCTATCCCATTTCTGGTGAGGGTCTGGGGCCTTCTAATGCCCCATGGTCCTGCCTCAAGGTCTCAGGGAGTTTTCCCCACATGAATCTCACCTCCCTGCCCCTCCCTGGTATCTCTAGTTCCTGCGCTGAATCCCCATAACTGGCCTCTCCCTCCAACTCCTCCGAGAGCACGGTGTGTCAAACCCACACTCACTCAGCGCCTTGTTGGCTCACCGCCAAGCACGTTTCTATTTGTCACAGGCCGTGTGCAATGTGGACAGCAGTGCATGCTGCACCCGGGCTCATGCCCAGTCCTCAGGGCAGCACACTGCCTCTCTTCCTGGAATCCTCCTTTAAAATTAAAAGTGCTGCAGGCCTAACAACATGACCCATGTGGACAGGCTGTTATTACCTATGACTTCAGTAACAAAACAAAACAAAAAAAAGCACTCTTAACACATAAGCGAGTTTGCTTTGTTTTTATTACCACTATATTAGCACCTGCAGACTATGGAGCTGCAAAGGGCAGCTCTTACTTTATAAATTAGGAACTTGGAACAAGGATGTCCTCCAAGCCACTCAGCTTAAACCATGTGGCCCCCAGTACACTATTATTCCTGCTCGCCGATGACAACTGGAGTCATACCAGAACTGTCCCCAAAGCAGGATCTGAGCTTCCATCCGGGACGAGTGGGAGCGTGTGGGGTCGGGTTGGGCAAGGGCGATCCACAGGAGAGGGTCAGGAGGCAACACTGGTCACAAACAGGCTCAGGCTGATCCAGGCATCCTTAGAGCAGTGAGGCAGGCAGAGGGAATCCAGGCATGATGAGGCTCTGCTGGCTTCCAGGCTGGAAGAGGGGCCTGAGAAAGGGCCTCTGCCCTGCAGGCTGCAGCAGTGGGGTAGTTGAGTGGAATGATGACTCTGGCTTCCTGTTCTTATAAAACTGGATAGCTGTCTCAATTGCCCAACCCCAAGTTTAGAATCTGCTTTTTTCCCTATTAACGTGGAGTAGAAGCTTGTTAACTGACTCAGGATTAATCAGTTTCAAAATCAGCATACACAATTCAGTTTTGTAGGTGCTTACGTAACAGTCTGAATAAGATCCCACAGAACTACACCTCTTACCTCCCATCCCAAAGACCTTCCCACCAGACCAAGGAGCTCCTGCTCATGTAGAGCCCAAATTCACTGAAAAAAAAAGTTACCTTTTCTTACCCTTCTGGTTTGGAACGGAAGATTTAGCTAACTTTAAAAAAGGTTAGCCCTAGCTGATTTGGCTCAGTGGTTAGAGTGTTGGCCTGCAGACTGAAGGCTCCCAGGTTCAATTCCAGCTAAGGGCACATGCCTGGGTTTCAGGCTCAATCCCTAGTAGGGAGCGTGCAGGAGGCAGCAATCAGTAATTCTCTCTCATTCATGTTTCTATCTCTCCCTCTCCCTTCCTCTCTGAGATCAATACAAATATATATATTAAAGTTTAGCTCCATAATGAGCAGCAGGTCCTGAAGGAGGAATGGTTAGGTCAGCTGTTAGTCTTCAAGTGAACTCAGAGATGGACCTATTACTCTGGGCCTCTGTTGCCCCAATCATAAAAATTAAGATGAAGGTGGTGAACAGACTTACCTAGTGGTGGTTGATTTTCAGGGACCCCCAACTTGCACAAGGACTTTCCAAGGCTTATATATTGTAGTACATTTATAATTTTGTATTCTTTTACTTTAAAAAGCTCCCCAAATTATATATTTCTAAGACTCTATAAACCTCATTCATCACCAGATAGATGGTGCCCTGTAGCTAGTTCAGAGTCAGTGAATTCAGATTTAATTCACATTCACAACATCTTGAAGAAGGAACCCAACCTTCCTGAGAGAAAGACATGAAACAATACAATCTTATCTCTACTTTTGCCAACTCCTTTACCCCCACTCCCACCACTAAAGTGTTGGAGATGTTGGCAGCAACACAAACTTACACCAGATATGCATTAACATTATTCTACTTGAAAAGCCACAAAGCTTTGAGTTATAGTGGTGTCTTTGACTAATGGGGAGAGGGGAGCTTCCGTTGTAAAAAAATAAAACTAAGCTCATACAAAACCGGGCTAATTTGACTTGAAGTTTGCAGCACAGGAGGAAGCCAGGAAGAGGAGGAAAAAGAAGCAGAAAGCTATGAAGCAGAGAAAGATTGGCAGACTGGTCTGTAGGACAGGAAAGAGCCATCCCCTGACATGGACACCCTGTAGCATGGAGGAAAAACATCACTGAGCCCCTGCTAATGTTCTAGTAGCAACGGAGGTCACAATCCAGGAAAGATCTCCTTCTGTGCCGAAAGGTTGGTCACATGTGCTGTGAAGGGGTTCAGTCATTCGTTGTTCGTTCAACAAATGTTTGAAGTATTTGTTGCTAGATGTTGGGGACAATGATGAGCAAAACATCATTTCAGTCTGGAGAGAAATACAGACAACCAAAGAGATTGTTGCAAGCAGGTGAAATATGGCTCTGATAGGGCAGGTACAGGATCTCAGGGGAGCACCAGAGGGCATCTAATCCAGATGTAGGGAGTCGGAGAGATCTCCAGGGAAGTGAGGAGCCAGCTGGGATGTGCCAGAAGAGTTGGCATCCACCAGAAGAAGACATGGGAGGTGGTTTTTGGCAAATGAAGTGAGAAGCAGTTCAGTGTTCCCAAGGGGCTGTGGACCAGGAGTTGGGTTGCAGGAAGAGGGTGGAGGAGGCACAGCTTATACAGGTGCTGGGTCACATAAGTTTTAAAAGCCTTAGGACTGTGGACTTTACCTTAAAGACAATGAGAATGACTATGTAGCCCTAGCCAGTTTGGCTCAGTGGCTAGAGCGTCGGCCTGAGGACTGAAGGGTCCCAGATTCTATTGCAGTCAAGGACACATACCTCAGTTACAGACTCCTCTCTGACCCAGGCCCTGGTTGGGGCACGTGCAGGAGGCAACCAATCGATGAGTTTCTCTCACATTGATACTTCTGTCTTTCCCTCTCTCTTTCAACTCTATACATCAATGAAAAAATATCCTCATGGTTGCAAACATTCTAGTAGCAGCTGAGGACTAAAAAATAGAGAGAATGACTTTATGAAGTCACCCAGATGGTGTGGGGCGTGGGCTAGAAAGAAGCAATGGGATAAGGAGGCCAGTTAGGAGGCAAAGATGACAGTAAGCTCAATGGAAGGAAGCTGGGATGGAGAGGTGTGTACAGATACAAAAAATGTTAAGAGGCACAGTAGATGTGCTCTGATAATCAGTGAGAAATGGGGTGAGCTGTCCGAGGAATCTAGAATGACATCAGGTGTGTCTGGCTTGAGCAGTTGAGAAGCCAGATGGTAGGGCCATGTGGAAAGAAGTGACTCCTGAGGAAGCTTGTTTACTGCTTCTGCACTGAATCGCCATTGGGATGAAAGGAGGCTTCCGCATTTGCTGCAGGAGGCCAAGTTGAAAAGCCTAACAAAGACCCACTTTAATATTAGAGTTGTAGAGGTCAGGACAGAGAGGGCAAAGGCAAGTGGTGGGGAAGTTCAAGTAAAATGATGCCCAGGTGAGCAGAGCAGGCTACAAAACCGTAAGTACAAACACACACACACATGCGCACACTATATGGAAGGAAAAGACACAGCTGTATCTACTCAGGCACGTTAGCAGTAGTTTTGCTTCATAGTGAAATTACGAGTGATTTATATTTTCTTCTTTTTGTTTTGCTGTATTTTCAAAAGTAAGACTTGTACCATAAGTATCATTTGTTTGTAATAAAATCAAAGTTATTTTTGAAAAGTGGCTGGGGAGGTGAGGGGAGATGGTTAGGTGAGGGAGAACTTAATGGGGAAGGTACAGACAGCTGTAGGAGATGGTCAGCAACAGAGTTTGCTGCCTCGCGCACGTGGCTAAATATAGTGATCACCTGCAGAGCTTATAAGACACTGATCCGGGATCCCACCTCCAGAGATTCTGATTTAATTGGCAGGAAGAGTGGCTTGAGCGCTGAGAATTTGTAATGCCTCCCCTCCCCTCAGGTGATTTTAATGTCAGCAAAGATGGAGAACCACTGATGTGAAGTAAGAGGGGTGGTTTTCAGAATAGGGTTTTAGAACGGAGTGAGCATCTTGGGAGACTATCACAGTGAGCCATGAGGCAGGGTCAAAGGTTAACAATGAAATGGCGTCCCGGGTCATGCCTGGGTCACTCACACACGAGGCTCTTCAATGATAGTTGAGTGGAGTGAGCTGAACTCAGTCTTAAAAAAAAAAATAAAGGAGCTTCAAGAAACTGCAAGAAATGGGAGCATCTCACAGGGAAGAAATCTCTGCCGTCAAGAGCGGGGGCAGCGGGTCCCATGCTCAAAGGTCAGGGCTCTGGCATCCCCGGTGTTAAACAGAGGGCCCGGAGCCATGGACACAGTGTGTGGATGACTCAGTAACACTGAGGAGTGGTTTTCAGACCGTTCGCCGTGGGCTGCGGGCTGCAGGGCACACGAGGCTGGCTCTGTGGGCTGCGTGGACCCCTCCTTTGAATTCTGGCCTCTCCACTGACCATCCCATTGTCCTTCTTGGGTGAGTGGTTTTCTTTCTCAGGTCTCATTCTCTACACTTGTAGGAGAGAGGATAGCAATACCTATTGGACAGGATTCTCAGGATTAAATCCAACAGCACTGTAAAAGCAGCAATCATTTTTTAATGCTTTTTATTGCCTTTGAAATAGGAAAAGAGGGCAAAATAGCTGTTAGAATCAGTTTGTAGCAACGTCTCTCTGCCTCATTTCCATCTCTTGCCTGATATTTTGTTTCATTTTTACTTAACTTTCTAAAATATAGTGGGTAGACAAACTTTTCTTTTTTTTTTTTTCTTACTTGAACATTAAAGGCATGAAATTGTTGGACCTAAAAATGTGTAAAACTTAAAAAAGCAGGATCAACACACTCAAAACTGGCTTTTTATATAAAATATCTTGATGTTAGGAATCATCAGTGAAATGATGATTACTGAGATTTAAACTCTAATAGAAAAGTGAAGTGTGTGGGATTTTATATTCATCAAATCGGAGGTGCCTTTGGTTGTGAGATGTACTATCATTTTATGTATCATTAAGGAAAAAGAATGTTCCTAGTTAAACTATGACTCAGCGCCTTCTTCCCTCATATAATTTTTTCCTAATTGA
This sequence comes from Pipistrellus kuhlii, assembly GCF_014108245.1. Classification (NCBI taxonomy): domain Eukaryota; kingdom Metazoa; phylum Chordata; class Mammalia; order Chiroptera; family Vespertilionidae; genus Pipistrellus; species Pipistrellus kuhlii. The sequence continues at coordinate 48,858,350 of NW_023425573.1, read as the reverse complement.
AAGAGCCCTCATAGATTAATTTAAACGTCTCTCGTTACCATGTATCACTCTTACACACGCCTAAAAAGGAAAACAGCGTTGTAAGCTGGTCACGGTGATCTGCCAAACTTGTTCACATCAGTCTAACCCTTCTGACTCACTTCCAGTCATTGGTGCCCGGTTATTCAATGCAATAATGTCCTTGGGCTTTTGAGGGAATTGGTGATACGCTTTTATTATCTCCCAGGTTTCCTTCTATGTCACTGACATCTTTTTGGAAGCTTCTTCTTTTTTCTTTTTTTTTGCCTAGGGTGTGATAGACAATCCTTTTGTGAGTAACTTGTGTGTAATGGCAGAGAGTGCTAATTACCTAACGGAGCTCTATCTTCTTGTGGATATCTTTCTTTCTAGGTCCCATAAAACTATGCTTCTCAAACTTCCATGCACATAAAACCACCTGGGGATATTGCTATAAAGCAGATATAGATAGGTCTGGACTGGAGCCTGAGCCTGCAGTTCTCACATGTCCCCCTCTCAGTACTACAGTCTGAGTAGCAACCTATAAAGCAGTTTTGTTTCTATGGTTGCTTCTTTGCAAGAAAATGTGGAAGTATTGTTATGTGAGGAAATGCTTGTCTCGCTAATATCAAATGTATGCTCTGCTGCTGTTTTCATGCTATTCTGTGTACACAACAATTTTTCATTTTGATACCAAATTAGAGGATAATCCTTTTGAAGTCACTTAACTGGCAAAGCTGCTCAACGGGAACAGCCTTGCCATGCACATAATTCATTGTGCGATGGCTGAGTGAAGAGGTAGGACACATAGCTGATTGTGAGGCACCATGCATTATAAGCTGCACCCCAATGTCAGAGGTGCTAGAAAGTGCAAAAAGGCACAGCTTCCGTTCAAAGAAATTGGAAGAATCTGTTGTAAATCTCTGTCCTATTTCAACCTGCACTCACTCTTTGGCTTTTTGTACTTAAGAAAATGTTGCAGTCTGCACTGAGAAGTGTGAGAGATAACGGTAATAAGCCCAGTGTGTTTCTTGGTGTCTCTCTCTCTTTTTAAAATTATTATTTAAAATATTACATAAGTCTCCTTTTCCCCCATTGACCTCTCCCCGGCTGCCCTTAGCCCCCAGCACATGCCCTCACTGCCCCCCAATCTGTGTCCATTGGTTATGCTCATGTGCATGCATACAAGTCCTTTGGTTTATCTCTTACCCCCTCACCCCCCACTTTCCCTCATAGGTTGGGCAGTCTGTTCGGTGCTTCTATGACTCTGGTTCTATTTTTGTTCATCAGTTTATGTTGTTCGTTATATTCCAAAGTGAGATCATGTGATATTTATCTTTCTCTGACTGGCTTAGCATGGTGCTCTCCAGGTCCATCCATGCTGTTGCAAATGGTAAGAATTACTTTTTTATAGCAGCATAGTATTCCATTGTGTAAATGTACCACAGTTTTCTAATCCACTCATCTGCTGATGGGTACTTAGGCTGTTTCCAAATCTTAGCTATTGTAAATTGTGCTGCTATGAACATAGAGGTGTATATATCCTTTTTGATGGATGCTTCTGTTTTCTTGGGATATATTCTTAGAAGTGGGAGTTCCATTTTTTTATTTTTTGAGGAAATGCCATGCCATTTTCCAGAGTGGCTGTACCAGTCTGCATTCCCACCAGCAGTGCACGAGAGTTCCTTTTTCACCACATTCTCTCCAGCCCTTGTTGTTTGTTGATTTGTTGATGATAGCCATTCTGACAGGTGTGAGATGGCACCTCATTGTCGTTTTGATTTGCACCTCTCTGATGATTAGTGACTTTAAGTATGTATAATAAAAGCATGATATGCTAATTAGACCAGACAGCCGAACGACCTCCAGATGTCCTTCTATTATAGATGACCTTCCAGACAAAGCCAGGGCTTCGAGGGCCAAGGTAAGCTACCACAGCTGCAAGGGCCGAGCCCCTTGCACAAATTCCGTGCATCGGTCCTCTAGTGTCTTCATATGTCTCTGGGTCTACTGTATCTCCTCTTTCAAAAAGTGTCTATTTAGGTCCTTTGCCCATTTTTTGATTGGGTTGTTTATCTTCCTTTTCTTAAGTTGTAGGAGTTCCCTGTAAATTTTGGAGATTAAACCCTTATCTGAGATAACATTGGCAAATATGTTCTCCCATGCAGTGGGCTTTCTTGTTGTTTTGTTGATGGTTACTTTTGCTTTGCTTTTTATTTTGATGTAGTCCCACTAGTTAATTTTTTCCTTAGTTTCCATTGCCCTAGGATTTGTATTGGTAAAGATATTGCTACGACATATGTCTGCTATTTTGTGCCTGTGGCTTCTTCTAGGATTTTTATGGTTTCCCGTCTTACTTTTAAGTCCTTTATCCATTTTGAGTTTGTTTTTGTGTATGATGTAAGTTGGTAGTCTAGTTTCTTTTTCTTTTGTTCATATATCTGTCCAATTTCCCCATCATCATTTATTAAAGAGACTGTTTTGGGTGTCTCTGTTTTTTAACACGTTAAGCGCCCAGCCTTTTTGTCTTCCGGACAGAAAGTATAGTGTCAGTCACCAGTGACTGACTGGGCGCTTAATGTGTTAACCATTTGGCTTCCCCTGGATGAAGGGAACACAGGATAGAAGTTTTTCAGTGTGTGAGCGCTGCTGATATGCATGTTAACAGCTGACTTCTCAGTGATCAGAATCACCTGATAACTTGTAGAAAATGAGTAACTCTGAGTTCACCCAACCACCTGAAGGAGCATCTGGGTGGTGGTGGGGGTGAAGAGCGGGGAGACGCGGGAGGGGGGGGGGGAAGATCCTGGGAAACGTTCGCCAAGTCCCCAATACCACTCCAAATGTAGTGTCTTCACACCTTCTGGCAGGATGTAGTCCATCCCTTTCCAGGTAGGGGTCCCCTGCCATGTATCACTGTGCCAGGTGTTCCAGGGAATGCCAGTCTGACACAGCATCTTCCCCTCCTCAGAGCTTACACTCCTCATAGGTCCAGAGAATACTCTTGGTGGTTACTAAGAAGATGAGAGGAAGCGAGGAAGAAAGTTGCTTTCCATGGTTATGAGAATAAAAGGCTTTGTGAAAATGTGCTGGGTCTGACAAGTGGATGAAGTTGGGATAAAACAGGAGAGGATGGGATATCTCAGGCAGGTGGTGCTGCATAAGCAAAGGCAAGGAGGCAGAGAGCGCCAGTTCCTTTTCATAAACAGGTGTCAGAAGAAGGTGGTTCAGAATCAAATACCGGATGCTTGGAAAGCTTGCTGGTAGAGAGGTGACGCTTGTATCTGGTCTCTCCATTTAGCGTTTTCTAATTTGTTTCTTTTTCTTCTTCTCTTTTTCCCTCTGCCTCCATTCTACTCTCTCTTCAAGTTAGAAGAGAGGCGGCCAGAGCCTTTGATTTGCCATCAGTACTTTAGGCCACACCCCTCCTTCCTGGCGTGTGGCTTCCCCTGCCACTCAGCTTGCTTCTGCGCAGACTCCTCAGTCTTCGCCCCTCTGCTGTCTGCTTGTGCAAGGGGGGGAAAGGCAAGTTCACAGCAATGTCAATCAGAGCAAACACAACTCGAGGGGAAATGTTGCTGCTCTGTTGCAAATAGCATATGGTATCTTCCAAAAGCCAGAAGAAATGATTTTTTAATCATCTGCTGCTCAGGATTATGCACGCTCCCTTTCCGCAGCGTGAATAATGGAGGGTTAGCTGTATTTGGATTTCAAAGCAGTTTGGACTCTATTGGAAGCCAAGGCTTTCCATTTGCGCCCCTCCCCTCAGCGGGCATTCGTGCCTGTAATTAAACTGATCTGCCAGGGCATGGCCCAGAGGTGCCTCCGTGGTGAGTGGTTACCAGGGAAAGACAATCTGAGTTTTTATGTTGCTCACAGGGAGCCAAACCCATAGCAGCTGGTCTCCCTCAGGAGAGGCGCCCTCGGTGCTCTGGCACTGGGTCCCGCCACTCCGGGGCATTGCAGCCTGCCCTTCCATACATCCTCGGGGAACTTAGCATCCTTCAGAGTAAGACTTCAGCATGGGGCCTGTTGGGTTTCACAGGAGTGCAAGCAGAGATATCGGAGGGGTTTGTTTTTAAGGCAGAAGTTGGCTGACACACATACAAACACATGCAGACACACACAGAAACACACAGAGACACACACACACAGACACACACACAGACACAGCTGAAAGTTTAGTGAACAATGCCGAAGACAGCATGGTTAGGAAACTCGTCTGTCCTGTGCACGTGGTGCAGTCTGTGTGTGGAAGGAAAGGCGAGCAGCCTCCTCCAGAACACATGGGCTCGGAGAGCAGGAGGTGTGTTGCTTCAGACAGAGTTTTTCCCAGGTGTGTGTGTCCCCAGAGGAGAAGAGAGGAGCATTTCAGTGAAACGGGAACACACACAAGAAGTGCTGGAGCATGTGCTTGTGGCAGTGGCGGCTGCACACGGGGCTGGGAAGGGCTGAGATGCTGGGCGGGTCAGGAGTCAGGTGGTTGATGGCTGGGCAGGGAGACCAGGAAGGTGCTGAGCCTTTGGAGGGCCTGGCTGGGTTATTGTGGCAGAATGATAGGGGAGAGAGGACTGTACCCCTCCAGCTGGCCTCCTGGGGGGCAGAGGGCATTCTCACTCTTACCCATGCGTGTCCCTCTCTTTGGCAAGGCGCCTTCCTGGCTGCCAGCGGCATGGGCAGCATTATCCTGAAGCCTCCTGCCTGTGCCAACCCACAGGGCAACCCCTCGCCCCTATTTGAGATCAGAGCAGGAAATGGCTGTGGGGGGGACCCATCCTTTCTTTGCTAAAGTCAGAGCTAAAGTCAGGACTCCGGGCTCCCCTCATTCACTGTCCCCTCAAAATCAAACCACAGCAGCCTCTCTGGCTCTTTCCCCACCCCTCCCCGGTGTGCCGCCCCTGTGCGCACCCTGCTCCGCCCACATTTGTTTGTGGTCTGCTGGCTGCGTCCGTGGACTGCAAAAAGGAACCCTTTGACCAGCCCAGGCAGGCCTTCCTCTCCTCTCAGGTTCCTGCCCATGTCCCTGCCTCACACCAGAGATGCTGCACTCCTTGCTCTGTCATCTCCAACCAGCTTCCATCAAGACTCCCTGCGCTTGCACGGACCTCATTACTGATTATTTATGCTGCCTGCCCATCCCCTCGGCACCACAGACCAAGCCAGCACCAGCTGGAGAGAAGGAGAGCATCACCGCTGCCGCCCTGCCCCCTCGGAGAGGACAGCGCGTTCTCGTGATTAAACCCACCAGCCACTCCCATCGCTCGCTGACGGGCTCTCCTGGCCACAGTTGCTGATTAAAGAAGAGCTGGATTATTTTTCTTAGGAGAAAATTAAAACCACACAGAAAGAGAGAAAGTGGGGCCTCCCACTACAATGCTCTTGGCAGGAGCCACGTGGATTGTTAATCCTCTCTGCCCTCGGGACATCTGGCACAGCAGTCACCCTGAGACGGCCCAGCACACACACGCTATTGCCCAGCAGACCCACGCTCCTGCTGCTCCGGCCCCGCTCTCACCCAGTGCCTACTGCTTCCAACCGAGTGGCAGGCACCGTGCTGGGCCCTGAGTGCAAAAGCAAGTTGTCTCAGCCACATACACACACACGTACACACACACACACACACTCCAGCACACACACACCCCAGCACACACACACATCAACACACACATACATGCCAGCACACACACACACCCCAGGACACACACACACCAGCACACATATACATGCCAGCACACACACACACACCAGCACGCACACACACACTGGCCAGCACACTGTGCGTGTCTGGGAGGGTTCCAGGCTGGCCCTCCCACTGTCCATCCTGCAGAGCCGCGAAGTGCCTCCTGCTTTGCAGACGCAGAACTGCCTGCAGCTCAGCCTCAAAGGCCAGCGCCTGTCCTTCTGGCTCCGGCTGTGCACTGTCCCCTGGCAGCTCTCACAGTGGCAATGGAGCCTGCGCTTCCATGAATTTTCCTCTAAAATTAAAGTAAAAAACAGGCCCTGCCCTGGTGCTTCCCATCTGTGCGCCTGCCTTTTATGGCCCGGACTCAGGACTCTCCCCAGAACTGCTGACAAAAAGCTGGTGACTGAGCATAGTGGCGGCTCCAGGATTTTGGGTAGGGGGGCTTGGGGGGCTTGAAAGGGGTAGTGGGGTATACATCAAGCACATTGGTTACTTGAGGGATACTGATGGAGAATGTAGGAGGCCTAAGCGCCCTTCCCCCCCCAACACACACACACAAGTCCTTAGCAGCACCCTAAATTGAGCTTTGTTCTGCGAAGAAAGCCAGCTCTGGGAGTGAGAGCTGTGGCCTGTTCAGCTCGAATCTGCAGGATCTCAGAATTGTTTGAAGTCTCAGGATCCCTCTCTGGAAGGAGACTGGGGTTGGACTCTATCATCTCTAAGCTCCCTCACAGCAGAGCCTAGGCCTTAGAAGAAGGACATGAGATTGGAGATGCAGTCTGCCACCCAGAAAAGGCTACTGATGGTGACACTAAAGGTCCAAAATAAAATATGTGAAATGACAAACGGTGAAAGGGATGACAAGTGCCTGCTTTCTGCCCACCCCCATCTGTCACCCCCACTTCTGAAACAGCCCCCCATTTCCATTTGGGAAGGTCCCCAGGTTCTGCTTCCACAGATGGAACCCATTATCTAAAATAAGCCCCGACTCCAGCCTCTTCCCCCATGCTGCCACCACCCCCTCGTCTCAGCCACTGCTTTTCCCAGCCCCCTCCACCCAGCAGCAAAGCGATCTTTTTGTTGTCGCCTGCTTTCTTTTCTTACTGAGGCATAATTGACACAGACCATTGTGTGAGCTGAAGGAGTACAGCATGTTGGTGTGACCCATCTATATATTGCAGTGTGTTACTACAGTAGCATTAGCTAACGCCTTTACCATGTCACATACCTGTCATTTGTTTTTGTATGGGGGACAGTTCCTACCTACTATCTCGGCAGTGCTGATGTTTAGCATACGGCATCGCGGACTGTGATCTCTGTGCTGCGCCTTCGGTCTCCAGAGCGTACTCCTCTGCTGTGGTCAGTGTGTGCCCTACACACCATCTCAGCAGCCCCCACCTGCTCCCCAGGCCCTGGTAACCATCATTCTACTCTCTGTCCTTACAAGTTGGGTGTTTTAGATTCTACCTGTAAGTAATATCATGCCGGTATTTGTCTTTCTCTGCCTGACTTACCTCACTTATCAGAACGCCTTAAAGGTCAAGCTCTGTTGTCACAAATGGCAGGACATCCTTCTCTGTCGTGGCTGAGTAATATTTCATTGTGTGCGGAGACCACTTTTCCCTGTCACTCATCTGTGGGCGGGCCCTTTGGCTGTTTCTCTCTGTTGGCTCTTGTGAACAAGGCTGCAGTGAACCCGGGGGTGCATATACCCCTCCAAGATAGCGATTTCGTTTCCTTTGGATAAATCCCCTGCGGTGGGATTAGCTGGATCATAGGATAATTCATTTTTAAATTTCTTTGAGGCACCTCCATCCTGGTTTCCACAGTGGCGACACCAATTTCCATTTCCACTAAGAGTGTCCGAAGCTTCCCTTTCCCCCACGTCCTCACCGACACTTTCATGTCTTGTGTTTTTTTGTAATAGCCACTCTGACAGGTGTGATTGCGTCATTGTGGTCTAGATGGACATTCCCCTGGCGATTGGTGATGGTAAGCACCTTCCCATGCGCCTGTTGGCCACGTGTATGCAGAGAGTGTTTTCAAACGTAACGCATACGGCATCTCTTCCCTTTGGAAAGGTCTGCAGACTGTCCACCGCCGTCGGAATAACATGTGTCTCCTCTCCTCGGCCCGCAGAGCTCGGCACCGCCTGGGTCTGCCCTTCTCCGCCGGCTTGCCCATCGCTGTCTGCCCGCCTGTGCTGCTCAGGCCGCGTGGCCTTTGTGGCTCTTCCTTCGTGAGCCTGGCCCATGGTGCCTCCGAGCCTGTGTGTTTGCTCCCTCTGCCAGAATGGTCTGTGCCCCTAGCTTCCCCCAACCTCTGTTCTCATTTCACCCAGGTCTCTACTCACATGTCTCCTGCTAAGAGAGCCCTTACCAACCAGCACATCACTCTCTACCCTCCTACTCTGCGTTCTTGTTTCCCTTTTAAATAGTTCTCATCATTTCCTAATTTCGTATCCTTTTATAAAATGTACTTATTTGTTTTCCGTCTTATCGACTAATACAAAAGTTCCAACAGGGTGGGGATCTGGTCTGTCTTATCCCTGCCATGGTCCCAGAATATACCACAGTGCCTGGCACAGAGTAGGTACTCAGTAAACACTTGGCGAGTGACGAGAAAGCAGTGAGGTGGGTCCATGCATTCAGAGTCCTGGTCACGTTGGTTGGTTCAGGAGTGGGCGGGTGACTTGGCCTGGTCTAGACAGGGTGACTCTCAGCACTCCACTAGGATGCTGAGCCGCTCTGCCACCCTGAGTGCTATAATGGTGTGAGGCTGGGCCAAAGCTGCCAGGCATATCTGGGAACAGGGCCAACCTGGGGAAGCAAGACCATGGGGCCAGACCTGGCTGCATCCTGAGGCCCTAAATGAAGCCATGGCAGAAGCTGAAACTGTCTATGGGCTCTTTGGCCTCTGCCAGCCACATTCCTTTCCCATGGTTCATCCTCACAGAGGCCAAGGTAGCTCTGTTTCCCACATTGCACAGGTGACAAAACAGGTCTAGGGAGAAAGAGCTGAGTGACTCAGCCACCACCGAACAGCCAGATACGGACTCAATTTGAGGTCTCTGACCACAGTGCCACGCCGGGGCCTTCTCTGGGGAAGACGGCTGCCTCGCGGACACCAGACAGAACCTGTTGGGTGGGGTCAGATTAGCCTCCACATAGAGCAACCTGCTGTCTGTGTTCACCTGGTACATACCCGGCTTTTCTTTCAAGCACCCCGACTGTTTGTGCAGAAACTGTGACTAACCCTTTTCGCAGCAAGTCAGCCAGCGGCATCAGGTGTTCTCCAGCCTTAGAAAGCGATGGCTGTCCCTGCTTGTCCACTGATGAGGTGGACAGGGCCTAGCTTTAGCAGCACAGGCCTCGGGTTTATCTGGTGAAGGAACCACCCGCTCACAGGTGCTGAATCCTCCATGTCCATTTGCCCCACCAACAGTGTGTGAGGTTATGGCATTGCGTATTCTAAAGAGGGACAGAAGTGCGGCCCTCAGTCCTCTCCCTGAAATGCCCCGAGGAGGGCTGTGCTCACAGCCGCCTGGCCAGCCCGGCCCCCAAAAGAGCTTCGTTCTCGGAACGGGGCTCCTAGTCTGTGAGCCATGTGCCCACCCACCTCCCGGGCCGGAGGTCTTTCCCGCTGCCGCCAGGGTGGCTGTTCTCAGGAAGGAGCCTGCAGGGAACACCTCGGCCTGCTGTTCACACACATGCCCGCGGCTGACACGGCATCCAGTGAGCTGCGTGCTGGCGGGAGGCCGGGCTCCTCTGCCAAGCCCTGGGAGCTGGGACCCACGGAGCTGTCTCCACTCATCCGTGGCAACATGCTTCCCTGCCCGCCGGGGCCTCTCCTGCAGGGGCTCCGGCTCTGCCTCAGCCAGGCCAGCGGCTCCTTCCCAGCTCCAGCCTGCTCTGCGGGCAGCCCGGCGCACACCTCACCCCAGATGCTCAAGGACCCCATGTGGGTGGCAGCACCCATCTCAGCACATGGCCCCACAGAGGGGGCTGGGAAGCTGCACAGCACGGAGTCCGAATTCAGCCAGTAAAGATGGGAGCACGGTTTTCATCTGGATCTAAGTGTTGACTTCCTCGGACAGTTCTCAGAAGACTAGAATGGAGACAGAAAATGTCAGCTTCTGTCTGTCTGCCTTTGGACAAAACCTGCTAACGTTGCGGGTCCACTTACTCGTGGATTTTGTCCCCCCCCTCCGCCCCCCTCCCCTGTTGACTCAGTTCAGTTGGCCTTCAGTTTAAGCCCACGTTGTTCAAGGGTCATCTGGCAGTTTGGAATCTGCGTAAGCAGAGGGCAGACTGAGGTTATCCCCTAGTTATTAAAGGGTCACTATATTAAGGAGCATCTGGCTGCAGATTCCCACAAATTCATGGCCTTCCGGCAGGCAGGGGCCCCAGACTCAGGGAAGGGGACTGGAGTTCTGAGATTCTGGGACAGGATTGTTATCCATGCTTCCCTCCCCCCTGCTCCCTCAACCTCCACAGCCTCGAATTTCACAGACATAAGGGAAGATGGAAGGACACTGAGAGGGGACCTCGGCTGATGAGGAAGGCTGTCTCACCCGACAGGAGACTAGCTGCTAGCCGGTTTCAGCTGAAGATCAGCAGGGGTACTTGCTGCAGAGCCACACGGAGCAAGTGACTGGCTCTTCTCCCACCTTCTTATTCCTCCTTCACTGGAAAGACATCACTAGACCGCAGGGACCACTAGACAGGAATAGCCTCATGATCTGCCTCTAGCACAGCCACGTTCTTGCCACCAGAGAATGAGGGCAACCCCGGAGTCCATCAGGTGCACGTAGTGGCCAGGGAGCCAGGCACCCCACTGCCAGCCAGGACCTCAGAGGGAGGTTGGCAAGTGGCAGCCACCCTAAAGCCAGAGGGACGCGGCTATTCTAACGGGAAGCCACTCTCGGTCCTGATGGAGACAAAGACAGGGACAGGTGAGTGAGTGGGGGAACAGCCGGCCGTAGTTCTGTAAGGAGTAGCCCTGTGTTTATTCTCGGTAAAGATCACGTTTCCCCCTTGGCTTAGCAGTGACTGGCTCTAGAGGGCAGTCTGTGGAGGCTCTCTCCGCAGCTGGACGAGGACACATGCGCCCATAATGCCCCTTCTCCCAGGAACAACGACAGCTGGCACTTTCTGACAACTGTTCTATACACCACATGCTATTAACTTTTAATCCCAGTCACAGCTTGATCAGGGAGGTACTGAATCCCACTTGGAAGAGAAGAGAGGCACGGGGAGTTTGAGGCACTTGCCTGAGCACGAGTGGAGAGTGAACGGGAGCTGAGTGGACCCAGCGGCTCTGCCCCACAGCGCCCCCCAGGCGAGATGTGAGGTTCGGGCACTGGGGACCCATCGGACCCAGAGGGAGGTGGTAACAAAGGCATCATCTCCTAAGGCAGTGTTTCCCAAACTTCTAAGCTGCCTTCTAGAGATAGTCACCACTAAGCTAAGAGACTAGTTAAGTATACAATTTTACCTATATGTTCCCAAAAATTCTAGTTTAGCACTTCTTAGTTGGGATTCAGGAATCTGTATTTTAACAACTCCACCAGGTGATTCTCATCATGAGAGAAGTTTGGGAAACACTACCCTAGGCCACATGTGTCAAACACAAGGCCCGCGGGCCAAATCCGTCCCGCCAGGCCTTGCAATGTGGCCCGCACCGCGCTGTCATCACTGCACTCCGCTGCGTTTCCATCACAATGACAGTTTATGACTGTTCAGTAAACCATTCGGCCCACGATTTAGGCTGGATTTTAGATTTTGGCCCCTTCTCTGATTGAGTTCGACACCCCTACCCTAGGCGAATGGTTAGGTTGATGTCGTCGGGGCACTCGGGGTCAAGGTATATTTGGAACTAATATTATAGCTAAGCCATTGGGTGACAAAAGGCCACCATCTGAGTGCTCCAGAGAGGTGAGACTGGGGAGCAGAGGAGTTCATCTGTGGGGCCAGGGAACACTGGCTTCCGCTTTCCTCAGACACAGGTTCCAATATCAGGAAAGAGAAACCAGAACCAAGCTCAATGGGCATGCCCCGTCCACCAGCTTGGGGGTCTAGCCAAGGTGACTGCCGTGGTCCTAACGATCCGTGGCTCCATCCTCTTTGTCCCCTCAGCCCGGTGTCCTCCTGCAAAGGGTTCTTCTCTGTGCCGGACTTTGGAGCCACAGAGGAAAACCAAACACAGCCTGACTCACACAGCCGTAGCTGGCATTGTCTCTGTGTGGTCATCAGCTATCTAGCCTCTCTTCCCCCGAGATCCCCGCCCTGCAGACCACAGGGAGGAAAATGGGCTGAATGCATTGTTAGGAGTCACTGCTCCAGAGCAAAAGATAGTGAGTGAGTCTGCTGGAACTTCAGACCAAAGGCGTGTGGGTGGAGCAGAGCACTGCCTGGAGCAGAGAGAATAGGGAGGCAGAGCCCAAGAATGGGCTGCAGAGAGTAGGGACAGAGGCCGAGCAGGTGGGGATCCAGCTGCTTCCTTGGGTGGCCGTGGGGCGGTTGGTAAGAAAGCAATCGGCTTGCTGGCTGCTGCAGAGAGGAGGGGGAAGAATAGGAACTTCTTGGGAACCAGGGCTAGAAAGACCCGAGATGGAAATAGGGATAGTCTGTCAACTGCGCAAGGAACTGGAGAACAGCACACCCAGGAAGAGCTGTGTCCTGGGCTGGATGAAGCCATGGTCCATTTCACCCTTGGGCTTTAACTGCTCATCTGCATGGGCACTGGACCTCAGAGGCACACACACATGAACTAGCATTTACTGAGGAAGGAGGTGGGCAGAAAATGCAAGGCAGAGACTCTAAAGCCCCATCTCTAATGGAGGCTTAACTGAGAGGCCCTAGTCTCAATACGACGTCTGCAGCCAGAGACTACACGCAGCCAGCCGAGCACTTTCTTCCTCCTCACACACAGGGTGCCAGGCTCTCCCACCCTTGCATCTGTCCTGGCACTGAGCCAGTCTTATCGGGGAACGTTAGAGCTGCTGTGACTTAATCCCTGAGGATAAAGTCCAGTGAGGCCTGGTTCTAAACTCCATTTTCCAGTGAATGCTGTTGCAGTGGATTTCCAGCTGACAGAACCACACAGCCAGATGGTATCTCAAATGACCACTCGATCCCACCCAGGTCTACGCCAGTCATCACTGTCGTCTCTGAGTCATTCTTTCTGGGAGGGACACAGGGCTCAGTCTCAATCCCAGAAGACCAATACATTCTTAAGTAGAAAAGGGGCATGATAACGTGATTTAGAACCAAACTCATCATCTGCCTTTCATTTATTGATCATCGCTTAAAGCATCACTTTTTGTTGGAATCTCATCATTTTAGATCCAACACGGTTTCTCTTTCAGATGCTCTCCCTTAGACACATCAGAGCCCTAATGGCAGACGGGTAAATATGTGCCCTATGGCACTTCTCAAGCTAGGAGGTTATTTAAGGCTACCAGGCTTCATACTTCATGCAAATTTTGCATTCTCCCTATTTATTTGTTTAATATAAAAATAATGTTTTTAAATTATTCACAAGTTAAATAATAACCTTCCTCCATAAGTCTTCAAATGAGTGGACTCCTTAGGAAAATGCCTGCTCTTATTCCCTGCAATAGGACTTAACAGTGGGTCCTGTCAGTTACTGCTGTACTTGGAATGTTAGTAACAACTTTCACTACCATCTATTGATAGTAGAATTTCAGACTGGACACCATCCTGTTTTACATGTATTCCTTCTATTACACTTTTTTTTAAGGTAATTTGCATACTTTAAAATTTAAGATATATACATATATAATACCTTAATTTAAAAAATTTAAAAATTTACCCTTTTAAGCATGTAATTCAATGATTTTTAGTATATTCACAAAGTTAATCAACCATCATCACAATCTAACTCCAGAATATTCTTACTACCCTAAAAAAAAAAAACTGACACCCCTTAGCAATCATTCCCCATTCCTCCGGCCCATGATAACCCTAATCTATTTTATGTCTCTACTAGAGGCCCGATGCACAAAATTTGTGTAAGGGGCTTGGCCCTCATAGCCCCTGCTTCGTCCAGAAGGATGTCCGGAAGGTCATTTGGCTGTCCAGTCTAATTAGCATATTATGCATTTATTATTATAGATGGATACCTGCATTCTTTCAGATCACCTAAACCAGTGGTCGGCAAACTTGTTAGTCAACAGAGCCGCAGTTTGCCGATCACTGACCTAAACAATACCTTTGTGAGGGTGAGGAAACTGAGTCTCTGAAGTTCAGTAACTTGCCCAAGTCACATGTAATACGTGGCTGAGCCTGGTTTTAAACCCAGGTCTGCTGGACTCCAGGGCCTGTGCTTACAGACACTCCCTCCCTTATTCTGCCTGTCTACCGCTGCTCTCATCCTGTCAGGCACTTCAGGTCAACCTGAACACATCCAACAACTGAGACCTCGCTCACACCTCTCTTCCATGGAGCCACACAGCAGATCTCTACATTGCTGGGAGTAGTAGGGGCTATGAGGGAAGAAAAAACTTTTACTGTCCCCTTCTAGGTTCTCTTGCAGGTGTTTTCATTAAATTTTCATCAGACAGAGTAATAAGAGAAAAATGAATTTAATTTCTCATGTATGAGAGCCTCATATAGACATGAGAGGTTCAAAGACATCAGGCAGTTGAGGCTTAGGTGCCACCTTGAGCTACAGAGAAGGGGTTCAGGATCTGTGGCTTCAAAGGAAGGAAGGCACAGGAAGAGGCAGCAACAATAAGACAGAGAGGACTTCCGAGTTCTTCTCAGCTTTCCGTATCTGGCCATACTCTTTGTGGTTATTTCTGGTGATAGTGCTTTTCCTGGGCCAGACCCTTCATCTACCTTTTAGGCAGTGAAGGCAAAGGTAAAGAGCTCTTCCCAAGTCTTTCGGGCCTTGCTTGTCTTTAGCCCAAAATAACCCACATACCAACGGGGGTACCTTTTGGAGCCCCATGTTCTGCTCCCCTCAGGATCAAATGTTCCCTCCTTGCATGTCTTTGGGATGAGATTTGTCCCCAGTGCAGCCAAGAGATTGGATTCCCCCTGCAGGGCAGGGTTTGTGCTAGAAGTAGGGGCTTTGGCTGAGAGTAAGGATGGGACCAGATGCATAGGGCTAGAGAGCAAGGAGGTGCTGAGAGGGGAAGCAGAGGTCACCAGGCATTCGCCTCACCTCAGGGCATGAGGGACAGGCCATCCCGTCCAGGCCCGTCCTAGTGGCCCATCATGGTTGGTAACCCCTCGTCTTTTATTTGGAGAAAAATTAAGCCCGTGTGATTCTTCAATAAACCTGTTTCCGAGACAGCAAACCTGGAGGAGCGTGGGGATGAGGGAGGAAAGCTCTTTGCCGCTCTGGATGCCTCACAGCTCTGTGAGGCCTAATCCTCAAAAGAAGCACTTTTTGGGGGGTTGGTGGCTCTGGATGTGGCCTGCCCCTTCTGCCAGAGCACAGCTGCACGTCTGGGTGGCAGCATTGTTTAAGTCGGTGCCCCTGTTCAGTGCAACAGCAGGAGTGTGCGGTGCCAGTCCCATGTGTCAGTGCATGTTTATGAGTGGGCGCCTCTGCCTCCCCCGATGCCTCGCCTGCAGAGCCACTGTCGAGTGGAGCAGGGAAAATGCTACCTCTCAGCTGTGACCTTTCTGCTAGGAAATCTCTCAGTTGATCCAGTCCCAATATGTGTAATGAGCTATTTACATAGAGGGTGACCTTCATTAAATAGTAAGGTCAAGTGCACCATTGGAGGAGGGAGCCAAGAGACACCATAAGAGTAACAAGGAGATGAAAAGGAGGGAATGACAGCAAACCTCCTCCCACTCAAAAACAATCCCCCCCCCCACACACACACACACACTCAACTCTGGGTGTTGAGCAAATCCAGAAAAATTGAGAAAAGTCTCTATGGCAATAACCACAGCTTCCCAACACTGGAGGAGGCTGAGGGCTGAGTCACCTGCTGGTTCACCAGCGAGTGCTCCCTACACTCATAAACAAAAGCAAAGGGTTAGGTGAGGCCTGGATGCCTTGGAGCTCACTTTGACGAGCTTTCAGGAGGAGCCAAGATACTTAATTTAATTCAGCTGCTAAAAAGCATGGACTTCAGCAGTTCTGTCTAGAAGCTTCCCACCCATTCCTAAAAAAGCCAAGATCCCAAAAGAGTTTGTTAGGGGCCCTCCAAAAGAACAATGAATAAAGAGGACCACCAAGTGTAACTGCCGGTATGATTTTAAAGTCTGCATGTGGTTTGGGTGTGTACAGAAACCAGGCTGTCAGAGCTATTACCTGGCTATTACCCAGGTAATAGCCAGAGTAAAATAGTATTCTTATGCCCCTTAGGATGTCATTTCTTGGTTCTTGTTAGATCCTTTAAGATCCAGACATAGTTCATGTAGAGAAAATATAGCATGCTGAAAACAAGAAAGCATGTTTTGGGATCAAGAGCATCTGTCTACATATGTGTCCCGGCTCTGCCTTTTATTAGCTAGGTCAGCGGTCAGCAAACGCATTAGTCAACAGAGCCAAATATCAACAGTACAACTATTGAAATTTTTTTTAAGAGCCGCATTTTTAAACTTAATCTTCTTCTAATGCCACTTCTTCAAAATAGACTCTCCCAAGCCACGGTATTTTGTGGAAGAGCCACACTCAAGGGGCCAAAGAGCCGCATCTGACTCACGAGCTGCAGTTTGCCAACCACAAAGCTAGGTGACTAGGCAAGTTACTAAAGTTCGTTAGCCCGATTTTCATTATCTGCAGATTGGGATTATCCATGGCTGTTCCTGAACTGTAAGCCGTGGAAAGTCTAACTCTTAAGCTCAAACAATCCAGGAGTTGAGGGACTGATATTACTGAGGACCAGAAGACCAGCAGCAGCTCAGTCTGGGCCGCTCCCTTTCTCTATACCTAGGCCATCTGCTCTGTTACACACTGAGCAGAGGAGAAATGGTTCCAGCAGTTCAGGCCTTACATGCACATGAGATCAGGAAAAGGAAAGAGACTCTCTCCAGTAACCAGTTCTTACGAGAAAGCTTATTACTGTTCCAGAGGCCTCAGCTAACTTCCTCTTATTTCCTGCTGGCCCAAAGGGGTCGCCTGCCATTTCTAAACCAATTGCTGTGGCCATGAGAATGCCATACATGCCCTGATTGGCTGAGAGCTGGGTTCCCCAGCCTATGGATGGCAAACGATTCCTCTTGGATCAACAGGCCCACTGCTGAGCTGAGAGTGGCATCTGCCTCCTGGGAAGGCCAGGGTCTGGAGAAGAGGAGAGAGAAGGATGGATGATGATGCTTACGAAGGCAGCAATTCCAATAAAAGCACCCATTTCACAGACAAGTGTGAGGATTAAATGTGGTGTATGGAAGCACTTAGCTCAGCCCCTGGCACAGAGTAAAATCTCAGAGTTTCTCACAGTGACAGGTAGGGAAGAAGACCACAGATAAAGGGAAATCACAAATGAATTCTCTATCTGGGTCTACAGGCTAGAGAGCATGCTTCTAAACTAGTTGACATTCTATGCAAGTAACTAAACCAACACCGCAATAGCATGCCCCTAACACAATCATTTAGTGTATTAGTGTTAAAGCCATCCCCCAGATGCTTCTAAACCAGTGGTTCTCAACCTTTTTAATGCCATGACCCTTTAATACAGTTCCTCGTGTTGTGGTGACCCCCAACCATAAAATTATATTCTTTTCTTTTTTAAATTTCTTTATTCATAAAATTATTTTCGTTGCTACTTCATAACTGTAATTTTGCTACTGTTAATGAATCGTAATGTAAATATCTGTGTTTTCCGATGGTCTTAGGCTCTACCTAAGCAGCAGTTCTCAACCTGTGGGCTGAGAGGGACAATGTGTCTGAGCCTTTATTTCCTCCCATTAATTTTCTCCCAGTTAACTCCAACCTTTGTCCCCACAGGTGTCCAAAATGCCACTGGACTGTCCAATAGAACTCTTTGCAGTGACAGAAATGTTTTCTGTGCTGTTCAATATGCTGGTTGCTAGCCCCATGTGACTACTGGGCAATTGAAATGTGGCTAGCATGCCTTAGGAGTTGAATTTTTAATGTTAGTTACTTTGAATTTAAATAGCCACATGTGACTAGAGGCTACCGTATGGATAATGCAGCCCTAGACTATAGCTTCGTGGAGGCTGATACAGAAGTCTCTGCTTTCTCCATATCTTGCCATAGCCTCGAGTCAGGTGTGGGCACTTGGAGGGTCCTCCATAGATGCATAAGACTGATTAACCAAGCCAAGCGATTGCAGTTTGCACGAAGTCTTGAATGGCCCTGTTCAGCGAAGGTTAAATAACAGACCCCTTGTAGCTGCGAGGTATCCTGGAGCAAAATGGAGTTAACCCCGGGCACTGAGAATGCAGTGCCGCTCGCTGCATTATCTGCAGCAGGCCTGGCTTCATTATCCAGATCATCATCAAGCCTGTCCCTGCCCGGGTGGGCATGTGTGGCTGGTCATTGTTTGTGTAAATAAGGATGGCCCCCTCATCTTCCTGCTCCTGCCCTTGCCTTCTAAGTCCATGGCCTCCATCCTGGTCCACTGCTCACTTGGGTACATGCTAAGATGGTACAGGCTTGGAAAGGGGAGAGAAAAGCCCACTCCAGGAGCTGAGCAGACAGAATACGTTCTTGCTGGACAGCTTCGAGAGAATCATCCCTTCTACCACTGTAGTCAGGAAACCTCAGGAGTAATTGAGGTCTTCTCAGATCTGAGCATCTCCATGAGCATGTGTCGCCGCTCTCTCCCAACAGGCCCGTGGTCCTCAGGCGGATGACATGTCTCCCCCCATTGTCATCAAGATGATCAAAGCTCTGCCATCTTTAAATTGGATCCAGCGGGTTGGGATTTGGGGGTTGTATTTCAGCGGAGGTCCCGTAGCTTATCGATAAAGGCTCCCCTGCTTCTGAGTGAGCCTTGGAGCTCAGTTTGCAGATGATATCGCCTCTTCTCAGGGCATTTATTATGCTGTGTGCGCCACCTGGAGGCCACTGTCTTAAATGCAGCCTCAGACCCAGCCCCAACCTGTCCTCTCATTCTTTTCCTCCCTCATTTTTTCACGTCAAGGAAGAGACTTCAAAGAATCTGCCTATGCCGAGTAGACTCCATTCTGCTTCTACCTCCTCGGAGTTGGCTTTCTGTGACCCCAAACCCTTCTGACACGGAGTCCTCCGCCTGAGGGAGACTCCCCAACCAGGAAGTTGTTTTAACTCTTCCCAGCCCCTCCCGGTCAAAGGGAAAGAATTTCTCAGACTCATGAAAGACAAGCCTTCAAAAAGACAATGTGGGGCTTCCTGCTTACATCCCAAACCTACAGGAGCTCTGGGCCATGAGATAGCTGAGGCTGGTTCTCTGTGTGGGCCCAGTGGCTGGGATTGAAGATCCAGTCCACCTCACCCACCTTCTGAGGTCACATCTGTACCACACACCACCGTGGGTGCCCCAGATGTGAACACCACCTTAAGGGAACTGGTATCAAATTTTCTATTGGGGTTGTTGCTGTTTGTTTAGTTTTATTGTGGTAAAATATATATATATAACAAAATTTGCCACTTTATCCAATGCCCAAAGCTGTGTAACCAGCACCACTATCCATTTCCAGAGCTTTTTTTGTAATTCTCAACAAAAAACTCCATGCCTGTTACAGAGTAACACCCCATCTCTCCCTCCCCCAGCCCTGGTAACTTCTATTCTATTTTCTGTCTCTCTGAACTTGAGTATTCTAGATGGTGGAATCACCCAGTTTTTGCCCTTTTGTGTCTGACTTAGCCCAATATTTTTACTTGTGGCGGATTTACGTAGGATTTAGAGACCCGGATTCCTTTTCTGTTTACTCTGGAGTGCAGCTGGGAAAGAAGTCGGCAACATGAACCTAAACCTTGCCCTTGAGCCACTGCCAGCCCTGGCTGTGCTCTTGGGCTGTGCTAGACAGGGCTGGGCTGGGCTGGGCTGGGCTAGGCTGGGCTGGGCTGGACCGAGCCTCTGAACACTGCTGTGGTGTTGAGGAGAGAAGCCGCTGCTCAGAGCTCTCCAAACAAACAAGGGTGGGCCCACTGTTTTGGGGGCCCAGGCGAATCAAGTGCTTAGTGGGGATTTCCTTGCCCAGAGATCCTGAAAAGGCTGTCGCTGTGAAATTGGATGATTCAGGGATCTTGCCCCTGCAGAGTCTCTGGGTAACTAGAGAATCTGACCCGGGAGACTCTGAGCATTTGGATGTGTTGGTGGGATGGTTACTTGTGTCTGGGGACAAGCTGAGGATTTGAAGGGGTGGTACCCCTCTCTGCACCCCTCTCTTTGCCCATCCTACGGAGAGCTGGGTGGGGTGTGCACTTCACGGTCAGTGTTTTCGCGACCTAACAAAAGGGAACGTCTTGTAGAAACAGCTATTGCTATATGTGTAGTTTCAGTTATTTTCATATTATGAAACTGCAATTCGGAAAATGCCGCTTCCAGGGGAGAATGGGGATTGGAGCACTGGAGTGAGCCAGGCTAATAGTAACAACTAACATTGATGAGCATTTAATGGTGTAGAAAGCACTCCTCATAGACACGATCTCATTTCTCATCCCAGAGAACACCAAGAAGAAGGAAGGGAGTTAGTAAGTGGCATCACATAGTTTCCAAAAAGCGATGATCATCTCAGAGCTGTAAATGCACTTCAAACCTGAGATACCTCCTTGGCTGGTATCTCAGTAGGAGAAATTTTTTTTGGTTGTTTTTTTATAAAAGCATATTTGACTGGGAATTACTAGTCTAGCAGATGTAATAGGTGCAGGACCTGGGCTCCTTACACTGACCTCTAGGCCGAGGACTTTTAGTGAATAAGTGGGAAATATTGAGTTAAATAATGTTCACATTTTTTTTTTTTGCAGGATTTCTTAGATCCTTTCTGTGGTGTCCATTATGTTATACACACCGTGACTTCCCACAGGGAGGCTAGAGCAGATAACGCTTCTCACTCACAGTTGAGTGGGGATCGTGGCCCTGGGCCCAAGGAGAGAGCAGAACCACCAACCAGTAGGAACAGGGAGGTGCAGGAAGTTGGAAATCAAGGCAGAATGGTCTGAAGCCTGGAGCAGAATAATAGCAGGAGGGTCCTGGAGTGAAAATAGAACGTGTCTGGAGGCAAATGGTCCAGCGGCAGAGCTTCCCGTGCCGTCTGGGTCTTTTCCAACTACCAGGTTGACAGCACTGGGATGGGGAAAACCTGCACACCCTCAGGTTCACGGGCGAGTCCCTCACACTGGCCACACGCCTTCCCATGGGAAGGCAGGCACTGCATGTCCTCTAGCCCTATGGGTATCTCATTACGAGGAGCCATCAACACAGGCCAGGAGGCCCCTCAGTCACGTTTTTTTGTATGACATGTTTATTTGAATGGGGCTTATCTTACGCAAACACTAGAGGCCCAGTGCACAACATTCGTGCATTCATGGTGGAGTGGGGGGCCTCAGCCTGGCCTGTACTCTTTAGCAGTCTGGGAGCTCTCAAGGCATGTCTGCCTGACGGCTTAGGCCCACCATCCTTAGCTCTGAAGCAGAGGCGGGAGAAGCTCCCGTCACCACTGCTGCATTTGCCAGCCGTGAGCCTGGCTTCTGGTTGAGCAGGGCTCCCCCTGCATTGAACATCTGCACCCTGGTGGTCAGTGTGCATCATACTGACCGGTCCTTCTGCTGTTTGGTTGATTTGCATATTAGCCTTTTATTATATAGAATAAAGGTTGTCCAATGTTGCTTTTGTAGCCTCTTACATTAGATTCATTGTACCAGCTGCCACTCTGGAAAGCTTTTTGTGTGCCAACCGCTGTCCTGAGCAGCCTAGAGCAATGTTTTTCATCTGACTCACACACACAAAAGAAAACCTTTGCGAAAGATTTGATTATTTTCTTCATTTTACAGGCGAGGAAACCATGTCTTAGCAATGTTAGGTGTCTTGTTGATTCTACAGTTAGTAAGGTGATAGAGCCCAGACCCCAGATGTTAACCTAAGTAATATAGAGGTTCCAGGTTAATCCATGAGGATTTACTGCCTCATCATATTTGGAAAAGATTGTTAGTTGCCTCACCTTCCCATTCATTCTCTCTAGCTACTTTCCCAGAAGAATCTTTGATTTTAGGAAGATCTTCCAGAATCCCTTTCAGCCTGGCACATTCAATGAGACATAAGCAGACATTGTTGGCTCTAGTTACTGGGAACTCTACTTAAAAGTCTACTCTGCTGCAGGGCAAACCTTGTTGACCTTCTCCTGCTTCCTCCTGGCTAAAACTTAGAGGTGATGGCTAGAGCTTCAGCAGCCATTTTGGAACATGAAGTCCTTGGGAATGGACATCACTTATTAAAAGGAGGTCAAGGCAGGGAGATAGAAGTTTGCACCAATCATAGAACCAACATACCCACAATTGACTGCATAAACAAATTAGCCTTTATTGTATTCAAAACACTTTCATTTGGGTTTTCCATTCTATGAAGATGAAGCTAAGCCTAACAGATCTCCAAGCCATATCTCAAATTGTGTTTCCTGGTCTTAATTTCCACTGGCCTGTCCCATCACTGAATAATTTCCTCCGTCAAGCCCTGTTTCCCTCTCACACCCCATTCCCCTGGGAACCATGTTCCCTCCCTGTCTGACTCAAGTCCTCGGTCCCAGTGACCTCGTCCACACCCACCCAGCCTCTCCCATCCTAAATCCAGCAATTAATACCAACGCCACACATCTGGGCCCTGTGTTCTTGTCAGCACCATTCACAATAGTGTTAGGATGTTTTATACTAACGACTGCTTGGGGAGAAGCATGGTTTCATGTAACAGCACTGCCCTGGTAGGAAAATAGAGGTGACTCTGCCCTTTGCAAGCTGCAGGGCTGTAAGGGGAGAAACTCCACAGGAGCCTGAGACCCCCTGACTTGGCCAGTAATGACTTTTTCATTTTATAGGAAGCAGATGAGATTTTAATGGACTGTGACTGCTGTCTATTTTCTTTAAGCAACATACACTGAGGCCCAGGTGCCCCTTGCAGGAGCTATGATGCATAGTCAGAAAGAGGAAGGTAAAGTTTGCATTCCTACTTGAATGTTTTCTTTCAGAAACCCTGATTTTTTGTGTGTTTTTTCTCACCTGAGGATAATTGTTTCATTGATTTTGAGAGAGAGAGAGAGAGAGAGAGAGAGAGAGAGAGAGAGAGAGAGAGAGAGAGAAATATGAGAGACATATTAGTTGCCTCCTGCATGAGACAGAACCTGCAACTCAGGAACGTGCCCTTGCCTAGAATCAAACCTGAGACCCTTCTGTACCAGGGCCAATGCTCTAACCACTTAGCAAAATGGGCCAGGGCACTTCTTTGCTTTTTATTTCCCCCAATTAATAAGAGGAACCCCAGGCCCTTCTGTGTTGGATAGCACACAATGCCTTTTTTTTTTTTTTTTTTTTTTTTTTTTTTTTTTTTTGTCCTGAAAAAAACAAAACCAAAAAAAAAGAAAAGGTTCATTTCTTGATACAATAAAAATTAGGGTACTCTTACCAGAGCTGAGGGGAGAGTCTGTACTGGACAGTGGGGGACTCCTCAGATGGCTGACAAAATTCTACCTTCCCACAAAGATACTGTTTATATGAGTTTTTACTGCAGTTTCATGGTCCTGTATGTTTGTTTTATGCTATTTTTTGTGCTTGTGTTTTATTTAACCTAAGACATTAAAAGGGATGTGGGGAGAGAGCACATCTTCCCACTGACACTGTCTCCTAGTCATGTTCACCTGTGGACAGCTGTGGGATGCCCCCCACTGCCCCGCCCACTGCCAAGGAAGCAACGCTGGCTCTGGGAAATGGAAGAACCCCATCTCTGCAGAGAAAGGTGTGACGATAATAATCCATTTTCTGAGCACCTACTCCAGCTACAGTTGAAGGATTGTTTTATATATATATATATATTTTTTTTTTTCTCTTCTAATCCTTACAAAGATCCCATAAGACAGATAGTCTCATCTATACATTATCCCCGTGAATAGATGAGAAAACTGAGACACAAAGAGTGGAGTAACTTGTAGTTAGATGCCCGGGTAGACTTCATATGCAGGCAGTCTGGATTTTGCTTACCACCCATTTGACTGGGAAGAAAAAAAAACCCATTGTGGCTACTCGCTGTCCCTGGGTGTCTCGCCTTCCCATTGCATTGAAATAAGAATAAAACATGGTTTGCCAACGAGGGAAGATGATCCTAATTTTGTGAGGCCCCTAGAGCAGTTGTTTGAGCCATTTTGGTTGTGCCAACAGCTCCTGGTCTTATATTCGAGGGTGACACGCCTAGTGACTGCCTGTCCTGAGAGGTTTCCTTGGACACAGGACTTTCGGTGCTAAAACTGGGCACGTTCCAGGCAAACTGGGAGGGTTGGTCACCCTAACTGGTCAGGAACAACTCCCCCAGAACAAAACCCGGGTGACAGCTGGTTCGTGAGCCACAAGCCCCCTCAGAGCTCATACCAAGAAACGGTGAGATCTGGGTGCTCCCAGCCTGGTCAGGCAGGGGCTGCCTGGGATCGAGTTAACTTCCTGATGCAAAAACCAGATTGATCCTGACATCTAAGGGGAAAATGATGGTGGCTAGGAGTGGTTTGAATGAGAACTAAATCTCCACTTCTTTATATTGGGCCATAAATCCCTCTTGGACTCCCCATCAGTCTAGGCCACATTTCATTCCACCGGGCACTCGGAGACAGCACTGTGGGCCTGGCAGACAAGGATTTGTGCTCACTGCTACTGTCCGTTGTGGTGGAGCAGGGCTCAGGGCATCCACAAATGCCATGGGCTCCTTGGCAGCTGACTTGCAGTTGTTAATAGTGTTTGGCTCTTTGTCGGGAGGGATCGGATCCAGCAGAGGCCGTGCGCCTGGCCACCAGCATTCTTTTTTTCTGGTCGTGTGCTGAACAGGAGAGGCAGACATGGGATTGTGGTGCAGGAGGTGGAAGGGAGATGTATAGCCAGAGGCCAGTGGGGAGGGGGCAGGTGCTACAGTGGGTAATGGGGGCAGGCAGGGAAGCAAGGACATAAAAAATGACCACCGTGTGACTCACCTTCCTTTATGTTTCTCATTATATGTGCTTCAATATTCATTCAGCTAATACTCACTAAGCACCTGTGGGGTTTGTGTTCAAGCATGGAGGGTCAGCAGTGAGTACCAGAGATGGAGTCTGTGGAGTAGCATCGGGTGGGGGTGGGGAACGAAGCTTGGAGAAGCCTACATTCGAATGCCCAGGCCTCACAGCCTTGCTGCCTTTGGTGCCTGTTCACTGCAGACTTTATACCTAGAATGTCAGCATGTTCTCTGAAGGATTTGTAAAAACTATATTTTTGAAGCACATTCTTGGGAATGGGGACTGGTAGAGCTGCTCCCCCCACCACCTGTACTTCTTCCTCAAAGAACATCTCTAAGCCAGTCCTCCGACCACCAAGAGCAGCTGTACAGGTGCTCATAGTGCACCAGCTAATTTCCCCCCGGACCTGCCCACCATTTGGTGATACTCCTGCCCACCAGTAGCTACCTGAAAACAATCCTTTCCTCACACTTTGCCAGGGATGAGGCCTTTGAACTTGTTCATAAAAGAGAGCTTACCCTTCTTGACTTCTCCCGAAATCTTGACATGATGCTTTGTTCCTTCTAAAATGCAAATTGATCTTATTATTCTATTCAGACCCGTTTGAGTAGTGGCTTTCAAAGTTTAGTGAAATATATCTTACATTGTGACCCAGCACACAGACACACATCTATATATATATACTAGTAAATATCAGTAAAACTACCTCCTTGACTATTTACACACATTCTCTTTTCTATTGAGGAACATACAGTGGCTGAGAGTATGACAATGTAGCCAGATGCTGAGTTTCAATCTCAGTTCCCCACCTGCTAGCTGTGTAGCTGTATTAGTTTGCTCTGGCTGCTATAACAAAGCACCACAAACTGGGTGGCTTAAAACAACAGCAATTTATTCTGTTACAGTTCTGGAGGCTAGACACCCAAAATCAAGGTGTTGGTACAGTTGGTTCCTCTGAGGGTTGTGTGGATGTGTCTGCTCCATGCCCCTCCGCTAGCTTCTGGTGACAGCCAGCAGCCCTTGGTGTTCCTTAGCTTTTGGGTGCATCGCTCTGATCCCTGTCTCCACCTCGTGGTGTTTCCTCTGTGCTCTGTGTTCCTGTCTTCAGGTGGCCATCTTTTCATAGCATAGCAGTCATATTGGATTAGGGGCCCACTCTACTCCAGTATGACCTTGTCTCAACTAATGGCTTCTGCAACAGTCCTACTTTCAAATAAAGATACATTCTGAGGTACAGAGGGTTAGTGTCTTAGAGAGTTAATATCTGTTTTGAGGACACAGAATTCAACCCACAACAGTGACCGTGGCTACGGCTTTAGTTTCTTCACCTGCAAAATGAAGATAACAATAGTCCCAACCTCTGAGGATCAATGTGTTAATAGAGGATGCATAAAACTCGCAGAACAGTGCCTTGAATATAGTGAAGAATTTATTATTTTCATTCATTATTTTGATATGCTGGTTATGGACCACTGGACTGATTTCACATCCACATTTTAGAGAACATTGCTTTGAATACACCTGATGCATTGCTGTCGTAATAGAATTTCAACTCAACCATGTGGTTTCCAAGGCCTTCATGAAGAGTCCCTGCTGACCACTCGCCCTCCTGTATCAGTCCCCTGAATATGTCACAATCATTCTTGTTCCCGTGGTTTCATGCATGCTCTCCTACTAGACAGCCCATCGCCTAGAAACTCCCACTTTATCCCCCAGGATAAAGAGCATCTCCTCCAAAAAGTCTTCCCTGACCACAATATGTGTGACTGCCCTCCAGTTCTCCCTGCATAACACTCACACACTACATTGTTAATGACAGTTGTTCCCTAGGAATGGCATCTGACTTGTTAAATACTATGTGCCTAACACCAGCTACAGAGCCTGGAAAACTCTTCATTGCCTGCCAATAGCATTTCTTCACCTAACTGAGCCTGATTTTGTTCCAATATCAACAACTCTAGACGATTGAGGGACATCTAAGGGTGAATCATGGTTGTTCTGTTGTACACATGGACACATTCATCCTACCAGGAACTGATCTAGGCATGGGCGGTGTGACCCACTTCTGGTCCATGAGACATGAGGAAGGATTTGCTGGGACAATGTCTGGGAAATATTTCCAGGAAAATTCTAAGCACTCGTGTGAGAGGAACGGGTGCAGGCCTGCCTGGAGGTGAGTGGCGTGGCACCCGTCTCTGCAGCCGTGAGAGGCACCAGGTCCGTGTGAACCTGCGGAGGATGGTAGAGCCAAAGTGTGGGTGGATCAGAGTCCTTGGTAATTCTGCTGATCCTCTACATCCAGCATGTCAAACTCAAAGGCTAACACGGGCCAAATAAACGAGGCATGTGGCCTGCAGGCCACGAGTTTGACATGCTTGCTCTACATTAACCTGCCCTAGAACTGCCCTACCAATGGCCTTCTTCTAATGAGATAATACCTTTTCCTTATTGTTTACTGCCATGTAGGTGATATTTCCTGCCGATTATAGCTGAAAGCAACATAACTGATGCAGACACTCAGTAAATATTCTTGAATGAATAAATGTTTATAAGCTAAACATGCCAAAGGGGAGAAGAGAGCAGAAAACTAGAAAGTTGACCATCTACCAAGAGCCAGGAAGGAGAGGAAACTTTCATGTATATTATTTAATCTTCACAGCAAACGTCACCGCAGCTTTACCCATATTAGGAAACTGCAGCTCAGAGAAATTATGCATGCTTCCCCAAGTCACAGCGTTAATAAGTACTAGAGCTGGGAAATATTTCCTGCTTTATGAGGACTTGTTAAATACTGTGTGCCTACCACCAGCTACAGTGCCTGGAAAACTCTTCATTGCCTGCCAATAGCATTTCTTCATCTAACTGAGCCTGATTTTGTTCCAATATCAACAACTCTGGACGACTAAGGGACATCTAAGGGTGAATCATGGTTGTTCTGTTGTACACATGGACACATTCATCCTACCAGGAACCGATCTAGGGATGGGCGGTGTGACCTACTTCTGATCCATGAGACATGAGGGAGGATTTGCTGTGACTTTTCACTTATAGTACAGGTTGTTTTTTTTTTTAATTCCTTCATCTCCCCTTTTCCCCTAGCCTAGCCATTTCCACTTACCATTGACTTTTCACCAGCTAGTGTACTGGTAGAAGGTAAGCATTCTAATTTTGATCTTCTTCTGGCCACTCCTAACTTTTGACCATACTCCTGTTGATTGACTCTCATTAACTTCCCAGTCCCATCACTCTCCCCATCCTCCCCTCTGGAGTAGGATATGTCACCCCTCCTTGGAGAGCCAGGCCCAAGGGGGCTTTCAAGGGACATTCCCAGGCCACTTGGTCTCCCCAGCACCTCGCCTGCCTCCCAGCCCAGTAATGCTGCAGTTTCTCCGGGGCTGGTCGCAGCCCACACTGGTCTGCTGTGTTGGCAGGAAGCCTGGGTGTGGGAAGTGCATCCCACACATCTAATTCCAAAACACATTATTTTCACTCTACCAGGAGGCTTGTGTAGACACATGTAGCCTACAAGTATATTCTCCCAGCAATCTCGGAAACAACAAGCCTCATTCGTTCGGCTTTCTTGCTGCCTTTCTCTCCTCCCCTTGGGGGGAATGAGTGACAGGAACAGAGAGCACAGTCTTTCCTCCTCTCGCCAGAAGCCTGCTTCTTGCAGCCAGCATTTCACAGATGAATGCAGTAGAAAATGCCTTAGCCGCATCCAGGGAATTTCAAGTGCTTTCCTCCTGTTTCCAAGGGAAAACAAACAAACAGAATAAAAGTGTCCTTTCTGCAGCAAAATGCCAGGCGTTGGCTGAGGAGAGGGCCTTGTGGGCTGGAAACCATATGCCCTCTAGTGGTCATCGGTAGGAAGTCCCAGCCAGATGGTCACTTCTGAGAAAATCAGCCAGCAATGTGGGAGACAGAAAGACAGGATGCCTCAGAACACTTAAATAATAAACTTGAATTCTGGAAAGCCACTTTCTTCAGAATTTTATTTAAAACGCCAAAAACAGGTTGAAATGGACATCCAAGCTGTCCACAGACCCTGGCAGGTTTTATTGATGCTCCTGGCATTGGCCCCACGGCTTACATGAACTTGGATGGGTTCCTGAAGCAAGGATGCTGAGCTGGAGGAAACCCACTTGCCAGAATTCCTCCTGAGAAGGGAAGGCTGTTTCTGATGGGAAAATATTGCTGGTGCTGGCTGGACCTGGGGGAGAAGCTGTTTTTTAGTGCAGCCTGAGAAGGGGAAAATGAAAGGGGTGAATGAGAAAGTGAGAAGGCCAGATGTGGGAAGCCACAGTGTGTGGGTTCTCCCAGTGCCTGCCAACCACAGCCCCCAGCAAGCCTGCAGGTGAGTCTCTGCTGCCCACCAATGCGTGAGGGGATCGTCCGAGTTGGTGCAAACGTGTGAGGAGCACATGAGCACAGGAGGGGGTGACCTAGGGAAGTACAGGACGTAAGCCCAAGAACTCACAGGTAACCTGGGAAGCGATTGGACCATAATTATCTAGGTTTTACCAGATTTCTCGGAGGAGGAGGAGGAGGAGGAGAATCCTTGCTGGTAAAGTTAAACAGGCATAAACTCAGTTAAAGTACATCTTTGGCTTGGGTTTCCAGACACAACAACTAAACTAGCCTGAGTGATAAAATTCACATAGTGATAACAATAATGTACTTTGATAATGGTCCATGCCAACTCAGAAATGAAGAATGTGGCATTCGGGTTCAGGAACAAAGCCTGTGATCTTTAAACCATGTAATAAGCTGCTGAGATTCCTCCAGGTTTAGTTAAATTTCCCAAAGGGGGTAGGGTGGGGGAAGACAGACTGGGATGAGCAAGCCAAGGTCCAGGAACATGACAAATGAGCTGTAGATCCAGGACTCGAACCCAGGCCTTTCATGGCAAACCCCACACTTTTCTCATGTCCCACGTGCCTTCTCCTACAGAAAGCCCATTTTTATTGTTGTTGTTTTTTTATGGTGAAATCATTTCAATTGAGAAAAGCTCATAGTCAGATCCTTTGCTCTGACCTAGCCTGCTGCCTTCCTATTAGTACTAGAAAAATCAGGGTTTTAGCAGCCCTAAAACGGCTGACACATCTGATAAATATCTAGCTCTTTGTCTGAGGATAGGACCCGGCTGACCAAATAAAACTGAAATAAAGCGCACATAACTGCTCTTCCAGTATCTTTCCTATGTGCCTGGAAGCCGTTTTCTTCTTTCCCTTGAGATTTCTCTCCTCCAAGATATCCAGGAATGCGGCTTGTTAGTGTGCATCACCTTACACATCCTAGTTGAGAGAGCAGGGCCAGGTGTTATTTATCTTTGCCTCCCTGGGGTCTCGCACCTTTGGGGCACCTTTTGGTAAATGGGGGAGTGGACAAATGCTCTGCTGCAGGCAGCAGGAAGGAGCATTCACATGCTGCTTCACTCTTCCAGGGAGGCACGGCAAAGGGAAAACAAAGGGCTAAGCCATATGGGGCACACATCACCTCAACACTGGTCTAGAGAGCTGCACCCCAGAATCAGTCTCCTCTGACGTCTTCCATGTTGCCTGATGGTTCATTCAGATGCTTCCAAATGCCATTTCTCTCCTCCCCGCTGACCTGTTTAGGCCTGAGTGATAAAGCAAGGATGATTTGGTGGCATTTGCTTTGTTTCTCCAATGAAAGAAAGACTTAGATTTACACAACTTTTTTTTTTTCCTCCAAGGAGCTCAGCACGCTTGCCCAGCTGGTGTCTCATTTGTCTTCCGTTTCATCCCTGTGGAGTCAATAAAGGGTGTGACGTTGGTATTAGGACCAGGGAAGGTAACAGAGCATGTAGGTTTAATTCCTACTCACCACAAGAGAGCCCATGAGCCCTTCTCACACATTTGCCCGTTTATGTGGCACACAGAAGATCCCTGCCCACAAGCAAGCCCAACCTGCTAAGTCTAACAATGAAAAGACAAGTTAATGCAGAATTACATTACCATGTGATAAGAGCAATGCTGCAGGGGTGGGTTAGTATGGGTGTGGAGAATCTGGGGTGGACACAAAAGGGAGAGAGTAATTGATGGGTTTAAAAAAGTAAAGCTTCAGCATAAAGCATAGTAGGTGAAATGACTGAAAAGACAGCATTAAAAACTTTTTAATTAGTTAGATTAATTAAATCAGACTTTCCACTTACCAAAAATCACTGTACCTTACATGTTATCCGTGCGTGATTGAGAAATTGGATGAAAGGACTAAACCATGTTTCTCTTAATAATCACAAAATAAATAGAAAAACTACCACCGCCCCCAAAAAGTAAAGCTTTAAATAAGAGTGTTAAGCCAGGATATGGAGAAATTGGAACACTTGTGCAAGGATAGTTTGATTGTAAAATTGTTCAGCTGTTATGGAAAACAGTTTGGCAGTGACTCAAAAAGTTAAGCACAGAATTATCAATCATATCACCCAACAAGTACACTCTTCAGTATTTATCTGAGATCACTGAAAACACGTACTCAAATATTTGTACACACATGTTCATAACAGCATTATGCACAGTAGCCAAATGGTGGAAACAGCACAACTATCCACCAGCAGATGAAGAGAAAAGCCAATTGTGGTATATCTATTCAGCCATCAGAGAGACTGAAGTACTGGTACACACTACAACTTCGATGAACCTAGAAAACATGGTGGTTAGTGGAAGAA
Organism: Pipistrellus kuhlii; assembly: GCF_014108245.1. Lineage (NCBI taxonomy): Eukaryota > Metazoa > Chordata > Mammalia > Chiroptera > Vespertilionidae > Pipistrellus > Pipistrellus kuhlii. Next base: position 48,826,867 of record NW_023425573.1, on the reverse strand, counting down.
GCTAGAAACAAACAGTTTCATGTTGTATGATTCCATTTCTATGAAATGTCCAGTGTGTGCACATCCTTAGAGACAGAATGCAGATCGGTGGTTCTCAGGGGCTTGGGAGGGGGTTGAATGGGGACTCGGTGCTTAAGGAGTGTGAGGCTTTCTTTTGAAATGACTGGATAGCTACCTAACGTTGTGACTGTCATAGATACCATGAAATTGTTTACTTTATAAGCGTTAACTTCATGCTACGTGAATTTCACCTCAATCACTTTATAAAGTAAAGCTGGAGCCAAGAGGCCGCTGGGAACGGGAACAGCAGCATCTTGACAGATGGGCTGGAGGAGGACTTCAGCGTCAGAGAGAGCAGTGTGTGTAAGAGGAAAGCAGCACAGAGCACAGTGTGGCGGTGTGTCTGGGCTGCTGGGCGTAGTCTTGCGTGCTGGGCGGGGGTCTACAGGAGTCAGGGTTGGAGAAGGTTCTTCCAAGGATAGATAAGAAGACAGCAAATAGGTCCTAGATATATTTTTATTAAGTCTCTGTGTCCTATTGCAGGCAATTCCATTATTTAGACAGCTGATCAAGTGAGGGCAGGAGTGGGCCCAACCAGGGGGAGTTCCCAGCACTACACAGAGCAGACCAGGCTTCCAGGGACCAGAACTAAGATTTTCTCAGAAACTGCCAGTCTTGGTCTGTCTCTAACCACCACTTGGACAGATGACCAGTCCTGGATCTAGATTTCTATTCCATACGGCGGAACTGGAGTCATCTTTGCTGGGAACCTTCTCAAACCTTTAAGTTATACTCCCAGGCCGAGGTTCTCAACTTTATACTGCCTCAGACCCCGAGTGTTTCTTCATCAACAAACTGAAACAACATTTCATCTTAGTGGTGGTTCTAATAATCGTGCTGTAGTGATCAATGATATTCTGTGTAAACAATCTTCTGAGATATCTGCAACAGGCAAAACATGATATAAAAATACCCATGACTTCTGCTGAAAAGTCACGGGAGCTGCCAACACTATGGTGGCTGATGCCTCTGTTCCTGATAAAAAGAAAGGCTGTTTCCAGGGGAAGCTCAAAAATAAAGATGCATTTCACAGATCCCAGCTTAAGGACCCGTGCATTACAACCGGAAGGGAGGTTGTGGGCAGTAGCTAACACTTTCATCCCACACAATGATTGTCACTCCTGTCCAACAAAAACAATTGAAAAACTGCACTGCCAACTTGGCTCAGGTCTGTTCTCAACAAGGGTGGACACGGGCGAGGGGAGATGTGAGGATCTGGAGGAAAGCAGTAGCGGGAGGGGTGGGCAGGAGGGCTCTGCGAAGGGGTGTCAAAGGGCACGGTCAGCAGGAGGGAAGCGTTTAGGAGGCTCGTAGGCCTCCCACCTGCTTAGGTGGCTGGGAATGTTGAGGTGTGTGCAGATTTCTCTCTGTAAAACTGGCTGAGCAAGTTCTGCTCAATGAGGTTTGTGGACAACCAACTGAGCAGGTTTTCTGTAATGACAGCTTTGCTTAAGCAGCTGTGTGTGTGTGTGTGTGTGTGTGTGTGTGTGTGTGTGTGCATGTGTGTGTTTATGTGGAGAACACATGTAGAAAACACTCCCCAGAACCTGCTCTTGTCGGGCACATGGTAGAGGAAGGAGAAGGCCCAGCTCAGTGCAGTGAACCTCTCCTTTCACCCTAACGACCATAATGCCAATCTACCCCCTACTTTAAAGAATCCCATTCTCTGCAGTGACTAAGTGGGCACCTAGAAAGAATGGCTATTACATGTGTGCCTTCCTCTATATCCCCTCAATGTAGCCTCAACTCCCTCTTCTCCCCTGTGATCCTTCTATGCCCTCTGCTTAAATGCCAACTTGATCTCCAAGCCCCGAGGTGGCCTGGCTCTGACAACCTCCCTCCCAGGCTCACCATTAGTCACTCCCCCACCCTTCCTTGTCCACACAGCAGGACTGGCCCCTGGACTCTGAGCTTCCCAGACCCTCCAGACCCTCCTGTGCTGCTCTGGCCCTTCCGGGATCTGTCTCCACCACCAGGTGAGGACAAAGACTGTGTCTTATTATTCAGGTTTAGCCTCAGCACCAGAAGAGCTGAGAGGAGTGAATTACAATTTGAAGGACAAGCTAATACTGACCACATTCAGTGGAATCTGGCTGTTTCCGTCTTGTGTTAGTCGCTCAGGCTGCCATAATAAAATACCACAGACTCGGTGTCTTCAGCACACAGGCGTCTGCTTCCCATGGTTCTGGAGGCCAAAGGCCAGGATCAAGGTGCCAGCAGGTTGGCTTCTCCTGAGGCCTCTGGGCCTGCAGACCTTGGGCCGCTTTCTCACTGTGCCCTCGCGTTCTTTCCTCTGTGCAGGTGCCTCCTGAGGTCTCTGCCACTCCTTGTAGAGGCACTGGTCCTATTGGATTAGAGTTCATTCCAACAGCTTCATTTTAACTTAATCACTTTCATCTGAATCTTTACAGATCTTCCTCCACTTTCTGAGGTACTGTGGGTCAGGGCTTTGACACAGGATTTTTCAGGACACACAATTCAGACCATAAGAAGTCTGAAACAATTCACTGAGCAGAGTAGCTGGTGCCCCGAGGCAATGAAATGGTTTTGCATTTTCTCTTCTGCTCCTACTCCTTTTGCTGCCATTTAGGCTTCATGATAAATACAAAGTCTGGCAAACTGAGATGGAAGAACCCTGGGCACGAGCCCTTCTCCCTTTTCAGACTTCTCCCTGGCAGAGCTAGAGCTAGAGGGATACCTAGAGAACATTACACACTCACACTTGCTCAAAATTGAAGAAAGGCTCTTATAAAACATCCAGACCAATTTGAAAATAACTGAACATCTACTAATCACCAAATTGGAGACACACTTGGTCTGATTATTTACTGGAGACCTACTCAGTGAGCAAACCCAGAGCATTTAAGGGAATCAACCATGCCATGTTGGGTCCTTCTGAATCCTCAGAGTGTGGGCTTCCCACTCTGCTGGTTCTTGCTGCCTTGTGGGCTTGGCCCTCCTCAAACAACGTCTTCAGCACTGCTGAGGCAGGTGCGCTGCTGGGCTCAGGTTCATCTTTAAGTTTCATTATGGAAGAGGGAATCGTGTTGCTGCAAAAATCCATGTGTTGAAGGCCTAACCCCCAATGCGACCATATTTGGAGATAAAGTCTTTAAGGAGATAATTCAAGTTAAATGAGGTCATGAGAGCAGGACCCTAATTTATCGATAATAGGACTGGTGTCCTTATAAGAAGTGGAAGAGATACCAGGGCTCGCACGCTCGCTCTCTTCACATGTGCACAAAAGAAAGGCCCTGTGAGGTCACAGTGAGAAGGCAGCTATCTGCGAGCCAAGAAGAGAGCTCTCACCAACCTTGATCTTAGACTTCCAGCCTCCAGAGCTCTGGGAAAATAAATTTCTGTTGCTTAAGTCGCTCAGTCCATACTATTGTATGGCAGCCCAAGCAGAGAATATAAGCTTATAAGGAATGCCGAATCCCAGGTTCCACCCCAGGCCTACTGAGTGAAAAACCACCATTTGACCAGGTCCATTCATGTGTGCATTGTGGCATGAGAAGCACTATTTAGGAATACCTACTGCCTTAAAACTCAGTGAGGCTTTTGTTAGAGTAAAATGGACCTCTCAAGAACCTCAGCTCTACTGGGAGCTAACAGACAAAACAAGTTAGATGTAACTGAATAGACATCTGGTGCTTTTGTCTGTCCAGCACTAACTACCCTTTCTGTTGGAGAACTGATCTACCCTATGTAGTTTCCACAGGGCTAGTCATCCACATCAACCACCTGTCTGTGGGTGGACCCATCATCCAGGCCTAGCCAGTCACGCTACTCCATCTGCCTGTACCCTGTGTCTGTAAAAGCATATAGCCAAACAGGTCCAAGCAGGCTCCTCTGAGATTTGATAAATGGATGTTAATAGAGAGAAGGTCTCTCTCTTCATTAACTGTAAGAGCATAAGTTTACAGCTGCCAGGTTCCAGCTGTAAGAGAGAGAGAGAGAGAGAGAGAGAGAGAGAGAGAGAGAGAGAGAGAGACTAACCTGCAAAGAAAATCAGAGATGACCAATGAGAAAGAGAGACCCGACAGCATGGCTTGCAGCCCTCCCACCCCCTCCCCAATGCCCCCAATCCAGCTGCACCCTTGGATTTACCAATTCCATAAGCCAATTCATGCTTGCACTAGTATGAGATGTGACCAATATTTTTCAGGTATTAGTATGGTTCTTCTCACAAACCCTGTTTGCTATAGGCCACTAGTATATTCAGTCCAGAGTTTGATCAGTCTAATAGGGGTGTCGAACTCAATCAGAGAAGGGGCCAAAATCTAAAATCCAGCCTAAATCGCGGGCCGAATGGTTTACTGAACAGTCATAAACTGTCATTGTGATGGAAACGCAGCGGAGTGCAGTGATGACAGCACGGTGCGGGCCACATTGCAAGGCCTGGTGGGACGGATTTGGCCCGCGGGCCTTGTGTTTGACACATGTGGTCTAGTACCTACATATTTTTGTATCATACACCAGGCATCAAGCTGAGAGCCAGGGACTCTGAAGAAGGCATAGTCCTTGCCTTCAAGTTGCTGACAGCCTGGAAGTTGGGGCTAGTGAGGAGTCAAAGATGTGAGCAAATCACACAATAAAGATGCTAAGTACTGCCCTGGAGCTCTTAGCTCCATGTGAAGAATTGACAAATGAGCTAGCATTTAAGCAGAATCCTAAAAAGTAGGGATTTCCCAGGAGTTTGATATGGGAAATGGTGTTCCAAGCTGGGGGGTTAGCATGTACAAAAACAGGGATCTATGAAATACAACATGTGTGGCCTGGTGGGTGCACTGGGACTTGTCTACAGAGGGGCTAGATGAGGGAGGGGGGTGTGAGGAGAGAACAAGAAGATAGAGAGGAGCTTCCCAGCCAGGGCATTGGGTTGGATCTTTAGGCAGCAAGGAGCTAATGTGGGTTTGTGAGCTGAGAATTATGAGCAGATTCATTGGGTGAGATGCCTCCAGAGGCTGAGTGGGATCAGTGAACTATGATGCCTCGGATGGCAGAAATGTCTCTGGTACATGGTAGTATTTAATAAATATTTATTGACTTGAGCGACAGTGACAGTCTTGATGGAGGGGACTAAAGAAAAAGGGAAATTTTTTAAAAGACATGTTTGAGCCCAAATCAATAGAACTCATCAAAACAATGAGAAAGGAAAGAATTAAGAATGATTTAGTGGTTTCTCTCTAAAGTGACCGGATGGGAGGAAATCAGAAAATGGTTGCAGGTTTCCAGCTAAAGATATTAGCCTCACTTTGAGCAATCAGATGGGAAAGGCCTGGAACCAGCAGACAGCAGAGCTCCAAAAAGAGGCCGAGCAAAAGAAAGGAGGCCCAGGAACCACGGCCACGGAGATGCACTTCAGAGAGTGTTAGTTGCGGGAATTCACTTTAGAAATGCCAGGAATTGTTCAAATTATGATTCTTCAAAGGAGCATGTCATACTCTAGTTCCTTTTAAATCATTATTTAGAACAAAAGTATGCCCCCTTCCCCCGCACACCTTCATGCCCCCAAACCAACTTCCAAAATGCCTCTGCATTGCAATTAGACAAAGGGGGGATGAAACAACCAAGACTCCAGCAGTCTGACCCTTGGCATGCCTGGGCCACACACACTACAAGCTGTGGAGGTTTGGCTGGCAGCTGATGTGGACCAAGCAGAGGGAGAAACAGCATCAGCATCTGCTGAACCAGACTACGTTGGAAGTACGGCTGCCAACCCCAGGGTAAACATGGAGCCAGGAGGCCTTCCAGTCTTTCATTTTCCTGCCAAACTGGCCACATGCTTGCTCTCCCTTGCTGGGAGTCCCTGCCTGGTCCTCCACGGGCACCTGGTAAGACGCCATGGTCCTTGCAGTGGGCACACACATGAGCAAAGGGAGCAGGCCACAGTGGCCAGGGGGCCAATCTCCCAGGGCCAGTTGTACCATTGAAGCTCAGCCACATGCTCTGGTGCAGCTGAGGTTGGTGAACCTATCAGAGTGTGGAATATTTTTCTTTAAAAATAGACTTAACATAGAAAGCTTTTTCTACTATAAGTTACACAAGCATACTGTAGAGCAGTATGATAATATGGGCTATTTGAGGTTTTGTAGTGTGTGTGTGTGTGTATGAGAGAGAGAGAGAGAGAAAGAAAGAAAGAAACCTTTGGAGCCAAAAGTTGTCCCCGAAGAAAGGGTTGATTGAGACATATGCTCACAGGAAAAGGAGGGGGTCCTGGGATTTGCAGCCAGATGAAGAGGGATGTCCACCCAGGGTGCATGGAGCTCCTTAGTACAGTGAGTTTGGAGAAGATGTAAGTTGTGTTGGAAGAATTGGCACTGGCTACAGGTAAGGGGATCGGGAAAAGGTGAAGCAGGGAAAGTTGAGGTGCAGGTGAATAGTTCGTCAGGAAGAAATATTGGATGCTTCTGGATTGGTTGTAGGCAACTGTGAAATGTTCACGCGTGAGCAGGATGGGGTGACATCTGGGGGCAGGCTCACCTTTCTAGATAACCAGCTGAGGTAGCTGCCATGGATTCTAAATTTCCGCACATACTCAGGAATGTGCACAGTGTCTTGTTGGTTTCAGCCACGGCTGTTACCTGATTAACTTCCCTTCTCTCTCCCACCCTCCGGCCTTCTGTGATTGAATTTAGGACATCTCAGAATTTTTCTCTCGTTAGCATATAACTGAAAGGATCCTGTCCAACACTGGGAAGCTGGGAGGAGGAAGGGGGTGGGGTGGGGAATTTTTACTCTTTGTCCTTTCATATATATATATATATATATATATATATATATATATATATATATATAATTGGCAAGTGTGTCTAAAATATATATATATATATATATATATATATATATATATTTTAAACACACTTGTTAATTTTCAAATAAAACTTTCTTCAAAAAGCATTGAACATGTTAATCAACCAGAAGGACAGCCTATTATTTAATAGAATTCCAGGGCCTGTGTGTGAACCTGCATCCCCGAACATCGTGGTTTCAAACAGATGCTCTTAATCAAGTCAGTACACGTTTCTGATGACTGACTACACCAGAAGGCGGCCTTCTGTCTAAGGTCCCTCTCTCTCAGCCTCCCCCCCCCCCCCCCACCTCCTTGCTTTCCTCCCTCCCTCCTCCTGCAATGCCACCAGGGTCAGGTGAGAACTTGCCCTGAGAATGTGTGTAGGAGAAGGGAGTTACCGCAGTGGTAAATACGAGAGTCACTGGCTACAAAAACTCTTGTGAAACAAGATCAAGCACTGGATTACTTACAAGTTCATAGGGAACTTGACACTCACCCAGGCTAACCCAGGTTTATCACACCCCATCGAGGTTAGTGTGGAATTCATAACCAGGGCAATGGCCACGTCTAAAGCTGGTGTGTCCCTGTGTTGAAGGCAAGTGGTGCGTCTTCTGGGCTGTTCTCCCTTAGTGAGAGCTGGATTCCGACTGGTGGAGGTGCCTTGGCTGCCAGCCTGGGGCAAGGCCACCCCGAGCGTAAATCCCAAGAGCCCCCTCAGAAAAATCAAACGACTTAGGCCTCACTGGCTCAGAAACCATTTCACAAGGGCAGAGATAATGAAGTCCCATTTGGGGAATTTAATTAAGAAATGAAGTAAAATTGAAAAAACATAAAGGCTAATTTGGAAAACAGTATACTCTCTGTTACATTTTTGATGCTCTTTAAATATAGGAAACATGGCAGCACCAGTGATAGGTAGTTCCCTTGCATCCTGTGCCACTGCCAGCTGCCCCTGCCCAAGGACTGCATGGCTCTGGGTGGGGCGGACTGTTAGGGAGGGAGCCTGAGAAGCCTCCTATCTCCTCCCTCCTCTACCACCCCCATCAGAGCGCAAGTCCTGCTACCCCCACCACTAACCCTCTATCTACGGTCCTCCACGCTTTTATTATTTAATTTTTGGGTACGTATTTGTTTAACATCAACACATTTCTGGGCCAGGTTCTGGTCTCAGAAGGGCTTTGTGGGTGGTTTATGCTGTCTAGACCCAAGGACAGCTGCAAACACCTTTCTAAAGAGAGGTTAGGAATTCTGACCCCTAAGTGACGATACTCCTTTCTCTGGGAGCAGGACTGAGTTATGTCCAGCTGTCATTCACAGATATCATCAAGAGAAGGGGGTACACACCACCCAAAACAAGATCAGCCGTGTTACAGGGGATATCCCACGTTACATACAGATATCACAGTTCAAAGGGAAAATTACAAAATCTTTGTAAGATAAATGTGCAGTCAAAATGGTATCACTGCTGTTGGTAAGCCAGCGGCTATACTAACCCATGTCATGTTTTTTAAGAAGCATCAATAAAAGACTGTTATAGAGGACATGGAGAAATGGGAACCCTTGTGCATTGCTGGTGGGAATATAAATGATGCATTCCTTCATTATGTCATTCCTCGAAAAATTAGCTATAGCATGGCTGGCCAGTGTCAACCTATGAACCAGGAGGTCACAGTGTGATTTTGGGTCAGAGCATATGCCCTGGTTGTGGGCTCAGTCCCCAGTGGGGGATGTGCGGGAGGCAATCTCAGATGTCTTTGCTATGGATTCTGCTGCCCTCCTCACCTGCCAGCCTTGCCATCTATAATTGCTCCTCTTCTTCACTTTCCTGGAATATTGGTGCCCCACCTGTGCCTGTAATTTAAGAGAGTAAAATCCTTGCACAAGCTATTCCCAGATCACTTCAGCCAACAAGCATTTATTAAATATGTAATAGATACAAGACATTAAGGACCTTGAGCTTGAGCAATCAGTAGCCATCAATTACATTTATAATTAACCAAACAGATATTTATGTATGTGATTTAACCTACATGTAGGTAGAGTAGGTGCCCAGTGGAAAGTGCCAAAGGCTTGCCCACATTATCTTTGTCATATTGCCCAATTTGAAATTTGCAGGGAAATCTGGAAAGCCAGACACACCCAACTGCTGCCACGAAGGAGACTCATGGTGACCGAGTCTTTCTGGAGCCTTTCACAGTATTGCAGTATTAGCTAGGGAAGGTCTCAGAGGGACACTGGAAAGGCACGTTTTTGTGGGGGCAGGGAAAATTGAATGTCTGAAGCATCAGCAGTGTCCAATCAAAGCTGACCTAAGGAGTAAACCACTTTGAGTAACCTTGTGCAACCAAAGGTTTAATGAGGACACCTCGCATCAGGGGAGGAAATATCTAAGGCAAAAGAGAATGGAAGGAGAGGCACTGAGAGGGAGTGGCCTCCCCCAGGTTTGTCCTGGAAGAGCCCTGAGCATAGCTCATGAAGAAAGGGCCACCACCTCGCGGTGCCTCCCCACCTTGCGGTGCCTCCCCACCTTGCGGTGCCTCCCCACCTGGCCTCCACCTGAGAGAGAACAGATGGAGTGCAGAGCCAGAATGCATCAGTATCTCCCATGTCATGTGAATTCCCAGAGCTGAAGAGGCCTCTTTGAGGCTCCCAACCTAACACTCCTGAAGCCTCTGTTCTGTACAGAGAATGGCGCTGTCCACACCTAAGATGCACAACCCTTTGGACCCTCCGGCATGGAGTGGGACTGGCCAAATCACTTTGTACATGACATGGAACCTGGGACCAGCTTTCCTTTGGTGGCCTGCCATCTTGTTCACGTGCCAGAAAACAGCCGTGAGCAGAGCTTAATGGAGCTGAAGGAAATCATCTGTAATGAGCATTAATAAGCACCAAGGGTGAAGCTATTAGGGGATTGGAACAGGAATAAAACTGTCTTTTTAAATGGTGTGGGGGATTTGGGGGGGTCCATAGAGCATAGCCCTTGTTCTTGATGCTCTATCAAGCTCAGGAGAGCATTCCTGTGTTGTTTTGTAACTGGCAGATTTTCTATGACTTTCTCATTTCTGTACTTGTAAATAGATGAACCAGGTGGACTGGGGACTTATTGATATTAAACTTATTTAATATTAGAATTTCAAGAATTTTTCTTGAAATGCACTAACTATAATTTTACCCTTTTTTTTTTTTCTTTTTTTTTTTTTCTCTTTTGCTGTGGGGATGTGTGCTGTGAGAACTTGGGTTACCTGAAACTATGCTTCCTACAATCCCCTTATGGTTCTGCAGTAGAGTTGGCCAAAAAAATAATAAAAAAATAAGAATAAAGGAAGGAAGGAAGGAAGGAAGGAAGGAAGGAAGGAAGGAAGGAAGGAAGGAAGGAAGGAAGGAAGGAAGGAAGGAAGGAAGGAAGGAAAAAAGGAAGAAAGGAAGAAAGGAAGAAAGGAAGAAAGAAAAGAAAGAGAAGAAAAGAAAAGAAAGAAAAGAAAAGAAAAGAAAGAAAGAAAGAAAGAAAGAAAGAAAGAAAGAAAGAAAGAAAGAAAGAAAGAGAAAGAAAGAAAGAAAAAAGGAATTTGAATATGATTGGAATGAAGGAGAAGTCGTTATTCTCCAAAGGTGACAGGCACCACGGTGCAGACAAGTCCCGCTTATCCTCGCTCTCTCCTGCCTTGTGTCCAGCCCTTCCCGTCTGCTACTGCCCCAGAGCATGCTGGGCCCTCCACCAAATGCTTGTCTGCAGACCATCAGAAGCAAGTTTTGCAGGAATCACATCCTTCACTAGCTCTCCTTCATGATCCTGCTCTGGCAACTGGATAGAGCGGGATTCCCAGACAGCTTCCCCTGCAAGTTCCACACTGCCCACCATGCCAGCTCTTTGGGGAGCAGATGAATGACTTTTCTCTGATTCCCCCAACTTTTCTGGCCTTTACGACCCCAGCTTCTCCCATAGTGTACAACGGATTCCTTCCTCCGTCATACGTCCAATGGTCCTGCTTCCCTGCTTACACCCTGAGTCCCTTGCCTCGCCATGTTGGAAGCAATAAACCAGCCACTGAGTTTTCACAGCAGAGCTCAGAGTTGGCTCCACACGTCTCATTCCTGCAGAAATGTGTACAGAGTAAAACTCAGGACCTATGAACAATTCCCAGAGAAATAAAGATAACCCATAGGAGACACTATTCTATGTAAACCCCCTCTCTTGTGATTTAAATTGAGGACCTGGCCTGGTAAAAGGGTAAGAAGTTATTGTTTTAAGTTGTGCTTTTTAGACTCCAAAGATAGCACTGGGAGCATCCTTCTTTAAAAGGCCCCAGTCTTACCTGTGAGTTCACAGTCATGCAAAGGGAAAGGAAATTGGAAGCCATAGTTTTATACATGGTTTAAATGGTAAGGTTCCTATCTTTAGTCTTGAGCTGTGTATAGATAGCAACAACAGTCACCATAAATATTTTTTTCACCTTCTGGAAGTATATTACACAAGAGATCTCCCAACCACTGACTTCCTTTATTATTCACATATTTCACCCACTTACATACCCCCCAGTGTCTCATCTCAGTCTCTGCCAAAGGCAGTTTCTCCTGATTATCTCGTGAACTCCTTCATGAGCCAAAAACAATTCTTGTCTGCTTTCTTGCTTTCTCTACACTTTCTTAGGTGCCCAAGAGACTATGCTAAGCCCCAAATGCCTCATCTGTCATGACATGAGAATATTCTGCCATGGAGCATTAGGGTAGCAAGAGGACTCACACACAGCATTGTGTGCATTACCAGAATGTCACACACACAAAGGAAAATGGCATTCAAGAAAACCTTATTAGTCACCAGAGAAGCATCTGCCCACGATAGAAAGATGTATACTGTTCAGTGGACAAAATAAAGAGCTAGAATATAAATGATACCAGACAACAATAACAGAAAACCTGGGAGAACCGAATTCTATCTAGTCATAACTCTGCACTAACTTGCTATGCAGCTATGGGCAAATCACACACAACTGTCAGAGCAGGAAATGCTAATGATCCCAATATACATTCACCCTTCTAGGGTGACCACAGTTTATCTGAGCATGTGACAACCAGGAACAAAGACTTCATTTCCCAGCCTTCTTAGCAGCTAGATGTAGTCATGTAACTAAGTTTTGGCGAATGGGACGTAAAAGGATCAACAACTATATGGAAGTTTCCAGAAATTTCTTTAAGAGATAAATGGGACTGTGCCCTTTGCTTTTTCTCTCCTTCCTCTATCACCCTACTTCTAGGGTTGTGAAATGTTAAATGGAATTCTGTATTGGACCATGATGTCAAGAGCCACACTCTAGTGACTGTGACATTAAAATCTGTGAGGGCCAAGGTTGCCAGTGACTGAGAATCCCCCACATCAGACTTTTATGTGGTAGAAAAAGAAATTTCTATATTGTTTTAGCCACTGTTTTTCAGATCTCTGTTACACATAAATCGAATCCTAATTTTTATATTGTATTTAAATGCCATAAAATTAATAAGATAAATATATAATTAAAATGTTATTATGCTAAAGGCCCTGGCCAGGGTGGAGAGGGGGTAGGAATGGGAGGGGGGCAATGGGGAGAAAAGGGGGACATAACTATGTCCCCCTTTCAACAATAAAGAATTATAAGAAAGTATTGTATTAGCAATATTTTAACAATATGTATGTTTTAATTAGTGGAAACAACTGATATTGCAGTTTTCTGGAGACTTTTGAGGTTAAATAATCTTTATCCTCAAAAATAATGGGATGCTCTGCTCTGGAGGTCGGACAGAAGTTGAAAGGGAATAGAGGAAGAAGTAGGAGTAGAAGACCAGTCACAAGCTTGCCTTTTCCCACTTCCCACATCCATGTGGTTAATCTACTTGGCATGTTGGAGAAAGAAAAACAAAAGCAGATGGAGGAAAATCACCTATGGCCTCACCCAAGCTCAGTAGGGTAATCAACAACATCGCCGAGATTTGTGCCCAGAATTCCAAGTCGTTTGTGTAGCTGGGCCTAGTTTCTCTAGGACTCATGGTGCGAGCTCTTTGAGTCTTGAGTGATCCAGGGATATCTGTTTTGCTTGCTCCTTTCGACACCAGCCTTTGTCACTCTCTGTCTGTACTTGAGCTTGAATCTTGACAGAGCTCCTCACTCAAATTCCCTCTAGAATTCTGAACCTTTTTATCTTCGCCTTCGTTGTTCCTCATTTCATCTGTTTCAGCCCTCGCCTCTCCTGGCTCTCTGCTAAAATGCAAAAGAAGCACTTTTTTTTTTTTAAATGCTCAACAATCCCTTCATCCAAGTGTATAATTACATCTTGTTCCCGTGTCAACTTGGAGACAGAACACAGAGCCGTCACTGATTATCACAGAAATCCCTTTACTTCAAGCACTTTGATCTCATTTTCCTGATCTTGATTGAAGCTTTGTGGGTCACAGAGAGAGGTCAGATCAGGCAGCACCTGAGACAGTTCTCCTAAAGGCCCTCCCTGATACCCAGCAGCATTGGGATCAGAGCAGTTTCTCTCCAAGGCTTTTTCCTATGGGGCTCTGAACCCCTCTGGTTCTCCCTCCTTGACTCTCCCACCCTGCTCCCTACTCCCTTTTCTGCAGAGCATTGGAGCCCTGCTCACACTTGGAACCCGTTTTCACAGAGCCCATCCCTGCAGACTTATGTTCTCCAAGGAGCTTCCTCAAACAAAGGCCTGTCGGTTGATGGAAACCCTCCCTGGAAGACAGTTTATCCACTCTCTCTGGTTGCCTGACTTTGCTCCATGGAGCCTCACCTTCTCTCACAGCTAATCATAAGTATCTCTTCCAAATACCATGCCCTTCTCAAGGGAAAGTCCACCAGCAGCTGAAGGAATAAAGTACCTCTATCCGCTTCTCCCATGTACATTTCTATGGAACCACTAACCTCGTCTCGGGCATATCCTCACTTACCAATTTATTTTATAGTGTGTTAATTCTATGGGCTCATTGAAAAGAATTCAGTGCTTTCCCTTTTCCTTTACTTTTTCTTAAAATTACTGTTCCTGGTGAGCATGATCTAGATTCTAGAACCATTTTTGCATATGCACTTAAAGTCAGGTCAACATTTTTCTTCTAAAATCATGCTTCCTCTTGGGTTTTAATATTTGCTGACTGATAAAAGAAACACTAATGGACATTTAGCAGAAAAAGACTTGATGACTGACTTGATCTTGTGAAATTGAAAATACAATCAAGTGATTCTGACCATAGTTCTTGGTTTTACACTAAACATATAATTTCCAGCATATCCCATTAGCCTTAATAGCATAAGGAAAAAGGCATAATTCCTCAGTAGGACATATAGGTATAGAGACCATTTCATTTTCCCAGGACAGTCCTGACATAGTTTTAAATGGAAGTTCTTTTCAGTCTTAAAAATGTGTGTTTTTTGTTGTTGTTTGTTTGTTTGTTTTTGTGTGTATGTGCGTGCATGTGTGTGTGTGTTTTATATATATAATAATCTCTCTGGTGACCCTGGGTGAGGTCCTTACAATCTGGTTCCTAGCATAACAACTGGCCCCGGTAGAGGCGGTGCCTGGAGTGCTTAAGAGTGTGGGCTCTGTGCACTGTGGTCTGATAGTCTGGATCCAAGTTCTGGCTTCCCCACCAGAGAGCCCAGATCAGTTAGGGTTCCTACGCTACAAACAACAGAAACTAACCCCAGCTTAAACAGACAGGGAATTTATTAAAAGAGTTGGGGTGCTCATCTAACATTGCCAGGAAAGCTGGAGAGCCATGCTCAGAGGCTGAGCATTTAGGCTGATACACAGAATCGCAGACAGGAGTGGTCTGCTGGTAGAGGCCATTGCCTTGCCCTGGAGTGGTAAGGTGCCTCCTCCACTCCCATCTGCAGCACGGCCTATGAATCAGGAGGTCACGTTCCATTCCTAATCAGGTCACACAGGGCTCAGTTCCCAGTGCGGGTCATGTAGGAGGCAACCAATCAATGATTCTCTCTCATCATTGATGTTTCTCTCTCTCCCTTATCCTTCCTCTCTGAAATCAATAAAAATATACATTTTTTTTTAAAAAGGAAACTGTTGATACCATAATCAATAAAATAAATAAATTATTTTTTAAAGGAAACTGTTCCTTTAAAAACAAAAACAAAACAACACACCAGCAACAGAAGGTTCTTCAAAAATAAAAATGTGTTTGATATGTCCTTAAAATTAAATAATTAAGATACAAAATTAAAATGTGTATATTAATGGTCATTATTGGTGGGTCTAGTTTCCTTACTATGTACAGAAACCAACAGAACATTTGAGGCTGTTGAAGGCCAAAGAGGGATTCCCCATGTCTTCTAACACATCCAGAACTCAATTGGCTCCATCAGGCAACATTTCTGAATGTTTTCTATTTCCTACAGATAAACATCAAGCCATAAATCTCAACTTGATCCAGTTGCCAGTTCAGAAAAGATAACGCCTGATGGCCTAAGTGAATTTACTGAGTCTCATGTTACATTTGCAAAACAACAAGAACTGAACCCAGCCTGCAAGCGAAATGGAAATCAGCATTTCAGAACAAAAATAGAATAATGCATGAACTCTATCCACTCTGATCACAGTTGAGTAGAGGCAAAGGCACCGACTGAGTTTTCCTTTCTGTTTGTCATTCTTGTCTTACCCACACATAAATGAACCAGATAACTGCGGTATAATCATAGTGTCCCAAATGGATCTATTTTCCTAGACAGTTTCAAAACCATCTCAAAACCACACTCCGTTTAAATATGCTTTCCTTGTAACCCATGAAAGGAATGCCACATTCCTCTGCCACACAATATGAACATATCCACATCTCCAGAGAAGCAAAAGACTGCCCAGATGTTTGGCATTCTGAATCCTCCAATTCAAAGAAAGCCTGGGAATCTTTTTCTTCTAAAGAAAACTGTCTCTGACTTGTAGAAGAAAGGACCATAAATACATTAAACACACACACAAAAAAAAATCTATAAAATCTTTGGAAAAACAAATAATAATGAAAATGCTATTTTTCAACTTTGTTTGCCATAGCAGCTGAGATTAATGGGTTTGTATATGGCATTTACCTTATATTGCATGACAGATGAAATGCTTCCATGTGATGCTGAGCAAATAATAGCTGAAGAGTGTTCTCTGGAATTTTAATGTCTCCTGGAGATCTTTAAGGGAGGAGGCCAAAGGTTATTTGTTAAATTCCATTAGATATGGTTTTACCAGATTAAAATGAGCTTTGCAAAAAGTGCAATAACTGTATAAGGTCACTGAGTCATCCAGATGGGGGCATTTTAATCAGCCATAAATCAGTCTGATCTTGGTAATAAAAATAACCAAAAACACTTAATTGAGCATTTTTAAATCCATGTCCTACTGTGTGAAGGCAGGGAGAGGAAGACATACACACACACACACACACACACACACCATACACACAAACCAGCCAATGAAATGACTGGATTAGAACAAGTTTACCTAATAGGAATTACACTAATGCAAGTGGCAACTGTTAACACGTGTTATGGACCTACTTTGTCCTGGGCTGGGTGCTCGGGCTTTACCTACGCCATTTCCTTTATTCTTACAGCTCTTTGAGGCAGATGCTGTTATCTCCATTTTACAGTTAAGAAAACTGAGGCTTAGGGAAGTACTTGCCCAACATCCCACTGTCAAGAACTACGAAGGGTCTGAGATTTTACCCTGCTTGTTAGCTAATGAGTCTGCTTGGCACTGTGTTCTGCATGCTGGCAGAAAACACAAAATTCCTGGGTCAGACAAAGGATTTTATTTTTCTTAGCACAGTAGACAACATGACTTCATGTATTCATCAAATACCCAGTTAGAGTGACCAACCATCTCGTTTGCCAGGGCAGTTTTTGTTTTAGCATTAAATGTCCCAAACAAACCAAAATGGTTTGGTTACTCTAGTTCCTTTGTCCCCCAAGTTCTATAAAAGCAGTGGGGAGAAGCCCAGATGTGGTGCTCACACAGTATATCTGATTCACAGCTGAGAAACCCTAAGCTTAGGAAACCCCCAATCTTATAAGGAAGCTGTTAGTAAACTGGACCAACTTTTGACCTCAAAAGAGACATAAATTTGTTTTAAATATGTTTTTATTGATTTTAGAGAGAGAAAGGAAGGGAGAGAGAGAGAGAAAGAAATATGGATCAGCTGTCTCCTGCGTGGCCCCTACTGGGGATCGAGCCCACAACCTCACAACCTGAGCATGTTCCCTGACCTGGAATCAAACCGGTGACCACAAGGTGCATGGGACAATGAATGCTAAACCAACTGAGCCACACTGACCAGCGCAAGATTATATTATCTTAGATAGTAAACAAATCTGCCCAGTGCCCTGGGGGAAAGACATTGTATCTTCTCAGACTGTCCACTGTGCAAACATCCTATAAAAGATTATCTGATACAAAAGCTTTCACAAATGCAGGAATGTGAGAGACTCAAAGCAAACTATCTCCCAACTCCTACAGCTGTTAAGTGAAGATAGCACTCAAATCCAGATCCCTCAGATGTCAAAACCATGAGATATCCTCCCTCTTAAATTATTCCTAGATTTATAGAGTTAAAGGCAAAAAGGGTCAACTTTTCTTTTAGCTGACTTTTTTTTTTAACTCTTAGTCATATGTTTTTAAAATATGGTATTTTCATTGTTGAATGAACTTACAGAATAGAATTTTGGAGATATGTGGAAATGATACTGTAATCCAAAAATAAAGTTGAGTTAACCTAGTGGACTTGTAAGTGCTCTTCCTTCCCTGAGAATCTATTATTCTCCTTCCATATTATTAGTACTTGCTATTTTCTTTCCTCTTGTGATAAATACTTTATATATAATTAATATTACTCTGCCTCATTCTGAATACAGGGAAATTTTCAGCTAACCTGGGGTATATATGTTCAAACCAGAGTAATTAGCAAACAAGTTCCATTTTTTAAAAAAGCAATTAAGTATATAGCTTAGGAACTTGCTTTTACCACTTTTTTTTTCTTTCTGATTTTCATTCATTGTACCATAATAACCACAGCACCAAATAGATGTGACATTTTTGGACAAAGTTTAATTTTTTTCTTTCTAACATTCAGATCAAATGTCCTATTTATTTATTTTAAACTAAGATACTAGCAGGGGAGGGTATCACTGTATGTTGTTAAAAGTTATTTTGATTTCCGTTCTGGGTAGAGCTGGCTCTTTCCTCCATTGCTCTCTAAAGATCAAAGGAAGATGAAAGAAGAACCAAAAAGCAAACAGAGAACAAAAGACCTGTCATAAGAGAGTCTCTATATTGTCTGAGTGATGGTTAGCCACGAGGACCTTGTACCCAAATGGGTGCACAAAAGTTAAGCAAAATATGAAAAAGTGGATTAAAACAGCCTATTCTTTTTAGAGGGGTGATTAAGATGCTCTAGGGCATGATCACATCATCCAGAAGCCACCTGGCTTACCTTGTAGGAACAACTGTGGTCCCCATCCTGAGTTCTCGGCACTGCTCCGGGATGGTAAAGACTGGCACTTGGATCCAGAACTCTTATCAGTGAGGGGAAAAGACTTACTCTCCCTGCAGGGGCCTTCAGGAGCCAGGCCTTCCATTTAAATGCAAAAACACCCAGAAGCAAAATCCTTGGGAATGGCATCGCCCTGAGCAGATTAGAGAGCACTCATCCTGCCTAAAAATATTCAAATTCAATATGAACAAAACTGCCCAAATAAACTGAGTTCATTTGGTCAGTCAGATGGTCACATTGCAACTCTGCCTCCCAGGCTAGCTCAGACACAGGCTGGTAACGGGAATTCTATCAGTGAGGAAGTGCCCATACAAAGCTTCGGTCTATACATTTGAGGAAGAAAAGTAGCAATAGAACTTGCTGATCAAACGCAGCGTGGCTGACAAGATCTTTCAGAACGTGGAGTCCATTGGATAGAAAACAGTGAGAGGGGTGCTTAGAATGGGATTGTTTTTCTCTCCAAATGGATCAGGATGACGTGCCAGGAAAAGAACTAGTGTGTTTTAATGGTGCAAGAAAATAAATTTTCTCATTTCTAAAAGGCATATGTATATTTATTTATTTTTTTCATGCAAGGGCTCTACTTTCCACTCCCCAATGTAAAGTGAGATGGTGTTCTGCTTGGAAAGAAAGACGCAGGCCTTATTGTTTCCACTCCTAAACTGACAGGCTTTGGCAAGGTCTACTGCTGCTTTTCTGAAGCATTTTCTGATGGTATTTAAGTAGAGTCCAGTTTTTATGTGGCTTTGCTCTTTTTTAAAAAAAATATATAGTCCTAGCTGGTTTGGCTTTGTGGACAGAGCATTGGCCTGCAGACTGAGGGTCCCAGGTTCAATTCTGGTCAAGAGCATGTACCTCAGTTGCAGACTCCTCCCTGGCCCAGGCCCTGGTCAGGGCTTCTGCAGAAGGCAACCAATTGCTCTCTGTCTTTTCCTCTCTCTCCCACTCCATCTAAAAATCAATGAAAAAGATGTCTTTGGGTGAGGATTAATATATATATATATATATATATATATATATATATATATATATATATGTGTGTGTGTGTGTGTGTGTGTGTGTGTGTGTGTGTGTGTGTGTGTGTGTGTATTGATTTCAGAGAGAGAAGAAGGGTGGGGGAAAGAGACAGAAACATCAATGATGAGAGAGAATCATTGATCGGCTGCCAAGAGGCCATGTGCCTTGACTGGGGATCGAACCCTGACCTCTTGGTTCATAGGTTGACACTCAACCACTGAGCTACTGTTCTTGAAATCAGCTCCCCTACCTGCTTGATACCCGGATTTTATCACTTAACTTTCATTTTATATAAGCTATTCTTTGCATCCTTTTTATTTTTTACTAGAGGCCTGGTGCACAAATTTTTATATGGTTGGGATCCAGCTGACCCACCCTGATCAGGGCTGATCGGGCCAGGCTGGCAGGGGGAGGGGCTGCAGGTGGTTGGCTTACCAGTTCCACCTCCTGATTGAACACTGGGCTGAACTCCCAGTTGAGGGGACAATTTGTATATTAGCTTTTTATTATATAGGATGTTCTCTCTCCTTCTTAATTTTTGGCATTTCCATTTTTTGCCTGACACCATAGTTACTTTCTGACCTTTTCCACTGCTCACAGGCTGAAGATTCTTTTCTTGTCACTTCTGTTTGCATGGAATACACATGGGTTACAGAGGAGAAACTTAAACAACTGTTAGTCATTTTGACTTCCAGGGGGCTTCATTAAGATTGTCTGGTGAGCTGGATTGGTGGCCCTCTGTTTCTGAAGTAGAATTCTGGAAGATGGAGCAGCCAACTTTCCTGCTGACTATTATTGGTACCACGCTGTTAAGAGAGGTACTGCACCTCTCCCCACTGTCCTACCCAGTATTCACAGCATCAATAACATTCATTGTGTGCCGACCACATGCCATGTGATCTGAATAACAAACAGATTCCACTCTCCTAATCCACTCCCCCAGCAAGCACAGGCCAAGATTAAAATGCTGATGTTGCAACACTGAAAGGATAAGTCAAGGTTCTTGTCCTAGCTATTCTGCATCCTAATATCCATGAGCTTTCTATTTCCCACACCTACACGCAGTAATGGGGTTTCAAAGAGCACAAAGCAAATAAAAAGAAGGAACTATATTTCTCTATTTACTAGTAGTTGTGGTCATACAGGAAAGAAGAATTGTTTTAATATTATCTGCCATGAAAACTTTTTTTATTCAGAAACAAGGTTCTTGGGTAATGTAATGCACTCAATCTATTAAAAATATACTATTAAGATGTTCATATATACATCTGTCATTTTTTTAAAAAAAACTTCCAACCAATGCTATAAAAGAGCAGATTATTTTTGGAAAGTGGGTGTCCTCTCACAACTCCCTTTCAGCAACAGTTGAAATCAATTTCTGCAAAATCTGTTGGTGTCTTTAGCTTTTCATTAATTTTTCAATTTCTAAAATGCATCACTCAACACATACACCCATAGCACAATATCCAAGATGGAACAGAGCTCCGGTGCCTCTTTCCCAAGGCCACCCACCCCTCAACCCACACATGCACAGACCATTGCTGTTTCTTTCATACCCACAGGAAAGGAAAGGCCAGAGTAGGGGCATCTATAGAAACCTTTCAAAGGAAGAGACTTTGCTTATAATTTAATTAGTTTATTACTTTCAGGTTTTGTAACAGGATTATCATATGTTTATAAAAGTGATTTTTATGGTTAAATAGGATTAACTAATAGGATTGAGAGAATTTAAAAAACCATTCAAAATAAGAATTTTACTGTTGTATTTCTATTTCTTTTATTTTTATTTTTTTAATCCTTACCAAAGGATATTTTTCCATTGATTTTTAGAGAGAGTGGAAGGGAAGAAGGAAGGGGAGAGAGAGAGAGAGAGAGAGAGAGAGAGAGAGAGAGAGAGAGAGAGAGAGAGATTGGTTGCATCCCACATATGCCCTGATCAGGGCCAGGGATCAAACTTGAGACCCAGGTATGTGTCCTTGACCTTGGGATGCATGGGGTGACACTGTAACCACTGAGAATACTGGCCAGTGCTGTTTCTATTTCTTTATTTGAATAGCAGAATTACCTCTTACCCAAGATGACCATTCACTTCACCTACACATGTAAGCACTAGCAACATTGTGGTTATTGTAGAAAGATTTTGGGAAAACTCATTTTCTGTTGAGAAAGCATGTGGGCTACTTTTCTTTGAAGAAATACAGTTTTAAAATCACAAATTAGCCAAAACTGGTTTGGCTCAGTGGATGAAGCATCAGCCTTCAGACTGAAGGGTCCCAGATTTGATTCCGGTCAAAGGCATGTACCTTGGTTGCAGGCACATCCTTTGTGGGAGGTGTGCAGGAGGCAGCTGATTGATGTCTCTCTCTCTCATATATGTTTCTAACTCTCTATCCCTCTCTCTCCTGCTCTGTAAAAAAAATCAATAAAATATATTTTAAAAAAATAAAAGCACAAATTAAGAAACTTTTTTTCCTTTAAACATGTACTTCTGAGGACATGTAAGTTGGTTCAGATTTGGGATAGTATGAAATTTCATTCATTGACCTCACAAAGTATTATGGATGAGGAGAGAAAGATGATTGCGGGAGCATCTCATTGACATGGGGTTCTGGAAGGCTGGGAGTTGACCAGAGCACCGAGTGTAAGAGAAGAGGAAAGTGGTGGGAAGACAGAAGGAGCAATAGTTATTTATAGACTAAGAGCCTATGTGAGCAGAGCTGAGACTACAGCTATCAAATCCTCCTGGAAGACATTTTCTAAGCCCCCTAAACATTCACTAATATTTTACAGGCAGCTGACAGAAGCATTTTTAAAAGTGAGACATAATAAGCAAGATGAAATTTTTATTCCAAGTAAATGTAAGGAAAAGAAGGTAGAAAAATGACTGAATTTCTATGTATTTTGACACTGTAAACCAGCATATATGTCCCACAAATAACCTGAACTGGGACTAAAGGAGACTTGAACAAAAAGATGAGTTTTGATCTGAGCCTTTCTCTGTCTTCAGTATGAGAGTCAGCCTCCCACACTATGTATTCTCTCCTCCCAAAGTGAAGTTGTGGGTTTCTGCTTTGGCACTACATGTTCTACAGAGAGACAAGTTTGTTTTCTGTACCTAATAGCATTCTTGATCCGTATCTAAGCTGACAGATCAACTTCACATCACAGAGAGAGAGACAACAGACTTTATGTGCCTCTTGACATGATTCAATAGAAAGTGCACATTAATACTCCTGAAGTCTACTTGCCAAAGATAAATAAATCCAATCTGAATCAGATAACGCCTCTAGAGCTAAACATCAGTTTGTATGAAATACAAAGACCAGTGGGGGGAAAATAGGAATATATCAAATCCAAGGAAATTCAGAATGTGACAAGTTCCACAGGATTACAGACCCAGCCTCTTCAGTAAATAATTGCAAGGAAAAAAGGGAAGGAAACCTACAGATTTTTAAATATATATATATTTTTTATTGTTGATAGTATTGCAAATGTCTCCCATTTCTGCCCCCTCTCAGCACTACCTTCCTCCCCCCTCCTCCTTGACAGGTCTTCACTACCCTATTGCCTGTGACCATGCATATTCTATATAATAAGAGCCTAATATGCTAAGCATCTGGTCAGTTCAACCAATCAAAGCATAATAAGCTAATAATATGCTAAGGCCGCTCAACTGCTCTCTATGACGTGCACTGACCACCAGGGGGCAGACGCTCCAACTGGTAGGTTAGCTTGCTGTTGGGGTCTGGGTGATCAGCACTGAGTGAGACAGGCTAGACACACCCTGGAGCCCTCCCAAGGTCCCTCCCCAGCTGGCCAACCTCCCACGTCCCTCCCCAACCCTGATTATGCACTAGTGGGCTTGGCATGGCCTGTTCCTCTTGCAACCCAGGACCCCTCAGGGGATGTCAGAGAGCCAGTTTTGGCCTTATCCCACAGGTCAGGCCAAGGGAACCTATGGTGCACAAATTTGTGCACCAAGCCTCTAATAAGTATATAAGTTCTTTGGTTTATCTGTTCTCACCCCCCACAACCCCACATCAAGGTATGTCAGTCTTTTCCATGCCTTCATTGGTCTTATTTTGTTGGTGAATTCATTAGATTCCACAAATGAGTGAGATTATGTGATATTTGTCTTGGTGTTTAGCTCAGTTTGGCTTATTTCACTTAGCATAATATTTTCAAGGTCCATCCATGCTGTTACAAAGGGTAAGACATTCCTCTTTTTAACAGCTACATAGTATTTCATAGTGTAAATATCCAATAGCTTTCTTATCCATTCATCTACTGATGGGCATTTGGGCTGTTTCCAAATCTTAGCTTACCTACAGACTTAGCAGACATAGTAACCAAATGCACTGTGTACATTGATTTAGATTCTGATGTGAACAAACTATAACAAAAATTTATGAGAAAATTAGGCAAATTTGAATACTAACTAAATATTTAATGCTATTAAAGGACAACTGTTAATTTTGCCCTAAAAGACATTATAGTAATATTGTAAAGCAATAGCAATCATTATGGAGGAATTATATAATACCACAGACTTTGCATCTAAGTAGTTCAAGGGGGAGGGAAGCTGTGGGAGTTGGGGCAGCAGGAGAAGGTTGTAGATGAAATAAGACTCTGGCATGTTTTGACTGGGTAAGGGGTGCATGGCAATATGTTATACCATTCTCTCTACTTCTGTATATTTGTAAATATCAATAAGTTTTTCTTTAATGAATATGTAACAACATAAAAAATAACAAAATTTCCTCTAGAGAAGACTTTTGACATACACATCACTAATTTCTATGTATTTTCTAATTTACACAAGAAAATCATTAATATGTTGCTTGTTACACAGATAACAGTGCATAAAAAGATTCTAAAGAAGTAATAACAAAAATAACCAAAATACTAATAAACCAATAGAAGAATCAACATAATTTGTGAATAAATAATTTACAACAAAGGATATATAAATAAATCTTAAGCATTATGTTCAACCTCACTCATACTAAGAGAAATGGAGGTGTGAGTTGATATTTCATTGTGGTTTTGATTTGCATTTTCCTCATGATTAGTGATACTGAACATCTTTTCATGTACCTATTGGCCATCTGTATGTCTTCCTCGGGAAAATGTCTTTTGATATTGTCTGCCCATTTTTAAATTGGGTTGTTTGTTTTTTTGCTGTTGACTTCTATGAGTTATTTATATATTTTGGATATTAAACACTCACCAGATATATGATTTGCAAATATTTTGTCCCATTTGGTATGCTGCCTTTGATTTTGTTGATGGTTTCCTTTGCTGTACAAAAGCTTTTTAGTTTGATGTAGTCTCACTTGTTTATTTTTGCTTTTGTTGCCTTTGCCTTTGGTATCAAATAAAAAAAATTTACAAGACTGGTGTCAACGAGGGAGAAAACAAAGCACTAACATAAATGGATGCAGGCTAAAGGAAAAATTATAGCAAAAATGTCCACTATGAATTTTCAGTTCTACTTTTTCTTTTAATAGGAAAGAGTGGAGGGTGACCCTGGGAAGTAGAAGAGGGAAGCCATCAACAGATGGCACCCACCTCCCTCAAAAAAAAATAAAAAAAAATTGGTAGCTGGCAACCTTTCCCATCTTCCAGTGGCTCAGTCTGGCTACAGTTGGAACTCCTTTTAGAATCTCTGGTACCTGAAACTTTCTAACACATGGAAGGGGCAGTTAACCTTGTTACATATAACATAATATTAGCATCTTCTGCTTAGAGAGAACTCGGTTTTCTTATTAGTGTCTTAAACAGATTTCCAGCATGAATTCTCAGATGCTGAAGATTGGTTCAGCATGGATCATGGTAGCTTCCCATCATTTCTCTGCCATTGTACAATGTTTATCAGCTCATTTGTCTCTCTTTATCTCCTTTTATGGCCTTTTTCTCATCTGTAAAATGGGATAAATAAGCTTTTACTTTATAGGAGGTAGGACAGTGGTTGGCAAACTCGTTAGTCAACAAAGCCAAATATCAACAGTACAACTATTGAAATTTCTTTTGAGACCCAAATTTTTTAAACTTAAACTTATCCTAATACCACTTCTTCAAAAACAGACTCACCCAGGCAGTGGTATTTTGTAAAAGAGCCACACTCAAGGGGCCAAAGAGCAGCATGTGGCTTATGAGCCGTAGTTTGCTGACCACTAAGTAGGTGAGGCAGGGGTTGCAGAAATTAGTTTTTTCACTAATTGTCTCAATGTACTTCTACAAACAAGTGACTGTTATCTTCTAAGGCAAACAACTTGCCTTTTTGCTTTAGCACCCACCTCCAAAACTTCAAGGCCCCAGGCAAGAGAGCATACTCTTCACTGTTTGCATTGTTTTTGAGGCTGACTAACTTCAACACAATGCCCATGTGCTATCCTGCTCACAGAATCGAGACTTGTTTTGTTGCTGGGGAAATCCCCCATCTGCACAGGTATGTGTCTGTGTGATAACTCAGATATCCCTCCATGCTTCTCTGAGTTATTAATAGACCCTTTGTTTTGGGTGCAACAGAGAGAGAAGACAGCACAAGTTTGCTGCTAAAATATGCCAGGAATTTCAAATGTCCCTGGAGGAAAGGAAAATGTGAATATTTTGAAGAAAGAGGAGAGAGGAAGGCACAGTCCATCTTATAAACAGACAAAGGAAGCTGGTGAACCCAGGCAGGCACTGGAAGCTCAGAGATCTCTTACAAAGCAGGGCAGGGCCCCTTGAAGGGAGTGTCCCCCTCAATCACCCTACCACATGAAAGCCATCATCCTCCGGTTAGCTTGCTTGCCGGGCTAACACAGATTTCTCATACTTTCAGAACTGGGCATTAGAAGCAGCATCTAACTAATGTTAAGAGAAAAACCTGAAATATAAAAATGAGACACACAGGCAAAACCATGAGTGCATGAGTAAGGTAATAACGCCCCCCCCCCCCCACACACACACAAATTAAAAGAAGAGAGTACTTTAATGAAAGTGTTGTATCACTTTGAAATATTATTAATGTCTTTCATGTTATATTGTCCTTTCATTTAAAAAACAAAAGGCCATCTGGCAAGCTCAGTGTCGTGAGAAGCCATTTTACTAGGCTTTTAGCATTACTCAGCACAATTCCACTTACTTTGGTCCTAGCATGAACGACTCTCCCACTGCAGTTAACTAGACAAACGACTCTCTTAAAATGAGCCTTATAAGCCCACTTAACGGGTAATAACATGTTGCCTCCCTTGGTTGAGACTTTCATCCTGATGGAGGCCATCGTACATCCTCAGAATAAACAACCCAGGCTCCACTCACCTCACAGTGCACACAGCAGGCCAGGGTTTTTAATGACTCACGTGAGGCAGGGCATGGAAGACCCACCCGCCCCCACTCCCTCCACCCAGGGGCTTCCTTGTGGTGGAGCACATGCACCAAAGAAGTCAGGGTAGAGACTTCTGTGGAAGCAGAGATGGAAGCAGAGTGGGGAAGAGGCCACCAGAAAAAAAACACATAGGCCTCATGTTTCCTGTTCCCCATAGTCTACTCCCATTCCTACAGTTAAGGGGGCTCTTTGTTTCTTTGTAAATTATGCCATTCTTTTATTATATCCCTACTAGAGGCCCATTTCACGAAAAGATTCGTGCAATAGGCCTTTTTTCCCCTGGCTCCCAGCACGGGTTTTCCTCCAGCACCCAGGCCTTCGATCTGGCTGTCACCTTCAGTTTTCAATCTGGGCAGAGTGCCACTCCTGTAGCTTCCTCTGTCCCCTCCCTCCTCCTCAGCAAGCATCCCACCACACTTGGCTGCTTCACACCTGTATGCAAGCTGCCCAGAAGACTGGAGTGGCTGGGGGGGTGGGGCTGTCGCCATCTTTGTCAGGTTAATTTGCATGCTCACTCTTGATTGGCTGGCAGGCGTTGAGAAGACACGGTCAATTTGCATGTTTCTCTTTTATTAGTGTAGATTTAGAGTTACGCTATTAAAATGTAGATATTTTCCATTTTGAGGTAATTAGAAAAACAAAAGTGAACATGCTGTGTATGTATCAGTCTGTGAAGCTCATGTTAAATATATAGGGTTAGGAGGTGTGGAATAGAAAGGGGATGCCCTGTGGCTTCTAATGATTTGCACCCTCTGTATTTCTCCTAAGGGGTGGTTTGCCCTTTGATGCCCTCCTCGCCTTCTGCAATAGGCAGTTATAGAGGGTAATCGATGAGATCTTGGCAACAAGCCATCACACAACTAGGTTTTATGTTACAGACACCTGTCATCAATACAGTAGCCACAGACCATGTGTAGCTATTATATTTAAGTTAATTGCAATTAAAAACTCAGTTCCTTGGTTGCACCAGCCACATTGCAATGCTCAGATCACATGTAGCTTGTGGCTACCATATTGGTCAAAGAAGACATAGAACATTTCATCATCAAAGAAATTCCTGTGGATCATTATTATTATAAACCTTGTTAATCATAGAAGGTTTTCTCTTATCCTTCTCATGTCACCCTCAACAACCCCTATGTGACTGTGAGATTTGCTGAAAGCAGGAATGGTGTTTTGTGTCACCTCTAACCCCAGCTCCTAGTCCTGGGCTATACAAGACATACAAATGATATGATTATTCTTTCTCTTTGCTCCCATGGTAGCTACTTATCTTAGTCATAGCACTTTAACACATCCCCCCCCCCAAAAAAAGTTTTTATTGTTTTAATTGAGATATAATTGATATATAATATCACATTCGTTTTAGGTGTACAATGTAATGATTTCATATTTATATATAGTGTAAAATGATCATCACAATAAGTCTAGTTAATAGAATTATCACATATAATTTTAAAATATTTTCTGATGATGAGAACTTTTATGATCTACTCTTTTTAGAATCTTTCAACTAAACAATACAGTATTATTGACTAGAATCACCATTCTGGTTGTTACATCCTGTGGCTTATTTTATAACCAGGAGTTTGTACCTCTTGACTACCTTCACCCATTTTGTCCACTCCCCAGCCCCTGCCTCTGGCAACCACCTATCTGTTCTCTGTATATATGAGGGGTTTTTGTACCTTCCATATATAAATGAGATTATATGGTATTTGTCTTTATCTGCCTGACTTACTTCCCTTAGCATAATGTTCTCAAGGTCCATCCATGTTGTCAAAAATGGCATGATTTTGTTTCTTTTTATGGCTATATAATATTCCATTGTATATATGTACCACAATTTCTTTATCCATTCATCCATTAATGGATACTAAAGTTACTTCCATATTTTGGCTATCAATAATAATAAAAGCATAATATGCTAATTAGACAGGAAGTTCTTCCAAACAAAGCTCGGCTGCAAGGAAAGCCTGGGTCCCAGGTGCCTGCCAGCAGCCAGAGGGAAGCCAGCCTGGGTCCCGGGTGCCAGAGGGCAGCTGGTGTCGGCAGCCAGGGGAAGGAAGGCCTACTCCTGCACTAATTTCATGCATTGGCCTCTCGTTGTAAATAATGCTGCAATGAACATGGGGGCATATATCTTTTCCTGTTAGTGTACATTTCCCCCAACAGCACACAAAGGTTTCTTTCTCTCCACCTCCTTTTATTTCCAACAACTGTTATTTCTAAGAGAAAGTTTATTTAGAAAGTAGTAGAAGTGGAAGAATTGAGCAGTAGAAGAAATGAACTCAGGAAACAAGTTATAGAGGCAAAAGATGGGGCCTTGGAGCTTAGGAGAGAGAAGGGTATTTCTTGTCTTTTTTTTTTTTTTTTTTTTTTTTTTTTTTTTATAAATGAGTCATTCTAACAGGTGATATTTCATTGTAGTTTTGATTTGCATTTCCCTGATTAAAGTGATATTGTACACCTTTTCATGCATGCACCTATTGATCATCTGTAAGTCTTCTTTGGAAAACCATTTATTCAGTTCCCTGCCCATTTAAAAAATATATATTTTTTGCCGAAACCGGTTTGGCTCAGTGGTAGAGCGTCGGTCTGCAGACTGAAAGGTCCCAGGTTCGATTCCGGTCAAGGGCATGTACATTGGTTGCGGGCACATCGCTGGTGGGGAGTGTGCAGGAGGCAGCTGGTCGATGTTTCTCTCGCATTGACGTTTCTGGCTCTCTATCTCTCTCCCTTCCTCTCTGTAAAAAAAGTCAATAAAATATATTTTAAAAAATAATAATAATAAATAAAAATTAAAAAATATATATATTTTATTGCTTTTTTACAGAGAGGAAGGGAGAGGGATAGAGAGTTAGAACATTGATGACAGAGAAACATTTATCAGCTGCCTCTGGCACATTCCTCACTGGCGATGTGCCTACAACCAAGATACATGTCCTTGACTGAAGACAAACCTAGGACCCTTCCGTCCGCAGGCTGACACTCTAATTATTGAGCCAAACCAGTTAGGGCTCAATGTTTTTTATTAAAAGAAGTAACAGACACTGTCTGTTATCCTATACATGCCCTTGACTGGAATCAAACCTGGGACCCTTCAGTCCACAGGCTGATGATCTAACCACTGAGCCAAACTAGTTAGGACTCCTGCCCATTTATTTAAAAAAAAATTTTTTTAATTAAAAAAAGGTTTTTTTTGCCCTGCCCATTTAAAAAAAAAATCACTTCATTTGTTTTGGGCTATTAAGCTATATGAATTCCTTATATATTTTGGATATTAATAGTTTATCAGATACATGGTTTGCAAATATTTTCTCCCATTCGTTAGGCTTCCTTTTCATTTTATTAATGATTTCTTTTGCTGTATGGAAGCTTTTTAGTTTGATGTAGACTTACTTGTTTATTTTTGCTTTTATTGTCTTTGTTTTTGATGTCTTATTGATTTTTTTACTGATTTAAAAAGTAATACAAAAAAAAACCCTGTTGATTTTTATTATTTTTCTCAGGATTTTTTTTTTTTTGTATTACTTTTTAAATCAGTAAAAATCAATGAGTTGAACCAATGACCTTTTAGTGCATGGGATGATGCTTAACCAAATGAGCCACACTGGCCCAGACACTATTTTGCTTATTTTTAAGTTTGGTTGTTATTATCAGAAATGTGTTTTATTAATATTTTTTCCCAGTTTGCACCTGGTCTTCATTTTTGTAACAATGTTTTTTGAAGAACATAACTTAATTATATTCAAGAACAAAGAGAAGTACCCGCCATTGGCTAAACATTGAGCAGCTCAGGAGATAAAATAATACTCAAGTTCATACTTTGTCTTTTTTAACAAAATTGGCACCTATTGGTTTCTAGCCTGCTTTTCCACTATCTTATTATAAATATTTTTTCACATCATTACATAATAGTATTTTAAAGCATGCCTTGTAATTGTGTGCTCTCATGGCTGGCTATATTTTCTTTGACTATCTCTATTTGGGGATGCTTATGTTGATTCCAAGGACAATTAAAATAAGAAACATATGATTACCATTCTTGTTTACATCGTTGTTTACATCTCCAATCATTTCCTTAGTATAAATGCTTACAGTTGCAGAGCCTGGGACTAAAGCATAGCACTTTGTTTTATAATTGTGTCTTCAAAAAGATTACAGATGTCTCGAGGCAAAGATCTAGTCTTCCCCTCCTTGTCATGCCGGTATGTGACAAACAGCCCATCATGCTGTAGCTTCTCCATATATCCTTGATGGATGAATAGTTAGAGAGAAAAAGTTTTCCATGGAACTTTGTCCTCTCTCCTCCCTTTTGTGAAAGAAAATTAGAGTCCCCTTAGCCATCTACCCTGCCCTCTCGGATGGAGGAAATTAGAAGAAAGTTTCCTTCTAAGAGAAAGCTTGCCAGGAGATGCAGATTCCCAGAGAGCTGGGTGACAAGCCCTGTTGCTGCTCAGCAACGCCCTGAAGGGGCCCCGCCCCCAGCCTGTATAAAGCCGGGGTGCAGTGGGGCAGCCACAGCTGGCAGGGCCTCTGGAGCACGGGCACCAGCACCTGCACCCTCACCACCCGCAGAGACACACGCTATGGCAAATGAAGTGCAAGACCTGCCCTCCCCGCGGAAAGGGGGGCATCCTCCCGCAGGTAGGCTGCCCACCTGCCCTCTGTCCTGTAGGTAGCAAGGGCCTCAGTGCTGCTGCCCTGCCATCCATGCCTTCAACAGAGGCACCCAGCAGAGCAGAGGTTCCCATTGTTACTCTGACTTCCTCCCATGCCTTTGATCTCTCTAGGCTTGTGTGTAAACCACCTGGGGATTCCTCAGGCCCTGGATCAATTAAAACTTGATGATATGTGAGAGGACAAGGGATGGGGTGTTTGTGGGAAGAGATAGGTAGCAAGGGTGGCCCTTTCCTCCCTGCAAGGTGATTTACTGCCATGGAAACCTCCTCCCTAGAGGTTCCAGCTCTGAGACTCAGGCTCCCCAAGATACTGTATGTCATCTGACTTCATAGCATAGCCTGGCAAACCAGCTTCCACAGCAAGGACAGCAACTGCAGTCTCTTCCTCTTCAGGCATTTGGGTTGGGCGGTGGTATCCGTGTTGTATTTGCCTGTCAACACACTGAGGAGCACTTTCTAATAAGGACTCAGACACTGAAGGGAGCTGCCTGGAAACCATAGATATCAAGGTGTTTTGCAAAGCATCCACAGTTAGCTTGCTCTTTCTCTCTCTCTCTCTCTCTCTCTCTCTCTCTCTCTCTCTCTCTCTCTCTCTCCCTCTCTCTTTCTCCCTCCCTCCTTCCCTCCCTCTCTTTTCTCTCTCCCTCATTCCCTCCCCCCTACCATTTTAAATGTGTGCTACTTATATCAACTCTCTGGAATATGGAAATGAGTTTTATTGTACTTAACCGTATGTTCATCTAGATTGACTGAGTTGACTGAGCCATGTAGGCCTATTTTTAGCCAGTTTTATGTTCTTTCTTTCTTTTTTTTTTTTTTAAATATATTTCATTGATTTTACACAGAGAGGAATTGAGAGGGATAGAGAGTTAGAAACGTCGATGAGAGAGAAACATCGACCAGCTGCCTCCTGCACACCCCCCACTGGGGATGTGCCCGCAACCAATGTACATGCCCTTGACCGGAATCGAACCCGGGACCCTTCAGTCCCCAGGCCGACGCTCTTCCACTGAGCCAAACCGGCTTTGGCCAGTTTTATGTTCTTTCAACTGCCTGCCTTCTCCTTTCCTTTCCCCATTTGCAAAATGTACTTATTGGTCTAACTTGGCACCTCTAAGCCAAGGTTATTTCAGTCATCTGTGCTGCAGAGGATGGCGGGAATAACCTCTGCCAAGCTGATACACTGATACGGAGGATCAGTGGTTTTCTGGTGAGCAACCTTGCTGAGAGAGTCGGAATTTTCACTCGTTTCCAGTTCTGGGCTCCATGCCCTGTTCTCCTGTGACAGATTCCTGACACTTAATATTGAATTGGATTTAGCAGTGTTTAACACTATATTTAAAGTTAATGTTGCTACCTAATGGTCAGGAACGATAAATTCTAATTATTAGAAGAGAAGTCATCGCAACAGATGATGACAAAAAACAAAACAAAACAAAACAAACACACACAAAATCCACCATTCTTTTCTCACCACTTCCACCTCAATCCTTCATCAAACAGTTAAGCCAAAGCCTGATTTACTGAATTACATTCATGCACCAAGGACACAGAGATAAACCCAACCAAATGAGCATTCGGATGAAGCCACCAAGAACTTCCTGTCCTCACCACTAATGACTGCTAATTACTCTGTGTACAGAGCACACCGGGAATCCATCAAGCATGTCACAATGCCTCCAGCATGATAATTAATTATTACGAACTGTGACACTACAGATAAGAGGTTTGGGGTAATTAGAATGGAGATGAAGGCAGACTTTTGCCTCCCCACTGAGAGCAAGGGAACAAGGAAGCCTCCTCCTTCCTCTGCTCTTGTTACCTATTTTAAGTCCAAACCGGTTTTCGATGGTGCACAATTTTATTTACAGAATAACAATAATTCATCATCAGAATTCCATCAAATCGTTACCTGGTTTTTATTTTATTTTTTTAAATATATTTTATTGATTTTTTACAGAGAGGAAGGGGGGGCGGGGGGAAGAGAGCTAGAAATATCAATGATGAGAGAGAAACACTAATCAGCCACCTCCTGCACACCCATTACTGGGGATGTACCTGCAACCAAGGTACATACCCTTGACCAGAATCGAACCTGGCACCCTTCAATCCACAGGACAACGCTCCATCCACTGAGCCAAACCAGTTAGGGCTTCACCTGATTTTTAATAAGCAATTTACAGATCCCAGAAAGTGGGAAGCAGGGACAATATGACGGGAAGGATTTGAATGGCCTTCGGAATTGGACAGATGTGGGTTTAAACCCTGCTTTCATTCCACATCTCTGAGCATCAGTTTTCTCGCCTCTAAAACAGGCAACAATAACTAACGTGGGTATTATAAGGTTGTGATGGTGATGAAAGGCGATAACCTTTGTAAGGTACCAAGCACATGAATGTTAATCCCCATCAAATACAGGCCTCATAAAACACATAGCCAATCGCAAGTCATCAGATGTCTGAGGGCTGCTGTGTTGGGTACTATTGCAGTAGGCAGAATAAGGAAAATGCATAGAAAATATACACATGCCCACCCCATCGCAGTTAAAAATGAAACCACTCAAAAGTCCACCAGCGGTAACTCTTTCCCACCTTCATGTGGAGTGCTTAGCAGTTTTTCTTTCATGTATATTAATAGAATATATTGCAGCTCCATTAGCCGTGGCTATAAATTTATGCTGTGACACAAGACTACATTAAACATGAGCTGGCCTGGGCCCTAGTAAGCTTAGCTTCGGAGTTTCTGCTTTTTATTTGCCTCGCTCTCAGTTTTATAAGAATCTCATCACAGTGAACAGCCCAAAATGTGTGTGTAGAAGGTGACCGAGGAAGCCAAGTACATAGGTAATGAACTAGAAAGAGCAGGAGTTCATGAGTTTTTCTGTATATTCCCTGCACTTTTTAATTCAGTTTTAGTCAAATGAATGAGAGCCATCAGAGAGGACACCACAGAACCCCAGAGAGAATCCATTTTCTGGATCATTAAAGAGAGAACGCTGGCCAGTGTGGCTCAGTGGTTGGGTGTCAATCTATGAACCAGGAGTTCATGGTTCAATTCCTGGTCAGAACACTTGCCTGGGTTGTAGGCTTAATCCCCAGAGTGGGGTATGCAAGGAGGTAGCCAATCAATGGTTCTCTCATCATTGATGTTTCTGTCTCTTTCCCTCTCCCTTTCTCTCTGAAATCAATAAAAACATATTAAGAGAAAGAGAGAAAATGAAGTTTGGGGATCAGATCCCCAAGTGTGAAACTAATGCAGAAAGTGGGGAGAAGCCATAGCTGCATAAGGGCCAGCACCATTAACAAAAAAAGGGGCAAAGGCTTAATTCTCTCAACTTCAATCTGCTCAAGTCAACTTATGGGGTTTGATCTGTGAGGTTTGAGAGAGAGGCTGGGAGACCCACTTTCCCAGGCATCATGGGGACAGGGTTTGATGACCACAAGGAAAAGAGAACAACCGCATTCACCCCACACTGACTGTGCACAGAACCTCCTAGAAGGGCAACATCCCTGCAGACGGACTACGGACCATCATCCTACTCCACAGAGGAGCAAACTGAAGTCAGTGGGGTTGCAGGACTTGTCATTTTCCCCACATAAATTTTATTTTCTAATGAAACTATCCAAAAGAGTGTCTCTCTCTTTTACATGTTTGCTCTCTAGTTTATTGTGCTTATGTGTTATGTATTCATATTCAAAGGCCTGTTAAAATGTCAAATCAGTTCATATTTCACATCACCCAATTCCAGCTCATCCTTTTATGGAGGTTCAAAAGGCAATATACTAATAACACATTATGCTGTACCTACCATGTACCAGGTGCTTATGTCACTTCTATTCTCTAGGACAACCTGAACTATCGGTATTATTCCCTTTTGAAGGATGCAAAAACTGAGCCTCAGAGGGGTTTAGCATCTTGCGTTAGGTCACAGAGTTCAGGAAGTGTAGAGCTCTTGGACCCCATTTAACATTTCCTCACCAAGAAACCTTTCCTCGTCCCACATGACAACCCCTCAGATCTTTGAAGATGCCATGAGCTTTGCGTCGTTGCTCCTTCAGAAGTGATCTCTCCTAGTTCCCTAAGGCCTCCTGTGACCTGCTCCCTTCTCCACTCTGGTCACTCTCCTCTGGACAATCTCTGGTTTGCCAGTGTCCTTTCAATCGAGTGGCACAAAACTCAGCATTTTAAGTTCTCATTTTTAATTGTTGTTTATTTTACAATAACAATTTGCACTAGACTGCATCTAACACTACAAAATCCTAGTGAGAAGTTTTTATAAACAATTAAAAAAACCAAGTTGGTGACTCAAAATGACCAAATAGAGTTTATTCCATGAATACAAGAATGGTTTCACATAAAATATTCACATAATTAATGCAATCTATAATAATAAAAGCACAATATGCTAACTAGACTGGACGTCCTTTCGGATGACCGTCTGGATGAAGCCAGAGCTACAAGGGAAGCCCAGGTCCCGGGCGCCAGAGGGAAGCCGGTGTCAGCAGTCAGGGAAAGGAAGGCCTACTCTTGCATGAATTTTGTGCATTGGGCCTAGTTAACAATAAGCAGAAAAATCATGATGTCTGTTTATGCTAAAAAGGCATTTGATAAAATGCAATATGTATTTGTAATTTTTAAATGCAATGAAACAGTACTAGAAAGATATTTCCTTAACATGATGAAATAATATATTTGTGAAAATATATGTACTTACTTCTCATGTATATAGCCTTCTAAGTGCACATTACACTTAATAGGAAAATGCTAAAAGCAATTCTTTAAAAATTAGGGTAACAAAGATGTCCACTATCACCACTATTAAACATTATTTTGGAGAAACTAATATAATTCCTTTAATGTTAATCATTTTTAAACCTGGAAAGCTTAAGAATCAATTTAAAACTATTATAAACAATAAGAGAATTTAATAAGATTTAGGTATAAAAATCAATAATAGTAATATAAGAACAACAGTCTGTTAGAGTTATTACAGAAAACTAGACCTCATTTATAATAGCAACGGCAACAATGAAGATAAAATGCTTACTGAATAAATCTAATAATAAATGTGTGAGATTATATGAACAAGTTGCTGAGGGACTCAAAGGAAGATATAAACAATAAAAAAAAAAAACATATTTTTTGACAGAGAGCTACCAGGAATATAAAGATACAAAGTTTTCCTCTTTAAAAATCTATAAATTTAGCCGAAACCGATTTGGCTCAATGGATAGAGCGTTGGCTTGGGGACTGAAGGATCCCAGGTTCGATTCCGGTCAAGAGCATGAACCTTGGTTGCGGGCATATCCCCAATGGGGGGTGTGCAAGAGGCAGCTGATCAATGACTCTCTCTCATCGATGTTTCTAACTCTATCTCTCTCTCTTCCTCTCTGTACAAAATCAATAAAATAAAATAAAATAAAAAGATGTTATCTAAAAATCTATAAATTTAAAGCAAGATCTTTTAAAAATAATACCAATAGAATTTTTTATAGGAAATTATTAAATTGGTTCTAAAGTTCATATGGGAAAAATAAATAAGAATAGCTAATAATATTTTGCAAAGGAAATGAAACAAAGAAGGACTAACTTTGTCAGGTATTAAAGTATTCTACAATAATTTAAATAGAGATATAATGGCATATGAATGGACAGAGAGATTAATGGAACAGAAGTCCAGATATAGCCACTGTAATATGTGTTAACATGTGTGTATAAGTATACACATGTATGTATGTAGCCACATGTGTGTATAAATGTATACACATGTAATATATACACACATATACATGAATACTTAGTATCTGATAAAGATGGCATTTCAAATTAATAGATAAAAGATGAATTTTTAAAAGTATTATCAGGATAATCTAAAAAAATCTATTATGCCTCCACATGACTTACACAAAATACATTCTAGAAGGATCAAGGATTTAAATATAGCATCAAAGTTTGATTGTGTAAAATGAAACCATAAAAGTTCTAGAAGAAAATAAAGAATAATATTTATAAAACATCACATTCAGAATTCCTTAGCTATACAAAACCCATAAGGGGTTGACAAAAACAGAAAATTGTTGACTGAAAAAACAACAAAAATGGCAGAAAATGGCAAAATGTTTTATATTTGTGATAAACCTCATAGATAAACAGTTTATATACTATATAATAAAAGCCTAATATGCTAAGTGTCTGGTCATCCAGTCATCTGTTCAATCAATCAAAGTGTAATATGCTAATGATATGCTAAAGCCACTCACCCCTTCACTATGACATGCACTGGCCACCAGGGGGCAGACACTCCGACTGGTAGGTTAGCTTGCTGCTGGAGTCCAGCCAATCACGACTGAGCAACATGGGCTGGACATGCCCTGGAGCCCTCCTGTGGTCCCTCCCCTGCTGGCCAACCTCCCGCGTCCCTCCCTATCCCTGATCATGCACCAATGGTGTCCCTCAACCTGGCCTGTGCCCTCTCACAATCCAAGACCCCTCAGAGGAGCCTGTTTTGGCCTGATCCTGCAGGCCAGGCCAAGTGAACCCACTGGTGCATGAATTCATGTACTAGACCTCTAGTGAATCAATAAAAACATTAGAAAAAAAAGAATTTCAACACTTCATAAAAAGAAAATATAAATGGCTTTTATACACAGAAACAAACTCAACCTTTAATAAAATATAAGAAATGCAAATAAAATAATGAGATACCATTTTTAAAAAGACATTGATTGACAAAGTCAATTGTTTTCTAGCTCACATGGTTGCCAGGGACTTGGGGAGACAATTGCTAACGTTGTGGCTGGTGAGATTGTACACTGGTGCAAGTTCCAGGAAGGGCAATTGGCAAGATTTAACCAAATTCCAAATTTATATTCTTGAGAACTAACAAGATCACTTGTAGGAATTTATCCCATGGATATACTTGCATTTTTTTTTTAATTTTTATTTTATTGTTTAAAGTCCTATAAGTAGTAGTACATATGTCTCCTTTTTTCCCCATTGACCTTGCACTTGTGCAAAATTCTGTATATATGAAAGGATAGTCATTGTAGCATTGTTTGTAATAGCAATGGATTAGAAACATCTGAAATGTCTTAACATTTGGGAATTGGCTAAGTAAACACAGAATGTTCCTATAATGAAATGTTAAAAAGGAAGATACACTTCTATATGTGTATTGAAATAGAACTTATTCCAAAACATATAATTGAAGAAATACATAAACAGATAAGGTGCAGACCAATGTGTACCTTATGTTACCATTAAAAAAATAATAACATGTAAGTAGACATATAGAATACTTGTGGATGAATACATGGGAAACTTGTAACATAGCAGTATTTAGAGAGATGAACCAGGGGATGGGAAATAATGGTATGAGGGAGACTGCAGACGTTTTCATGCTCTTTGAATTGTGCTTTATGTATGTATTAGAATCAAAGCAATAAATTAAATAATCATTTTAAAAGAGCAATGATTAAGTCAGTTCACAAAGGCATGGAGAAACAATTTTCCTTATTTTTCACTTTATTGGAGCTAGTTTTAGAAAACTGTCCATTTGACATTCCCATAAAAAGGATTAATAGGTTCAAACGAATCAATGTCTGTTTAGCTTTTTCTCATTTGAGCTTGTCAGATTTCAGATGAGCAAATTTCCTGGGAACAGAAAAAAGTATTTGCTTTGACTTGCATTCTGAAATGGGTCATTCCTTTAAAAAGTTGATTTCATCTGACATTGTTAAACACTTGAACTGCTGTTAGGTCATCTGTAGCCTGATTAACACTAATTGATCTATTGAATGGTAGGATGACTAATGCATTTTAGTTGCTCACTATAAAATCTGAGCTTGGCCAACATCCCAGGTTCGGGGTCTGAGATGAAAGGTGGGTATATGCTGGGATCAGAAGCATCTCTGTTGAATTAAAAGCCTGTTATCACCACCGCCCTCACGTTTGGCTCATTCTCAGAATCTGGCTTTTGGTTGAAAAAAGAAAAATGCAAGCCTTGCACAAACTTTAGTCTTGTGGGAGAACAGGAGGGTCACATTGTAATTGTCATTTGCTATCATGAAGAGTGTAATTGGTTTGATAACAAGAAAAAATGTTTTTCAGTGAAATGCCTAAAGGAGTGAGTTGTTATTCATCTCCCCAAATGGAAGATGTACCTGCTGCCTTGGAAAGCTCCCTGAACATAAACAAGCAGACCTCAGCATTTCTTCTTCTCCCCACCTTGTTTGCACAAAACATCTTTTTTCTTATTTTTATTCAATTCCAGGGTAACTTTTTTATTTTCTTTGCTTTAGATGAAAGTTTAGATCTTTAAAAAATAAGTTCTAGCCTGGTTGAGCATCGACCTATGAACCAGGAGGTCACGGTTTGATTCAGCTCAGGACACATAACCGGGTTTAGTGCTCAATCCCCAGTAGGGGGCTTGCAGGAGGCAGCCAGTCACTGATTCTCTTTCATCCTTGATGTTTCTATCTCTCCCTCTCCCTTCCTCTGAAATCAATAAAAATATTTTAAAAATAAACTAAAAAATAAATTCTAAAATTTTCCTCAAATCTAAAGGCATACCTTGAATAACAAATCATGCCTTCTCTTGCTGTCCTAACTGACTCTCATATTGATGCTTATTTGTTTATAGTAAAAGCTGGAGGGAAACGAATTTCCAAAAGACAAGAAATTGGCGTCTTGGAGAGACACACCAAAAAAGCAGGACCTGAGAAAACAAGGTAGGGGACTGCTTGATTTCTGTTCCTGTCACCTCGAGGAGTTTTCAGTGACTCTCCTTCCAGAAATCAGAGGCCTCCCAGTCCCCCTAGGCTTTTGCTAACCAGGGTTACAGACAGCCGCTAAGGTGGGATGTGGTGGGGGGTCAGGATCAGTGGTGATGCAGAATGGAGGTGGCTACTTTCTGTAGAATTCTTTCTGGGACCCCATCACTAACCCCACCCTTTCATTCTCCCACTCTCAGAGTCCAGCCCAGCTGTCTTGTACTTAAATGACAGAATCCTAAATGCATTCAAACCTGATGCACATCCCTTTATCCTATCTTCACATTAGCCTTTAAAATAGTGTCCCTAGGCTGCCCTGTTTTCATAGTATGCTTTCTGCTGAAGCAAATCTCCTGAATTAAAAATAAATGCTTTTTAGTTGTTGTTTTGAATGCATCCCTCAATTATTTAGAAACCATTCATGGCCTCTATATTTGGCACAGCAGGAGGGCCTATAAGATACTGAGGCTGGTTTCGCCCTGCCCGTTCCACCGTGATCTTGACACGCTGCACTATTCCTAGAGCTAAGCAGAAAGCTGTGGCTGCAGCAGACACGCACATGGCCCAGTCACTCTATGCCTTAGTGAAGGAAAACATGTGGAACTGACTTCTCCAAGTAATATAATGATGGTACTTCAGAGACTATTTCAATGTGGTTTCCATAGAGGAGTTGGTGAGTATTTGAAAGGAGTTGATTAGATGCCCAAGGTACCTCCTTAAGAGGTAAAATGGCAACCGTCTCAGAAGGAGAATAGGGAGAGACATAGATGATGGACTGTCTCTGCCTCTTTCGTATAACACATTTTTAGATCACTTTTAAAGTTTCCTTTCTGATTTCTGTGGAGGAGATAGTTTGAGGATATTTTCTACATTAAAATAAAATGCTCACTAGCCCCTTTAGCAGTGTTTGTTTCTCCCGAATCCAGAAAGTAGCCATCACATAAGAAAGCAACACTGTGAGTCCTCTCTGGCGACCCACCATGGGGACCAGCTCCTATTGTAGAATGGAGAGAGCACTCTTTGGATGATAATATGTGGTTGTTGAATCGCAAGCTGATTGATTTGGAAAGTGGACTCTTTCTGAGTTAAGCATAAACCCTGTTTATGTAGCACACGTGGGTCATGGGCTCAGCAACTGGGGTCATAGCTTGGAAATGACCTTCTAGTTGGCAGCCAGTAGACAAGACCTATTTCTCTGCACCTCAGTACAAAGGGGGCTTACTGTTAATTCCAATGTCAGCTGAACAGTGAAGGAAGAGGAGTTAGCTAGAGAGTAATAAAATGGTGATTG
Source organism: Pipistrellus kuhlii (assembly GCF_014108245.1). Classification (NCBI taxonomy): domain Eukaryota; kingdom Metazoa; phylum Chordata; class Mammalia; order Chiroptera; family Vespertilionidae; genus Pipistrellus; species Pipistrellus kuhlii. The sequence continues at coordinate 48,785,349 of NW_023425573.1, read as the reverse complement.
GACCCCTCTTTCAAAAATGTGATTTCTTGCCGAAACCGGTTTGGCTCAGTGGATAGAGCGTCGCCCTGCAGACTGAAGGGTCCCAGATTTGATTCCGGTCAAGGGCATGTGCCTTGGTTGCGGGCACATCCCCAGTAGGGGGTGTGCAGGAGGCAGCTGATCAATGTTTCTAACTCTCTATCCCTCTCCCTTGCTCTCTGTAAAAAAATAAATAAATATATATATATATATATATATATATATATATATATATATATATACACATACACACACACACACACACACACACATATATATATATACACACACATATATATATATGTGTATATATATATTTTAAAAAGCAATTTCTTTGTAATAGTCATTAAAAGATGGGAATTGGACTATGACAGATCATAAACAGCAAGAAATCAACCTCTCTCCCCATTTGTCAGTAATAGGTATAAATAGGTAGGACCTAAAGCTTATGAAACTTGCACGCCATCTTTAAAAGATAATAAGAGAAATTACAGTGTGAAATGGCTAGGGCCCTCCCTGTGCAGTGAGCGGAGGTGCAACCGCAGCGTCACCAGCTGCACCGTCAGTGAGCCCCTGCCCTCACCTCTGCTCCAGGAGTGTGTGCACGGGATGGGAGCGCCTTGTCTTCATGGACAAACAGTCCCCTTACATCGTCTTGGAGAATAGCTTTTGAAAAAATAGACCCTGGCAAATAAGTTTCCAGGCATCATCAATCTATGTCTGTTTCCTAATAACATGTACCAACCAACACAAACCATCCAGAAAAAGGAACAATGTGAGCACAGAGTTTCTGTCAAGAAATTGTACTGCAGGCTCGTCCCTGATTGAAACCCTCCTACAAAATAACCTGGCCTCAGAAGAAGCCAGACACAATAGAGTGTGTGCTATATCACTCATGTTATGAAGTTCACGAGCCGTCAAAACGAATCTATGGGGCTATAAGTCAGGGTAGTGGTTATCCGTAGAGGCAGCTGGTTAGACTAGTGTTTTAAGTATCTGGATATGTGCTAAGCCACGTACTGGTAAAAGGTGCACTTTTCTACGTATGGAATATACTTCAATGAAAAGTTCAAAAGCAAAAGTAATAATGAGTTGGCCTATAAGGCTTGTCGTGGCACGTGGGCACACGGAGGCAGGATTGTTTGTCTTTCAGATGTAGCCAAGCAGAGTGACGCTGAAAGGCCAAGTAGACCGGTTTCTGTATAAATCATTTAACCTCTCCAGTGGTTAAGTTTTCAGGTCCTGTATGAAGTTTCATTTCATCTTTTCAGTGCCATTGTGAATGTTGCCAAAATACAGACGATGGATGCCCTGAATGACACACTGGAGAAGGTGAGCTGTGGGTGAGATGCATCATGGGATACTCCCAGACAGTACTCCCCCAACCACCTGGCTGTGTGAGTGAGTGAGCCCATGACCACTGAGGTGTTTTCCAGCTCAGAGGATCAATGTCCTTTTGAAAGGATCTGCTCTCAGTCCCAAGAACATAAAGAGGTCTTGGCGAGAAAAATCGTTTCTCCCAAATCCCTAGTGTCCATTCAATAAATCATCTCAAAAATAAGATAGAGTTGAAAACCAGTTTGGCTCAGTGGATAGAGCATCGGCCTGCAGACTGAAAGGTCCCAGGTTCAATTCTGGTCAAGGACATGTACCTTGTTTGCGGGCACAACCCCAGTAGGGGGTGTGCAGGAGGCAGCTGATCGATGATTCTCTCTCATCAATGTTTCTAACTCTCTATCCTTCTCTCTTCCTCTCTATATAAAAAAAATCAATAAAATATATTAAAAAAAATAAGATAGAAAATAAAAAAAGAATCATGATACCAAATTGGCAGGACTTTACTTTGCCATCCCAAATATTTCCCAGACACATTGGCATGCTTTTATAAAAAGGCAGCCCACGTATCAGGAATTCTACAGTTTTTCCCTTCCTCTCCAGCACTGCCTTCCGGTGAGGCAGTGTTTGACTGGAGGTGAGTGCAGGTGGTGGAGGGTTACACAGTTTTTGGCTGGAAGAAGGCTGGGCATTGACTGGCTTTGTCCAAAAAAGTCTGTTTAAATAGGTGGTTGAACATTGCTATTGTTCTTTCTATACCATGGATTTCTTCTAAGTAGCTCAACAAACTAAGAAAACTTACCGGAAAGACAGTGGTTTGGTTTTGTATTCAGGAGTGTTTTCATCTACGTAGGTGAGCTGAATGAGAGTCCTTTTCTTATTTTTGGAGGACAGACACATCACATGTAAGGCAAGCAAGAGCCACTCTTTCAGCTGCGCCCACGTTTGCTGAAGGGACAGGACTGAGCATCCCTTATAAAAGGAAGACTTGTCATTACTGCCACCATTAGGGATCTGAAAAAGATGAGAACAGAAAGTGTGCTAGGCCTCTGAATCCCCATCTGGCACTAGCTCTTCCACTTACCAGCTGAATGACCTTGAGCAGGTCACGTATTCTGTGCCTCAGATTTCTTGTTTGTAAAATGGAGATAAGAAAGAAAATTTATCCACATGTTTCATTGTGTGGAATAAATGAGTTCACACAGGTTAGCTCTCAGAACGGTGCCTGGCACAGTCACCTGTTTGCACTGCACTCCGGGAAGTAGCATGGTTTCATGGCCGAGATGAAAAGGTACATCTGAAGTCCTGGGATGTTATGAGGCAGAGAATACAAGATGAAATCTTGATTATAGATGATAGCTACAGAGCCTTCTCATGTGGGGGGCCTGGTTCTCCATCAAATAGATATGAAGTGAGGTCATACGTGCCTCTTTGCCTTGCTGGCTTTACAAGAAGGGCAGGGGTGGAGGATGCCCTGCCAGGGCAACACTAGCTGCCCGCTCCTCCTCTCACCTTCTCTTGCACCTGCCCACTAAATGCCTCTTCCTCAATGGCAAGAGGATGCCACAGTTGTTGGTGAAAACGGATGGCACATTCCTCGAGACTATATGTGGTCAATAAAGTCATGCTATGTGTAGGTTTGATGCAAGGGTGCATATTGTGTGTGTGTGTTTTTTTATAGACCTACTAGAGGTTCAGTGCATGAAATTCATGCACTCAGGTTGAAGGGAGGTCCCTTAGCCCGGCCTGTGCCCTCTTGCAGTCCGGGAGAACCAGGGGAATGTCCCACTGCTGTGGAGGTGGGAAAGACTCCTACCTCCACCACTGCACTTACCATCCTTGAGCCCGAATTCTGGCTGAACAGCACCCCCCTGGTGGTCAGTGCATGTTATAGGGACAAGTCATTCTGCTGTTCAGTCAATTTGCATATTAGCCTTTTATTATAAAGGATATGCAAAAGTCTATGACATAGAAAGGTTCTTCCACTTTCAGTTAAAATACCAATTCTCTATTTCAAAGATAAAAAGGAGAGTCAAGTAACAACAACAATAATAATTGTGTTTGGAAAAGTAAGACAATAGTGAGATGGTGTACTGTTAGACATATGTTTAACAGCAACTATACATGTAGCTCAGTGTTTACTGGGGTGGGAATGTGGCCAACATTGTATAGATTTCTGCTAAAACAGGCTCTGACATCAGACATCAGATGCCTGGGTCATATGCCAGCTCTGTCACTCCCTAGCTGTGTGTATTGGGCAAGTTTCTTCACTTTCTGTGCCTCTGTTTCATCATCTGTAAGTGGGAATGTGATTAACAGTATCCACGTCAGTGTGATATTGTGAAAATAAAAGCAAGTTATATGACCCATGCAAAGTACCTAGCACAGAGGCAGGCACAACTAGACCTCAGTAAGTGTGACCTTCTAGTCCCAGGCAGATATCCTATATGGCACCATTTGGATTCCTGAGCAAGTGATAAGAGGCTAGAAAATCAAGTCCCAAGATTTCCATAGTGACTATCTCAAATATGGGAGTTAATGGGATCCACATATTTCCTTACAGCTAAGAAAAATCCTCCCTGAATCCATAATTCAACCTGACATGTAATAGGATTTCATAATAAAGGTCAACTGGGGTAAAAGACCAATGCCTTTTAAAAGATAGAGCTGCTGCAATCAGTGGTTGTCAGGAGCTTCACTGAGAGGAGGGGTTGACCACAAGAGATAGGAGGGAGTTTTTTTGAGGTGGGGAATGGTGGAATAGTTCTATCTTTTGAGTGTGATGATAGTCACAGACTCTATGTACTTATAAAACTGTGCACTGAAAAGGGGTATATTTTACTATAGAAAAATTCTACTTTGATTTTTTTTTCTTTTTGTTGTTAGTCCTCACATGAGGATATTTTCCCATTGATTTTTAGAGAGTGGAAAGGAGAGAGGGAATGAAGGGGGAGAGAGAGAGAAACTTTGATGTGAAAGAGACACATTGATTGGTTACATCCCACACATGCCCTGATCAGGGCTGGGGATCAAACATACAGCCCAGGAAAGTGCCCTTGACTGGAAATCAAACCCATGACCCTTCAGTGCATGGGCCAACATTCTAACCACTGAGTTATAGCATCCAGGGCTACACCTTAATTAAAAAAATAAATAAATATGTATGCCCTGGCTGATTTTTCTCAGTGGTTGGAGCATCAGCCCATGGATTGAAGGGTTCCCAGTTCCATTCCAATCAAGGGCACATGCCTGGGTTGAGGGCTTGATTCCCAGTGTGGGGCATGAAGGAGGCAGCCAATCAATGATTCTTTCTTATCATTGATGTTTCTATCTCTCTCTCCCTTTCCCTTCCTGTCTGAAAATCAATTAAAATATATTTAAAAATAAAATAAAATAAGTATGTAAAAGCTATATGGCTTATACCAAAAAATTAAAAGACATAAAAACAGCAATAAAGATAGTGACATCTGCTGATAAATTTTCACCTGTATTATAACGATGCCTTCCGCAAAATATATTGTCACAAAGACCTAATAATATGCAATTGATCAGAAGAAATACCTGCATTTATTAACATTCATTCATGCCCTCTGCTACAATTCAGTCTAGTTCCAAGAACCCATGTTAATTCTCAGATCAACTTAAGAACTTAGAGTCTAAGACTGTAAAAGTACAGCCCGACTCATAGGGTCTCAACAACCATTCAATCATGGTAGGACATTTCTTTCCTTATGCTGTTTATCTCAGGATACCCTACTTCAAAACCAACCAAGGGTTTAAGATTTGGGAGACTGAAAAAACTGTACAAATCTATCATAAGTGGAATTTCCCTTCCCACTATCTTCCCCATTCCTCCCTGCACACAGACCTCTGTCCACACTCTCTTTCCCCTTTCCTCCCCACCTCTCCAGCCCCAGATAATAACAGGATTCCTGTTACCTAGTGACAGACCATGTACCATGGTATTCCTGGCAGAAGACGGAGTTATGTAAGCTTGAAAACTCTAGGCTGAAACTCTAGGAGACCTGGTTTGAGACCAAATTCCACCTACTCCTTAGAGATTGTGTAAGCTTTTAGAAGTCCCATAGCTGCTTTGAGATTTATGTTTGCTCATTTACTTAATTTTTTTTAAAGGCAGGGATTGAGAAAGCATGGTACTGCCAAGTCTATAGCTTCTCAGGATGGTTTTGGAAGTTAAATTTGGCATTGGTTGTGAAGCCTCTCAACATGAAAGTATCCAGCTAAAACATCAGAACGGGAGTGTTATGGTAGGGAGGGGGTGGAAGGTTGAAGCCCAGTTAAAGTTGGGGCCACTTTTCAAGCCGCCAGATGCATCACCCATGCCCAAAGGAGAGAGAGAGATGTGTGTGGGGTCCTGGGGGAGAGGAGAGTATCAAAGGCATCTGCGGATCTAGAAAGGCTTCTCTGTTCCTGGATGAATGTCGCCGTAGGAGGAGCCTTGAATTTCATCGACTCAGACCGAATGTTTTGTTTTAAGCACTTTACTTAACGGGGTGTGGAAATCTAAGTGCTACGTTGGAAGTTAACAACCGGAAAGAGGAATGGAGGAGCTGCCCATCTGCAATGCTCCCTAACTTCAGGCTCTAAAGCAAAACCTGCCGCCAATTTTCCTGCATCTGGGATTTCTTTCACGGCTCTGATCCTAGAGACTTTCAAACAGACTTCCTTTGCTTTTCCTTTGAAACCAAAAATATAGGTTCTGAGGTCACCCCTACGCAAGAGGAAGGCGGATTCTCAATGCGGGTATTTCTACTGATCTGCTTTTTAAGTTCCGTGTGTTGGCCCTTATGTGGTGGAGCCACGGCAGGACAGTGTTCTCGCACCTATGCCAGCCTTGAATTCCCTCTCTTGTGGAGTTACCCTCAATTCCCTTACCCTCAGGACTCAGACAGGAAACACCTTTCATTCTGCAAACCTGGTCAGTTTACAAAGACGAGTGATGAAGAATCCCAGGCTTCCCTCAGTGGAGATGCCAGACTGAAGTCACAGCGGGCTGTAGGCGGCACTCTGTGGAGCTCTCCCTACTTATTTCTAGTTCAGACTTGAAAAATAAAACCTTTCTCTCCCCACTGATACAGAACCTAAACCTCAGAATTAGCACATGGAAGGACTGACTATTTTATTTACAGTTTCCATTCTAGTGGAAGACTCTTTGTAGATCCCCCCTACGCCATTAGGATGTTCCTGCTGGAGCCGTGGGTATCAGACATGGCGAACTTGACTCTCTTGTTGTATTTGCAGGGTATGGCAAAAGGAGGTTGACAATTGTTCGTATGGAAAAGTAATACAGTAATTAATGAAAAACAATACATCAACTGTTTCATGTACTCACAACTGTGAACCTACTTTTGCCCCATCCTGTATAAGTGGTGCTAGAGAAGCCTGTACTGGCCCCAGCCCACCCCCAAAACCTGTACATTTGTAATTTAATAATTATGAGCAGTTTCAATAAGGCGATTATCTTTGCTTGAATTGATGTCCACTTCCTTCTCAATCCTGTTGATTTCTTTTTCCTCCTAAACTTTCCCAAACCAGGCAGAGATGGCCAGTGAGCCCCAGGGGAAGTCTCTGCCTCATTCTGACCTGGGGCAATCCCCTCCTGAGAAGCAGCTGAGCAGAGTTTTTAGAACCTCAGTTAAACGTTGTGGTTAAAATGTGACCCCTAACCCTGTGCATTACTGATAAGATTGGAAAATGGTGCCATCCATGATGGACAATAGTGGTTGCCAGAAGGAATGAGGATTTATTGTTCAAGAGGTACACAGTTTCCATGTGGTATAATGAAGATTTCTGGAGATGGACGCAGTGATGGTTGCACAACAATGTAAATGTATTGAATGCTACTAAACTATACACTTAAGAATGATCAGAATTATATGTTGGGTATATTTTACAGAGAAAAAAATGTAAGCCCTACATTGTGGAAATAACCCTGGAGATGAATTAATGCCACATTAAGCATGAAGTGTGTTCCAGCAAACTCTCTCCTTTCCGCTTTGCTTTCCCACCTCCACCCATCATCACACTCGCACCTTAAAAACAACAATCAACACTGTGGCTTCCTCTCCTCAGTCTCAACTTGTCATCATGGGCCATCTCACATTGGCTAATTGCCCAGGTCTCTGTTATATCATAGTGACTTGTTCATTTCCTTTCTCACCAGCCCCACCCCTTTACCGTACATTTACATTTGACTTGAAGTAACTTGCCGGGTGGTTCTTCCTACCTGTAATCTCTTGAATGTGATTTAGAGCTAGCCTGAAATAATCCATCTGTTTTAGTTGATGCTAAAGACACCCAGTCTGGAAGAAAATCCCTGAAGTCAGTGACCTCTTAAGTTTCCTTCTGGTTCTAATGTTTAAAGAAAAACAAAACAAAGCACTCTGCCTTTACCGCACTATAAAATGCATGTCATGTGGCCTGATGATAACTGGTCTGACCAAAATAAAGGCTTTATTGCTTTATAGAAAGGATTTTTCTTCCTTTCTGCTAGAATGCTAGCATCAACCACCCTTGAGTTTAATTATTGTAAAAGAAAAATTTTAGAAAAATACTGATAGGCAAAATAAGGAAAAAGACTAGGAATTCCCATAATTCTAACTTTCAGAGATAACCATTGTTAATACTTCAGGTTATATTCCTCCAGTGTGTTTAATTTTTTAAGACCAAGAATAAAGGACTTTCTAGTGTCAAGTTTCACATGAAAAGAAATGCTGTGTGCCTAGAGCTCAGGGACATTTGAGAAGAGATATAAGGCACGTATGTTTTCCTGGCTTAGGAGAGTCCAAACAAACCATAAACAATGTGATGTGTGAGGTCATGATCCATTTATCTCTCCTTTTAGTTAATTTGAGTGTCAAGGCAAGGGCATCTACATCCAATGGTGATTAAGTTAAATTCCTAGCGAGCTGAAGCATTCCTTTTTTGCTTGCTAAGGAAGGTATCCGTAGGTGCCTTTATGTTTGTATCAATGGCATGAAAACTAAGAACCAGAGTAGCCCCAAAAGGTCACTGGGTCCAAACTCTCCTCTAGGAAAATTATATCTGAAGTCCTTGCAGCATTGGGCATCCTTTTGATTTTAAGCCATCCTTAATGTAAATTTCATAAGGTCTTTCGGTTCCATATGAAAATTATCTTATTGTCAAATATAGTCTCAGTCTGTGTTAACTTAAATCTACTTAAGCCTGTTTCCCCATACATATCTTCTGTGGAGATGACTAATGAGAACTTTTGGTACCTGAAGCTATTAAGTCATTCCTCAGCTTTCTTTTCATCAGGCTGTTTAAATTGAACCATATGAAACAGCCAATATTACACCTTTTTTGACCTCTTAAAATAGAAGTTTTACATGTTTCAATGTAATAAATAATCCTAACTCTTTCTAACTTCTTACAGAGGTTCTCTACTTCTGATCTTTTGACAACTGAGGGGCTCTTTCCCTGCAGGGCTTTCTCAAATGTTCCCGTAAGCTTCTTAGAATATAGTGATTCATACATGCATACTGGTGCCAAAATAATTGCTAATATTAGAAGACTGATGCAGAAATAATGAACCATTTCTACTTGTAAAAAATGTCACTTCAAAACAGACATAACATATGTATTATGTATATTATTTTAATATGATACATGTTATAGCTTTACAAATTAGAGATAAACAAATGAATAAAAATCCAAGTTAACATACTAAGAACCCAGAGCTGGAAGTGGTACTTCAATACTATCAAAGAAGTAAACAAAATTGTAAAATTTCCATGATCAACTGTGTTGCTTTCTACTACTTGAATACTTCACGGTCAAAAAGATCCAATATGCTTATTTTTTTTTCTTTCCTTCTCACATTTAGCTTAGCCATAAATTTCCAGCAATAGCGCACGTGGCACATCAAAAACCCAGACCTGCTCTGGAGAAGGTCACTCCAATGAGAAGGATCTACATTATTCAGCAGCCTCGGAAATGTTAAGCTGGGACGTAAAACACAGCCGTCTGCCCAACTGCCTCCAACATCTGACAGCTTAGCTAAAGGACCAAAACTTTCCTTAGGCTTAGTGCACTTGCTTGGTAAAAAAAAAAAAAAAAAAAAAAAAAAAAAAAAAAAAAGTCTTTGTATCTTCTCTTTGTATGTTAGATAATAAAGCATCCAAAAACTGTGAATGCAATGCATTCTTGGGCCTCATTTTGGTCCAGGACAAGATCCCATTGATAGTTACAGAAGAATTCTGAAGAATAAGTGGAGAATCCAGAAGACTCCTCTACTCTACCTCTTTGGACAAGCTCTCTTATCCTTGATGCTGACTCAGTTGTTCCACCCACAGCGAGTTCCCTAAGGCAAAGATTAAAGAAAAGTGTAGAATGAGTTTGGTGAAGACCAATCTTCTGTGCAAACATCAAGAGGTATTCTTCTCCGTGTGTTTGTCTCCAGCTGCTCAAGTTTTCACTTGAGGAAAAATGTCTTCCCATTTCACACATAAATACATGGCTTAGTGTGTGGGGGGATGAAAAATTAGATTCATTACAAACATATTCTCTTCTGCAAAGCAATTAAGGATGGAAAGTTGAAATATAGTTTCAATAGGAGATTTGATTAGGGTCTCCCAGAAGGTTCATTTTCTAAAAAGAAATAGATTATGCTGCTGCAGGATATTATGGTTGGGGTATAGAAGTTGATTTTAATTAGAGGTGAGGGAAAGTGTTGTCACAGCCAAACCTGCTCTAGCTCTCCTATCTTCCACAACACACACACAGAGAGAGAGAGAGAGAGAGAGAGAGAGAGAGAGAGAGAGAGAGAGAGATAGAGAGAGAGAATGAGAACATATACTCACATCAAATAGCCAAGGGCATCCTCAAGGGTTTCTAAAGAGGTTAGTTGCCACTCACAATCCCACCATTCTAAACCTCTAATTAATACCGCTATCCGTGATTCGGCACTTCTCTTTACCCAAGGTCAGGGCCAGCACTCTAGTCCATTATTTTACAGGTTGACAATTCTTAAAGTATGACTTGGTGCCAAGCCTGTTTCTGATTCCTGGAAATCCAAAGGCACCTGGCTAAGGCCCAATGGTCATAATGATGCAACCTACCTCCTCCCCTGTGTTGTTTGGATTTTTTCAGGAGTAAGAGAGTTTTTTGAGACAATATCAAGCCTCAGTCAGCGCCGGCATTAATCAATAAAACAGTCCCAACCACCTCCCACTTTCGCTTATCTCAGTTCTCAGTCTTCAGGGACTGTGGTCAGGAATATCCCAGAATGGTAAGTGTTGCGAGGCAAATAAATGCACAGAAGTTCAAAGTCAGCCACCATTTCCCCACAGTAGCAAAGTATAAACCTGACTGTGGATGCTAGCTGGACCACTGAGTTGAGATTAGGAGACGCTTCTGACCCTTCCAAAGTTGCCAACCTTATGCACGCTACTCAACCTTTCTCATCCTTGTCAAACAAGAATAACAATATCTGACCTCCAGTTTAACCTTCCAGTGGCATACTGAGAAGACAAGTAGACTACTCTTTAAATGGCTTATTGGATTTGCAATAAGCTTATTGAGATTTACAATAAGCCACTTAAAAAGTAGTGAGAGCAAGGTGGTGCCAGGATGGCTGCTCTACAAGCTGACAGGATTATAGTAGTAGAACTATAAGAGATAGTATAAGCTGAGCCTAGAATAGGAAAGTTAAGGGAAAGCTAAAGATTTGGCTAGACAGAAGCAGGAAGAAAATGGGAAGCAAAGGTGGCAGCACTGCTTCATTCCACTTTCCTGAGGGTAAGAATAGGCCAACCACCCAAAGGAAGTGAAAAAGAGAAGAAAGCACCATCCTCTCTGTCAGAGATGGAAGATGTATTGTAGGGGAAGAAAGGCTGCTTGGGAGCCTATCCAGTGAGGACCCCAGCATTAATTGAGGTCTACAATTTTAGTCATTTAAATCACCAAATCATGGAAAGTAAGAGGTTGAGTGTGGCGGAAACTGGTTTGGCTCAGTCGATAGAGCGTCGGTCTGCGTACAGAAAGGTCCCAAGTTCAATTCCGGTCAAGGGCATGTACATTGGTTGTGGGCACATCCCTGACAGGGGGTGTGCAGGAGGCAGCTGGTCAATGTTTCTCTCTCATCGACATTTCTAGCTCTCTATCCCTCTTCCTTCCTCTCTGTGGAAAATCAATAAAATATATTTGAAAAAAATAATAAAAACAAACAAAAAAAAATCCTTTACAAAAAAAAAAGTTGAGTGTGAACATATATGAATGGAAATTGGAGTTATCTTGGAGAACTTATCAGGAGAAAAAGGATTAGGCTGATAAGAGAACTATCTAGTAACATGACCGCATATGTAGAAAGCCAAAGGGGCCATTCCCTCTCTCTCCTGAGGAACAAGCCCTGCATGTGCCATGGTTCCACTCAATGATAAGCCCCCTGTGATGTGTTCACAGGCCCAGAAAAGCCATGGCATTGGGAGAGGGAATGTCACTAGTGGCATGGCTACAGATTCGCTGGCAGATCCTCTTCTTTAGCTCATTTCTTTTCAGTTCAAGAGACTCTGTGCTAGGCACTGGGACACAAAGAGGAGGAAGACACCATTCCTGCCCACCAGGCGCTCTTAGACCAAAGGGAAGTAGGCATGCCAACAAATCAGTACAGGAGGAACTTTAGGAATGAGTTGGTTGATGGGTGGGTGGGGAACATGCTGAGGAAGAGGGTCATGAAACCACCCAAGGTTCATGTAGAGTCCAAAGAAAAATGATGGCTATACCAATCAATAACCCACATGCAGCTCTTAATAAACATATTTTAACTAAGCTTTTAATGGAAAATTTAAAACATACACAAAAGTTGACTGAAAATTATACTGAACCTTCAGGTGCCCATCACAGAGCTACAAGAATGTGGACAATCTTATTATATTTATGGTGTCCAGCCTCCTAGTTCCTCTTCTTTGTTCCTCTCCCTTCTGGATTACTTGAAAGCAAATCCCAAACATTATAGAAACACTTCAGTATATGAGCTCCAAGAACTAAGCACTTGTGAGTGCACATTCTATCTCTCTCTCTAAACTGAATTTTATAAATATTGTGGGGGGAAAAAAGGGAGTATTTCTGTAAACCATCCAAGAATCTTTCACCATAAAAGGGAGATGGGGATTGCTATGCTAGCCACAAGAGCCAAAAACAAAACAAAACAAAACAACTCACACACAACACACACACAGCTGAGCCAGTAACACACACACACACACACACACACAGAAATGACTGCTGGGAAATTTGAGAAAGCAGGGGAGCTAGAAAATGGTGATGCTTTCAGGTTGAATGAAAGAAAAAGGTAAACAAAGCTATTGGAATTAAATAAAAGGTACAGGAAGAACACACTAGGGAAAACGAGCTTTTACTGAGAAAACGGATATAGAGAATATTTAAAAAGTTATTTATGAAACCACTCAGACAAAACGGGGGGTAAGATAGGAACAAAAAGAGATAAATTAATGGAAAGAAAAACTAAAATTGATTTATTCAACAAACATTTATTAGGTTCCTCTTGTGTAATGAATTTTATTCAGAAACCCAAAACCAAGGAAGATAAGGCTGGCTTTTGTTACATATTATGTTTTAATCTGAATGTCTAGATGTCAGCTGCAGTTACCATCCCTTTTAAATAGGTAAGATAAGCTCAAATCACCATCCTCCCCTAGAGGATGTTCAAAGGCCTCCTACAATGTCTGTGAATCTCCAAGAGCGTTACATTGTCATGGTCATCTCTGATTTCCAACAAATTCATTCATTAATTGTTGTCCCTGTGTCCCACCATCCTGATCTGGAGTTAAAATTTAGCCCTTTTCCATGGTTTCCCCAAATGTCTACTCCACAGATTTTAGTAGAGAGTTTACATCAAAGTAACCAGACAACTTATAATAGGATATTAAATATTCTTGATTTTATATGTATGTACTTATTCCATTACTTCCCACCCACCCACAAAAAAAAACAACAAAAAAACAAAAAACCCACAGGATTATATGCATCCCTGGCCATCCCTTATTCCTCACACCATCTTATTGGATACTTTCCTCCTCCTACTCTCCCTTTTCTCACTTTTCTCCATTCCTCTTTCTCCTAATACCTGTTCAGTTCCAAATAAACAATTAGTGTTTCTTGGGTTGTCTTGACTCCCAGAAAATGATATCCTCAGGAAGTCACCTTACCCCAAAATAGTCTCCCTGAATCTAGCAAGTCAAACTTCAGCTGTCAGGATGTCAACATTTTCATCCAAATAGGATGGAATGGATGAATGATTAGTTGATTGATTAATTAAAAGGAGAAAAGTGACAAAGAACCCAAACCAAGAAAAATGAGGAAACAAAGGAAAAAAGAGAACTTTAGCTTAGCCAGCATGGCTCAGTGCTTGAGTGTTGACTTATGAGCCTGAAAGTCACGGTTCATCCCTCGTCAGGGCATATAACCGGGGTGCCAGCTCGATCTCCAGAATGGGGCTTGCAGAAGGCAGCCAATCAATGATTCTCTCTCATCATTGATGTAACTATCTCTCTCTCTCCCTCTTCCTATCTAAAATCAATAAAAATATTTTAATAAAAGAGAGCTTTCATAGGAAATGTTGAAGGACTGAAAGAAAAACACAGACACAAAATTAGGGTGAACAGAGCTTCACCTAAAAATACATAAATACAGTGTATATAGAATTGTGAACATGATTTTGCATACAGCATTTCATGAAATCTTCGCATGAATCATGCAAGGTGGTAGCTATAATTATGCCATTTTACAGATGAGAAAAATGAACCTCAGAGAATTGAGGTTCCCAAGGTTTTACAGCTTATTAAAAGGAGAAACTTATATGGAAATTTTAAAAATGTTTTTGTTTGTTTTTTATTGATTTCAGAGAAGGAAAGAGAGAGATGATGAGAGAGAATCATCGATAGGCTGTCTCCTACACGTCTCTTACTGGGATAGAGCCCATAAGTAACTTGGACATGTACCCTGTCAAAGAATTGAACTGTAACCTCCTGGTTTGGGGGTTGATGCCCAACCACTGAGCAACACCGGCTGGGCATCCCTAGTAATCTTTTAATCCCAAATCGAGAGCTTTCTCTATTACCCCATGAAAACACAGATTAAAACTATATCTTAGAAATCTCCAAAATGAGAAGACCTGGATGTAGTTTTCACTTAAGAGATAGGGTTGAATTTGAAGAGAGAAACCTGTGTGTGAAAGAGCTGGTTTGAGATTAATCCAATTCCTCAATACAGGAAGAATCATTTAAGTTCAGATTTTCAGATTTTTGTTTAAAAGGGACAATATAGAAGCTTGAAAAATCATGATAGTAAAGCAGGTTGGGGGCAAAGGTACAGTTTATAGACGTTGGAATGTTGTGAAATCACAAGACCTGCCAGGGGCAAATGACAATGGGAGCTCCCTCCACTGCAGCCCTGAAACACACCAAAGGGAGATGCTGGGATAGGAAATATCAGTCTATTTTTTATCTTGCCCAAATAAAGGCAAGATAAAGATATAGCTTTTTAAGCCATATCTTTTTAAGCCATATCTATATTAAGACGACAACTTATTATGAGTAAAATAATTTAGGTCAACAGTTTGGGTGCAGAAGAGTCCTTTTATTTTTGTTTCTAGTATCTATCAATTATTAGTTTAAGAATCATTAGACTGGGGATAGGAATTTAACCAGCTGCCAATGCTAGCCGTTTGAATACAGCAAGATTAGGAACATCATTAGCAAAAAGGCTAGAGGTCATAAAATGTAAAGTAAAAGGTTTCATCCTTTCTATTTATGCAATGGTAGAGATTGAAATTAATTTCTTAAGACATAGGGAAGTGGGTAAAGAAGTGAAGAACCAAAGTTGTGCTTCCTAAAGATTTTAGCATAATAAAACATGTTTTAAAATGACACGAAGACAGCTTTTCAAAGAAATACAGCCAAAGACTTTCAAAAAAATAAAATAGATATTGCCACAGAGGCATTTAAGGGAGAGCACAGAGAGAGAAAACCAAGGTGAACACACCAGGGCAGAAATAGCAAAATCAAGAACAGATGAAATAGAAAGAGAGGCAGTGAGAGCAGAAAAAGGTCACGCAAGAATAAAAACACAGCCGTCAGAAATCTAAGGTCTGCAAGAAGAGAGAGGATTGTTGCAAGATTAAAATGGGCAGAACAGGGCAGGAAAAGAGAGCCTAGAGACAATGGCAGGGTTTAACCAAATGTATCAAGTGCGAGGAAAGATGAAGCAATGAGCGTGGCTGTGGGCTGAGGAAGAAACAAGCGACCTGACAGCAGACATCCTGGGTTAAGGGGTTCAAAGCGAGCCGGGCTTTGAAGCGAGGAGGCACTGCAGGGCTGACAGGCGTGCCGCTTAGTTCTATCAGGCTTTTAAGAACTGAGCAAACCGCTGTTTTCAACGGCAGGCACTTCAGACGAAGGTGAAGAGACCCCGTGCAATGAGAAAGGAGCTTGTGATAACATTTTTTAAAGGAAAGAGGGTAGGTGTCAAGATCTATATAAGCATGGAGTAGGAGACAACAGAATACTCAACAAAGAAAAAAAACGTTGGAATGTTGTGAAATCACAAGACCTGCCAGGGGCTTAGCAGGGATAAATGACAATGGGAGCTCCCTCCACTGCAGCCTTGAAACACACCAAAGGGAAACGCTGGGATAGGAAATATCTATTTTTTATCTTGCCCAAATAAAGGCCCAGTTTTGGCACAGCATCTGATTTTTTTCCCAAAAGCAAACTATGTAGTTTTCTGTGAAATCTCCTGGGTTGTATATATTGGTTCAACTTTTATTATTATTATTATTATTATTATTATTATTTTATTATTATTATTTTTACTGTGCACTGTGCAGACCAAACAATTTCAGGCTATGGGTTAGATTATCTGAGCATGACCACCATTTTACAAAAGTTGAGTTTTCAATTGGGTCTGCACAAGGATCTAAAGATCCTGATGACCTGAGGGCTTTGCAGCATGTGTGTGTGTGTGTGTGTGTGTGTGTGTGTGTGTGTGTGTGTGTGTGGTGGGGCGGGGGGGTGGGGAGGCAGGTAGAGGAAGAAGTTAACAACAAGGAGAATCCAGCTGGAAGTGGGAGAGAGAAAGAAAAGGGAATGGCTTGCTTCAGGTGGAGCTCAGCTTTGGTTTCTGCAGGTGGTAGCACTCTGGCAGCTACTGATGAAATAAAATATAAAATTATTCAAAACAAATCAGGAAAATCCAATAATATGGATGGTATATATATATATATATATATATATATATATATATATATATATATATATATGGCTAATATGCAAAGTGTCCCCTCAGGAGTTCAACTGAGAGAGTGGGAAGTTTGATCACTCGCTATGATGTGTACTGACCACCAGGGGGACGGCAAGGAAGGAAGGCCCCGGTAGGCAGCTGGAAGACCCTAACTGGCCCTGTTGCCAGCCAAGCCTAGGGACCCTAACCATGCATGAATTTCATTCACCAGGTCTCTAATAGACAAATAAAGAAGATAGGCTAGGCCTATATAATTTTTTTTCTTCAAGGTTAGGAGAGGATAGAATAATAGGTATCACTTATTGAGAATATACTGTGTATCAGGGGCCTTGTGTCTATTGAACTGAATTGATTTGCATTGCAGGTAGAAAAGAAGTACTTCATTTGGTCATAATATTTCAAATATTTCAGAGTTTGTTTGTTTTTTTATAAACATAATTCCCCCTGGCAGTACAAACCACTGAGCTTTTAAAGATGGATAAAAAATTGGTTCTGAAAAAAAATTTAATTAAATTAAAATTTTAAAAAAATTGGTCCTGGCCCCAAGATGCTTACAAGTACAGCCATGGACCACTTAACAACAGGAACATGTTCTCAGAAATGTGTCCTTAGGCGATTTTGTTGTGTGAACATCGTAGCGTGAACCTACACAAACCTAGATGATATAGCCTACTACACACCTAGGCTATATGGGGTAGCCTATTTCTCCTGGGCTAAAAGCTGTACAACATGTTACTGTATTAAATACTACAGGTACTTTTAACACAATGTAAGTATCTGTGTATTTAAATATATCTAATCATTGAAAAGGTACAATAAAAATATGGGATACTAGTAAAAATAAAATGGGCCCAGCAGGTGTGGCT
This sequence comes from Pipistrellus kuhlii, assembly GCF_014108245.1. NCBI lineage: Eukaryota > Metazoa > Chordata > Mammalia > Chiroptera > Vespertilionidae > Pipistrellus > Pipistrellus kuhlii. The sequence continues at coordinate 48,767,830 of NW_023425573.1, read as the reverse complement.
CAGTGGTTGAGCATCAACCTATGAACCAGGAGGTCATAGTTCAACTCCGGATCAGGGCTCATGCCTGAGTTGCAGGCTGTGCAAGGAGTTGGGTTCCCCAGTAGGTGGCATGCAGGAGGCAGCCAAACCAATGATTCTCTCTCATCAATGATGTATCTATCTCTCTCTCTCTCCCCCCTTTTCTTCTTCTCTAAAATCAGTAAAAATATATTTAAAAAAAAAAAAAATTGGTACACCTGTATGGGGCACTTGCCATGATGGAGCCTACAGGACTAGAAATTGCTCTGAGTGAGTCTGTGAGTGGTAAGTGAATGTGAAGGCCTCGGGCAGTAATTTTCAACTAGTGTGCTGCAAGAATTGTTAAAACATGCAATACATGACTGTTTAGTCAAGGGCACTGAACTCTTTTTCCTTAGATTATCAAATAAAAAATGACAACAGCTGAACACAATAGCCATCTAGTGTGAATTAATCAAAATTATACCTGTTTTTTTTGTCAGATGGGAAAAATACATATTTTTGTTGTGCCTCAGAATTAGTAAATGTGTGCCATGAGATGAAAAAGCTTGAATACTGCTGGCCTGTGGAATTACTGTACACAGCTATAGACTTCATAAACAATGCACACTTAGGCTACAATAAACTTATAAACAATAAAGCCAAGCACAAGAGAAGACTATGCAACCAGGTTTGATTCTAGTCAAGGTCACATGCCTGGGTTGCCAGCTTGATCTCCAGTGGGGGGAAAGGAAGCTGATCAATGATTCTCATTGCAGTTTCTAACTTTCTCTCTCTCCCTTCTTCTCTCAAATCAATAAAAATATTTTTTTAAAAAATCTTACCACCCCCCAAAAAATCTTTAAAAATGCTCACATAAGAGAAAAAATGTACAAGAGTCTTGAAAGGCAAAGAGATATGTACAAGAATGTTCAAGGCAGTGTTGCTTATAATAGGGTAAATTTGAAACAGCTGACATGTATATCAGCAAAGAATTAATTAAACTTTGGAGTTGAGAAAGCTTTTAAATCTTGGAGTGGAAAGGTTTCCCTATATATATGATTTCCAGACATCATAAAAGAAGGTGTTACAGAATTGATAACAAATCAGACAGCTTCTGAAGACCCCATAAACAAGTAAAGACTAAAAAAATACATTTTGAGTCTAATATATAGAGAATGACTTCAAATTTATTTTTAAATGACAACCAAGCAGGAAAATGGACAAAATCTATAAAACTGAGCCATTCGTAGGAGACAAAAATCATATGCCATAGCTAATAAAAAAAATTTTAATGATCAATCTCATTAGGGATGAGATATATGCAATAAAATATCATTATTTTACCTATAAGATCAACAAAAATTAGAGAGATTGATATCTGTTGGTAAGATTATGAAGAAAAAGATACTCTCAAACATGGTTGGTAGAATTTAAATATATATAACAGTTTTAGAGAGCAATTTGGAAATATCTATCAACATATTAAATGTACCTGTCTTTTGACTTGGCGATTCCACTTCTAAGAATCTTTCTGTACATATACAAAAATAGGAATAAATGTTTACTTTTACCGGATTGTACTGTTATATCGGGTCTAGTAATAATTAATGTCGTTTTTAAAAATGCGTTTAAAATCTTGCTTGGCGTTGACTTGTATTGACATAACCTTCAAACATGTGGTATCTACAGAACGTGTGAAGTGCAATTAACAAGTTTTGCTTGAAAAAGTTTGTGTTTGGTTTGGTTTTTGTTGCAAAACTAGGGCTAAGAAGATGGCGGATGAAGAGCATATTCGGCACTGCATGCTTTACGAGTTCCAATTAGGAAGAAAAGCAAGTGAGGCTGCAAAAAACATCTGTAGTGCTCTTGGTCAAGATGCAGTTAGCGCCAGAAAATGCCAGCGTTGGTTTGAGAAATTTCACGAGGGAAATTTTTCGTTAGATGACAAGAGTGGTCGAGGCCGTGTGTCCAATTTTGATCAAGAAGCTCTTCAAGCTCTTTTGGTGCAAAATCCTCAAATTACCCAACAAGAGCTTGCGACAACTTTAAATTGTTCACAAAAAACAATTTCCAATCAATTGCGTGCACTTGGCAAAGTCCAAAAGTTTGGAAAATGGGTTCCTCATGAGTTGACCGACAACAACCGTAATCAAAGAGTCACAATTTGCAGTTCGCTCCTCTCTCGTCAAAACCGTTTGCCGTTTTTAGAGCAAATTGTTACCGGAGATGAAAAATGGGTGCTGTATGTTAATTTGAAAAGGCAGCCTCAATGGTTGGACAAAAATGAGGCTCCGCAGCCCACGCCAAAACCTGACTTGCATGCGAAAAAAGTGATGTTGTGTGTTTGGTGGAATTTTAAAGGAATTCTTCATTATGAACTTTTACCATCTAACCAAACCATTACAAGTGCAGTGTATAGTGCCCAATTGGAAAGGTTAGCCCAAGCTTTAAGAGAAAAAGAACCCGCGCTGATTAATCGGAAGGGCGTAATTCTTCACCACGATAACGCACGACCGCATACTGCAAGAATCACTGCTGAAAAACTGCGCCAGTTGGAATGGGAAGTTCTCCCTCATCCTGCATATTTTCCTGATATTGCCCCTTCCGATTACCATTTGTTTTGTTCTTTGCAAAACTTTCTTCTTGGAAAAAAATTTAATAATGAAGAATGCCTCAAAAATGCATTGACCGAATTTTTTGCATCAAAATCACAAGAATTTTACAACAGCGGGATTAAAATGCTTCCTGAGCGTTGGGCACAAGTAGTAGGAAACAACGGCAACTATATTGTTGATTAAATTTTGTTGTATTGTTTAAATAAATTCGATTTAAAAAAGTATTAGAAAACGACATTAAGTATTACTAGACCTAATACTTGCCTGGACATGAGCTAAATGTCCATTAAGAGAATAGCAGTTAGATATCTTGTGTAGTAAGTATATAATGGAATGCTGAGGAGCTATTAAAAAGAATTAGATCTAGATATAATAAATTATATAATATATGTTTATAATATTTAAGTAAACAAAAAACACATACAGTTAAATTCCAGGTATAGCATAATCTCATTTTGGGAAACAAAAACTATTTCTACGAACTAGTCAAAAGAGGGATTCAATAAAACACACATCAACATGGATGAATCTCAGAGGCACTGTATTAAGTGAAAGGAGCCACACTCAATAGGCTGCATACTGTGTGGTTCCATTTATCTGGCCCCCTGGAAAAAGCAAAACTATAGGAACAGAAAACAGGTGGCCAGGGCTGGAGTCAGAAAAAGGTCACCATTTAAAAAAAGCACAAATGAGGTGTTTTGTGACAATAGAAATGTTACAAATCTCAATTGTGATGTTGGTTCCACACTATATGCATTTGTACATTACAAGGGGTAAGTTTATGAATTGTATGTGAATTTTACTTTAATATATTGGACTCTTTGAAAAGTTCATAAAGATTCCTAGTTAACTGTTAATAATAATTATCCTTGGAGAATGGGAGTGAGGGAGTATGGAAAGGGAAGAATGTTCCGTTTTTTATACTTCTATATAATTTGGGTTCTTTTTAGTTAGCATATACTACTTTTGTAATTTTTGAGAAGGCTTAATAAGTATGACATGCTCAAACAATGGGACGTGATAGTCATTAGAAATAGGTTTGCTTCTACTAACACATAATCAGTCACAATCTCTGTAGAAAGAACCAAATTGTACAACAATGTACAATCGAGATTTTGAAAAAATACAATAAAATGTGTATTCATATGTATGCTGGGTGTCCCCAAAAATGTATACCCACTTTAACAGCTGATAGCACAACTGATGTTTCTTTCTTTTCAGATTTAACCCTTCGGAATTAGTAATGGCAGCCAAAGTGTGTATACATTTTTGGGGACACCCTGAATATGAGTGTCTCTGTATATGAGTGTGTGTGTGTGTGTGAGTGCAAACTAGAAGGTTATCGGCCAAATACTTAGCACTAATTTAATAGCATTTACTTTGGGGAAGTGGTATCATTGTGGGTTCGTGGAGGGGATTACTTTGGTTGAATAGTGTTGAGGCTATATCACTTCTATAATTCTAAAAAGCATTGTTTGTTTAAATTGCATAACTGAAAGAGGTTGACCAAAAGGAGGACTGTTTATCCTCTGAGAATAGAGGCAAGGTCTGTACAGATTCAGGAAACTTTGTGGTTGGACAGTAGATAAAAGAGTCAGTAGCTGGGGCCTCAATTTTATCAATAAAATAGGTCACCTGGTGAGAGTGCAGGGGGATGGGTGTTGGGGTGGCGGGAGTTTAAGAAAGGAGAAGTCTGGGATAACTTTTAAGAGGTATGATGAGGAAGGGCACTGAGGTTCACTGAAGAGTGTGCTGTCAGGGATGGGGGTTACAAATGCCCTCAGAAGCTGGGCCATGAGGCAAATGTGGGAGGGGGAGGAAGGAGCTTCAGCAAACGGGGGCGGCAGGATTATCCATCGTGGGCCTGGTGACTGCCACAGCCCAGTGTCACCATGATGCCTGGAGAAGGCAAAAGTACTGCTCTTTAGATGAAATCATCTATTGGGAATAGTGGCAACTAATTAAATGTTTCCAATGCCGTCCAGGCCAAAACAAAACCTAACAGCCAGCCCATTGCTTAGCTGGGGTGCAGGGGTGGGGTGGGGAGGCAGGGTGGGTTGTGCATACTTTTTTCTAACATTAGCCTAGGTATTTTTTAGTCTCCTGTTAACAGACCAACACCTTTTGGGGGGGGGGGGGAAATTAATGTTGACATTATTGCAGGTGTCCACCTCTTCTCCCCCTTTGCCTGACCCTAACCCACCCTCACCTCCACACTATTGTCTGTGTCCATCGGATATCCATATATATTCTTTAGCTAATCCCTTTAGTTAGCTCAACAACTCACTAAGCTTCCTGTGCTTAGAGGGATGTAAGCTACATTTCAGAATAACAATCAAAATCATTGTTCAGTTGTAATAATCTTCAAAGCATACCTTTTTAAAAAACAATAGTTTTGAAATTAACCTTTTCAATAACCAGAGTCAGGTCCTTGAGAGAGAAGAGGGCTCTTTGTACTCTAAAAACCTCCTCTGAGATCTCTGGAACAGAGGACCCTGGCTCCCTCTGAGCCGCAGGAGAAGGAATTCTGCAAGATGTAGGCAAGAGAGTTGGACCACTTGGTGGATGGGGTGAGGAGGTATGGCTTGGGGCATTTATGACCTGCTTTCCTCCCGAATCCTTGGGAGGAGGCTGCCTCTTCCAAGCCCCTTGCCAGCATTCATGTAGCAACCGCAGTAAGACAAATCCAGACAGAAAGGGGGGCCCGAGCTAGCCTCTCCTTTGCTAAGCCTCTCTGACTCTCAAGAGACCTGGTGATACAAGCATTTCCCACAGGCCTCAGAGCAGAAGGAGAAGATGAGCTGAGAAAGTGGCCTGCAAGCCAGAGGGTCACCATGGTGAGCAATGAAACAAGCCCCGGGGCCTCAGAGTGTACTGTCCAGAGCCCAGGAGACCTCAGGGCACCCAGTGTAACCTGTTAGCCAACTGTTCCTATAACTGGACCTTCATCTAACGCAGCCCCACAGGCATGTTACATTGAGTGATGTGTTTACACGGGGTACTAACGTAATTACACATTGATTAATAGCATTGGTTATTTTCTCATGTTTGTCGGATTTTAACAAAATTAGGATCCATGCCCAATATTAACTCTGTACTGTACTGCTTACTTTGTTTCCTACTAAATACACATATAAACTTCTTCCCAATTTTTTAGTTGCTGAAAGAAAAGGTCTTATCTTTTTTAAAAAAAAATTTGTCTGTAAGCAGTTAAAGATGGACTCATGCTACCAGGGTAACCCATTCTGTGCTTTTTCACTTGACATTCAAAATGAGGTCACAGAGAAAACCGTTTATTCAACGTAAACACCTCTTTTCTTTTTTAAGTCTCCAGAGAAAATTACTACCCAGGAAGGATTTTTTTTTTAAACTTGTTTTCATTTCCCCTGTGCCAGGCCTAGTATTCCTGAGAGAAAGCAGACCTTGTCAGGGAGCCCAGACTCAGTGCTGTAAGATGCACTTCTGAGTAAATTCACATTTTTTCCTACGGAGAGGAGCAGAAAGCAGGCTGCAAGAGAATCCGAATGGCCTCCTAGTTAATCTTCAGTTTTCACAGCACATGAGCCTGCCTCTTCTCTTCGATGATGTAAGCATATGATACCAAGCTTCCTTGTCAAATAAACTAAAAGTCTGGCTTCATTCTGTCTTCAAGCTTGTAACTAATATTTACCTGCGGCCTGGAGAAAGAAGTCACATGGGACGTGGTGGAATGTATTTCTACACATATCACCTGACACTGGGAAATGGTGATATGGTTACTGCCATTTTAAATGGCCAGGTCTGCCTACTAAAGGAGGTTCTTCTTATTTCTCCAAATTTTCCTCTAATTTTTCTCTACTTTTTCTTGTACTTTGCTATTGGAGACTTCTGCAAGATCTGAGGCTGCTCAGGGTCTAGTCTGGGAATTGGCAGACTGAGGGAAATCCTGGGTAAATGGAAGCAAGCAGTTTGATAGCCTTGCTGCAGTGGAGAAGTGCTCAGTTGTCCCTGAAGAGAGGGGTGAGATTTAGTGAGGGAAACCACAGACGATAAAGAAATCCTTCATATTCTCCTTGGATTCCTGTCGTGATGCACCTACATTTACGTCACACAGCAGGGTGCTGACTGCAAACACCCACAGGTCCGATCAGGGAGATTCCCGGGCTTGCTGTCCTAGCTCCTTGGAGTCTTCAAAACTGGGAAGGGTTTGGGGCAAAGGCTCTTCAGAAAACATTCTGAAAACCACTAAGTCTCCTGACTAGGCAGTTTTGTGTCATACTTCAAACCAGAGATATTATTTTTGTGTTGCTGTTGTATCAAATTACCACAAATTTCGTGTCTTTAAAAAATGCAATCAGCTATCTTTAAAAAAAAAAATTTTTTTTTTATTGCCCTGGTTTGGCTTGATGGATAGAGCGTCAGCCTGTAGACTGAAGGGTCCAAAGTTTGATTTCAGTCAAGGGCACATGCTCTGACTGGGAACCAAACTGTGACCTCTTGGTTCATAGATCAATGCTCAACTGGGCCACACCGGCCAGGCACAGTCGGCTTCCTTACAGCCTTGGAGATCAGATGTCCGAAAGGGTCTCCTGGCCAAAAACCAAGGTGTTGCAGGGCTGTGCTTCTCTCTGGAGGTTCTCGAGGAGAATCCACTGTCTTGCCTCTTCCAGCTTCTAGAGGCCACGTGAATCCTTTGTCTTGAAAGTGCATCACTCCAACTTTTCCACTCTGGTCGACACATCTCCTCTTGCTAACTTCGATCCAGTTGCCTCCCTTTTCTGGGAACCTTGTGAATCCACTGGCCTGATAATCCTAATTCATCTTTGCATCACAAACTGTTAGGTGAATCGCATCAGCAAGGTCTCCTTTCCATTGGAAAGTGGCATAGTCACAGGATGCGGGGATGAAGACATGGACGCTGCTCAGCCTACCACACTGGGGCCAGCTGTGCTTCCTCAAACCTGGGACTGACCTTGGCCTCCCGTCACCAAGGCGAGTCTGCAGCAGCCCCTCAGTGGACCTTCCACCTGACCCTTGACCCCCTCCACAGCTTGCTCCTGCTCTACTTCGTCCCAGCAGCCAGGACATACCCGAACAGCCACGGAGAAGACCTGTCAGTCCCAGCAAAGAACCCACAGAATCGTTTTAATCCACATGACGTGATATGGTGAATAAGCATGAATTATGATACAATCAAAATATACCTTTTTGCTTGTTTTCTACTGTCCTGTAAAACCGTCTGCAGGGAAGGGGTGATCCTGTCCTTGCTGAGTCCCAAAGGGGGCACTGTTAGCATTTCAAGCTGTACAATGTTTAGGGTGTTTAGCATCCCAAGCCCTTGCCCTCTAAGGGCCAGTAGCACCTTCCCCACGGATTGCTGTGACCATGAAACCCTCCCACACATCTCCTGATGATCCCCGGGGAGGAAGCCTCAGGCAGCCCCCCACTTCTCTGTCCTCACTCAGGCCCTCAGGGAGTAGTTGTTCTCTGGTCCCTTCGGTTCACTCACAATCTCTCTCAGTAATCGGGATGCCTGACTCGATGCAAGAATCAGGACTCATGCAAGAACCAGAACTTGATGGAGTTCCAGCTGCCGCTGGGAAATCCTGCAACACGGGAGCAGACTGCGGTCAGCTCCCACGGACCCCACTCATGGCCCCAGCTTGCTCTCTCATTCGGCCTATGGGGATGGGGCCTTCTTCTGGGAGTGACGTCCGGGGCACCGTGACGCCTGGTTGAAACTTCCACGTTAACATCGGATTGTGCTCAGGAATTAAGAGGAAAATTTCAAAACAAACCATTTAGAGCTGCATTCTCAATGGCGGAGCACATGTGAGTCCCTGAGTGTTCACAGCACTGTAAAGTACATACAGTTCATTTTTATAACCCAAACCTTTGCAGCTGATTTTTGAAGATAGTACTTTTGTCTGGAAGAATATTTGGAAAGTGTGTTCTTTTTTCACCTTCCCATTAAAACTCTTTTCTTGTGTTTTCTTATTATTATTAAAACTTTTAACCCTGCTGCTTTACATTCCAGTCCCTGTCAGGTGGAGGTGGAGGGACTCACAGATAAGTACCTTCTCATCCATGTTCTCTAAGGAATGTCTGGAACACAGAGGGATGACTTTCTCCAATATGATGAAAATATGAAGACCTATTTCACAGTAACTACCATAGGCAGTGCTTCCCAGCTTACAAAGCATCTGCTCACAGTGCTCTCCTCTGATCCCTGTGAGGGGAGGGTAAAGCCAGTCCCATTTCACAGGTGAGGTAAGCGAAGCCCACACTGAGAAGGAAGGGGCACTCACAGGCAGTGAGTGCAGTTTATGTGCTGGGTGGGTTTTTATAGACTTATAATTTCATTTAATGTCCCTAGAGAATATACAAGGTAGATATTATTATCACTGCCAGGAAACCTCAGAAAGGTTAAATAACCCAAAGTCACACAGCCAGTGCATATGCCTTTTGGCTGTACCATTGGATTAGTTTCCTCTTTTGAATTAGAATGTGATCAGTTACCCATAAAATGCTTTGCTCTTCACCTCATATGAGAGGGGAAGAAAAGGGGTGGGGGGGGGGGAGAGGAGGTTTAGGCATGTTTTGTTGGATTTTAATGCCAGCAGAAAGCCAGATGGCCAGAAAGAGTAGACTTTAATTGTTTCCAATTTTGGCATTTAAGAGTGAGTGAAAAGGAACATGGATTTGAGGAAATCGTGCAAGGTATCACACATCTTTGTGACGTGATTACTTGGAGACCACAGTCGAGCCAAGATAAACACCGAATCATTTCAAGTGAGGCAAACACAGCCCAGTCTCAATGTTGCTCATTAGGAGCCAGAGCCCAGAGCCTACAGCTCAGGGGGCTGGGGAGGGGGGGAGGAGGGGAGAGGCGGGAGTGGGGAAGGGGAAGGTAGGTTAAATCCCCCACAATCCTGTAAACATTTCCAGGACCTCCTTCACCCTTTGTCAGCTGCACATTAAACAGCCTCCTCAGGGCAAGGGGCGCCTTCTTCTGCAGACCTCCCTCTGGGCAGGGCCTTCTGCCCACATTTCTCTCTTCAGCTATCATTTCAGAAAAGCCCTGTGGCTCCCTTCATTGCAGAGTTCTTTTCAGCCCTGAGTACTCAGGTTTTCCTAAGCCCCTTGACCCTGAGCTGCCCACTCTTCTATCCGGTGTGATGCCTCACCATGGATGGTATTCCTGTTTATCATCATGCGCATCCAAGCATGCTACAATCAAGCCTTTATAAATAATCGAATTGTGGCAGTGAACTGTGTAATGCATGCTCAGATGACGATGTTTTACTAGACACAAGAGATTCTTAGAAGAACAAAAAGCATAAATACTTAGCAGCGGTGATATGGCAACCCTACAAGAGCAAGTGAAGTGGGAGAGACTGGTCAGCACCGTGCAGAGGACCCTATCCAATAAGACAATGTGGTTATTATATGTGATTAATGGGGGAGAATTAAGAAAAGGACAAGGCCAGTCTGAAATCTGAACTGCTCCTCAGAAGGAAACCTCTCTTCGCTAACCTCACTTCAAAGCATTTTATGGTGCTGATACGTCTATACGCACATGGTGAACTCGCCTTTAGTCAACGATGGAGTCAAATGCTGAGAGTCACGGTAAGAACTCGTGCCCAGCAGCTGTTTCCAATCAAAGTGGTTAAAGCACTGATCATAGGTTTATGGGAGCACTTCGTGGAGTTCACTGCTGCCCCACATGAGGCTCTTTGGGGTTTTTAGGAAAAAGGGCTCCGATGTCCCACCTTTAATACTGGGGGGGTTATGATTAACACAGAAAAGCAAAATCCCAGCCCTAGCTGGTTTGGCTCAATGGATAGAGCATTGGCCTGTGGTCTAAAGGGTCCCAGGTTCGATTCCAGTCAAGGGCACATTCCCAGGATGTGGGTGTGATCCCCCGTAGGAGGCAGCCAATCAATGATTCCCTCTCATCATTGATGTTTCAAGCTTTTCCTCTCCCTTCCTCTCTAAAATCAATAAAAATATATTTAAAAAAAAAAAAAAGGGAAGAAAAGAATAAGAAAAGTAGCTGAAACTGGTTTGGCTCAATGGACTGAAGGGTCCCAGGTTTGATTCCGGTCAAGGGCATGTGCCTTGGTTGCGGGCACATCCCCAGTAGGGAGTGTGCAGGAGGCAACTGATCGATGTTTCTAACTCTCTATCTCTCTCCCTTCCTCTCTGTTAAAAAATCAATAAAATACATTTTAAAAAAGAAAAGTAAAATTCCAAAGTGTAGTATGTAGCTAAAACCTCAGGCTCTGAAGTCAGGCTAACTGATTCAATATTGGCTCTCCCATCCCTATGTTGGTGTGTAAATTATTTAACTTCACTCAGCCTTCATTTTCTCATCTGTAAAATGGGAAATTAATATCTAACTTATTTAATTTTTGAAATTAAGTGAAATAATGCTACTAAAGCATTGAAACAAGTGTCTCATACTCAAAACAATATTAGTTTCTTCCCCTTCAAAATTCACCATTAAGAAAATGAATCAGCTTGCCACAGACCAGGAAAAATATGTACATCATATTTAGCTGGAAAAGTATCCATATTTAGAATGTATAAAGAACTGTTACATATCAACAACAAACAGATGAACCACCCAATTTTTTTCAAATGGGCAAAAAACTTGAAAAGATACTTTACAAAAATGATATACAAAAGGGGTGTGGGGTGGAGGCGGGGGGGTCTATGAGGGGGGAAGGTGGACATCTGTAATACTTTCAACAATAAAGATAAATTCAAAAGAAAGATATACAAATGAATATTAGCACTAAAAAGCTGCTCAACATCATTAATCTTCAGAAACATGCATATTTGAGATACAATGAGATGCCATTTCTCACCCAGTAGAATGTCTGACATAAAAAAGACTGACCACTGAATGTTGGCAATGGTGTGGGACAGCTGGAACTCTTATGCTTGGTGGGTAGGAGTGTAAAAAGATAGTCACTGGGAAGCAACCTGCAGTTTCTCAGACATTTAAGCATACATTACCCTGATGACCCAGAAATTACACTCCTTGGTATTTATCCAAGAAAATCCAAACATATCCCCAGAAAGACTTAATATAGATGTTTTTTTAGCAGCTTTATTCTTAATAGCCCCAAAGTGGAAACAATGCAAATGCTCATCATCAGGAGAAAAGATAAATTACAGGATATCCCCCGACAATGGGATGCTACTCAGCCATAGAAAGGAAATAACAACAACATGGATGACTCTCTATACTACCATGTTGAGCAAAAGAAGCTAGACCCCCAAAGGCACCTTGTATATGAAGCACCAGAGCAGGCACATTACACTATAGTGCTTATGGCACAAGAAGTATCAGCTAGGAAGGAGCACAGCAGGATTGTCTGGGGTCATGAAAATGTTCTATCAGTTTGGGGTGGTGGTTACACGAGCATATGCATCTTTCAAAATTCACTGAATGGAACATTTGAGAGCTGTGGATAATGTGTTAAATTGTACATCAACAAAAAACAAAGGAATGCTATCTATTTCATCATTGCTACAACAAATCCTCTCCCCGGCAACACCACAGGATTTGTGGGGAACTGGAACATGACTTGCAAACGTACAAAACGCCAACCTTTGGTGGTCCCATCAGAATCACCTGTGATTTCCTAGAGAGTCCGCACTCCTATGACGCCGGTTCTCTCTCTGAGAGTGTTCTACCGCTGTCTCTATCTTTATTTACTGTGGGCTCACCCCTACGGGGGGTAAGATTTGGAGAGTTAGTGCTATGTTATATTCATATTGCTTTGATTTCTTATTCTCAGCCACTTTTGAAGTCTCTGCTGGTGATATATAAAGTTGCCTTTATCAGAACTCTATTTCCAGCTTTATTGCGATATAATTGACAGTAAGTTTAGTTAACGTCTATTATCTCATATAGGTACAAAAAAAAGGGGGGGTGTTTATCTCCTTGTGATGACCACTCATAGGATCCAATCTCTTAACAACTTTCAGTTATACCATACAGCAGTGTTGACTATAGCCATCTCATTGTACATTACATTCCCAGTACTTATTTCTCTTTTAACTAGAAGCATATACCTTTCACCACCTTCTTCCAATTCTTCCACCCCCGCCACCTACCTCTAGGCCCCACAAATCTGACTTCTTTCCTGAATTTGTTTTTTAGGTGTTGTTATTATTATTATTATTATTATTATTCATTCTTTTAGAGAGATAGGAAGGGGAGAAAGATAGAAAAATCGATAAAAGAGAAACATCAACATCCATTGACTGCTTCCTGTACGCCCTCCATGGGGGATTTGAGTGGCAACTCAGGCATGTACCCTGACCAGGAATTGAAAAGGTGATTTCTTGTTGTATGAGTCGATGCTCAATGACTGAGCCATAACAGCCAGGCAGTTTTATTTTGTTTTTAATTCCATGTGTAAGTGAGATCATACAGTATTTGTCATTTTCTGTTTAACCTATTTCACTTAACATAATGTCCTCAAGTTCCACCCATGTTGTCACAAATGATAGGATTTCCTTCATTTTTCTGGCTGAATAATATTCCATGGTATGGGTGTGTGTGTGCTTAACTATTTTAAATAATGCAGCTATGAACATGGCGGTGCATATATCCCTTCAACATAGTGTTTTTGTTGGTCAAAACCCTATTTCAGATCCAGTCTGTATGGTTGGTAGTGTGTCATGACACACTTCCTGGCTACTTGGTCAGAGGCAGGAACTCAAGAGGCTGTGGGTGGGGGGCCATGGGAGGCCCCTGAGCCAGTCACTGCAATGACCATGGTCTATTACAGGGAAGCAGAGCCCCTGGGCCCCCCGTTTTTTCATCTTGGGCTCTAGTTTAAAACACGTGTCACTGCAGCAGGAAGAATCCAAATGACTGTTTTACACCCGTATGACTGCTCTAAGTCCTGGTGGTCTAAACAATAAAGTCACAATGTTACCAGAGCTATGTTCCTAACTGTATGCTGCTGTCAACTGTTAACTCCTCAGTGACGACCAGAAAGACTTGTTGCAGGGATAGGATATTTTCAGGTTTTTAGGACCTGACTGGAGTACTTGAAAAAAAATATATATATATTGCCTAAGTTTTACATATGTCTCCTTCCCCCCCCCCCCATTGACCCGCCCTCCAGCCATTCCCACCCCAGGCAAACCCTCCAGCCATTCCCACCCCGGGGCAAGCCATTCCCACAATGGGCACCCGAGTGCCTGTGCCCATTGGTTATGCTAATATGTTGCTCTCTAACCTCACCTCCCCTTCCATTTGTATCTGGATCTATTCTTTTTATTTTTATTTTTTATTAAAAATTTTTTAATTGATTTTGTACAGAGAAGAAGGGAGAGAGATAGAGAGCTAGAAACGTCGATGAGAGAGAAACACCGACCAGCTGCCTCTTGCACACCCCCTACCGGGGATGTGCCCGCAACCAATGTACATGCCCTTGACCGGAATCGAACCCGGGACCCTTCAGTCCCCAAGCCGACGCTCTATCCATTGAGCCACACAGGCTTCGGCTGGATTCTATTCTTTTTAAAAAATATATATTTTATTGACTTTTTACAGAGAGGAAGGAAGAGGGAAAGAAAGTTAGAAACATCGATGAGAGAGAAACATCAATCAGCTGCCTCTTGCACAGCCCCCACTGGGGATGTGCCCACAACCAAGGCACATGCCCTTGATTGGAATCGAACCCAGGACCTGTCAGTCTGTAGATTGACGCTCTATCCACTGAGCCAAACCAGCTTCGGCTGGATCTATTCTTGTTCATCAAATTATGTCGATCATTATATCCCATATATGAGTGAGATCATGTGGTATTTATCTTTCTCTGACTGGCTTATTTTGCTTAGCATAATGCTCTTCAGTTCCATCCATGGTGTTGCAAATGGTAAAAGTTCCTTCTTTTTTATAGCGGTGTAGTATTCCATTGTAGATGTACCACAGGTTTTTAATCCACTCATCTGCTGATGGGCATTTAGGCTGCTTCCAAATCTTAGCTATTGTAAGTTGTGTCGCTATGAACATAAGGGTGTATATATCCTTTCTGATTGGAGTTTCAGGTTCCTTTGGATATATGGACTGAGTTGTGTTTTTTGTTGTTTTTTAAACAGAACTTGCATGGCAAGGAATTGGTTGAAATTAAACAGAGTGCATTTGTGGGCTCAGTGAGGTTAGGGAGTTGAGAGGCATTTTGATGAGCAAGTTGTTGCTATTGATTGGAGACTGTTTAGTTGGTTTGTACTCACCCCTCAGGAGTAAGACCTTTCTGGAGCAAGCAACTCTACCCCAACATCCATTAACACGGCAGAGAACTGTTCTTCCGTTCTCACTGATTTACCTATAAAGTTTTTAAAAACAATTTTTCACTTATTCTACGGTAATCTCCTGCCTTCAAATCCAGCAATCACAAAACGCAGTTTTGGTGTGAGTAGCAGGTAGGGGGAGCCCCTGGAGCATGAGACCAGGTTGTGATAGGTGTCTATTGTTCCTTCGACCCCTAGGAGACAGTCAACGCTTCTGAGATTGTATCTGCTGTTTTCATTTTATTAAGTTTATGATCCAGTGCACTCTTGGATTTCCTCATTTGCAAAATGGGGATAACAGATGTATCTACCTCATGGAACTGTTGTGAGAATTAAATGAGTTGCATAAGTGTGAAGAGCTTGGAGACAGCTATTATTACAGTATCATTATTTCCTCTTTCCTCCACGCCCGAACTCCAAAGCAATCTGTTAGGCCAGGAACAAACACGTCTTGACAAGTTTTGCCGTGACAACTCACACCTCATTTCTCACCCTCATAACCAGGAACAGCCGTATGGCCAGAGCAGTCATTTGAAATATTGAGAAACTCCCATCCAGTTGTTCCAGGTTCCTCAAGTGTCTTCCCCCACCACCAGCACCCCCACCAGCACCTCTGTTTTCTCTCTCAGGCAACCCCTTTCCTGTGTTTCCAGAAAGAGCTCCAAGGCCCTGCTCAGCTCAGCTCTGGCTCCACTCTCCACCTCCGCTCCTGGATCCCGCCCCCGGCACCCTTTTCACTCCTTCCTCTCCTGATTCTTAACCTGTCCAGATAATAATGTGCAGTGTATTTTTTTTTAATGTTGCTGCAAGCCTGGGACTATATTCAGGTGCACACAGTTATAAGTAACGAGTCTTCGTAGGTTAATCACCTCAGTTTAATTTCATTTAAAAATTACTTACTGAGTTGAGCATTATGTTGAGCTAAGCATTATCAAACAAGGGATTCTTCTCAAATCCTCAGCGGGAGAGTGTCCTGGGCTGGTAAAACTGCGCTACAGAGCCCACCTCAGCCTCGGGGCTCAGCCGACTCCCTGGCTTCTGCCTGTTCCCGACGACAGCCGTGGGGCTCAGGTTAATGTGCTCTCCTGGTGTCCAGCCACTTCCAGATTTAAAGCCTTCCCTGCTGCACCCAGATGGCCGTTCTCCTGCTTTTGTCAGAATGAGATGCATTTTTATCTCCCCGAAAGGGATAAACATACATTCCTGTTTCCTTACTTACAGCTAGGCGCAGGTCCTAAATGCAGAAGCCGTAATCACATCATATTACCAGACCCATCTACAAGGTGGGAGTGTGTGGGGGACGGACATTCACCACAGGCCTCCTTTTCTCAGCCTCCCCACTGTCTCGGTGTCAGCAGCCGCAGTCCTGTTGGCTCTGGAGTGGGAGGAGGCACAGCCTGGGTGAAGGAGCAGATGGCTGCAGAGGGGTGGAGGCGGAGCCGCTCCCCACCCCCTGCCTGGCTGGTTCTGGCAAGTTCACTGACACAGCACAGCCAGGGCATGGCAGCAGCCGCCTCCCTGGTCTCCCACCTTCCCTCGCGCCCACTGCCATTTGTCTTCCACTGAGCCCGCCTCTCCTTGTCAGCAAGGGGCCCTATCATGTTCTGTGCAGCAGCCTTTGTTGACGCTGTAGCTATAGGAAAAAAAACGCCAGCTCCTTGGGTTGGCCCAGGCCACTTCCCACACTCTATAGCGTGCTCCTGTCACACGACCCTCCTGTCATTCCTAAAGTCATTCTACCTACAGCCACTCTCTAGACCACATGTGTCAAACACAAGGCCCGCGGGCCAAATCCGTCCCACCAGGCCTTGCAATGTGGCCAGCACCGCGCTGTCATCACTGCACTCTGCTGCGTTTCCATCACAATGACAGTTTATGACTGTTCAGTAAACCATTCGGCCCTCGATTTAGGCTGGATTTTAGATTTTGGCCCCTTCTCTGATTGAGTTCGACACCCCTACTCTAGACTTTGCCCCAGGGCACCAGCTGTTCCTTCCACCCAGAATTCCTAGGACCTTTCCTTACATCCTTCCCACCTGCCAAACTCTTATTTACCCTTCAAGACCTGCTCCAGTAGCCATTCCTCTGGAAAGCTTTCCCAAAGGCCTTTGTGGGAAGATAGCTGTTAGCCTCCTAGAGGACCCCTCAAGCATTGGATTTGTACATCTGATAACACACATTTCAGGGTTTCTTATAATTTATCTGTTTACATATTTCTCTCCCTCACTAGATGGTATGATCCTTGGGTACATAATTCTTGTCATAAGTTGATGTTCAATATATTTAGTGGATGTATATATATAAAAGCCTAAGCAATTGAACAACCAGCTGCTATGATGTGCACTGGTCACCGGGGGCAGATGCACTCCCACAGCCAACCTCCCACAGCTGGCCAACCCCACATTGTCCCTCCCCCCAGCTGGCCGGCCCCAATTGGCCCTGATTGGGACTGGGCGATCTGACTCCTGATTGGCCCCAATCACTGGCCAGGCCAAGGGACCCCACCCATGCATGGATTTGTGCACTGGGCCTCTAGTAAGTTAATGAAAGTCTAATATACACTACTTACAGTTTCTTCTTAAGTTTTTGTATACTTCTTAGTACTATCAATATTTCACACGTCCCCTTTTTCTTCCCCATTCACTCTTCCTGGGGCTTAGGGGTTTGAGGAAAAGGGAATTATAATGACAGTGAAGTGAGGCACCCAGGTCTCTAGAATTTTCTACCTGTCCTTTTACCATGCCCTTTCCCCCTTTGAAGCCTAGAGGGAGAGCACAGCCAAACCCCCATTGCCAGTGGGTGACCATGGGTGAGTCACTTAACATTCCAGGCTCCTCTTTGACATGAGAGATTGGCACTAAGGTTGGTATCTAAGGCTATTTGTAGTTCTGTTCATCTATCAGTCATAAAGAGAGCCGCTGGAATTCTAGGCAGTCCCGACTCACTGGAAAATCACTTCTACGCAGAGGCCTCTTCAGTGACTACCTGTGAGTAAGAGCCCCCTGGGCACAGCACTCTCCTGTCCTGGTACGACCTTCCCACCTGCTGGCCTGAAGCTGCCTCCTAGCTGCTGGCTCAGCACCTGGAGGACTTCACATTGACTCACTGGGACGCAGCAGCCTTTCAACCACCCAACTGGACTAGTCCAGCCTTCTCCATTCACAGATGTCTGTGTGTTCCCATCTCCTGGAGCTTTAAAAGCTACCACTTACACCTGGACTATCTGCAGAGCCTCTACAGGTGAAGCTTTCTGTCAGGGCCTGGGACCCTCAGGCAGGTCACACATTACACACTGTAGGGGCATCCTCCAGGCTGACATCACTGTAGAGCTGTACATGCATGGGGATAATTCCCCAGCCCATAGCAGCAAGGTATCCTGGGCAAAGGTGCCTTTTCTTTTTTATTTTTTAAAAATATATTTTATTGCCAGCACCGGTTTGACTCAGTGGATAGAGCATTGGCCTGCGGACTGAACGGTCCTGGGTTTGATTCCGGTCAAGGGCATGTACCTTGGTTGCGGGCACATCCCCAGTGGGGAGGGTGCAAGAGGCAGCTGGTCGATGATTCTCTCTCATCGATGTTTCTAACTCTCTATTCCTCTCTCTTCCTCTCTGTGAAAAACCAATAAAATATATTTTAAAAAAATAAATAAATAAATAAAAAATATATTTTATTGATTTTCTTTTACAGAGAGGAAAAGAGAGAGATAGAGAGTTAGAAACATTGACGAGAGAGAAACATTGATCAGCTGCCTCCTGCACACTCCCCACTGGGAATGTGCCTGCAAGCAAGGTACATGCCTTTAACCAGAATCGAATCAGGGACCTTTCAGTCTTCGGGCTGATGCTCTATCCATTGAGCCAAACCGGTTTCGGCAAAGTGCCTTTTCTTACTCACACAAAGATACATTGAGGTTAGCTGCAGTGGTGCCCTCCCCCTTTTTAAACTATGCTAAAATAAGATTATGCAAATGGTGGTGAATTATTAATGTTTCCACATAAAACATAATATATTTTTAAATTGTGCTAAAATATTCATCACATAAAATTTACCATCTTAATCATTTTTAAATGTAAAGCTCAATAGCCTCAAATACATTAATGTACAACAAATCTCTGGAACTCCTTTCATCTGGCAAAACTGAAATTCCATACCCATGAAATAAGTCCCACTTCTCTCTCCCCCTGGCCCCAAGCAACGTCCTTCTGCTTTCTGTCTCCGTGGATGTGACTACCCTGGGCTCATCTCAATGGAGTCATACAGGACGTGTCTTCTTGTGACTGACTTGTTTCACTTAGAATACTGTCCTCGGGGCTCATTCCTGTTGCAGCATGTGACAGAGTTTTCTTCCTTCTCACGGCTAAAGAATATTCCGTTATATGGATATACCACATTTTGTTTATCCATTCATGTCAATAGATATTTGGGTTGCTTCGACCTGTTGGCCACTGTGAACCATGCTATGCATATGGCTGTACAAATTAATAATTTTAACACACCCAAGAAGTTGGATGGTGACTAGCTCCTCTGGGATAACTTGTTTAACCTCATTTCCTTTTTTTGGCTGTGAAGCCAGGACTCTACTGCCCATAATGCACACCTCTGTAGGCTCCTTTACCTGGTCCTTCCTGCAGACCTCCCTTACATAATTGGCAACCAGGATAAATAATTTTTAACATCCCTCCTCTATACAATAAAATTATTTTCAGAAATAGTCATGAAATGAAATGAGTAATGAGATAGCCAGAAAAGAAATACAGACAGTATTAATTTTATTTCATTGAACTTCGCAAATATTGAGACCTGAAACTATTTACAGCCATACAGTTTATTGTCTGCATGACTTTACTCTTCAAGAA
The DNA here is from genome assembly GCF_014108245.1 of Pipistrellus kuhlii. Taxonomy (NCBI): domain Eukaryota; kingdom Metazoa; phylum Chordata; class Mammalia; order Chiroptera; family Vespertilionidae; genus Pipistrellus; species Pipistrellus kuhlii. Next base: position 48,748,053 of record NW_023425573.1, on the reverse strand, counting down.
AATGCTTGATCAGGAAGATAAAGTTGAAGTTCCTGAAAAATTGACTTATCCAAACCATAGACTATCAATTTGCCCTTAGCAAGTATCTCAGTTTAGGCTGCTATAACAAAATACTATAGACTGTGTGGCTTAAGCAATAGACATACATTTTCTCAGTTCTGGAGCCTGGGAAAGTCCAAGATAAAATTCCAATAGGTTAGATTCTTGGTGAGGGCCCTTTTCCTGGCTTCTCACTGTGTCCTTATGTGGCCTTCCCTCATTGTGTGTGCCTAGAAGCTCTGGTCTGTGCTCCTTTTATAAGGACACTCATCCCATTCATGAGGGCTCCACTCTTGTGACCTCATTTAAACCTAATTACCTCCTGAAGGCCCTGCCTACAAATACCATCACATTGGGGGTTAGGACTTTAACATATGAATGGGGGTTGGGGGGAAGAGACACACAAACACTCATTCCACAACACTGGATAAACAGCTCCTTCTCAAAGCAATCATTAGCTCAGCTGAGCTTATCAAATAATTGTTTACTTTTTGAAGACCCACTCCAAAGTCCTAACTTCATTGTATTAACCAACACTAAGTTATTATATCATGAAGCTTATCCAATCCCAATTTCGCCTGACATTGAAAGGCCCACCTTAAACTAGACCCCAGAAACCTCAGAAATATTTCATCTCTGGGCACCTAACACAAAATCCCAAGCCCACTTCTTACTCTATGCCAAAATCACCTCCATGATCCTGAGATGGGGGTGAGTGGATACAGTGGGGCTCTGAGGGGCCTTCACCTGCCCAGGGCCTCATCTTGGGGTCATGCCCAGGTCACCAGCAGTCGCTGTGACACCTGCCTCTGGTCCTGACCCTGGGTGAGGGGAGAAGTGGAGAACCCTACACCAAGGCCCCTCACGCTTACTTTGTTGAAGAAACAAAACCCTTGAGATTCATGTACTGTATTAAGCAGAGAAAAATGCATCTGATGGCCCCCAAAAAAGACAGTGTACTTTGTACTTTGTAAAGTGTTAATTAAAATGGAGACAACAATGAAAAAAAATAAATCCCACCTCCAACCTCCCTCTTCTGAGATGCTACTAAGACTTCACCAAGGTGGTGATCTCTACACAGATCAGCGGTCATCAACACAGTTAAGTCAGTAAAAATTTTAATAAAAATGTAAAATAAATATGTTAGGACACACAAGGAAACATGTAATGGGTTGATAATTTTAAAAACGTTAGTTTTCTTGAAAATAAGCAGAGCCTTATACCTACAGTAATTGCATTGTGGTAATGAATGTCAGGCACTACAGTTTCTGTTTTCAAGCCTTCACTTCTGCACATTTGTCAATGGCTGTCAAAATCAACATTCTTTACTTGTTTATAGATAACATAGCTGTCTCTACCCATATTACACAAGGTACACTTTAAATACTTCAATTTTGAAAATCTTCCAAAAGAAACAATATAAACACAAATAGTTAAAAAGGATGGGATTGAGAGATGCAAATCAAAACAACAATGTGGTACCATCTCACACCTGTCAGAATGGCCAACATAAAAAAAAAAAAAAAAATCAACAAAGGACAAGTGCTGGCGAGGTTGCGGAGAAAAAGGAACCCTCGTGCACTGCTGGGAATGCAGACTGGTGCAACCACTGTGGAGAACAGTATGGAGCTTCCTCAAAAAACTGAAAATGGAACTCCCATTTGACCCAGTAATCCCACTCCTAGGAATATATCCCAAGAAACTAGAAACACCAATCAGAAAGGATATATGCACCCCTATGTTCATAGCAGCATGATTTACAATAGCTAGGATTTGGAAACAGCCTAGGTGCCCATCAGCAGATGAGTGGATCCAAAAACTCTGGAACATCTGCACAATGGAATATTATGCTGCCATAAAAAAGAAGAAATTCTCATCATTTGCAGCAACCTGGATGGAATTGGAGAACATCATTCTGAGTGAAATAAGCCAGTCTATGAAAGAGAAATACCACATGACCTCACTCATTTATGGATAAAAAAGAACATTATAAACTGATGTACCAAAAGATAGATATAGAGACAGTAAAGCAACAAGCAGACTGTCAAATTACAGCAGGGAGGGTAGGGAGATCTGGGGTAGATAAGAGATCAACCAAAGGACTTGTATACATGCATATAAGTACAACCAATGGACACAAAACTCTGGGGAGGGAGGGCATGTATGGGAGGGGGCACAATGGTATATGTACACAGATAATAATTTTTAAAAAAAGGATTAAAAGAAATGTTATGAAAAGCCAGAGCAGCAAATACAAAACAAGAAAGCATGTGCCCTCATTATAAAAGTCATAATAAAAAGAGTGTATCATAATAAAAGTAATCTTCATAATAAAAATAATAAAAAATTAAAAAAATAAAAAAGATGGGATTGGCAGACATTTATAATAATCCCACTTCACAGTAAATCCCAGAGTTTGTAATTATAGCATTCAAATGTGTCTACAGTTTTTTAAGAAAAGCTTCTAAATTTTCTTCACCAAAACATCATCACACATTTCCACTGTGTTTGGTTAAAAATTTCTCCAATTTTTCCTTTGCAAAAATCAGAGAATGTAGCTGAATGACAATAAACATTGATTGTATTTGATCCTTTGCCTTAGAATGAGGATTCAGTTCTTGGGGAAAATGATTGAGGCATTCAAACATTGTCCTTTAGATTTCTCCTGCAACGTAAGACCAGTGTCTTCTGTGGTTTCTCCTGACAGTCTTCTTTAAAACGTCCATTTCCTCATGCTTTGGTATCAGAGGGTTCATGGTATTCTCCACCATTTCTGTGGGCCAGTCTTCGGTGAACAATTCTAAAGCTTAGTGTTTCATGGGGCGTTGTTCCAGGTTGATTCTGGCTATTTGCAAGTGTCTGTGTAGGGTCACAGAGAATGACAGAATTAAAGTTCCTATATGTTTTTATAATCGCTGTGATTGATAATTTCAGATCTACAGTTTAGACTCAGGAATATATTACTCTGCTGTCCCCAAGTGGAGATCTCATTGCTCCAGTTTATCATGAACCTCCTCCTGAGACAAATGCTTCCCTCTGAGTCTGCATGTGCCCTAGGTCAGTGGTATACTGAAAGTTCTCCAAATTAATGTCCATGATATTGAACACAATGCTTATAAAATGATAAGAGATAGCTCTACCTGGTTTGGCTCAATGGCTAGAGCATCAGTCTGCAGACTGAAGGGTCCCAGGTTCAATTCTGGCCAAGGGCACATGTCTGGGTTGTGGGCTTGATCCCCAGTAGGAGGTGTACAGGAGGCAGCTGATCAATGATTCTCTCTCATCATTGATGTTTCTATCTCTCTCTCCCTTCCTAAAATTAATAAAATACATTTTTTAAAAAGGATAAGAAATAAAATAATGTTAAATGGAGACATGCATATTACTGGTACTTACCTAAGTAGAAACCAAAGTAGTTGTTTAGAATTTAGACCAGAAAAAAATTTTCATGAGAAATTATTTTACCACTATCACTATTTAGACTTGCAGGCTGATGGTGATAATAAGAAGCAGGCCCCTTTTTAGATGGCTTTATTGTTGTTTTTAAATTCCTGGTAGGCAATCGCCCCTTACTGCCTGCACAAACAGAATTGTTCCCATTGCCAGCGATGGAGACTGAGGGACAGGAGAGACGCGGGTGAGACAGCTATGCACAGCGGCGGGATTTCTTCCTTATAAACAGAATTCTTTTTAGATTTCCGTGCCTCGGGGAAGAAGGCCCAGTACAGGAGAATATACTGATTAATCTAAGACTTTGTGTTAATTTTGTTTCCTTGCCTGTGTTTGGCTTAGCTCTGGGTATTTATTGAAGTTCTAGCCAAGGAGTCTAGAAGAAAAATCTGTTGTAAGAGCTTTCAAACTCATCAATGTGCCTCAAGCATTGCTTATAGCTAAGACTTATAAATAAATTACATATAAACATGTGTGTATATATGTGTGTCTGTGTGTGTACATATATTGTAAAAAAGATGATACATACATATGTAAATTTGTATATAAGAAAAATATAATACATATAGGTATACATATATATCATCTTATTTTCAATACATCTGTATGCTTTCGAGATTAATAAAATACATTCACATAAGAGGTACTAAATTCATGGTAGCTCTTTGTCTTTATATATTTTTAGTCAAAAGATACTAAAAGTATAAATACTACTAATTCTGACCGGTTCATGGCTTATCTTTATGCTTAAAAGGTTTCCTCTTAAGGGACAGCATACTCATGGATAGTCAAAGCATCAGAATTTTCTACCAACCACTAGAGGGCAATGTAAACTAGCAAAAAGCTCAACCGCCCAGTTCACTGCCACAGCCCTGAGAACACCTAAGCCTGATGGCAATGACTTCATCACAATGGCCCATTTAGGCAAAACAATTCAGGCCCCATTTTTAAAAAAATGCCTTTACTAATTTCTTAGAGAAATGTGTATATACTCAAACTTAGACATTAAGTGCTCAGAGACTATGGTCAGAGCCACTGGGTTTAAATTTCACCTCCATCTGTGACAGCAGTGTGACTTTGGGAAAGTGTTTCCACCTCTCTGTTTCTTTAGATGTAAAATGACAGTAGTAATGTGGTTAGAACAATACCCACCTAGCACAGAGTGAGTAAGCTCCATTAAGTGTCAGCTCTCATTAAAGGTTAAGCATTCAGGCTATGGAGTTAACACTGCCCAGATTCAAATCCTGCCTCTACCAAGCCTCTTTCATATATATATATATATATAATTCAGAGAAAAGGGGGAGAAGGAAACTTCAATGATAAGAAAGAATCATTGATTGGCTGCCTCCTGCATGCCCTCTACTAGTAATTGAGCCTGCAACCCGGGCATGTGCCCTTATCAGGAATTGAACTGTGGCCTCCTGGTGCATTGACCTCCTGGTCCATTGGTTGATGCTCAACCATAGAGCCACACCGCTGGGCTTGATACTTTCTTTACCTCGGCGTCCTCACCTATTAAATGAGGCCAATAATATCAACCCTGTGGCAATGGCTTCAAGATTAAATGTTCTTAGCAGAGTCCCTGGCACATAGTAAAATGAAATATACATTTATTGTTACTATTAATTTTAATATTCTTTTTATAACTTCTAATGGTATCATTAGACGAGTAACAAAAAACTTGGCACTGATATTCGTGCCATTTATTTTTTACCTGGAGGCCACTTGAGAAAGAGCAACATGGTGTGTGCTCACCGCGGTTAGATCTGAAGCGTTGCCTCTGCCAGCAGCCAAAACGGAAAGCCCGTGCTTACCTGGAGCATTTCGCCTTTGTCAACAATACATAGGATGCGTGCCCCCTGTAGGACTTCCTTTCTCTTCCAAAGGCTATGTTTTATTTGGATCCTTCCAGAACTTTGCGTTTCTGCTCTCAGACTGTGCACAGGTGTTTTCCTTTGTTTATTTCTGGATGGTTTATGGATCAACATGTCTGCTTTCTCTTCTACCTGGTGCCTGCCTAGGTCTTGTCAGTGAGCATGGATGGCTTGGCATTGGCAGCCCAGTTCCCATCCCCACCCCCAAACTCCACAGAGAAGCTGTTTGTTTGTTTTTTTCTTTCTTTTTAAATCATACTTTAAATTTTAAAAATTGTCAGTGATTTTAAGTGTTTTATTTTATCTGCCAGAAGAGCATGATGGGGCTGGACTGTTACTTAGCATGTAATCTCTGTTAGGAAACACGCACACCCCAATTTTTATTTTATTTTAATGCTGGCAACAAAAAAATAAATTGACTTCATGAGTTTACCAGTAGTATCGGAGGACACATAGTTTGCCAAAATGGACCGAGAGGGCCACCTGCTTTGGCCGATCTATTCATCCCAGCCAGACCGGTCCATTCTGGGCAGCAGATTGACTTCCCTGTTAGCTTTGCTCATCTCGCCTCTGAACTTCCTCTTCCACTGGGCACCATCGCTGCTCAAATTAACCCCAGAGTGGCCGGAGCTCCGGTAGTGGTGTCAGGGAAAGACAGAGAAAGAGGCTGGGTCCCACGACCACAAGCCCTGGATTCCTTCCAGGAGACACGTCCCCGTGTTAGCCAGTGAAGCTATTTTTACCAGGTTAAGAGTTCCAACGACTTGTCCAGCACGTCAAGACTTCTGGAGCTGGGCAGTTAGTGTCCCAGTGTGGTCATGTCTGCCCTTTCCATGTGACAACTGGAGTACTTTGTAAAACCTGAGAACAGTGTAAGACATTAAAAAGACACACACTTCCCCCCAACAAAGGAGGAATTTTCATGCACTGTAGAAACCATTCAGAGGCAGAACATCACATCCCAGTGAATATAATAGGGTCTTGCATCCCCCTCTCATTTGAACACAACTCTCATTGACTTAAAAGTGACATTTTCCAAACCGGCTGCGGGAACGATTTGTCCTCTGAACAAAGCCAGCCACGTTTGTTCTGGTGGAATGGCTTCTCTTCTTTGTCTCCGGATAATTTGATACAGCATTCATTCATTCAAGTGCGACTCCCGTTTGGAAAATTTCTCAATGAGACCATTTAAGAAATATTTTTTAATCTGGGGCTTTTATGACTTTCTCTAAGGCTTCTTTCAGCCTTCGGCCTTGCCCCTGGTAGCTTAATAGAATGGGCAAAAATTCATCTTTTGAAATAATTTTTTTGCACAATAAGTTTCAACTGAAAAGTGATCCTTCCCCACCCCCACCCCCACCCCGAAAACTCAGTTTGGTTTATGCATGTGCAGTTTGTGTCTACCCTACAGAGGAGTAGCGACTTTCTAAATGCTTCAAGATCTTGTTTCCAGATTAAATGATAGGTTATCCGCCTTAAGACTTGGAAAGGAAAAGGAAGCGGCTAAAATGAATTCTGTCTTCCACATGCCTCAGGCTATTTCAGGAGGAGTAACAAATCTCTCAAGTATTTAGCAACGGTGCTGTAGAAACCAGAGCTGCAGGTAACATTATTTTCTCTGCTGGGAAATGCACCCCCTCACCCTGACCGGCAAGGGCTGTTCTTGCTCCCCACCTCCTCCAGTTTCCTGTGCTCGTTTCGCCCCCGAGGTCAGAATTCCCATAAATTTCAGTCTTTGCCATGTTCTCGGGGCAGAGGTGAGGCGGGAAGAGGAGACTCTAAAGTCACATCTTCATTAACTCAAACAAAGTAGTCTTGCAGGGTTTACATTTTAAGCCTTTGCGTTCTTCTTGATGGTTCCCATGGCTCTTGAAATAAACAATGGGAGGACAGAAATATTAGGGTCCCTGTAGCATTTCGTCCTGAAAAATCACTTGTGCAGGAGAGGTGAGCGAGGGGCACATGCCTGGGCAAAGCTCCCTGACTTGGCCTGCTGCCCCCTCTTCCTAACAAACCACCGGCTCACCAGTTTCCACAATACCTGCAAGCACACAGGAAAGCCAACATTAAAAGGTCTCTTGAACACTAACGCTAAAACAGGACTAATCAGAAGGCAGTCTGGGTAACTGCACAGTGTCTTGCCTTCAACTTCTTTTTTTAGCAAATGAATAGGGTTTAAAAGAATTATCAGTATTTAAAGTCCAAGCAGTTCTTTAATGTATAAATGACTGAGACAATCAATGAAATGGTTAAATATCAAAGAGGTTATATTGCTACATCCTAAATTCCCCCTTGAGTGAGAAGTGAACGATCACACTCAGAAACACCTCATCTGATAAAGCTCTTCGTGGCTAATCTCCTCCCCAGATTTTGCTCTTCCGTGGAGCAAATTAACTGAGGATGAACGATGATCAAAAGAAAGATGTAAGAAGCACACACTCCATAAATTGCTGGTGAGACTGAAACACAGGTCAGAAAAAACAGTCTCCCTTTAGTCAGATGGAGCTCAGAAGCAAAAGACATAGATATAAGCAGGAAATAGCCACTACAAAATAAACAGAGGAACAGAAGCTGGCAGATTTGGAGTGGGGAGAGGCTGCCCTCCCCCTACACCTTCCTTGGCAGGTAGAGCCCACCATTTGCAGCCCCCCACGCTGAGGCCCCCCCCCCACACACACACGCCTGCCAACTTTCTTTTTTATAAATAAGGTTTACACAAGGTCCTTGAGCTGAGTTGAAATGAAGAAAGGAAATATGCATAGAAGTTAAGAAAGGCTGTGCTTTAAAAAATATAGTAATATGAAAAATCACTTCTGGGAAGCATCCTACAGCTGAATACTACCTGCATATAAGATTATTTTTTTAATATATTTTATTGATTTTTTTACAGAGAGGAAGGGAGAAGGATAGAGAGCTATCGGGTCTAGTAATAATTAATGTTGTTTTTAAACATTCGTTTAAAATCTTGCTTGGCGTTGACTTGTATTGACATAACCTTCAAACACGTGGTATCTACAGAACGTGTGAAGTGCAATTAACAAGTTTTGCTTGAAAAAGTTTGTGTTTGGTTTGGTTTTTGTTGCAAAACTAGGGCTAAGAAGATGGCGGATGAAGAGCATATTCGGCACTGCATGCTTTACGAGTTCCAATTAGGAAGAAAAGCAAGTGAGGCTGCAAAAAACATCTGTAGTGCTCTTGGTCAAGATGCAGTTAGCGCCAGAAAATGCCAGCGTTGGTTTGAGAAATTTCGCGAGGGAAATTTTTCGTTAGATGACAAGAGTGGTCGAGGCCGTGTGTCCAATTTTGATCAAGAAGCTCTTCAAGCTCTTTTGGTGCAAAATCCTCAAATGACCCAACAAGAGCTTGCGACAACTTTAAATTGTTCACAAAAAACAATTTCCAATCAATTGCGTGCACTTGGCAAAGTCCAAAAGTTTGGAAAATGGGTTCCTCATGAGTTGACCGACAACAACCGTAATCAAAGAGTCACAATTTGCAGTTCGCTCCTCTCTCGTCAAAACCGTTTGCCGTTTTTAGAGCAAATTGTTACCGGAGATGAAAAATGGGTGCTGTATGTTAATTTGAAAAGGCAGCCTCAATGGTTGGACAAAAATGAGGCTCCGCAGCCCACGCCAAAACCTGACTTGCATGCGAAAAAAGTGATGTTGTGTGTTTGGTGGAATTTTAAAGGAATTCTTCATTATGAACTTTTACCATCTAACCAAACCATTACAAGTGCAGTGTATAGTGCCCAATTGGAAAGGTTAGCCCAAGCTTTAAGAGAAAAAGAACCCGCGCTGATTAATCGGAAGGGCGTAATTCTTCACCACGATAACGCACAACCGCATACTGCAAGAATCACTGCTGAAAAACTGCGCCAGTTGGAATGGGAAGTTCTCCCTCAACCTGCATATTCTCCTGGTATTGCCCCTTCTGATTACCATTTGTTTCGTTCTTTGCAAAACTTTCTTCTTGGAAAAAAATTTAATAATGAAGAATGCCTCAAAAATGCATTGACCGAATTTTTTGCATCAAAATCACAATAATTTTACAACAGCGGGATTAAAATGCTTCCTGAGCATTGGGCACAAGTAGTAGGAAACAACGGCAACTATATTGTTGATTAAATTTTGTTGTATTGTTTAAATAAATTCGATTTAAAAAAAGTATTAGAAAACGACATTAATTATTACTAGACCTAATAGAAACATCGATGAGAGAGAAACATCGACCAGCTGCCTCTTGCATACCCCCCAATGGGGATGTGTCCGCAACCAATGTACATGCCCTTGACAGGAATCGAACCCGGGACCCTTCAGTCTGCAAGCTGACGCTCTATCCACTGAGCCAAACCGGTCTTGGCATAAGATTATTTATTGTAGTATTATTTGTAAAAAAAAAATAATTGGAAACAACTCAAATATCCTTTACCTAGGGGGCTGGTTAAATAAGCCTCACAACAGAATTATATGTAACTGAAAAAAAAATCCTAAGTCTGAGGATTCTCTGCAGGATATACTGGTGCTGAGCAATGTACAAAGTATGTCATTTCTGGTGTAAGGGTTGAAAGGAGGTGGGGATTTATATCTGTATTTACGTGAAGTAGCTCTGGAAGCAAATTAATGTAAATGTATTATCTATTCAGGATTTTTTTTATTTAAAATAATAATACAACTCAATAATAAAACAACCCATTTTTTTAAATGGGTAACAAATTTGGACACATCACCAAAGAAAAGATACAGGTAGTAACTAAGCACATATGCTCAACATCATTCTTATGACAGAAATGCAGATAAAACCATAAGGGCTCAAATTTAAAAAACTGATAATATCAAGTTCTAAAGAGGATGTGGAGCAACTGGAATTCAGAATGATGCAGCCACTTTGGAAGACACAGCATCAGTTTCCTACATACATTTACCATATTATCCAGCAATCCCACTCCTACATTTTGAACCAAGAGAAACAGGTGCGTATTTCTCAGTCCCAGATAAAAGTCCAACAAACTTGTACACAAATATTTGTGATAGTTTAATGATAGTCACCAAACACTAGAAACAGGGAAAATGTCTGCCAACTAGTGGATAGATAAACAGTTATATTGTGGAACAACTACTTCGCAATAAAAGGAACGAATGACTGATACATACAACAACCTGAATACTTTTCCAGTGCATTCTGTTCAATGAAAGAAACCAGACACAAAAGGCTGCATAATGTATGATTCCATTTACGTGACCTTGTGGAAATGGTAATACGATAGAGACAGAAAGCAGATCAGTGGCCAGGGGCTGTCGGTGGAGAATGATTGTCTACAAAGAGACTCAAGTGAATTTTGGGGGGTAGTGAAATTGTTCTATATCTTGATTGGGTGGGGGTTAACACAGTATGTATTTGTTAAAATTCATGGAATAGTATAACTTAAAAGGGTGACTTTCACTATATGTAAATTATATCTCAACAAACCTGACATTTAAAAAAATTATAATAATAAATAGGAAGGAGATATGTTCAACATTTCTGTTTTGGAAAGACCGCTCTGGTTGCTAATGTGGTAAGAAGATTGGATTGAGCAAGAGCAAAAACCAGGTTTCAGCAATTACAATGATCTTGGTCAGACATCTCTCCTGACCTGCAGGACCTGGTGGCAGCAGGAGGATGGAGAGAAGCAGGCCTATCAGAGATATTTTGGAGTGAGAATTGGAAGACTTGCTAACGGACTGGACGTGAGTCTGGAGGGACCTTGAGTTATCAAAGCAGATTTTTGTATCCTATGTGTCTTAGTCCATCCAGGCTGCTATAACAAGAAGACTGCTGACTGGGAGGTTTAAACAATAAACTTTTATTCCTCAAGGTTCTGGAGGAGAGGAAGTCCAAGATGAAGGCACTGCGAGATTCAGTGTCACTTCCTTGTTCATAGACAGTCATCTTCTTGCTGTGTCCTCACAGGGCAGAAAGGGCGAGGAGCTCTTTGGGGGTCTCTTTTAAAAGGGGACAAATTCAAATCTTGAGGGCTCTACCCTCATGACCTAATCATCTCCCAAAGGCCCTACCTCTAACAGAAATATTTAGACTATCCAACATTTCTGTGGCTAATTCTACCGTGAATTACCTGCAGAATCTCCAGCAGAGTCTCTCAAATTATGTTAAGACTGGAATTGTAATACACAAACTGGAGAACTGGAGATCAAGAACCATTTTGTTGCCTTGACTGGTGTGGCTCCATTGGTTGGGTGTTGTCCCATGCACCTAAAGGTTGCCGGTTTAATTCCAGAGAGGCACCAACAAAAAGATGAAACGCTATTACTTGGATTTTCTGGTCAACAGAAAATTGCCTAACAAAGAAAGAGGGGGGAAATGACTGAAAAGGATTCCAGTTTTATTAATACTAACCATTATAATTTATTTGTATTATGTTTTTCTCTACAGAGGTTGATTTCCTATGCTTGCATGTATATTTACTTTGGCTGATTATGGTGGGGGCTAAAAATATGACTACTTTTCTTCCCATCATCTAAGTTCTTCTAGATGGGCTAATAATGAGCAGAGACAGAGTAACAGGAGAAAACCAAGAGTTTGATACATGGGCATGGGGAATTCACATAAACATGATATTCAAAAGACAGTGAGGCAACATTGGGAAATATGACATTTTGAACAAAGGAGGAGAGGCGGGGTATAGGGTATTAGATTTCAGAAGTAAGAATGGGCTGTGTACAGGTAGTTGAGAGAGAGTGGAACATACGTGGCAGGAAGCGTGTTGCTAGGTGACTCAGAAACAATGGGACTCAGGATATGTAGCTCACAGGCCCCTGCATGAAGCCCTCTTATTTAACAGACTTAATTCAAATCAGGCTAGGGTGAATCTCCTCGGATCTCCTTCCTGAAGCAGGTTTTTTTTGTTTGTTTGTTTTGTTTTTTTCTGTCTGAATTTTGAGCAGAGAAGGGAGGAGAGTCAAAGATTCTTTCTGAGTCTTTTGTTTCTAAATAAATTGCTTAAAATCAGTGTCCCCCAAAAGGCAACTTCAGGGTGGCAAAACTTTGGTTCCTTTCAGGATGGACTGACAAGTGACTGCCTGTTAACCTCGCTTCCCATTAACATGCCGACTCCAGCTGGATCTCGCAGTCCAGAGCAGAGTGATTGACTTTGGGAACCTCAGTTCAAACTCATCTGGACAAAGTGGGTAAACCACATATTTTTTTAAAAAAATTTTGTCAATTACAGTTTACATTCAATATTATTTTATACTAGAGGTCCGGTGCATGAATTCATGCACCAGTGGGGTCCCTCAGCCTGGCCTGTGGGATCGAGCTGAAACCAGCTCTCTGACATCCCCCATCGGGGCGGGCCAGCTGGACCTCACCAGTGCACCCAGATTGCAAGAGGGTGCAGACCAGGCTGAGCAATCCCTCTGGAGCACAGTTGGGGCCAGGGAGGGATGTGAGAGGTTGGCTAGCCATGGAGGGACCAAGGCAGGGCTCCAGGGCATGTCCAGTCCATCTCATTCAGTCCCAATTGGCCAAACCCCAGCAGTAAGCTAATCTACTAGTTGGAGCATCTGCCTCCTGTGGTCAGTGCATGTTGTAGCGAACAGTTGAACAGCCTTAGCATATCATCAGTATATTATGCTTTGATTAGTTGAACAACTAATCAGTCAACCAGACACTTAGTATATTAGGTTTTTATTATGTAGGATTAACTTCAGGTGTATAACATAGTAGTAAGACACTTATATAATTTATAAAGCAACCCCCCCCCCCCCCCCCGAGAAATCCAGTACCCACTTGGCACCATACATTCCTATTACAATATTATATACTACTAGAGGCCCGGTGCACAAATTTGTACACTGGTGGGGTCCAGCTGGCCTGCCCTAATGGGGGCCATTGGTGGGCCAGCTGGGGTGGGGGACTAATCAAGGGTGAGGCCAGCCAAGGCAAGGGGCCACAGGCATTCTGGTCATTTTGCCATTTGGTCTATTTGCATATTACCCTTTTATTATATAGGATGCTCCATACACTGTACTTTACATCTCTACGACTATTTTGTAACTACCAATTTATACTTCTTAATCCCTTCACCTTTTTCACCCAGTCCCCTACCACCTTCCCATCTGGCAACCATCAGTTTGTTCTCTATATCAAAGAGTATGTTTCTGTTTTGTTTGTTTATTTTGTTCTTTAGATTCCACTAAGAAATGAAGTCATTGTATCTGTCTTTCTCTAACTTACTTCACTTAGCATAATACCCCCTAAGACCACGCAAGTAGTCACAAGTGCTAAGTTTCATTCCGTTTTATGCCTGAGTAATATTCCATTGTCTCACTTCTTTTTTATTCAATTGTCCATTGATGAGTACTTAGGTTGCTTCCATATCTTGGCTATTGTAAATAATGCTGCAATGAATACAGGAGTGCATATATATTTTTGAATTAGTATTTTGAATTTTTCCATATATATTCCCAGATGTGGAATTGCTGGGTCATATGGTAGTTCCATTCTTTTTTTTTTTTTTTTTTTAAGAATTTACACATTATTTTCTATAGTGGCTGCACCAATATGTAATTCCACCTACAATACATGAGGGTTTCCTTTTCTCCACATCCTTGCCAACTTTTGTTTGTTGATTTATTAATGATAACCATTCTGACAGGTGGGAGGTGATATCTCATTGTGGTTTTAATTTGCATTTCTCTGATGATTAGTGACATTGAACATCTTTTCATATGTCTATTGGCCATCTGCATGGCCTCTTTGGAGAAGTGTCTATTCAGGTCCTCTGCCCATTTTTAAATTGGATTTTTTTTTCTGGTGTTGAGTTATATAAGTTCTTCATACATTTTTAATATTAATCATTTATTGGGTGTATTATTGGCAAATATCTTCCAGTTAGTAAGTAGCCTTTGCATTTTGTTAATGATTTCCTTTGCTGTTCAAAAACTTTTCAGTTTGATGAAGTCTTATTTATTTTTCTTTTGTTTCTCTTTCCCCATGAGATATATCAGAAAAAAACATTACTAAGAGCAATGTCAGAGAGTTTACTGCCTATGTTTTCTTCTGGGAGTTTTATAGTTTTGTGTCTTACATTTAAGTCTTTAATCAAGTTTGGATTTATTCTTGTATGTGGTGTAAGATAGTGGTCTAATTTCATTTATTTGCATGTATCTTGTCCAAAATTCCCAGCACCATTTATTAAATAGACTATTTTACCCCATTGTATGTTCTTCCCTCCTTTGTCATATAGATTAATTGATCATGTAGGTCTGGGTTCAATTCTGGGCTCTCTATTCTGTACTATTGATTTATATGTCTGCTGCTTATATGCCAGTACCATTCAATTTTTATTACAATGGCTTTATAGTATAGTTTAATATTAGGTAGTGCAATATCTCCAACTTTGTTCTTTCTCAAGTTGCTGTGGCTATTTTAGAACTATTTGTTCTATTTTTGTGAAAAATGTCATTGGTGTTTTGATAGGCATTGCAAAAAATGTATAGATTGCTTTGGGTTTTGTGGACAACCAGATTTTGAAATGTCATGTGAAGCTCAACAGGAAATTCTTTCAGGTTTGTGCTAGTGAAAAAACGCCACAATGAAGGTGAAGACCATAACAAACGGTAGTAATAGATCTCAAACTTACAATGTAAAACCTCATATGTTATTTTTCATATACTAGTATACACACACGCGCACACACACACACACACACACACACACACACACATATATATATATATATATATATATATATATATATATATATATATATTCTGATCATAAAGATAATATACAAGGGCTATAAAACCCTCCCCCAGTTCACTTCCCAGATATCCACTGTTAGCTTTGGTCATGTATTTATTCCTCTAGGTTGTTTTCTACACAATATGTGTTTAAGAGTATTACTTATGTGAAGATAATTTAAAGTCAAACCAAGATATAGACACTGATATTAATATTTCTGTGCTGATTATGAGGAGGAAATTATATAAGGAATATATCTAAATTTCTCTAAACGATATGTCTAAATAATTTACTGACTTTTAAAGTATTAGAGTTGTTTCCTTTGATGGTTATAGAAAATTCATGTAAAAGAGTAAGATAAAATTACAGAATCATCTGATTCTATATAAAGATTCTTAGCAACAATATTTCAAAAGCTAGTACATTTTTTATGATCATGACAGGGTTCAGAACATGCTACTTCAAATTATGGCCCCTTAGCATACTGCATATTTTAAGCTGAAGGGATTTGAGAAACAGCAGCTGCAGGAAGGACTCTCTGACCTTTCCTTCTCTCTGAAAGGTTATAAGACCCTTAGATAAGAAATGCTCTCCCTGCACCCAGAGAAAAGGAGCGTTCTTCTCGTCAAAGATGGAGAGATACTAAGAGGAATCCGCACGAGCAGGTCTTGCTAAGTCGCCCCCAGTTTACTACCTTTAGCTTATACACTTTTGTCCGATGACATTTTCCCATTACTTTTCACTCTTAATCAAAACTAGTATAAAAACACTCAGTTTTAACCATTTCTTGGGGTGTTCACTTTCTCATGAAAGCTCACATAAAACTTACGTTAATGTATTTTTCTTTTTTTAATTTACATTTGTATATTTTTCTTTTCCT
Source organism: Pipistrellus kuhlii (assembly GCF_014108245.1). Taxonomy (NCBI): domain Eukaryota; kingdom Metazoa; phylum Chordata; class Mammalia; order Chiroptera; family Vespertilionidae; genus Pipistrellus; species Pipistrellus kuhlii. The sequence continues at coordinate 48,732,066 of NW_023425573.1, read as the reverse complement.
AATATGTCTTGTTACTGAGCTCTAACCAAGAACCTAGAATTATAGGAAGAAAAGATTCCCCCCCCCCTCAATATTAGAAAATATTTTACTTTGATAGGAACACTTTCTAAATAATATAATAAACTATATGCCATCATGTATTTCACCATTCGAATTAAGTATTTGAATTTTAAGAATAGTGATTAATAACTAGAAGGTAAATAACATCAAGAAATCTTGTTTGTCTAGACCCAACCTTATTCCAGAAAGATTTTTTTAAAAACGTGTAGCTCTGGCTGGTGTGGCTCAATTGCTTGGGTGTCATCCCATATACTGAAAGGTCTCTGGTTCAATTCTCTGCTAGGGCACACACCCAGGTTGTGGGCTCAATTCAAGTGGGGGTTGTGCTGGAAGCAGACAATCTCTATTACCTTCTCACATTGATGTTTCTTTCTCTTTCTCTCTCTTTCTCGTCCTATCCCTCTCTCTCTAAAAATCAATAAGAATCTTTTTTAAAAACACACAACCTTTAACAGGAATGTGTTTTATATCACCTTATGCACAATTTCATTTAGTCATAAAAATCTGGGGCAATAAAAAATACCCAGATATGGTTTAAAAAGACAGCTAATATTACAAACTTTATAATTACAAGTAGCATTGAAAACTACCACAAAACAGCCCAGAATTAGATTCTCTAAAAGCAGAAGCAACTTCAATGTCAGTTAGCTATTTCTTCCCTTATATTTAACTCCTTGTTTTCACTAATAGCCTTATATTGAGTAAACAGTGTTAGTCATCATCTACTCACTTACTATGCAAGATAAGGACTTAATACTCTTTCACCACCCGTGTACACACACACACACACACACACACACACACACACACACGTATATATCCTAAAATAAAAGGCCAAAGTGAGAGGCAAAAGTGTTTATTTGAGATCCAAAAGAATAGTTATTCTGGAAGCATTGATTCAAGCAGAAACCCAAATTGTATGCAGATAAGGAGGTTAAGGCAAATGGTATTTTTGAAAAAGAGAGGGAAATAATTAAATGAATGGGAGGAAGGAATTTGTGTGTTAATCCCCAAAGAAGGAATGTCTGTAGGAGCAGACAAGCTAACATGGTGATCCTAATTCTAAAGAATGTCTTTAATTTCAAACTGGTAGTCATAACAAACAGTTGCTTGGAATACAATGCTGTTTCAGGCCCAGTCCAATGGTTATTTAGTCCAATTTTAACATTCCATAGGTTTGAGGAATTAGACGTGCAAGGCAATTCCTCTGGTATGTCAGCTCTGACTCCATTTTAACGTGGCTGTGTTTATGATATTTCTGTATTTACTTTAAAAATGAAATCACAAGGTCTTTAGGTAGCCAAAATGAGATTATTTGAGAATAACACAAGAATTGCAATTCGGAAACACAATTATTTTGAGTCATAGGAAAGGCTGGGGAGACACAGGGGAAGGTCAGCTTTTATGAGGCTTAAAGAGGAAATGGGGAAGGGCTGTGGTGGGATATTTTATTGGCTATTAGCAGTGGGCAGCTTGTTGCTGGGTCAGAAGGAAATCTGCTTTCTTCCCTCTGGGGTTTTCACGCCACAGTAAGTGATGTGTGAGAGCCTCCCTTCCTGGCTACCCATCTCCGTTTTAAATATATAAATATAAATATAAATATAAATATAAATATAAATATAAATATAAATAAATTTAAATTTAAATTTATTTTTAATTGATTTTTTATAGAAGGAAGGAAGAGGGATAAAGAGTCAGAAACATCGATGAGAGAGAAACATCAATCAGCTGCCTCCTGCACACTTCCCACAACCAAGGCACATGCCCTTGACTGGAATCGAACCTGGGACCCTTGAGCCTGCAAGCCGATGCTCTATCCATTGAGCTAAACCAGTCAGGGCCCATCTCCATTTTTTTTACTTCAGTTTCCTTTGTTCATTTTCACAATGTATACATTTCCTATTGGTCCATTTCTCTAGAGGACACAGACTAATTCAGTGTATTTGACAATTTCTGTCTCTCTTGTTTCCTCTGTGAAATCCCTATTAATCAAATATTGAACCTCTTGAATTGCCCTCATTAATATCTTTTCTCTCTTTTTCAGCTTTTTGGTTTCACTTTTGAGAAATTCTTCACTTTTACTTTTCAACCCTTCTCTTGAATTTTATTTTTTTACTTAAATCAACACATTTTAATTTCTAAATCTCTTTCTTATCCTTTGGTTATTCAGCTGCCTCAGCATCCTGTTTTTGTTTGTTTGTTTATTTTTGTTGTTTTTAAAAAATATAGATTTTATTTATTTTTTGCAGGAAGGGAGAGGGAGAGTCAGAAACATCGACGAGAGAGAAACATCAATCAGCTGCCTCCTGCACAACCCCCACTGGGGATGTGCCCGTAACCAAGGTGCATGCCCTTGACTGGGATTGAACCTGGGACCTTTGAGTCCACAGGCCGACACTCCATCCACTGAGCCAAACCAGCCAGGGCTCAGCATCCTGTTTTTATTTCACATATGCAATATCATCACTTGTCTTTCTGAGGATATTAATAGTTTCTTCAAAGCTTTCTTGTGCTCCGGGCACTGTCTTTGATTCTTCTGAGTTCATTATTTTTCTTGTGTTTTCTTGCTATTTTTTTCATGTCAGAGATTTCCTCAAAAATCTGCCCCATCCCATTAAAAGTAAGGTGCTAAAAGGCTGATTGGAAGCTCTGGATACATGAATAGGGCTTGTTGACTGGTGAATTTCACTGAGGAGTAATCAACTGGAACATGGACAGTTTGCTGGACAACCCTAAATCTCAATAGGTCTTTTTTCCTGGAACTTCTCCAAGGAATTGTCCAGTCTGCTGAGTGAAGGTACAATACGCCTTCCTGCCAGCATTCAGGGGCTGAGGGTGGGAAAGGCCAGGGCTGCCTTTGGTTCAATCCCACTTTCATGGTCCTTGAGCCCAGAGTCTCCTGGGCATACTTTCCCCACGGACCAAACCTCCCACCTCCTGCTGGGTTTGGAGTCATGTAATCACTGGGCTTCAGGGAGAGAGGCAGAAGTTCAAGGGGTCTAATTGCTTCTTAGACAAACTCTCAACCCACTTTCCTGCATGTACCTCACATCTTGTCTCTCCTTGGAAGGTACATGTAAAAGGAGTAATCTGAATGTCTAAGGGAAAACTGGATGCTTAAAAAGAATCAAAAGAAAATTCCAATTAAAAAAAAAAAAAAAAGAAGAAATGGAATATTAGTTCTAATTGGGAAAGATATTTTTCAAAAAAGCAATTTGCTGTGCCTAGTAAAGTGACTACGTGATTACCCACCGTGGGGGGGAGGGGGGGGGAGAAGGGCTGCAGCCCCCGCTGATTTTTGTGTACTGTGCTGTGAAGACAGAATGATTATGCCTGGCCCAGTTCTAAAACAGGAAGAATGAAGGGTTTAAATCACTGTTTTATTGAAGGGGAAACGCAGGCTGCACCAGAGGACTCAAAAAACCCAGGAAGTGAAGCGTAGCCAATTGCTGCCTGGGGTTGTGGGGGGGGCACCGGTCTGTACCTGGATCCAGACCAAGTCTGTTTCAAGTTTATTTGATTGACAACTTCACTTTGAAAAGAGTGTTTCACAGGACCTTTGGGAGCTGTCAAACTCTGCCCAAGGGCAGAAGATTAACTGCTCTGCGGACCAGTGGGGGAAGCCTAGTAAATCAGAGGCCCCTTGTTTGTGGGGCTGCGGGCTTACAGGTGGCAACGGAGCAGGCTGTGCCTCTCTGCAGGCGCCTCGGGGACCTCACAGTTTATGGGTCGGAACTAGTCCTGTGGATGGGGAGGAGCATCCTAATTCATTCTCCAAACTGCTGACTGAAAAATGGTCTTGAATGAGCCTACAAAAGAAACATTTTCGTGTATTATCTATCTTCTTGAAGGAGCCCCAAGAAGCTGGTAACAGTGGTGGCTTCTGGGGAGGGGAACAGGCCTTTTGTGTCTTTTCACAAGGGGTGATCAAGTGTAGCGGGTAAGAGCATGACCCTGGAAGCTTTTGGTCTGTCCTGCAGTGGTTGTGTGGGATTTCAGCCTTCAATGGTCTCCGCTTTGGAACAGGGATTTAATGAGGATTAAATGAGTTAATTATAAGGAAGCAGAACAGTGAATGTAGTAAGTACTATATACCTATTGGCTTTTATTATTACACCAGAGGCCCAGTGCACGAATTTGTGCACATGTGGGTTCTGGCTGGCCGGCCCCAATCGGGGTGAAGGGGCTGAATGGGGGTGAGGATAGTCAGGGGGAGGGGCTGAAGGCCATTGGCTGGCCAGCCCCACCCACTGATTGAATTCCGGGTAGAACTCCTGGTCAAGGGGACAATTTGTATGTTATTATATAGGATGTATTTGCATGCATTACTTACTGAAATTTTTATTTTATTTTTTTATAATTCAGAAATATTTTTATAAAGCAAATAATTATGTCATATCTTTTTTTTGGATTTTATTTATATAAAAGGTAGAGAAAATAGTATAACAAATCCCACATATCCATCATCTAGATTTAATAATATTAACTTATCTATATTTGCTTCTTTTTTCTTAATAATTTTAAATAAAATTACAGAGTGTGACTTTTTATTTTTACTCTTTTTAAAAACATCTTTATTGAGGTATAATTCACACACCATACATGCTACCTATTTAAAGCATACAATTAAGTGTCTTTTAGTATATTCACAGGTATATGCAACCATCACCACAATCAATTTTAAAACATTTTCATTACCATCAACAGAACCTTGAACCCTTTAGCTGTTGACCTCACATGCCCAGCCCTAGGCAATCACTAATCTAGTTTATGTCTTTATTACACATTTGCCTATTCTAGAAATTTCATATAAGTGAAATCATACTATATGGCCTTAGTGACTGGTTTTTTTCATTTAACATAATATTTTCAAGGTTCATCCATGTTGTGGTAAGAGTTAATACTTTATGTTTGAATAATATCTCATTGTTTATATATACACCATATTTTTATTTTTTCTTCATCAGTTGATGGATATTTGGATTGTTTCCATTTTTTTACTACTGTGAATAAGGCTGCTATGAACATATTTTACCCCTAATTTTTTCTATTCACCTCTAAAAGATAAGAACACTTCCCTACAAATTAGCAATCCATCCAAATTAGCAATCCATCTAATAACCCAATCAAAATACAATTTTCTCCAATTTCCTGAAAAATGTCTTTTGTGTTTTATTTTTTTCAAATTAGAATCCAATCAATGGGTTTTGTGTTGATTGGGTTTCTTTTAGGTAGAAGCGTGCCATTCCTTCCCTTTTTTTCTGACTTTTTTTCTGACATCCAATGGCAGCCCATGAGAAGACAGCAGATGGGGGCTTACAATAGCCTCAATTCTAGTCAGATCCATTCATTCTTTTTGTTATGATTTTGAATCTCAATCCACAAAGTAAGTGTAACTGTCCTTTTCTACACAGAACACTTTGAGCCCTGCCCTTATCTACTAACTGGTGGAAACTTCATCATGATCAGTTTCATCTTTCCCCAGGCTGGTGTCCAAGTTCCTGGGTGTTTTCAGAGTGTGGACTGGTGTAGAAGGGTGGGTCTCCAGGGCATCCACTGAAACATCCTGATTGCCTGCCCTCTGTCTACTCAGCCCATTCAGATCAAGTGCTATTGATCAGTTTCCCTTGAGCCTGGAACAAGAGCTCCTTTGGTCATCTGTATGTTTGGTCTTGTCTGTCATATTCTTTTTTTTTTTTCTTTTAAATATATTTTATTGATTTTGTACAGAGAGGAAGGGAGAGAGATAGAAAGCTAGAAACATCGATGAGAGAGAGTCATCGAGCAGCTGCTTCTTGCACATCCCCTATTGGGGATATGCCTGCAACCAAGGTACATGCCCTTGACCGGAATCGAACCCGGGTGCCTTCAGTCCCCAAGCCGACGCTCTATCCATTGAGCCAAACCGGTCTCGGCTTGTCTGTCATATTCTTGAGCACACAAGAGACATTCTGTAGCTCCAGTTCTCAGCAGTGCGGTTAGGCATTTCATGAATCTGCTTTAGGTCTGACTGTGTAGACCTGTGCAGGCCCTCAGCCATAGGTGGCCACTGAACGTTTAATTAAAATATGGCTAATCCAAATTGGGAATATGCTGTACACACCAGGTTTCAAAGACATTATAAAGAGGGGAAAATATCTCATTAATAATGTTTATATTGATTACTTGTTGAAATGCTAGTATTTGGATATATTGGGTTAAATGAAATATTTTCATAAAATTTATCTCACCTGTTTCTTTTTATTTTCTTTACTGGAAATGAAAAAGTACACATGTGGCTCAAATTCTATTTCTGTTGGACAGTGTGCTGGTCTAGATTTTCCACAGGGCCATTTCTTCCCTGCTCTCCTATGCCACATTGACACTGGGTTGGGGGTGGTGGTGGATTCTGGTGTTGTTTCATCTCCACAAGCTCTGCTCTGGAATGGGGTTCAGCAGGATGGGAGGTACCACCCAGACTCCTGTTTCAGGACACACACCTGTGTCTCCCTGGTTTTCTTTTCCTCAATTACCCTTTCTCCTCCCAATTAGGCCATATTTAGTCAGGATATAGATAAAATAGCTTTTCAGCGATATTCTCAATCTGTTGTTCATATCCAACCTGAGCTTTTGAAAATTAAAAGCTAAGAATTGCCCTAGTCGGTTTGGCCTGTGGACTAAAGGGTGCCCGGTTCAATTCTGGTCAAGGGCCCATGCCCAGGTTGTGAGCTATATTCTCAGTAGGAGGAAGCCAATCAATGATTCTCTCATCATTGATGTTTCTCTCTCTCTCACTCTCCCTTTCTCTCTGAAATCAATAAAAAAAAAATATTTTTTTAAAGCTAAGAATTTGATTCTGGTTCTATTGTGTTAATGTTATCATAAGGCAGTCTGTGTGTAGAACCCCCTACCTGCTTCTGGAATGAAGATATGATGAAACAGTGGGAAATCTTGAAAATGTAGACTGCATCAGTTAGTACATCAAAACATCACCCATCATTCCAGAAACAGGTGCTGTGCAATGATTCTGTGACAAATGCTGTGTGAGAACCTGGGAATGCCATAGTGAATGGGACCCACATCCTACCATCAAAGAGTACAGGTCTGATGGGTGGTTTATGTATGCAAATCCATAGGTGCAGTGAAAGGTCAGAGCTGCTGCAGGTGAAATCTGTTCAGGACACAATGGAGCACAAGGAAAGGGCTAGACTGCTGTGGGCAGAATAACCAGGAAATGCAATTCAAAGTGCTTCAGAAACTGCAAAAAACTATGGAAATCAAACACTTCATTATGGAATGTTTTAGTGCCTCAGGGAAGTCACTTACTGAGCCTTAATTTCCTGAACTGAGAATAATATGGATGGCTTTGACTGGTTCTCTCTACTATTGTGAAGAAGCAATTCATTCAACAAATATACCAAACTGTTAGCCGGCGTGGCATTGACTGGTGGAATAATGAGTGACTACTATTTTGTTCTCTATTGCCCAATTTTTATATAATGAACAAGTATTACTTTTATAATAAGTTAAAATGAGAGAACAATTTTATTTTAAATTTTGCCTTTGCTGCCAAACTCCTTGAACTAGTGGTCTATCTTGGATCCTTCCACTTTCTCTTTATACACTGAATCCGCTTCTACCCCCTCATCCAAAGGTCTCCCACTTTCCAAGCCAATGACCTCTTTCAACCCTCATCCAACTTGACTTCTCCATAGCATTGACACAGCTCCTTAAACTTTCTAAAAAGCACTGTTTAAATTAATGTACCTATACTACAAAAATAAAAAACCATCAGCTACAATGTCACGATCATATAATAATACAACCAAGCCTGATTTTGAATTCATACCTCCTTTTTGAAACTCTCCTTATTTCCACAAAACAATCCTTTCCTGGCTTTTCCACAATTCACCCATCTCTCAAACTTGCACACAAATGTGCAAGTGGTTGATGGTTGACTTATGAACCAAGAGGTTATAAGGTTATAGATCAATTCCTGGTCAGGGCACATGCTTGGGTTGCGGGCTCAATCCCCAGTGTGATTCTCTCTCTCTCTCTCTCTCTCTCTCTCTCTCTCTCTCTCTCTCTATATATATATATATATATATATATATATATCCTTGCCTCTCTGAAATCAATAGAAATATATATATTTTTTAAATTCAAATGCCTTGCCGAAACCGGTTTGGCTCAGTGGTACAGCATCAGTCTGCGGACTGAGGGTCCCAGGTTTGATTCCGGTCAAGGGCATGTACATTGGTTGCGGGCACATCCCCGGTGGGGGTGTGTGCAAGAGGCAGCTGGTCGATGTTTCTCTCTCACCAATGTTTCTGGCTCTCTATCCCTCTCTCCTCCTCTCTGTAAAAAAAAAATCAATAAAATATATTTTTAAAATTCAGCTGCCTGGACTCTTCTCTGCCCCCTCACAAGGATCCTATTGCATTAGGGTTGGTTTCCACTTAAAAGCCTACATTTCCCGATTTCTGTAGCATGCAGTCCAAAGACACTCCTGAGAAACACTATTTGTAGACATATGCCTCCATTACAATCAGCTAACTAACCAATTAAAAGACAAAAGCAAGCTAGAAAACCTATACTAACATTTCCTAATCATCAGATTCCATAGGAATGAGGCCTGAGTGTCTAACAAATAATTAGATATTTTTAATCTCTCCCAATGATCTGATGAATCACTGTCTCAATGATGAACACACTTTTCTACCTGCATTCCCTGAACATATGGCTCACTTTCAAGTCTCCGAGCCTTTGTGCTGTCCTTTGGCATGGATTTTCATTCCTCCTCACGTTCCTTCTTGAAGCCCAGCACAAAAGTGGCCTCCTCTATTAAACTTCACAGACATTTCTCTTCTAGCTCCTCCATCTTCCTTTCTAACTATAATTAGTCCATTAAATGTTTTTGTCTTTAGACTGGGCAATGAGCTACTAGAGAGCAAGTCTAGTGGATGTATTTATTATCTATTCCTGAGTAATAAATTATCCCAAAATGTATTGGCTTAAAAAAAAATAAGCTTATTTATTTCATAGCTTCTTTAGTTCAGGAATTTAGAAGGAGCCTAGCTGGGTAGTTTAGGCTCAAGTCTCTCATGAAGTTGCAGTCTAGGTGTAGGTCAGGGCTGCAGTCAACTGAAGGCTTGACTGGGGCTGGAACATTCACTTTAAGCATGGCATACTCAAGTGGCTAGCAAGCTGGCAGCAGCTGTTGGCAGAAGCCCTTAGTTCCTTTTCAGGTGGACATCTCACAGGGCTGCTTGAGCATCCTCACTGTATGGTGGCTGGCTTCCTTCAGCACAGGTAATTCAAGAGAAAGCAAGAGGAAGGCTGCAGTGTCTTTTATGATTTAGCCTTGCAGCTTTCACACCTTCACTTCTGCAGGATTCTATTGGTCATACAGGCCAGCCATGATACAGTGTGAGAGCAGATTATGCAAAGATGTAAATACCAGAAGCAAGGTTTGTTTGGTGTCATCTTTGAGGCTGGCAACCATAGAGAATATCTGCTTTGTTTTTGTCTATTCACTGACCCTTTCTTTGTGTGGAAAACACCTTCTTCATCTGAGGGGGAGGTGCATAATCTAGGCCTGGCCAATTGGAATACTCCACACCCATGGCCAGAGTGGTCAAAGGGTATGTGATCAACTAGGGCCCATTAGAACCTTCCTTGATTTTTGATATATGGATTCCGAGGGAGAAAGGGTCTCTATTCCTTGGTATTTTGAGCTCTGAGAATGATTTAAGTGCAGCTTCTTACAGCCCATCTTTCAGTTCATATTGGAGGGAACTATCTTTAGTAAGAGAAAATGAGGCCTGCACACAAAGAGAGGCAGTGAAGAGCAGAAATGGAAAAAAGAGAAGGGGATCTTGATGAAATACTTTGAGCATATGATCCAGCCATGCCTGAAATCTGCATCGGACTTTTCAGTCACATGAGTCAATAATCTTCCTTTTCTGTTTGAGTTGCGTTCCTTTCACCTGCAACCAAAACAGCTCCCGCAAACCAACAGAATCTTACTCTCCTTGAATTTCCAACACTGGGTTCAATTCCTAGTCCTAGTACTCAATTCAGGCCTTATGAATACATTAATTAATCGTTATGTTTTTATGTAAAAGCATTTATGTAAAACACACATTGGAGTTTTGGTGTGTGTGAGTGTGTGTGTGTGTGTGTGTGTGTGTGTGTGTGTTAAAGAACTGGCGATTTGCCAAGTAGGTAACGGTTACAAGAGTAATCCTAGAACCTTGTAAAGTTTGGTGATCCCTGTTGAGTCATTGTATTATTCTGCTGTGTTCAATGTCAGTTTCCAGCAGTTCTGTGTGATATGGTTGAGTGAACGGTTCTCCAGGATCCTGAGTACACACAGAGCTACGTGGAGAAAGGAGGACTGCTGGTGATGTGCACCACATTGCCTGGGTGACAGGGGAATGGAAAGGGCCCTGAGTAGACCTCTAAGTACTTGCTTATAAAGTATGTGGGTAAAATTATGTTTCAGGGAGGAAAGTGAGGAAATGGGTAAGGGACATCCATAGAATGTTGGCTGTGGGTTGTTGGTTTCTTGCCCTTCTAAGAACCATGCCCAGAAAGGAACATGCCGAAGAAAGACACAAGATCAGAGGTATAGCAACAGTTTCACCAAATCGCTGTGCTAGTAATCAGATTCTCCCACTCTTGCCCCTGCTGAGGGATTAAAAGAACAGAGGGAAATATGGTTTCATGAAAGAATGTTTTGCTGTGGCTTAGATCAGTCAGTCGCCTCACACATGTGAACAATTGTTCTCACATAGGAAGATAGAGGGAGATATAAGAGGAAGGAAGTCAAGTATGGAAAAGAGAGAAGAAGCTTGGCTGCTGGTTGCATTTAAAGTCTTCTGGTGCTCGGCAGCTTTGTTGCGTCTAGGAAAACTGCTATCCACACCATCAACCAAGTGACAGGTCTTTATATTTTTAATTCATCACAGAAACCCTGGTGCCCAAATGACGCCTGACAGAAAAAAAATCTCTGGTTGGTTAAGGGCCTTTTCTCAAGCCAAGGAAAACCTCAGAATTCTTTAGTTTTCCCCTGGGCTCTCATAGCACATTCAGTTTTCTTTAACTCTATAAACTCCCGTGGCTCCTGTCACATACCAACTTTAGAGAGAGGAGACACTGGTGTCTGTGACAGTCAGAACCTGGATTCTGGAGTCAGACTGCCTGGGTTCAAGTCACTGCTTCCCCATTTACTCCATCCAGATGATCTAGGACAGTGTTCGGCAAACTCATTAGTCAACAGAGCCAAATGTCAACAGTACAACAATTTTTTAAAATATATTTTATTGATTTTTTACAGAAAGGAGGAGAGAGGGATAGAGAGCTAGAAACGTCGATGAGAGAGAAACATCGACCAGCTGCCTCTTGCACACCCCCTACCAGGATGTGCCCGCAACCAATGTACATGCCCTTGACCGGAATCGAACCTGGGACCTTTCAGTCCGCAGACCGACACTCTACCACTGAGCCAAACCGGTTTCGGCAACAGTACAACAATTGAAATTTCTTTTGAGAGCCGAAACAGACTTCAGCACATGGACCACGAAGTTTTAATCACACCATACATGCGCGCCCACACATGGTATTTTGTGGAAGAGCCACACTCAAGGGGCCAAAGAGCTGCCGCAGTTTGCAGACCACTGATCTAGGACAAGTCACACTTTGTGCCTTGCTTCCTCATCAGTAAATAGGCAATAGCATCTCTTTATACAGTTGTGGCAAATATTAAATGAAGAGAGAGAGAGAGAGCTTGAGCTTAGAGCAGTGCCTGACACACAGTAAGCCCTATTTAATTTGGATAGTGTCGTTACATAGACAAAACCCCATTTTGCTATGAATTTTCCTTGACTCTTTGTCATTGTATATAGATGTGTGTGTGTGTTTTCTAAGTCCATGTGGCCCTCAATTATTTTTATTTTCATTTAATACATCTCATCGTAACTATTTGTGGGCCAAATGTTGTTAATAGGCTTAACCCAGTTTGAAAGCACACGACTGTCAGTGTCTTGGGGCCTCTGCCAATTTGTGTCCTTCGAGCCTGGTCCTTTTCAAGTGCAAAAACAGATTAGCAAACAAGCATGAGTAAGGCAAGTCATCCATGAATTCCAGACTCCCAACTATTGTAGAACCTTCATGTGTTCACGCGAGCTGGACACCATGCTTCCCAGCCAAGGGCCCCACTGACCCAGGTTACAGAATCCTGCAGTAAGTGGAGGGCACAGGGCTAACCCAACGCCCAGGCCTAGAGCACTGTCCTGGGCTGCCCCATTTATTTGAGGGTGAGGTGCCTGTATGGTACCCATTCCTCAAAAGACACGTGTTTCATCAATGAGAAGTTATTTCTAACACCTCGAGTGCCAAAAAATAAACCCTCTTCATGGAGATGCAGAAACAAGTAGTTGATGAAGCTGTAGGAGGCACAGATTCCAAGTCCAAGGTCCCAGTAAGGCCCCTTCAGTTCTCATCAACCAGCCTCTGGAGTGTGTACTTCCCATTAGAGCTTCAGGGTTGATTAACACCGCCTAGGGTGAATGTTAAAGCTAACTTCTAAAGCACACACATATATCTCGCTGTCTAAGCTGAAGTATTCACATGGCGACAATCATCACCCAAGGTGGGTGGAGTCCTCAGCCGGTAACCTGATGCTGTTTAGGGGACAGCGTGCCTATGGACCCCAGTTTGTGGAGATATTCATAGGTTCCTCGTCAAAAATGAATAATTAAAATAGCACCCACGGCCCTAGCTTGTTTGGCTCAGTGGATTAAGAGTCAAACTGTGAACAGAAAGGTCCCAGGTTCGATTCCAGTCAAGGGCACATGCCTGGGTGGTGGGCTCAATCCCCAGTGGGTGATTTGCAGGAGGCAGCCGATCCATGATTCTCTCTCATCGTGGATGTTTCTATCTTTCTCTCCCTCTTCCTTCCTCTCTGAAATCAATATATATATATATATATAAATAAAAATACCATCGACTGATAGAATGCTTCCTCTGCAGTGGCGTTCTTGAGGTTACAGGCGCCATAAGGGTGATTTCAGACGTGGATGGGTTGGAAGAGTTACTGCAAGGGACTCGGCACGTCAGAGTGCTTCCACGCCAGGGTTGTCAGGGGGCGACAGTCCTCAGAGAAACAGATTTTTGATGGAGCATGTGGAAATCCGGAACCTACATATCAGCGTATGTACACAGATCTTTTTCACTTTCGCTGTCTGTAGAGAACAACTTTGGTTTATGGTATAACAGCCGTGCAGCAGACACGGTAGGACAGAGTTCACTGGTGTGTTTATTTAGAACACACGTCATCTCCTTGTTTTTGAAATTAAACTAAAAGTAGGTCACAGTAGGCAAAACATTAAAAGGAAATATAGGCATTTATTTTTAGTGTCCTTGATGGTACATAAGTGTGGCTCCAGTTAATTGCACAGAGGGCAGCAGGATGAAGGAGAGGAGGCAGAAGGAAAGAAAGATGAAGACAGGCAATTGCCAAAAGATGGGCTTTGTCTAGTTGGAAACCTGAACTGAAGTTTGTTTTTGTTTTTTTTCTTTTCGGTTTTTGTTGTGCTGTTAGGGGAAATGAAGGAACCCTATGATTATTGAGGTGTAGCAGTTCACTAGGATATAAGCATGAAACTGTTTACTCCCAGCCTCTGGGGGGTGGGGGGGAGAAAGAGGGGATCCTTGGGCATTGGGCTACCTTAATATCTTTTTAAAAAATATATATATATATTTGATTTTTTACAGAGAGGAAAGGAGAGGGAGAGAGAGTTAGAAACATTGATGAGAGAGAAACATCAATCAGCTGCCTTCTGCACACCCCTACTGGGGATGTGCCCACAACCAAGGTACGTGCCCTTGACCGGAATCGAACCGGAGACCCTTCAGTCCACAAGCTAATGCTCTATTCACTGAGCCAAACCGGTTAGGTCAATATCTTTTTTAAATATATATATTATTGATTCCAGAGATGAAGGGAAGAGAGATAGAAATGTCAATGATGAGAGAGAATCATTGACCCGCTGCCTCTTGCATGCCCTACATAGTGGGTCAAGCCCACCACCGAGGCAACCTGATGGGGAATTGAACCATGACCTACCTCCTGGTTCATAGGTTAATGCTCAACCACTGCACCACATGGGCTCCCTTAATATCTTAATGATATTTCTATCCAGTTCCATAACTTTCCAACCATATAATGCTCAGTCCTATTTTTAAGTTTCAATCTCAAAAACAAAGCAACACGGAACTTTGATGTCTGTCTGGTGAGAGTGTGAGATGTGTCTGTTCTCACACACCCATCTTCTCCGTTTCCCAGGAAGGACCACTCTAGGTTTGGAGGATGGAATGAGAAAGAGCAGCTCCTTACTTGACTCCCGTAGACAGGGGAGCAGTGGTTGCTGCCACTAAGGCTGCTGCTGCCTCTCTACCACCGTGTCTCTGGGTCATGTGGCCCGAGGCACACAGTCTCTTGCCTTCTGGCTCAGGCTCAGCCTCTTCTCTCTCTCAGTCCAGGCCTCCCCTGACTCAAGTGATCCTCTTGTCCAACACCCTGCTGGGTGTGGCATCAGCAAGATCTAGCTCAGTCACTGCTCCCCGCCACTGACAGGAAATTCTGTCCTTGCAGTGGGAGTGCAGTCTGGAGCCTCATTAAGAGTGAGTCAGAGCACTTTGTAGGAGACAAGGGGAACAACAGAAAACAATCCATCATTAACTCAAAAGGAATTCACCATTCCTGGAAGTAAAGCTGTTGCAGGCTGAGGCAGGGAGTAGATAGAGCCAGCTTCCGATTCATCTCCTAATTCCAAACATTAATTTAATGCCCAGTGCACAAATGGAGAATACCACAGATGCTTTCACCGGTAAGGAGATAGCCCATTTGAGTTTAGACAATAGGCAGAGAAGGGATCGTGATCCCACTTCTGACACACAGCTTCGCTTTCACAGTTAATGTGGAGACTCCACGCTCCCTACACCCACCTCTCCAGTGCCCACAATCTCTCCATGATACTGCCCTGGCCTGACGTCTTATTCCTGAGGAAACATCTTTCTCGCTGGAAGTAATCAGTTTTGATGCATTCTTTTTTGTTAATCCTCATTAGAGGATATTTTCCACTGATTTTTTAAAGAAGAATGGAAGAGAGAGGGAAAGACAGAGAGAAACATCGATGTGAGAGAAACACATAGATTTGTTGCCTCCTGCATGAACTCCCACCAGGGGCCCAAACTGGGAAGGAGCCTGTAATCAAGGTACATGCCCTTGACCAGAATCAAACCCAGGACCCTTTGGTCCACAAGCCAATGCTCTATCTACTGAGCCAAACTGACTAGGGCTTTGAGGCATTCTTTTTGAGGCCTGATCCAAACACCTCTTTTGTGTACTCATATTTACTAAACTTAATCAGTCAACTCCTTTCTCCCAGCTGCCATATTTTCTGTACCCCTTTGGGAGTCTTGGGAGTCAGAAAGAACTCTAGGACTCAGGTCAACGTACTATTTTTAAAAATGTTTTCAAACCCTAACAAAAGTAGAAAGAATAGCATGATAAACTGGCATATATTCATCACCCAACTCAATAATTGGCAGCTCATGACCAATTTTTATCTTCACCTAGTCTCCTTCCTGGACTATGTATCTAAAATATTTGGCCCTAGCCACTTTGGCTCAGTGGATAGTGTCAGCCTGCGGACTGAAGGGTCCCAGGTTTGATTCCGCTCAGGGGCATGTACCTTGGTTGCGGGCACATCCCCAGTGGGGAGTGTGCAGAAGGTAGCTGACCAATGTTTCTCTCTCATCAATGTTTCTAACTCTCTATCCCTCTCCCTTCCTCTCTGTAAAAAAATAAATAAATAAGTCAATTAAATATATATTACAAATAAAATAAAATATTTGAAATTTTTGTTGTTTTAAACAAAACTGTGATATCATTACTAGACCTAAAAATAAAGAACACTTCTTAATTATTATTAAATATCAAGTCTGCATTCAGATTTCTGCTATGGCTTCATAAATTGGGATCCTAACAAGATTTATCTGTTGTATTTGATTGGAACATTTCTTGCATGAATCAGATTACACTAGATCAGTGTTTTTCAACCTTTTTTGGGCAAAGGCACACTTGTTTCATGAAAAAAATCACGAGGCACACCACCATTAGAAAATGTTAAAAAATTTAACTCTGTGCCTATATTGACTATATATAAAGTAATTCTCTTGAATAGGAATCAAATAAACACAAAGAAAGTACTTTATAATTACTTTATTATGAAATATTAAGTAAACAAAATAGTGAAAAATTATAAAATTCTTGTCTTGTCTGCACCTACGGCACACCAGGCAACATCTCGCGGCACACTAGTGTGCCGCGGAACAGCGGTTGAAAAACGCTGCACTAGATTATACTGTAGCAGCAGACAACTCGAAAATCACAGTGGCTTACAACAGCTGGGGTTTAATTTTTGCTCCTGTGAATTTCCATTGTGAGTCAGCTCCACAGACTCTTCCCTCCTGGCCATGGACTGAAGCAACAGTCCATGTTTGGGATGCACCCACTTCCTGGCAGATGGTAATAGGAATGGTTGAACCGTACAATGACTTTTAAAATTTCTGCTCAGAAGTAGCAACCATCACGTATGTTCACATTTCATTGGTCAAAACAAATCACATGGCTAAAGCTGATGTCAGTGGAGAAAAGGGAAGTATAATTTTCCCACGGGAGAGGGCAGCAAATATTGGGAATTTATCATACCTCTTGATCTGTAGTCTCCTCACTTCATCTTTCCCAATTTAGTTGGAGAAATTGGGTAATTTGAGCTGTAGAATTGTCTGTATTCTGAATTTTGCTAATTGCATCCCTGTGGTGCACTTATTTAACATGTTCCTCCATCACCTCTACTTCTTCTAAACCTGTAGTTAAATATAGAGGCATTATCAGATTCAGGTTCAAATTTTTGGCAAAGATACTTCCTAGGTGGTCATATTATATTATTTTAGTTATCTTCTGCTCTATAACAAATTGTCCCAAACCTTGGTGACTTAAAACAATAGCAATTGTGTATTATCTTATGGTGTCTCTGGCCAGAAATTCAGACAGGGCACAGAGAGATGGCTTGTCTGAACTTTATGATTTCTGGGGTCTTAGAAGGAAAGCCTAGAGGCTGGAGAACTGAAATCATCTGAAGGCTTGACTGAAGCTGAAGGTTCTTTGGTTAGCACATTGGTGTTGTTAAGTTGCTCCTTTTCCAAGTAGGCCTGTCCAGAGGGCTGCTTGAGCATCCTCACAACATGGTGGCTGACTCCCCCCAGAGTGGTTGATCCAAAAGACCAGTGCTGGAGCAGCAATGTTTGCTATGACCTAGCTTGTGAACTCACATATGGACACTTCTATTTGGTCACAAAATCAGCTTTTATTCAGTGTGGGAAGTTTCCACAAAGGCCTAAATACCAAGAGAGAAGTTTCATTGAGGCAGGCTACCATATTATCAGGTAGCTTTTGAAGTTAAAGAAAGGCAAGTAGAAATTATCTGTACCATGTAGTGTGGGATAATAGTTGTCAGCATTTGATATGTCATGGTTCAGTAAAATTTCAGTAGGAAAAAATAAAAACTAACTGGAACTACTAGATCTTTATTTTGTCATACAAAGTCATTTAAATAAATAAATAAATAAATAAATAACCACCTGCTGCCCTAGCCAGTTTGACTCACTGGATAGAGCATCAACCTGAGTACTGAAAGGTCCTGGGTTTGATTCTGGTCAAGGACACATACTCAGGTTGCGGGCTCAATCCCAATAGGGAGTATGCAGAAAGCAGTTGATCAATGATTCTCATCATTGATGTTTCTATCTTTCTCTCCCTCTACCTTCCTCTCTGAAATCAATAAATATATATATTTTTAAAAACCACCTATTAATTCTATTACTCTTATTATTTCACTTCTTTTATTTTTTATTTTTTGAGAAACATCAATTGGTTGCTTCTTGTATGCTCCTCAACCAGGGATCAAACCTGAAACCTAGATACGTGCCCTGACTGGGAATTGAACCAACAACCTTGGTACCTGGAACAACACTCCAACTAACCAAAGAATAACCTGTTAATTCTACTATCATTATTTTTTTCCATTTTTTAAATGACCTTTTTCATTCAGAATACATGATCTCCAAATAAAGACAAAATTCTAGAGGAGGAGCAATGAGAACTCTCCTAAACTGCTGGTGGGGATATACATTTGGAATCCACTTGGAAAATATTCTGTAGTCAAGTTGAGGAGTCACATGTCCTATCACCCAACAATTCCACTCCTTGGTATGCACCCTAAAGAAATGTGTACACATACACCAGGAATCATGTACATAGCAGCCTGTTACTAGTAGCCCTGAACTGGAAATAAACCAAATGCTCATTAGTAGTAGAATAGACAGACAAATTGATGCCTGTACACACTGTATGATTCCATATAGATAAGGTCCCCAAACAAGCAATGCTAGCATATAGTGCTTTGGGATGTATGCTTGGATGAAAAACTTTCTTTAAAAAAGAGCAAGAATGTGATTATTATAAAGGTCTGGTGTGCTTAGCTTTGGTGGGAGGGAGGGTTTTCTGACTGTAAAGAGACACAGGTGGAGATAGTTGGGATGAAGGCAATGTTTCATTTATTGGCCTTAATGGTAGTTACACAGATATTGCTTAAAAAAACCAGTAAGCTTCACATTTTATGTATTTTTCTACCTATTTGCTGTTTTACCATTAAAAAAAAAAAGATTTTTAAAAAGGAAAAAAAAATTAGTTTTTTTAATAAAAAATTTTAGCTTTAGTGAAACTTAAAAAAAAAAAAAAAAAAAAGGCCATCTGTTGTTTTTCAGCTCCATCATCCCTCTCCCTCCCCTTTCTCTATCAGGGGTGTCAGCAGGATCTCTGGAAGTCCCAGCACTGGAAGCTTTACACTTGTACTCTCTCCCGTGTCCTTGACTCAGTGGAGCAGGAGGGGATGTGGCACACGCAAATGCTCACCCCCCTTACACACACACACACACACACACACACACACACACACATGCACACACACACACTCATGGGGCTCCCCTCTTTGTGCTTCAGGAGGAAGAACCTTGGTTCCTCTGCCCAGGTTGGTCAGAAGATGGAATAGCCTCCCCCTGACAAAAGGTCCCCCCACTTCTTGCTCCCAGGCAAGAATGACAGTAAAGTTGATGGCGCTTCTGAAAGGCACCCTCAGGAGGCCCTGCTGGCAGCCCCGCTCCTGGCGGTGCCCGGGACTGAGCCTGTGGCCCTTAGCGGGCAGCTCTCAGCTCTGGGCCTGAATTTTGACACTGAGCACTTTCCCCATCCTGTTATGACACTGTTGATGGCACAGCTATTACATGCCAGGAATTATGCTATTGTTTTCATTGTAGAATGCTTTATAATTTACAACATTTTATTTCATTTTCCTAACAAGCCTATGAAATTGAAAATATCTAATTATTTCCACTTTTTATAGAGGCAATGAAGCTCCTAAGGTTTGAGTGTCTAAAGTCACGGTAAAGGGCTTCCTATACCTCTGAAAACTTGCCATCCCACAGCCTTTTGGCAGAAAAGTACCTCCTAGTGTCTCCTCAGACAGGTTTGCTGGACGGTGTCTCCTGACCCACCATCACAGGTGGTTTGTCAGAGTGGTCATCTGACCCCAGGGCAGCCAAGCGACAGAGCAAAGATATATCGTATATATGGGATAGCTTGGGGAACATATCTGCCGAAACAGGAATGATAGTGATTAGGTAGATGATTAAATTTTCGTGGGAACATTGTGTGAAAAACACCAGGAAACTAACGTTATAACAGGAAAAGCTAAAAGACACCAGAGATGAGAAAGTTGTACAAAGATACCCTAAGGCAGTCTGGGCCATCAATAAACAGGGAGTAAGAGTAAGATAACTGTGAACAGAAGACACATCTCTGATATAAATAGAAGGTGAGTTATCTAAATGGCATTCACAGGAGCACTGAAAGCAAAGACCCTTAATGACAGCGAAGCAACACTTCTGGCTTAGTCCAGCCTCTGTAGTTCAATTCTATCTTTCCCTCTCCCTGGCCCTCCCTCTCTCCCTTTCCCTCTCTCTCCCTCTCACCTAAATTTGAGCTGATGACCAGATTATAAAGATATTGATCAAGAAAGACTGAGCCTACAGACAATGAATATTATATCTAATCTGATGACAAGCACTGACAGAAAAGTGGTAAAGGGAAAATAAGGAAGTGAGATAATCAATTTATGAAGTTTGTCATCTGATTAACAGAACTGAGAGATTAAAAAAAATAAAAGGAAAAAAAAAGAAAAAAAAAGGAAGGAAGAAAGAAATTATCAGAGAAATCATAGAAGAAAAGTCCTAACAACTAGATGATGTGACTCTTCACAGGGTCAGGTCCCACTGAGCGCTCAGTGAAACAAATGACACAAACATACAAAAAGCCATGGCATATCTTCACATAATCTCAGAACACCGGGGAGAAAGAGAAGAGTTCAAAAGCTTCAAGAAAGAGAAAACAGCCGAAACCGGTTTGGCTCAATGGATAGAGCGTCGGCCTGCAGACTGAAGGGTCCCGGGTTTGATTCCGGACAAGGACATGTACCTTGTTTGCCGGCACATCCCTGGTGGGGGGTGTGCAGGAGGCAGCTGATCAATGTTTCTCTCTCATCAATGTTTCTGGCTCTCTATCTCTCTCCCTTCCTCTCTGTAAAAAAATCAATAAAATATATTTAAAAATAAATAAATAATAGTAACTGCTGCATAATAGGAGCACTGTTATGACTTGAAATATGTTCATAATCATGCTCCTCTCTCCAAAGGTAGGGTCCATTTTCCCTTCCCTTGAGTGTGGATTAAGTGTGTGTGTGTTTGTGTGTGTGTGTGTGTGTGTGTGTGTGTGTGTGTGATTCCTGAGATTAGGTCATAAAAGACATTTGACCTTGCTCTGTATGTTTCACCATGCACCCTGGGCACAGCCAGCTTCTATCTTGTGAAAACAGTGTTATGATGAGGTTCATTGGGTAAAGAACTGAGACCACCTACCAACAACCAGTGCTGGCTTGCCAGGTGTGTGAGTGAGTCTTCTTGGTTGTGGATCCTTCAGTCCCATCCAAGCCTTCCTGCAGGAGACTCTGAGCCAAGAACCACCCGCTAAGCCACTTTGAATTTCTGACCCACAGAAAGCGTATGGACAATAACACTGGAAATTAAATTAATAGCACCCTTCTCCCCTTTTTGGTTAATCCTCACCTGAAGATATATCTTCCATTAATTTTTAAAGAGATTGGAAGGGAAGGAGAGAGAGAGAAAGGGAGTGAAACATCGATGTGAGAGAGGCACGTCAATTGGTTGCCTCCTGCCCATACCTCTACTGTGGCCAGGTATGAAACCTGAAACCCAGGTATAGAGCTTGTGACCCTTCAGTGCACAGACTGACTCTCTAACCACCGCACAGCAGCCAGGGAAATAGTCCTCTTTATTTATTTATTTTTTTTAAAGAACAGTATTTTTAAATATATATATTTTATTGATTTTTTACAGAGAGGAGAGAGGGAGAGTTAGAAACACTGATGAGAGAGAATCATTGATCAGCTGCCTCTTGCACACCCCCTACTGAGGATGTACCTGCAACCAAGGTACATGCTCTTGACCGGAATCGAACCTGGGACCTTTCTATCCACTGAGTAAAACCAGTTTCGGCAATAGTCCCCTTTAAAGAAAAAGAAAAAAAAATGAAAAGAAAAAAACAAACAAACAAACAAAAAAACGGATGAGATCATATATTGTTTTAATCCAGTAATTTCGGGGGTAATTTGTTCTGCAGCAATAGGTAACTAAAATGAGAATGAAGCCAAAACCGGTTTAGCTCAGTGGATAGAGCGTTGGACTGCGGACTCAGGGGTCCCAGGTTCGATTCTGGTCAAGGGCATGTACATTGGTTGCGGGCACATCCCCAGTAGGGGGTCTGCAGGAGGCAGCTGGTCGGTGTTTCTCTCTCATCGATGTTTCTATCTCTCTATCCCTCTCCCTTCCTCTCTGTAAAAAATCAATAAAATATATTTAAAAATAATAATAATAAAAAAATAAATAAAATGAGAATGAATAGAAGAGTAGGAGAGAACATTTTACTTTAAAAACTTTTAATATTCCTTTTCATTGTTTATCCTATATAATAAAAGGGAAATACGCAAATAGACCAAATGGCAGAACAACCGAATAGCCAATCATAGCGTAATATGCTAATGATATGCTACATTTGCTCAACCACTCACTATGACATGCACTGACCAAGGGGGGTAGGGGTGGGGAGATGCTCCGACCAGTAGGTTAGCTTACTGTTGGGGTCTGAGCGAGATGGACCAGACATGCCCTGGAGCCCTCCTGGGATCCCTCCTTGGCTCAATTGTGCATTGGGGTCCCTCAGCCTGGCCTGCATCCTCTCAAAATCTGGTTCCACTCAGGGGATGTCAGAGAGCAGATTTCAGCTCAATCCCACAGGCCATCCCCCTTGGGAGGTCGCCAGATGCAGGTTTCAAACCTCTCCTGATGGGGACTGATTGGGCATGAGCCCATGGCAGGCACAGAGAGGCAGGGGTGAGTGGGAGCCACAGGTAGGAGCTGCAGGCGTCATTGGATTGCAGGTTTCGGCCCAATCTTTGCAGGCCACCCAGAGGGACCCCACCCATGCACGAATTTGTGCACTGGGCCTCTAGTATTTTTATAATTAGCATTCATAATTTTTAACAAAAACATTTTAAGTCAAAATGAAAAGGAAATCTTTAAAGAAAAGTACTAGTTCACCATTTGCTGGGCCTAGAAAGAACAATACATATTTCAAAAACCATGTAAGAAACCCTTTCAATGACTGGTAGTGGTGACTGCATATTCTACAGACCAAAAATATACAAAATATCCCCTCCTCGTGACATAAAACACAAGACATAGCCAGCCATCAATCATTATTGTTTTTCTGAATGGATATTACCCAGCCATCCCTGCCTTGCAAAGGAGGAAAAACCCCAGAGGGCCTTCCTTTCTGTTGTACAAATGTTTATGTTTGTGTTAACAAAGGACAAAGAACCCTTTTCTGATTTTTTTTTCCCCTTAGAGAACCAGCACTTACACGTGCGGTATTGATGAATGGTAGTGCCATCGGTCAAGACACAGTTAAGAGGCGAAGCTTTAACATCTGCATCTTTCCCTTCCCCTCCCTAGCCTTCCTCTGAGGGGCACCCGTTAAAACTTCAGCATGTGTCCCTTGCTCACATCATTTCTTCTCTTCTACCCAACAAATTGGTCTGGCAGTTTGCAGAGGAAGGACTTCCAAAAAAGCTCCACTGACTTCATGACCTCCCCTGCTCATAGTCACATCTAATTCCTGTTGAGCTCATGGCACCGGGGGACTGACGTCTGCATCCTGCAGCAAATAGTCCCATTATTTCTTGCTCTCCACTTAAAAACATTCTCTAGCTCTTACTAAAGCCAAGGGCCCCAGAGTTTCTTTGTGTGAGGATTGAATGTGCTGGTAGATGGGTTTTACCCATGTACAAGATTTTTTTTTTTAAAGTGGATATTAATCTTGCCTGTTATATAAGCTAAACATCTGCAATTTCCCACATGAATGATACCATCGAGGGAGGAAAGAGTGTAAGAGAAGAAGGGGGGAAAGCCATTAAAAAGAGAGTGTTAGGCTAAGACCAAGGAATCTAGACCTAGACCGTCTGTCTGAAAAGTTAAAGTAGCCGTTCAGCTTGAATTACATCATCAACCCCACGTTGGGGGCGTTCGGGGCCCTGCAGTCATGGCCATTGCAGCTCACCACCCAAGCAGTGTAAAATCTGCTCCGGGCCTGCGCCTGTGCATTTTCAGCGTGCAGGCTTCACTGTGTTCAGACAGGAATGTCTCACCTCTTTGACACCTGGTTGTCAGGAAAACAGCTGTCCCCACCTCTGCCCTCAGTCCCCTCTGCTCACACAGTTACAGCATCTACGCTAACAGCCCCAATAGAGAGTCGGGATCTATACTGTTTGACTGTGGAAAGCAGGTCTTTCAGGGGCCCTGACTGCTTTATGTCTCATTTGGATTGTGGTGGGCAAATAAGAGCGAGATAAAGTCTAAATAAACTGGCTCTGAAATTCCCATGCTAGTGTGGATTTATTTGGTCCTTTGATGTCCCCCCTTCCCCCCACCATTGGAATGTTTCAAATGTGCACTTAAGTCACCCATAGAAAGGCTGCGGACGTAAACGAACGTGTGTTTAGAATGGGCTGTCATCTCAGCCCTCCCAGAGATGCAGTGCCCTTGAGACACACACAGGGTCAGTTGCCTCTTCTGTTTCTTCTTTTAGACACGAGGGGCTGCCGAGTTCAGGCTGCCCTGATCTTCCCGGCTCTCTATTTATTCAGGTGACTCACATTTGGGCTGCTTTAAGGAGGGGGGACCCTCAAGTCTAGGACATTCCTCTTAAAATTGAGTTTTGACTTGCATGCCTGACTGATTATTTTAAGAGTAGCAATTGAGTCTCTGGTACTCTATCTTCACTGCAATTTCCATTTTTTTTTAAATCTGTGGAAATATAGGAGTGTGTTGTAATGTGAGGCACTTGACCTCATATTGTAAATGCTCTTCAAGTTTAAAAGCGATTTTTATCATAAAAGCAATACTGAAGAAAAATGGAGAAACAGGGAAGAAAATCCTCTGTAATCTATAACTCAAATATAACGAGTGCTGCAATAGACCCCATCGACCCTTCCAAGCATATTCAGGTTGGTGTATATATATTCTATACATTTTTATTGATGTCAGAGAGGAAGGGGGAGAGAGAGAGAGAGATAAAAACATCAATGATGAGAGAGTGCCTCCTGTACACTGGGGATTGAGCTGGTAACCCAGGCATGTGCCCTGATCCGGAATCATATAGATTCGTAGGTTGATGCTCAACCACTGAGCCATGCCTGTTGGGCCAGGTTGTATAGTAAGGCCAGTGAGTACTGCTGCCTAGCAGCTCCAGAACTGAGGGTGCTGTAAAAGTATGCAGGCTGCCTTTTACATGTAACATTGTATGACAGGCATTTTTAGACAGCCTTCATAAGAGAAGGAATTCTATTTCTCCCAGATTTCTATATATATATTTTTAGGAGTGTACTTAGAGAAATCAAAATCTAGCGGTATTAATCAACATCTTCAACCGTGGTTGGATACCTAAGGTTGTACAGTTTCCTTTGTAGTAGAAATGAGACATGATGTAAAAGCAATCTTAAAAGCTTCAAGGACCAGCCTTTCCTTACATCCCCGGTGGAAGTGGGTCCCGGGTACGCTGCCACGCTCGGCCCAAGACATCCAGGTAGAAGCAGGCTTGCCGGCATTCTTGAGTGTGCACTTCACTACAAAATGTAAACCCTGCCAAAACCGGTTTGGCTCAGTGGATAGAGCGTCGGCCTTCAGACTGAAAGGTCCCAAGTTCGATTCCAGTCAAGGGCATGTACCTGGGTTGTGGGCACATCCCCAGTAGGGGATGTGCAAGAGGCGGCTGATCGATGTTTCTCTCTCATCGTTTCTAACTCTCTATTCCTCTCTGTAAAAAATCAATAAAATATATATATTTTTAAAAATGTAAACCCCACTCAGAATTAGTATATTCAGAGCAGTAATAAAAAATCTCAACACTATGCTTTTAGGGAACTTTTCAAAATCTCAAACACTCTGTAGGGATTAAAGGGGAGAATTATTATACATACTAGCACGAGAGCTCCTTCAAGCCGCTGGGACCACCCTGGGTAATGGAGACCTTTTGAAGTGACCACTCAGAGGTTTTGAGGAACAGAAATAGCACGTTACTGCCTCTCAGTCTGATGGCCCTGCCTGTCTGACCCACTCGGCCTCCCCAGTGCCTCCTTCTCCACATCACATTTTAATCACTTTTGTTTCTGGTCTTGTAGGGTTCGGTTTCAGCTCCTTGGTTAGGTTAGTTCAGTTGGTCACCTCATTACGCTAATGAGGCCAAGGAAGTACGGGCCATTTGGCCTTTTGGAGAGAAGTAACAAGCCCTTTTCTCCCCTTTTTATCCCCCCACTCCTGGCCCCATGGTCCCCCAAGTTGTGAGCAGCTAAGTATGTTATATTAGGAGGCTTGGGGAAAGAATGGATAAAGCATGACGTGGGAATCAGATGAAATTTAAATGAAATCTATATATTAGCCCTAGCCAGTTTGGCTCAGTGGATAGAGCACTGGCCTGTGGAGCGAAAGGTCCCAGGTTCGATTCCCGTCAAGGGCATGTACCTCGATTGCAGGCTCCTCCCCAGCCCAGGCCCTTGTCAGGGCTCCTGCAGGAGGCTACCAATCAATGTGTTTTTCTCATATCGATATTTCTCACTGGCTTTCTCTCTCTCTTCCACTCTCACCCGTGCCCACTTCCACCGTCTCCGGGCTGGGCTGGGCTGGGCTGGGGGCCGCATTTTGTGCCATGGGGTCTTGGCAGCATTGGCTGCAATTTAGTGGGCTGTCGTTCTGGGGTGGTGGCGAGGCTGGTGTCCCACTTGAGGGAAGCCAAGTGTTGGTTTGTCAGCACAAGGTGTGTGGTGCTGTTTCTTTTTAAATGGCCAGTGCATGACATAGCAGCTTTTCTGTTGAGTGTCTGCCCCCTGGTGGTCAGTGCACATCATAGCTACCAGTTGGACGATCTGACAGACTCTTAGGCTTTTATATATGGAGATTACTGCAGCCTGACCCAACATATCTTGTTGCTTCCCTCTCCTTCAACAACACAGTATAAAAACTGAGGGAAGAGGAACACTTTAACTCGTGGACCGAGAGGCATCAGGTAGGTTTTCTGATAATCTGGTCCCATAGTGAAGTTATATTTCCAGAAAAAAGCTTTTCTGGTGTTGGGGGTGGATCCATGTTTCAATGCAAGAAGAGGAACTTGGAGAAACAGAGAGGTGATGGCAGGCTGTTCATGGTGTCATATACTAACCCTTGGGGAAATCTTGAGACATCTCCTAGGGCCTTTTAAGTATTTCAGATTTACTCTTATGTGAATCAACAACATTCTAGTTTCCCTACTTCCCCATCCCCCTTCTTATTTAGACAGCATTACAATATTCTTGAGTTCCAATGGAACAAATCTATTATGTTTATAATTAAAAATAAAGAAAGCATTTCTTGGAAATGAACATTCTGTTCAAATGAAATTTGATTTGGGGAGAAAAGAAAAACTTAACATATTTAAATGCCTTATTCCTTTCCCTCTAAAAAAAATTTACTGGATTTAGCAATAAAATCATCTCCTATGATAGAGAGCTAGCTGCATATAACCTAGCAGCAGCAACAAAACTACAATAGAACATAAAATTCTATTTTTAAAAGTGTTATTACAGCCAGGTCTCTGAATAATGAGAATGCTTACCAGCCCTAGTTGGTAATGGAGAACTGTATGTGTTATTTTCCATAACCAAATTTCAGAACAATAATTGTGAACCTCCCTTAATGCTCAGTGCAGTGACATCGGACTTATCATCATGATACTTTGTAGAAGCATAGAAGGCAACCTTATTAAGGTATGACTGTAGGCAGGCAGTATGCTGAGCGCTTAATCAGGACTGAATTCAGCTGCATATAACAGAATCCTGACCACTGCGGCTGAACCAAATAGAGTTAAGTTCTCTCATGCCACAAGAAGTCTGGGGGTGGGTAGTCCCCTCCTGGCACAGCGGCTTGAGAGCGACATCGAGCACCCAGGCTATTCCGAGCTTCCGGACCCACCAGCCTTAGCATGGAGCTTTTGTTCCTATTGCAAGATGGCTGTTTTTCTTCCAGGTATCCCCATTCTATTCAGGATGAAAAGGGGCAAAGGACAAGATACACATCCAGAAACCGTCTCTTTCCTGGAAGCCCCTCCCTAGAGAACAAAATTGTACGGCTCCCACAGCTACAAGGGAGTCTGTGGGGGGAGTACTTTAGCTGAGCACATTGCCACTCCAAACAGAATCACGTTTCTGTCCACCAAAAAGAAACATAGATTAGATCTTGGATAGACAACTAACGATAGTCTCAGGCCTTCAGAGCATTATCCCAGATCTTTGCAGCACAACTATGAAGCAGTTACTGCTATTTCCCCATTTTATTCTTTTGTAAACCCAAGGTTACAAAGATGGTAGCTGGACTATGAAGCTAGGCACCCTTTGGAAGATGATTCTCAAGTCATCACAAAAGGCAAACATAGAAGGTTGGTCAAGTTGGGAACTCGCTTCTGTAAGAGAGCCAGCCCAGGGCATGGCCGAGGTCTCCTGGGCCATCGGCCAGCAAGTCCCTAGGGGAGGCCGTTATGCTGTCATACTTTCCCTGCTGTGACCACAAACGAATAGTCCCGGAGGCAGCTGTGACAAGCATCCGCATGAGCCTGCTAATGAGGCAGAGTTCATGAGTCCAAAAAGCTTGGCAGGTCCTGATCTGGGGAAGCACCACGGGTTGGGGGAGGGGTGAATCCAAGGCGTGGCCCCTGGGTTTAGGGAGTTTTGTTTCAGGCGAGGTGGAAGGCACTTCCGGCTCAGGGAAAGAAACTTTCCAAACAACAAATATTTACCAGAATTCACATACTCGTGAAAGTACTGTAGGGCTTTGTTTTTTTTGTTTTTTGTATTCACCCTGTTATCTTCATTCATTGCGGGTAGTTAGCTTGAACAGTCCCTGGCCTAGAGTAAGATACAGGAGGTAGAGCAACAAGAAGAAAGGCCGAGCTTACCAGCCGCGCAGGAGAGCAGAGGCGCTGGGAGCCAGCCAGAGTTCTCAGGTTGTAAAATAAAATCTCTAGGCCAATGGGACACTGGCCTCGGGCCATGGCGGTGATTAATGCCAGAGCTGTAAAAAGCGCTATGGTGGGACTGGTTAGAGGGTTGTCCTGTGTGTGTGTGTGTGTGTGTGTGTGTGTGTGTGTGTGTGTTTCTTTAAAGCAGCTTAACATGAAACACATACTCTTTGGTTGGTTTGGAATCTAAAAATAAGATTAAAGACTTCTTTACTTTTCTTTTCTAATTAAGAACCAAGGCAAATGCATAGACAAAAAGAAGCCTAAAAAAGCTTTTTTAAGTTCTAAACTAGCTACATCACTCCAAGTCTCCCTGATCTTTGTTCATACACTTTTAAACATTTTTACACAATTGTCATTATTGTAGTAGACACTCTGGGTTCTACATGTTTCACGTAAATTTATTTCACGTGAACATTTTCATAGATATTTGAAATATGTATTTTTTTAAGCTTTGAGTATTTTATTACATTAATCTGCCATAATTTGGTTAATCATCTCCCAGTTGTGGAGCAAATGGGCTGTTTTCATGGTTTTGCTATTATACATGATGCCCCTTCCAACATCTTTATATAAATTCTTTATTTTTTTGTTGCCTTTAGGTCATTTCCTTCACTGTGTTCCCCAAAAGTGACATTATTTAGTCAATGGGTACGAAGAGTTACTTATCTTGGTGTTCCAGCTTACAGTGTCATCAACAATATAAAAATACATCTACTTTTCTACATCACTGGGTGCACTGATTATTTACCTGTTGTCTCTTAGGTCCACATCAATCTCCTATAAATTGCTTAGAAATGCTGGCTGGGACTAGGAGCCTGCACACCACCGTTCCCAGGCTTCATCCTTGCTGCTTCCTGTTAGGTTTTGCCAACAGAAGGTGCCAGCAGGAAATGTGAAGGCATTTGAAGGAAAGATGGGAGAAGTCATAGTTTGCTTTCTTTCTGTTTCCTGGCAGTATCTCTAGGAATGACTTCATTTCCGGATGCCCTCTTCTCCCGAGTTCCCAGCATCCTGCTGAGCACTCCCAGCGACACAGTGAGAAGTACAGGTCTGTCCTAGTCCAGGGTTTCCTCCTCTTTTGTCTTTCCTCAGCTGCTTTCTGTCTTTCTGTGGACTAACCTCGGGGCACCTACCTTTTCCTTTGTGACCTTTCAGTTCTCCCAACAACATAGTTTCCTGTAGTAAAGACGCTCTCTTTGAAATACCTAGTTTGGTTTCTATTTCCTTGATGAGACTCTGACTTATAAGCTGGGTCTTATCATTCTAATATAATATTTTATTAGGACAATATGTGTTTAATGTCTCCCCAAAGTCCAATTATTAGTGGAAACAGATTTTCTTAAACTGTAAACATTTCATCCACTTCTCACTTAATTTCATGTGTTTTAAGGGTAACGATAAAAAAAAAAAATTTCTAGAGGACTATGCTTATGTACATTATTTCAGTACATCAAATTGTATTAAACAGAAAAAAATGAAAATAGAACTGTAAAGGTTTCATTAGCAAGTATAATTGATTTGTAAACTTAGATTTAGACTTAAGATCTTTGTTCAATTTTGTTAGCTTATTTTTCTGTATTAAAAAATACTTTAGTGGTTGAGTGGTGCTCCCCCCAACCCCCAAAGATATGCCCATGTCTTAATACTTGGAATTGTGAATATTACATTATTGAGGAAAAGGGTCTCTATAGATGAAATTAATCTAAGAGTGTTGAGATTAAACTATCTTAAATTATCTGGGTAGGGGCCTTAACATCCAACATTGAATGTCCTTATAAGCAACAGGCAGAGAGAGATTGGAGACAGAAGAGGGAAAGATGCAGACACAGGGGCAGAGAAAACCAAGTGAAGATGGAGCCAGAATCAGGAAGTCTGCAGCCGGGAACCAAGAAGTGTTTAGAGCCATCTAAAGCTGAAAGAGGTAAGGAAAGATTTTCACTCTGAGCCTATAGACTAGAGGCTGCAGAGAGCACCACCGTGATGGCACCTTGCCTCCAAAATTGAGAGAAAATAAATTTCTGTGGCTGTAAGCCAGCAAGTTTGTGGCAACTTGGGGCAGCAGTCATGGGAAAACTAATGCAAATATTGTATAATTTCAATATGTATTTATAATCACTATTTTTTCATTATTTCATTCGTAATAATCAAAGTACTTATACATTAAAAGGGGAAAGAATCACATAAATATTGCCATTAGATAGTTGGATTTGAGCTACTTCTTTGTTTGTATCCATCTCTTATTTAGGATTTGTTCCCACCTTTTTTAGGTGAGATTTATTACAAGTTGTTTTTGTTCTGTTCTTTTCCATTTTGCTGATGATTCTAATAAGCCTTATAATTAGGCTTTTTGTGTCATTTATGTTCAAGGGGGAAAAAACCCCATTAGTTTCTTACTGAGCCAGAACTCTTGCAATTAATTTATCTTTGCCTATCATTTTTTCCTTCTAGTCCTTCTTATTTCATTTTCAACCTATTATCCTGTTCTCTTCCCTTTGTTTTGCTTCCTATTATATCTGTAATTCCAACCTGTTGTTGTTTTTTTCTAATTGTGGTAAAAATTACTGAAGATGCCCTTGATTATTTTTATAATATGTGTTATCATTTATTATCTACTGTGCTATTGTATTGAAAAGTCGTTACAGCCTGGGTTGGTGTGGCTCAGTTGGTTGGGCATTGTCTTGTGCACTGAAAAGTTGCTGGTTTGATTTCCACTCAGGGCACATACCCAGGTTTCCACTTGATCCTTGGTAGGGGGCATGCAGGAGGCAGCCAATCAATCTTTCACTCGCACAGTGATATCTCTCCCACGCTCCCTCTCCCTTCTCTCTCTAAAAAACCAATTAAAAAAAAAAGTAGTTACAATCATCTCTATATATAAAAGCTAAGCGACTGGAATGACAGAATGCCCAGAATGACTGGAAAGATGAGACCCACTAGCTGCTGTGATGGGCACTGCTGCAGCCAATCAGCCCAATCAGGGCTCCTATCAGCCCCTCCCAACCTCCCACAGCCCCTCCCCCTGACGGGCACTGCCCCCAATTGCCCACCCCCATCAAGGGCAGGGTTGGCCAGCCAACCATCCATGGCCCCTCCTCTCGGCCCACCCAGCCCAAACAGCCCCCATTGGGGCCGGCAGGCCAGACTGCACCAATTTGTGCACGGGACCTCTAGTTTTCACTAAAAGTATAATTCATGTCAACTACAGAGGAAGGGAGAATGGCACAGAACCACACACAGAATCAACACATTACTTACAACTTTAAATTTAATAAAAGGCACACTCCCTCGTTCTTAAAATGTCTTTTAGCCACCATTGCAAAGAATTTCTGGGGTAGAAATGGTCCCTCGCAAGCACTGCTCTGTGATTTTTGCTACCTTACAGTTTCCTCCTACCCCCTCCTCAGAAGCAAACACAAATTCATCTCCTGTCACACTCAGAGCCATCTGGCATGTGTCTGTCATGCCTTGACCCCCAACTCACACTCAAGACTAAGGTCTCACCTCTGATGGTTTCCCAATAAAGACCTTCTAAGAGGAAATTCTGATGCCAGGTATTAACATAGCAATTTCACCTTGTATTGCCAAGAGGTTAGATCACTTTGCTTAGGGGAGAACTGGGCTATGCCTGCAGGTCTGCCTGCCTCTAAAGCCCAAGCTCTTTTTGTTACAACATAGAAACGCTCAACAAGCACATTAAAGGTGGCAGTGTGACTTCTGAGTCTGTGTGGGACAAGGCCGCACAGCTTCTGCCGTTGCTCTTGGAAACTCACTTCGGGAACCCTCAGCTGCCTGCCGTGTGAGAGGTATTGGCTATGCTGGGCTGCCATGGGGAGAAACCACCTGGAGACAGAGAGATAGATGCCTAGGGAGCCCCGGTTTTCTCTGTCTCCCCAGTCTGGGTGCCAGTCCCCACCAGAGCCGCATTCTGGCTGCACCTGCATGAGGGTTCCCGACTGAGATTTGCCCAGCTGAGCCCAGTCAAACCCTAGATCATTTTTCTATAAAGACGTTGGGTGTGGGTGGTTTGGTGCACAGCAATAGATAACCGGGGGAATCGGCACAGTTTGTATCCATTCAGTCAGGCAGCATGTTCCTTGTCCTTATGGAGCACACATTCAGCAGAAAAACCTGTCAGACTCACTCCGACCAGCTTTTAAGCAGCTCTGCCATTTAGTATCAGCATTACTTACTGAACAGAGCACCCCTCTCAAGGGCCTCTGGATGTTATGTTTTAATATCTGGAGATGGTTTTCTGCTTTTGATTCATTTATCATTCATTGGAAGGGATGATACACAAGGCCTTTTTTTTTTTTAATGGCAGTTTTATCTATTATTATTTTGGTTTTCAGTTTCCTGGTTTTTAAATATTAAACTTTTGTTTTGAGATCATTGTTAATAACATAAACAGTTGTAAAAAAAAAATAATACAGAGCTCTCTTATGCTCTTCATCTAGTGAACGGCAAATGGTAATATCTTTAAAACTTGAGTACACCACAAGGTGTGTACATTGACACAGGAAAGAGTAAATATTTCCATCATGACAAGGACCTCTTCCGTTGTCCTTTTATAGCAACACACACACCATCCTGACCCTGAGCAACCACCAATCTGTCCTCCATTTCTATAATTTTGTCATTTCAAGAATCTCTCTCTCTCTCTTTCTTTGTCTCTCTCTCTCTATCTAAAAGCCTAAGTGACAGTTGCAACCGAACAACCAGATGACCGGACAATAGCTATGATTTGCACTGACCACCAGGGGGCAGACACTCAATGCAGGAGCTGCCCCCTGGTAGTCAGTGCACTCTAACAGCCAACCTCCCATGGCCAGCCAACCTTCTACAGTTCCTCCCACCAACCTGCAGGCCCCAATCGGCCCTGATTGGGACTGGGTGAGACAGCCCTGATTGGCCTTGATCACTGGGCAGGCTGAGGGACCCCACTCATGCACAAATTCATGCACCAGGCCTCTAGTAGTATATAAATATGTTATTGAGTATGTAACCTTTCAGAACTGGCTTTTTTCATTCTGCATAATTCCCTGGAGATTCTATCAAGTCCTCTGCAACAACAGTTCATTCTCCTTTTTTTGCTGACTAGTATTCCATGACATGAATGAACTCTGGTTTGTGTGACCATCCATCTATTGAAGGACCATCTGGGTTGTTTCCTCTTTTTGGCCATTACCAATGAAGCTGCTATAAATATTTGTGTATAGGTTTCTGTGTGAACACAGGTCTTTGTTCCTCTGGGATAAATGTCCAGGAGTGCAATTGTTGGGATCTATGGGAGTTGTGTATTTTGTTGTTGTTTTTCAAACTGCCCAGCCATTTTTCAGAATGGCTGTATCATTTTATATTTTCATCAGAAATGTGTGAGTGACCCAGTTTCTCTGACTGCCATCTGATTCTGAATAAGATAATATAGCTTCTCAGATAAATATTAGGACTTTCTCTCCCACCCAACCCCCCACCCCCGATTGCATATACCAATTGTTTGTCCAGGTTTAGACCTCTAACATTCTAGTTGGCTCCTAGGAATAAGATGATAGCCTGGGGAATTAGAACCCAAGAGGACACCATCTAATTTTAACCCTCAGTGATTGCTGTCTTATTTTGGGTTCCTGACACCTTGTTTTAACCTGTTTCTATTGTAATTGTATCCGTAATCTCTTTTCCTTCAGGTGGTCTTTTCAAAGGCACTGAAAACCTTAAAGAGTGAAAGGTAATAGATTAGCTGTAAAAGCAAAAGGAGGCTTAGGAAGAGCTTTGCATTCACTGAAAGGGAACAGAGCTTTCACTACTGCTCACTAGGTAGTCAAATCAATCTTGACTACGTAAGTAGCTGGTTTTTAGAGCAAATGGTCTAGATAAGGAGTGACTTCTCTAATGAAGCCAGTAGTTTAATTTCTCCTGACGATTACACAGTGCCCTATTTTCTCTTAGGCAGACATGGCTCCTGTTAAAACCATTGAAACATTTAGACATGACAAGCACGAAAGAAAGAAAGAGAGAGCAGAAGTTTGTATTTAAACATTTCTGCCCTAAATCTAAAATGTTCAGATCTTTAATAGACTTAAATAAGACTTCTAATTATTGTATTAAAATCCCAAAACTAGTTTTAAAGCATAGTCTTCTAGATGCAGGAATCTTGCTTAATACACATTTTGGGTTGAAAGTTGCTTCTATTTTCCATTGTTCTTTAGTGGGGAAACCTCTCTCCCTTCTAGGAAATTGATTATTAGCGTCAGCATCAATGATATCAGTGTTTCTCAGATTTTTCTTAGGTGAATCGTTAAAGGGGGAATAGCAAACTGATTTTTAAATAAAACCAGTTTCCATTTGGCCTGACTCTCCATATTTATGCACCCCCTCAACCAAAACACTTGGTAGGTGCTATTCTCTGACCTATAGTTCTTCAAATCAGTATGCAGCTGCAAAAGAGCTTTGATAGTGCTTGATCTTACAGAAAATATTCAAGCTCGTTCATGTTTATCAGTACTATTTCACAGAATTGAAAGGATGGTTAGTAATTAAACATGTGAATAAGTTGTAGTAGCAATTGCAAAGAATCTCATCCAGAATTTTTAAAAAGATTCCCTTTAAATCAGTATGTTGTATAATTGTTTTTGTATGTCTATTTGCATAAAATGAGATATACCTGCATTGTTTATATACTACCAAGTTGCCTCTTTATAACACTAGCACAGGAGAAAAATATAACTCTGCAAATGACTCCTGACTGCTATTGTTTGAATAAGAATTGCCAATTTACCCCCACATGAGCCTCTGAGAGCTTAAATGGTGTTATTATCTACTGCTAAGTCATCTCTGAGGCTCTCTTCCTTTCACATTTGGCAAACGTGGCATTCTGGACTGCTCCAACCAAGCTTTGAGGTTGTTATTGCTAAGTGCTCCCAGGTAACAGGGAGGGCAAACATAGCTTATTATCTATTAAGTAAAAGTTAGCCTCTGTATTTTCTAATTTATTAAGTGCTTTCCACCTTACTGCACTTAATCTTCCCCACAAACTTGCAAGGCAGACATTCTATGCTATCCTCCTTATTTCATAGATGAGGGACCAGAGGCTCAAGAAGTCTAAATGAATTGCTAGGAATTGCAATTTGCAAACAACCGCCAAAGTCAGTACTGGAGTCTAGATATTATGACTCCTATGTCAGTGCCTTGTTATACAATTTGCTGGGAATAGGGAAAAAACCACTCCCAGGAGGAGATATTAAAACACATTTGTAATACTCAAAGTTAAACAGCATATTTCACTTTTTATATTTATATTTTATTGATTTTTAACAGAGAGGAAG
This sequence comes from Pipistrellus kuhlii, assembly GCF_014108245.1. Lineage (NCBI taxonomy): Eukaryota > Metazoa > Chordata > Mammalia > Chiroptera > Vespertilionidae > Pipistrellus > Pipistrellus kuhlii. The sequence goes on along the minus strand of NW_023425573.1, from coordinate 48,695,844 downwards.
AGAAAGGGATAGAGAGTTAGAAAAATCGATGAGAGAGAATCATTGATCAGCTGCCTCTTGCACACCCCCTACTGGGGATGTGCCCCCAACTAAGGTACATGCCCTTGACCTGAATCCAACCTGGGACCTTTCAGTCCACAGGTCGACGCTCTATCCACTGATCCAAACCAGTTTTGGCTAAACAGCATATTTCTTTAAAAAAATCACATATTTTTTTTTTTATTGATTTCAGAGATGAAGGGAGAGATAGAGAGAGATAGAAACATCAATGATGAGAGAGAATAATTGACTGGCTGTCTCCTGCATGTCCCACACTAGGGATGGAGCCTGCATCCTGGGCATATGCCCTGACGGGGGAATCAACCTGTGACCTCCAGGTTCATAGGTCGATGCTCAACCACTGAGCCACACCAGTCAGGCAAATGGCACCTTCCTTGTAAATCATCTTAGCCAGACTAAACATTTATTGGAGGGAATAGCACCTGATTGCATTTCTTCACCCTTCCTGAACATGATAAATTTCTATTTCCCCTTATTAAACCATTTCAGCATCAGAAGATTGGATTAAATCTATATTTAAATTGCTAGTCAGATGGTATGCCATCTTCGATGAAGATCGAGGTATGTACCCTTGACTGGGATCAAATCCCAGACCCTTTAGTCCACAGGCCAACGCTCTATCCACTGAGCCAAACCAGCTAGAGCTACTCTTCCATTCTCTTTCTTTTCTTTTTTCTTTTTCTTTCTTTCTTTCTTTCTTTTCTTTTAAAAAAAATATTTTATTGATGTTTTACAGAGAGGAAGGGAGAGAGATAGAGAGTTAGAAACATCAATGAGAGAGAAATATCGACCAGCTGCCTCCTACACACCCCCTACCGGGGATGTGCCCGCAACCAACGTACATGCCCCTGGCCGGAATAGAACCTGGGACCCTTCAGTCCGCAGACCGACGCTCTACCACTGAGCCAAACCAGTTTCGGCATACTCTTCCATTCTTATAAGGAAATGTGAACCCCTGAATCTATCTCCTTGCTTGCTTCCCTCAGTAGAGTCCTTATCGTTTTAAATAATTCACTATCCAACCCCTATTGGATGAGTTCTACAATACTGGCAGGCCATATGCTAGGCCTGCAGAGGGGTTTAGATGTCTCATTAGATGACTCTTTTAATTTAACTTCCTGGCTAACTGTGCACAACTGTGGCTTTCGATATTTCTGGAGGGAGGTCTGCCATTATTCCACTTTTGACCATGGTGTTGGTATACATATTATACATGTGTGACCAGGGATCATTACACATGCAGGGACTGTGTAGCAGCAGTATGTACTTCCATTGCTTTTCCCAACTGATTTCTGACTTAATGCTTTTCTGGAAAAGCATTAAGATTATTTAAAAATAATAATTTGATTGACTTCAGAGAGGAAGGGAGAGGAAGAGATAGAAACATCCATGATGAGAGAGAATCATTGATGGCTGCCTCCTGCACACCTCCTACTAAATAACCCAATATTTATTATCCCCTTTGTCTTTAAATTTCTTTTTCTCTCCAAAATGTTAAAAGAGAAAGGGAGATTGAATAGACCAAAGCAGAATGAATTCTGTAAACATCAGAAGATGCTCTGAAGTAGGTGGGAAGTATTTGTGGGCTGGATTATTCTGAGTCTGGATTTTCTACCTTGCCTTTTTTTTTTTTTTTTTTTTTTTTTTTTTTAAGTCCTATCTCAGGTTTTGTATTTAGTTACTACGCTGTTTAAACATTTCACTTCTCACTATGCATTCTATACTACATATTCCATAATAAACACTGGCTCTGATCATAACTTAGGCTTGATTTAAAATAGAAGTACTTTGGAATCTGAGCAAGGGAAAAAGTATTTTAACACTCACAAGTCACATTCATTTCTCACGCCTTCCTCAGCCTATTGCCCTGGGCAGTAAATTGTGAAGTAAAATAATAGTTTATTATTTGTAGTTTTCTTTCACTGTGCTGAGAAATGGTACATTGTTGGCAAACTGACAGGAAATTAAAAATGGAATCCAGTATATTGTATGTATGTTTGGTGAATGTGTTCAACATGTAATGTTATGTGCTTCTAGTGCTCTTTTAATATATTTTTTTTTCACATGGAATCGACAGCAATATAATGAGTGAACTTTTTAAACTGGCATGAGCAGAAATACCCTAAGAAAAGCAGTAACTCTTGCTTTCCTCTCTCCCTAAAAATTCAAACAAAGTGTCACCTAATAACTAACTAAAAGCATCTTATATTTTTAAAGGGAAAAGCATTAAGATTCTTTAAAAAAAAAAATTTGGTTGACTTCAGAGAGGAAGGGAGAGGAGAGATAGAAACATCTATGATGAGAGAGAATCATTGATGGCTGCCTCCTGCACGCCTCCTACTGGGAATAGAGCCTGCAACCTGGGCAGGTGCCCTTGACAGGAATCAAACCTGGGACCCTTCAGACTACAGGCCAATGCTCTATCCACTTAGCCAAACCAGCTAGGGCTAAAATTCATTTTTTGAACCTGTGCTCAGCTATTACTTTCACACACAGGGTGGGGCAAAAGTGGGTTTACAGTTGTGAGGACTCAAAACAAAGCTTATTCTAGTAGTATCATTATTATTTTGTAATCATTGTATTATTTCCCATATGAACAACTGTAAGCTTACTTTTGCTACACCCTATGTCTAGATGCTTAGAAAACATTTAAATATTTTTTTACAGACTTGATCTTAATGTATCCCCCTTTTTCTCTTACTCATGAATTTTTATTCCTCATCTTTGGCCTTGCTTTCTATTAAAATGTACCATTTTCATAGTTACAGCTTCAGACAGCTTTGATGTTCTTAGATGACATACTGTATGTAATGTTAGCCACTTAAAGCTGGGGATCAGATTGTGCATACCAACATATGTATAATAGTTTGGATTACATAAGCACTACAGAAAGAAAGGGAGACAGAACCCTTCTGTGTACAAATTTCAGATTGCTAGTTGCATGCCTGTTTTGAATGTTAAACACTCCTAACTACGCAGTGATAAAATTACTTCTTTAGTGACTGTGACTTCTGAAACTATAAAGACAACATTTTTTTTAACTAATCTAAAGATGTCAGTAATTATGTGTTTTTCTACTTGCTACTTAGGGACCTCTGAGATAGGGGGAGGGGATAGATTTCATTGTCTTCAAAGCCCAAGTTAAGGAAGCAATTTCATAAAAAGAACTTAAAGAATATAGCTTAGAAGAGCCAAAGACAGAACATGATACAAATTATAAATTTCATCCACTATACATTTCACCCATTATAAAGAATGCTGAGGGAATTGTAGCAGTTTATTTCTCTAGGATTGTTTCTTTTATATCTTAATATTTCAGATTAAACAAAGTGGAGTTTGTTTGTTGTTGTTTGCGTCATTCTTTTACCAGGAAGGTTGCTCTCTAGCGTTTTTATCTGTTGTTGAAAGGTTGGTAACTTTTATGCATTTCATCTCAAGAGAAATTAGATAATACCTATTACCATGTTTTTCAGCAGCGAGACATTTCAGAGCGAAGGAATAAGTCAATAGCTGTTCTGCTTTAATAAGTTTACATTTTATTTTAAATATTCATATTTGGCTCTGCTACAAGGAAGAGTTTGAGGCTGCTGATAATGCTTACTGCTCAAATATCAGCCTAGCAATCCTCAGGCCTTTGAAACTACGGGTGAAAAACCCAGCAAATTTCAGTCATCTTTTATTTATGCAGAGCAATTGTATGGCATTTTGCTTTCTCTCCCCTTTCATAAGAATTCTAAATTTGGGCACTCCCCTTCCCAGATATCTTTATACTGAAAAGTTCTGCGTGAGGTTGAAGTTTTTATGGGCGAACTTGTTTAAAACAGTTGTCCTTAAAGGCAGGTTTGCCACAGCAAGGTTAGAGGTTGCCAATAAATCCATTTACAGCAACTTCTGTATTCCTTGCTCCAGCCACACCAGAGGGTGACCCGTGCACAATGCCCGCAGGCCACACCAGGCAGCAGGAGTCCCGGTTGGTCCTTCCTGGCCTAGGCCTGTCTAAAGGGTTAGGGATACAGAGTGGGCTGATCATCCCCCCACCTCTCATCTCACCCCTGAAATGGCTGCTTGGGATTCCAGGGTGAAGCCTGTGAACCCAGGACTTCTGAATCCATAGGCTCTTATCCCAGCTCTCGCTGTGCTGGGGAATAACAAAACATTTTGGGAACTCGGGAATTTAATTTACTGCTACCAAGTGAAGCAATAATAGAATCTTTGTGTTGCTCCTGTTGCATTACCCCCCCCCCCCCCCTTTGAAGCCCTTGGGCTATGGAGCCCAGACAGCACAGGGCCAGCCTGGAGCCTGGAGCGGCCAGAGGAAGCTGCAGGCCCCGGGACCCCCTGGACGCCAAGGCAATCTCCGCTCCCTGAACATCACTAATGCGCTTTCAGGAAAGAAAAAGACACAGCAGGAGAGATGCCCCTTTTCACCATCCGTTTCCAGTAGCTCTCTCTTGCCCCAGAAAGTGTGGGGAGGGAGTGAGAGGAAGAGAGAGGGGGGAAAAGAAGAGAGAGAGAGAGAGAGAGAGAGAGAGAGAGAGAGAGAGAGAGAGAGAGAGAGAGAGAGAGAAAAGAGAGAGAATGAATTCAGGACAGCCACACAAGTCACCTAAAGCATTTAAGAAAACTCCAGCTTGGCTAATTGCTCCCATATGTCCTCCTCGGTTGTTTTTAAAACAGCAGCAAGGAGGGGAGGCCATGCCACTTCTCTGGTTTTAAAGAGATGGGGGCGGGGGGTGGAGAAAAAGACTATCCCTCATTTTCATCCGGTCCCAGAGGGGTCCAGGCTCAGTCCCCGGGGACTAGCCCCCAGGCCCCCGGGGAAAGCCAGGGTCTCGGCCGGGAGCGGCGGGGCGGGGAGCGCGGTGCCGCGTCCGGCGCAAAGTTCTCGCTCGGGTCCCGGCGGCGGGTCCCGGGAGCCGCGCAGGGCGGGGAGGGCGCGGGAGGAGGCGCGGCCGGGCGGCCGGGCGGGTGGGAGGGCGCGCGAGAGGAAGGTGCCTCCGGGAACGCGCGCGGGGCGGGGCCTCGGGCTGCCAATGGGGCCCCGGGGTGGGCCGCGCGGGGCGGGGGCGCGGGCGGGACCGCAGCCTGCGCGGTGGCAGCTGCGGGAGCAGCGGGAGCCTCGGAAGCCGGAGGACGGGCGACCGCCGAGCGCCGAGCCGACCGCGCCCCGAGGCCCGGCCCCGGGGGTGGGGGAGCGCCGAGGCTGGAAACTTTCCCGGCAGGTAACTCCCCGGCCGCCGCGGGCCCCGGCGCCCGGGCCGGGCCAGCTGCCGCGGCGCGAGGGGAGGGAGGGAGAGGGTCCCGGGAGGAAGAGAGGGCTTCGGGGAGAGGGAAGAGGCATGTGGGAAAGTTTCTGGAGCTCGCCCGCCCCCCCCCCCCTTCCCCTTCCCCGGGCACAGCCCGGAGCTTTCCGGGGATGGGCACGGGCATGTTGGGCACCCCGGGCCTTGGCGCCGGCGGCTCTGGAGAGGCTGCACCTCCCCGTCGCCATCCCCTCCGCGCCGGGCAGCGGTGCCTGCGGCGGAGCTGGGGTTTGGAAGCGCTCGGGTTTCGGGACACTCCCCTCCCCCCCCCCCCCCCCCCCCCCCCGGCCTCTTCGACCCCTTTCTCGCCTTCTCTGTAGCCCCCGGGCTTGGCACAGGCCTGGGTTGCGCCTGGCACCTGGAGCGGAGGCGGCGGGGAAGCGCGCCGGGCACCGCGGGGTCCGGGGTGCCACCGGCGTGTCGGGGAGCGCGAGTCGCCGAGTTGCGGGGTGAACTTCAACCGGAGCGGAGGGTCGTAACGCCCGAGATTGGGCTGAAAGTCTATTTATTGCTCAGCTTCCAAGAACACTGCGATGTGTATATTCAGTGTTTTGTTTTGTTTTTTTTTGGGGGGGGATGTAGCGAGGTAGGATCGAACCTTAAGGAGCTGAGGAAGACTAGAATTACGACAGGATTGTGAACACCCCTGTTCTGTGGAGCGTGGGAAGCGGTCCCTTTGGGGGGCACCTATGTGAGGGCGCAGCTTCTTCCTGGAGGACTTGGGGGTGCAGGCGCGCAGCGCTGGGGGTGCGCGGGGCTGCGGGCTTTGGCGCGGGGGCTTTTCCGGATCGGATCGGCGGGCGGGGAGGAAGCCCCAGGCATTGTGTGTTGTTGTGTTTGCGGACCGAGCGTCCCTAACTCGGACGAGACTCATTGTGCGAGGCCCCGGGAGGAAACGCGGCAGTGGCCAGGTAGGAATGCGGCGCCGCGGCTGGGGGGGCTCTGAAGATGCGGGTTCAAGGCACCGTCTCCCCCCTCCAGCTCGCTCCGGGCAACCCAGGTCCTGTGCCCGAGCGATGGGAGTCCTTTTCGGGAGAGCTGCTCCCCGTGAGAGTCAGGAAGGTTAGGAGGGCACCTTCATCTTGAACTTGACCCGCCGCGTTGCAGCGCTGTCTGGGCGGATGGCAAGGTAAAGAGGAGCCGAACCTTCCCATGGGATGGGCTTCGAACTCGGCCGCAGGACGGAAGTGCCTGGCTCAGAGCCTTGGAGGACAGGGCTGCTGGGAGGTTGCTCACGCTGGAAATACCAGCCCACCAGGCTGCAGAAGTTACTCCTGTGTTTCCAGGAAGGGTACAGAGAGTTGGTGTTTCTCTGTAGAGGAAGGGAAGGGAAGGGAATCTGCATCTCTGCTTTCTCCAGATTGACTGCTCTCTCTCTCCTTCCTGGGTCATATTTAGTCCTGCCAGGCTGGCACTCCCGTGATGGGGATGGAGTGGGGGTGGGGGTAGCAGAAGAAAGAAGTTCTGAGGCCTCTCTGGCCAGCTTGGAGGCATTTCAGATCTGCTCCTAGGAAGATTCCTGGGCTTTAACAGCTGCTTCTTGATTGCTGGGAATGAAAGAATTTACGAGCCACTGAGACATGCTCATTAGAGCAGTCTTCTGAATGTTTTACTCATCTAAGCTGCTTAAGGCTCTCCCAGGGACCTCCCCTAGAGCCAGCCAGTTTCTGCAGAGTTTGTGTCCGTCAGAACGCCTGCTGGTTGGTGGTGTCAGTCAGAGCGCCTGGTAAATATATCCTGGCGGTAGGAAGATGAAAAGTGTGCAGGAGAAAAGGAAGTATGGTATCTGACATCCTTCAGGACTTCCTCCTGGGGTTGCTCCTGTTACCTGCCAAGTGAACTCCGTCCAGGCTTCCGGACTGTTGTGATTTGACAATAAGGGGTGGGAAATAGTGTCATCCATGTTAGTGGCGTCAGGAAGGTCCAGAAATAAGTTTAAGGTCACTTTCCATGGCCCTGCCTTTCAGTTGAGTTGCCACAAACTTAACTTTTGCAGGGACTTGGAAATGATGGTTTTCCTGCTTTTTTTGGTTTAACCGCCAGAAGAATGTCCAAATTATCATAATTTATGTCCACCGTGGAACTAAAACATAACTGATTCATAGTCAGCCCTTTTCTGCTTCCCATAACAGCTTGTAGAAAAAAAAAAAAAAATAAAGAACAACATTCTACCTCTTAACCACACATAATTTCTTTGGTGCCATACTGGGTTTTTGATACTGGGCGATTGAGGGCACAATTTTAAAAACAATGGAATTCTCTCCATTAAATTTTACACTTTTAGGCAACATCCCGTTCGAAGTTGCTGATTAATTCTTGATCTCCCAGGGAACATTAAAACCAGTATCTCTGGGTTGATAGCGCTGTAATCCATATTATAATGATGCCTGCCAGTGTAGCTGGAGGTTAATGTTATGTTGATATTTCCATTAGACACTTCTAACCCAATTGTTAAGGTTTTGTCTGGGTTGGATTGAAAATAGTGAATCTCATAGCCTGAGAACTGGCTTTATTTTTTATCTTTCTGATGAAATTTAACTTTTAAGTTATAGGAGTAAAGCTTACAAAAGCAAAATAAAGCAGATTTATACAGATAAATAGATGCTCCTCGACTTAGAATGGGTTATATCCTGACAAATCCATCATAAACTGAAAATATCAAAAGTCTAAAATGTATTTAATACTCCTAATCTACTGAACCATGAGTATCATAACTTAGCCTGGCCTGCCTTATACACACTTAGAACACTTATATTGGCCTCCGGTTGGGTAAAACCATCTAACATAAAGCCTATTATGTAATAAAGTGCTGAATAATTCATGTTATTTATTATGTGTATCACTTTCATTCCGTCGTAAAGTAAAAAAAAAAAAAAGGTGAACCATCATAAGGTGGGGATTGTGTGTGTGTGTGTCTGTGTACGTGTACATATGTGCTATATGGGGGGGGGGCAGTTTTAGTCCTTAGTTTTGTCTTGAGCTACCTAAATTTGTAGTTTAGTGGTTTAAAACTAGACCCTGACCAAGGCTGTATAAGACAAACTTCTGGGCTTAGAATTCAGTGACCTTTCAGCCATAAAGTTCTGTGACTCTCCAAAAGTTTGAGAAATGCAGGCATTCTGGAATTAGTGCTGTAATATTAGAACATTGCTTTTGGGCTTATCAAGGGATTACTTTACATGTTTTATCCCTGGACCCTGTTAAGTAAACTGAGACAGGCAAGTTAGATCAGTTTGTTCAATCCTCCTATATGATAAAAGGCTAATATGCAAATCAACCCAATGGCAGAACAACTGGTTGCTATGACATTCACTGACCACCAGGGGGCAGACGCTCAATGCCAGAGCTGCCCCTGGTGGTCATTGTGCTCCCACAGGAGGAGTGTTGCTCAGCCAGAAGCTGGGCTCATGGCTGGCGAGGACAGTGGCAGTGGTGGGAGCCTCTTCTGCCTCCATGGCAGCACAAAGGAACCCCAGTTGGACATCCCTGGGGGGACTGGGGCTATGAGAGGGTGCAGGCTGGGCTGAGGGAACATGCCCCTCCCCTCCAAGCGTACAAATGTCGTGCACTGGGCCTCTAGTATTATCTATAAGTGGTGAAATTGAACTTGAACTTTGGTCTTCTTATTCTCCTATTTCCTCTCCCATACCTCTGTTTATTCATGGAGTCACCTGTGAATTGGCTAAAAATGGACAGACAGACTGAAATTAATCTGTGGCAGTTTCTCACAGTATTTTATTTATGGGTTATTCTGGTTTCAGAACCCCAGGGTTAACATCTATGCTTTGATGTCAGAGATTAAAAACAGTTCCCTAATAATGGTAATAAAACTTTCTCCCTTAAGAGAGTTCAGAAATTCACATGCCTCAAACTAATCATTTGTTTATTCTTAACTTTTTTTTATTGTTTTTTTTTATTTTTTATTAAGTAGGCTTCAGGGTATAGTGTGATTTATTATCTGGACTAGTAACCCAGACAACATTCTTAAGGAAATCACTTCTCAAATCTGTACGTCTTTTTAAAAATAAGAAATAAACATGTCATTTACTTTTTATCTCGGTATCTCTCAGCTTAATTTATAAAGCCTGGATGAATGTCCCTTTTAAATTTTTTTCAATTTTTTTATTTTATTGATTTCAGGGAAGAAAAGGGAGAGAGAGATAGAAACATTAATGATGAGAGAGAATCATTGATTGGCTGCCTCCTGCACTCCCGCATTGGGGATCGAGCTCATAACTGGGGCATATGTCCCTGACTGGAATTGAACCTGGGACCCTTCAGCTAGCAGGCTGATGCTCTCTCCACTGTGCCAAACCTGCTAGGGCTGAACGTCCCTTTTTTGGTGTCATTTTTCTTGGCTCTTTTACTAATGTCTGGGTAAATCTAGTTTTGCAGTACTTTCTGTTCCATTGATTTAATGGTAAAGAAGTAGTAGGTTGTAGTGTTATTGATTTAATGGTAAAGAAGTAGTAGGTTGCAGGTGACCAATTTCACTGTGACTCCAAATGTTTGTCCTGTCTACTTAAGAGCACCGAGTGCAAGTTGACACTCATCTGGAAGCTGGCATGGACTTTCTTTAGAAGGTTCGAAATAAAATTATGCGCTGAACCCATAGGCTCTTTTATGTCTGAGCAGACCATCTTCAGCTTTTTAAACTTATTCTAAGAAGAATATCTCTTCAAGATATTAAGCAGGGGTGCTTCAACCACGAAAAAGAGGATGTATCCATCAGTACCGACTGACTGACTGCAAAGGCTGCCATTTATTTCCTTGTGTGTGAGGGAAGAGAGTATTATGAAACAGGACTTGCTAATGAAGTTGGGAGAAAGCTTTGTAAACAGTGTACTGGAAGGGGCAAGAGCAACAAAGCCAAAGAAGGCTTCTGGTGGTTGTTATCAGGGGAATGGATTTTGAATGACGGGAGGACTATTGATAAAGAAGGTTATGGAGGAAACATGATGTTAGGGAGAGGGAAAGAGTTTCTGGGTGGTTTGTCTGGGTCACTGCTGGGGGGTGCCCTTCTGGGGTAGATGCCGTATTTAGGGGCTCCTGCAGGTGTGTGTGATCAAGAAGCATGTCCTGGACCATAGGCAAGAATGTCAAAGACAAGTAAAGTCTTGCAGGGAGATGGCAAGCCCCTGGATATCAGCACAGATTTTGCCACTACCATGGGGGAGTTACAGTAAAAGTCTTCCAGCCACAGTTACATATACTGGTAGATGTGAACCCAAGATATTCAGCCATACAGCCCAGAGCCACAGTGACTCACCACCATCCTGCCCCACCCCAGCATACCCAGGGTTACTTGTCTATCACGAACAGTCCATTATTACCTCCGAGAGTCGGGGTGTGGTGGGGCAGTCTCAAAGGAACAGTTGGCTGTGACCTTTTCCTGCATATATAATCTTGCAAAAACAGGATTCTACATTTTGTGTGCTTCTTAAGAAATATGAAAAAGATTCAGTACACAAGGGTCCATATAATGACTTGCGTAGTTTAGACACAAGTCTATAACCGCATCTTGTGTCATGTGCTTTTCCTCCCTATCATATCAGTACATTCTTCTTTAGCACTGTTTTAACAGCTTGTGTAGTAAATCGATTACATCCCATAATTTATGTAACCAGTTCGTTCTTTCTTTTTTAACGTTTTTATTGATTTTCATGAGAGGCAAGGAGAGGGAGGTAAAAACATCAAAGATGAGAGAGAATCATTGGTCGGCTGCCTCCTGCACACCCCCTGCTGGGGAATGAGCCTGCAACCCAAACATGTGCCCTGACCTGGAATTGGACTGTGGTTCGTAGGTTGACGCTCTGAGCCACAAGGGCCAGGCTTAACTAGTGCTTTTTGACAATTAAGTATGTTAGAAAGAAAGATCTCCTAGGCCATCAGAACCCTTTGGCTCAGGTGTGATTCACTCATTAGATCTTAGGGCCTAACGCAGTGCCCAGCACACAGAGGTACCTGGCTGTTGGTAGCTTCATGACCTGGCAGCATCAAGAAACTGTTTGCTCTTAGTTTCAACTTGGGAAAACCCTGAGGAGAACCCGATTGGCCTGATGCCAGCCAAAGGAGAGTTATGGCTGGCAGTCCCCATTCGACCCACAAGATGGGACTGTGGGGAGACAAAGTGTCCCACAAAGAAGGGGGTTATTGTTCGTGCAAGAGGGAGGGAGCTGGGCACACAAAAGGAGCTCGCTGTCTAGTTCAGGATGTGATTCCACAAGTGGTATTGCTGGTCATAAACAACTTACCAACATGCCAGAGGATGCTCCTGTGATGGATACCCGATGGTCTTAAGAGTAGTAGACTTTTCCACATTCTGTGGGGGATTAAAATGCTGCATATATTTTGGAACTTGTGTATTGAATTACTGCAGAAAAAACCACACAAAACAAAACTTGGGAGTTCATCATTATTCTCACGTAACCCATTATACGCCTCTCTCTCTGCCATGCTTTATTCTGAATCACTTGGGATTAGTAACATCAATTATTAATGTTTTTTGAGTGCTTGCTGACTCTGAACTGAATTTAAAAACAAACATCTGAAGAAATTAAATGTTATAGTTTTTTTTTTCCTTCCCCCATTGTCCTATATACTTAGAGTGCTATGGCAGGGTGGTTTGTTGCCCATACCACAGTGTTCCTTTTTGTGGCTTAAAACAACAGCCATTTATTTGTGTGAGATCAGACATTGGAGCGGGGCTCAGCTGGATGGTTCTTCTACCTGTGCTTAGGCTCACTCACACTCTGGTGGCTACATGATTCATTCCGGGGGCCATTGCTGTAATAATTTACCACATTGCTTGACAACATAACCCTGCTTTTGATTAATTTTCCATTGGCCATGTACTTCAGGGTAAGTTGTGTGTGTCCCCTACCCCAGGCAGTGTATCTTGATTAATCTAAATCAACTTGAGTAATATCATACTTGTTGCCAGTGACAGGTTAGTGAATAGGGATGTGGCACCATATTGGGAACCTAAAGATGTCAGCAAAACGGAAGAGGTTGTCATTCTGAGGCTCACAAAATACAAAGATGGAAGGTGCCTAAGACCACAGTGACTTTTTTAGCTGCTGATTTAACCAACCCTAGAAGCACTGTGACTCAGAACTTCTTTTGTGAGAAAAAATGTTTTATATTTTTAAAATATATTTTTGTTGATTTCAGAGAGGAAGGGAGAGGGAGAGAGAGCTAGAAATATCAACGATGAGAAAGAATCATTGATTGGCTGCCTCCTGCATGCCCCCTACAGGGGATCGAGCCCATAACACAGGCATGTGGCCTTGACTCAGGATCTTTCAGTTCACAGGCCCATGCTCTTTCCACTGAGTCAAACTGGCTAGGGCAGTTTTATTTGTTGAGACAGCAATCTCCAAAGTGGAGTGTACTAGGTAATTTAGTGGAGAAGAAAAGGTTAAAGTCTTATCTAGGAAAAAAAAAGTTTTAAAAATATTTAATAGGTGGTTGACACCAGTTGGTATATATGAAAGTCTCCTGTCACTTAGGTGATCTGAAGTCGCCAGAGGGAAGAGTGGGCATTGTACAACCTGGTGAAATTGACGACGGTGCCCTCATTCTTATTCTTGGTCTTTGGTTAATTCTATCCATACAATGCTATCCAAGAAATTCTATCTATATAATGGGTTATATTACCTAATATTACACAAAATGGGCAAGTGGCTTAGAGTCTTGCAAAGAAAGTATAATGATAATGATGCAAGTATACAAGAACAAGAAAATGTCTAATTAGGAGATTAGGAAATGGCTTAAGTTAAATTTAATATGCAGCTGGCCGAAAATTATGTATGAATTTGTATTAATAAATAAACCAATGAGACTACCATTTGAGTGATTCTCATCCTTTAAAAAGTGTTTAATGTATGTTTTATGTGTATACTACATTGGTATATACAGGTAATTCATTAACTTTAGTGTTTTAATTATGTGTAAATGACAGAATGCACAACTTAAAACATATTGGGGGTACATGTTTAACTTTTTTACTGTTAGGGCTGAATGATCAAAAAATTTGAGACCACAGTTTACATGTCTAATAGTCACTCATTTCTTTCCCAGACCCCAGTTGTCCTCTCGGTGTCTCTGCAGATGCACCGAGCTCCTGCCCTTTCCATGCCAGTTTCCTACTGGGTCCATTTTGCCTTTGAGGAGGCTGTTCTCCCCTCCCCCACCAATGAAATTTTCATTGTCCTTCAAGGCCTTGCTCAAATAAATACTGCTTTCTCATTAACATTTTTCTGTGATTTCCCCCTAGTGCATTTAAATGGCTCTTGCTATTTAAACCCCCTAGCCCATTGCTGGTACATTCTTTATGGTATTTTTCCTGTTTTGCCTTTTATTATTAAGTTGTTCCCCTGTTTGCTTTGCCTATGGGTTGCAGGCTTCTCGATGGTAGGGGCCCTTGTCTTGCCTGGGTCGTTTTTTTTTTTTTTTAATTGCTTGTTTTCCCGTCTCAGAGAAATGGAGGCATACTGGAAAGCCACAGTTGTTAATTACACACAGCTCATGCCAGTTGCTCTGGGGAGGTGCTCTGGCCTTCATCTCTCAACAGCCTTTCGAGGGGGGGCGCTTCGTGTACATGTACGGGATGTGAGGGCAGGGAGTGCCTGTGGCCAAGACAGGAGGATTCAGGAAGCAAACCTGGGTCCTGTCTTGTCTGCCTTCACACCTGTCGCCTGCAGTGACACATTGTCCTCCTTTCACGATGGATGCCGGCACCGGTGAAAATGAGAAATGCCCTGGGATGATGGTGCAAACAAACATCATTGGTCAATCTAGGCAGATGCAGGAAGTTGAAAGCAGAGACTCCTCTCCTTGTGGAGTGACAGGAAAGTTCTGGCGGGTGAGATGTATGAAGATCTAAATGCCTGTGGACAGCCGTCTGCAAGGACCACCAAGCGAAATCCTGGGAGAGGGGACCTGTGGTGGGGTCGCCCAGAGCGTCCCTGTCCGGAGGCAGGAGTGTGGACTCCACACCGCTCAGCTGAATCGAATTATTTATGCCGATATTCTCTCCGTAGTAAGGATAATTGAGGGTTGACAAGTTGTCGGCTTTCAAGTTGAGCCATGTTAAATATATGTTATCATGATGGAAAACAGACATCTCTCCAGGGTTTTGAGGGTCAGATGACAGAATGTATGTGAAAGGGTTTTGAACGTTGTAAATTGCTTCCCAGATGCAAGGGAGACATCAAATTTGATAGTTTCCTTGTAGCAGTGACTTCTAGCTCAGATTTCTTTGTTAGCCATTTTTGTTGTTTTTTTTTAAGAGTATTTCCAAAGTTTTAAAGTGTTGAGGCTCTTAAATGGAATAGGATGCCGTTTTTCTCAAAAGAAAATAAAACACACACACAAAAACCAAAAGACAAAAAAAAAAACCACATAAAAAAATCCCCAACCAGATATTAGTAGAATCTTGCTATAAAACTTTTAACCATGAAGCTCTGACAGTTTTGAAAACTCATCGCGTGGTTAGAGCATTGGCCTGTGAACCTAAGGGTTGTGGGTTTGATTCCTGGTTAAGGCATGTACCTGAGCTGCAGGTTTGATTCCAGCCTTAAGGCAGGTGCTGGAGGCAACCAATCGACGTGTCTCTTTCACATCCATGTTTCTCTCCCTCCCTCCCTCCCAGTCTCTCTAAAAATCAATGGGAAAAATATCCTTGGATGAGGATAAAAAAAAAAAAAAGTAAATAAATAAAAAACTATAAAAAAGAAACAAAACTTTTAGCCAGGAAGTAAGTAGAATGTGTGGTAAGAGAATCCGTCTTGGGATCTAGTTGTTCCACTAGCCGAAGGATGTGTTTATAACAATGGGACCACTTCTCGTGCATAAAGATGGAAATCTGGCAGACTTTGAGGTAAATTACTGGAAACCCTTAAGTACCACCTGAAAGACAGTCTTAAGAGTTTTGATTTTAGGTTTTGTGGTATGTTTTGTTACCGTGAAGCCAGTAATTTATTTTCAGGAGTCACTGGAGAGAGTTGGGGAAACCTTTGAAAAATCATAAGGTAGTTTTGAAAGTGAAAACTAGATGTGGTTTGACAGCTTGGGTAAACTTGAAATCTATTCCGTTATAGATTTCCAAGTAAAATTTAACTGCATTTGAGAGAAATTTTACAGCGGTAATTTCATATTATAGAGCAATCATGTCAAACTCCCAGGCTAACGGGCCAAATAAACAGGGTTTAAGTTTATGTGGGCTGCAAAAAACAAAAGCTTCAATTTTCATAGAAACGTAGGTTTATTTTGATAGAGATGTGCTGAATATAAAGGGCTTAAGTAAATGAGTAATCATTAACATAAAATAATAGAACATTTTAATAAAAATAAAAATTTGTTTTTGAACATTAACTTATCAGACACAGAATAACTGCATAAATTAATAAGTATAACATAAGTAAACCTATTTTTCTTGTTCTCCAAAAGCAAAATATTTTCTGTTGTGCACACCAACCAAGTCATTCCAAGACTAATGATATGGCAGTTGGCTACTAAAATATTTGCTGCTGGTATTAGTGGAGAGAAATGGTGCACCTGCATGCAAGCTGTGTAAGAGAAATGAATGAAACATGATTATAGTAATCAGTCATTAGCGAATTTGTCGTTCATTATTAACAACTAGAGGCCCAGTGCATGAAATTTGTGCACTGGTTGGGGGGATGTCCCTCAGCCCAGGCTGCACCCCCTCCAATCTGACACCCTTCGAGGGATGTTCAACTGTCCCACTGGGATAGGGTCTAAATGGGCAGTTGGACATCCCTCTCACAATCCAGGACTGCTGGCTCCCAACTGCTTGCTTGCCTGCTTTCCTGATTGCCCCTAACTGCTTCTGCCTGCCACCTGATCATCCCCAAACCACTCCTATGCCAGCCTGATTGATGTTTAACTGTTCCTCTGCCAGCCTTGCCACCCCTAACTGCCTTCCCCTGCAGGGTTATTTGCCTCCAACTGCCCTCCCTTACAGGCCTGGTGCCTCCCAACTGCCCTTCTTGTGGTGGCCTTCTTGTGTCCACATGGGGGCAGAATCTTTGACCACATGGGAGCAGCCATCTTGTGTGTTGGAGTGATGGTCAATCTGCATATTACTCTTTTATTATACAGGATAGAGGCCTGGTGCATGGGTGGGGGCCAGCTGGTTTTCCCTGAAGGGTGTCCCCGATCAGGGTGAGGGTTCTCTTGAGGGGTGGGGTGGCCTGGGTGAGGGGCCTATGGTGGTTTGCAGGTCAGCCACGCCCCCCAGTGACCCAAGTGGAGGCCCTGGTATCTGGAATTTACTTATCTTCTACAATTGAAACTTTGTAGCCTGGAGCAGAGCCAAGCCCCCTGCTCGCTCTGTGGCTGCCAGCATTTGGTTTTATGTATCTTCTATAATTAAAACTTCATAGCCTTAAGCAGAGGCCTGGGCCCAGCCAGGTTAGGTGGAAAGCTTTTGCTTCCTCTGTTGCCGGGGGCAACCCTAGCCTGTTCTCTCCAGCTCCATGGCTTCTTGGGATTTATCTTCTATTCAATATAATTGAAACTTTGTATCCTTGAGTGGAGGCTTAGGCGGGCCAGAGTGTGTGGAAAGCTTGGCTTTCATTGCCAGGGGAACCCAAGCCTCTCAACTGCTCTCTGTGGCTGCAGCCATCTTGGTTGGGGTAAATTTGCATACTTGCTCTGATTGGCTGGTGGGTGTGGCTGGTGGGCGAGACTTGAGCGGAGTAATTTGCATATTACTCTTTTATAAGGTAGGATTATGTATAACAGGATAGTGTAAAAATTAAGTTATGAAATTTTTATTAAAACGTTTCTTACATACTGATTGGCTGCAAAAATATTCGTTGTGGTCCTCATGTAGCCCGCAGGCTAAGCATTTGACATGCTTGTTATAGAGCGAGTCTAAAAATGAAAACATGTTAACTTACAGAGTAATTATCTACTTATTTATAGATGCAAAAGACAGAAAAAGTGAGTAGCACCTAAGTTGCAAATAGATGCAATAGTGAATTTTTTATTATTCAGAGTTCTTGAAACATTTGTGTGATTTAGAGAGCTCACTTTTGGGAATTCCCAAAGTGGGTTCCATAGGAAACTGATTCTCAAGAAATGAATAGATGGTATGTAGGGAAAAAGGTTTCTGTGTTCAAATAACTGGGAATATCTGGGCTAACCGAAGTAAAACAGGAATTTTTGTTTTTAACTGCAGGGATTTTGAGCACCCTTACAAATAATGCTCATCCTGAAGCTCCTTGAAAGGCAACAGAGTGTTTAGTACTTCCCAAAGGCATTGAGCTGTAGAAACTTTTGTGCAAAGCATCTTTTTGGCCAGAGAATAGTGTTGGGCTGTTCATTTTGCTGAAATATTTTAAAGGTAATTTCAGACATTATATAATTTCACCTGACAAACTTTCATATGCATTTGTAAAAAATATCACCACCCATTGTCACTTTTAATAAAATTCACAGTAATTTCTTAATGCCATTGTCCCCCAGATGTCACCATTTGGTTTTCTGAAATCAGGATTCAGCCAAAGTTCACATATTGTACGGTGTGTGTTACTGGTTTTGTCCCTTCAGTCTTTTTAAATGTGGACAAATGCTGCCTCACCCCCTCTCCCTCTCCCTGACTTTTAGAAGAAACTGGTGGGCTGTCTTACCTTCTGCAGTAGTTTCCTGTGGTGGTGTTTGCCTAGTCCCTTTGTCTCCTGTATTTTTTATAAAGTAGAGGTTAAATCTAAAGGCATATTTACAATAGTTTCAGGTTAAATTTTTTGACAAGACTAGTTCCTAGACTATATGCTTTTCTTCTCCTGTGACTTGTGAATAGACATTAATTTAGCAATACATAAGTAGTCTTTTTTAAAAAAACATAAAGAAATAAAGGCTGCCTTAGCCAATTTGGCTCAGTGGATAGAGCATTGGCCTGCGGATGAAAGGGCCCCGGGTTCGGCTCCAGTCCAGGGCACATACCTTGGTTTCAGGCTCCTCCCCGGCCCAGACCCTGGTCAGGCTTGTGCAGGAGGCAACCAGTTGATGTGTTTCTCTCTGTCTTTCCCTCTCTCTTCCACTCTCCCTAAAAATCAATGGAAAAATATCCTCGGGTGAGGATTAACAACAACAACAACAACAAAAAGTAAAGCCTTAGAGTATGTTGGGAATTAATTTTGTTAGGATATCAAAGAGGTGCTAGTTTAATTTATTCCAGTTGTGGTTGGAGCATGATGGTATTCTGAACAGTTGGCCTGGTTAAATGGGTATAAGTTTTCAGTATATTTTAAGACTAGAAACCATGTGCCTCTTGGGTAAAATGGTTTGGGTGTTAAACATTTTTGGTGGTTAAATTTGATTCAGAATGACAGAGTATCTGAATTGCAACGTTAAAACACTATTCCATAAAGATTTATTTCTAAGCCCATTGATTTAGGAATATGCTTGAATTATTCAATTTGATAAATTTTAACACAATGATTGTTTTGTTTGTTTTTTTGTTTTTTTGATAAATGCCTTTGCAATTTGAAATACAGCCATAAATCTAAGTATGCCCCCAGGGTGATAATTTTTCTTTTTAAAAACAATTCCTTTATTTTTCAATGATATCTGGCATATGGACGATGTTTATATTATTAAATATAATAATATAGTTTCAGGTGTACAGCATAGCGATCGGCCCTTTTTGTAACAAAGTGACTCAGAGCGATAGTTTCATGTGTACATTGTCTTGGAAACACAAGACATGTAAACCAAAGTTCTTATCGTAGCTGACTTTGCTAACTTAATTTGCTGTTTAAGGTTTTTTTCCCCCCCCTTGATATCCTTCCAAGTGCTTGTTGTATGTCTGGGAAAAATTAAACATAAAGGAATTCTGTGAGTCTTAATGAATAATAGCGTACTATACACAAAGTTGCTTTGTGTGATAAATGGTAGCTATCACAGGCAGTTCCCAGCACATTCTTATGTTTAATCCCTTAGCAAGCAAGAATACTGTTTTATGCATTAAAATTTTGCCTCTTTTGAATAATAGGGTGCCTTGGATAGAACAGGAACTTTGTAACTATAACAATACATTAAACTCTATCTCTCCCTCTCTTCCTCTCTCCTCTCTCTCCCTCTCCCTCCCTCCCTCCCTCCCCCCTTTCCTCATTTTCTCTTTTCCCCTTTTAAAAATACAAATATATAGGCTATAGTGGAGATTTATGATCTTTGAAACCAGATGCACCATGGTTTTGTGTGTAGCTCCAGGCAGCTTACTAGACCTCTGTTTCTTTGTCTGTAAAATGGGGTAGTAATTCCTGTTTCATAGGGTTCCTGCCAAGACTAAAGGTGAAAACCTACATAAAACACTTAGCACAAGGCTTGGCTCATAGGTGCCCAAAACAGGTCCTTTTTTTTTTTTTCTTCTCTTCACCATATTTTAAAGTTCAGCTTTCTGGATCAGAAGTTGAATGAAGTTTTTTGTTTGTTCTGAATGTTGAAACTGCTAACAAGTGGGGCAGTCTCAGATGGTGATTTATAGAAGAAAGAGGAACCCAAGAGAGAAAAAAGAGGGTATTTTATTATTGGCATAAGGATATTGTTAACACGCTGTCTGGTTTTAATGAAAATCAGTATTTTCAAAATCCACTTATTTAATAAGACCGAGAGAACATGAGCTGCTCCTCGACTTCAGTAGGGTTTTGTTGGAGCGTGGGTAGCCTTTGTTTTATTTCTGTGGAGTCTGTGGCACCACCCTCAAGTCCGAGGTGTGTGTTTCTGAAGAGGGGCAATTGCCAACCAGGAGAGCAAGCTCCCCTGGAGGAGGGCCAGGTCCTCCCCGTGGGGGGAGGAGAAGGGAGGGGAGGGGAGGAGGACGCGCCTCACTGCCCTGGTGCCCTATCCTATTAAAGACCCACGTAGAGGGAGAATTCAGTTTTGAACAGAAGTCAAGGAACACTTCGGAGGCTGCCTAAAGAGACATTTATGAGCCTGGCCTTCTTGGCACGTGTGGGTAAGCCCAGAAGCGTTCCCCCTGGCAGCTGCCTCCATGTGTCGGGGCGTTGGGTCTGGTTGTGGCTTACCCAGAGAAGGTCTCAGGGACAGGGGCTCCACCCTGCCCATGCAGCGCAGGTTCTCTGAGAATGAACGTGGTGCCCTGAGGACATGCAAGTCCAGCGGCTCTCGTACACCTTTCCCACACCGCTAAGCAGCCGCTGTGTTTACCCCTTCCCTTTGGAAGTGGTTTGTTTCAGGACTCTTCCAGGCGTCTTCAAACTACGGCCCGAGGGCCACATGCAGCCCGCAGAGGAGTCTGATCCGGCCCGCCAGGTTTTTTGGGCAGTGAGTGCAGCCGAGGTGTTACAGTAGGAATTAGTAGTTCATATAGTCCGGCCCTCCAGCTCTCTGAGGGACCGTGATCTGGCCCCCACTTTAAAAAGTTTGAGGACACCTGCGAGCAAGCCATCCAGCTCCACATACCGAAAGTCAAGCTAGCAGGAGTCAAAGAGCACGATTTCCCTCTCCCATCATGGAAAAGTGAGGAGATGCCATATAGAGAGGGGAAGTGATGGCCTTCTAAGCCGAGGGAATTTTTAAAGACATTTCACCTTCACAGGGCTCTTTTTATTTATTTTTTTGCTTCCTTCCTAAAGAGCAGCCCTAGCTTGCTCAACAAATATAATATCCTTACGATTTTTAGAAGTAAAACCTTACCACGAAGGTGTTAACTGTTTGACAAATTAGAAACTGTTTTCATTTGTGGAAGGGTGGTGGACGTCTCGCATTCATTTTCCCAACAAATATTTCCTGAGGGCTGTCCCTGCGCCCTTCCGAGTGTGAGGCCCAGCGCTGTGTCAGAGGACGCGCGTGCATGCACAGTACACATGCTAGATGTGTGCAGCAGGAGAGTGCAGAGGAGGGGGAGGAGGAGGAGGAAGGGAAAAGAGGAGATAGGGAGGAGAAGAGGAGGCAGTGGAGGAAGGGTGGGTGACTGGGCGGGCTTCAGGGAGGAGGTGAAGGGTGCTAGGTGGGGAGCGGTGAGGGCCTCTCCATGAAGGAAGCTCCATGAGCAGAGGCCCGGAGGCTTGCAACCACAAGTCATGTTTGGGGTGTTGTTACGAGAGCAGATGGCGCTTGGCATTTGGGTACAGGGGCAGGGAGGAGAGAGCCAGATTGCACAAGGCCCTGCCTGCCAGCCTAAGGAGTCG
This sequence comes from Pipistrellus kuhlii, assembly GCF_014108245.1. Classification (NCBI taxonomy): domain Eukaryota; kingdom Metazoa; phylum Chordata; class Mammalia; order Chiroptera; family Vespertilionidae; genus Pipistrellus; species Pipistrellus kuhlii. The sequence continues at coordinate 48,674,297 of NW_023425573.1, read as the reverse complement.
GGACTTGATCCTGTAAAGTAAGCCTTAGCTGTCGAAGGTTTGGAAGCGGAGAGGTGATGTAATCGGAGCGGGGCTGGAGGAGAGCTCTGGCCGCGGTGGGGTGGAGGAGGCTGGCCTGGGACCAGTGCTCTCTGTGATGCACTTTTGAAGTAGGTCAGGTGAGAGTTGATGGTGGAGCCGGAGTTGATGGGAGGAAGAGAGCTCCTGTCCGGTGAATTCCTTTTATTGTGCGTTCAGGGAGCATTAGCTCATGTCATCTCAGCAAGAAAACTTTTCACCGAGTGCTGTCGTCATCCTCCTCATTTTGCGGGGAAGGAAACGGGCTCCAAGTCACCTGGCTCAGCTGAGATTGGACCTCAGGTGGACAGCCCCGTGCTTTTACACCGAGGGAGTGAGAACACAGTGAAGGCCGTGCACGGGAGGGGATTTTCGGGGTGGCGTGGAAGCGTCTTCCAGAACAGAAAAGGAACTCCGTGGGCTTTTGAATGACTTTGTGTGGTTTAGGGTAATTGCTGTAGCACGCTGCTGGGATGCAGTGAGCTGCTGTCGGAACTTAACCTGTTGTTTACAGCAGTCTACGGTAAGCCTGATTTCCCTACTCGCTGCCGTTTCACTTAAACTTTAAGTCTTAAAGTAATAGATGATAAGTGAGGACTTGCACTGCTTGGCAGCTGGCTGAAGGTGGAGAGGAAAGCTGTTTCCAGGCAGGGCAGCAAGGTTGGACAGAGAACCAACAAGTAACAGAGAACTCTCTCGGGAGGGAGAGACAGGGTTTGGGCCCCTCTGGGATACCCACTTGGAAATGCCCGTAGGCGGTTGGAAGTTTGGTTCTTGGAGTGGCATCCCAGCCTCCCTGTAGATACGCCATGAAGTCCTGTGGGTGGAGGTGGGATAGAACTTCTGTAGGAGGGTTGGGTAAGTAGCCTGACTCCTGCAGCCCCTACGCCTAACCAGCACTGCACATGGGAAGCACCTGGGGCGCTTGCTCTGAGCACACATTTCCCGGCCCTGCCCACGGGTGTTGGTTCGGTGGGTCTGGAGTGGGGTTTAGCGATCTGCATTTATATCACAACCCTGGGTGGAGGGAGGCAAGTTGTGATGGGATCATGCTTTTAAGAAAGGCTCATTTCACTTCTTTCAGGGAGCTTTGGATGGCCCCTTAAACAATAGGACGTTGGTCTCTGGTAAAAAGCCACATGTCAGGAAATGGCTTGTTTTTAGGAACTCAGGTACATTAATATTTAATTCTGCCAAGGATGCTTTTCAGTTATTTGGATTCATACGCAAAAGGATCAAGCCCTAAGAATTAGGTTTGTTTTTTGCCTTTTAAGTGGATCTTTGGCAAGAGGTTTCTAGTGAAATTAGATTCTGAGTGTTTTTCTTGCTTCTGGAAAAGAAGTTGGAGGAAGGAACCTGGCACGTGGAGGGTGAGGAGCCGGGCGTTCTTGGTTTGCCTGGGACTGGCCTATGTCGTCACAGGTTAAAGGTCGCTGAACGGGGATCTGGGATCTAATGTACAGCATGGTGACTGTATTTAGCAAAACTGTATTACATATTTGTAAGTTGTTAAGACAATAGATCTTAAGTGTTGTCAACACCACCATCACCCCACACCCACACACACACACAAATGGTAATTAGGTGATAGAGTGGTGATAAGTAATCTAATTGTAATAATCCTTTTGTGAAATGTGTATTAAATCATCACATAGACTTTAAACTTACATATGTTCTATGTCAATAATCTCTCTCTATATATAAAAGGCTAATATGCAAAGTGTTCCCTTGGGAGTTGACTGAGAGACTGGGAGTTTGATTGCTCGCTATGATATGCACTGACCACTAGGGGCAGCATGGAATGAAGGAAGGCCCTGGCCAGCAGCCTGAAGACCCTGGTCAGCCCTGATTGCCAGCCAGGCCTAGGGCCCCTACCTGTGCACAAATTTTGTGCACTGGGCTCTAGTTAATCTCAATAAAACTGGCAAGTAAGTCACTGAAAAGTACTCAACTGTTTGAAATCTAGGTTTCAAACCCATCAACCAGCTGGTTATTTGACCATTTACCTATTATTAGTCATAACCACAGTCTGAGGTCCTTCTCCCTTTCCTCTCTGTCAATTGTGTCTTTTTAAAAAGTTGAGAAATAGTTGACATGTAACATCAGAGTCCTTTTTAGTTTCAGGTGTACAACATAATGATTCTATATTTGTATATATATTGCTAAATGATCACCATAATGGTCTAGCTAACATCCATCACCACCTGTAATTATAAATGCTTTTTCCTTGTGATGAGAACTGTTAAGATTTACTCTCTCAGCAACTCCCAAGTATGCAGTACAGTATTGTTAAGTCACACGCTGTACATGGTATCCTTAGGACTTACCTATAATAATAAAAACATAATATGCTAATTAGATTGGATGTCCTTCCGGATGACCTTCCTGATAAAACCGGGGCTGCAAGGGAAGCCCTGGGTGCCTGCTGGTGCCAGGAGGGAACCCCTGGTCCCCGTGCGGGGGGCGGGAGGTGGGGGGCGAAGCAGGTGCCGGCAGCCGGGGGAAGGAAGGTCTACTCTTGCATGAATTCTGTGCACTGGGCCTCTAGTTTCTTTTATAACTGGAAATTTGTACCATTTGACCCCCTTCACCCATTTTGTCACAGGTGATGGTTTTTTGGATGAGTGGAGGCATTGAAGCCAGAGAAACTGGATTCAGGTCCCAAGTTAGCCCTTTAGTCTCAGCATGACCTGGACAGGTGACCCAGTCTCTCTGAGCTTGTTTTTTGTGACTTCGGAAGGTGGTGGGTATTTTGAAGGCTGTTTTGGGAATTGAGTGGCATAAAGTCAAACCTTGTAGACCTGAACCCAGCCATACTCCCTTCATCTTTGGAGGCCACCTGAGTGCCTCCTTACCCCAGTTGGCAGTGCATTTCTTTATTAGCATTACCTGCCTTTTTCTACCTTCCTTCTAGAATTAAGAGGCACTCTTATTTGAATAGAAATAGGAAAGAAAGTTTTTTTTTTTCTTAAAATATATTTTATTGATTTTTTACAGAGAGGAAGGGACAGGGATAGATAGTTAGAAACATCGATCAGCTGCCTCCTGCACACCCCCTACTGGGGATGTGCCTGCAACCAAGGTACATGCCCTTGACTGGAATCGAATCTGGGACTCTTCAGTCCGCAGGCTGACACTCTGTTCACTAGGCCAAACTGGTTTCTGTGGAAAGTAAGTTTTGTTGTTGTTCTGTTTTAGTGTACAGTCTATTGGTCTTTTTTGTTGGTATGTGGTTACCCTTGGAATAATTTTCGCTTCTTTGTCTCCCCTAGTGAACAAGTTTGGGTTCATTAACTGCTTGCTGATGATTAGTTCATTTTTCCTCCTGTGTTGGAGGGAGAATCAGCTTCCTCTTGTTTTCCCACCTTTGCTAAATGTCAATCACAGGGCTTCCCAGAGCCCTGCCCGGGTGGAGGGGACAGGAGGCGGTTGGCTTGCTCTGTTCAGTTACTGAAGAAAAGCCAACTGAGCCCTCAACTTCGTGCCTGACTCTGTGCTAGTTGTTTTCCTTAAACCATCTGATTTCTTTCTCTTATAGGCTGTAAGAGAAAGCAGGCGTTCTTACTGCGCCCAGTTCTCAGGTGAGGGCCAATGCCCGGCCCCAACTCTCACAGCTGGGTAACCGGACCCTGGCACCTGCTCCTGCAGGGCGGCCGTTTTGTCCAACCTCTGGCCCATTTTAGGCATTCCAGGTGGTTGTCTGTGCAGAATTGGTCAAATTTGAAATCTTTTAAGGGTGTTTTCTGCCATTTTTAGTCCTATATTGTAAATTGTTTCTGTCTGAATATTTTGGGGGACTACAGTGCTCTTAGAATCATCCAAAATAATTTTGAAGATATTCTGGTCTTTCAGGATTGTGTCTGTGACCTCTTCACATGACTTTTAGCATCAAAACATGTAAGTGAGCCCTGGCTGGGGTGGCTCTCTATGTCCTTGTTCAAGTTTCTTAATTTCAGGGCCTCAGTTTCTTCATCTGTAAAATGGGTATCCATTGTACTCAGTGGTTAGAACACCAGCCTGCATCCCAAAAGGTCTTGGGTTTGATTCCCAGTCAGGAACATGTATCTGTGTACCTAAGGGTTACAGGTTCGATCCCCAGCCCACTTGGGTTGCATATGGGAGGCAACTGATCAATGTGTCTCTTTCACATTGATGTTTCTCTCTCTCTCCTCTTTCTCTCTCTTCCCCTTCCTCTCTCCCTCCCTTTCATTCTCTTTAAAAAAAAAAAAAATCAATGGAAAAAATATCTTTAGGTGAGGATTAACAACAACAACAACAACAACAACAACTTGTAAGCAAGACCCTGGCCAGGTAGCTCACTTGGTTAGTGTTGTCCCAATATGCTAAGATTGTGGGTTCGATCCCCAGGCCAGGCACATGCAAGAATCAACCAATGAATGCATAAATAGGCAGAACAGCAAATAAATATTTCTCTGTCTTTCTCAAATCAATAAGTACAACTTTAAAAAGAAACACATAAGCAAACAGCAAAATGGAAAGAGCAATGAATGATTCTGGAACACACTTGGCTTCTGGACAAGTTTCTTAACTTCAGGGCCTTGGTTTCTTCATCTGTAAAATGGGGCTCATGGTACTCAGTGAGGAATAGTGTTTGTACAGTATATGTCGAATAGGGCTTGGCACCTGATAAGTGTTTAGAAGTTTGCTTATTCATTTCACCTTCATTCAAGTTAAATAAATTTAGCGTGCCAGACTTCGTACCAAACTCTGGCCCTCCAAAAGATAACGTAAGATAAGGTTTCTGTCCCTGAGGCACTTGACATTTGGTGGTCAGGGCTGACATACACATTCACGATGAGGAGTTAGGTGCCCAGACCTAGGGTGTAATTAGAGCTGATACTGGAGCACTTCCTGTGCCCTGAGGGTTGGGAGATCCTCACCTTCCAGGAGGAGGTTATACCTGAACGCTTTCAGGAAGTATTGAGTAAGAATAACCTAGCAAAGGAAGGTGGGTGGGTTTCAGCCAAAGCAACAGCATGAGCAATGGATGGAGTATTTCGGAGAACTAGACTCGGCTTGGGTTTGGCTGCGAGCAGGGAGTACTGGGAAGTGAGCCCAGAAAGCCTGGTGTCTGTGAAGGTTCTGGTGCCTGGCTAGGCTGGAAAATAAAAAATGTAAGGAAAAATAATTATATAGATAGTGTTTAATGGCATTGTCAGACATTTTTGTAGAGCAGAGTCTGATTAAATAAGTGGTGCGTCCATACAAAAAAGGGATCTGCAGATGTTAAAAGAATGGCTTATATGTGACCTCAAGGAGAAACTTCCAAGAATATTATAATCTTGTCTTTGGGAGGGAGATGACAGGTTGGGGCAGACGACAGTCTTGGATTTCACTGCAGACCCTTTTGTACTTTCTGGCCGTTTTTCGCATGCATGCGTTTCTTTTAAAAAAGGAAAATACTATAAAGAAATGACTGATGTTGTGCATTATCAGGTGAGCCAGAAACCAAGCAGCAGGGTGTAAAAATAACTTGTGGGGCTGCACTGCAGCACTGTATTCTGCAGGAGGCTGGGTTAGTTCCTGCTCTGACGATAATACCATTCATGGGGGGTTTTAGAGTTTCCCACTTTCACATACATTATTTCCGTCAGAATTAACCACTTCCATCTGTGCTCTCATAGCAATTAAAACACTTTAGGAATTAAAAATTGGGCTAAATGATGCCCTGTACAGTTTGGAAAAGGAAAAGGATGTTATTTGTTTGATACAACATCCATGCTCTTACTCCCTTCCATTCACTTATATAGACCTTTGTGTTTAATGTGACTTCATGCGTTTCCCCCTGGGTTGTGCCGCGGTTCTCCTTACCTTTCAGAACAGCTGCTGTTGTGCGGCTCCTTTACCATTGGCCCCGGGAGCACTCTGCCTCAGAAGTCTCCGTCATCGCTGTCTGGTTTTCTGGGTTGAGGTTTATTTCTTCCTAAACCCTCGGGGCAGGGTAGCCTCTTTCTCACCACCGTGCAGGGCACAGGAAAACGGCGCAGCAAGTGTTTTTTGAAGGAGTGGATGTTCCTTTTGGACTTTCCAAGAGCACTTTATGGTAAAGATGGTAGATATGGTTGTTTTGAGCCAAGGAAAGAAATTCAAGTTAAGCAATCTCCCCAAAGTCACACCTGTAAGGGGCTGAACTCAACCACAAGTTCAGTTCTCCTAAGTCCCTGTCCCTCTTTTCTTTTTTTAAACCCTCACCTGAGAATATGGTTTTATTGATTTTGAGGGGGGGGGGGGGGGGGGTGGAGAGGGGAAAAGAAGGAGGAGGGAGGAGAAAGAGAAAGAGAGATGGGAAACAAACCGAGCCGTTCCCTCCCATACTCGCCCCAACAGGGGATAGAACCTGAAACCTAGTTGTGTGCCCTGACCAGGAATCGGAACCTGTAACCTTTTGGTGTATGTGACAACACTCCAGCCAACTAAGCCACCCATCAGCCGGGGCTTCCCCTGCTCTTAAAATCGGAATTTTTCAGTTGGTTTTGCTGGGAGGTGAGATGGCTAGGTTTCATTTAGAACGAGTGAACAGGACTTTGACTTCATGAAATGACTTCATGAAATGTAATGGCTCTGGCATGTAGACTCTGGTGGTAAATGAACTGGGGTCAAACCCAAGCAACCCCTTTAGCAAGTTGTATGGCCTCGGGCAAATCACCTAACATATCTGGGTATTGGTTTCCCATCAGTTGAACAGTCTAAAGTGCTTGTGGGCCAAAACCGGTTTGGCTTAGTGGATAGAGCGTCAGCCTGCGGACTGGAAGGTCATGGGTTCGATTCCGGTCAAGGACATATACCTTGGTTGCGGGCACATCCCCAATAGGGGGTGTGCAAGAGGCAGCTGATCGATGATTCTCTCTCTTAGATGTTTCTAACTCTCTATCCCTCTCTTTTCCTCTCTGTGAAAAATCAATAAAATATATTTAAAAAATAAAATAAAATAATAAAAAATAAAATAAAATAAAATAAAGTGCATGTGGACACCTGCTGACCTCCATGGGGCTGTCATAATACATAGGAGGTTTTAAGATGGCACCATGGTAGGTATTCACTGAATATAACTTTTTTCCTGATGGTTTGATGAAAAAGAATAGTGCCAGTGTGGGTAAGGATGATGGGTGGATTAGTACTGTCACACAGTGTTGGTATAATAAAAGGGGACAACTGTTATGGAGGGCAACCGTCCATGTGCTGATTTAAAACATGCCAGCTCATTGACCCGGAAATTCCAGCTCTAGAAATGTATGCTAAGGTAATAATCATACAAACACATAAGGTCATATACATGGGTATTCATCGGAGGATTGCTTCATAACAACCAAAAGTGGGGAAATCAAATGTTTACTTTAAAAGGAGCTTAGGGGAAAACCTTGCCCTCCATACAATGGGAAAGTAAGGAGCTTTGTACAAGACAAGATGGAGCTGGGGGGAGTGATATGGAAATTTGTCTTCTAATTTCTGTTGTTGAAAGTAGCAGCAGGCTACAAAATAGTACGCATGCTGTAATCACATTTATGTCTGTCTCCCCCTTCAAAGTATGTATGAAGTAATTACTTGACACATTTAAGGGTCTACCATGTGCAGGTTCTAGGCTAGGCCCCTTTAAATGTATTTGTGTACATAGAAAAAAAACTCTACAAGCTATTTGGGTGGTAGGATTGGACAATTTTTCCCATTTAAAAGTTACTTATATACTATTTTTTCATAATTTACATATTTTGTTAATGTAAGAAAACATTCAAACCTGTGAAGAATTTTTGTGGGTTTGAGCCAAGCTGACGACAATTACCAGGAAGCAGAATCTCAATGTATTGGGATAATGCTCCAGAGAATGGGGGTTTTTCACCTTGTTTTATACATTACAGTCAAAGGAGGAGAGGTTAAGTGGGTTAAGTGAAATCCGTTGGTGATAGATTAGGGAGGCAGGAAAAAGCAAAATGGGGAAATCTCTGAGATTGGATAAAAATTAAAATGGTAGATACACACTTCTTTTACACAGATGGGCACATGATAGCCAACAGTCAACAATTAATAAGATAACTAACAATGGGGGAATTTGTGGTCTGCACACCTGTTTGTTGTCCCTGAGGGGTCCAGAAAAGGGGAAGTGACAAGTTATCCTGACGTCCCACAGATCTGTTATCTTAGATGCAGAAAGACCATAGGCCTAGTAAAGATCCAAGTTGATCTTTGTCCAGGAAGATACTGGCCTAGGACATGACTACTCATTATAAAATGCTTTTTTATGAAAAGGTTTTAATTTCAGGCCATCCTTTGTGGTTGCTTTAGGTCTCTTAAGTTTGCAAGGCCGGCATGCAGGCCTTCCCTGAGTTAGTCAGGTTAGCACGTGGCCCTTTTTTGTCCACACTTTTATAATACATATTTTTTTAAAAACACATTTTCCTCTCTTAAAAATATAGGTATTTCCTTTCTCCCCACCTCCAAATTTCAACCTTCAAATTTACTTCTTAAAATTATAAAAGGTTAACTACTAAAGTTCTCTAGTGTTCTCCCCCCCCCCCCCCCAAATGTAATATACTAGAGGCCTGGTGCACGAAATTTGTGCACAGGTATGGTTCCTAGGCCTGGCTTGTGATCAGGGCCATATTATCCCACTGCCCACAGCTGGCCCCGCCCCTCACCACCACCCACTCCCAATTCCCCATTCAGCATCGGATGATGGCTGGGGAAGGGACTGAGAGGTCGGCTATTCCGCCCGCTCCTCGGCCCTGTTCCTGCTGCAGTTCACCCTCTTGTGTAGGGGTGTCGAACTCAATCAGAGAAGGGGCCAAAATCTAAAATCCAGCCTAAATCTCGGGCCGAATGGTTTACTGAACAGTCATAAACTGTCATTGTGATGGAAACGCAGCGGAGTGCAGTGATGACAGCGTGGTGCGGGCCACATTGCAAGGCCTGGGGGGACGGATTTGGCCCGAGGGCCTTGTGTTTGACACATGTGCTCTTGTGTATGGGGGGGCGACCAGCAGGGCAGGGGCCTTGGCCTGGCACTGCCTGAGTCCTCCACCACCCACCTCTGGTTCCCTATTCACTGTCAGGCAATCGGAGCCTGCTAGCCAGGGAAAGGGACCGAGAGGTGGTCGGTGCGTCTCATAGTGACTGGTCCAGCGGTCATTCTGGTCGTTCCGCCATTAGAGTTAATTTGCATATTACCCTTTTATTATATAGGATTGTCTTTTAACCTGAGTTGCTTTTACTCCTTGGCAAGTAGCATTTGAGTGCCTCCTGTGTGAATGAGTATGCTCAGGTTTGGCGTTAATACTGCAAACATCTGTGGTCTGGATTTGACAGTATCACTCTAAATCACCTAAAGAGTGCTGAAGAAGTTAACTCATTTTATTTATTTATTTATTTATTCATTTATTTATATTTTATTTTATTGATTTTTTTACAGAGTGGAAGGGAGAGAGATAGAGAGCTAGAAACATCAATGAGAGAGAAATATCGACCAGCTGCCTCTTGCACAGCACCCCCCTACAGGAGATGTGCCTGCAACCAATGTACATGCCCTTGACCAGAATTGAACCGGGGACCTTTCAGTCCGCAGACCGACGCTCTACCACTGAGCCAAACCGGTTTCGGCAAGTTAACTCATTTTTATATGAGAAACTCTTCAGGTTGTTTACAAAGAGTAACTGGTAGTACTTGACATATCTAGTTTTAACTTTCCAGGGGGATTTCTATCTCAGGACAATGGAGATTAAACTGTCAGTGAGTCCTAACCATTTTTTCTACCATGGTTTATGCATCACAAAATAGAACCGTTGTGTTGTTTTGCATCCTTCCCCCAAAAGGGGAATCACTTTTGGAGGAAGGATGGAGTGAGTGGAAGAGGAGGAGAAAAATGGAGAGAGGAAGAGGGTAATACAGTTTAGAATACAAACTAAATTAGTGCTCATTAAGAATGAAAAAAAATAAATCTCGGTGTTTATGTCTCAGTTTGATATCTTCATATAGCCCAAACGTTTTTATTATTTTAGATTTGCAATCTTTTTTTTTTTAACTTAAAAATTATAATTAAGTTGATTTATTTGTGGGCTTTATAATATTATTTTACTAAATTGAAAGTTGTTAAACTATTGCATTGGGGCTTGAATATGCTTTTAGATTTTTAACTTGAATTCTTGGCATCATATCAATTATACTGTAAATGAACTATTTTGAGAAAACTATTTTGATTAGATTTTTTAGAAGTGATACTAAAGGTATGTCTAGTCTGCTTTTGAGTTTGTTGATACATAGGGCACCACTCTTAGTGGAAAAAAAATACATGCTTGGAGCTCGACAGAGCTGAGGATGTATAAATTTTGCTAGTTTGGAATTGAGTGGCCATTTATGGGGCTAATCCTCCCTTCTCTTGCTGGCTGTGAAGAGAATGTGCATAAATCACCTGCTGCCTTGTGTAGTTAAATGTTCAGCAAATACTAGTTCCTCCTAAACTTTCACTGTTCCTATGGAGATTCCCAGAGTGTGTGGCCACTGTGTTGGTATAAGATTGTCCTGTAGCTCTCTTTGCGTTTGCACCTATGTGGGATCTGTTCTCGAGGTGGCTGGCTGGTGGGCTCAGGGCTGTGCATGAGAAGCCGGGAGTTGGTTGTTATTGCCGTTCTACTTTTTCAGTGTAATGGATGGTTACCATGTGCTCATGTGTGCTACTCTCTTTTATAAAGCACTTTTTACAGATAGGGATGGAAGTGTAAATTCCAACATAAAATGTTAAACTTTGAAAGCCCCAGCAGTTAGGCTCCTGTTATCAGCCTCTTGAGTGTGTTCAAATCTGCTAGAGGCTAACCAGATTCTATTAGGTAATCCTCCCCATACTTACCCCCTGAGCGCCTTGCCAGAGGGCAGGTTGCCAGAGGGCAGGGCACTTTCAATTGAAGCTGACTTGGGGCTGTCATTGCTTAAGGTGTTCCTTGTATCTTTATAGAATGGGATAATGAGAAGACTTCTAAGTGAATGGGGGTGGGTGGGGGTGGGGGGGGGCTTTAATACCAGCTCCATGACACTGCTTCCCGCCCCCAATTTAAATCTTTCCTGCCCTATATCCACCCACGCCCTACATTTCTCAGGGTGCTTCCTAGACACTCTGAGTTCCACTCTTACACTTCTGTAGGTATAGTCAGTGTATTAGCACAGGAACCACTGTCTTTGCGTTTTTTATGTTAGTTTCAGGTTATAGCTGAAAACAAGGCACCCACCAGCCATGCAATTTTTGATCACATTTCTTTGCATCTTCTTCCTGGATGTGATGTGGAACTTGGCACACAGCCTCTGTTGTTGTTTCTTCCTGTTTGTCTAGTCCAGCACCTGTCTTAGGGGAATCCTCTGTAAAGTTGCGCACACAACAGTCACTCGGTCTTCTTTCCTTTAATTTCAATTACAAATTAAGACAAAAAGGAACACAAAAAATAGTTTTTTGGCATGTGTCCTTTCAATGCTTTCTTTTCATAGACATACACATATACTACATATGTTCAATGATACACTGTACTTTTTGTATAGTTTGCTGTTTTTACATACACACACCAATGGTGAATATTAACTCATATTTTACATATTTTATAAATGATTGCATGTATTTCATATTCCAGCCTATAAGTGTAACATAGTTTTTTTAAATTACGTATTATTGAATATTATTTTACAAAATAATATTGATTTTAGAGAGGAAGGGAAGGCAGAGAGATATTGAAACAGCAATGATGAGAGAGAATCATTGATTTTGTTGATTTCAGAGAATCATTGATTGGCTGCCTTCTGCATGCCCCCCACTGGGGATGGAGCCTGCAACCTAGGCATCTGCCCTGACCCGAAATCAAATCATGATCATAGGTCGATGCTCAACCACTGAGCCACACCGGCCAGGGGGCTAAATTTTAAATAGTACTGGAATGAACATTCACTTTCTACAGTTATATTGAAAGAACTCCAGCAATTAGACTGTGTTAAAATCAACTTACCATAGTAATTTAAAAAATAAATTTGGAACTCTAGCTGGTTGGGCTCAGTGGACAGAGCGTCAACCTGCAGACTGAAGGGTTCTGGATTCGATTCCAGTCAAAAGGGCACTTCTGGGTTACGGGCGTGGTCCCCAGTAGGGGGCCTGCGGGAGGCAGCTGATCAATGATTCTCTCTCATCATTGATGTTTCTATCTATCTCTCCCTCTCCTTCTCTGAAATTAATAAAAATATATTTTAAAAATTAAATAAATAAATAAATTTGGAGAATCTGTCCATTTTATTAGTATCTGAGTTATCACGCTGGGGGGCAGGGGGAGCACACTTAGAAATAAGTGTTAAAGTACGAAGGATAAAATAAAACATGTAGACCATTCGAAAGCAACGCTGGGTATTTAAATAGACTGCTTCTTTAGATAAAACAGGCACCAGAGAACTTAAGCAGACAACCTATGCATCCATCAGCCCATGAATGAGTAAAGAAAATGTGGTATACTAGTGTATAAACAATGGAATAACATCCAGCCTTAATAAAGGACATCTTGTCATTTGTGACAACATGGATGGAACTAGAGGGCATTATGCTATGTGAAATGAGTCAAACAAAGACGAACCCTGCATGATATCATTTTTATGTGGAATCATTAAAAAAAAGTCGATTTCATAGAGACAGTGGGAAAGTGGTTGCCAGGGGCTGGGGGAAGAGGGAATAGAGAGTTTGGTAGAAGGTTACAATTGTAAGATGAATAAGGTCTGAGGACCTAATATATTTATAACATGATGACTATAGTTCCTAGCACTGTATTGTATAATTTAAATGTGCTAAGAGAGTAAAATTTAAATGTTCTCACAAAAAAATGTAAATATATGAGCTGGATTTGTTCATTAACTAAGGAGGAATCCTTCCATAATGTCTATGTATTATCAAAACATCACATTGTACACTGTAAATATCTTCCAATTTCATTTCTCAGTTATATCCCAATAAAGCTAGAAAAGAACTTTATGCAGGAACTGTATACAAATTAAAAACAAAAAGCCAGAGAGGGTGCATGCAGACTGTGACAGAATACTCTACCTGATTTACAGGTATGACATAGCCTCAGCGCAGGGGTGAGGACCAAAGGCATGAACCTAAGTAACAGGGAAATGGAGTTTTGACCAGACACGGGAAGGCTAAAGACAATAGGAACTGTACTTTTACTGTACCCTAGTTGGTAAGGTTGCTTCTCATGGATGTACAGGTTAACGATTCTGAAACTACTTTACATGTATGCAGGAGCCGAACAAATAAATACATGGATGGTGGATGGGGAGCTGGATTTCCCACTGTCGGAGAGGGACGTTACAGATAACCAAGGGCAAAGGCCTCCGGGAGTCAGGTAGTGCTAGGGTAGAGCGGAGACATGAGTGTGCGGTTATGTTTAGTTTAGGATAGACACAGAAGTCATTATAGATGTGTGGTGCGGACATGGGTCAGTATGCATCTGTGCATTTCCTGGATCTGTCCACTGAGAGGGCTTGGAAGCAGTGACATCCAGAAGCAACAACATATCCAGGTCTTGGTTTCTAAATACCATTCTCCAATCAGAGTAACCAGGGCTCCTTGGAGAAATGGGCAATTATAGGTACAGAGCTCCTTGTATTGCCAGAATATAAGGAAGTGCTCAAAAACAAAACAAAACAAAAAACACAAAGGAGCCGAAACAGTGGCTCAGTGGTACAGCGTCGGCCTGCGGACTGAAAGGTCCCAGGTTCGATTCCGGTCAGGGGCATGTACATTGGTTGTGGGCACATCCCCGGTGGGGGTGTGCAGGAGGCAGCTGGTCGATGTTTCTCTCTCATCGACGTTTCTAGCTCTCTATCTCCCTTCCTCTCTGTAAAAAATCAATAAAATATATTTTTTAAAACACACACACAAAGGATGTGGGCATGTCAAGAGGAATAGGAGCCAACCAAAATAGCTCCTAAAGCCAAAGCGAGAGTGATTTAAACCACGAAATACTCAGCGTGGTCCTGCATTATAACCCCAAAGTGTGAAATAAATATATGTAAATTTATGTAGAGGGAAGAGCCATCTTCCTTGTGGAAGAATTCCCTTACCCCTAAAAACCAGAAAGACAAAAGCCTGTTTCAAAGGGAACTTCTGCCCCGGCTGCTGTCCAGCGCCTGCCAGGGGCTCAGAGTGGACCCTGCCTGTCCTGCCCTGCTGATCACAGAGGAGGGAGAAAGTGGGAGAGGAGGTAGGCACCTGCAGAGGTGATCACGGATGTGTGTGATTAGGGCACCATGCTTGACTGAAGTGGATCTGTGCTTGGGGCCATGGGGCCATGGTGGGGGTCCCAGGAAATAGCGGCTGTTTTCCTGCCACGTGTTTGCAATACTTGCTTTGGCATTGACCACGTTGGGCAGCTTTCAGGACAGTGGGAAGGGGTGGCGGGTCTGGTCAGGGACAGCGCTGAGCGTTCACGCTGTCAGGTATAATGCCCAAGCTTCCCTCCCTACACCATACTTCCCTCATCCCTGGTCCTCTGGGAAGATAAATAGATCCGGAAGGGAGAGGCTTTAGCTCCTGATTGGGGGGTGGAGGGGGTAGGAGGACTGATCAGCTCATCAATCAGGAGAGTGTAATTGTACGGAAAGGACAGAAATCACTCCCCGAAGGCCGCAGACTTGGGGATCTGCCCAGAAGAGGACTCTACAGTTGCTAACAGTAGCCCCATTCAGCTTGGGCGCATAATGATTTTAAAACTAATCAGGAACCAAAGCCGGAGGCTGGGGACAAACACAAATATCTTGTTGACAGAGCACACATCGAGATTTTGCCGGATAGGAAGTTGCTGAGGAAGGTCAGAGTGATGTCATGGGGTACGCCAAGCTTTCATCCTGAAACTGCCGGGCCCCCGGCCCCATCTGCAATTCCCCGGGGGCCCCTTGACATGACTTCCTATAAAATAAATCGTAAGTTAGTTTCCAGAAATCAGTATGGAAGCCCTACACGAAGTAACATTAAACAAAGCAAGGAAATTTCCACCAGAGTTACTCGCTTCCTCTTCCTCCCTTGCCTTATAAATAGACCCGAGACTTATAATGATAGTTTTCTTACTTAGGACTTGAGTATC
Organism: Pipistrellus kuhlii; assembly: GCF_014108245.1. NCBI lineage: Eukaryota > Metazoa > Chordata > Mammalia > Chiroptera > Vespertilionidae > Pipistrellus > Pipistrellus kuhlii. The sequence continues at coordinate 48,659,130 of NW_023425573.1, read as the reverse complement.
GTTACCTCCCTACATGGCCGTCCAAAGTAAACTTCCTTTCTGCTCTTCAGCCTGGACAACAGCACTTATCCCTACCTAAGCCAGTATCAGCTGGATATTTTTTCATAAACTGCTATTTTAGGTTTTCTGTTTTGGTTGAGGAGGAAGTAGTGTTTTTTTTTTTTTTTTTTTTTGTGTGTGTGTGTGTGTGTGTGTGTTTTCTTTCATCAAAGGAATACTTGTTCTGGGAAGTCAGGGGGAGGGATGTTTCTCCATCTAGATCAGAGGAAGAAAATGTATGGCATCGTGTGCCAGGGGCTGGTTATGAATCTTAACTGGTCCTGTTTTTAATAAAACATTTTAATAAAACACTGCAGGGCTGCTGTGCTCACCCTTTGATTTATTCAATAGTTATTTACCCCTCCTGGGCTGGGCCCTGAGGATGCACAGCGGACCCCAAAGCCTCTGTTCTCAGGGAGAGACTCAGTCAGAGGAAGTGGCACAGCGAGGTTTGCAGAAGGGAAAGGAATCCGAGGAGGAGTGAGGGGAGACTTCCTGGAGGAGGTGGTGCTTGGGCTTCATCTCGAGGGCATAGCTAGGTGAGGCCGTGTGGGTGGGGCAGAGAGGACAGCTGAGGCGTGGAGGGTAAACAGTGAGAGAGAGAGAGAGAGAGAGAGAGAGAGAGAGAGAGAGGGTGTGTGTGTGTGTGTGTGTGTGTGTGTGCACGAGGTGGGTGAGTGTGGAGGCGGCATGGAGGCTGGAGGGAGCTGCAGGAGGGCGCCCATGGGAAGGTTGACGGGAAGAGCAGTGAAGGGGAGAAGCCGGGCTGTGCAAGTATCTCCATGGGGGTCAGGAACAGGGGCAGGAAGTCAGTGCTGGCATGTCACACTGGCTGGACTGGTTTCTGGTTAAAGGGAGGAGAGGGCCAAAACCGGTTTGGCTCAGTGGATAGAGCGTTGGCCTGTAGACTGAAAAGTTCCAGGTTCGATTCTGGTCAAGGGCGTGTACCTTGGTTGCGGGCACATCCCTGGTAGGGGGGTGTGCAAGAGGCAGCTGATCGATGATTCTTTCTCATCAATGTTTTTAACTCTCTATCCCTCTCTCCTTCTCTCTGTAAAAAAAAAATAAATCAATAAAATATAAAAAAATAAAAATAAATAAAGGGAGGAGAGGGCCTTTGTAGAGCAGAGTTGAGGGGAATGGTGGTGGCAGTTTGAGATGGTTGCTGACGGGGATGCAAGGGGCCTTTTTTAGGATACTGAGGGCCTTTCTGGGGCAGAGACATTCAACTATAGTACATGGTGTGACTTCCCTCTGGGAACGTTGGGTCCAGGGTTCAGCGGGGGGACGCTGAGGTGTGGTATTGATTCCCATGGGTGAGACAGAAGAAGAGGGTTGCAGTGGATGGAGGGTGTGGCAAGGGCCTGAGTCAGATGATCAGCGATGGGGTCCACATTGCTAGGGAATGAAGACGGGGACACACTCCAGGGAGTGAGGGGCTGTGAGCACTACAAGGACAGGAGGTTAAGAGTGATGAGCTGTGCCCTCTAACTCTAAGGCGTGGCCCTGGGAATGGCAGACTAGATCAGGAGCAAGGGTTAGAGGCTCACAAGCAGTGAGGGTGCCAGGAACTGGAGTCCCTCGCTGCTGTGGGCTGCGCTCTGCTCTCTGTGGTGCTTCGAATTGCTCATTCAACAGCAACTCTGTGAACAGGTGCAGTTATCACCCCTGTTTCTGTGTGAGGAGACTTAGCCTCCCAAAAGCTTAAGTAATTGCCCGGGTCCCATAGTTAATAAATAACGGGATTCTAATCCGGGTGTCCAGGCCCCTCTAACCACCCCTTTTTCACCCCTGTGCTCTAGTTGCTTTAGGAGCTGACCTCTGGCTGAAGGGAAAATTGAGAACGAAGTCTCTCTTCCATTTCTTTCCCAGTGAATAGACGTTACCAAAAATAGGTAGGTGCCAGTGAGAACTCCGAGAGCCTTCAAGGAGGCAGAATTTTTACATGAGGTTGGACGAGAACTGGGCTCAGCCAGCACCTCCCCGTGGAGAGAGGCCCTGTCAAAGGGTTGAGAGGGGACCGCAATTTAGCATTTAAAGGGTACAGTTTCCGTTTAGGAAGCTAAGAAAGTGCTAGAGGTAGATGGTGGTGATGGCTGGACAACAATGTGAATGCTCTTAATGCCGCTGGAGTGTGCACTCGCTAAAGTGGGTACATTTAACGTTGTGTGGATTTTACCACCATAAAAAATTAAAGGTGATGGAGGCAGAAAATGATCATTGCTACCATTTATGAAGCCTTTTTTTTCTGGTACGAAATGGGAACTTATTAAATATATGAAAGTGCCCTGGCCGGTTTGGCTCAATGGATGGAGCGTTGACCTGCAGACTGAGGGGTCCCAGGTTCAATTCTGGTCAGGGGCATGTACCTTGGTTGCGGGCACATCCCCTAGTAAGGGTGTGTACAGGGGGCAGCTGATTGATGTTTCTTTCTCATCAGTATTTCTAACTCTCTATCCTTCTCCCTTCCTCTCTAAAAAAATCAGTAAAATATATTTAAAAATAAATAAATAAATATATGAATGTATGTCAGGGATTTTGCTAAATGCTTTATGCGAATTTTTTTTCATTTAAACCCTACTGCATAGATGCGGGCAGCTGGTGCTGCCAGATCCCTCTGACTCTAAAGCCTTTAGTAGCAGCCCCTAGGAATTTAACAATGAAAAGAAGGTTCCAGAGTCTGTAGTGGAGAAGGGAGAGAGAGGGGTTGTTAGCATAGGGCTGGATGAGGAGGGGAAGGGGAGGAGGAGGGAGCAGCAGGACTACAGGGTTAAGAGTTTGGATGCAAGGACAGTCCTCTGGGGCCAGGCTGTGCGTGGGCTGTGAGGGGGCTGGTGGGAAGTCCAGGTAACACTGACCTGGTCTTAGAAGGAGGTTGGGGCTCCAGAGAAGCATCGGGCCCGGTATTGGGGCGGGGGGGGGGGGTGGTGGGGTGGGAGGGGGAGAGATATGTCTGCTGTCTTCAGACAGTCTTGCTGGTAGAAGATTCTTCCCAGATTGGGACCCGTAGAGGGAGATGTGGACAGTGCAAAGATAGGGCTAACCTCTACCTACTTTCTCCTTCCTTTCTCCCTCCTTACTTTCCCCTTCCCCTTCCCCTTCCTTTTCCCCTTCCCCTTCCTTTTCCCCTTCCCCTTCCCCTTCCTTTTTCCCTTCCCCTTCCCCTTCCCTTTCCCCTTCCTCTCCTTCCACCCATATGTCTGAAATCAACAACCTGAAGTTGAATTTAGGGGCATGAATATGGGGAGGAGGCTGTGGTGCAAAGGACTGACTTTTTCTAACGCTGACAGCAGATTCCAAGGGTGAGGTCAGACCATGGCCAACTCCCTGCCTTTGTAGCCCATCGGCAAACAGCCGCAGATTTTCTTTCCTTTTAGCAGAATGGTATAAAACACATCTATTAGGAAATAGACTTGACCTGGCCCCTCCCGAAGTTTTTAGCTTGTAACCTAAGACTCCTAAGGTGTATCCTGTCTTCAGGGGTGGCCAGTGGCCCTTGTGACCCCTGGCTGGGGATGCGGGCCTATTCAGATATTTGAGTTTGGTGAGGTGTTTGTGAAGTGATCTTAGCTGTTTATGAGGGAAGTGCTCCTTTGAGAGTTCCTGTTATCATTTTACTTCTCATGTTTACTTTGGATCCAGCAGAATCCGTTCAGTCTCCTGCTGCTGGTTTTAGATTCTGCACTGTTTAAAGGCAGGCTTCTTGAGCAATGCTTGCTGTGTCATTGGTGGCCGTGGAGAGCGAGGCCCGTGGTTGTGATTACATAATAACGCTGAATAAATAAAGAGATGTTCTCCTGGCCTGTCCTGGAAAAGCAGCTTGGGAGCCAGCATCCCTAGGGATTCGGTTGCTCTGCAGTTAAATTTTGCAGCTGTCAGATGTGCAGCAGCAGCTGAGCCGTAATCTCCAGGTGCAAATGGATCTTCATCAGCATCATCAGAAAGTGAGTCCTGGGAGGACCCAGTGCCCCAGGATGCTGCTGTCTACCAAGAGTCGTCTGCAGAACCTTGTTCCTGGATGTAATACGTTTTACCCAGTAGCTGGCTGGATCTACAGAGCTTTGCAACAGTTTTTTTCAAGGAAAGGTAGAGGGTCAACAAGCTTGCTGGCACCAATTCTGATGAATCATTTAACTGTCCCTTTTTCTCCGACTGAGAAACATTTGAGGCTTAGATAGAATGAGGCAAATTGGATTTCCCTTAAAATGAAACTAGGCCTAAGATAATGATGACTAAGGTAGCCCTTAGTTTAGTGAAATAATAACGGCAAACATCATAATCTGGGCCAGTGCCTTCCTGGTGCTACCTCAGGCTCCTTGAGAAAGGATCTTGTCTTTTGTTCACTAGTGTATCCCCAGTGAACAGGGTAGGGACCCAGTGGATGGCCTGCATGCAGATAAGGATCCTGAGGCTCAGAGAGGTTAAACGGCCCGCCCATGGCCACACATTAATAGCAGATTTCTGGACAGTAGGTGAAAGAAGAATGTGGAAGGCACAGAGCATTACGTCCTCAGAAACCTCTTCTTGAAAACATTACTTACTATGACTTTAAAGTTGTCTTAAGTTTCACAAAGTAAGTTTCTCCATTGATTAAAAACATGAATTTTTAAAAACTTTATAGTTGAAAGTATTACAAATGCCCCCCCATTTTTTCTCCCTTTGACTCTCTCTGCCCTGCTCCTGCCCCCTCCCCAGGCCTTCCCCACACTAATGTTTGTCTGTGGGCTATGTGTATATACATATAATCTCTTCCTGAATTTTTAAAATTAATTTTATTAAAACGAATATTATATGATATAGTTTTATAATTATAATGTTATGATGACTAAATGAGAAACAGCTTAGCATAGTGCCTGTACTTTGTAAGTGCTATATCTGTTTGAAAATTTTCCTTGAGTGTCATTTATTTTTAAAAGGATGTTTGCTTACTTGGTTTTCTTTTTGAAGTAAAAACTAAAGCTATGAAGACTATCTGTAAGAATAGACTTGAATGAGAAAATATCAGTCAAAGTTATAATAGGAAAGCCAAGAGTGAGGTCTGATTTTAGTAATAAGAATATTATGTTACCATCTGAACACTGCATGAATAAAAATATTTTATTAGCTGAACAACTAGAACAAAAATTTTAGAAAAAATTGTCCATAGAGCACCAAAATTGCATATTATAAGAGGGTGTTGGTGTTTAGCCCAGTAGCCTAAACATTTTTGACATAGCAGTTCTATCAATCAGGTACTTTTTGCTTATACCTGCAACATTTATATATTTATGAATTATAAACACAAATTGTTTACAATTAAGCTATTTGCATTATAAAATACACAAAAATAAAAATAAAAGAATTAAGCTGGGACCGGTTTGGCTCAGTGGATAGAGTGTTGGCCTGCTGACTGAAGGGTCGCCGGTTCGATTCCTGTCAGGGGCATGTACCTTGGTTACCGGCACATCCCCAGTGGGGGGTGTGCAAGAGGCAGCTGGTCGATGTTCCTCTGTCATCGACATTTCTAACTCTCTGTCCCTCTCAATTCCTCTTTGTGTAAAATCAATAAAATATATTTTTAAAAAAATTAAGTGAACACGATTAGACACTCTAATATTTATTTCTTATCCAGGAGATCACTCGTACCTTCCTCTTTTTATCTGTTTTAGAAGGACTGAAAGTAATCTATAGAAGAAAGCAGGTGGCATTTTTTGAGGAAAGGCTTGCTAGTTTTTTGGACCGATAGTGTATGCGAAGTTGACAGAGAGGTAGACCATCAGGCAGACTGAGTGTAGGATGTTATGGGGCGTAAACTATCGATAGAAGGCTCCCCTCTCCCTAGCCATCTGCTTAAAATCGTTGGTGAGGTGGTCACACTCCTACAGATTAACGTGTCCCTGTTAGAATTGTCTAAATGCTTCCTCCTAACTAACTATACCGGACATGCTGGAGAAAAAACATATATAGTTCATATGCCAAGTATGCAAAATTGCTTTTAAGTTTGAAAGGTATTCCAGCTATTTGGAAGGAATAGGCCTGAACGGAGTGGCAGGGAAGTCAGGGCAGTCATTTGGAAGCGAGAAAGTGGAAATAAGGTGGTCACTGGATTTGATTTCGGCAGGAGCTGTGGGCGGGTAGAGGGGCAGGGAGGCGGCCCCAGGAGAGATTAGGGTAAAGGCTCCGGAAGGGCAGCAGCAGAGGGCCTGGAGTGGGGCACCGGCTGTTGTTGTTGTGGGATATTTGGCCGTAAACTAGTCTTTGTTTCCCTACAAATTAACATTTTATGAGACTGTCAGATAGTTCACCAGCTTTTGGATTAAGAGCTCACACACGAAGGGATCAAGTTAACAAACCACTGTTTGAGTACCTGTGGCAGCACCCAAAGTAGATGCCATCATCCCGGCGGCATCGGTGCCCACCTCAGGCCAGTGGGTGGTAATGACTTTGAATGGATTTGGGAGGATGGTTGGAGTAGACCATCATCTCCAGTTTTCTGTTATCTCTGGGACTGGGTTAAACTGCTATGGAAAGTTGGGAATTCCAGACAGATTTAGAATCCAAATGATTGTTTTTGAAGGAACTAAGAACAGACGGGAGAAAGAAATGGTAGATTGGGCAAAGTTTCATTTGAAGTTGCGCAAAATTATGTACTTACGTAGTACTGAACAGAAAATGGAATCTGAGAGCACCTCAACAGAGATGGCATTTTATTTATTATCCATTAATTAAATACCTAAGTGCTATTGGAGTATATTCTGCATAGCATTTCACAACAAGGGAGAAGGGAAAAAAAACACCTCTCCTGAAAAATAGGTGGGCCGGATAGTAAAGAAGAAATAGAAATAGCAAATATGGATGTGTATGGGTACCTTGCATTCCCTTAGCAACTTTCTTAAAAGATGGGATATAAGTTTTCGTAAATGACAGTTACAATATCATTAAGAGAGCATCAGTAGTGAATACTTCTGTCCTCAGTTCTCTGTAAAAGAGGCTTAGTCACGCTCACTATCAACTGGTTGATGAGTTTGTGGCTTTGATAGTTGACCTGAGACACTGGGATAGCTGGCCAATACTTAGATTCTGAGACTGGGATAGAATTAGAAACTGATAAAAATAAGGATGTGGGGTTGCCGGGAGCCCTTGAGAAAAGTGACCTCACTAAGAGTGACTCAAGGAAAAGTTGTACCGACTTCAGAAACATGACTCATTAGGGGAATGCGGCTGCCCTTCCTCACCCTTTGAATGAGAAGCCGTGGGAGCGAGAGCCGAGGGCCCGGCCAGGGGCGGGCATGCCTGCAAACCCTGCGAGGCCTCCTCCCCATTGTTGGCCCACGTGGCTCCAGTGTGCAGATTATAACCTGTCAGTGCTATTTCAAGGATGTGGGGAGGAAACACCATTCAGAAGTATGTGTTTGTAGAAGTGAATGAAAGCTTTAATTTTTCTTCTTCTTCTGTGTGACCTCTGGCAGGTCGCTGACTCACATTGGGTCTCAATTTCCTTGTCTCAAGGTAAAAGAAAGGTTTGTTGGAATAATCTCCTGGAGCCCCTTTGGGTTCTAGATGAGAATGTCCACTCGGAATAGATGGAGGTGGGAGGTGGCACTACCTGTGTGTGTGTTCCAGGTACATGATGTGCAATTCGTTAGTCCACATTATTTTATTCACTGTAAGCCATACATACGAAGTAGGGATATCACTGTTTCCATTTTGCAAACGAGGATGAAGAACATGGGCAGGCTCACTCAGCGGCCACTACTTGAGTGGCTGAGCTGGAATACCCGGAGAAATGGTCCTAATAGCTGTAGCGGTGATCATCTGTGCTTTGAATGAATTGAAAAAGAGTCAGTGTTCTGGGTATTAGAATTGTTCTATTTTCCTAGAGTTTACATAGAAGTAAAACTTTTAAAGATACCAAGATATCAAATTCTGCCCCTCCAAGAGGAAAAATTCAGATTGGGGGGGGAGGGGCGGGAGGATTAGTGGGACTTAAAGGGGTCAGTAAATGACACCCTAGGTTTTCTTGCCAGTCTGAGTTCTAAACTGGTTCTGATAGAGACAGAAAAAAGAAGACATCAGGAATTCAAGTTGTATTTTTTTTTTTTAAATGGCAGAACTAATGTTGTAGAATATGACTTTAATGCATGTCCAGAGTAGGCTTCCTATTACTGAATTCCATGATGGTCGGGCTTGCCGGGCTGCTCACAGGTGGTGCTGGGCCTGGGAGGCCTGCGTCCATGCAGCCGGACTGTAGAAGACAGAAATGTGTGCATCCAGGCTAGCCTGGCACTCGGAAAGGGAGGGTGGCTGGACCCCTGTCCTCAGCTTCAGTCCCAAGCAGCAAGAGCTTCTGGGAAAGGGTGAGCAATGGACCTGGAGAGAGAACCAGAGGTAAACCGGAGGCCTGCCCTCCACAGGAAAGGAAATGGGTGCCAGGCAGACCCCTCTCCGTCCCCTTTGCCTCCCCACCAGGAATAAATGCTGTTTTGTTTCCCAAAGCCAACAACCTTTTGGATGCATCGGTTTTCTTCTATTGGAGATCCTGATTTTGTAAGAGGGAAGTTGGATTTAAAGACAAAAAAAGCCGAAACTGGTTTGGCTCAGTGGATAGAGCGTCAATCTGCGGACTGAAAGGTCCCGGGTTTGATTCCAGTCAAGGGCATGTACATTGGTTGCGGGCACATCCCCAGTGGGGGTTGTGCAGGAGGCAGCTGATCGATGATTCTCTTTCATCGACGTTTCTAGCTCTCTATCCTCTCTGTAAAAAATCAATAAAATATATTTAAAAAAAATAAAAATAAAGACAAAACAAACAAACAAAAAAAGCCATTAGCCATATTATTGCTGAGGCTGGTGTGGCTGTTGTGTCCATTTTAGTGAAAGTCACATGTCCTGGCGTAGATTACTCACTCCACGTCCTAAGAAAGTCACTGTAATTGAGTGTGCTGACAGCAGTGTCTTTCAGAAACTGAATTCAAACACGTTTGGAACTTGGTATGTCTAGGTGTGTTTTTTTTTTTAATTCTCACTCGATATTTTTTCCCTTTGATTTTTAGAGAGAGTGGAAGGGAGAGGGAGAGACAGAAACACCAGTGTGAGAGAGGCACATTGAGGCATTGGTTGCCTCCCGCATGTCCCAGACCAGGGCTGGGAGCCTGTTCCCGAAGTACATGCCCTTGACCGGAGTCAAACCCGGGACCCTTCTGTCTGCAGGCCAGTGAATGCTCTATCCACTGAGCCACGTCGGTTGGGGCTAGGCTTTTATTGTTGAGAGATGGTGAATAGATGGGAAATTTCAGGTAAACAGCACTGTCTCTGCCCTGCAGGAGACCCAGCTTTTAAAGATGTTCTCTCCCCTCCTGTGCCATTTTCCCCTCAGAGTAATGGAAGCTATTCAGACAGAACATTATTCTGGGCAACTGTCTTGTCATTTTCTAAAGGAACATTTTTATTCAACAAGTAAAACAGATTTGCCCAACTAAATTATTCATAGGAATTGCAAAACCTGTCATTTAGGGTGGATGTTGAGATATCCAGGTCATTTAGAAGGCTGTGGTTAAAAATAAAATGACCTAAATATATAGCTCTACTTTTTTTTTTTTTAAGGGAAATTTAAGCTTTTAATTTTTGTTTGATACTGGTCCTAATTCTGTTTCTACAGGGAGTGTGAGTAGCTATGCTTTCAGGGTTCTGAAGGAAGACAGTTCTTCTCTGTGGTCACTCCTCATCCTATACATGGCACTTTCCCAGCCAGGCTGGTTAGGTCGTGTCTCCTCTCCTACATGATGGGTATATACCCATGTGAGCAACAGAGAAACTGGAGAAGGCGGTAAGCAAGCGACTCCTCCAAGAAAAGGGCCAAGACAGATTGTTATTTGTTCTGATCATTGCTTTTGTACTTCAGAGGAAGGAGCGTTTGAAATGTGAACGTGTCCCAGTCTGCTTTGGGGCCAGTAACTGGAGCATAAAATGTTGAAAATCAATTATGTATTTAGGGAGATGACACAGGCTGACATATTGAAGGCGTACGTACGGTATTCTGTTTGGCGGACAAAGCAGGGGCAGTTGTGTCATATCACTGCCGTAAAATTGTGTCCCAAGGGGGTGGGACAATAGAGGATAACACATCCTTATGTACCCAGACTTCGGACCATTTATGATGGACTTGCCATTTGTCCTGGGGTGGGGTGGGGGGGGGGGAAGTCCTGTCTTAAAAGTTGGCTCTGCTCTTTTGCTGTTGGATGACAAGTAAAGAATCTGATTTAAAATAAAACACATTCTTGGCCCTGGTTTATAGCCGTGTGGCCAGTCTGCAATGCGTTACACAGTCTCTGTGCTGGCTAGGTGGGAAGGTCCTGCGGGAGAGGTGAGAGAGACTTTTTAGATGTCTTCTGCAACCCGCTGTGCTTGACAACGCAGCCTTTATCGACTTGGGTGTTGCCTAGTATCCTCTGCATTGGAGAGGCCCTGGAGGACTGGGTTGTGTCCTCTGAGGCCTCAGGGCGGGTGAATAGCTGTAAAAGTCTGCTAAGGCGGCCACAGCAGAGGACCCCAGACGGGGGGCCCAGGCCACAGAAGTGTGATGTCTTCCCAGTCCAGAGGCTGGAAGTCCCAGCCCAAGAGCTGAGGGAAGGATGTGCTCTCGGCCTCCCCACTTGGCTTATAGATGACTGTCTTCTCCCTTGTCACTCACCTTTCCTCTGAACACATCTGTCCCTGTGTTCAAATTTCTCTTCTTAAAAAAATATTATTTTTTAATTGTTTTCAGAGAAGAAGGGAGAGGGAGAGAGGGGTAGAAACATCAATGATGAGAGAGAGAGAGAGTCATTGATCGGCTGCCTCCTGCTCCCCCCAAACTGGGGATTGAGCCCACAGCCTGAGCATGTGCCCTCCTGGCTCATAGGTCAATGCTCAACCACTGAGCCACATTGGCCGAGAAAATTTTCCCTTTTCACAAGGACACCAGTCATACTGTGTGTTAGGGCCCAACCCGATGACCTCATTTTAACATGATTGCTCTGTTTAAAGACCCTATCTCCAAATAAATCGCATCCTGAGTTGCTGGGAGATAGGATTTCAACGTGAATTTGAGAGCGGGGGTGGGGGGTGGGGGTGGGGTGGGAATCGGCACCATTCAGCCCTTATAGCAGCAGATGCTGGGGGTTACCCTCTCTTCTCAGTCTCCTCATTCAGTGACTGTCCCGGCCCTGTTGAATATTTGCTGTTTGGTCTGTATGCAGCTTGGACAGGGAGGCCAAGTTTCCTACTCACAACAGAAGCAGCCATGCTCCTCAGGCCCGCCATGCTGGTTGGTGGACTGAAGCCATTTCTCAGACAGCGCGAGTTTTGCTCCAGGCTGTTTTTCCAGGTTTAAAAACATTTATCTTCTTCCGCTTTGATGCCTGGAGTTTAAAAATACTTGTCGTTTGATGTACACATTGGTTTTAAAGAGATGTTAAACTGTGCACTTTGCCTATGATCTTCTCCCTGTCAGTCTTTTTGGATTTTTTTTTTTTTCCTAGCAAGGGGAAGTGATCCCCAGAGTTGGAGGGTTTAAATATAGGACTCACAGCCACCTGGGTAGCTGGTCTCTTAATTATCTGGCAGCCATGGAAATCAAGGTGCCAGGTAGTTCTCCCACTCGGTGTGGGTTGGTACTCAGAAGGTAATTAATTATTTAGGGGATAAAACATATTGCTAAATGTTGATTTTCAGTAACATTTAAAGGGATCTTTCCTGCCAAAACATCATCAGTTTATTTAAGAAACTTTCAAGTGTAGTGCCATCTCCTCTGAGGGCGAACTAGGTGCAGTTTATCTGACCCCAGATTATAAACTCATTACAGGGAAAGTCCTGTAAATGTTCGGAAAGAAGTACATATAGTGGTTCTATATATATCAGTGACTGCAAACATACACTGGTCATACCTTTGGGTCGTGTGTGTTTCTCAGGGTAAATGCAGTTTTCAAAATCACTTTAAAATTGCTCGTATTTTACATATAGAAATGTCAATTTAACGAAGGACAGGTGCCATAGAAAGTAGCAGTATGTGGAAATTTAAAAACAAGACCCTGGATGAAATGGTTGGATCATGCTCTTGTGCGTGTTCATTAATAGCCTGGCAGGACTCGGGCGTGTGTGCCTTTTGAATGCTATTCTAGGACAGGCGTGGGGATCAGTGTTTCTTGTCATGGTTGCCCAGCTTCCCACAGCTCACAGGTGGCCATTTTTACAGTGTGTGGCGGGAAGCCTCCCCTTCTGTATATCTGCTGAGAGAAAAGAGAGAACGAGGAGTGTGCGTGGAGCATTTCACAGAGAAGGAAGGACAGCCCGACGGCTGGAGGCAGGTAGGAAAGTCCATCCCACAGGCCTCACACTGTATTTGCTGCAGAGGCATTCCCACGAGGCCCAGGGTGAGAAGAGAGCCCACTGTTGTGCTGCACAGCTGTTAAGATAATTAATATTGTTTTTTCCTAAACTGTTATGGGAAATGCAATACATAGTTGGCTTTTGAGCACATGAACTTACAGTGCATTTGGGGTCTTTGCGATCATTAACAACTTGATTCTAGCAAATAGCAGCAGGACAAATTATGTTGGCACTTGTACTTCATTTAAAAAAAATTGTGCCAAAAGATACATAGCAAATAAAAATGTTTACTAATATAAAAATGTACCTGAAACTTCTGTGTTATTAACCACTTCACTCCAATACATTTAATTAAAAAAAGAGAAACAATAGGCGTGTCATGCACTCAAACATTAAAAAAATAAAGTATATATAACTAAATTTACATTTTAACCATTTTTTTTAAATCCTTACTTGACGATATAGTTCTGTTGATTTTTAGAGGGAGAGGAAGGAGGAGGGAGAGGGAGAGAAAGAGAAACATTGATGTGTGAGAGAGAAACATTGATCCGTTACCTCCTCCTGGAGGCACCCCCACTGGGTATTGAACCCACAATCCTGTCATGTGCCCTGACTGGGAATTGAACCAGCAGCGTTTTGGTGTGTGGAATGACACACACCAGCCAGAGCCGTTTTAAAAAATTTTATGTGACTAATTCAATGGCATTAAGTACATTTAGATTATTGCACAGTCATCACCATCATCCATCCATCTGCACACCTTCGTCATCATCCCCAAGAGAGACTCTGTATTATTAAACACTGACTCCTCCTCCCCTACTTCCCCCGCCCTTCTAACCTCTGTTCTACATTCTGTCTCTATGACTTTGCTTCTTCTAGGTACCTCATGTAAGCGAAATCCGTAATATTTGTCATTTGTGTCCAGTGGGTCTAGTAATTCTCAAATTGTATTTGAACAGCTTTTGCCATATGCCCTTTTCTTTTTGATCACAACAGATTTAGTACATCATGCTAGAGTGTTGAAGTTCTAGGACAGAAGCTCCAAATGCATGTGCCTTTAGGGACTGGAAAGTCATAACATCTAATATTTATAGAGCAGCTGCTGTGTATCAGGCATAGCGCTAAGCACAGTTCCCCTCCCACCAGCCCTATGAGGTAAATGCTGTTTACTACCCCAGGTTTGCAGATGGGAAACTGAGAGGCGAATTACTTGCCGAAGACAATAACATGACTCGTATGTGGCAGAGCAGAGATGCCAATAGCCCAGCAATCTGTGCTCCAGAGCCTGAGCCTGAGCCTGAGCAGCTCCTGGATTATGTGCAGGAGGAGTGGGCAAAGGACATGGTCAGAGCTGGGTTAAATAAGGGAGCACAGAGGTAAAGGTGCCACTCGGCTCCTGCAGGTTGCTGCTGAGTGGGAATTCAGGCTCAATACCGCTGACACATCCACACTCCCAAGAGAAGTTAGAGCTCCTTATTCATATACAACCTGTCAGTGTCTAAGTGCTGGCAACCCTGAGCCTCAATCACAAACACCCAGCCTGTGAGCAGCTATTTGGAGACCTCTGCTCCTGAGGTTGCAAGATAACCTTTCGCAAATCCAGGGCACTCCACAGTTTGCGCCCTGGGGACACTCTTCCCTCGCCTTGTTTGGGCCCAGAGGCAGGGCCTTGCAGATCTTTGCTTCCCCGGCTGCAGCTTCCATCTAGCAGTTTCTTGAGTGTGCTGGGCAGGCGAATCTTTCCAGCACTCCTGCTTTCTTCCCACCTGTTGCCAAGAGTTCACCGAGAGCCTAATTTAAAACAGAACAAAGCCCGTTGCTTTTGAGAGGCTTATATCCTTTCATGCAGAGCTTCATAATTTATTGTTTCGTTTTGGACTCCTTTGATTTAACAATGCTGATTAAAATGGGACTTTAACGTGTGTGTGTGTGTGTGTGTGTGTGTGTGTGTGTGTGTTTGTGTGTGTTTCCTTTAGAAAATCCCACAAAGAAATGCAAATATATGCTCTGCACAACACACGCAGGCCCGAATCTCCGAGTTTTAGTAATGGCTACTGGTATTTATGACATGCTTACGGCACGCTGGCCACGGTGCTAAGGATTTTACACACCTTACTTTTAATTCATAATCATTTGAGAATATGTGGATTTAGTTTGAATTCTAGAATTGGAAGAGCTTGAACACATCTCATCCAATTCGCTGCCTTTGCATATGAAACAGGTCCGGGACAATGCGTTTAAGAGGCTAGTCCAAGGTCACCCATCTGTTTTGTAGTACAACCAGAGCCCCTTGGACACACATCTGATGAGCGGTGTAGACAAAACCCTCTTGCATACACACACATCTGTTGTGTGGTGTAGCCATTGTCTCCTTTTTCCTGGCTTCGTAAGAAGTCTTTTTCCAGACACCATAGTGCTTCTGCTTTTATCTTTCCGTCATCTTTCGGAAAACAGGGCTTGCTAAGTTGATGTGTCATAATGTGTTATCACTCATATGTACTGCGTCTGACCGGTGGATCATTTCCAGGTCCTGGAAATGGTTTGGTGGTACTGATGTGGTTTTGGACCGTCTGCTGTGCTTCGTGAGATGCCTGGAGTCTGGAGTGACCAGAGTCTATGGAGAGAGACTCAAGTTCTTACTCATTAGCACAGGACCCTAAACTAAATGATGACCTGAGCGTCTTACAGATAATACTGTCCGGGAGAATGTTAGGAGAAAGTTTGACAGGTCGTTTATATATTGGGTGGTGTGGTGGTCATCACATTTATTTCGTATCTGACCCCTTGCCCACACACTTCTGTAGGTGTCAGTGTTTGAAGCTGGAAGGCAGGGTTTGGACCCTTTTCTCATTCAACTGAAAATTACTAAGGCTTTCCTTTTTAAAAGTTATTTTCCCAAGGACAAAAGTAATCTGTGCTTCTGGTTCAAAATTTTTTCAAAATACACGGAAATGTAATTTTGTTATTCAGAAATGTACTGCAGATGTTTAAAATAAAATAGTAGGTTTATTTTTATTTAAATTGAACAAAATACAACTGAACTTAACAGAAGGAATTACCGAACTTAAGATATGTGGCTTTTCCTCCCTAAATTTAATGTCTCCCACAGACACTCAAAAAATTGCTCTAAAGTTTAAAAAAAAAAAAAGTATATGAAAAATACTGACAAGCCAGCCCAAGAACCCAGCTTATTGTGACTTCAGAGTTCCTATCTTTTCTACTTTATCATATTGTCCACATGCAAGAGAAGGATAAACAATAGACGGGGTATAATTAAAGGCTAGAGTGTGTGATTACAGGCCATCAAGTCAAGTTTGGGAGACTGGTGAGGGGACTTATAAACTCCCATTAAAAAAGTTTAAAACTGAAGAGAGCTGAAAATTTTTCCTAGGGAAATTAATAGAGAGATCAACTTCTTTTCATCATTTCAAAATTGTACAAGAAAAGAATTCTGTTTAAAAATAGGTTTGAAAACCCTGAATATATTATACATTATTTTACTTGTTTTACAACAGCCTTCGGACGTACTCATACTTTGATCATTGAAGACTTGAAGACCAATTCATGTTTCTCACATTGATTCCTTTCCACCCTCTTTCCCTTCCATTTCTCCTTCCTCCCTCCCTCCCTAGAAGAAGAAAAAAAGAAAAGACTTGAAGGCAGTGGAGGGGAAGTGTTGTCCGCCCTGGAGGTGGCACTGCTTGTCAGGGGAGTGGCCGGAATGCCACTCTTTCTCCATTGGTGCTCGCAGTGGTTTGCTATCAGGAAGGAGATGGAGATAATGCACAGGCACAGCTGTCGCCCAGCAATCCTGTCATCCCCAGCACAGTCCTGGTTTGGGAACTAAGCAGAAGTGCCCTGTGTCCAGAATAGTTCGTTCATGTGTCTTCTATGCACCTTTCTCCTTAGCGTGTGTCTGGGGTCTCTTCTTTTCCCTGGAGGCCCCTGGAACTGTGACCAGGGATGTGTGTCAGGGGTCTTGCCCATAAGAAATGACAGCCTGGAAATGAGAAGTGGAGGCCGGCTGCACAGCCTGCAGGCCGGACTGTGCAGGGACACACGCTGTGCAGCCTGACAGGCCTTCCTAAGACCCGGTGGGGCGGCATGATGACTGGGTTTTTGTGATCACCCCAGACGAGGTCTTTTAATTTCCAAACATTTATCTGGTGCATACTATGTCCTGGGCCTCAGGCATATTTCTTACAGAATAGGGGGAGCACATGGATTCATATGCAGATGAACGGTCATGTAATATGGGTTACATCATAGAGAAGAATGGGGTGTAGTGGGAGGGCAGGGGAAATCGGGAGTTCTGCTCTGGAGTGAACGGAGGAAGCTGGCAGGGTCTTGGGAAGTGAATAGGAGTTGTCTGGGTGGAGTAAAGGACAGTCCAGGTAGAGAAGTATCTTTGATGCTAATAAGATAGCTGGAATCGGGGTAGTAAATGATAGTTTTACTGCCAGTGGCTCTTAAAAGTCATCATAGAAATCATCAAAAACATCCAAGTTTTGAGGCACATAATGATCTACCAGCGTCACAAATATTAACAGTTTGACAATCTTGTTTTACTGACCGTGCATTGTTTTTTCACTTCTAAAGAGTTTGGTATGCTTCTCTCACTGAAAAGGAAAGATGCCCACTCCTCCATGCCATTATCACACAATAAAATGAGGATCATTCCCTGATACCCTTATATGAGTCTGTATGGAGGTATCCCCTGTTAACACGGGTTTTGCTTAAAGGGAACAGTTTCATTATCTAAAACACATGTGTCAAACACAAGGCCCGCGGGCCAAATCCGTCCCGCCAGGCCTTGCAATGTGGTCCACACCGCGCTGTCATCACTGCACTCCGCTGCGTTTCCATCACAACGACAGTTTATGACTGTTCAGTAAACCATTCGGCCCGCGATTTAGGCTGGATTTTAGATTTTGGCCCCTTCTCTGATTGAGTTCGACACCCCTAATCTAAAAGATTCATTTATTTTAGCATTCCCAATGTTTTAGCAATGTTAGATAAGTGAGGCATCACTCTAATATTTTTATTCCTTCCTTTAAAATGGTTTATAATTTCTCTGGTCTTATTTCTGATCATTTAGGTCAGACTCCCCCTGAAGGAGGAGGGATGTGCCTTAGGACTTTTAATATTACTTCTTTCTGGGGTTCGGAAAACACTCACCTCCGAAGACTGGTGTAGGGCACTCGGAGCAGTTCCTTTGGTTTTGCTTCAGTTTTCAGCTGCCAGTGTGTTACCTGACACTACCCTGGTGGCCTTTGAAAGCTCTTTCCTCGCAGGCCTTCTCAGCTTGTGTCTGCGCTCAGTCAGGTGCCAGGCTTGCTGCCGTCTCCACAGGCTCAGCCTGATCCTGCAGGGATCAGACTTCCTCTGAAGCTTCCTCAACCACTCCATCCTTCTTTGGCTTCCTGTCCCCTCTCCACTTCCCTCACCCTGCACTCCAGCCCTTAATCATATTCTAATCCGTACTGCTTGTATTTCTTTTGCACAGAGGCAGAGTGAAGCGGTAGAAGGGATGGGAGCTTGGAAACTAGCTCTGTTTCCTCCTTTTAAAACTAATTGTGGTAAAAGAAACACATGATGTGAGATCCGCCCTCTTCCCAGAATTTCAAGAGCACAGTGTTATTAACTGTAAGCATAATGTGGTCTTGCAGATCTCTGGAACTTGTGCATTGTTGCAACACGCTATAGCCATTGAACAACCTTTCCCACTTCTCCCCTCCCCTCAGCCCCTGGCAGCTGTCATTCTACTCTCTGCTTCTATGAGTTTGACTGCCTTCGATATCTCATCTGAGTTGGGGTCATCTAGTATTTGACCTTCAAGATTCATCTGTGTTGTAGCCTGGGATAGGGTTTCCTTCCTTTTAAAAGAATAATATCCCATTGAATTTGTATATGACATATTCTTTACCCATTCACCTGCCAATGGACATTTAGGTTGCATCTACATCTTGGCTACTATGAATGGTGCTGCCCTGAGTATGGCAGTGCTAATCTCTCTCTGGAATCCTGATTTCATTTCTTTTGGATAAATACCCAGAAGTGGGATTTCTGACTCATATGCCTCATTTTTCTTTTCTTTTTTTTAGCTTTGTAATAGGCCAACAGTGTGTCCCATGTAATGCGTGGCATACAGACCAAGTCTCCTTCTGTCGGGAGTCACAGAGCAGCTCCTCTTGTTCATGTGTATCTGCTCTGTTCGGTCATAGGAAGTTAGTGCTTCCTTCTTCACGAAGGCCTTACCGTTGTTGACCACGTTCAGTATCGTGGAGAATTATTTTAAAGAGATGCCATCATTTTCCAAGAAAAGAAAAACAAACTTTTATTCACTGGTCACTCAGAGCAGCTTTGTCATTGAGGAAGTGTTGACACTGCTTTTGGTTTTTAAATGACTGGTGTTATTCCTTCCCAGGACTGAAAAAAATTGCACGGTTGGGGTTTTCAGGATTGTCCAGATCAAAAAGCAAAGACACAAAGCCAAGGGGGAAAAGCCTTTCTGTAAAATGGTGGTAGAAAGTAGAAAAGGCTAGAATTCTGTAGAAAATGATGGGTGCCACAAAAACAAAGCTTTAACCAGAAAATGAAGGTTTCTGTTTTGCATGTTATTTTGAAGTGGCAGACAGTTTAGCCAGCTAGTTTTTAATGTCTGATTTTTAAGGACCTTGATAAAAATGTACATATAAATCTAGCTTTGTTAGTAGGGTTTTAGAAGATGACTTGATTTCCTTGGGGAGGACTATTAATATGCTTATTTTCATATTTGTAATTTCAGGAGTCATAGGTGTTAGCTTGGGAATGTTTTATAAGAATTCCTCTGATTCCCCTCCACACAGGGAAGACAGAGTTGTAGCCATTTCTCTGATCGTCCTCAGGTTTTACCTTAGAGCCTGGGAGTGAGGGTGCTGTGGTTTTAGCGTACCCTGTCCATAGGGGGGTGTTGTCCTCAGGGAGCAGATAAATCCTTTTTTCTCTTGCTTTGTTGATTATTTTCTTGCCGGAGTTTAAATTTTCCATAGCGTAGGATCCAGATCTTGTGACTTACTTGGTCTGGCCAGGGGACCCTCGGCTTTTTGTGATCTGAGTCATTTCCTAGTGAGGCCCAATTTGGGCCTGGAAGTCCCTGCCCAGGGGCGGGGGACATGTGGAAGGGCAGCAGACCTGGTGTTTGTGGCTGGAAGTTCAGCGTGCCAGGAGGAAAGAGCGGGGGTTTTCAGTGCCAGTGCACTGGCACATGGTCTCTGGGGTGATGCAGGGCACCGGAGTGGTCTGACATGGGCACCCATGTGCTCTGACCTTTGGTGGCCATGTGGAGGCAGGGTAGACCTCCAGTCCCCTGGAGGATTGCCAAGAGAAGGCAGCGCCTCAGCCCACAGGGACTTGCAGGTTATCAAGAGAGGGACTCGGGCACAGTTCTCATAACCGAGCAAGAGGGTGAGTTAGCCTGTGGAATGCAGGAGAAAGAAATCAAGTTATTAAGACAGAAGGTCAGGGCCTGTTAAGCAACAAGAGCAACTTGGCCTGAGTTGTTAAATCTCTCTTCTAGAATTTCTTGCTGGCTCGAGCCAGCGAGGGGAAGGTGGGGGTAAAGGTCAAGAGGCTTCAGCTGTAGGGGAGGAAGGACCACAGAAGCTGAACACAGCAGGCCAAGCAGTCCTGGACAGCCTGCTCTGATCTGGAGAGACATTTCCAGCGCCCGAGTGGGTCCCTGCACCTTGTTTGTAAATGACTAGATCTTAGCGTGTCAGTGGCATAGTCACAAGTGAGCTTACAACAAGACAGAATTACTTTTGGGAATCTGGAAATAGATTTAGTTTTTAGTTCAGTTTAGATTTTAAAAATCCAAGTATAAATCATAACCTCATTATTATAGAACTATGAATTAAATTCATTAAAGTACGGTCTTTACTAAACAAACCTAAAGCATATCAATACTTTTGTATGCTGTTACTTACCAAGACATACATATGAAGTTACCCAGTTTCATTTCTGAATGATTGAAGTTATTTGAGGTTAGGTTGCTTTAGGTCAAGGAAAAACTCACCCTAAACTTTGAGGTTCAGGTAGGCACACAGAATTTATTCCTTGGTTCTCTAACCCAGGGAGATTAGATTTTAATCTAAACTGAAGCTTGCCCCATTAATCACAGTATCTAACATTTAAACTTTTTTTTTTTTTTTAACAAGCCGGTCTCTCATTTTTAAATTTTATTGGTTGATTGATTTTTAGAGAGAGAAAGAAACATCGATTTGTTGTTCCATTATGCATTCGTTAATGATTTTTGTATGTGCCCTGCCCCGGGATTGAACCTCTGCAACTTGGTGTACCAGGATGATGCTCTAACCATCTGAGTACTGGGCCTAGGTTAAACCCATTTAAAAATAATTTTTTAATTGAGTTTATTGGGGTGATATAATAATACCACTATATAATATAATATCACTATATAATAAAAGGGTAATATGCAAATCAACTGAATGGCAGAATGACTGGTCGCTATGACGCACACTGACCACCAGGGGGTAGACACCCAATGCAGGAGTTGCCTCCTGGTGGTCAGTGTGCTCCCACAGGGGGAGCGCTGCTCAGCCACAAGCCGGCCCGACAGCTGGCAAGCGCAGTGGCCACCACTAAGGATGCAGGAAGTGGGCTAAGCAGCAGTCAGACGTCCCCCGAGGGCTCCCGGACTTTGAAAGTATGCAGGCTGGACTGAGGGACACCGCCCTCAGAGGCACAAATGTCATGCACCAGGCCTCTAGTTGGTTAATAAAATGATGTAGTTTTTAGGGGTATAGTTCTATAACACATCATCTGCACATTGCATTGTGTGTTCACCACTCCAAGTCAAGAATCTTTCCATTACCATTTATTCCCCTTTTCTCTCCACTTGCTCCCTCCACCCTCCTTTCCCCCTGGTCATCACCATTCTGTTGTCTGTCTGTGAGGTTTTTTTCACACAGCCCCCTTATCCTCTCCCCTCTGACAGCTGTCAGTATCTATGAGTCTGTTTATGTTTTGTTAGCTTATTTTGTTCATTCGATTCCACTTATAAGTGAAATTATATGGTACTTACCTTTCTCTGACTGGCTTATTTCACTTAGCATTGTTGCAAAGGGTAAGATTCCCTACCCCACCCCCTTTCTTTTTTGCAGCGAAGTTGTATTCCCTTGTGTAAACGTACCACACCTATTTTATCCACTCATATACTGATGGGCACTTGGCTGCTTACGTATCTTGGCTATTGTAAATAATGCTGCAAGAACTCAGGGACCCGTATATTCTTTGGAACCAGTGTTTCGGGTTTCTGTGGATATATTCTCAGACGTGGAATTGCTGGGTCATACGGCAGTTCCATTTTTAATGTTTTGAGGTAATTCTATGCTGCTTTCCACAGTGGCTGCACCAATCTGCATTCCCACCAACAGTGCACAGTGAGGGGTCTTCTCCACATTCTCACCAACACTTGTTTGTTTAAACCTTTTTTTTTGTTTTTAACTCCACAAGAAAGCAGGAAAACCAATACCTCTGGGGATTGCAGAAATGCTTGGATTATTTTAAAACACACTCATATAAATGCCTCCCTCCCTAAGATCATCTGACCTTAGGGCTTCTGGACAGATTGACCTGGCCAAGGACCATGCCCATCAGCTGTGAGGGGTGGTGATGGGGGCGTGGTGTCCATGCAAAGCAGCAGTCCCTTTGCTCAAGGAAGTGTCTAACCTGGTATCTACTCACAGGTACCACAAGAGAAGTGAGGAGTGTGGGCTGAGGTTGGGAGTAGGTAGGTGGTAGGTTCCAGATCACAATGGCAATATTGAAGGTTCTGTGCCTCCTTTTGAAAGCCTGTCCCCCTGCTCAGGGCTATTTGAGACTACCTAGAGACAGTGCATTGCAGTTGGATACAGTGCCCTGCCCCATTTTTTAGGACACTTGGGTGTCAGGGGCTGAGGTTGGCCTTGTGGGCATAGTCTCCCCCTGGCTAGAATGGCTGGGGACCCACGGAAAGTGAAATAACCTTTCTCCATGCCTGGGGTAAGCTCAGAGCCACTAATTGTACTGTTTCGAAATGCTTTGTTTTTGGTGTCCTTGGACACGTTTGGGGATAGAAAGGCTATTTAAACTCTAACAGCCTCTAATCTATGGTTTTGGGTTTATAAGCTGTCTCCTGTCAGTCTTAGCTTCTGGGGGCTGTCTTTGTGCCTTGATCTAGCACTCGCTCTCCACCCTCTTCACTTATGTTGACCCTGGAAACCAAATATTTCCCTCCTGCTAGAATTGTATCTAAAAGGCGAGTGAAATAGCTCTGGGGAGAGCCGGGGAAAGAGCTGTTGGATGGAACTTTAAAGAGGTCGGGAAGTTCTCTTCTGAATGTTGCTACAGATTTTGGCAGCTGGAAAGACTAAATCTTGGTTCCCAGCTGTTTACTGGATAGTTGAGGTTGCTAGCTTATGACTGCTTCTCTCTTTCCTCCACTGATATGCACATCTTCGCTCCCACCCTTGCCAATTTTGGAAGGGGAAGGAATGAATGAAAGTTTTCTCAGGGAAATTGAGAAGAAGGTGAATGAAAGAAAAAGCTGGGACTGAGGCAGGGGCTTCGATGATCTGTCAACCACTGTTCTTGAAACCTAAGATGTGCTGGGCCCCTCGGAAGATACGGCGGGATGATGGTGACCCTGCCTTCATGAAGCTTCATATTCTTTTGGGAGAGATAACTAATAGACCTCAGACCCTCAGCTGAAAGTGGTAGAGACGTTTTGCATTGAGGGTGTGTTCAGAGAGAGTGACTCGAGTCAGAAACGTGGAGCCAGCAGTGTGGGGCTTCAAATGGTATTTGAGTAGGGGGCCGTGCAGTCCAGTACACATGGGAGAGACCAGGTACCTTGGGAGGCCAAGGAGGAGGGTAAGTTGATGAAACCC
The DNA here is from genome assembly GCF_014108245.1 of Pipistrellus kuhlii. Lineage (NCBI taxonomy): Eukaryota > Metazoa > Chordata > Mammalia > Chiroptera > Vespertilionidae > Pipistrellus > Pipistrellus kuhlii. The sequence goes on along the minus strand of NW_023425573.1, from coordinate 48,635,815 downwards.
CAGTTAGGAAGTGGCAGCCGCTATGGGACATCTGGTAAGTCCCTTTCAAAGGCAGAACTGATGAGGGCTCCAGACTATAGTGTCTGTGTGCTTGGTTACAGTGTAGACTCTTGGGCTTTTCTTTAGTTTGGGGTGGTGCCCAAGAGTAGTCCAGGTCTTTCTGGTCCAGGTGGCAAAGGATAAGTAAGGCAAAGCTGATTAATTCCCCCACGAGAGACAGAAATGGGAAGGAGGCATCCAAGGTGGACAGCCTGGATTTTGTCCCTGGATTGCAGAGCAAATAGAGGGCAGGTGACTAAGAATTAGGGAATGTGGAAGCGAGTGCGAACTTAGCTCCTCAGCTGGAGAGTGTGTTCCCGCAGTCCTCACCCTTCACCCGGGGCACAGGCTCTCTTTCTTACCCGGTCACTGTCACATCGGAGAACGTCAGGATGCTAATTGGAATCAAGTTCGGGTTCAGCCCTCTTATGAGCCTTTGGTTTTATACCTAGGAAAACTCTGTGCTTTAGGCATTGTAACCCCAGGCAGAAATCCTATGACGAGTGTGTGCTTGGGCACATTTGGTGAATAAGAAAATGGGGATTGCCAAAACCGGTTTGGCTCAGTGGTAGAGCGTCAGTCTGTGGACTGAAGGGTCCCAGGTTTGATTCCGGTCAAGGGCATGTACATTGGTTGCGGGCACATCCCGGTAGGGGGTGTGCAAGAGGCAGCTGGTCGATGTTTCTCTCTCATCGATGTTTCTAGCTCTCTATCTCTCTCCCTTACTCCTCTCTGTAAAATATCAATAAAATATATTTTTTAAAAAAAAGAAAAAAAAAGAAAAGAAAATGGGGATCGCCAGTAAAACACACCCAGAAGCTGCTAGTGCTGTTACTAGAAGAATCAAGAGAAATCACAGTGGTAAATAGCTTAGTAGTTTCTTCACACGTGAAAGCCATCGTGTTACATCACTTCTCACATGGTCAACACTTGACCAAGGAATGTTCTTTACAGGTGAGTTTTGATACCTCTCCCCAACTCAACGATAGGGGCTAGCCAGCGCTCACTTAGGTAAAGAACAAGCCAGTCTGTCCCCAGTCCTGTCTTTTCCCTCTGTGGGGTGGGGGGTGGGGTGCACCCCCAGGCCTCAGTTTGCCCCAGCAATCTCACCGGCAGGTTGTTACTTCAATTTCTTCCAGCTCTTCTCTCAATCCTTTGTATTTCTCCCATCCTCCCAAGAGGAAAAGGAAACACCTAGGAATAGGTCAGGGGCTGTGCCTCAGAATCAGCGGGCCAGCCTTAAAGAGTACCAATATGCGGGCGCCATGCCCAGAGGTTCTGTTTCCGCTCTTCTGGGCACCAGGGCTTGTAAAGCTCCTCAGGAGATTCTGATGGGCGGTGAGGGCCGAAGAAACACCTCCGGTAGTTGACAGATGTAACAGTTCCAGGTACTCCCAGTACACCTGTCTCAAGGAAGTTCAAAGCCTCACGATTTGAAACGCACATTGATATTTTGAAATAATGCCTTTTGCCAGTGATGTCTCTAAACTATTGTGTTTTGGTTCCATAAAAATTCCTTCAGCAAGTGTATTTTGTCATCTTTTTGCATTTCCCCTGAGACTATTTTGTGGCCTAATGCTTCTTTTTCAACACTTCCTTGGGCCCACGTTTTGGATTGTGCACCGAAAAGGCCTTTGAACAGAGAAATGTCAAAATTAAAAGAGTAAAAAGTTCCATCTTTTTGCCAATTTAAAATAGATTCTGAAGGACAAAAAAAAAAAAAAAAAAAAAAAAAAAGGAAAATGCAAGGCACAGTCTCTCCCCTGCGTCCAGCCAGTGAGTGACCTAACTGTAGTTATAAGTAACTTCTCAAACACCCCCCAGAGTTCCTCTGGTCTGGTTGACCTCCCTGTCTCCTTTCTGTAATTACCGAATACAGCCCTTAAAACCCATGTAGGACCAAGCTCAGAATCTACGCTCTGTGATCTCATCCCCACAAAAACAGGCTGTGGGGACCGTCCTTCTTGCAGGAGCCGCCTCGCCTTGGGACCTCTGCAGGTCTGTAATTTATAGTGGTGCCTCTGCGGTCTTAGAGTCAGAAAGCACGCGTCCCCTGCCCTACCCGCGCCGCTGTAGGTGGAGAAGGGGCCAGAGAGAAAGCATGTGTGAATGTGACCTGTGACATCCACTGTGAAGGGCACGCTCCTCCGTGGGTCCTCTGGGGAGAGGGTCTGTCTGGCAGCGGGCATGCTGCGGCTGGACAGATGCCCTTTATACCGGTCTGTCCGTTGTGTAGTGCTGGGACAAATGAGGAGCCGCCTTTTCTGCTGAGCTGTGCTTTGCGGAAGGAGCTTGGCTGAGTGCTGCTGGCGGCAGCTGGGAGATGGATGATTCCCTCGCTGGCTGCCAGGGCCCTCAGCAAAGCGGCAGGTGATCCTCTTTTGTCAGCCAATAATAGGAGGACGCCTCAGATATGCGAGCTGCTATTCAGCAGGTGGTGCTGTCCTGCAGGCAATGCTTCCACACTGCCCGAGGGGTCAGTGAGCTGGCGAGGAAGGAGCCCGGGTGCTTGGAAGCCGGGGCTGCAGGCAGGACATGAGGCCTCTCGGAGGAAACGTCACACGTGGGACTCGGGGGACCACCTGGTTCGTGGCGCTGTCTCCTCTGCATTCTGCGTGACTGGGAGCTCTGCTGACCTGAGCTGGGGGGAGACGGAACCCGCCCCAGGGGTCACCTGGTCTCCTCCCAGAACAAAGCACCCTGCCCTCCTTCTCATCTTCGTTGGAAACACTGGTGGGTGAGGGGGTGTGGCATCGGGAGCTCCTCGTTAAACAGACTTAAAAGGGAGGGAAGGCCTCAGCCAGCGTTTGCGTGCACATACCTATTAGTGCTCCCGTGCCCTGCCAAAGGGGTTTGGTTGGCCCAAACCCAACTGCCCACGTTTTTTGTCCTTTTTGGCAATGGAGCCCAGCCGCGGACTCTGGTGAGGGCTGGGTTGTCTGTGAGTCTGAGTCCTTGGAAAGGAACTTGCCCCGGGATTGGTGGGACAGTGTGTTTCCCAGGGAAAGACTGAGTCAGTCATGGGAAACCTCTCGTTGGAATCCTTTAGTCAACACACACGATGGAGCCTCCGCCCCTACCTGGGCTCAGAGCAGGAGGAAGGCGTAGGGGACAGCCAGCCGGGGAGACCTGCGCTGGAGAAACGGGTAGGAGGGGAGGTCAAGGCAGGAGGAAGCAAACGCCGGAACACAGGTCCCAGCCAGGTGCTCTGCGTGCAGGGCGAGGACTGGTGGCACCTGAGCTGAGCCTGGGGGAGGGTCATGTCCAGAGTGGGAGGGAGGCGTTCAGGATGAGGGCACAGGGAGAGCTACAGCGGGACATTGCGGGGAGAGCGGGCGGTGTTTGGAGGTGGTGAGTGAGGAGAGCTGGACCTGTGAGCAGGGAGGCAGGAGATATGGGAAGGGAGAGTGTTAGAGGGCTTCTTATCTTAAACCTGAAACATTTCATTTCCTTATGTGCCGGCCTTTAACCCCACCAGCACCCCTTAAGAGAAACACCTGAGATGGTGGTGGAGGTCCGTGGGACCCTTCCGTGCCTTGCTCTAGGCACAGGGCTTTCAGGAAAGGTCCCCGGTCACCTTGAGCAGGTTTCAGAAGTTTTCTCGGGTTTGCCGGCCCGTCGCCCTGCTGTTGCCTTGGTGAACAGCCCGTGGATGGGCCGCTGTCTCTCTCCTCTCCACCGTGGCATCGTGGGGACTTGCAGGAGGTGGTCACCGGTGTTACACACTCTGTGCTGCGTGTCTCCCGTGTGAGTGTGCTGACGGGTTTTCTTTTCCCCAGGTTCCCAGCTCTCTGTGGCCGGCTTGTCCGGAGGAACTTGGCAGGAGCTCCAGGGAGACAGTGGCTCTCTGTCGCCAGCCAGCGGAGCCGGGGTGAGGCGAGGCGAGTGCACCCACAGACCGGCCCTTCCGAGGCACGCCGCTTTCTGAACACGGTGAGGGTTTTGAAGGTAAACCTGGTTTTTATTCATACGAATTTAAGGGCAATTTAAACAGCGTCTGAGGTACTACTATATGAAAGCCCTCTTTATACTATGGATGCTTCAATTCGTTCTTTTAAGACCTTTCTAATTTTACTTGGTCTCAATAGTGTCCGTCACAGTGCTTTCCCACCAAGAACAGGTGACGTGTGTTGAGTGAATGATTGGTATCTCTGCCTTACCAAGAAGCACAACTGATCCACGGCTGTCTTTTTTTTTTTTTTTTTTTTTTTTTTTTTTAATCATTATTCTCCCATTCCCCGTCCCCCCTTCCCCACAAGGAACTCGGTGAGGTTTGATTACCAGCCCCTCCTTAGCTCCCAGGACACAAACAAGGGGGCATTGACAACCCTCCTGACCGTCCTGCTCTCCCCCGTTGGCTTTTCAGGGCCACACCCATTACAGCGGGCACATTAGGATAAGGGGACCAGACGTCCCGCTTTTGGCAGGACAGTCTCGATTTTTAACAATTTGTCCCTTGTCCTGCGGCGTTTTAAAAAAGTCCCGATTTTTGGGCAAAAATCGGGACTTTTTTAAAAATGCTGCGGGACAAATTGTTTAAAATCGGGACTGTCCCGCCAAAAGCGGGACATCTGGTCACCTTACGTTATTCAGGGCAGCTGCTGGCCTTCTGCCGGTGGTTTTCCTATGCCGCAGCCCTGCCTCTCTGTTGCGAAAAAGAAGTACCTATTTCAAGGGGTCCAGTAAGACTGGGGGCTCCTAGTGGGTCATTTTTCTTGTATTCATCTTTCATTTGCATTCCCTGTCTCCAATGGGTAGAATGTAGTGGGGCTCAACCATTTCCTCCTTCCCCTACGGAGAGAGAGAGAGTTGGCTGAGAGCAGTCTCCAGCCCCAGCTTAAGCAGTGAGCACAGCGTGGAGGGCCGTCCTCCTGTACGCTCAGCTGCTCCCAGTCCAGGCAATGGGGTGGGAATCCGAGGACAGAATGGTTGACGGGGGCGGCCGAAAACTCCCTGGTCCATTTCTCGGAAATGGCTCCTCCACAGGAGGTGTGGGGGTCAATGTCAAAGCTGCTTCCCAACCTCGGAATTCTTGAGGCACCCGTGTGATACGCAGGTGCACGCTGCCATCTGTCTGGTGTGGCTTGCTAGCAGGGTTTCCTGTTCTGCACTCACCCCTCCTGCCAGGCCCTGTTCATCCATGAGGACAGAGCAGTCACACTGCTCCCCAGAACTTTGGGGGTGGTCCTTCGAAAGGCAAAGCTTCTCCCGCAGGAGCCTGGGGGTGGGGGGGGGCGGGGGGAGGCGGACATATCCGAATCTCCCCTGAGGCTTTAGAGCTGGGGATACGGAGACACGCCCAGGTGTGCCAGGTTGGAGTTTCAGGCGTGGAGTTTCAGGCTCCTCAGAAGATGCTGTGTGTAACTCCTTGAAAAATATTTGTATGTGGAATAGACTTTAAAAAAACACAACACAAAAAGCAAAAACCTCTTTCTTAGTCTGAGCAGATGTTTGGGGTGGGGGGAGGGGATTATTTTCGAACTCTCCTAACTAGTTTCACCGGTTTATACTGCCAACCCAAACATTCCCTTGTGCCACAATTTGCATCGCAGAAACCATTTTGTAACTTTAATTTAAAATTGCCTGTGACAACACTTTCTACAGTTGTAAGTGTACAAGGACATTGAAGAACAATTTACTATATTTAACAGGAGCTTAGGTTTATTTAGAAATCCAGGTGGGACTCTGCTCGCATGGAATTTTACCAAAGTATGCATAGATTTGCATACTGAAGCCAAAGCCTCTTGACCTGTGGTAACGCAGTTCTGAAAGTAACATTGAAATAGCAATTTAAGTGTATTGCCCTTTAGAGATTTTTTTTGAACAGGACATTTTTTTAGTAAGTTATACTTTTTTTTTTCTTCTCCAGTTTTTTGGGTGGCAGAGAGTTAGCTAATTTTTTTTCCTCCTTCCCTGGGACCAACTTTAAGTAGGTAGGAGCTTACTAGGAAAGATAATTTTTAAATGGCTTTTGTGGTTTTTAACTAAATCCCTTTCTACGAAAGAAAATCTTACAGCCCGTTCTTGGGTGAGGTTTTAATAATATGATGCGCTTAATGAAAATGGGGAGTTTCTATTTTGAAATCACAGGATTTTGCCGTTGAGAAGGGACCTTACAGAAGACCTATCATCTGGTTTCCATGGCCGCAGCACCATGGAAACTGCTCTTGTGAAGGTTGCATTTGGCCTCTGATAGGACTCTTAACATGACTTTTCTGTAGCACTCCTCATTTGCAACTTTCTCCTCTGGGTTCCTGTGCACCATTCTTTTTTTTTCTTTTTCTTAATATATTTTATTGATTTTTTGCAGAGAGGAAGAGAGAGCAATAGAGAGTTAGAAACATCGTTGAGAGAGAAATATCGATCAACTGCCTCTGCACCCCCCCCACTGGGGATGTGCCCACAACCAAGGTACATGCCCTTGACTGGAATCGAACCCAGGACCTTTCAGTCCGAAGGCCAATGCTCTATCCACTGAGCCAAACCGGTTTTGGCCCTGTGCATCATTCTTGACTGCTTTTCTTTTCATTTCTTCCTAGGTCCTGCTATGTCTGCCTTTAAATATTCCTGGGCTTTCATCCTTGGTGGTTTTCTTTAGTCTGCTCAGCCTCTTTGGGGAGACCTCAGAGCTCCCATGACTTCAACTACCACCCACATGTTAATGGCCCTCAAGTCTCTCTTCGGTTCACCCTCATCTCAAGCAGTCTTATAGGCATTTCTAATTGGATGACTCATATGTTCTCTTAACTTGTGATATCCAAACTGAACTAATTTATCTTCTAATTATTGCCTGCCTCCTGACCCTCTAACCCTCCCCCCCCTCTCCAAGTCCCCTCACTCCCTTCCTTCTGTCTGCTTTCCCACTTTGGTCATTGGCACTATTCAAGCCAGAAGTGTGACTCATCCTTCACCCTCCCCCAGACAGCCCCATATTTTAATTGGCCATGCAGGCCTATCATTTTAATGCTCTAAACAAGAGGGGGAAAGGCCATTCCACTGACATTTTGTTATTATGGGCTTTAGAGTTTGTACTTGGGCCTATATCAGCAGCTCTAATAACATGAGACACTTTTGACTATTTAGTATATATTTCATGCTAAGCATAGTCTCAGGTACTTCTCAGGAGTTTATCTCTAATTTTCACAACGATTCTGTGGTATATCATCTCTGTTATAAATGAGGACTCTAAGATTCACAGAGATTAAGTTACAGCCCAGCATCAAAGGGTATGTAAAACACAGTGGAGTTAGGATCTGAGGATTTTAAACCTATGGGCTGGTCTGCCTGACTCCAAAGCCTTCGCCATCAGGAACTGCGTTGTTCTAGACAGGTGAGTAGGTTGACTCTGTTGAGGGCAGGAACTGAGTCTTATTCATATGGATAGTGTGTCACACTGCATTTTTCTTCTCACTTAGGAGGTGCTAACGACAAGACTCTTAAAGGCAAAGCCATGGTCCATGTCTTCATCGGGTTCCATCCCTGGTTCTATTAGCTGAGAGTTAGCTGTGCTGTTTGAGATAAGGATGGTGGGACCATGCTGTCGTGTCCTCAGAGGGGTTTTTATGAGAACCAGAAGGGGTGGCATAAGGGAAAGTGCCTTAAAATTCAGGGATATCTTTGGAAGTTCTTTTTCATTTGGAAGTCAGTAGTTGGCCCACTCAGTTGTGCCTCTCTAAAAGGTGGCCCTGTGTTTTGTTTCCTCCTAGTTCTCTCCTTATGTCCATCCCGAGAAGAAAACACGTGGCTTTCCTTCCTAGTTCTCTCCTTGACATCCTAGTGTGGTAACAAAGTGTGTCTGAGGAGAGGGTCCCCTTTAATGAATACACAAAACCAAATAGTCATTGTGGAATTTAGAAATCATTTAACCATCCTGCGTCTTGATTTTTATTATTTTTTTACGGAATTGCCCTATAAGGTTTGGAGTAATGTGTATTTCATAGGTTTGTTTTAACTGCAAAGTGACAGAGATCATGTAGCTGATGATGGCAGGTCCTTGGTGAGGAGTAGCTTTTACTGCCCACATTTAGTTATTGCAGGCCTACACTCTCAGATGCTAAAAGGCTTAAGCCAGCCTCTGAAGACAGGATTCAGGAGGAACTCCCATGTGATGAGAAGGGAGGGAGGGGGATCTGAAGGAGGAGCAGGGATCCTGAGGAGCGGCATCATCATCATTATCATCAGCTGGTTCTTGTGAGAAATATAAAGTCTCCATCTCACACCTGAAACTCAGACACTTAAGCCCTACAGGTGACGTTGATACACCCTATCTGGGCTGAAGTTCGAGAAACCAGGCCGCGGGCTTTGGAGCCGTCCCATGGAATAGTGAGGGCCTTCCAGGAGGGTGGGAGGGGGTGGAGAGGAGATGGATTTGGTGATGGATTTAGTAGCTCGATTGACATTTATCAGACAAGGACGGAGGCCGTGAGGATATAGAGGCCTTGAGTCTGGTGGCACACAGGCTGGTGATTGGGTTTTGGGGGAAGAGCAAGATGAGCTTAGTTTTGGACATGTTGAGCTTGTGGTGCCGGGATTGATGCCAGCAAGCTGGGAATAAGTGCTGTCACAGCAGCACAGGCAAAACAACAGGGAAGCAGATCTTTGAGCTGCCTCATAGAAAAGCGGTAGAGGGAAAAGAGAGCCAAGATCAGTTGGTTTGGAATTGGGTATGTGAGCTTATGGCGCCCAGTTTCTCTTTCAGAAGGCTAGGAATAAATGTTAGGAATACATGGTGATACAGTTTTAAATAAAACCAAATGATCACAGTAGCGTTGGAGTTTTGTCATGCTGCTGTCCTTAGGCCCCATGCTTGCGCAGCAGAAGCTGGTCTTAGACGTCATTTCATCTTGGGAGCCAAGGTCAGCGTGCCAAGAGTTCTAGTGTCTTTCTTCAAGAGAGGAAGTGGAGTGCAGTGGCCAGGGTGCAGGTGGCTAGGGCAGGCTGCTGGGTTTCTTTGAGTCTCAGTTTCTTGACCTCTGTCAGTTCCTACCCGCTTCAGTGCCTGCTGCAGGGTCATTTGTCTCCACCTCTATTGGTCCTTTCATGGTGGTTTGTTGGGATGGTGGAGTCAATTTAAGCCTTCGGTTTGTAGCAGATTTACAGCATTAAGAGGAGGTAATTTTCAGAAGTCATAATATAACTCTGAGTTAGAAATGAAATGTCTTTGTGGTTATCAGTCCATTGCAATATGGGCTTCTTAGGTTTGTTAGAAGGCAGAAAGGAGTTGGCTTTGCAAGTTTGAGTGCATAAAAACAAAGACCAGATCTTTAAAAAATTGTATTTTTATATCCAGCTTTGATGCAGACTCACCCTGTTGTACTGGAAAGATGTTACACTGAGACCATGAAAACAGTACATCTGTGCGACATCTTCATTAGAGCTCAAACAACTTCACATCCTTTTGTTTCTGATTCAAAGGCATTCAAGAAACATGTGTTCCTGTTTCCCACTGGGTTTTAATGGAGTTTACCCTCCTCCCCGCCTTAAACGGAGGCATGTGGACCACACACCCATCGTTAGGAAATAGCTTGGTAACTGTGCTGCATGTGTGTGTACAAGAACCCTTCTCGGTTTGGAGACTGCAGCTTCCGAAACTCACCACTCCGCCACCCCACCCCCATCCTGGAAGAGAAGTGGCCTGTGTGCACTTGTCTGTGCACGTGAGGTTTCTGTGCCGCCTCACAATGCCCATTCTGTTCCTCAGGGCTGAGCCGTGCCTCATGCCGTCCGTGTGTGTTAAGAGAAGTGGTGACAGAGTCCATGATCAAAGGTTTCACTGCAGACTTAACTAAGGACTTTAATTGAGCCTTTCACTGGGTTTTGCATCTGATGTCCGTACATGGCCTGTCACATAACTTCTGGTGTAAAGCTTGCATGTCATAGGTTTGATTAAAATTCTGTGGGACTCCTAAAAAAAAAAAAATGACATCTGTAACCCAATGCCTAGGCATTATGAGCCTGTAATTGAACATTTAGCAGAAGTGCTTTTGGCTGCTGGGCCAGGCTTGGATGCCTTCAGGTGAGTGCAGAGCGACCTTCCCAGCTTTTTGAGAACCACACAAGGCTCATATCTTTCTGGGAAGTTTGGCTGCTGCCACAGCTGAGACAATGAGCCAGACTTAGGTCATTTTATGAGTCTAGAAAAAGGCTTATGCTCTTGCAGCTGTTGTTGTAGGCCCTAACCGTGAAAACAAAACCCGTCTCGGTTACCCAGGGTCCATGGGAAATTGGCAACAGCCCAACCTAAGTTCATGTATTTTGGACTTTGAATTATATTTATAAATCAGGGCATCCCCGGATTTAGGGCAGGCAGCTGGGAAACGGCCTGACTGTACAGGGGGCAGTGGGGGGCGGGTATCCAAGTAAGCCTTGGATACCACCCTCGTTAGGAAAGTCTGATCCAAGTAACTGCTCAATCTTAAATGTTTTTAAAATAGATGTAAGGAGAGCATCCAAGAAAGCAGCAAAACCAATATAAAGTATACCTGTCCCAAATATTTAACCTGGCGTTCCTGTTTGTGTATATTGTCTCCCTGTGAATTTCCACAGGTCTTTCTCCTTCAATACCGGGCTCATTACTGTCGGTGAGTTTGTAGTTGGCGATGATGAGCTTTCTGGTTAAATAGAGCTTTTACAGACTACTCTGAAAACTGATCAGAGGGCTTGGCCTTGGCTTGCTAGGAGTGGTGCATATGTGGAATACTCAATCCTGCTAATGTTTGCCGATCAGTAGATTACTGTTCAGTGCTCTGAATGTCAGTGGTTCTGTGAAGGGGATAAAACTGAGCTACTGTTTCTTTAGAAGCATGAGTTATTAGCTGAACTCTTGGCAAGTCTGAGTAATTGTTCCAGGGAGTCTGACACTGATTCTCTGGGTCAGGGGCCCTCTCCCTGCGGTCCATTGATGGACGTCATTGGATGGATGTGAATTTGGATGGGTGGAAAAGATTTTACATCTTCATTTTCACTAACTTCTCACCAAAATGTGGCTTTTGCTTCAATGCTGAAAGTGGGCAGCAAATCATGTACTAGCAGTAGCACCTGGGGCTTTGGCACACAGAAGTGAGATTTTTGTATCACATTATTGGAGGTGGTTTAAGCTATCACGTATGCCTATCACTGCCTAGTAAACTACGGCAGCTGCATCTTATATTTTGTGCATTAGGAAGCACACATTACTGTTATCACAGATTTGCTTTTTAAATAGTATTTTGATATTTGTGTTTCAATATAATTGATTTTTTTTTTGTATTCATATTTTTATTGTCAATCATTTCTAAACATTCTGACTAGAGAGTCTAGGTTGCTGAAGCAATTCATGGCACTTAAAAGATTGTAAACTCTTGCTTTGGATGGCACCCTTGTATCTTTGTCATCATACTTTGAGACTGGGTTTGTTAATATTAAAAAATAAAGTCTTAGCATACTTAGCTTTTGTTTCCTGGGATAACTTGTCTTTGAGTTTTATCATCTGGAGCTCTGATATCCCCACTTTGGGGCTATTAGAGTGAATGAAAAAATAAAGCCACTGTCCATTCCCATGTGATCTTCCTCATAGGCCCTGGTGGCGGTCCCCTTTAACACTGCTTACGGCCACCAAACGTGTATGGCCGGGAATTGTTTCCCTTACAAACTTGGAGAAAAATACAGCGATGTGGGCATTACTTGCTTTAGCTATGTGAAGAGAGGATGCTGTGTGGCTTGTATGAATTTGATTCAGCTCTTCACAGTAGGCATACCCTAATTTATATGTAAATTTTTATGTCTAAGATTAAAACTTTATTATATTGATTGTGTAAAACTACCCAGAGAAAGAAAGTTTGGGCACCAGGCCATTCCTTGCCCCATCCCATCACCTTTTGACAAGCTTCATGAAATTCATTCAGTGAGAAATGGGCAGCAGAGGGCAGTTTTTGAGCTCCTCTTGAATAACTTAGTTTCTACCTTCTGGGTAACTGTTAGGATTAGGGGAAGCATTGCTCATGTGAGACACAGATCTCTGCCCCAAATGATCTTCCCCGTGGGCAGTATGGCACATCTCCCAGTGTCCTGGCTGTGGGCTCAGGAAGGGCTTGCTCATTCTAGAATGTATTTTGTTCCATGGGGCCTCCAGGCCACACACTGACCACCGTATAGTTTGAAAGAACTCAGGTAGGTTGTATGCCTAGGAGAACTTAAGAAACTGAGTAGCAGGTATCTCTCAGTAGAAGTAAATTCTCTTTTTAAAGATAGATTTGAAGCATGGATGCTGTTCAGTGATAGTGTATGTGTGTCCAAAGATGATTTTTCCCACCTATGTGGAAGTTTTGTCTGTGATCACTTCACCAGGCCCCTTGGAGCTAGTCTCTTTCATTTTATTAAAAAAAAAAAAAAAAAAAAAAGGAGGCATGGGATAGGGATTGCAGGGTTAGGCTCTGGAGCCAGACTGCCTAGATGGGCACCCCAGGCTCTGTCCCTATGACCCTGGGCATGTCACTAGCCCCTCTGTGACTTTGTAGAATGGAGATATTTATAATACTGTACCTTCTGCAGAGGGTGTGTGTAAGGATTAAATGACTATATCCTATATAATAAAGAGCTAATATGCAAATTGACCCTCACACCCTCACAAAAGGTGGCCGCCCCCATGTGGTCAAAGATGGCTAGCGGGGGAGGGTAATTGTGGGTGACCAGACCAGCAGGGGAGGGCAGTTAGGGGTGACCAGGTCAGCAGGGGAGGGCAGTTGGGGGTGACCAGGCCAGCAGGGGAGGGCAGTTGGGGGCAATTGGGCCAGCAGGGGAGCAGGTAGGCATCGATCAGGCTGGCAGGCAGGTGAGTTGTTGGGAGCCAGCAGTCCTGGATTGTGAGAGGGATGTCCCAGATTAGAGAGGGTGCTGACTAGGCTGAGAGAACCAGCCCCCCGGCCTCCCCCCCTCCCCCAGTGCACAAATTTCATGCACTGAGCCTCTAGTATACATATTCCCTGAGTGGCCAGATTATTATGACCACCTAACCTTTGTAGGCAAATTAGCCGTATACTGCATCATATGAGGTATGGAAGCCAAAGGCCTGCTCGAACACCTTTGCTGTCTGCAATTACCAAGATAAAACATCTCCAATCTGCACAGAAACGCAAGGATTCGACAGTCGAGCATTGGAAAAAAATCATGTGGTCCAATAAATCACATTTCCAGATGGCAGAGTGAGAATTTTGCAGAAATAGCATGAAAACATGCACTCCACATGTATGAGTACAACCTTTCCAGCTAGTGGGAGGCAGTGTTATGGTTTGGGACATGCTTTCCTGGCATGATTTGTGCCCTTTAATTCGAGTGGAACAACCTCTGAATAGCACAACATACCTAAGTATCGTTGCTGATCAAGTTCATCCTATCATGTTGATGGTGTATCCCAATGGAGATGGCTTCTTCCAACAAGACAGTGTACCATGCCATGGTGCTCATATTGTGCAGGCATGGTTTCAAAAACACGAGGGAGACTTTACCTTGCTTAGGTGGCCCCCACAATCACCAGATCTCAATCCAATCGAGCATTTGTGGGATGAAGTTAAAACAGCCACAACCATCAAATCTCACAGAACTGGACAGTGCTATTCGTCAGGCATGGTGTCTGATTCCTCGCATCACCTTTCAACTTCTTGTGGAGTCAGTGCCAAGAAGAATCGCCGCAGTATTGAAGGCACAAGGTGGCTCAACGAAGTACTGATGGGGTGGTCCTAATAATCTGGCCACACAGTGTAATGCCTGGAATATAGTCAGTAGTAAGTTAAGTGATGGTGGCCACACATTAGAATCACCTGGGGAGATAAAACAAAAAGCTCACATGGGTATGGAGAACTCCCATCCTAGTGGAATCAGGGCCTGGGGAGGCTGTAACCTGTTCACAGCACCGTGGGGAATCACTGACAGCAGTGGAGGAAGGTTTGATGTCTTGCATTCGGGCTTTAAGTGAAAGATCCGTCTGCCAGCCACATAAGGAGGAGATCTGTCGGTAATGAATAGCTACCTTTCACCAGGCATCTTTGAAGTCGTCTGACCTTTTTCACTTTGAGGCCAGATGCAGTGCAATTTGAAAAATTTAATTTCTTCAGATTTATAATACCAGACTTCATTCAGCTGACACTGATTGACCGAGTGGCTTTTAGCACTTTCTGAAAAACGGACTTTCTGACATGTCCTCAAGGTCTCTTCTCCTTTCAGTCGAAAGGCCTCTCGCCGGGCCATAGATTCCTCCAGGGCTCTTTTTCAACTGTGGTGATGGCTTACCTGCTCCTGTAATTACAGTGGTTTTATGAGCAAGAAATAAAGTTTCTTCCTTAAAATATAACACTGACAGGGGGAAGAGATCTGAAATTGTCCAGTCAAGCAGCAAAGGGAGCAGTGTTCCCATTAGCAGCATCTGTAGAAGGCAAAGCCGCTTGACCAAAGCCATTTTTTGGTAAATTTTTTTATTGATCAAGGTATCACATAATTGTTCTCATCCCCCTATTCCCATTCCAAACCTCTCCCCACGTATGCCCCCACCCCCCTGTTGTCCGTGACTACTGGTTAGGCTTATATGCATGCATACAAGTCCTTTGGTTGATCTCTCCCCTTTTCCCCACCCTCCCCTAACCTTCCCTCTGAGGTTTGACAGTCTGATCGATGCTTCCCTGTCTCTGGGTCTGTTTTTGTTTATCAGTTTATGTTGTTCATTATTCCCCCTAGATGCATGAGGTCATATGATATAAGAAATACACTCATAAGAACCGAAAATGAGACAAGCCATAATGGTTATGCTGAGAGGCAAACGAATCAGTCTGTAGTGAGTTTCTTTCTGGGCCAACAGTTCTTTTGAGTCTCAATTTCAATGTCAGACAGTTCCTTATGTGTACATGTCAGCAATGATATTTCAGTTCTGGATGGTGGACAAATGGTGGTGATGCAGGTCCAACCCTCTTTGGTTTGGTCCTGGACAACCTGCAGTGATGCACAGCTGTTGTCTGCTAGTATGGCGAGGCATTATCACTGTCTTCCATCTCTGAACTGTTTCTCTTCTGTCTTCATGGCTGGAGTAATGCTGTCAATTCCTCTCTATTGCAGGAATCCACATGGTCTTGGAATTGTTTTCTGAAAAATACTCTCGACCAAAAGTTAATAAAGGAATATTTTCTATAAATTTGACTTGGGATCCTTTTTCATTTTTTTGCCCAAATGATTTTCCTTTGGCTTGTTTTGACACCATGTGTGTTTTTCATGGGTTAAAGCCTCCTCCTACATCCATTTGGGGACTTATAATTGTAACACAGCAAGAAAGTGGTCAGTGTGAGTTAGAAATCAGAGCTCTGTTGTATGATACAAGTGGAAAATTCAACAGGAAGGGGAAGGGAAAAGAGAAGAGCAGATCACCAAGTGTGGTGGTTATGGAGCTCAGAGCCATAATGAAGGTTGGGACTTGGGTCTCCAGTTGTTGTAAATGTTACGCTGAGGAGCACCCTGGGGCCCTCATCATGCCCTCCACAGAGCTCTGCGGGAGAGGATGGGACCACATTCAAAGACTGTGGTTCATCTTCAAACCGAAGTGGCTCTCCATGAGCTTTCGGCCTTATGGCTCCCAAGGCCCAGAGTTGACGTTGGCTTTCTCTGAGCTTTCCTTGGCTGGATCCATAACAGCCGCACTGTCACCTCCATGCAAAAGCCACCCTGTCTTTGAGGCTAGTATTCTGTGCTTTCTTGCTTTCATCTCTCTGGTCATCACCTCCCCCAGATTCTTCAAGGTACTTTCAAGCCAGCCTGTGGTTCAAGTTCCAGCTCCTCCTTTATTCATTGTGTGACCTTGGGAGAGTTGTCAATCTCTCTAAACTTCTCTTATTTATGAAAAGAAAAGAGTATTTTATAGATGATATTTTGAGGATAAAATGAGATTATATATGTATGTAAAATTCTTCATCTTACCTGGCATGTAAACAAACTCTAGTTAAGAGGATAGTGGTTGATATCCCAAATCCTGCCTCCTGCATTAACATCTGAATGAACCTTCCCCAATCAAGAATAAAATTTCTTAACTTCTTTGCTTCCAACAACCCTCACTTGAGGACATTCTACTTTACCAAACCATGGTATTAGCTATCATGTGGACTTTGTCATTTTCCGGAATTGTCCCACATCCAAAATTCTAAAGTTCATTAAAAAGGACCAGACTTTTTCATCCACTTACCCTGACTGTGTTTGCTCTTTGATGTCTTTAGGATATTCTCTCTGTTCTCTGTCATACCTCTGAAAGGCCTTGCTCTCTTCCTGTTCAGCTTTGATTCCTTGTGCTATTCATCATGTATAAGCCACATAATTTTGACCATAAACTTGAAAATTAGTACTTGGTACCAGAAGAATTCTTAACCTATTAGGTTAAGACTAATAGGTCCAACCCATTGTAGGAGAGAATTGCCATTGGTTTTGATTTCCCTTTCATAACAACCCTGCTACTCATTCATTTAAAGTTTGTTTGTTTATTTATTTATTTTAGTGTTTGTTGTATCTTATAAGGTGCTTTGCTACGTGCCATAGGGATTTATAGAGTCCAACATTTTTCTCTGATTCTAATTGGTAACCATGTATTAGTACAAAGTGGAATGTGGTATTAAAGACACCTCTTGACTACCGTGGCCTGTGAAGGCTTTATGGAGAAGGCAGTATTAGAGGTTGGTTTGCCAAATTCCTTCACAATATACAAAAAGGGCTCTTGTAGCCAGAAGGAAGTATATTCTTCATATTTTTCTCCAAAAGTGAAATTTCCTTTTGCCAGATAGTATTTCAAAATGAGAAATTCTCTAAACAAAGTTGGGTATAGTCATTTTCCAGCAACTTGAAAGACCAATTTAGGGGAGTCAGATATTTCTTTTAATCCTTGTCTAAGGATATGTTTAATTGAGTTTTAGAGAGAGAGAGAGGAAGGGAGAGAGAAAAAGTGAGAAACATTGATGTGAGAGGGAAACATCAGTTATCTCCCGTTCGTGCCTTGACTTGGGGATTGAACCTGAAACTTAGGAATGTGCCCTGACTGGGAATCAAACCCTCAACCTTTTGGTGTACAAGGCGATGCTCCAACCAACTGAACCACCTGGCCAGGCCATGAGTCAGATATTTTAAAACACTTTTCCTAAAAGAATTTGTGTATCTGCCTACAGAATATCTTAAATGTTGGTTAAAAGTGGTTTTAATCTAATAGGAAGTTTCCACTTAATTTTGTACATCAGAACTTAAACATTTGAGTACAGATTTCTTGTCCCAAATAGTGTTAAATTTACATCACTTGTGACTGTCAATTGACTATGCTTTTAATAACTCACATTCACATCTGAAGTCGTTTTGCCTCAGGCAAACCTAACTGTAAAGAAAAGAACCGTAGAATGAGAGGTACAATTTGTAAAATGGGTTTGAATAAAGACCAAATGGTTGGGCCTAAGTGTCTTAGGGAATAAATTATAACCTAAAGATACCATATTTCCCAACTATGCAAGTTAAGCCAAACCAAAGGCTGATTCTTTACTTATTACCACGATTGCTTTCTGGTTGCTTGAAATATAGTCCACTCCCCTCTCCCACAGCTTTTCTGGACAAAGCAGCTGAATCCTAGAGAAAGTCAGTGACCGGTTCCCAGTCACAATGCTAAGACCAGCCTATTGGACTGGGTCTGTTGATTCCTAGGCTTTTTTCACCATAAGGGAAAAAATGTGAGCAAGACCTCCTGGAATTTCAAGTATTCATCAAGAGCTGGTTTTTCCCAGCCTCATGGGATCGCTTAAAAGAATGTTGAGATATGGCTCTTGCTTTCAGGAAGCTTCTAGAATGCAGTTTCCCGTGAATTTCCACCCACCAGCCAGTGCTCCCTTTGACAGCCTCCCTCCCCTGCTTCCCAATGTGATCTCTATTCTGCTTTGTTTTCTATTATTTGCTCTTTTCTGTATTATTTATCTTGTAGTTTGCTTCAACCACCACTGTCAACACCCATTTCCTTTCTTTTGATAAACACTAAAGGTTGCTAATGCAAAGAAAAGTTCTGAAGGTACTGTAGATACAAAAGACGAGACTATTTAGATGTCTCATACTTTACTTACTATGTTGAGGGGAAAAAATGTCAAGTCCCTAAAATTGAGGATGTTTTTGATGCCTCTTCCTTCTCTGAAATATATATATATATATTTCTTTTTATTTTCTTTAAAACTATAGTTTTATATATAGTTTTAAAGAACTATTTTTGCTTAGTGGATAGAGTGTCAGTTTGGCTTAGTGGATAGTGTGTCAGCCTGTGGACCAAAGGGTCCTGGGTTTGATCCTGGTCAAGGGCACGTATCTGGCCGGTAGGCTCAATCCTCTGTCCTGGTAGAGCTGACTTCAGAAGATAACCAATTGATGTCTCTCTCACATAGATGGTTTTCTCTCTCTCTGTCTCTCATCCTCCCTTTTTACTCTTTCTAAAAAAGAAGAAAAATATTTGGATGATGATTAGCAACAACAAAAATTATGTACATCTTAGTTCCCAATGTTTTCACTTGTAAATATTGCTCCTCTGGCTTTGATTTGTTTTGGACAAAACAACAGAGACCCTTCAGAGACAGCTGTGCTCCGAGGTCAGATGGATAGTTGGGTGGGAGAAGCTCTTTCAACTGGAGTGTGCAAAAAGGAAGTGTTTATTCAGGATATCTGGTTAAGAAGATTTTACTCTTACCGTGAGATTTTAAGGTTGATTCAGGTGTGGAAATGAAGGGATTTTACAAAAGGCAGCATGTTCCTCCTTCATATCCCATTGCCTGATGTCACATGGATTTAACCGAGGTTTCTTGCATTCCTTGTGAATGAGAATATATAGGAATGTTCTTAGTAACTTGTAAACTTCGATAAGTGTTGCTTAATTGCTTGATTTGGAAGAAATCTCTCATCTGTATTTATTGCAGCCTCGTTAAATCTGCCAACAAATACAGAGAACAGAGTGGGTGCAAAGCCTGTGTTATGGCTTCTGTTTGTATCTATTAACCAGTAAACATAGACCTTACCCTCAGCTCAGAGATTCAACTTGGAATTGTATAATCAGGCAGGATGGCAGTCCAGAAGAGGAACATTTTTAATTCTTTCGCTAGTTTGTGGTTTTAGACAAGTTGGTCATGGCTACAATAACTGCCATTATCATTACTTATGGAATAGAGTTTGGCTTGTATTGAATTCATCCCACTGTTTTATTGAGGCTTATTCTTATTATATTTTATATACCATGGGAATCACTGTGTAGAATGCTAACATAGGCACCTGGGAACATTGTGCCTATCCCCGAAGACTTGATGCATTAAAGAAGAAACCAAGAAGGAAAAGTAAGCTTGATAGTTGATTTAGCTTCTGGGGCTTTTAAAAGGAAGACTCTGTGGCATTTGGAAAAGTTAGATGTTGCATGATAATAGAGAAATAAGGAAATGTGTATGACTTCAGATTATTGGTCTTCAAGGGGTAATAGCATGTCCTCACATTTTTATTTTATTAATAAATATTTTATTAATAATAAAATTATCTCCCATTAGTTAGTTTCAGTTGCTGGGACCTAGAGGCTGGTCGTTCCACTCTTTCTCAAAAGAGTATAACTTACAGAAATGACAGCTGAGGTTCGATTTTTTTCCCCCCCAAATACTTTATGTATTCAAATCCAGTCATATATTTCTATTACTTGCTAACCTAGAAACTAAGGTTTTATGGGGAGAAATGGAGGGATTCTATTTGGCCAGCATTTATTTGAGGCGAGCCTGTGTATTTTGGTCCATACTATAAAGTGAAAAAGGACACTATTTTTTATGTTTTATCCTATAATGCTTGTCTGTAAGTGCTTCCTGATCCCATTATTATCCCCAGGCAGCAACTCGATAGCTTCTGGCCACTCCTTTTCTGAGTGTTGGGCTTGTCATTTAGTCAGTTGGGTCTGGAAGACTGGGTCTGGAAGGCTGGTTTGCATCATTTCTATGTGGCTGACTTCTGTGGCAGGACATTGTTCTCCTTTTTTTAGGGGAAAATGATAGTGGTTGATGTTGTGTGGAAGGGGGATGTGTGTGATGATGCCGAAGGTGTCATTCAGGGAGAGCCTGCCTGCTGCCTTCGTGACTGCTTCATGGTGGCATTTCCATTCAGGAACCCACCACTGCCCTCCTTTCAGAATTCATACGGGGGTCAGAAACTCAATATTCTCCATTCGGTGATACTTTGCAAAGTGACTTGCTTTAACAGAACTCACTTGAGCTTTTGTTTAAAGTCAGGACATCCACTTATTTATTTCCAGAATGTCTGCCATCAGGCCAGGCATTTGTGTGGGGTTGACTGGAGCAGCCCACTCCCCACTGTTGTTAGGCTGGCAAAGGAGCCAAACCAGGAGGCGCTTCTCAGTGAAAACAGTATCGGGGAAAGGAGCAAGGTTTCATAGCACTGGGCTCTGCAAGCCTGATGGTCCCCTTCTAGAATCGGATGTTGGGGGGGGGGTGGGTGTTTATAAGTACATAGTGTGTGTTTATAAGTGTCCATTGGGCTTCTGTGGACTCTATACCACCAATGCCGGCCCCTCCAGCCCATTACTATAGTTGCTCTCTCTGATCCCACACTCCTTCCAGATGGGCACAGTCTGTAGGAACGTACATTGATGAAATCAAGTTTAGTTATGTCATTGGGACTCCTGGTGACTTTACATAGCTCCACTCCGATCTGTGTCTATTTTAGAATTTAGCTCACTGGGAATAGTCTTATTTTTTCCCTTCCAGGTGTGTGTAGGTAGGGGTTGCTTACTTTTATATTCAAGTATAATCATTTGGTGTCTCCAGGTCATAGTTTGAATAGGTTTTGAATATACATTTAAGTTCTTTCCCTTGACTTGCTATTTATGGAGGAAAGCAGGAGCTGGAAAAAAAAAATTGCAGCAAATATTTGATAGCCTCATTCACTTTACTCAAGACCACTGACGTGGAAGATGTGACTGTGCTAAAAACAGCTGAGCTCCCCAACAATGGGCATACACGGTGCCTGGGAGGAGCTGCCCAGGTCAGCGTCTACCAGTCCTGCCCTGTGGTAGCTATTTCCAAGTGGCACGATGGATGAAGCTGTGGATTGGTGCCAACTGGGTGATTAATCAGGATTACTCTGGAACAGTTCAAAAGGGGCTTTGGACGAGCTCTTCAAGGTTTTTCTTTGTTTTATTTGTAAAGTGTGTAGTCTTTGCTAAATGACAAACCTTGAATGTTGATTGACTTATTTGGAGAAAAAAATGTCTGTGCTTACTAGGCATCTCTTTATTTCATTTTGCCTGGTACTCTTTTATATGACGCATGCCACTCTGTTTCTTTCTTTTTTTTTTAAAATATATTTTTTTGATTTTTTTACAGAGAGGAAGGGAGAAGGAGAGAGAGCTAGAAACATCAATGAGAGAGAATCATCGACCAGCTGCCTCCTGCACCACCCCTACCGGGGATGTGCCCCCAACCAATGTACATGCTCTTGACCGAACCGGGAACCTTTCAGTCCGCAGACCGACGCTCTATCCACTGAGCCAAACCGGTTTCAGCTGCTCTGTTTCTTTCAAGTGTGGCTGTCAGGAGAAATCTGTCTCGGTTGAACACACCGAGTCCTCTTCCAGATTCAGTGTTGGCCCTTTAGGCGGAGTCGTTTTTCCCCTGGGTTCACTCAAAGTAGCCTTAAAACAAAACAAAACAAAACATATTTTTATTGATTTCAGAGAGGAAGGGAGAGGGAGAGAGAAATAGAAACATCAGCGATGAGAGAGAATCATTAATTGGGTGCCTCCTGCACGCCCCCTACTAGGGGTTGAGTTCACAACCTGAGCATGTGCCCTGGCCAGGAATTGAACTGTGACCTTCCTGGCTCATAGGTCAAAGCTCAACCACTGAGCCATGCCTGGCTGGGCTCAAAGTAGCATTTTTAAAGAAAGTTGGGCTCTAAGCCATGCCCCCTTTATGTGTAAAGACTTGTTGGGAAAATGATTTAACTCCAAAACATTTTAGTATCACTTTCTCAAATTCTGCTGAAGTTATGATCTCCCTCGTATTTCTGAGGTTTGTTTGCTTGTTGAATATTTTGTTTGTTTGTTTGATTGATTGCTGTTGCCCAAAGCCTTCATTGCTTGGAGAAGAGAGTTGGGTCCATAGGAAGAAGGAGGACCCTCGCTCTCTGGGAGTCTGCAGTTTGGATTCTGGCCCTGTGCTCATTAGCTGCCTGATCCCTGGGCAAGTCAGCCTCCTAGGTTTTGTGTCTTCATCAGGAAAACAAAGGGCTTGGAAAAATAAATAGAGGCCTGGACCCAAAGATAAGGAAGAGGCCGCCCTGCACACTTACTGTGGTGGGGTTTGTGAATGGCAGGCAGGCAGCACACTCTCCAAGCCTCAGCCATCCCCTCAGCACCTGTGCCTGACTCGGGTGCTGAGAGGTCACGAGCGGTGTTCCACCGAGGCCACTGGAACCATTCAGCAGCCCAGGCAGGTTTGGGAGCTCTGCTCTACCTGGGTCGGAGTTTCTCCCTCCCTCCTTTGCTCTCTCCTCTTTCTTCCTTTATCTTTCAGCAGCAGCCTGCTTGCCTTCTACCTTCTCTGTAGTGCATTAGTCATGATGTGGCGGGTAACACAACCCGCTCAGGTTTGTCACTGCTTGGAGTTGTCCAGCCATCTCATCTCATCTCAGCTGTGGAGGGAAGAGAGAGCTAAAGGAGACGGCCCAAAGGGTGAAATAATGGTCCTTTTGTCTGTCTCTTTGCTGTTGATGGTTTCATGTTTCATCTTAGGCCTGGACCATTGTACTGTTTTTTGTTTTTTTGGGTTTTTTTTTTTTTTTTGCATGCTCAGTACAACCCTGTTTAAAACTACAGCTGTTTTATTGAAAGGATTCAGCCCTAATGCCACTGGCCCGGGCTGCTTTCCTTCCCACCCCCCAAAAGACTCATAACCGTTTGTAGTAAAAGCCCATGCTAGTGTGTGGTGTTTGATCACATCCCCTGACATCAGTTTTAAAATGTGTTCCCACCGTGTTTATTTTGCGATTGCTTAGAAGGTATGTTTCATTCTGATAGCCTTCCCAAATGTTTTCCTTGTGGTTCTATAATCAGTAGCATCTGTAGAACAGGCCTTGGACCATGTAGCTTCCTTCTTAATCGTTATCTTTTTTGATTTTCAGTTTTAATGTTTTCTTTTGATGAACTAGGGTTGGTTGGGAGGACCTGCATTCCTATTGCCAGACACCAGACAGTGATGTCCCCAGATCTACTCTCATAACCTTAATTAGATGTGGAATGCTAAGAATGCACTTTGTGTTTTGTTTGTTTTTACTTTTATAGTAAGACAGTGAACTTTATTAAAAGTGATGAAACACTCCTTGTGCCTTTAGCATTTAGTTCCCCATCTTCAGTCATAGAAAATTAATGTAAAACTCAAGGTACCGTTATCTTATCCTAAATGATCTGTTTATTTGAACTCAAGTTACCGCTAATGTCAATATGCAGGTTATATTCTAACTTACAGCTGCTAATTCCTCTCCCCACCCCTCCTTTTCCCTTTAGAAACAAAGGAGTGTGTCGAAAATGTTAAAGGCTGTGCTGAAGAAGAGCCGAGAGGGAGGAAAGGGGAGCAAGAAGGAGCCAGGTATGTGTACAGGAAGGAGCTGGGGTGAGCAAGCCTGGTGGGTGTGGCAGCAGGACCCCAGCCCAGGCTGGGCCCACGTCCCTGCCTTGGGCATGGATCCGAGAAGTGGTATGTGTTAGAGTGGACAGCATATTGGAGCTGTGAGAAACTAAATATTACATGCCTAGCTTTTTTTTTTTTTTTTTTTTTTTTTTTTAATGAGAAATGACTTTGAAATTGAGTTTGGGTTATTAACCAGATCCTTTCCTAGAAGACTTGTTCCTAATTTTGAAAGGTTATTCAGATCCAGAGTTCCAGTTTGAGACATTGTGGGACAGCAGATGTGTCCAGGAATTTGGTTTCTAGGAAGTTTTTACCCTTTTCCCACATGTGACTGCATTTTCTGTTTGACCAACTGTTGGCTGACTAGTCCTCCTCTTTTGAGGATCAGATTATCCCCTTAACAGGTGCAGCCCACTCAGTGCCAATTTTATTTTGATAAGAGCTACTTAATTTGGCTTGGATTTCATTTCTGTGTGTAGAGTCTGGTACATTTGTGGTTACTGTGACTCCATTAGAGTCCATGTGGAGAACTGTTCTAAGATAATTTTAGTGACCACTCAGTATTACACCCTCTTTCTCTTGCTAGAAAAACTACAGTGTCTGCCTGTATTGTGCAATAAAATTTTCTTAGCATGGATTAATTTCCCTGAAATGATGTCATTTCACTCTAAATTCATGTTAACCCAGCATTGGAGAAATGCTGGTTTTCCAAGTTACTGAATGATAAGCATTTCAGTTCCAATTTCTCTTAAAATACAAAAAAAATCCACTTACCGTATTTTTCGTACCATAAGATGCTCCGGACCATAAGACGCACCAGTTTTTAGAGAAGGGAAATGAAGAAAAAAAGATTCTGAAACAAATAGTGTCCTAAAATATTTTATGTGCATTAAAACCCAACATCACAGTCATAAACACATGTAATCAACCCTGTAAAGTAAACAGCATTTAGAACCATTTTAGAGCCGGGCAAGCACACAGAGACCACACAGAGCCGGGCAAGTAAAAAAACTTTTTTTTTAAAGTATATGTGTAGGCTATTTTCGGACCATAAGACGTACTTTTTTCCCCCAGAAGTGGGGGGAAAAAGTCCCTGCGTCTTATGGTCCAAATATAGCCTACACATATACTTTAAAAAAAAAGTTTTTTTACTTGCCCGCCTCTGTGTGCTTGCCCGGCTCTAAAATGGTTCTAAATGCTGCTGTTTACTTTACAGGGTTGATTACATGTGTTTATGACTGTGATGTTGGGTTTTAATGCACATAAAATATTTTAGGACACTATTTGTTTCAGAATCTTTTTTTCTTCATTTCCCTTCTCTAAAAACTGGTGCGTCTTATGGTCCGGAGCGTCTTATGGTCCGAAAAATACGGTATATGTGTAGGCTATATTTGGACCATAAGACGCAGGGACTTTTCCCCCCCAAAGTGCGTCTTATGGTCTGAAAAATACGGTATTTACAAAACATCACTGAATTATAGTTAAGTCCTTTGCTAAAAAGATGTTGTAATACCATGTGATAATGTTAATATCTGTTGTTTCTATGCTTACAGATAAAGTGGATGTTAAAACTTTTTTGAATCTGGAACCTAGACACGTTTTCTATTATCCCTTAAACCAAGCCTGCAAAATGGCACACTTACCTTGAAAGTGGGGTCTTTGTGATAAAGTTGCTGTTAAGATCCCATGAGAAGCTTCTCATTAATGCCTGAGTAAGCAGATACAAAGAAGAAACCAGTTTTTAATGATAGAAACAGGAGACCATAGTTAGCTCTTAACCTTAGAAAATCAAACCGTAGCTTTGAATAATTAATTAGAATTGTTACTATGGAGAATTTTCAGTTCACATCATTTCTATCCAGAGAGACATTCATCCCCTGTTGAGGCATGGCCAAAACATCTTTCTCTTTATTTCTCTGAAGCAATTTAAAAAATATCTTTTTTTTATTTTTTTTTTTTTTTTTTTTTTTTTAGTTTTGGCTCTTCTGATACTCATCCTAGGACCTTTATTGTTTGATTCTTTGTAATTTTTAGCATAAAGTTAGATCCTAAGCTATCTGTCTAGAGTTACCACCCAGAAGCCAGGATCTCCAAGTTAGAACCACCCCCTTAGTAACAGAATCTTTCACAGCAGTCCCAACTCATCTATATATATAAAAGCCTAATATGCAAATTGTTGCCTTAGGAGTTTGGTAGAGAGACTGGGAGTTCAATCTCTCTCTGTGACATGCCCTAACCACCAGGGGGCAGCACAGAGCTAAGGAAGGCCCCAGCTGGCAGCCAGAAGACCCTGATCATCCCTCATCACTGGCCAGGCCTAGGGACTCTACCCATGCATGAATTTCGTGCTCTGAGCCGCTAATGTAAAATAACAGTATATGAATGATTTTGACAATCTGCCTTTCAGATGGATCAGATAGTGAACACAGTTTACATTTAAAATTTTATTTGTAGACCATGTGATTTTGGGTTTAATTTCCCTGAGCAAATACTATTGTGTTTTTGTTGTTGTTTTCTGAATAATTTTTTAATAATAAGCCCCACACTATGGCTTTTCAGTAATGCAATCCAACTTGAAAAAAGCAATGAGAACATTTCTCATAAAACATCTGTATGGTATGTGCCTTTTTCCTCTTAACTAGAACCTGGTTATATTAGTTGGGGAACAAAGCAGATGGAATTTTAAATCTTGACAATATGTCACAGATGATTGGGAAAAATACTTGGAATTTGACCATTTATATGCTCAGCTCTGTGCCAATTCTCATTATATACGTAAATCAGATCTAAGTTTCTCTGTAAATTGAAGCTGGCTAATCTACTGAAACGGCTCTGAAACTTGGGTAATAATATCTCCTGCATATGGAAAAATTTTGCCCTACTGTTTCCAATTAAAACCAATCTTTGTTGTAAACACAAGGGAAAATTCATTTTTATATACTTGAACTTGTAATCATAGAAATTTAGGAAATATTTGTCTAAAATACTAAGCTCCACTTTTCATATCCTTTGTAGATTGTTTTTACAGACAACCTTGAAATACACTTTTATGTTGAACCTATAATATTTTAGGAATTTGGAAAAAGATCACTGAGTTTAATCTATTACTCTTCAAATGAAAATAAGTATTACGAAGTATTAAAAAGTTGGTATATTCTCAGCTCTATACCTAGAAGAAGATATATCATGTGACTACTTTAAAATACCGGTAAATGTTATCCGGGAGCGAAATTCAAATTATATATATAAAAGCCTAATGACCAGAACGACCAGTGGCTATGATCTGCACTGACTACCACGTGGCAGATGCTCAATGCAGGAGCTGCCGCCAGCCTGCAGGCCCTGATCACTGATGGAACCTGCTGGCCAATTTCCCAGTCCCTTCTCTTGATCGGCAGGCATTGGTGGCCCAATTGGGGCTGGGCCCCTGGGCTGGGCCGGGGAACCGGGGTGGATGGCAGTGGACGCAGCCCCTTTCCCAGGGGGACTGAGGGCTGGCTCCCTCCTTGGGACTGGTGGCCAACCTCCTTGATCCCTCCCCCCTGGTCCCTCCCCTGGCTGCCAGGCCCCGATTGGCCCGCCGCCCACTCACAATGGTGGCGGTTGGCCCCTCCCCCCTGCCGACAGGCCCCCAATTGCTCAATAGGGGCCTGCCTGCCAACCTCCTGGTCCTCCCTCTGGCTGGCAGGTCACAATAAGGGCCAAGTCCTGGTCTGTGATAGGGTACCGGTGGTAGGTGGCAGCTTGCAGGTGGTGAGTGAAGGAGGAGGCGGGGAGGTGGGGAACCACGTGGTGGCAGCTTGCAGGTGGTGAGGGAAGGAGGAGGCAGGGAACCTGATCGGTCCTGATTACTGGCGAGGCCCAGGGACTCCACCTGTGCACAAATTTTGTGCACCGGGGCTCTAGTATGTATATAAAGTTTTTTGAAATATGTGCAGTGAGATATTAAACTACTGAAAGCCATTGCAACAACTCTAAAAATAGCAAAAGTCTTTTTTATGGTTATGCTTTTTTTTTTTTTTTTTTTTTTTACCGAGGAAGTGTGTAAAGCAGAGCAAAAATTGTTTTCTGGAGGTTATCGAATCAAATCAGAGAATGCAATATTAAAAACTTCAATATGTGTTTTGGGAAAGTAAATTTACCTTGTCTCCACCA
Organism: Pipistrellus kuhlii; assembly: GCF_014108245.1. Lineage (NCBI taxonomy): Eukaryota > Metazoa > Chordata > Mammalia > Chiroptera > Vespertilionidae > Pipistrellus > Pipistrellus kuhlii. The sequence continues at coordinate 48,607,940 of NW_023425573.1, read as the reverse complement.
CTCCATCAGGGTAAATGAGCACTGTCTTTCTCTTGACCTTGAATTAGGCCCAAGGGAACAAAAATTGACATTAAACCATAATGTGGTGAGTGCCAGACGAGGGCATCTATTTTTGTTTTTCATTTTTTGCTCTTATACTAGGACTTTGATGTCAAAAAATAAGCTCTTACTCTTTTTTTTTTTTTTTAAAGCTCTACAGAGTAGTCTATACAACCTTCTACCATGCCTCTTTATTTTAAGTAACTTTTATTGTCAGAACACTTTCATGTTACGATTATTAAAGTTATTTAAATTTGAAAATGAAGTAATTACTGAACCCTACGAATGGGCATATTCTGACATCAAATCCAGACCTAGAAAGAGTTTAGAGTGAATATAAGAGTAACATAAGACATTAATATATTTTCTGTACAGCAGCAGCAGCACTATTTAGAAAATGAATAGGAAAAATAGTCCCATTTGATAATTGAAACAAAAATTTAAATACTAACCCAATAAGAATTGTACAAGCCTTATATTGAAGAAAATACTAAAACATTACTGAAGGACTAAAAGGAAGACATGGAGAGAAATATCATATTTCTGAATGGACAGATTTGTTTTTTTTTTAAACCACTAGATTTTACAAACTGTGCACCAGTGGGGTCCCTCAGCCTGGCTTGCAGGATCGGGCCAAAATTGGCTCTCTGACATCCCATGAGGGGTCCTGGATTGTGAGAGGGTGCAGGCCATGCCGAGGGACCCCACTGGTGCATGATCAAGGCCGGGAAGGGATGTGGGAGGTTGGCCAGCCGGGAAGGGACCACGGGAGGGCTCCACGGCATGTCCAGCCAGTCTCACTCAGTCCTGATTGTTTGGATCCCAGCTGCAAACTAACCTCCTGGTTGGAGTGTCTGCCCCCTGGTGGTCAGTGCACATCATAGCAACTGGTCAACCAGTTGACTGTCTGCCCCCAATGGTTAGTGCACATCATAGTGAGTGAGTGAGTGAGTGACCTTAGCATATCATTAGCATATTATGCTTTGATTGGTTGAATGGATGACCAGATGACTATACACTTAGCATATTAGGCTTTTATTATATAGGATTCCATTTAATCCCCAATAATATCCCATTTTTTAAAGACTTTATTTTCTTGGACTAGTTGTGGGTTCATAGCAACATTGAGAAGGAAGCTACAGAGATTTTCTGTATCCTCCCTGACTGCACTCACGCATAGCCTTGCCCATTGTCATTGCCCCCCATCTGAATGGCACTTTTGTTACAACTGGTAGACACATCAATTATTGCCCCAGACCCAGGTTTACATTAAGGTTCACTCTTGGTGTAATACATTCTGTTGGTTTGGACAAATGTATAATGGCACCTACCAACTATTACAGCAAGATACATGTTTTTGTTGCTTCCAAAATCCTATCATTTTTCTTAACACAGCATAACCATTGGGTTAAAAAATTTACGTGAAAGAGAAAATGCTCAAGCATAGCCACGGGGAAATTGAACGTGTGGGGCAAATGCATCTAAATGGCTGAGCCTGGGTCCTGAGCCTGGGCTCTAGCTGCAAGAGAGGCTGGACTTCTTAGCTCCGATAGGGCAAGGTGGACTTTACCTCCCCGCAAGACTTGCATTGCAGGGGATTCTTCCTTTATACACTTTGGACAGATCCCCTGTACTTCAAAAAGGAACCAAGCATAGAGATCTAGTGCCGCTCATTCTAATAGCTGCTGCTTCCAGGTAGTAAGTACATGGTACTTAGCTGGTGTTTTGGATCTTGACTGGTCTCCAAGAAATGAAATGTAATTTTACAGAGAGGAAGGGAGAGGGATAGAGAGTTCCTGACTGGTCTCCAAGAAATGTAATGTAATTTTGCCCAGCCAGTATGGCTTAGTGGTAGAGCATCGACCTGTGAACCAGGAGGTCATGGTTCCATTCCCTGTTAGGGCACATGCCAGTGGTTGTGGGCTCAATCCCCAGTAGGGGTGTGCAGGAGGCAGCTGATCAGTGTTTCTCATCATTGATGTTTCTACCTCTCTTTCTCTCCCTTCCTCTCTGAAATCAATGAAGATATATTTTTAAAAATGTGATTTTTATCTAACATCTATGCTGTAATCTAAGCTAAGCTCACGGTTGATAGTAGTTTTGTTTTGTTTTGTTTTAACCCTGGAGATAGTGACAGTAATTTGAAAGCATTTGACAGGCAACGATTCTTGCCCTCCTAGAGAAGTCTGGTCCCTTCCCCTCTGTGCAGTCCTTCTCCTGCCCTCTGCCAGGCTTGAATCCATAGTCCTTTGCCCTATCCAGCGATCCCAGTTACTCCATGTTGATGTGGAAGTAGCTTCAAGTTGAGGCAGAAGAGCAAAGTTCAGTGAATTTTAATTGTGGTCCTGCCTTAATTAAAATACAGACTGATTAAGGAGAGGTTGCTTAATATACCAAAATAATTGTTTATTAGTCTTTTCCTTTCCGTTTAATTATCTGTGTGTGTGTTTTTCAGCAGGGGGGCTTAGTTTGAAGCAATTTATTTTTTTTAAATAAAACTGACCTTCACCTTTTTTGTTGTTAAAACCCAGCTGGTTGGCTAAAGACACTTGTAATGGTGTTAATTAAGGCATTGGATAGTCTCTAAGCTTGAGTATGTACTGAATTAATCTGTTAGTTTTGCATCTAATCCTTCACTTTGAATCTGTAGTAAAAGGAAGCTGTTTGCCTCTAAAGTTTAAAAGCCATTGATGTGATTGTTGAATGTGGTATTTTAAGCCATTCCAGGCTGCAGTCTGGTTTTCGGGGGTACCTTCTAAAAATGCCTCGACACAAACGATGCTTTGTTTTATCTGGAAAGTATGAAGCTGCTTTTGATTATTCTGTGAGGCATTGCCCATTTTCTGTGGTTGTGGTCTATTATTTAGGAATTCAGTGCAGGGGCTGTCTTGCTGAGCTCTGGATATTTGGTTAACTGACCCCAAAAATGTTTCCCAAGCAACAGAACAAGCAGAAGTCACTCAGTGAAAAGCCTTTGTGTTTCTCTTCGCCAGGGCATTCGGACACATTCTGTAAAATATTAGGATATGCTTTAAACACAGGATGGGACCCGGCTGGATTTTATGAGGAGCAGGAATACTGCTCCCTGTGGCTTGATTGTTCCCTCTGTCCGTGTTCTCTTGTCCTTCATACGTGCCACAAAGTCTAGGTAAAGCACAACTTTTAGAATTAGAAGGTACAGATTCTAATCCCAGCTTGATAACTTCCCAGTTTATTTGAATGCAGGCAGATCTCTTAATTTGGCCAAGCTGTTTTACAGGGATGCTGTTGGGTTAAACAAGAGCACATCTTTGTAACATTCTCTCCCTTGACATTTGGCTTCCTCTACTGGTAGATATTCAGTACAGCCTGGCTTTCTTGAGGAAACACCGTGGCTCCTTAAAGAACAAACATGCCCTAACCGGTTTGGCTCGGGGATAGAGCGTTGGCCTGTGGACTGCAAGGTCCCAGGTTCAATTCTGATCATGGGCATGTACCTTGGTTGCAGGCACATCCCCAGTAGATGTGCAGGAGGCAGCTGATCAATGTTTCTCATCAATGTTTCTAACTCTCTATCCCTCTCCCTTCCTCTCTGTAAAAAAATCAATAAAACATATATTTAAAAAAACAAAACAAAACACAAACATAACCCTCCTAAAACTTCTTGTTCCTTCTCTGTTGAAGAGAAAGCAGGAGTTATTGCAGGCAAAAGAGTGATGTTCTAGAAGCTTTTTTCCGTGACTTCCCACTTCAAAATACTGATTCTGCCATTTGGATACCAAAGGCTCTTCTGCTATCGGTACCCTTTCCCTCATAACAAAAGTGGGAAATCTCTGAACTGTTGATGTATGGAGGTTTATACTTTGAAAACCATTCATTTTACCTTTTAGCCAATGCCAGGTACTTACTTATGTTTTACCTTTTTTCTCTGAGAAGTTAAACGAAAAGGCCTGTTTTCCCCTTGCTCAAGGGATTTCAGGAGCCAGAGAGCAGCTTTAACAATAGATTTCAAAGTACAGTTTATAAAGTTTCTGGGTGTTTCATCTCCACACATTTTTAGTTAATGAAGGTCTTTATAGGTGGAAGCACCTGTCCACGCTCTTCTGTAGCTTCCCCACTGACTGAGGGAAATCTGAAGGATGAAAGAGAGGAGGGAGGGAGCCAGTACTTCCTGGGCATTTATCGAGTGTCAGATACCTACACATAATGGCCCAAACTGCTCCTTCCTGCGCTGCCTGTTTCCTACCAGAGACATAATTAGAGAAAGCTCTGACCGAGAAGGTGAAATCAAGGCTCACCCTGGATCTTCCACCTTTTATGGCCAGGAAGACCTCGAACAAGTCACAGCCTATCCCAATCATCATAGAGGATGTGGCAAAACTCTGAAACAACCCTTACTTACTTGGATACGGTTTTGTATGTATATTTGTAAATGCAATAGGAAATGCAATTTAATAGGGAAATATAAAAGAACAATTCAGAGTTCATTTTTCAGTCAAATCTAATGTTCACAAATAACTTTTTTTTTTAATTAAGGCTGCTTTTCTGTAAAAAGAAAAAAAAAGCAACAAAAAACAATGGTCATATTTTTGTATAGACCTAGTTTTCAAAGACCTAGTTTTGTCATGGGTAGCTTCTTAATTCTCATTTAAAAAAAAAACAACAACAAAAAAAACCCCTCACAATTTGAATTTTCATGTGACCCATTTTCATTTCCTTGAAGGGGAATTCCATGGTTTTATTTCTATTTTACAGAAATGTAAAAAACTTGATTTTGTAGAATCCACTGGCAAGTATAGTTTCTGAGAGGGGAGGTGGTCTACCAAAGATTTTTACCTAGATTGACTTCTTTTCTCCATGGAGGATGATCTGCATTTGTTATTCCTCTGAAGGGCATTAGCCTTGCACTTGTCCAGTAGGATGGCCATTGTGGGTAACGAGTTGGGAGCCCTAGCCATGGGGGTAGAGCATTAAACTGAGAGACCCTTCTCCACCTCTGAAACCATGGAGTTAGAAAGTGGGATCTGTGTCTCTCTGCTCTCCTTATCCCCCATTCTCTCCCCTTTGGTGGCAGGCCGGTTATGACACATCTGCCATCAAAGCTACCAACATAGACTCAGATTCTTGTCCTATGTTCTGGGACCACAGCACTATCTTAGGGGGAAGAGAAAACAAAACAAAAACAAACAAACAAACAAAAAAACCAGGACCTGAGTAGCTGGTTTTTAATTCTTTACTCCCTTATAGTGTATTTGTGTCAGAGAGTTGACCATTTTTAAAGAAAATTTGGGCACATCAAACTGCTAGATTTGGTACATGATGAGACTCTGTGTGCCCTGAGACAGTCCCAAAGCACAGATGATGGAGTGAATATGTTTCTGATACAGGACGTGCATGAAGGTGGCTGTAATGGTTTGGGTACTTGTCCGGAGTTTTTGTAGGTTATGGACTGGCTTGTAGCAGAGGCTGAACCTGGATGCAAACTCCAGGTTAAGGATGGAAGAGGGCCACCTGAACACTGCCTATGTGCTGAGGGTTGTGTTTTTACTTCAGGTTTCAAAATTTAAAGTTTATATGCTTTATGTTTTTGTAAGGGTTGGTTTGTTCCCACTCAACTGTAAGCAAATTTTCTAAGTAACTTCAGAGTTAACGTTGAAAATGTGTTTGTTTTTTTCAAGTACCAGATCTTAAAAATATTTTGATTTTTGTTTTAGTTCATGCTGCCATAAAAAAACACATAGAGTGAGTGCCTTACACACAGAGATTTATCTTCTCACAGTCGTAGAGCAGGGAGGCTTGAAATGAGAGCGTCACACAGTTGGCTTCTAATGAAGATCCTTACAGAAAGCTTCCTTCTCCCTGTGTCCTCACGGGCAGAGGGACAGTGGGCCTTCTGACCTTTCTTATAAGGACACTAATCTCACCCTCATGACTTCATTTAAACCTAATTCCCTCCCAACGGCCCTATGCCCAATACCATCGCATTGAGGGATAGGGCTTCAACATAGGGATGGAGGCGGGTGGGGGGGAGCACACATAATTCGGCCCATAGCACTTGTCTTTATTATTCTCATTATAAACACAATACCTTATTTCATTGGTTATAAAACAGCCTTCTATGTACTACGAAGGAAGATATAACTGTCAAACTGACAATACTTTATTACTACTTAAAATGTCTTATATACTAATGAAGATTTCCTTTTTTACCTACATATCTCAATTTTCCCCACTGTAAATCAGAAGGAAAATGTAAATGAAATAAGTTAAGATATTTTAAATTTGTTTTCAGAAACCTATTCTTCTAAGTCTTTTTTTATACCTAGTGATCGATATCCATTCCCCGCACTGCACCTTTTGCCAGCGAGGGCACTAGTGCTGCAATGTTTGCTGAGGTCTTCACTGTTTTCTCCTGGACGCTGTTCCAAGCTGAAGATGGCAATTCTGCCAGTTTGATGCCATCCTTTGATGATTTCAAAAGGAGGCTTTAATGGAAGGCTTTCAGATAACATCCAGGTTTCTTACTCTTTCCGGAGTGGACCTTAAGTGGTTTATTGACTGAAACCTGAAAGGGGTTACAGTTGTCTAGTTACTCCACCAGACGCAATACCTGGCTTCACACAGTCAGTGACCGCCCCGTTGCAGCCGCTGCCTGGCCGACAGTGATTCTTATATGCCATCAACTGTTAGATACATTTTGGTTTGGGAAAAGTTAAAGTGAGAATATATATGGATCTATGAATCAAGGCCCAGTATAGTATGTGCACACTGGAGAAAATGTGGAAAATACTGCTAGGAGTGAAAAACAAAACAGAAACCCAAGATAGTTTTTTTTATATTGTGCTTATCCTTTTGAATGCCTTTGAAAAATATCTAATACTTTATTGTACCTATATATCATGATTTTGTTTGGGTGCATTTTAATTGTTTCCATGTTTTTCTCATTCATTAAAAAATATGCAACGTAAGTATTTTGGTGCAAATCTTAATTGTAGCAGAATATTTATAGGCAAGGAATTAATAGTGAAAGGAAACAAACTTACAGAAGTTCATCATACCTCTTGCCAAATTGTTTCCTAGGATTGTATTGGTCGCTGCCTGTGTAAGCAGTGTGGGAGCATGCCTGCTTGCATGGCTCCTGCTAGGATTGGGCATTTGTGGATTGTAATCTTTGCTAATTTTATAGGTTAAAACATCTATTTGTTTTCAGTTCACATTGCATTTGTTTTTCATTCACATTTCTTTGAGATGGACAGACATCTTTTCTTTGAATATGGAGTGCCCATTTACATATTCTCTTCAATGGTTGTCTTATGTCCTTGTACATTTTTTTCTGCTGGGAACCTATGAGGCTCTTCTTCCCTTTTCCTAGTGTTGTGTGGTCGTAGGCTTCCTTATAAAGTCACACAAACAGGAATTTTCATTAAATTGTTCTTAGTGAAGCTGCCCGGCTCAAGTGGGTAGAAGTGGGTCCTGCATTTTTTCTGAAATTGTTTTCGTTGAGATCTTCTAGTTTGCCTGCTTATATTTAGACATTTATTTTATCGAGAAACCAGGATAGAAGCATAAAACAAACCCAAACGAGATGTCGGGTTCTCCACAGCGTTTGAGAGCATCCTGTGTCTGTGCACCATCAGGACTCGGTGCTTCCTGCTCCCTGGCTGTGCTGGAAGTGGCTTCAGGCAAGTTCCTGTCTGAAGGCAGGGCTAGTTCCAGATAGTTAAGCATCTCAATTACATATATTTTTTAAAAAGATGTTTTTATTGGAGAGAGAGAGAGAGAGTTTTTATGTGTGAGAGAGAGAGAGAGAGAGAGAGAGAGAGAGAGGGAGAGGGAGAGGGAGAGGGGGGGAGGGAGGGAGGGAGGGAGGGAGGGAGGGAGGAAACCATTGATCTCCTGCACATCCCCTACTGGAGAGAGAGCCCATCATCGGGGCATGTGCCCTAACTAGGACTGGAACTGGCAACCTTTTGGTGCATAGGGTGACCGCCGACCAACTGAGCCACACCAGGCAAGGCCTTGGCTACTGTATTATTAAAGTGTACAGATTTTTATCCATGGCTTATATTTTCATATTATGGGTAGGAATTATTTTAAACTAAGATAAAGCAATAAAATAAAAGGTTTTAGATTTAGAAGGGTTTTAGAAATTGAGTTCAGTATCTTCATCTTTTTGAGGAATATTTGAAAAAGAGGCATTGGGCCACTGCCTCAGGTCATGTATAATAGCTAAAGTGAAGTTGGGATCGAAGCGTAGTTTTTGATTCTAGACGAGTTCAGTTCCTATTGTGTCTCTGGTTGGCTTCCTCATTTTTATCTCTAGCTCTGAGTGATCCTTGAAGTAGAAGACAGTAGATTTCCTTTATATTTATAATTTCTCTCTCCAGGGATATTTGTTTTGATGTTTTGTTGTTGTTCTCCCCTTGCCCCCTCCCCAGAAGTGCTTTCTTTTTCCTTCATTGGAAAAATTATTTCTGAAATGTTTATAAGGAAGGTCTTAATCTAGTTACTTTGAATAATTTCTCTAGTTCTTTTTCTGTATCTTAAAGCCCATTTTTGTTTGGTGTCCTGGAGACTATTAAAATTCCGTCCTGTGTTTTGGAAGAGCCATTCAAATACCATACCTGTAATAGTTAAATTAAAAAGAGCAATGAGGCCTGGGCCAGTTTTGCTTAGTGGATAGAGCATCAGCTTATGGACTGAAGGGTCATGGGTTTGATTCCAGTCAAGGGCATATGCCTGGGATGTGGGTTTGATCCCCAGTTGGGGGCATGCAGGAGGCAGCCGATCAATTATTCTCTCTCATCATTGATGTTTCTATCTCTCCTTTCCTCTCTGAAATCAATAAAAATATATATATTAAAAAAGAGCATTGCAATAGTATTAAAAGTAAAGATACCATCTCTATTTCTTTCCTGCTTTCCCTTTCACTTTCCAAAGGCAATTCATGTTAATGATTTCTTATTTGATCTTTCAGGGTGGGCAAAAACAGGCTCATAGTTGTATCCACTTTCAAATATAATAATCAACAAATAAAACAAGAATAAACAGTTTTGTAAGTAGGTTTACACTTATGAGTATGTGAAACAGTTTATTCTTACATTATCACTTACTAGAGGCCTGATGCATGAAATTTGTGCAAGGGTCTCAGTCCCTGCCACTGAGGCTTTATCCAGAAGGACGTCTGGTCTAATTATTCTATTTGAAAGTGGATACTACTATAAACCTACTTTTGCCACACCCTGTATATGTACACAGACACACATACCATTATAGATCCTTAAGAAAACCCACATAGACCTTAAAATGTGTTTTATTTTGCAAATTACTGTGTTGATTGAATGCATTTTTAGATTTTTTTTTATGTTAGCATATACTGATATATAGGCTTTTAAAAAGTTGCTCAGGATTATATTGGACAAATGTTTTCTAAGTTATTTTATTATTTCCCTGTTGATGATTGTCATCATTACAATCAGTACTACAGTGAATTCCTTTTTGTACACTGCCTTAGCTTTCATGAGAATAGTTGTAAGAAAAACTGGTGGTTAACAAATGTGTTCATTTATAATTTTCCTAGATTTTGTCCAATTGCCCTTCAATAAGGGAGCATTAAATTACTGTTCCACCTTTTGTATGTAAGAATGTTTGTATTTATTCACATGTTTACTGTGGTTATCAAACTATTTCATCGTTGCCAGTGTGATAGGGAAAAACTGTATCTCATTGTTTTAATTATGCAGTTCTTTAGAACAAATTCAAACACATTTTTTAATGTTTACTAGTCATTTGAAACCATCCTGCCTGGACCTGTAAGATGGGCTCTCCACAGCTTACCAGCTGTGTCAACCTGAGGCAATTACTCCTGAGTCACTTCTGAGGATCAAATGAGTTAATATTTATCAAGTGCTCCAATCCATGCTCGGCAGCTAGTGTTTGATATATAAGTATTTGTCAAAAGTAAAGACTTGACTTTCTCTGTCCTGCCTGTTCATTTAACTTATTTTTCCCTCAAGTTTGACAGCTGTTTTAATATTTTGGTAAGGTTAACCATTGGTCGTTTACTAGCCAGAGTTCTAAGTAAGTCAAGTGTGTCATGTTTAATTTTGAGTTATCAAACCTTTAAAAAAAAAAAAAAAAAAAAGCCATTGAAGGTATCCCTGACTTTTGGCAGAGTGAAGTGAAGGATTCTGTTTTCATTCTGTAAGTTCAATGTTGAAAACTGACTGAGAGGTTACAGATCATTGTTTCAGGGGGGTCAGCTTTCTGTCCCCGCTGTGTGAGAGTCTCAGAGCTGCTAATCTGATTAAACCTCTTAGAGCTCCGAATCCTTAGCTCTGAGATTCTGAAGATTAGGGATTCTGGAGTTTCTCTCCCTCCATCCATGAAATTGTTACCATGGTTACTGGACTCCCCAAATCGTACCCCAAATCCGCCTGGTTTATGGAAGCAGCATCTTAAACATGAATAAGCACTCTGCTGGTTTGCCTTCAGAAAACGTGGTAAGAGACCAGTTTGAGCATACCCACTAGTTCTCTTTAAAAAGTCGTTTCATTTTTCTGGACTTCAGTTTTCTTGCCTTATAAAATGAAGGTGGTAATCTCTGTGTAAGTTAGTAATCATATAGGTCAAATGAAATGAAGGTTTTTGTTTTTTTTAAATTTTAGGCATGAAATAAAATATATTAAAAAAAAAAAAAAAAAAGCCGAAGCCGGTTTGGCTCAGTGGTAGAGCGTCGGTCTGTGGACTGAAAGGTCCCAGGTTCGATTCCCGGCAAGGGCATGTATGTTGGTTGCGGGCACATCCCCGGTAGGGGATGTGCAAGAGGCAGCTGGTTGATGTTTCTCTCTCATTGACGTTTCTAGCTCTCTATCTCCCTCCCTTCCTCTCTGTAAAAAATCAATAAAATATATTAAAAAAAAATTTTAGGCATGATAACGTTGATAACATAGGGAATTTGTTTTGCCTTTACACATGGTATCCTTGGTTTTTGGAAAGGCCCATTAATCAAGGAAATAAAATATACAAATATTGTATTTAAATTTCTTTTGGGAGTTTTTTGATAGTCAAAAGTTGGATTCACTAGGAAGTGGGTCCCCTGGGAGAAAATATGGCAATGCTAGTAAAAGTTGCTCTTGGAGTGTTTTCTGTGCATCAGGTACCGTGTTAAATACTTATGAACCGTTACCCCACACAATCAATAGCTTATCAATAGAGGTTAAAGAACTAGCTTAAGACTGCACAGTTACCAAGTGGCAGAGCCAGGATTTGAACCGTCTGTCTCTCTGTCTCCAAAGCCTGTGTGCAGGACAGTACAGCAGCCAGGTTGCTTAAGTTCAAGTCCTAGGTCAGGTTGCTTCATCTCACTGTTTCAGTTTTTGCATCTGTAAAATGGGGATGCCGGCAGAATCGACTTCCTAGGATTGTTGGTTGTCTTGAGGATTCAGTGAGATACAAAGTACTTAGAACACTGCCTGGGTTATAGTAAACATTTTATAAATGTTGGCTACTATTATAATTTATGGTAATTTCTGTACCATTTTGGCTTCTTTGCTTTTCCACCCCTTGGCCCTCCTTCCCAGGCGTTAGTAAATGGTGGCGTCTTAACTTTATTTCGTTTGTTTCCCTGTCTGTGTGGCACACGTGACCCTGGCCACTTCAACGGCTGCAGATGGCCCAGAGGCGGCAGGGACAGCCAGCCGGGTCTTCTCGGAGTGCTGAGGGACAGTTGCTGTAAACAATCCAGGAGAGCACGTGTTTACTGGGGGGGGGAGGGGGGTTAGAGAAGGGAAGGGGGGGTGGTAAGGGGGAGGAATGTGAGCCCTGAGTGCAGCACTCCTTAGCAGAGTTCTGCACCTTCTGCACCAAGTGTGTGTGCATGACAGAAGTTGTGTTCTTTGCCTCGGCTTTGCGAGCACTGGCTCTAGTAGTTGTCTGGCGATTCCAAAACCTGGCCGGCTCACTGCAGCTACTGTGACTCAAACTCCCATCAGGCCTCCTGACTCACTCACCAGCAGGGGGGCCCACGCTTCTGTTTTGTTTAAAATGGTTTTTGAACGAGTCGCCAGTTTTGGGAGCCTCTGGCGTGCTCTTCGTTCCTGGGTGCATGCGGGGCCAGCTCCGTCCAGCCATGGCAGAGGGGTGTGGATGTGTGACTTTGAGGACGCTCAGGGGAAAGAGCTCCCTGCTTTGCCTAGTCAACTCTGTTCTTGGCAGCCTGGAAAGATTCATTTAAATATAGATGTCCAAGCAGACAAGTGAAGTGATTCCATTACCGCAATAACAAGGAGCGCTATTTATTTGATCAAAGTCAATTGTCAGTCTTTTATTCGGTTCTGGTGTTTGTGCCGGTTCCTCATCCACATTGGCTTATTGTCACACTCACTAGCTAGACACACGGAAACTAATAAGCGATTGAATACCATTCTGATGTTCACTTTCCATGCAACTGCATGGAAAATGTTGGAGGGCGATCTTCCCAGAGTGAAATTCAGAGAATGAATGAAGCGAGTAACTCGCATTCCGCGTTATATTTGAGAAATCACAATTGGAGTGGAATGTTAATACGGTCAGCTGTGGTGAGACAATATTGACATTGTTGCTAAGATATCTTAACCCGGCATGTCATTGAGGCTGCTGTTTCAGCAACTGAGCAGTGGTTTATTTTTATTTTTATTTTTGTCTTTATTTGTGGTGGTGATACTGGAGGAGAAATAAAATGACAGAGGCAGAAAGTGTAGTCATCTCATTCTCTCCCCACTCCCTGCCTCCGCAGTGCAGGCCTGAGAAGGATCTTGTGCAACAGCCACATGCACACAATGGATTGAGGCTGCTTCTTTTTAGAATTGGTTGTATTGCATTTTTTATGTGTTTTTTTGTGGGGAAGGAACTTTAAACACTGCCTAGAAACTTTGAGGCGTTTTCCCCCCAAATGTTTATGGATCCCATTTTCCTTGTAAGGAGTTGAAACACACTAAATGGCAGCAGTTCCTTTTTCTTCTCTCTTTCTCTTGTAAGGAGGCCTGTTGGCAGCCAGCTTTGCTGATGGGACTGCCAATGTGTGGATTCACTTATTGTAGTTAGTGAGGGGGAGGTGTGCTGGTTATGGTATTGTTCTGAAAGCCATTTCCCTCCACTTATTTTTCCACCCCCAAAATGCCAGCATGTCCAATATGACAGAATGTTCCTGATGAGTATCACTCAGAGAAACATGACTTGCTAAATGATCTGTAGATGAGTCAAAATTTCTTAAGCACCAAAACAGGACTCCGTGCTTGGTGTGCATCTTGGTTAAGGAATCACATGGTGTGGGGAGGCAGACTAATGTGATTCCATGATTAGAAATTCTGACGGCCTGGGTTCAAACCTGGATTTTTCTCTTACAGACAACTTAGCCTCTCTCAGCCACGGTATCCTCATCTATAACAAGAGGGCAATGACAGCATTTACTTTAAATGGGGTAGGATGTATGAATAAACTAATGTATATAAAGTACTTAGCAAGGTGTCTGGTCAAAGAGTAAAGTCCTTTTAAAAAATACATATTTTCATTGATTTCAGAGAGGAAGGAAGAAGGACAGAAAGACAGGAAGGGAGAGAGACAGAGAGATAGCCACATCGGTGATGAGAGAGAATCATTCATCAGCTGCCTTCCCACTGGGGATCAAACCCACAACCTGGGTATGTGCCATGTCTGGGAATCAAACTGTGACTTCCTGTTTGGCTCTGTTGAGTTTGCCGACCACTGGTATAGGCCTTAGTTCATAGGTCGATGCTCAGCCACGGATCCACACCAACCTGAGCACAAAGTAAAGTCTTAATACTGCCAGCTTAACCATTCTCATCATTAGGGCAGACACATTCAATGAGCATCCTATCTAACAAAGAGGGAATATTGCTAATTGACTGCCACGCCCTCAGAGATGGCAGTGCCCACAGCCACAAAATGTGGTGCCTAGTCCTCTGTGGCCCGCCTCATCCGGCCTTGGGTACCACTCAACATACAGGCGAGCTGTGCAGCATGGGGGTCCCATCCTCATCATTCCTCACGTCACTCTTCTCCCCTCACCCTCAGAAAATTATATGGAAAAAGGAGAGTTTTCTATGTCCTAAATTAAAAGGGTATATTTGGGTGGGAAAAGTTTAATGTTAAGAGAAGGATTTATTGGTTGGAGCCTGAAAGTGAAAAGCAGAGAAGTCAGTGGAGACAGAACCAGGTCAGCAAGGTTCCTTTTAATGACTTGGAAGTTCATACAGTCCAGACCCTGGTCTTGGACCACATGGTGTTGTAGAAGGAAGTGAGTCCAGAACTTCACCATGAGAGCAATCAATGACATAGACATCTGACATCCATGAGACTGAGGGAGAGATGGCTGTGGCCAGGTGGGCTAGCTGGACCAGGGCACGTCCGAGCCGGGTAGACAAGAGTAAAACCAGGAGGCATAGTCAGAGGTGCTTGGCTTCGAAAAAGTGAGCCCTCCTTCCTGGGAAGAGACTCGGAGCAGGACCTTGATAGACAGGTGGGGGTGGGGAATGGGTAGAAGGGGTGTTAGTTGCAAAACCTCTGAGTTAAAAGGAAATTTATGTTTCAAATAAATGTTTAATGGAAAATACAATGTTTTATAAAACATTCTCATTATAAAAATGTCAGAACAGCCGAAACCGCTTTGGCTCAGTGGATAGAGTGTCTGCCTGTGGGCTGAAGGGTCCCGGGTTCGATTCTGGTCAAGGTCATTTACCTTGGTTTTGGGCACATGCCTGGTGGTGCGCGTGCAGGAGGTAGCTGATCAATGTTTCTCTCTCATCGATGTTTCTCTCTCTCCCCTCTGTAAAAAAATCAATAAAATATATATTTTTAAAATGTCAGAACATAGTTCAACCCTAAAATGTAAAAGAAAAGGGGAGGAGAAAAAACATTGATTCTTTTCCACCCTCTTAACAATCACCACCACCTACATTTTATCAATATTCCTTTTTGGTTTTTGTGGTGCGTGTTATTTTCACGTTGTCTTCATAAGGCCTATACCAGTGGTTGGCAAAATCATTAGTCAACAGAGCCAAATATCAATAGTACAACGTGATTGAAATATCTTTTGAGAGCCAACATTTTTAAACTTATTCTAATGCCACTTCTTCAAAATAGACTTGCCCAGGCTATGGTATTTTGTGGAAGAGCCACATTCAAGGGGCCAAAGAGCCACATGTGGCTCATGAGCAGCAGTTTGCTGACCACTGGCCTATATGAAACAGTATACTTGCTTTAAAGGATTATGTTAACCCTATGGTAAACTCAGACTTTTCTTTTTGTAATTTCAGCTCCTCGGCAATGGAAATGGTCCATGGGTGCGTTCCTCTGCTTGGCTGGGGGAAGGGGGTGGTGAAGAGAGATTTCTCTGCTCAGTGTCACAGTCATGTGAAAAACGTTAGCCATTGTTAGCAAGTTCTGGCACTGGTGCTATTGTTTGAAGAGGCCACCAGATAAAGTAAGAGGCCCTTTCTGCACTATGGAGTGAAGGAAATTGTTCGAAAAACACTCTTCCTGCACGCGGAGGGAGTGGAGGCAGAAGGGAAGCATTTGAAGGCTGGGCTTGGGTTATAGTTTACTGCTTTTTAAAATCATAACGTCCCCACTGTTGAGTAATTAAATGAGATTCTTAGGAAACATTTTTCTCAAGAAGGATTAAATAGAGCGTGCATTTTTCTGAGCCTTTTGAGTAACTGAGAATGTTTTTCAGTTGGTATGGCAGTTAATAGAAAACTTGGTTCGGTTTTACATGGTTGGCTCATGCTCTTTGCTCCCTCAGGTTCTGCCAGGGTGAGTCCAGGTGTGGGTCTCCCTTTAGGGAAACAGCCTAGAGCATGGTGGGTCCTTTTCCATCTGCAAAACCCAATTCAAAAAAGATTGTTTTTCTTTTCTTTGAGTTTTAAAAATTAACTTACATCCTTAGTTCCTCTCAGAAATACCGTTTATTTTCCATATTTATAATCTTTTCTCAAATCATGAAAATGTTGGACCTTTCTCTGTATCCTCGGGCACCTCCCCCACCTCTTTGTCATGTGTTCGGAACACACCTCTTTCTGACCACCTTCTTGAGAACGTGGTTGTCCACCCCCACTGCCCGTGAGCATCCCCCGGGGAGCTTCGAGGACCAGGCCTGAGCCGTACCCCGGACCCGTCGGGACAGCCTCCTGGAAGGGCCTGGGCTTCCTTCTGTGCCCTCAGGGAGCTCCTCCTGGGGGGGGGGGATGGGGGGGGAGCAGCAGGCCCGGCGGGTCTCAGAATCTGAGTGTGGTGGGTCCCACAGGACCCAGGTATGCAGAGGGGTGAATTCCTGCAGGTGGCTGCCTCACTGCTTCCTTCGCCTGGGCCAGGCAGAGTTGGCAGGATGCTTTGCTCTGTGTGTCACTGCCTTCACCCTGGCAGAGGCGGCAGGCCCCCGAAGTCGGCAAGAGTTAATGAATTACAGTACACGTTGAAACGGGGAGAAGCGCTCCGGGGTGCTCGGTGACTAACCATCTCTCTGGGATCCACTTTGCGTGTGTGGTAACGGCTTAAGGTGCGACTGGAAGGAGATGAACGACCGCGGGCCGGGCGCCTCCCGCGTGGGGAGCTCGGGAGCCCCATGGGGCTAATCAGCCAGCCGGCACGGGGAGTGAGAACAGAGGAGGGAACAGCGTCTTCCCTCCGTGGCCCAGTACTGCATGCGCGCAGACCTACATACACTATTTTTGGTTTTCCCTATTAAATACACGAGCGACGTCATGGGGAACGGCCTGTGTCGGTAGCCTTCTCGCAGGGCAGCGTTACCGGGAGAGAGGATGGACTCCGGATGGGACAGCCTGGGTTCAGGTTCGACGCTGCCATGTGCCAGGGTCCTCGGGCAAGGTACTGGATGCTTTCTGGGCCTCAGTTTCCTGACTGGAGGAGGGGCATAAGGTGTTAGCATCTACTGCATGGGGTGGTTGGGAGGATAGGAAAGCATAGATAGGAAGAGTCTGTCTCCACACCTAGTACGTCTAAAGAAAGTATATTTATTATTTTTTAAGGAAGGGTACCCCTCCGGGGCTTGGGAGTGGGGTTTTTTCCTGCGTTCCTATATTCTTAAAACTAGGCAACTCTCAGTGATGACACGCCTTCAGGGGAAAACTTCAGCAGTCAGAGGAAAGAAAGGCCAGTCTGTTTCCTCCTCCTCTGTTTCAGGATATAAAGAGCATTCGGTTCGGTACCATTGAGTATTAAGAATAAACGGTGAAGATAGTATGCACAGATTTCCGTGTAGAACCCATTTGGTCCAAGTTTTGAAGAAAAAAAGGCTAACCTTGTCCCCTGGACCAGGTTTTTCTATATCCTGGGGTTCCTGCTCTGTTGCCTTTGAGCAGTATTGTTTGGGAATTAGTCACAACCGTGTGGATAATATTTTGGAACATTGCTTTCTCAGAAACATTAATCTTTCTTTTTCTTTGAAAATGCGCATGAACCGTCCGTCTGGCGGGATACGCGGAGAGACCCTGTAAGTTGTAAAAATGGTTTGAAGTGCTTTCCTTCTCAGGGAGTGCCTTCCGAAGTCTCTGGAAATGATATTGGATCCTGTGGGAGGAAATCTTTTCCAGTTTTCTAGGTTTCTGTAAATATATGTGCGTGATGTGGTTATAAAACCTTACGCTGGAAAATACGTTTGAGAAACATTAGCGCACTCCCCCGGGCAGGGTGGGCATAAAAGATGCCTCACACGTTTAGTGCCCCAGTTCCGTGTATCGCCGAGCCCCGGTTTCTGGCGACACAGAGCATCTTTTCTCTTTCTATTCAGAGCGTCCCTCCCCCCTCCTCCACCTAGCCACTCAGCAGCACAATAAATGGAAACCTTATTTCCTGCATCTGCAGACCTATTTACCTGAAGGTCTGAGCTCACCCTTGCCTTTCTCGGGTCTTTCTGAAATGGGCTGCTGCTTTCATCTCTCTGGCTCCGTTGCCCTCATTCTTTAAAGCCTTCCCTAATCCCGCACTCCGTGCGCTTTAATCTGTGGGGCTGGACGTGGCGTTCTGCATAGCCGCCTTCAAGCATGCATTATCTCCTGGATTCCTATTCCTTCTCATTGTGCATTTAAATCCCTTTTCACAGTCTGTAAAAGTGGAGAGAGGGGGAGAAATAAAACGAACCATTATCAAAAGCCATTTTTGCCAATTTAAAATGCCTAATTGGATGGCTTTCTCCCCCCTTTGATAGTGCCATTATCTTTGCAAACTGTGACTTGGGTTTTGCAGGTCTTTTGTGTGTATGTTTTTGAGTATTTACTTACATTTTATCACAAATAGGAAGAACCTTATGCCCTGTGCCCTTTCTGGTCTTTTATTTTTGGAAATTGGAGAATCTTGATGATTTTAAAATAAGAAAAGGTGTGTTTGTGTGTGTGTGTGTGTGTGTGTGTAGATGACAGACTGTATGCGACCTGTATAACAAAAACGTACCGACCTCTTATAGCAGGGGTTGGGAATGTCCGGCCTGCAGGCCCTCAAAACCATTTAGCCCTGCCAAGGCCTTAGAGGTGAGTTAATTAAATGTTTGACCAGGTATAGCAGGCTAGCTTTTAAGTTGATAATTTTGAATGGTCCACGAATGATGCTATAATATCCAGATGGCCCTTGGCAGAAAAACGGTTCCCCACCCCTGCATTATAGATTTAACTCACTTAAAAGCATGTCTGTTTAGGAGAATTCCCCTCACTTCCACCCCTGTCCCCCAAAGTAAAGTTCTTAATCGTGTAGAGTAGTGAGCACGTCCCAGCCTGAGCTGACTGGCTGGGGAGGCTTTGTGGGGAAGCCCTAACCTCCTCCTCATGGTTAAGCCCCATGCTCCGGCTTCCTGCCTGTGAAACAATGGCTGGACCCGTGCTCTCTGGGACTACCAGCATCTCGGGCTGAGGGTGCCAGTGTTCCACGGGAAACACCTGGCGCATCCTTTGTGGTGGACACTGTGGTTTTCACACGCGGGAGAGGATGCGCCGTCCCACCTGGCTGGGCCTTCCTGCGGCAGCAGCGTGAAGTGTGCCTCCCATCCCTTCACCGAGGAGGGGACGACACACGTCCCAGCTACCGTGTTTCCCCGAAAATAAGACCTACTTACAGGTTTCCTTCTGAGTGAAATATAAGGGGACGCCGAGGAGGGGACGACACACGTCCCAGCTACCGTGTTTCCCCGGAAATAAGACCTACTTACAGGTTTCCTTCTGAGTGAAATATAAGGGGACGCCGAGGAGGGGACGACACACATCCCAGCTACCGTGTTTCCCCGAAAATAAGACCTACTTACAGGTTTCCTTCTGAGTGAACTATAAGGCGCCCCCCGAAAGTAAGGCCTCCTAGGATAAACACGAGAGATTTGGTCCACTGATTCTGAAAGAAATGGAATCACAAGAAATTCACCAGGAAATTCAGGAATTGGATTGTTAGGATGATGTTCCAGAAGATGATGACATGATTGTCATTGAATAAATGAGTCAATTCTTGATACTGTAGGATTCACAGTTTGTCTGGTTTGTGTTGACAACTACCATACTACCGTACCGTATACAGGTAATAAATTTTCTTTATTTTCATTTAACAATAAATGTGTACTGTATTCTTCTTCATGGAAAAATAAGACATCCCCTGAAAGTAAGACCTAGCGCATCTTTGGGAGCAAAAATTAATATAAGGCACTGTCTTATTTCCGGGGAAACAGTGTACAACAAAAACGCCAGTTCCAGAATCACAGAAATGTGCCAGCCCCTGCTGGTCGTGGCTGCGAAATGTTTTTAATTCCTCCTAACCCTCTTTAATAAGCTTCTGCCGAGGAATGTGCAGTCAGCGGAGAAATCTTGGCTTTTGTTGCCCAGACCATATCGTGTGGTTCTCACGGATGCCCCTGAAGAGAGTCTCGCCATCTGCCCTGGCGTCGGCCGCTGCCTTGTGATGCGCTTGCCAGACGGGCTTTGACCCGAACCCCTTTGCCCTCGTGCAGTGAAAGCACCTGGCTCCGCAGCTTCTGTCTTCAGCGTCTCAGCCACTGGATCACCCCGCGTGCTTGGTGCCACCTGTCCGCTCATGCACAAAACGTCTCTCCCTTTCTTATAAAAGGAAGCTAGAAGCGAGGGATGGCCTGCAAAACAGGCCAACCGAACAATGTATTTGGGACTGATCTTATAGTGTGATGTCAAACCGAACGTGAAACGGAAGCCCTTCCTTCCCAGATGCCATCTCTAAGCCACGTGTTACTGCCCACCCCACGGACCCAAAGTGCTGGAGAGCAGCTGTGCGAAGGCCGAAGGGGGGCGGCAGCAGCAGGCCTTGGGAACTCCCACCAGACTTGCAGTTAACAAAAATATTTGTGTTGCTTGATATAAACAAAATTTTGGAGCAGTTTTTCTAATTAGGAAACTCCAGTTCTCTCTTAGCCGTGAATCTCCAATTTGTAGGGGTGTCGAACTCAATCAGAGAAGGGGCCAAAATCTAAAATCCAGCCTAAATCGCGGGCCGAATGGTTTACTGAACAATCATAAACTGTCATTGTGATGGAAACGCAGCGGAGTGCAGCGATGACAGCGCGGTCCACATTGCAAGGCCTGGCGGGACGGATTTGGCCCTCGGGCCTTGTGTTTGACACATGTGCCTTAGAGGATACTAAGTATTTAAGAAAATAAACCCTGTCTCAGAAGAGAGCTTTACTTTTGATTTCTGGTATTCTCACAGTAGGTACATTTCTCCCTAATTTGGTGTCCCCTTTCAAATTCAGGGAGTTGAAATCTGGGCTGTTTTAAAAAAATTTTTTTTTAATTTCATAAGAGGAAGGGAGAAAGAGAGAAACATAGATGAGAGAGAATCAATGATGGGCTGCCTCCTGCACCCCCCTCCCCCCCCCACTGGGGATCAAGCCCACAGCCCAGGCATGGGCCCTGACTGGGAATGGAACTGTGACCTCCAGGTTGACGCTCAGCTGCTGAGCTACTGAGCTCTTATTGTATTTTATAGGTCAGAAATGTTCCTGTATGAGTGGGAAAGACAGTGCCTGTCACCACGCCTGCTCCTGTCAGGCACCCCACAGCCACTGACTGCCGTGACGGTGGTATAGGGGCATAAGGGCAGCCACAGGGCAGGGTGGTTCTCTTCTGACCACATGGACATCCAGTGCCCCCTCTTCAGGGCCCCACCCCCCACCCCACATCCTTTGTGTGTAAACCCCCTGGGGTTGTGGGCTGTGGCCTTAGTGCTTTCCAAGTTCTCCCCTGTCTCCTGGAGTTTCTTGCTAAACATCCAGGAATCAGGTGACCAGGCGCCATTCTTGCAGGCACAGCCCCTGTTTGCATTCCAAAGATGAGACCCACGAGCTGGCAGGGACTGGTCACGAGAGCCACTTGGATAGCATTGGTCAGCCTCGTTTGCTTGTGGAAAACTGTCTAACGCTTTCCAGGTCTCCGTATATTATTGAAAGCTTGAAGATGTTTTTAATCATCAGGATAATGATTTGCCGCCTCCTCTGCCTGCACTTCCCCAGTTGCTTCTCAACGGGGGACAGGGAGGAGTTGATGGTCCAGAGGAACAATAGGAGAAGCGTCTGTGTCTGAGGACTTGAGGACTGGATTGGGGGGGGGGGGGGGTGGAGTTTCTTTCTGGTGAGGCTGGTCCTAGCCTATTTATTGTCTTCCAAGTTACATATATGGTCCCTTCATTGTAATTGCACCCTCTGTATTTTTTCTTTGGATCTGCTTACTCCAGAATGTTTAGTTTCATAATAGAAAGCTTGTTTGTCCTTAAGTTCATTTAGGGACTGAATGCCGAGGAGAACCTGTTTTAATTGAGCCAGTTTCCGGTCTCAAGACTAAGGGTTTGGGCTGGTTGAGTTATAGGAGGGTCCACCCTGAACCATGGGGTGTGTGATGTGGGTAAGAGGAGAGAACTGGGGAGGAATGTTGAAGTGGGCTAGACTCTGCCTTGGAGGGTTGTTTTTGTGTTTGTTTTTTGTGGGGTTTTTTTGAGAGAACTGGTAGGAGGCCAGAGAATTATGGAATGGATCTTGTTGTTTGAATCTATTCTATTGATACTTATCTTTCTTTAGGCTGAAATCAAATCCTCTTGTGGGTCATTCATACTTGATCTTGATCTAATCTCAGATCAGTGGCTTTCTGCACCCATTGTTACCAATGAAATCAGACCAGATGGTATGGTGCAGAAAAGGGTGTGGGGCAGCTTATTGACACTTGAGTAGTGAGATTTGAAGTTGCTCTCACAATGTTAAAAAGTCCTTAAGAGTGGCAGAGGCGGGGAGGGGGTAGTTGTTGAAAACATTCAGTGTCCACCCATATGCTATAATATATGGGAATGACATTCTAAGAATGCAGTGCTTAGGAATTAAATTTGTTTCCACCTGTGATGGCTGGTCTAACCTAAGGTTTCCTTTCTCCACCCCAGGAGGTGACTTTGGTCCAGAGTCTTCCCCTCCCGTACTGCCCTCTGGCGACGGTGGCGACTTCTCTGTGAGCAGCCTTCCCATGGCTGAGGACACCTACAGGGTGAGCTTGGCCAAGGGCGTCTCCATGTCCCTGCCGTCATCACCTCTGCTGCCGCGACAGTCTCACTCGGCGCAATCAAGATCCAACAAAAAATCCCCAGGTAAGCAAGCGACAGAACAGCACCCAGACCCGGGTCTTGGTTACAGACTCAATACACGCATTGAAATGAAGCAAAACTAGTGCCTATAAGAAATCTGGGAGCAGGTTTTTCCTCTGTACAATGACTTCTGGAAAAAAAGAAACCTTAAGAATTATGAACGGATTCATTTTCTTAGTTCAACTTGTATATAAAGTATACTGATGACCCAGGCTAGACCTTTTATAAAGATTCCAGATCTTGTTATCAATATTAACGTTAACCATCGATTTTGTTGTTTTCTTGCTCACCAATTAGGGAACACTTTCATCTAAACAACACTGGTGCATTTCAAGGTTTGGGATTTGGGCAAGTGTAATCTGATAACTGCTATTCCTGTCATATACCGATGTGTTTTCTTTGATCACATCATCTGGCACTTGAACAGCTATAAAATTTAATTGTTTGTGAAAATTCAGACTTGTAAGACTTGTGAAGTGTCAGGGAAGCAGTGGATGGATTATTTGGTTAAAGTGTTTTTCTCTTTCCTCACGCTTACCAACTTTTTATAGTTAACATTGCCAATACAAACCCATCGTTACTTGGCTTGGGGAGGTTATGAATCAGCTGTGAGGACAGCCTTTCCAGAGTGCTGATACCTGGGGTCCTAAAAGACCTTTGACCTTCTTCAAGGCTTGCTGAGTACTTGTTTGCTGAGGGTGGGAGGGTTTGGGCCTTCCTGATTATGGGGCCAGCACAAGAAACAAAAAAAAACAAAACAAAACAAAACAATTTTTACAGTCCGGGGCACATTTTATACAAACTCCAAACAATGTGTTTGGAGTTTGTATAAAATGTGCCCCGGACTGTAAATTTTTTTAAAATCCTGTTTTCCTAAATACTTGTGTTTCTTCATATCACACGCATTATTTCAGAATCATTTTGTGGCTATTTGCAGCTGGTGGGGAGGTAAAATTACGAAGGCAACTTTTCAGGCTTTGGCCGTTAGGAATGGCGCTATGAGTTGGTGAGTGTCCAAAACATTTGATGATTCTAGAACTTTTCTTATTTTGGACAACATTGTTTACAACCCGGTCACTCACTGGAACTGGGAGACCTTTTTGGTATGAAGCGACTTCCTGTGCCAAGGAATTTGACCTGTTTATCAGTATTTGGGGAAATTCCTGGAATGTCTTTTCTTCCTTCTCTTTGTCCTCCCTCAACCGCCATATCTCTGGCAGATTTCTTCTTTTGAATCACAGTTTCCACACCGCCTTTCTATAAACCCTGCACAGTGTTTTCCTTTCCCTTTTATCGGCCTTTGCACTTGCAGAAGTGTGTTTATGCACTTCCCGCAGCTGATGGTTAAGGACCGGGCAGGTGTCTTCTCTAAGCATCCCTCGTGTATATCAAATAGATGATGGGATTCGAGCCCACCTGGACTCTCCAGGGAACTTGGTGGAAGTTAATGCCGAGTGCAGAGAGTTGACTGTTGGGACAGTTTCTCCCCTGTGGTCTGTGCTACTGTCGATGACTTGATGTTTGAGTCTTGGGACAAGCACACACTTGAGAGACAGGGAATACTGCATTTCAGGCATAATTTCATTATTAATAACAAATTTACTCTTGATTTTAGTAGGACTTAAATCTTTTTAAATATATTTTTATTGATTTTAGAGCGAGGAAGGGAGAGGGATAGATCGACTCCCTCCTGCACGCCCCCCCTCCCCCACTGGAGATTAAACTGGCAACCCTGGTATGTGCCCTGACTGAGTATCGAACTGTGACCTCCTGGTTCATGGGTGATACTCCATCACTGAGCCACACTGGCCAGGCTTAAATCTTCTTTTTAACTGTATTTTGGGTGGGGTTCCCCCCTCCCCTCCCCAGCTTTATTGAGATACAACTTGACACATATTCATACAACTTTATATCTGCATGTATTGGAAAATGATTACAGTAAGGTTCGATAATGCATCCACATCACCTCACACAGTTACAGTTTATTTGGTACTTTAGTGGGACTAAATAGGCAGCAGTGAGTAGCTTGGTGAGCCTGGGAAGTGTGGCCCTCCAGCAGGCTACAGGCTTACCTGCAGGGAAGGCCCTGACAAGGTCTTGGTCCTGTGTCCTGACCACATTACATGTCCTTGGTTTTGAGAAAATATCCAAGAGTTTGTTTTTCTCCATAGGGACAGCGTTTACTTCTGCTAAAATCTTTGCAAGGCCTTACGAATAGAAGGAAGTAGTGCTGCAGCATCCAGCCTTTTCGTGGAGTGAAGAAAATATTCTCCATATTAGACACTGTGGGCCCCAATGCTAATTAACACACTCAGCAGGTCCTCCTCCAGCGGAGCCGTGCTTGTGTCCCGCCCAGATCTGTGTCGCCCCGTGGTACCTCAGCTTTGTTTTCTTCATCATTTTAATTCGAAAAGGAAAGGTAAGGGCAGGGAAGCTTGCGTAACCATGGCAGGGACTCAGACTCCATCAGAGAAATAAACTGCGTTTTCCCCACGGCGTCTTACACGCAGATTTCTGTCTGAGCCATATTGTTGGAAAACTATCCAGAGCCCTGATGTTCTACCTGCCTATAAAAATAGCTGGCATATGGTTGTGAACGTGCACTGGATGTAAAAATGGCCGTCTATTTAAAGAGGCAGCCCTGGCGTTGCTAACCGTACAGGAATCACGGCATGTTGGGTGTGCAGCACCCCTCGGTGTGGGGCCCTCCCCTGGGGCTTCCCCCACCGGAGCGGGATCCTGTCATCTTTCCGATCCAGCTCTGAAACTACCTTGATGACTGTGGTTCTTATTTTTTAAGACAAAACCCCTTTCTCTTTTAAGAAGGTGCTTAAACACACACACACAGACACACACACACACACACACCACCACCACCACCACCACCACCACCACCAAACCTGTTTTACTTGTTTGGATAGAAACTCTTCACTAATTGATGTTAATCAAGCAACTGTCAAGGACAAAACTATTCTAGCAAAGGTCAAATTCTATAAACCTCTAATAGGCACTCACACAGCCTGCATTAATGAAAGTCTGTGTACGGGTACAGGTGGTGGTTAGCTCCATGGGAACTCTGGGCCAGACACGGTGTCATTAGCCTTGCAGTACTGTGACCCTGCATTTTCCGTGACTGAGTTTCTTACATTCCACTTAGATTCCTAATTATTATTTTTACTTCTCCTTCTAGCTTGCTCCATTCATTTATATATATAATTACTGCTAGTTGAAAGATGGAGTTTTCTGAGTATTTCAAATTTGTTGTTTTGTTGTTTTTTTTCCTAAAGGGAAAAATACATTTTCTGGTCATGAAAACAAGGACCGGTGTCCATTAAAGTAATTCTGTGGCTAGTGCAAGCCTTTCTGGATTAAGAACTCATTAATGTTTGTAATGTATCCTTTTGTTTTCCAGAGAATTGCAAAGCCCATTTCCTGTGGTTTGTTTATTAGTAACGTCATTAGTTACTTTCTGTTTAGATTACATTTCCCAGGTCGCTTCAGGCCCATTAGGAGACAATCCAAAGGTATTGGATGGTGCATGAAGGAGAAGCGGCCTTTTCAGATACCGCGATGGCTAGGACAGCAGATGGTGACAAGCGGGCGATGCTGCTTTTCTCATCCTCGCCGGTATGGGGGGACTGGGTCCTGCCCAGTTTGCACCTTGGCTGCTTCCAGGTCCGGGTCTGTCTCTGTTGACAGAGCTGATGTAGCAGTTTGGAAACAGACAACAGACTCTGGCTGTCTGTTTCTTTAAGGGAAACAAACCTCACAGCGGACAGGCTGTAAAGGGGGAAGTCATTCTGCCCTTTGATTCTTGGACCATGAGTTCATGTCTGCCAGGCCCTGCCCTCCCTCACCGCCTGAGTGTTTCTTGTAGAAAACAGGAGATCCCGGCACAGAGGCAGAACTACTCTTAAGTGTTTTGATTTTCCTAGTTGTTTTTTATTTTTTAATCTACTCCACCTAAACCGGAGACCACACGTGCTCTGCCTTTTTTCATTTAATAGCATATCATGAGTGGTTTCCAGTGTGCTCGAATAACTTGATATTTAATGCCCATTGTTTCCATTTCCCATTCCTGATTTCTAACGAATTTTAATGTGCAGGTCTTAGTGTTAAGTACATTAGCAGAGCTGTGCAGCCAGTCTGCAGAACTCCCGATGTGAATATTTTTGTCCAGTCATCTCAGTCACTTTTAATACACAGCTGGTATCTCAACCGTGGCAGTTCCCAGAAGTGGAATTGCTAAACTAAGTGGACCGTGTATTTAAAGGTTCTTGATGCACACTGTCCAGCCACTTCCCAGAAAAGCCGCATTGATTTCCGTGGCCTCTGGCGTTCTCGGAGCGGCTCCTTTGGAAGGAGCCTCTTCCGGGAACGGTGTTAAGTGGATGGCGCTGGTGGGTGCTTTGTCTCGCCGCCGAGTTGTGAACTCCCGAGAATTAGGACGAGGAGGCTGAGGAAGTCATTCTGGAACCTTCCTTGTTTGAACTTCTGTCCACACCTCTCCCATGATTTCCATTTTCTTTCTCTCCACAATACTGTCAGGGGAATTATCACAGCTGAGTCAGGTCAAGTTCAAGGTCAGAACAGTACTCAGCTGGCTTCCACTTTTAGCTACCCCCCTCCCCCCCTCAGGTCCGCGCTTTGTGGTGAGGGTCATGGAGGATCACAGACAAGTTAGTGTTGGCAAGACTTCTGTCGCACACACACCCATCAGGCCTGTTTGCAGATACGGAACCAAAGACTGCGCATCTGAGTGGAACTTGTCCCAATGTACAAGTTCTTGGTGGATCTTGGCCTAAGTCCAGGTCCTCTCCTCTGTCTCCAGGACATTCTCCTACCGCCGTCTGCACTGTTCTGTCTGCCCATTGTTGACCCATGGGCTGTTCATGACGTGGATTTGTGTTCTGGCTGCATGTACGTGGGGAGGTCATAGGCTTACAGTCGTGCACACGTGTGTCTGTGAGGTGGAGCATAACCCAGGGAACACACAGTCCAGCAAGCTCGTTCTGGGCTCTGCCTTCACCTCTGAGTGGTCAGGGCCCCGGTCAGGTATCTGACCTGAAACCAGGATAGTTTTGCCTGCTGTGATCACAGGACAACTTTCTGTTTTTCTCCTGGAGGCTCGTTAGAGGGTAGCCCCCTCCTCCGAGTTACTGCCACGTGCAGCCATAATCGGGACACACACACATTCTGTTCTGTGTTCACACCTAGAGCCGGGTGCCTGCATTTGCTCCACCGGGAACCTAGGACCTTTGCCTGCCATTTATTCCCCTGCCCCTGAGTCCTGGTTCACGCATATAGAATATCGCTTGTTCCTCGAAACCAACCCAGAGTTTTAAAATATACTGATGTCTGGGTCTTACCTTCAGAGATTCTGATTGGATGCATATGAGGCCTGGCCTAAGCATTGAGGTTCTTAAAAGCTTCCCAGGCGATTCTAACATGTACCACTGATGAAGAATGTGATTATCTCATCATTCCTTTTTAGGGAAATACACAGGTTTTGTTTCTTTATTTTCTAAGTTTTAGAAATGATATTGGAGGAGGAAACTATATTACAAAAATGTACAAAATAAAGATACAGTAAGTCTTGTTTCCCTTCATACCCCCCAGAAAACAACTACTGATGCTTGATTGAATGTCTTTCCTGCCTTGTTTCCATAGAGACATATTTGCCCATTCCCCAACCACCGGACAAGTAAGAGGTTCCCAGTTTTCCACTAAATAAAGAACATTCTTGAATATTAATATAAAGGTATCTTTCTTTAAACAGACCAGTGGTTTTCAACCCTTTTCATCTCATGGCACACATAAACTAATTACTGCAGTTCTGCAGCACACCAGAAAAATGTATTTTTTTTTTTTGCCGATCCGACAAAAAAAAAAAAAAAAAGTATTCTTTTGGTTCATTCATACCAGATGGCTATTGTTGTGTTGGCTGTTGTCATTTTTTAAATTTGACAGGCTAAGTAAAAAGAGGTCAGTGCCCTTGACTACATCGTCAGGTACTGCAAGTTTTAAAAGTTCTTAATGGCACACCAGCTGAAAAATCACTGGAATAGACTACAAAAGTGGGATTACTGGGTAAAAACTTATCAATGTCCAGAATGAGTTTTATATACTTGCCAGAGGCCCGATGCACGGAATTCACGCAGGACTAGGCCTGCCTTCCCCCGGCTGCCGGCACCGGCTTCCCTCTGGCCCCCGGGACCCAGGCTCCCCTCGCAGCCCCGGCTTTTGTCTGGAAGGTCATCCGGAAGGATGTCCGGTCTAATTAGCATATGACACTTTTATTATTATAGATTATTATTATAGAAGATTGGTCATGTGTGCTTTTTTCTTTGGAGAATATTTGTAATAGTTGGCCTCTGTTCTACTGGGGCAATATCTGTGTCTTACTGAATTATCACAGCTTCCTTGTTTGTTTTAAGGCTATCAGTCATGTACTAGGTTATTAAAATTTTTCCCCCAGTTCATCATTTTCCACTTAATTAGGTTTACAGTGTTTTATGACTCACAGAAGTTTTTTATTTTCTCAAATTAAATTTTTTTCAC
The DNA here is from genome assembly GCF_014108245.1 of Pipistrellus kuhlii. Classification (NCBI taxonomy): domain Eukaryota; kingdom Metazoa; phylum Chordata; class Mammalia; order Chiroptera; family Vespertilionidae; genus Pipistrellus; species Pipistrellus kuhlii. The sequence goes on along the minus strand of NW_023425573.1, from coordinate 48,578,723 downwards.
TGTGACTTATCCCATTGCATTTCTTAAAAACAGCTTTATTGAGATATTTTACATAACATATAACTCATTTAAAGTTTACAGTTCAATGTGTCTGTTTGTTTTTTTTGTGTTTTTTTTTTCTTTAGCATTTTTACAGGGTTATGAAACCATCATTATAATCTAATTATAGAACATTTTTATTTCTTTAAAAAATTCTCATTAGCACTCACTCCACATTCTTTCCTACCCACCTCTCATCTCAAACCCCTATTTACTCCCTCCCCCCCCTTGCCTTCAGCAACCACTAATCTGCTTCCTGCTTCTACATTTGGCCGATTCTGGGCATTTCATATAAATAGAATCATATAACATGTAGTTTCTTGTGACTGGCTTTTTGCAGGTAACAGTGTCTTCTAGGTTCATCCATGTTGTAGCATGTGTCACTTCTTCATTCTGTTCATTGCCAAATTTTTTTTCCTATGTGCATACCACACTTGAAAAATCCATTCTTCAGTTTATGACATATGGGTTGTTTCCACTTTTGTATATTATGAACAGTGCTGCTGTGAACATTTATGTATGTTCTTAAATGTGGATGTTTTTGTGTGGATGTATCCCTTTTGTCCACGGCTAGTACCTGGCAGTGGGATTGTGCCATCATGTGGCAACTATATTGGGGATCAAGCCTGCAGCCCTGACCTGTAATTGAACGGCGACCTCCTGGTACATGGGATGGACCCCAATCAACGTAGACACACCAGCCAGACTTTTCCCCCCCCCCCCCCCTCATATTTTTTTTTAATTAAATATATTTTATTGATTTTGTACAGAGAGGAAGGGAGAGAGATAGAGAGTTAGAAACATCGATGAGAGAGTCATCGATCAGCTGCCTCTTGCACACCCCCTACTGCGGATATGCCCGCAACCAAGGTACATGCCCTTGACCGGAATCGAACCCGGGACCCTTCAGTCCCCAAGCCGATGCTCTATCCATTGAGCCAAACCGGTTTCGGCCCCCCCTCATATTTTTGATATTATTGTTTCAGGCACAGAATTTTTTATTTTGATGAGTCCAGTTTATTCTTTTGTTGCTGTCCTTCGATGTCATATCTAAGACACAGTTGCCTAATCCATGGCCACAGAGGCTCGCACCTTTGTTTTTTCCTAAGAGGCTTCCTGGTTTTAACTTGTCCCTGTAGGCCTGCCATCCTTTTTGTGAGTTCATATTTTTGTGTATGACGTGAGGTCTGAGCCAGCTTCTCTCTTTTACATGTGAAAATCCAATTGTCCCACAGCATTTATGGAAAAGATCATTCTTCTCCCACTGAGTGGTCTTAGATTGCCCCAGGCATCACTGTGCCCTGACCCAGCCTTATTGTTCCACTTACAAGGCTGCAAATTCTCTCCCCTGTGCCCTAGGCCAGAACTTCTTCTGTCAGAGCTGGCGTGGCTTGCATCTCTGCTCCATCCAGCCTTCCTTTGTGTCTGTCCTTTTCCCTCTGTGAGAAATCACTTCTTACTGCAGACCTCCATAGCATGGTGTGCCAACTCCGTCCGCTCTGAGGCGCTGGGAGCTCCTGGTATTTGTGTGTTTCCCTTGGAGCCTGGAACACAGGGTCTGAGCCCCCCCTTCAGTCACCCTTGTGAGGGGCACAGGTGTGCGCCTGCTCAGTGAATTCAGTGGTGGGCATTCATCAATGGCATATAGTTGGCTGAAATACTAACGGATACGGCAATGTGAACATAATGCTCCGTTACATTTATAAAGCTAGGAACAACCTTCCCTCATCTAGAGAGAACTGATACTTAAAGTCCTAGCTCTCGCTCAGGGCCTCGCTCTCATCAGGCAGCGAGCCAAGGGGAGTATGTTTTAAAGATACGTTTATTGATTTCAGAGAGGAAGGGAGAGGGGGAGAGAGACTGATCATTGATGAATCACCCATCGGCTGTCTCCTGCAGGCCCCACATGGGGAATTGAGCCTGCAACCTGAGCATGTGCCCTTGACCGGGAATTGAACCGTGACCTCTTGGCTCATAGGCCGATGCTCAACCACTGAGCCATGCCGGCCGAGCAAGAGGAGGATGTGTTAGACTGGGTTTGCCGGCAGCCTTCTCTGCCCTGCTTCTCTGTGCTTCTGCCACTCTCCTGTGCTCTCAGGCTTTGGCATGTTTGCTGCATGTCCCCCTCTCATTGCCCCTCTCTGCCCCCTCCCCCCCAGGTGAATGATAACAGTAGGTCTTATCCCGTCACACTTTCCAGCAGAGTCAGCTGCGCCTGTGGTGGTGTCAGATGGCTTTGATGGTGGCTGGAACCAACCCAACCCCATGCTTAGATAAAAGCCTTTTTAGCTCAAGAAAATTGATGGGGGCAGCGGTAAGCCGTGGTGGGAATCTTCTTTCTGGTTGTGTCTGACTACAGAGAAGCAGAAGCCCATGGAAGCCACGGCATCTCCGTCGCACAGGAATGAACGTTAGTGTCGAGTAGGAAGAGACGGAGAGGAGACGGATGTAGCCGCTTGCAGCTTCCGTCGGCTGTGGAAGGTCTGGGGGTGTGAGCAGGAAGGCTGGCTGTGCTCCAGGCCAGGGGCAGCGTGTGCAGAGCCTGAGTGGGAAGTGAAGTGAGGGCAGGGAGGTGGTGTAGGAGAGAGGCCCATGAGAACCAGGTGCCTTGCCAAAGGAACCCTGGGACCAGCGGGAAAGGCTTCAGTAGTGGGGCCTGGAGCCTTGAAACCCATAAGCTTTGCCTCGCTCAGAGGGCTTACGTAGAGTGATGGCTATGTTCCGCACTGAATCCTTTCTCTGCACAAGGGTTCTGAGAAATACAGCTGAGGAGACTCCTCCAAGGAGCTGTAGCTCTCCTGTTACTTCCACTACCAACAAAGTCCTTCTTTATTGGTCATGGGTCCTTATTGGCCGATGATGAGTTCACTTAAAAAAAAAAAAAAAGATTTTATTTATTTTTATTTATATTATTATTATTTTTAAAAAACACATTTTAATTTTTTTTACAGAGAGTTAGAAACATCGGTGAGAGAGAATCATCAATCAGCTGCCTTTTGCACACCCCCTACTGGGGATGTGCCCGCAACCAAGGTACATACCCTTGACGGGAATCGAACCCTGGACCTTCAGTCCGCAGGCCAACGCTCTATCCACTGAACCAAACCGATTTCGGCTATTATTATTTTTTAATCCTCACCTGAGGATATTTTCCCATTGATTTTTAGAGAGAGTGGAAGAGAGAGGGAAAGACAGAGAGAAATATCAATGTGAGATAAACACATTGATTGATTGCCTTCTGTATGCTCTCTGGCCAGGGCCGTGGCTGGGGAGGAGCCTGCAACCAAGGAACGTGCCATTGACCAGAATTGAACCCGTGTCTGCAGGCCAATGCTCTATCTACTGAGCCAAACTGGCTAGGAGGGCAGATTTTAGTTTTTAGAGCATTTTTGGGTTCATGGCAAAATGGAGTAGAGATTTCTCATATGCTCTCAGCCAACTCCCTCCCGCCCACACACACACACACAGGCACAGCCTCCACCATTGTGAACGTATCCCACCAGAAAGATGTATTTGTTAAATCAGCACACCTGGTTACTGATACTTCACTGTCACCCACAGCACCCATAACTTATCTTAGGTTTCACTGTGTAGGTTAGATATTCTGTGAGTTTGGACAAATGTGTCATGACGTGTACCCATCAGTTGGTGTCACACTGAATATTTTCACTGCCCTGTTTCTCTCTCTTTCTCCACCCCACCTTGAACCCCCGGCAACCGCTGATCTTTTTGCTATTTCCACAGTTTTGCCTTTTCCAGAATACTGCGTCGTTGGTTTCTTTCACTCAGTAACAGGCATTAAAAGCTCCTCCGTGTCTTTTCATGGCTTGTTAGCTCATTCTTTGTAGCACTGGTTATTATTCAGTTGTTTGAATGCAGTACAGTATTTTCATCCATTGACTTGCCTAAGGGACATCTTGGTTGCTTCCAAGTTCTGAACAAAGCTGCTATCAACACCTGGTGCAGAGTGTTGTGTGGACGCACGTTCTCAGTGCCTTTGGGTAAACCCCAAGGAGCGCGGTGCCTGGATTGTGTGTGAGCGTGTGTTCAGTTTGTAAGGAACCGCCAAACTGTCTTCCCAAGCGGCTGTGCCACTTTGCATGCCCACTGGCCACGAGGGAGAATCCCTGTGGGTCCGCATCCTCACCCGTGTTTGGTGGTGCCGGGGCTCTGAGTGATCCCTCCTCGCCTGGGAGACGGGGTAGGACCACGGTGCCTCTCTCACGGGGGAGGGGAGGTTTGAAAGGAATGTGGCATATGAAGCCAGGGCCGACCCTCCCGTTCCCCTGGGGGCTTGCTGTCTCAGGGGAGCCATCTGCCTCAGAACCCAGCGCCAGGTTCCTCCATCGGTCTCAGTGGCCCAGAACGGATCCCCAGTCTCCATCCTCTCAGCCCCTCCTCCTCAGCCAGACGCCCTCTGGCGGGAGCTGCCCCTCAGATCTGTGTGCTTTCTGGCAAGCACCACGCGGCTCCTGGGTGTGCGGCAGGCTTTGTTCCCTGTGAGCGGGACGTGAGAGGAGCAGTAGCGCCCGACAGCCTGACGTCTGGGCTCCCGCTCCTGCTCTGCCACCCACTCCGGGTGTTACTCGCCTTCCTGTGGTTTGCACGGAATTTGCGATGAACGTGTTCTGTCTGTAAAATTGCCCCGTGAGGGAAGCCAGCTCTTAGAACTCGTGTGATGAGTGCAGAAAGGGAAGGAAGCAGAAGTTCTCGGCCGAAATAAGAAATGAGGTGGAAGGCGGGAAGGTGGGATGCCCGGTGGGACCCCGCCTCTGTAACTTGTGATGCTCCCATGAGCTCCTGTGGGAATGAGAGCCGGTGACTCAGGAAGCTGAAGGAGTGAGGACGTGCTCTGAATGGTCCAGATCGGATCGCCAGGCCGTGTGAGCAGCACCCCCGTGGGCGTCGGGCAGTTACTGCCCCCTGCACTGTGCATGAGGGCAGTTCAGGGCTGTTCCTTCCGCAGGGAAGTGAGGAGGCCAGCAGGCCAGGCAGAGACCTGTGTGTCGGGGTTCCCTCGATCGTCCCTTATATGGCCCCGAAGTGCCATGTGCAGCCACACTGCCTCCGGATGGCACAGCTGCTTTCCTTCTGCCTTTCACGCAGACTGCCCTTTATGTGGACAAGCCCCAGACGGAGGAGATGGCTTGTGCTTAGGTCTGTGTTGTACCAGAAATGTGTACTTCGGACACCAGAAGCCCATTATGGGAGGGACCAGTGGGGGCCAAGACTAGCTGGAGGAGCAGCAGGTGCGTCTCTCCTCCTGCAGGATTGGCCCTGTTTTGTGGAGCAGATGCAGTTGAATGCATCTAAGGTCACTGTGCCCAGGCCATCTCTCCATGCCACACTGCAAAGACGTGTCATTCGAGAATGCAGACACGTTACTGACCCTTCTGTCTGGGGCATTTGGATGTTTCACAGGCCTCTAGATGTTGAGGGTCTTCAGGAATCACAAGAGAATATGTGCCAGTTGCACACATCCTGGAGTCCAGTGTTGATATTTGATTGGGAAATGTTTGTTAGAGATTCTGGACTGAGCCTTATGGGCTATTGTGTCAGTAAAAAAAAAAATGATTGTGAACTTCAAGTTCTTTAGCAAAAATTCAATAGAGATAGCCTTTATTTAAAACATTTCACTTTTACAAAACAATGTACATTTCTTTCAGTTCCGTAGCTCTTATTAGAACAAGATGTGTGTACCCTAAAATGTGAATGAGCCCTGGCCGCTGTGGCTTAGTTGCTTGAAACATTGTCCCATGCAACTAAGGGTCGATGGTTTGATTTCCCGGTCAGAACACATACTCAGTTAATCCCTGGTTGGGGGGCAGGTGAGAGGCAGCCTTCCAGGGGTTTTCTCTCCCTTTCCCCCTTCCTCCCTCTCTAGAATCAATGAAAAACTTATCCTTGGGTGAAGAAAGTATACATGCACTCATATGTATGCATTGAAGTTTGTGTGTGTGTGTGTGTGTGTGTGTGTGTGTGTGTCACAGATTTTCAGAGTGTAATCTTTTTTATTTTTAGAAATTGTGATGCTTAAGCAAATCTTATCTCTGTTAGATAAGCTTGAATTCTCTTCCCTCTCTGCCTTCTAAATAGAGAAATTCTACCCAGGCTCCCTATGCAGTGTCATGGGAAGTTTCTGGCCCTAAAAGAGCAGCACAGACCCGGTTTCACATCCAAAGTCCCTGTTCTCAGTAGCCCTGTGTCCTTGGAAGTTACTAGACAACCTCTCTGATTCTTGCTGTCCTCGTCTGGAGATGAGAAGAAATGCTTTACCATTTAGGCCTTTGAGAGACAGGGGGGATGCTTGTAAAGGGCCTCACCCCTAAAACACACCCGAGAAATGCTGCTACCGCCCCTGTTGGTAAGGTTAGGTGGTTTGCCCTCTTCCCCTTTGCCAGCCTCTCTCACACTTCATCTTATTTATTCATTTATTTATTTAAAATATATTTTATTGATTTTTTCACAGAGAGGAAGAGAGAGGGATAGAGAGTTAGAAACATCAATGAGAGAGAAACATCGATTAGCTGCCTCCTGCACACCCCCAACTGGGGATGTACCTGCAACTAAGGTACATGTCCTAGACCGGAATCAAACCTGGGACCTTTCAGTTCGCAGGCTGATGCTCTATCCACTGAGCCATACCAGTTTTGGCCATCCTTTTTTATTTTTATTGAATTTATGGGGGTGATGTTGGTAGTTACATACTTTTCAGGTGTACAGTTCTATAATGCATCATCTGTATATTGTATTGTGAGTGAGTTCACCACCCCAAGTCAAGTCTCCTTCCATCACCATTTACCCTCATCCACCTATCCTTTTCCCCTCTGGTAATCATATTGTTCCCTTCTCTAAGAGTTTTTATGATATTTTCTTAATTCTTCACCTTTTTTACCCAAACACCCCACTCTCCCACAACCCCTCCTCTCAGACAGCTGACAGTGTGTTCTCTGTATCATGAGTCTGTTTCTGTTTTGCTTGTGTATTTTGTTCATCAGATTCCACATATGAGTGAGATTATATGATACTTGCCTTTCTCTAACTGGCTTGTTTCACTTAGTGTAATACTCTCGGGTCCCTCCATGCTGTCGCAAAGAGTCCTTCATGTTCTTGGCTTCAGTCTTCAATCTGCTTCTGTGACGTGAGGCAGAGAAGCCACCACCACTCTAGTGCAGAGACCCTTCAATCCTGATGGTGGCTGTTTGGATTTGCTTTAGTAACTGTTGAGGAAACTGTCCTAACTAAATTATTATTTGCATTTGCATGGGTGTGGTGGTGTGGACTAGCTGACCCATTCACAGCTTTGGTGGCGGCGTGTTCACTAGCTCACTGCTGTTCATTTCCTGTAGTTTGTAGTTCGTGCTGCTCCAGCCAATGTCTTGTTTACTTATTCTGGATCCTGTTGTAGCTGTCATTGAAAGTGAGGAAGCTCCATCTGTGAGAAACACAAGGAACTGAGTTTTGAAGGAGTGTGAGGAGCAATCCACCAGGATGCACACCCAGCATCTATGCGTGGTCCTGTGGTACGGGTTGCATCTGTGGTGCTGAGAAAGGCGCCCCAGAGTGGCCACCTGAGCCCTCTTGAGTCGGGAGAAAATGATGCCGGCCCACCAGGTCAGGAAGTACACACTCAGCAGTTTCTGAGGAATTGATAGTGACTCAGTATTAGCTTTGACTATATGTTTTCCTTAAGTTTGTGATGTTTTAATGAACAATCGAGGAATTCTAGCTCCTTTTAAGGCAGAAGAAATCTCACCATAGCTTGATACCTGTGGCACCTTGACTTATTCTCACCGTGTGCAGGTAGATTTCATCAGGACGCACAGAAGGGATAAAATAAAGACCGTTGAGTCTGACATGCTTAACCTGAAACGAGAAAGAAACATCCTAGCAGACTGCTTAAGAAAGTCACATTTTTATTTGGATTTTGACCCCCTTTCAGTATTTCCGTCCCTTACATCCCCTGTTTCTTCCTTTCAAAGTGGAAATTCTTAGTTTGTGTGCCCTTGGCCTTTCAAAACAGTTCCTTTTTATGGACTCGTGCCCTCTGGGCTCATCGTTTCCCCCCCCCCCCCCCCCCCCCCCCCCCCCCAGGTCTCCTGGACTTTTTGGCAGCTAAGTTGGCACACTATTTTTCCAGAGCCCCTTTCGTCACAAGAGGCCACTGTGTAGGGGGTAGGACATGTTTTGGGTCATGTCCTTTATTTTTCCGAATGGCCTCAGAGACACTCTGAGGAGCTTCAATCTTTTTTTTTTGCCAAGTTTCCATAAACATTCGCTTTATGCAGGTTTATTATAGCATCAGCTGAGTGTTGGAGACTGGGCTAGAGATGAGGGAGATGTAAAGGTACATAAATACTTGGCCTAAAGCTTCGGGGACCTCTCGGTTTAATGAGACAGATAATGACAGTTAAGGCATTGAGGTGTCTACAACGTTGTGACATCTCAGAGAAGGGACAAATAAACCTCTTTTGGGGGGAGCCAATAAGGTTCCAGCTGTGGGTGATTTTTGGAGTGGGTTCTTGAAGGTTAAGTTAGAGGTTACATGGCAAATAGGTGCTTCCAGGGGTTGGGCTGGGCTGGAAGGCTGTCCCATCGGGAAAGAACAACCTACATGAGGTCTGGAGGGCGTGCAGGCACGTGGCTGGAGCTCTCAGGGGATGGCGTGCAGGTGGCATTAGATGAGGATGGAAATAACAGGGGGAGCCGGCAAGCATTTTATTCTTTTGGCAGTGGTGCTGTTTGACCATATTTTAGGTAGAGGGATGAAATAAATAGATTTGAATGTTCAGACAGTAACTACCAGTATTCATTCCATACAGGCCCTCTTGGAGTTGAGGAGACTGGTTGGGACTCTGCAATGATTCAAATGAAGTGAAGTGGTTTAAGCCCCTGCAGTGACCAAGGAGAATGGAGGGAGGTGGAGGCCAGTTTGAGAAAGTTTTAGGAAAAAAGAATCTATGGGTTGTAGTTGACCTGTTGGATATGAAAATTAGGGAAGGAAGAAAAGTGCAAAATGGCTTAGGGCCAGGGCTTGCCAGGCCTTTCCCTGTAATGTCACACAGGAGAACTGGCCCAGCAGTGGGGAGAGGGGGACTATTGCCGGGGACACTGCCCTAGACTGCCCAGCAGACCAGAGAGAGGAGGGACCCACCTCTCTTCACACCCTTACCTCATTCTTTGCACCCAGCTGGGAAGCTTGCTAGAAGCTTGGTTTTCTAGATGAGTCCAGGTTCTAAAAATTGTTGTGCCAGTGGCTTTACATTTTCCACTATGTACCAGGTAGTTGTTACCAGGTATCTCCAAGGTGGTCATTATTCTTGTATGTTAGGTGAGGACCGTAAGGCTCTGAGGTGTAATGCGACCCCGGTTCTGGGATTCCTGTCCTTACAGATGTAGATGCTGGTATGTTGACTACACTGTGCCATTCAGAAACAGGTTGGTCAGGCAGGGGCAGCAAGTTTGACCTTGAATATCTTGAATCTTGGTGGTTTCACATGCATTGCCCTCCAGGGAGGTGGAAGGATTTCAAGACAGGGCATCTGTGCCAAATGCTGTGAAGGTCAGGAACGATAAGGGATGGAAAGTGTTTGTTAGCTTTTGAAAATAGGGTAATTGATGACCTTAGAGTCAACAAACATTCCTGTCATTGACCAGGTGCTGAATAGTTTAGGCTTTGCAGGCCACAAGGTCTGTGTTTTAACTACTCAGCTCTGTGAACTACTCAGGGTCTGTGTTTTAAGTACTACTCAGATCTGTAGTGCAGATCAGCCGCAGACAATGCATAAACAACCACACATGGCTGTGTCCTGCTTACCCTTTCTCTCTAAAATAGGGGTGTCGAACTCAATCAGAGAAGGGGCCAAAATCTAAAATCCAGCCTAAATCGCGGGCCGAATGGCTTACTGAACAGTCATAAACTGTCATTGTGATGGAAACGCAGCAGAGTGCAGTGATGACAGCACGGTGCGGGCCACATTGCAAGGCCTGGCGGGACGGATTTGGCCCGCGGGCCTTGTGTTTGACACATGTGCTCTAAAACATGCAATGAGACAGGTTTGGCCTCTAGTCCTTCCTTGGTCAACCTGACTTAGAGGAAAGGAAATGAGGAGTAGAAACTTAGTAGTATTTATTCAGTGCTTACCATGCCCTCGACACATTAGATAAACATTTTAAGCCCTGGGGTATAGGTACCAGCCCCACTTAGAGTCAATGGAGAAACCCAAGAGTGTAGATGACGTGCTTGAAGGTTACACAGCCTGTTAATGACCGGCTGGGATTTGAACTTCAGTCTGCCTGACCCAGAGCCCCTGGGTCATTTCCACTTCACTCCACTGTCACCCAGAACAGCAACCTTACGTCAAGTCCCTCCCAAAAGTCACAGATGGCACTGAAGCCAGCAAGGTCTGCGTTCTTGCCATTGTTCTGTGACTCCAGTGATGCTGTGTTTTTTTGCTTCACCCTTGTTTTAGTCAGCTCGGACTGCCATGGCCAAGTACCCCACACTGGTGGGGCAACAACAGACATTTGTTGTCTACAGTTAGGAGCTAGAAGGCATGACAAGGTGTCGGCAGATTCAGTTTCTCCTAAGGCCCGTGTCCTTGCTTGCAGAAGACCATCTTCTCACAGTGTCCTCACATGGTCTCTCATCCCTGGTGTCTGGGTGTCCAAATTCCCACTTTAAGGAAGAGAAAAAGAGAAAGAACTCATGGACACAGATAACAGTGTACGGTGATTGTTGGGAGGGACGGGGGATGTGGGGGAGGTGGCACAGGGTACAGGAGGGTAAGTAGTGATGGGAAAAAATAATAAAGGGAAAACATTTCCTCTTTTACAGATACCACTCAAGTAAATTGAGTATTTTTTTTTTTAATACTCAATTTATATATAGGCTCAAGTTAGCTTTCCCCTCACGCTAGGTCCTTCTCATTAACCAGCCTCCGCTGTTTGAGAGCTCAAACTGCACAACACTGTTCAGAGCTGTAGACTATTAGGTGTCAGTGTCTTTATTCTGCTCACTGACTGTGAAGAAGCTCTTCTCCAGCACTGCTCAGCAAAATCACATGCTCACTGCTCCCTCATCACCTGCACCTCTTCGTTTCATTTTCCAGTTTCCTTGCATTATTATAGGGTCACTGGTTTTTAAGAGCTTGTTTAACACTAAAGATGTTAACCATTTCTCATGCATTGCAAATGAAATACCATGTTTTTGTTACTATTTTACTCTGGTGTTTTACTTTTTGGTTGTATCAAACTTGTGTATTAAATATAATCATATACTGGGTTGTTTTTTTTTATTAAATAAAAAAAGTAAAGATACCACTCAGAATTAGGGTCCATCCCCGTGGCCTCGTTTTAACTTATTCAACTTCTTTAACGGCTGCTTCTCCAAATACAATCACGTTCTGTGACACTGGGAGTTAGGGCATCAAATCTGAATTTGGGCAACAGTTCAGCCTGCCACAGCCTCCCTCTGTGAGGAGTGTCAAGACACTGGGAGCCTGAATTCCTCATGCAGAAGGCAGAGGGAATCTCCTATATGCGAAGGTGTCTCTTAGTTATCATTTGCACCTTGAGGGAACTTTTTAAAATAAACTTTTTATTTTAGAATAGTTTTAATTTCATAGAGAAGCTCCAGAGATCGTTGAGTTCCCAGAAACCACATTACCTAGTTCCCCCAGTTCTTACCTCATACATTAGTATGAACACGTTGTTACAAGTAATGAACATTATTAGCTGAAGTCCATGCTTCCCTGGCATTTCTTTAGTTCGTACCGAGTCTTACTCATTACATTTACTTGTCGTGTCCCCTTGGGCTCCCCTGGGCCGAGACAGTTTCTCAGACTTCGCTTGGTTATGATGACCTTGCAGTTTTGAGGCATAGCATACCATTCGGGTGTTTTGTAGGATGCCCCTCGGCTGGGGTTTCTGTTTTCCTCAGGGTTAGACTGGAGCTGTGGGTTTTGGGGGAGGAGGATCCCAGGCGAAAAGTGCCCTTCTCATCACATCGTGCTGATGGTACCCACTAGCAATGTGACTCAGTCCAGTTTATAATCACCTGGGTTACCTGACTGACCAGATAGTGGTCATTGGGTATCTCAGGGTAAATTATTAATTTTCCTTATGTCCCTGTCCATGCTGTGCTCCTGGGAGGGAAGTCACTGTGCGTAGCCCACCATGAAGGGTGGAGGGATGCTCCCCTCCTTGAGAGTGGACTATCTACGTACATTATTTGTAGTTTTTCTGCATGGGAGGTTTCTCTTCTTCCCCATTTACTTACTTATGCTAGTACCAGAGGCCCGGCACACGAAATCCGTGTGAGGTATGGTCCCTAGGCCTAGCCTGCGATCAGGGCCATCTTCCCCAGCTGCCCGCAGAAATAACTTCACCCTGAGAAACCCCACCCCACCCACTCCCAGTTCCCCACTCACCATCGGGTGATCGGTGCTTGATGGCCAGGAGAAGGGACTGAGAGGTGTGCTGTTCCCGCCTGATTGTTGGCGGGTGGCCATCAGGTGATCAGAGCCTGCCGGCCGGGGAGGGGGAACAAGAGGTGGTCAGTGCGCCTCATAGTGTCTGGTCCAGGGGTCATTCTGGTTGTTCTGCCATTAGGGTCAATTTGCATATTACCCTTTTGTTAACAGGATATCAGTATAGATTCGTAGGTAGATGAAATGGCAGTGTTATACTGTGAGGCACTGAGCCCTTGAGGTCCTTTTGTGGCATCCCCTCCATGCCCCCCTTTCCCCCAATGTTGCCTTCTTGGCTTCAAGTGAGGCTGATCAGCCTTTGCAGGGGCCTAGTATGTTGGAATTCTGTTAGGTCAAAGCCCAAAATGAGGGCGGAGTTGCTGCCTCGGCAGTTTAATTCTGCCAAATGGACTGTTAACCATGTGTGTTACCTGAAGCGCTAAAAGAAAAAGCATTTCTGGACATCACAGTGCTAATGGGCACAAGCATTGTTGTCTTGCTGGTAAAGAAACACACTTCAGGATTTAGTCTGAAATTAGCATTGAAGCAGCGCCACCGTGTGGTCACTGCTGGAGCGTCAGTGTGTGCTAGGGACAGTTTTTGTGGAATTCCATGACTGCTGACCTGCATGCTGTCTAGTAAAAAAAGTATTTTTAAGAAAGAAACAACAACATTGCAAAGTCTTAAAAGAGAAGCTGCCTCTGACTTTGCGTGTATACACACCTGGGTTCACATAAAAAGTAAACACTTTAAAGTTAAAATTTCCAGTTTATTTCTTTGGGCATATTAACTGTTAATTTTAATATGTGTCTTAAGGAAAGACTTTCCCCCTGATTATTCAAAACTGTTTAATAGCTGAGATGTAAAAGGGCAACGGGTTGAAATCCTGACCTTCTGGAGCTATTTTTCTTTGGCTGCAGGCAGGTTGAGGGCTTAATTTAATAGTTTCATTCTTCTCTGCCCAGATGTTTGAAGATGTGTTTGCAATCAGGCCTGAGATGTTTAAGCTCCTGTGGAAAGCAGCCAGGGAGCCCTCTAAAGCTCACTGTGATGTGTGGGAATGTGTGTCTGTGTTGTAGGGGGTGGGGTTGGTGAGGAGATGAGAAGCTCTCTGCCTTCCGGAATGTTTACATCCTGGGATCCTTTAATGTGGCCTGTGGTTGACCAAGGTGACTAACGGAGATTGCATATGACAGCCTGTTAGAGTTGGGGGGCGGGGGAAGCAGGTACTCTTTTTGTTGTAATCCATCAGTGTTGCCAGGAGTTCTAAACTTCATTTATTTTGATCCGCTGCTGAGAGGGCAGTGAGGTGAAATTGCAGTTTCTTGGGCAGACGAGAATAACTCGAAAAGATGCTGATGGCCCTTCCATTCCGTGGAAAGCCTTCTCTCTGTGTGTCCTGCGCCCGGGACATGAAGAGGTGAAGCGGTGCTGCTGAGAGGGTTGTGGCCGTCGGGGTCGCTTTCGGCGGTTCCGTGGTGGGAGGTGGCTCTGCCTGTGGCTCCTCAGCTGGCCCCTACTCAGTGGTGCCAAGGGTCACCTGTGTCACCTGAAAGGGCAGCCTGGCCTGTTCGTTTTTGAAAGAGATCAGGGCTGAGCCCAAAGCATCACTTTGCTGCTGCTCTCGTAGGCTCCTGATGTTTTCCAGATCATAGAAATCACGTGCTTTCAAGCGTGACCTCCTCACCAAAGGGCTCGGAGGAGGGTGTTGGCCTCAAGCTCGCAGCCTGACCTCTGCGGTGCCCCGACTCCCAGTCTCCGCAGAGCCTGTCATGGGGGCTCTGGGACGGGCTGAGGCTGCCGTGTGAGGCCTGACACCCGGGCCCTCGACCGTGCTCAGCGGGTGCCACTGCTCCTGACCTCAGGAAGGTGTCTGGGGCAGAGAGTTTGTTGGGGATGCTGGCAAGCATACAGCAATGGCAGTGAGTCAGAGGCTGTGGAAGGTTCTAGGATTCAGCTGAGGGACCAGAGTTGAGGGGGGTGGTGAGAAGGGGAACAGGCTGTAGACATTGATGAACTTGAGCTTTTTTTCCCTTTCCTTTTCTTTCTCTCTCTTTCTCTCCCTCTTTCTTTCTAGGATGAGAGGACCTTGAGCTCCTGAGTGGTTGGGAAGCGCGAGACTGACTGTAGACAGTGGAGCCACTGTTGTTAAAATGAGCATTTGATGTCTGAGAGCAGCAGCAGTTTGTGTACAGATGATCAGACTTTCAAATTACTGCTCAATGTGTTATAAGTAAAAATTTAAACCATGGCTTTCCACTCAAATGCAATTTATAAGTCTTACGGTTATACTTTTGAAATTAAACATTTAAAATGAATTTCACTTGAAGCTAAAAGTTAACATATTTCAAATAGGCATCAAAGCCAGGCAGTCCGATACTCCGTGTTACATTTTTAAAAACTAAAAATCCTCTCCTGGATACATTCTCTGCTGATGCCCCATGATGCAAAATTATTCCTAAATATAACACCATTTGTCAATATTTTGGGTTTGACTCATTTAATTTTCAGTCTTGCTGAGATCTAGAATACAGACCACCAGTATTCTAGATCAGCTCAGGTGAGGTGAGGTCAGGGCCAGTAATTCATGACTCCACTATGTTACCATATGGGGATTCTTGGCTTCAAGTAAAAGACAGTCAAATACTACATAATAGCTTCAACAAGAAAATAATTTACACTGAGTGGCCAGATTATTATGATCTCTGAATGCATAATAATCTGGCCACTCAGTATATATCCTGTATAATAAAAGGTTAATATGCAAATTATCCCCTCGACCAGAAGTTTGACCAGCAGGCAGGCCAGCCAACTGCCCATGTCCCCTCCCCCTGGCCAGGCTGGCTGGATCCCACCCATTGCATGAATTCATGCACCGGGCCTCTAATAGATATATATATTGAACGGCCAGATTACTATGCGTTTAGAGATCATCATAATCTGGCCACTCAGTGTATTTCTCTTTTGTTAACAGTCCAGGGTAGGTGGACTTCAAGGTGTCATCAGGGAGCCAGGCTTCTGTCTTGCTGCTCACCTCTGTCTTAGTCTCCTGGGGCCGCCATAGCACCCTGCACTGATGGGGTGGCTTCAAAAAGCAGAGGTTTGTTCTCTCTGCTTCCTGGAGGCCAGAGTCGGAAGTCAGGGTGTGAGCAGAGCTGTGCTCCCTCAGGAGGTGCTGGGGTGGATCTGTTCCCTGTCTCTTCTAGCTCCTGGGGGTTCCTGGCAACCCTTGGTTTGTGGCTGCCTCCCTCCATTCCTTCTGTCTTCACTCAGGACCTCTGGCTGTGTGATGTCTCATCTCCCTCTGCCTTTTGGCTTGAAAGTTCCTTGTGATGGCATTCCAGGCCCACCCGGACAGTCATCCAGGGTGAAGCTTTTATCTCAAGATCCTCAGTTAAATGCGCCTAGATCACTTTTCTGAACAAAGTAACAGTTACAGGTTCGAGGGTTTTGGTCCGGCGCACATCCTAGGGAGCCATCGTAAGCTACCGCACCCTCCTACCACAAGGGCACTGTGCGGCCCAGGATGATTGTTGGAGCACCAGCTAGCAGGCCACCATTTCCTGCCAGAGGAGGAAAGCGAGAACGGCGGAGCCTTCTTGGAATGCCCCCTAAGGCCCACTGTCCTCTCGCTGGCTGCATTTACTAGCGACGAAGGAGGCCAGAAAATGCAGTCTTTTATTCACATAACGCACTGTGCTGCTAAAGCATAATTTCTCAAAACGGCAAAAATAGGACATGCACATAGAAGAAGGTCATATGTCAACCATTTTATTTAGCTCATTAAGGAGGGACTGAGAGAGAGGTGAAGACTGGTTTAAATGAGGATTTGGAGTGCAGAGATTTGCATTCTCTGTCAGACAGAGTTCACGCGCATGGCTGTGGACAGGAATCGTTTGCATTGCTATCAGTTTTTTTGCAGTTTGCAGAGCTGTGAAACAATCCAGTTGACAGTCAGGTCCCCACACCTATGCAGTGAGACCAGCCTGGGGAGTCCGCATCACATTCATCACCCAGCAGCACCCGCTGAAGAGACACCCTGTAATTGTGTGTGTGTGTGTGTGTGTGTGTGTGTGTGTATGTTTGTTTGTTTTGTCTCTTTCGAAATGTTGGGTACTTTTCAAAAACAGAGACCAGTTAAAAATGAGGGCTCTTACCAAGATGGAGGGGATGGTCGGTGCTGGGCTGGCCTCTAGCTGTCTCTGCCTCTGGTGGGTCAGAGTCCTTTGCCCAGGGTGGAGGCTTCATACAGCGAGAGCGATGCCTCCCTGCACAGATGGGCCCCCTCCATGAGCCCCCCTTCTTTTTAATTAAGATTGTTCACTAAAGGCTTCTTGATTCACAGAGCTGTGAGCACTGACAGGTGCATGGAGTTGTGTGACCCCGCAGTGAAGTCCAGAGTAGTGCCTCATCCTGCCCCCTGGAGAGCAGTGCCCTCTGTCCATGCCTGTAATTTGCCTTTTCCAGAAGGTCACACTAGTACTTGGATTCATACAGTGTACAGCCTTTGGAGTGTGGCTTCTTTCACTGTGAATAATATGTTTGAAATTCATCATGTTGTGGTAGGCATCAGTACCTCTTTACTTTATTCCGTGGCATGGATACACCATGGTTTATCCATTCACCAGTTGAAGGACATTTGAGTAGCTTCGAGTTTTTGGTGATTATGAATAGAATTGCTATAAATATGTGCCTACAGGTCTTTTTGGTGACTATACAATTCCATTTCTCTTGGGCCAGTCCCCATTTGTGGCATTGCTTGGTCACAGGGTGTTTAATTTTATGTGGAAATGCCAGTTGTTTTCCAAAGTGGTTGAATGATTTTGCATTCCCACCAGCAATGGAGGGGTATTCCTGTTGCTCTGCACCTTCACCTGCAGTTTCTAATCATCAAAAATAGTTTTTCCTGCGTTTTATTGGTTCTGCTAAGTGTACAGTGGTAGCTGTTGTCTAACTGGGCCCTCTGAATAGACTCAGTGCAACCAAGTCAGGTTGTAACCAACACCAATGGCTAATCTTTTTTTTTTTTTTTTTTTTAATATATTTTATTGATTTTTTACAGAATGGAAGAGAGAGGGATAGAGAGTTAGAAACATTGATGAGAGAGAATCATCAATCAGCCGCCTCTTGCACACCCCCTGCTAGGGATGTGCCCTCAACCAAGGTACATGCTCTTGACCGGTATCGAACCCGGGACCCTTCAATCTGCAGGCCGACGTTCTATCCACTGAGCCAAACAGGTCCTGGCAATGGCTAATCTTTTGACGAAATGGGACAAATCCTCCTATTCAGAGCAACAATTTTTTATAGAAATTTCTCCATAGAAACTTTAGGATTCTGCATCTCGACCTTTCTTACCTTTCACTTTGACACCTGGGCACAGGTGCAGGTTGGCTTTCATGGAGTGACAGGGTGAGTGTCGTTGCAAGTGAGCGCGAGGATGAAGCGGAGGAACATTTCAGGTGTTTCCTCCTGATGGCCATCATTTCTGCGATGTGGGAGCTGAGGGTTCCTGAGTGGGTCACGTGTGGGGTGTGCGTGTGTGTGTGTGTGTGTGTGTGTGTGTGTGTGTAGCCGAGGTTCGGTTGAGGAGGATGGAGAGGTCTTGGCCACTGTGGAGAACGGAGGGAGAGCCGATGAGTGAGACCCAGTCTTGCTCCTATCCTGCCCTCTCCGGATGGTTAGGGAGGACTCATGGCGCACCGGCCAACAGGAGGGAACCTCTGAAACCAAGGCCTTTCTCTCCCACTCCTTCCCTTTTATTGCCCCAAATCTCCTGCCCTGGACAGAGAGAAGGAATGAGGTTACAACAGGATTCCATGGTAGCCACTGTGCGACATGAATACTTGAAAAATATTCCCAAATCAGGAAATCCTTTAGACATTATTCATTTACAGCAAGTAAGTTAAATGCATTGAAAAAGCAGAAGGGGACCTTTTCTTGTCAAAATTAATAACCACCTGAGTGCCCAGCACTGGTGAGCACTGTGAGGGAGCCAACAAGAGGCAGGCTTCTCTTCTCCATGCTGTCCTGCTTCCGTGGGAATGGGAAGGGGGTAACACTCTCTCCCCACCCCATCCCTGCGCACGCCCCGTGGGAGCACGTCAAAATCCCCCCCCCCCCCCATCCTCAGCCCAGCACAGGTCCTGCCTCTCCCCATCACTGCCGCTGACCTTTCCAAGTCGTGTGTCACTGGTGACTTCCTGTCTGATCTTCATACTTCCATGTAAGCTGCTGCAGAGAACGGACCGGGTGTGGTATGGCTAATACCAGCCAGGCCGACCCCGGTGTGCACCCGAATCCCTCAGTGCCCTGGCCTCGGGCCGAGAATTTCACTTCTAACGAGAGCTCAGCTGGGCTGTTGCTGCCGGCCTTGAGACCCCTCTCTGAGCGTCACTGGTCTGAACCCACAGGGAAAGAAAGTGCTCAGGGACCCCGCCTCGCTCATTTTGGAGTCCGTTCACTTGATCGTGGGGCTTAGGGCTCCTTTCCTGCTAGCGTGGAAAGCAGGAGGCCCTGCCCTAGTTCCCGAGAGACACGAAATTTCCATGTCCGGGAGGACTTGGATCTTCCAGCGACGTTTGTGGTTATTCATTTATGTTACTGTTTGGTTAATGATTCTTACCCACATAACGAAACCAAACTGCAGGTGTTAAATTCTTTACGGTAAATTATAATTACTACCAGAGTTAGAGGAGGTGAGCGCTGGAGATTTCTCCCCTATGAACTCACTCAGGTCTGAATGAAAACAAGTCTCGGACTGAGTTCCGCTCATACGTAGGTTTATTACCAGGTTGCTAACTAGTTCTGTATGTCTAGCAGAGTCCCAGCTCTGTCCCTTGCAGGGGTCGATGCTCTGTGAGCACCTTGCTTTCACCTGTAGCAAGTATGACAGCATTTTGTAGACAATGTACTAGTTTCCTATTGTTCCCCCAAGGCAGTGATCGGCAATCCTCTGCTCGCGAGTCACATGCGGCTCTTCGGCCCCCTTGAGTGTGGCTCTTCCACAAAATATCACATGCGGGTGCGCACGTACAGTGCGATTAAAGCTTTGTAGCCCATGTGCAGAAGTCGATTTTCCAGCCTGGGTGAGTCTATTTTGAAGAAGTGGCGTTAGAACACTCAAGATGCCAAAAAGCCACATGTGGCTCGTGAGCCGTGGTTTGCCGACCACTGCCCTAAGACATTGCAATGTATGTATCAGCTCAGCACAAACTTATCTCACGTTCCGAGGTGAGAAGCCAGCACAGCATGGCATAGCCGGGTGGGACTTGGCTCTGGATGAGCTGAAGATGCACAGGGCTGTTTCCTTGATGGAGGCTCGTTCAGGTTGGCAGAATTCAGTGCCAGGCGGCTGTAGGATTGAGGTCCCCATTTCCTCGCTGGCTCTGGGCTGGGGATTGTTGTTGGCTTCTGGAAGCTGGCTTCAGTCCTGCGCTGTGGCCACCTTGCTTCGGCTTCCAGGCCAGCAACCTGTCAGGTCCAGAAGGGCTAGGTCCTTTGTCCAGGACCACCTGCTCCCTCCCCCTCCGCCTCATCTCATGTTCCTTGGGTGTGGATGAGGTCACAGTAGAAGTAATAACTCAGATTACACTAACTTGCTACTTCCTCTTCTTACACAAGGCACTTGCAAATGGGTTTTTGGACATTTCTGGAAGTGTGTGTCACAGTGTGGTCATGAGATGAAGACTGACCTTCACTCTTGCTCTTCCTGCTTTTGAGGGTTTCTGTGATTATTTGGGGCCACCCAGTAACCCAGGGGACTCTATAGTTGAAGGCCAGCTGATTAGAAACTTACTTCTTATCCATCTGCAGAGCCCCGCACAGCAGCCCCCAGAGTATGTTTGATTCAGTAACGAGGAGATGGGCACTTTGGGGTGACATCTTTGGAGTTCTGCCCACCACAGACTAAATTCCTGCATCCCACTATTTTGCAGCTGGAGCCCAACCATTCTCTGGCACCATTTTCCTACCAAATCTAGGGTACCTTTCCGAGGGCCTGCTAGTTCTTCATACTGGGGTCAGCAAGGACCAGAGCGCATCTGTGGTATTTCTAGTCCGTCCTCTTACTGCAAGTATCATAAATTTCTCTACCGGAAATAGACTTCCAACTACTATTGCACTCATGAACAAAGTCAGAAATCCAGCCGGTGTGCACATCCACTTCTAACCCCACGTGTGCCCCTTAGCGTATCCCTGGTGTTGGCTGGTGACAAGGATGGTTCCCTGACTGACTTGCTGTGGACTCTGGATTAAAAGCTAGTGAACGGCTCCTGGAGCCTGTATTCCAGATCAAGACAATGAATTGCCTGTAGGTGATAGAGTAAAGCCAACTGAGACACATTTATGTCACACTGTGTGTGTTGAATTGTTTTGAAATAAAATTCAAACGAGGCAATAAAGATTCTTGTCCCCTCAGCAGAGGTCCTCAGAATCTCACCTTGTGCCTGGCTCGCAGTGGGCTTGCAACAGATATCAGAGTAAATGAAGTGAACGAACACATTTCTGTGCTTTACTACATACTGAAATTGCATACAGTCTATAACAGTAGTCCCATCAAGCTGCCCTGGAAGGAAGTAGAAACGTCACTTGGATTATTGTTGAGCGAGGAGTGCATTGTACTCACGATGCTTTAAACACACACCCTGCAAACAGACTTGAAAATCTTTGCCAACGTCTGTCTTCATGGCGCCTGCCGGAAGGAGCCCACTGAGCCAAACCGGTTTTGGCATGAGCATGGCTGCGTTTTGATTCACTGCTTTCCCGCTAGATTTAAGCACCTTTTGATAATGGATGTTTGTGTACATCCGCCCATCAGCCGATGACCCATTTCTCTCCTCTCACCGCCATGTTTTCATTTCTTCTTCCCTAGAATTGCGTTCTAAATTTCCCAGACCCACTGGTCCTTGCGTGTGGATGAAGTCACATTAGCAGTAATAACCCAGGTTGCACAGACTTGCAGCCCTCCTCTCCTCCCTCAAGGCCCCAGGCCCTTGTTAAAGAAGTTTCTGGGTGTCCCCAGGGGTTATAGCACCTGTGCTCAGGATGAAGGTGGCTGTGGCCACTGCTGGTGCACTTCTCTCCTGGAGCCCTGGCCCCATCAGCTCCCAGTGCCCCGTGTGCATGTGTTGGGAGCCTGCCCGTGGCCCTTTGTCACTCCCTGGAGGAAAGCCCTCTCAGTCAGCGTTTTAGGTTTTACTTACTGCCCCTCCCCTGTTCCCATAGGAGAAATCCAAGTGATGGACAGACAGCACACTGTGCTTGGAAGTCCTCCTCTCGAGTTGAGAAGTTTGACTGGGTCCATTCAGCGTCTTGCTCCTTCCCTCATAGAGAAACCTCTTACGAGGCTCTCACCCTTCATATAAACCCACGTTTGTGGGCAGCCCCACCTGGTCACCCACAGGCTTCCACTCGGATGGGACACAGCGGCGGTGAGGGTGGGGTGGGGTGGGGGGTGGTGTTGTCAGCCCAGGTCTTGTCTTACAGAGCGTTAAGTTTCCCCTCTTTACAGTTCCAACTTCTGTCTCCTCCTTTCTTCCCCCCAATACTTTATGGGGTATATGAGGGAGAGGGGCCCAACTTTAGAAGCCTAGGTATCGTGCTCTTTAAAAACCCAAGCCTGGGTTCTGCCAGTGTACCGGAGTTCTCCATTTGGAAATGGCTATTGAGGGACATTTGCGCTGGTGATAACCGTTCCCCGCTCCCCGAAGGCCTCTTACTCATCTCCTTTTCCTTTTTCTCTCCTTGTTGTGAGCATTTCCCGGTGTGAAATGAAAACCTAGACCAGATAAAATTGACAGGAACCTTCACTGGGAAAGGTCAAGATGCTAAAAAACAACAACAACAACAACAAAAAACCTCTAAAATGATTGATACCACACAGGATCGTTTTTCACAGCCTCCAGATGTTGTGAGAAATGTAAGATCTGTTTTAAATGCAATAAATAGCCTCAGGTGAGCTCGTCCCAAATACTGCTTTCGTATATATAATTATTTTAAACTAAAACACTCAGGAATGAAAAAGACCCCCTTCCCTTCTGTCTCTCACTGCCCGAAGATAAAGCCCAGTTTGGTTTATTTCTCCTTATATGGCAGTTTCTAAGCAGCAAAACAGTCAGTTGTGTGATTAAAATGTCAAAAAGAGTAGGAAAGCTGGCTGCTGGGTAAAGAATGTTTACACAAAGGCTGGAGACTGAATGGGGAGAATACGGTGCCTCACAGGTTGTGGATGAAGTGATTAAGGGGGGGAGGCCGTGCCTCCTCCCCCCCAGACTGACAGGCCATCCCTGCACAATGGAAGGAGCTGGCAGAAGCTCTTGGCATGCAAGCTGCACAAATGGGTATCTGTTCAACCTTTTGAGCACATTTTTTGTTTCTCTTCATCTTACGAGCGCTTTAACTTTGAGAGCCTGCTTCCGCAGAATCACACAGCAGAGAACTGGAGGTAGGGGTGGGGAAGGGGGGGTGGAGAATGAGGGAACTGAGATGAGGAAAGGGATCCAGAGGTGCAATGAGATGGATTTAATTTATGCTCAAGAATGATCCCCATTTACCTCAAACCTTGTGAACTGGTCAAGCTGGTGCTCCAGCCGTAGCCCTAGACCCTGCTTGGACCCTGATGGGAGAAGGGGTCTTCCTTAGAGGCCCCGCCCTGTCAGCTGCCCGGGAGGGATGGGAGGTGCAGCAGTGTGCAGGGCAGCCTGAGCTCCTGGATGAGCTGACTTTCAAGCTAATACCTGACAGTCTTCCTTCCTTTTTAAGAGCCTCTTGCCTTAAAACATAGTTGTAGCCAGAATACCATGCTGTTGGGGTAATGATTATGTGGTTTTGCATTCTGATCAACCTGGGGGAGATTAACCTGATAGTGCCTGGTTTATGTGAAGGGGGGAATTATTTTACTTTAAGGTAGAGCTCCTGCTAGGGAATGTTGAGCATTTCATTTTAAACAGGAAGCTCTGTGAGGAAAGACACTGGCAGTGGTTCGCCTGAGACAGGGGGTGTTGGGGAGATGCATTGCTCAGTTTTGATCACTGTTGAGTGAACCGCACTTAGCACAGCCAGTGGTGAATCTTGAGGAGGGGCGGTGAAGAGAACAGACAAGAGAATATAGGTGGGGCCATGTAGGATACCGTTCTCAATGGAGAGGCAGTGCCATAGCCTATAAGCTGAGTCTTTTATAGTCAGATCCCAGTAGGCAAAGCAAGGGCGTGGTCAAGAAGTTTACAGTGTTCTTGCAGTTTCAAATCTACTTAATTACATGCACCTGAGAACTCTACAAGCTTTGTTTTGGCAGCACTTGCTGCACTTCCTGCAGCCCACATCACTCAGCCACCTGGGACCACAAGTTTGGACCATAAGGTCAAGCTTACAGCCAATTGTGCCAGGAGGCTTTGCTCTCCAAGTTGGGACCTGCACATGGCTTTGCCATGCGAAGACTGTGCCCTCTCATTAGTCCAAGGCTTGAACCTGTACAAATGCTGTAGCCGCTCTCTACATCTCCCCCTTTTTTGTTTTTAATCACTTCTATTTACATTATTCATCACAATCACTTGGACTTACAAGAATTATTCCAAAACTAGGAATTGTCCAAAACTTTAAGCTACTACAATAAACATAAAAGTGAAAGCTTGCTTCTGTTTACTTGACATCAAAAGCGTTAAGCAACACAGCATAACCAAAACATCAAGAACAAAACTGGTTATTAACAAAACAACAACAAAACAATGTCAATGAACACAGCAACAAGAGAGAAACTAAACCACAGATACGTTAACATTTTTAGGACTATTTCCACAAAATGAAAGTTTTTTTCTTTCTTTTCTTTTTTTTTTTTTTTGCTGCTGGTATATATCCACTCAGAGTCCTCAGACTTGGCTGCTCAAGACTTTACAGAAGACTGACAGCTAACCAATGCTAGCATAGCCAGATATGGCTGAAGGAGTTGCTTCCACTCCCCGCTTTTCTACCATTTGCTGGGCCTCAGTCATTAACTTATTCAGCTGACCCCATGTTGGCACCTCAGCTCCTTGTATAGCCTTTTGTTATCTTCCTTCACATCACTATCATCAGGGCAACTCTCAGTCTTTTGAAGGGAGGGACAAGGAGCTTCTCTGGGTCCACCATGGTGATGCACAAAACACTCTGGCACCCAAATCGTCTGCGCTGCTCCCTCTGGAAAGATACAAACATAACTACTGCTCCACATCATCACTGGATCTGGTCTAAACCATTGTCCAAAAGATACTTCTTTTAGAATAGATCTTTGTGTCGCCTCAGGGCCTTGAGATGTCACAAAACAATCAGTTAACTTATTTTCCATCTTCTGTTCTTCTACTTAATCTAGATCTTCTTGGACAAAAATTGAAGAAATCTAAGAATTTGACTGTGCTTCTTAGAGCATTGTTTTAGAGATCCCTTTCCTGGGACCCTGAATTTCCCATGTTTTACACCCAGCTGCTACCAAACCTTGCTCCCTACCTTACTTTAGCTTCCTGCAGATGCTTCACTGGCGCGTCCTTTCACCTGACAATTATAATTCCCCTGTTCCCAGGCCCCACATTGGATGCCATATGAACTGCACTCAGCACGGCCAGTGGTGAACCTGCGGAGGGGTGGAAAAGGATTAAAGAAAACAGACAACAGAATTTAGGTGGGGCTAGGTGGGGCACTGTTCTCAGATGAAGAGACAGTGCCACAGCCTGTAAGCCAAGTCTTTATAGTCAGATCCCAGGAGGCAAAGCAAGGGTGTGGTCAAGATGTTTACAATGTTCTCGCGAGTTTCGAATCTACGTAATTTCATGCATCTGAGAACTCTATCAAGCTCTTTGGCAGCATTTGCCCTCTCATTAGTCTGAGGCTTGAACCTGTCCAATGCTGCAGCTGCTCTCCACAGTTGAGCACTTCACTAGGAATGTGGCCACTTCATTTAGGGGGAGTTTTTCATCTCCGTGGTATAGAAATAATTGTCATTGCGGTTTAATAGGTGACAGTTGAAGTGTAAGATGAGTGCCTCCTGATGACAGTGGCCTCCACTTGTCCCAATTCTGAGGTCACTCTGCTTACCTGACCACTCCAGGGACTCTTGTTAGTAGCCCCTCATGGAGTGGATACAGTAGTTCGTCTCATTCTGGGGAACATTCCTCCTGTTTTCTGTGATTCCTCAGAGTTCCTTTTCTAAAGTGTTTTGGTGGCTGTCTTTAAGGGTGGTAGGGTCTTGCCTGGACTGTCTGGTGATCCTAGTCTATATGTACTAGTAAGTGTGAGGCACTAAAATGCTGATTGAAAAGGGCAGGGGTATATTGAGTGCATGCTATAGGTAGAGTAATTGACTGGTCAGGGACTTGCCATTTTTTTTATTTTTCATTTTTTTTAGAGAGAGAAACAAGTTTTCTATTTATTTATGCATTTGTTGGTTGATTACTTTTTAAGTTTTATTTTTATTTTTTGTGTCCATGGGCTATGCATGCATGTAAGTTCTTTGATTAGTCTCTGCCCACCCCTGGCTGCCCCCTCACCTTCCCTCTGAGATCTGTTATTCTGCTCCATGCTTCCATGTCACTGGGCGTATTTGTTCATCAGTTTATTTTGTTCATTTGACTCCACATATCAGTTCAACCATGTGATATTTGTCTTCTTTGACTGGCTTATTTCATTTAGCATAATAATCTCCAGGTTCATCCATGCTATCTCAAAGGATAAGAGATCCTTCTTTTTCTACTGCTGCCTAGTATTCTATTATGTAAATGTACCATAGCTTTTTCATCCATTCATCTCTTGATTGGCAGTTGGGCTGTTTCCAAATCTTAGCTATTGTAAATAACACTGCTATGAACATAAGGGTGCATATGTTTTTTGGTTTTTTTTTTTCTGATTGGTTTCAGGATTCTTAGGATATTTTCCCAGAAGTTGGATCACTGCGTCAAGCTGCAGTTCCATCTTCTATTTTTTTAGGAATCTCGATACTGTTTTTCACAGTGGCTGCACCAGTCACATTCCCACATCCCAGCAGTGTATTAGGGTTCCCTTTATCCCACATCCTCGCCAAAACTTGCTTTTTGTTGGATTATTGATGGTAGCCAGTTGATGACTGATGTGAGTGATATCTCATTGTGGTTTTATTTGCATCTCTCTGATGGTTAGTGACGTTGAGCTTTTTTTTTATGTGGCTCTTGGCCATCTGCATGTTTTATTTGGAGAAGCGTCTATTGAGGTCTCTTGCCCACTTTTTAATTGGATTGTTTGTCTTCCTTTTGTTGAATTTTGTGAGTTCTTTATATATTTTTTAAATTAACCCCTTATTAGACATATCACTGGCAAATACGTTTTCTCATACAGTGAATTTTAGTTTTGAGGATGGTTTATTTTGCTGTACAGAAACTTTTTAGTTTGATGTAGTCCTAATTGTTTATTTTTTCCTTTGTTTCTTTTGCCCTAGCAGGTGTATTGGTGAAAATTCTGCTACATGAGATGTCTGAGATTTTATTTTATTAGTCTCTGTCATTTATTTTTGCTCTGATCTTTAGGCCTGTAATACTGTGAACTTCTTGCTCAGGACTAATTTTTGCTGTGTCCCATAAAATAGTCCTTTTGTTGTATGTTTGTTTTCATTTGTTTACAGGAAGTTTTTAATTTCATCCTCGATCTTAATTGGTAATTCACACTTTTTAGCTTCTATATGTTTAAATGTCGTTGAGTGTTTTCATTATAGCTGATTTCTAGCTACATGTTCATGTGATCTAAGAAGATACTTGATATGATTTCAGTCTTCTTGAACTTGTACAGACTTATTCTGTGACCTAACATGTGGTCTGTCTTTGAGAATATTCCATGTGTACTTAAGAAGAATGTATATTCTGCAGCTTTGGGATGAAGTGTTCTGTGAATATCAATTAAATCCATCTTATCTAGTGTATTGTTTAAGGGTGCTGTTTCTTTGTTGATTCATTGGGTGATTCATCTATGTGCCTTGTCCAAAGATCAAACCGGAAACCTTGGTGTATCTGGGCAATGCTGTAACCAACTAGCTACCTCGCCAGGATAGGACCCATCATTTCTTGGCTTGTCCCCAACTGTGATTATTTATAGATGTTTTCTCGTTGAGTTTCCCCAGAGAGAAAAATCCTTTAGTTTCTTCTTACCACAGTGGGCTAGCTTGTTGTTGGTGTTTTTATAACTAAGAGGGAGCATGTGTCCACATTGTATCCACCAATCTGCATGTAGAATTTTTTCTTCATCTGTTATTTAGTGTAGCACTCAAGAGTTCAGCTCTTGAGTTTCCATTGTCTTAGTTTTCAACCTTTTCAGAAAAAACTCAGTATCCAGGATGAGGGGAGGGATGCTCCTGGTTTGGGGCGGGGGGGTGAGATCATAAATAAATTTTCAACCCATTGTCCTGTGTTTGACCCCACCTGTGCCCCTGCCTTCAGAGATGTCTCCTGACTAAAACTGAGTTCTCCTGTCTCCCTCCCAGCACTTACCTTTTCTAGTCGGCTCCACCCACTGCTCCTTGACAGTCTGTTTCCAACTTTTCAAAAGTTTGGTTTCCTGCCTGTGGTTATCCCCTTTCTCCATTGGTAGCTCTCAAATCCCTTTACTGCAACTTTAATGATATTTTAAAAGGGAGTGAAAGCAAAGAGGATTCATCTGCTATGTTTAAAGGAAAGTACACACAAATTCTCTAATGAGCAATTGAGAGGGGGATGAATAAAGCTCTATAGTTATAAACTACCTTGTTTTATAGTGTTTGAGGCCCTGCTTTTTGTAAAAAGCTACTTAAATAAAAGGACCATGTTGGAGAGCCGTTGTTTATATTCACCTCATAATACTTCAAATCTAGTAAAAGTTAGAAGTGATCAGAGACAAGTAAGCATGACTGTTCAGTCAAGGTCCATGGACAATTGGATGGTGGGAGGTTTCACTGCCCTGGTCTTTTCTATAAATGCATATTTAATCTGGATTTCCTACTCTTATAAGTGCTAAGGGGGATTTAATATGTGGGCTTCACACCTGCACAGACCCCAAAACTTTTGTATTTCTGCTTTGCCGTGCCTGGGCCATGTGCAGATAATCTGGTTTGAGCCTCAACTTCCTGAACTAAAAATGGGGGAAATAGTGCTTTTCTCCCAAAGTTATTAGGATTGAATGAATTAATATTTGCAAGCGCTTAGTCTTGTATGACCACCGAAGACACATCTTATTTACTTTGGTATATTCCAGGTCTCCTTTTGTATCTAGCATTACTGCTCACTGTGGTCAGCCTACAGGCTATTTCACCAGTAACAGTCATGTTGAAATCATGAGATATTATCGGGTCTAGTAATGATTAATGTCGTTTTTTAACATTCGTTTAAAATCTTGCTTGGCATTGACTTGTATTGACATAACCTTCAAACTCGTGGTATCTACAGAACGTGTGAAGTGCAATTAACAAGTTTTGCTTGAAAAAGTTTGTGTTTGGTTTGGTTTTTGTTGCAAGACTAGGGCTAAGAAGATGGTGGATGAAGAGCATATTCGGCACTGCATGCTTTACGAGTTCCAATTAGGAAGAAAAGCAAGTGAGGCTGCAAAAAACATCTGTAGTGCTCTTGG
The DNA here is from genome assembly GCF_014108245.1 of Pipistrellus kuhlii. Classification (NCBI taxonomy): domain Eukaryota; kingdom Metazoa; phylum Chordata; class Mammalia; order Chiroptera; family Vespertilionidae; genus Pipistrellus; species Pipistrellus kuhlii. The sequence continues at coordinate 48,549,627 of NW_023425573.1, read as the reverse complement.
TCAAGATGCAGTTAGCGCCAGAAAATGCCAGTGTTGGTTTGAGAAATTTCGCGAGGGAAATTTTTCGTTAGATGACAAGAGTGGTCGAGGCCGTGTGTCCAATTTTGATCAAGAAGCTCTTCAAGCTCTTTTGGTGCAAAATCCTCAAATGACCCAACAAGAGCTTGCGACAACTTTAAATTGTTCACAAAAAACAATTTCCAACCAATTGCGTGCACTTGGCAAAGTCCAAAAGTTTGGAAAATGGGTTCCTCATGAGTTGACCGACAACAACCGTAATCAAAGAGTCACAATTTGCAGTTCGCTCCTCTCTTGTCAAAACCGTTTGCTGTTTTTAGAGCAAATTGTTACCGGAGATGAACAATGGGTGCTGTATGTTAATTTGAAAAGGCGGCCTCAATGGTTGGACAAAAATGAGGCTCCGCAGCCCACGCCAAAACCTGACTTGCATGCGAAAAAAGTGATGTTGTGTGTTTGGTGGAATTTTAAAGGAATTCTTCATTATGAACTTTTACCATCTAACCAAACCATTACAAGTGCAGTGTATAGTGCCCAATTGGAAAGGTTAGCCCAAGCTTTAAGAGAAAAAGAACCCGCGCTGATTAATCGGAAGGGTGTAATTCTTCACCACGATAACGCACGACCGCATACTGCAAGAATCACTGCTGAAAAACTGCGCCAGTTGGAATGGGAAGTTCTCCCTCAACCTGCATATTCTCCTGATATTGCCCCTTCCGATTACCATTTGTTTCGTTCTTTGCAAAACTTTCTTCTTGGGAAAAAATTTAATAATGAAGAATGCCTCAAAAATGCATTGACCGAATTTTTTGCATCAAAATCACAAGAATTTTACAACAGCGGGATTAAAATGCTTCCTGAGCGTTGGGCACAAGTAGTAGAAAACAACGGCAACTATATTGTTGATTAAATTTTGTTGTATTGTTTAAATAAATTCGATTTAAAAAAAGTATTAGAAAACGACATTAATTATTACTAGACCTAATACAATAAGATGTGATGAGGAGGGCATGCCACCCGGTGGTGTCTTCCAAAATCCTATAACCCAAATCTAATCACAAGGAAACATCAGACAAATCCAAATCCAGGGAAATAGAATAAAACACCAACCAGTAGGCTTCAAAATAGTCACGGTCATGAGAAACAAGGCAAGACAGGAATTGCCAGGAAGAGAAAGGGGTGGGGATTGGGGGGAGAGACAGGATGACTAAATGCAACAGAATGCAGAGGAATCTCAGATTGAATCCTGGAGGAGAGAAAGGTTTCCGAATCGAGGGTGTCCAAAGTTGGAAATAATATCCCTATTTGTCTAGTACCATGCTACCATGCACTTCTTTGATAATGTAGCTTTTTGTTTATTTGTTAAGATGTGGTGCATTATATAGCTGTCTGGGCATTGGGTTATTTTTTATGGTAGTAGAGATGCTTTTGCAGGAAACCTTTAGATGGCAGCATCTCTCACCATAAACGTCGTTCTGAACAGAATTCCTCAGATGTATAAGATGTTTGACACAGGAGGATGCTCAGAATTAGGCTGACTCATCCCTCCAGTGTGTGGTGAGGGAGTTGAGGCCCTCAGAGGGTCATGGCTCAGGGCTGAGCCACTGGGAAAACTGTGGACCCCTGTCTGGCCCTCTTCCCGCCACCCTTCCTCTTAACCTGTGTGAGATGTTTCCTGGCTCTGTGGCTTTGTTAAAAGCCCACGTTCAGCATCAGGCAACCAAGAAAATGAGAGCCCAGTAGGATTTGGGACCAAAATGTCATATGATGTTTCAAATGAGCAGACAAAATAGGTAATCTTTTTTGGAGGTAAGCAGATTTATTTAGATATAATTCTCATAACATTCAATTTACTCATTTAAAGTGTACACTACAGCAATTTCTAGCAGTCTCAGGTTGTGCAATCATCAGCACACTCTAGTTTTAGAACTTTTTTATCACTCTAGAAAGAAGTCCCATACCCGTAAGCCATCACCCCATAAGTCTGTGCATTCCCAGCCTCTGTCAACAATTCGTATTTTGTCTCTTATTAATTTGTCTCTTTCGGACACTCATATGAATGCGGTCATATAGTATGTGGTCTTTGGTAACTGGCTCTTTTCAGTTAGCACAGTGCTTTCAGGTTTCACCCATGTTGTGGCATGCCTGAATCAGAACTCCATTCCTTTTTGTTGCCCAATAATATTCCAGTGTGTGGATATATAACATCTTGTCATCAGTTGATGGACATTTAGCTGTTATGAATAATGCAAGTAGGAACATTCACGCACCAATTTTTGTGGGAACGTACATTCACATAGAAGTGGAATTGCTGGGTCAGTTGGTAACTTTGTTTAACCCTTTTGAGGAACTGCCAAACTGTTTTCCAGAGTGGCTGCTGTGCATTGCCCTAGCAATGCGAGAGGGTTCCATTCAGTTTTCGTAATAATTCCAGATTTCCCGTTAAGTTGGGGTTGCGGGAGAAGTGAGAGATTTGACTCTGAAGCTCTCTCGTATCTCTGACTCGCACGCCGGACTCACTGCTGCGCCTTTGTGCAGGCAGCCGTGTCAGCTGCCAAGAAAGCAGTCGTCTTCTCTGCCCACACAGTTGCCCTCCGTCACAGCCTGATAAAATGCCTGCATTCTGAGGCTGCTCGGAGTGTGTTGATATTACAGGCTGGCTGTTTGCAATCCCTGCCTCCAGACTTTGGAGCGACCAAGCCACCCAATCATCTTAGTCCCAGTTGGAGAAAAATTCCAAAGATAAAGTCCTTCGCCACAAGCCGTCCAGGTTCGAACATGTCAAAATCACTTACTTGACACACACCGAGGACAGCTGTAGGGACTTCAGCGCAGAAGAGCAGCTTGGTTTCTGTCCAAGTTTACATTCTCAAAACTGACCTTACCCACTTCTTCTTTGGCAGGCAGGCTGGACATTCCCGTGTCTGTACTGAGATGACTGAGAGTGTGTGTGTGTGTGTGTGTGTGTGTGTGTGTGTGTGTGTGTGTGTGTGTCTGCCTGCTCGCGCGCTGAGGGGAGGGAAGAGGGCTGGCTCTTCCTTTAGGCATGTTTGGGTCCTGGTGAGGACACACACTACACATGCTGAGCTTTGCATCTGGAAAAAATTAGCCACACTCAGATCTTTCCCACTACAGGTCCCGTCAGGAAGCCCAAGTATGTGGAAAGCCCCAGAGTGCCTGGAGATGCAGTTATAATCCCGTTCAGAGATGTGTCCCAGCCAACAGAGCCTAATGAGAATGGTAAGAATCTGTTTTCAATGATCCTTCCCCCTTCCCAGTCGCCTCTCCCCCAGAAGATTGTATGTAAGTCCTTTTCATTTCTGAGTGAAACTTGAGTGCCTCTTGCAGGAATGCTTTTGCTAAACTCAATGTGTTAGGGAGGTCCCCCCGCCCCCCTCAGTTAGTTACAGAGGTCTGTTCAACTAATGTGCATTCTTGGAATTATGTGCATAGTGTAGGACTAGCTGAGTGAGTACATATGCATTGTTGAAGGCTTCACCTCTTATTTCCTCTCAAGTTTGACCTCTCCGGCATGGGGGGAATATGAAAAAGCAGCCACGAGACTGCTCCCAAGCCTTTGTTTTGTTTTTTAGTACTCCATCGTTTTAGAATATTCAACAACAGGCTTTCACTGGAAAGTTGAAACGTTAGCTGCATGAAGCTTCTAATAACTAGCTTACTTAAACCATCTGGCAGATTTTGAAAGCTTATTTCTCAACATCTAAAGTTTTTCTTTAGGGGAATATGGAAGGAGGGCAGAAAACAACACACACACACACACCCAAAAAACCCAGACTCATTGAAAACTTTTCAAAAAGACATTTTATATTTTGCTTTCCCCCTTATATCTGGAAATATGTGTAACAGGCATTACAAAGTTATAGCATTTCATAGATGTATTAGTAGTCCTTTATTTAAAAAAAAATCAATTTAAGAATTTATCCCTTTGTTCCTTTCCTGGGATAGTGGGTTGCCCAACTGACAATGCTTTGGTCTTTAATTTTTGTTTTTTATTTACATCCTATTTCCCTAAATAAACATGTTAAGGAATCCTGGCCTACATAGGGAACCTGTTTTACCCTCAATGTGGGCACAAGCTCATGTAGAAATGCTGAAAGAGACTGAAAAACACATCCATATTTGCACTTAGAAATGTCTGGCACCCTGCTCTCCTGGGTTGTGGGGTGTGGGCATACAGCCCCTTTGTGTGCTAACCACCAGGTGTGTATTCTGTGTTTCTGCATTTTGCATGGTGGGAAGTGAGTAGGAACATGGAGTGGGGTGGTAGTGCTGAAAATAAAGCTAAAAATGAATTGAGAGAGGAGGGATTAGCGAAATATGAAAATTGGGAAGAGGAGTTTGGGATGGATGGTGGATGTGATAGGATCCAGGAGCTGGGCACGTGGGACAGGGAAGAGGAGATGGTGTGTGTGGCTTAGCATGAGAAATTCCACCCTTTTTCCTCTGGCCATGCACCCAGACATTAGGCTTAGGTAGAGGGCTCACACTAGGATTTGTGCTGAGGGATATGCAGGGTGTGCGGTGATGAAGACGAGAGAGTCCACGGTGGTATCTGGTTAGGATGGCCATCTGACATACATGGGGACCCTCTTTGTTGTGAATTCATATGTGCAGGGTGTCCGAGTGTTGTTCTGTTCTCTCATTTATGTTCTGAGTGTTGAATGGAAAAATAAAACACTGTTCCTCTAAAGTAAGTATCAGTCATCTTCCCATTTCAGAATAAGCCTGCCACCTTTTGCCTTCATTCCCACCCTCAAAGTCTTTGTAATCCTGGGTGGTTATGTCCCTGGCATTCTGGCTGGCCTAGCCTCCATTATATAACCTCTTCCTCCCTGATGGAGAGTATTGTTGAGTTCCTGTCTAGAGTTAATGACTTCTGCTAGAGTGAGAATGGGAGAGAAATTTAGGATTTTCATTGGGCAAAGAAAAAGTTTATAAATAGCTTCCATTGTCAACTTCCCTCCTCTTGCTTAAGGCGGAATTGGCTGTCTTTCTCGGGCTGAGGAGGCATTCTTATGCTTGTCCGCCAGTTGAGCTGAATTCAAGGGCAGTGATTGATATTGCTGTAGTTTTCATGAGCACTCACTGCTAAGACTTAAGCTCTTGGATTTGACATCAGTTTGCAGAGGATCTGAAATTATGACATACCTGGGCTTTGAATAAGGACAAGAAGTTTCCAGAAGTTTTGCATAGAATTAAAAAACAGGGTACATTTTCTCTTTTTTAGGTGTCTGGAAAAGGGTGTTGTTCGTGTGTGTGGGCACATGGTCATTGTGTGAGTTAGTCATAGTATTGGTGGAAGACCATGCAGAGTTATCTGTTAGATGAGGAGGAGGTGGTTGCCTAACAGAATCCAAGTTGACAAAGAGCCAAGGATGCTGTGTTTTGTAATTCCTGTGGAATCCTTTAAATTTCAATGGAATTAAGTTTGACATACTAACATGTACATTTTATGTCCAGGTCATTGAACCTACCAGAGAGGCTGGGCTGAATTAAAGCTAATTGAGTTTGACCCACGCATGTACAGATCCAGTTCTAGGGTTTCATGTCATCACTTAAGTTTTAGTTTAAAACTTGGGCTTATGTTTTCTATATTGCCTTTGGGCTTTTTTAAAAAAAAATCTCTAGGACATTTTTCCAGGTGCTGTCAATAATAGCATCTTAGTCTTCACCAGACTAACAGACTCTATGAAAATAGCTCCTAGCAAAGTGCTTTCAAATTTTCTCATAGTCTCATGAAATAGCTTCCTAAATGTTCTTCCTAAATGTTTGCCATACCCTCACCAGGCTAGCTGCCTTGCTTTATGGTCATGTAGCTCCATAAATTCTTGATTCTTGGCTCCCTGTATACAATTTAAATCAAAGTAAAATAAAATCAATGAGCACTTTAAAATTATTAATTTATAAGTAACTACAGTTATATATAAGTTGCATATTTTAACTACCTGGGAAGTGGTTATATGGACAGATAAACATTTTTAATGCAAGCAAAAGATCCTGTTAAAAGTTTGAATTCATCTGGATACATCTTTAGGGAAAGACATTCTACTTTATTTGATGTTTTAAATTATTTTTGAAGAACAGCATTTTCTACTCTGGCAAAAAAGAGTGAATAATAAGGTCCTCAAACAAAATGCAGTTCCTCTCTTCCTATAGAATGGCTCTGTCACACAGAATGAGTTCTCCACAAGTTTAAACCTTTTTAGTAAAGCAACATATTGTTTAGGGGGAAAATGTCATTTACCCACAAAATAATACCTTTGCCTTAAGGGCAAGTAAAAAACCAGATAAGTTAGAGAGGATTATTAAGTTATAATAGGATTCACAGCTGTGTTTCTTTAAATTAAGGGCAATGATAATCCATTTAGGTCTGCTTCAATCTGTCATTAGCTACTTGAGCAAGCTTGGAATGGGGAGGGGTGAGAAAGTTTTAGTCTTGTGAGTCATTGCTCAGTGAAGATCAATCTCAAAACATGATTAAACTTTTTTTTTTTTCTTCTGGCAGTCTGGTTAGCAAGTAAAACTGACACATACAAAACAGCAGAATCATTAAATGCCAAACTCTCTCATTGGGAGGTGTGGGTCTTTTTTGGATCTATGTTAAAGTTATTATCGATGCCTTATATTTTTGGTTCTTTTTTTCAGGCATTTAAAAAGATGTAGAGAATGGAAAAGATGTAAAGACTAATGACATTTGTCTACCCACTCCTTAAGTTAACAAATAAAACATAACTGTTTTCTCCCGATCTTACACTTCTTCCTTTCCCAAGGGATAATCTAGATCCTGCTATTTTCAGCTTCTTTTTAGAATGGTAATGGACTACCATATTTTCCGGCGTATAAGACGACCCCCTAATTTTACAGTTAAAACATAGGTTTAGGCCTATATTCGCTGTATAAGACTACTCCCCCCCCCCCCCCCCCACTTCCGAGGCAACACCAGTTCTTTTTGTAATAGACCGCCTCTCTGACTCTGGCCAATCTGAGCAGGCTTTTTACTAGAACACAGTGTACCGTATTTTTCAGACCATAAGACGCTCCGGACCATAAGACCCACCAGTTTTTAGAGAAGGGAAATGAAGAAAAAAAGATTCTGAAACAAAGTGTCCTAAAATATTTTATGTGCATTAAAACCCAACATCACAGTCATAAACACATGTAATCAACCCTGTAAAGTAAACAGCAGCATTTAGAACCATTTTAGAGCCGGGCAAGCACACAGAGACCACACAGAGCCGGGCAAGTAAAAAAACTTTTTTTTTTTAAAGTATATGTGTAGGCTATATTTGGACCATAAGACGCAGGGACTTTTTCCCCCTACTTCTGGGGGGAAAAAAGTGCGTCTTATGGTCCGAAAAATACGGTACATGTTCTGTACCCGAAGCTACACTGTGTTCTAGTAAAAAGCCTGCTCAGATTGGCCAGAGTCAGAGAGGCGGTCTATTACAAAAAGAACTGGTGCTGCCTCGGAAGTGGGGGGGGGGGGGGGTAGTCTTATACAGCGAATATAGGCCTAAACCTATGTTTTAACTGTAAAATTAGGGGGTCGTCTTACATGCCGGAAAATACGGTATTTGATGGATGGTCAAATATAGTTTTATTAAAGTACAGAGAGGGGATATACCTGGTATGTGTGTGGTGACGAGAGACTAGAGGTAGAATGTCCATTCATTCTCTACTTCCTTAGATAAATATTAATTACATTCCTATGCTGTGAAAAGCTCTGTGTTGGATGCTATTTGAGATGGGTTATCAAGCATAGGTCTTTTCTTCACAGAGGCTTAGAGTCTGGTTGCGGATTAAAGGCCTGTGTACAGAGTGATTATAATGCGATGGGGAAAGTAGTGTTGACTGATTCCAGCTGTGTGATGAATCGGGTGCACATGAGGGCACCAGGAAACACTTAATTGGTTGGACCTGTGCCTTAAGATTTACCTGGCATAGGATGGAATGAGGCAGGAAGGAGACTAGGATCAGAGAAAGGCTGTAAAGTGAGAAAATAAGATCTCAAATTAGAACAGGATCAGGGAAGAAGAGGCGATGAATAGGAAGATTCATGAGAAATTGCAAGGGGCAGAAGCTGTTAGAGACAAAGATGATGACTTCCAGGCTTTTTATTTACTGATTTTAAATCTTTATTGTTGAAAGTATGACATACATATGTCCCCCTTGTCCTCCCACTGACCTCTTCTAGCTCACTCCTGCCCACTTCCAGGCTCTGAGAGTACATTTAGAGCAATGGAGGAGAGGAAACCATCTATTTTAGCTTGAGTTCAGTTCCAGGCCAGCTGGATTTGAGGTGCTGGTGGAGCATTAGGTAAGTGTCCAATGAACAGTTGGGAAACCAAACTGGTGCTCAAGAAAGAGTTCAGGATGTCACCTGGGCAGCCATTTGTTTAGAGGAGATCAGATATGTTAGACCCGTGGTCGGCAAACTGCGGCTCACGATCCACACACGGTTCTTTGGCCCCTTGAGTGTGGCTCTTCCACAAAATATCATAGCTTGGGGGAGTCTATTTTGAAGAAGTGGCGTAGGAAGAGGTTTAAGTTTAAAATATTTGGCTCTCAAAAGAAATTTCAATAGTTGTACTGTTGATACTTTGTTGACTAATGAGTTTGCCAACCACTGTGCTAGACCCAGGACAAGGTCATTGAGAGAAGAGGACTGAGGAGCACCAGCAAAGGGTCAGGAGAAGACCCTGTGAGACCACACATGTCCCGGAACCATAGATTTTTCCCTCTGTGAGGAAGGAGTGTGTGAGAGTATGGCTTATTCATTTTTTTTTAATTATTTTTATTGATTTCAGAGTAGAAAGGAGAGGGAGGGAGGGAGAGAATCATCAATGATGAGAGAGAATCATTGACTGGCTGCCTCCTGCATGCCCCCCACACTGGGGATCCAGCCTGAAACCCGGGAATATGCCCTGACTGGGAACAGAACCATGACCTCCTGATTCATAGGTTGAACCACACTGGCTGGGACAGCTTATTCATTTATTTTTAAGAAAAGGGAGAATTTACTGAAACCAGTTTGGCTCAGTGGATAGAGCATCGGTCTGCGGACTGAAAGGTCCCAGGTTCAATTCAGGTCAAGGGTATGTACCTTGATTGCGGGCACATCCCCAGTAGGGGTTGTTCAAGAGGCAGCTGATCGATGATTCTCTCTCATCGATGTTTCAAACTCTTCCTCTCTATAAAAAAAATCAATAAAATATATTTTTTTTAAAGAGAAAAGGAAGAATTTAATACAACTGGACACTCAAGGCAGAGGTTCTCAAAGTGTGTGTAGGGTGTGTAGGCTGTGGACTTCTAGGTGTTACTTGTAGGGATCCTTAAGATCAAAACTCGTAGTAACACTAAGAAGTTATTCCCATTTCTCTTGCAAGGAGATTGCTCTGCTGGTGTGAAAATCATTGGTAAAACTTCTGATGCCTCAGTTCATGCCAAGGTAGGGGCACCTGCTATTTTAGGGCCACACAGGATGTTTTCCACCACCACTCACTTGCATCAAAAATAATTCACTGAAGAATGTCTTGATGAAAGACTAAAAATAATGAATGTTATCAAATCTTGACCCTTGAGTGCTCATCTTTTTGATATTCTGTGCGGATGAAATGAGGCCAGCAGAAAGCACTTCTGCCTGCTGGAAGAGGCTGGTTGTCCCCCAGAAAAGCACCAGTGTGACTGTTTGCATTGCAAGCTGAACAGTCTTTTTCTTTTTTTTTTTCTTCTTTTTTTTTCTTTAAATGAACCATCATTCTTTCAAAATAGAAAGAATGACCAACAAACCATGCTTATTCAGAATTTGGTATTTGACAGCAATTTTCTCTAATAGGCACAAAATTAATATCTATACTAATAAATGGGTAATATGTTAATTAGACCTGATCAACCAGACAACTTTCAGATGTCTGACTTCCTTCCTTCTGGACAAAGCCACAGTGGCTGGGGCTGAGGCAGAGGCAGAGGCAGTTAGGGGTGATCAGGCCAGCAGGGGAGCAAGTAGTGAGGGGTGAGATCAGGCTGGCATTGGGGAGCAGCTAGAGGGCTATCAGGCTGGCAGGGGAGGGAAGTTGGGGGTGAGATCAGGCCAGCAGGGGAGGGCAGTTGAGGCAATCAGGCCAGCAGGGGAGTGGTTAGGGGGCAATCACACAGGCAGGCAGGCAGAGGTGGTTAGGGGCAATCAGGCAGGCAGACAGGTGAGTGGTTAGGAGCCAGTGGTCCTGGATTATCAGAGGTTGTCAGATCAGGCCTAAATCAGCAGTCAGACATCCCCCAGGGTGTCCCAGATTGGAGAGGGGGCAGGACAGGCTGAGGATCATCTCCCCTACCACTAGCCCCCTGTGCACGAATTTCGTGCATGTGGCCTCTAATATTGTTTCAATAAACACACACACACACACACACACACACACACACACACACACACACAACAGGATTAGTTGCCAATGGTAAAATTTGAACTTTCAAGGGGGAGTTTGAGATTGACGGCTTCCTACAACTTTGTTTTTTTAAGTTTATTTTTAATAAAACTTGTATATATTTAAGGTCTACAGCATGGTTATTTTATATACACATACATAGTGAAATGATTACTATAATCAAATTATATATTCTGACAGTTACCATTTTTTATTGTGTGGAGATCAGCTGAAATCTACTCCATTAACAAATTTTTACAATTCAATACATTATTATTAACTACTAGAGGCCCAGTGCATGAAATTTGTGCACAGAGGGGGTGTAGGTGTCCCTCAGCCCAGCCTGCACCCTCTCCAATCTGGGACCCTTTGGGGAATGTCCGATGGCCGGTTATGGAGCCTAAACCAGCAGTTGGACATCCCTCTCACAATCTGGGACTGCTGGCTCTAACCACAATGCCTGCCAGCTTGATAGCCCCTAACTACACCCCTGCTGGCCTAATTGACACCTAATTGCTCCCCTGCCAGCATGATCATCCCCAACTGCCCTCCCCTGCCAACCTGATTGCCCACAACTACCTTCTCCTGTAGGGCTGAGGGAACTGGGCACTGCCATCTTGTGGCTGTGGCACTGCCATCTTGTAAGGTGTGGCAGTCAATTAGCATATTCCCTCTTTATTAGAAAGGATAGTCACTATGCTATATATTGGATCTCTAGACTTACTCATCCTGCATAACTTTTTACACTTTAACCAGCATCTCCACCTGATTCCTCTTCCCTGCCCCTCATAACCACTGCTCTACTTCTATGTGTTTGACATTTTTCAGATTCCATGTAAGAGATTATGCAGTTTTATCTTTATATATCTGACTTATTTTGCTTAGCAGAATCTCCTCTAGTTCCAGATGGCAGGTCTTCCTTCTTTTTTTATGACCATATACTAGTACATTGTATACAGGGGTGGGCAAAATTAGGCTAAATTATCACCTATCATTACCTAAATCAGAAGAGTATGCAATAATGAAAATAATAAGTCAAAAGTACAAATAAACAATACAAAATTAATAAATAATAACACAAAAATAATCTGTTTTTGCATACTCACAATTGTAAACCTACTTTTGCCTACTCCTGTATATGTGCCACAATTTATTTAGTCATCCATCCTTAGACAGCTAATTACATTGTTTTCTTCCTTTTTTTATTGTTAAAATATTACATCTGTCTCCTCCCCCTCCCATTGACCGTCTCCACTCCTGCCACTCCCACCCCTGAGGGCAAGCACCCACTGCCCCAATGTCTTTGTCCATTGGTTATGATAATACGCATGCATATAAGTCCTTTGGTTTATCTCTATCCCCCATTCCCTCCCCTGCCCCTGTCTCTGGGTCTATTTTTGTTCATTAGTTTATGTTGATCTTTATATCCCACATATGAGTGAGATCAGGTGATATTTATCTTTCTCCAGCTGTCTTATTTTGCTTAGCATAATGCTCTCCAGTTCCATCCATGCTGTTGCAAATGGTTTTTTACAGCAGCGTAATATTCCATTGTGTAGATGTACCACAGTTTTCTAATCCACTCATCTGCTGATGGGCACTTAGGTTGTTTCCAAATCTTAGCTATTGTAAATTGTGCTGCTATGAACATAAGGGTGCATACATCCTTTCTGGTTGGTGTTTCTGGTTTCTTGGGATATATTCCTAGAAGTGGTATTTCTGGGTCAAATGGAAGTTCCATTTTTAATTTTTTGAGGAAATGCTATACTGTTTTCCACAGTGGCTGCATCAGTCGGTATTCCCAACAGCAGTGAAGGAGAGTTCCTTTTTCTCCGCATTCTTCTAGCACTTGTCGTTTGTTGATTTGTTGATGATAGCCATTCTGAGACGTATGAGTTGGTACCGCATTGTTGTTTTGATTTGCATCTCTCAGATGATTAGTGACTTTGAGTATGTTTTCATGTTTCTCAGCCTTCTACATGTCCTCTTTCGAAAAGTGTCTATTAGGTCCTTTGCCCATTTTTTGATTGGATTGTTTATCTTCCTTTTGTTAATTTGTATGAGTTCTCTGTAAATTTTGGAGATTAAACCCTTATCTGAAATAGCATTGGCAAATATGTTCTCCCATGCAGTGGGCTTTCTTGTTGTTTTATTGATGGTTTCTTTTGCTGTACAGAAGCTTTCTATTTTGTAGTCCCATTTGTTTATTTTCTCCTTAGTTTCCATTGCCTTAGGAGTGGTATCGTAAAGATAATGCTATGATATGTCTGATATTTTTGCTGCCTTCTAAAATTTTTTATGGTTTCCGGTCTTACATTTAAGTCCTTTAGCCATTTTGAGTTTGTTTTTGTGTATGTTGGTGACCTAGTTTCATTTTTTTTTTTTTTTGCATGTATCTGACCAAATTTCCCAGCACCATTTATTGAAGAGACTGTCTTGACTCCATTGTATGCTCTTTCCTTCTTTGTCAAATATTAATTGAGCATAATGGCTTGGATCTATTTCTGGGTTCTCTGTTCTGTTCCATTGGTCTATATTTCTGTCCTTGTGCCAGTACCACGCAGTTTTTAGAACAATGCTTGGTAATATAGCTTGATATCTGGTATTGTGATTCCCTCCAACTTTGGTTTTCTTTCTCAGCATTGCTGTGGCTATTCGGGGTCTTTTTAAAATTCCAGATGAGTTTTTGGAGAGTTTGTTTTAGGTCTATGAAATATGCCATTGGTATTTTAATGGGGATTGCATTGAATCTCTAAATTGCTTGGGATAGTATGGACATTTTAATTATGATGATTCTACCAATCCATGAACACAGTATGTTCTTCCATATGTTTATAGCTTCCTCTATCTCTTTTTTCAATGTCTTGTAGTTTTCAGAGTATAGGACTTTTATGTCCTTAAGTTTATTCCTAGGTATCTTAATTTTTTTGGTGCAATGGTAAACAGGATTATTATTTTTTGTTTGTTTGTTTTTTTAGTTTCTCTTTCTGTGAGTTCATTATTAGTATATAAAAAAAAGATCCATAGATTTCTAGGTGTTAGTTTTGTATTCTGCTACATTGCTGAATTCATTTATTAAGTCTAGCAGTTTTTTTATGGAGTCTGGGGTTTTCTATGTGCAGTATCATGTCATCTGCAAATAATGACAGTTTTACTTATTTTTTTCCAATTTGGATACCTTTTGTTTCTTCTTCTTGTCTGATTGCTATGGCTAGCACTTCCAGTACTATATCTAATAGGAGTAGTAGAAGTGGGCATCCCTGTCTTGTTCCTATTCTTAGGGAAATTGAATTTAGTGTTTTTCCATTGAGTATGATTATGGCTATAGGTTTGTCATATAAGGCTTTTATATTGTTGAGGTATGATCCCTCTCTTCCCACATTGCTGAGGGTTTTCATCAAGAAAGAGTGTTGGATTTTGTCAAATGCTTTTTCTGCTTTGATTGATGTGATTATGTGATTTTCATCTCTCAGTTTATTTACTATGACATTTTAATTGAGGTCTGTGGTGATATTAATGAATGTGATTTTTTTTTGGTATTGTGTAATAAAATGCATCAACATTTGTGAAACCATATCTACAAAACCAGTATTTTTGAAATGACCCAAAGCATGATGTTACAACATTTTGCATGAGTAAAAATTCATTTGAACCATAAAACAGACTGTTGGATTTCACTGTAACAGAGTACAAAAAGTTCATTAATATGGATTTCGAATCAACATTGGAACTAACCTTAAGAAATAGCTAGTTGTCAAGTTTTAATGAGATATCAAAGAATATGTATATTAACTAGCTAAAAAAGTTTCTCTCTTTCCTAGCTACATATCTGTGTCAGGCCACAATTATTCACATATTTCAACTAAAAGAATATATCATAGTAGATTGAATATAGAAGCAGACATTAAAATCCAGCTGTCTTCTATTAAATGAGACATTGAAAAGATTTGCACCAATATATAATAATACCCTTTTTCATTAACTTTTAAAATAACTATTTTTAGTTATTTTAAGTTGTAATGTTAAAATTCATTAACATGCATTTTTTAGTTATTATTATCATTCTTTAAATATATTTTTATTGATTTCAGAGGGGCAGAGAGATGGAAACATCAGTGATGAGAGGGAATCATTGATAGGCTGTTTCCTGTAGTCCCCCCACTGTGGATCAAGCCTGAAACCCAGGCATGTGCCCTGACTGGGAATCGAACCTTGACCTCCTGGTATCACAGGTTGATGCTCAACCACTGAGCCATGCCAGCCGGGCTTAAATTATTATTTTTTTATTTCTAATGTGTGAAACATCAATATTTATAATCCACATAAGCCAAAGCTCTTTGGAGGCTTCAATTTTTAAGAATGAACACTGACACCAAAATGTTTGGTTATCTAGACTTGAGCTGAGGCCTTTAGAAATAAGAGGCAGGGTGAATGAAGAGAAAAAGTATAATTCAGGATACATTTTGAAAGAAGAATGTTAAGATTTGGTGATAATTCAATAGGGGGTGGATGAGATAAAAAGCTTAATAGTAACTTGTATGTTAACTATGTTTTTAAAATTAGAGTCTAGAAACCAACAGAACCAGCGCAGGTTCATGGGTGGATACTCCTCTATAAATCATGTTTTGGGAGATCCAAGGATGGGGGCATGGTTGATGGGAGAAGGAACAGCTAGAAAGAACAGACAAATTCTGGTAAGTAAAGGGCAAGGAAGACCAGATGTTGGGCAAGGAGCAGGTCATAGACAGGTAGAAGCAGAGGAAGGGACTTAACATCAATCAAGACCATGTTTCATTTATCAGACTTGATTCAGAAATACTGCCTTGGAAGCTGATATTGAAGGTCCTGCAGCTAGTAAGTACTGGACATTGTCTATGACGCCCAGAGCTCAGTAGAATTTGAGGAGGGGGAGAGTGGAGAGGAGGCTTCTTTTGATGTGGTGATCTTTGGTAACCTCCAGGGATCTTCTCGGTTCTGACAGTCTGGCTTTAAGAAGATGGGAAATGAATGCAGTAAGTGTGGGCCAAGTTGGAACAGTTTGATAGTCAGAAAAAAAGGAGGGAATTTGTTCTTCTGAGGGAATGGTGTGGTCAGAAAATAGTTTTATAAGACAGAAGAAATATAAACAGAACTGGTGTGTGTGTGTGTGTGTGTGTGTGTGTGTGTGTGTGTGTGTTTTAGGTAAGAGAAATGTAGGCACATTAAATATAGATATGAGTTCATGGAACCTAAAAATTATATGTTAGTTAAAGAAGAGGTCTCTTGGTGTTAAAATTGGTAAGGCAAATGACCAACTTCGATATAGCATCTTATGTCAAAGATGTTTGGTTTGTAAGGTGTTACTCACATCTTTTTGAGCCTTACCAACATATAACAAATAGGTTTTGGCTACTTCCCTGGCGAGGAAACTAAAGAGGTTAACACTGTAAAGGGTCCAGAATCGCTTTAATGTGGGAAAGACCTTTTCTCTGAGACTGGGGGAAGGCGAATAAATGGGTATCAAGGGGACAAATAGGTTTGGAGTTAGAGTGTTGGTAACTGGGGAGCCAGTCAGTTTATGGACTACACACCTGAGTGTCCCCGCCCTGGACATGGTCCAACAGGTGTGAATAGCTAAAAAGAGGCACACAGGAAGTGATCCGAGAAATTCCCTTTGCCATTCTCCACATGATGTTCCACAATGACATGACGTGAGCATTCTTTGACAGCGTTGGAAGCAATATCACTCTCTACTTGCCTAGTGGATTCCTAAGGAGTAAAGCAAATTACTCTCTCAACTCCAAATACAGCCATTGTGAATTCTTTGGATATTTAAATCTGTGAGATGTAAAAGCATTGTTAAGAGAAGAGGTCTTTCTCTCATCCCTTAATCCCACTGGTATTGGGGACGTTACAGCCATTACTGATCAGTGATTTAATATTAACTGCACAGATGAAAGGAAACTTTAGAGTATCCCAGTGGATTTTGGTTTGGAGTGTCATTTTGAAGTAAGAATTCGCTTAAAGAAAATCTCTCTGGCCGTTCACATCTCAGGATTTGGTGATCAACTATGGAGGCAGAAACGCTTTTCCATTTCATTAGGTGCATCAGAGTGAGTGCCCAAGCAGCTCATCTCTTCCAGATTGTCATTGTCACACTTTACCCTGATGTCCTTCTCCCAGAACGAAAGTTCAGTGAGGAAGGCTCTGTGCGTTAGGGAAGGAAAGATGCAGACAGCTTGATGTGGATTGAGGAATTCAGACTGAAGGGGACTTCTGAGGTGGGGTGGGGGGAGGTCATTGGGATGACCTTGTAGAAGAGAGTAATTTGAAAGGATAGTTGGGAAGCTTTCAGAAGAAAAAAATAATCGCAGTGTCTTAATGATTGCAAAAACTGAGATAATGTCTGATCACTCATTTCAAACCTCAGTAGGTTTTAGAATTGGGGTTAGAAGCAAAGTCCAGGTTGAACAGTTCCGAGAACAAGTTAATGGTGCATCTGGGTATCTTGTCAATTCAGGCAGAAAGCCTGGAATTGCCACCACTGCCCAGCTTGTAAGGGGGAGGTTTGGATGCCTCCTTGTCTTTGATAGTCTGGGCCGTGGGTCTGCAGATGCTGTGTAGAGGCAGCAGTGACTGGGCCAGGGGCACCCCAGTTCCCTGCAGGACCGACACAGACTGCAGGGTCTTGGAGCAAGCCCTAAGTGGGCCGTAGGCTCTTTGTCTTCAGGGTGAATTTTGTGGCGGCCAAGCCTGTGCAGCTGCTCTCTCTGCCTCCACAGCAGCTGCCAACTGGGAGTAGTTTCTGGCTCTTTCCCCGGAGTGTTTCAGGTTGAACTAGAAGCTAGACATTCTGGGGCACAGTCCCAGTTGGGTAGCAATCTAGAGATTGTTTCGAAAGGAAAGTGGGGGGCGTGGAGCAGAGAAACTGCTGGGTTCTGCCCCTTGACCCACTTCTTCTTCTTTTCATGGGCATCCTGTGTTTTTCCTCTGGTCCAGCTGCCACCTAAGATAAAGCAGCCGCCCTGCCTGAGCCCTGGGCAATGAGGGTGGGACTGATCCTGTTCTGAAGTGGTTCAGCCCTTGGGTGTGCCTGGGTTGTGCCCATTTGGTTTGGTTCCTGCCTTCTCACCCAGATGCCTGTGTACCTTGGGAATCAAAATGTGGTTGAGATGTCTGGTGGGAAGGGGCCTCTCCAGAATGGCTGAGGGTGTGGCTCCCTTAACCCTGTTGGCTTAGGCCCACTTCCCCTTCATGTTATGAGTTTGACTCAAATGATCCAGGGCTCTCTTCGCCCAGGCAGTGAAGCCTGTTTTTTTTTTACCCCTAGTTTTCTAGAACAAATACTGGTAAAAAAAAAAAAAAAAAAAAAAAAAAAAAAAAAAAATCCACGTTGGTAAACAGCTCTTCTTCCCACCCCAAGCCCTGGAAGCCTTTGAGAGTACGCAGCGGTTGGGTGCTTCTCCTTCATGTGAGTGAGGGTAATATGGGTGGTCCTCTCTTCTCTGCTTATTATGATTTTCGAGATTCCTAACTAAAGGCAGTCAGCATTGAACTTTGGTGCCGATAGCACAACTCAAAGGTAACGCTGCTGTTTTGTTCTTCTTCCCTTATTGTATTTTTCTAAGACCTGTTACTCTTATCTGCAGATTTCCACATCTAGGGAAAATTGGTTCATGAATGTGCAGCTCAAGACAATTTAGCAGAATGAAAAAAAACATTAAGACGAGAGATGGTTACAAGTTGCATATTGTTCTTAAGCTCTAACTTAAGTAAGCAGTTTGCTTTCTACATCATTTCATTCCCTAATGGATGCTGATTTTAAAATGTAAGAGAGGTGTGAGAATAATGTGACTATCATTTTGTCAACCATAATTAAGTAATTAGGCTTCTGGATACAAGCTTAACCTACAGCTCAGCATTTACATCAAACCCAACGATAAAATTTTCTTAAGTGCAAAAACCAAGACGACCAGCCTTAGGTCATATAAGACAGGAAAGTTTTCCGAGCATACCCTGAGACATTCAGGTAAAAGGTGCTTCTAGCTTTAATACGGAGTATGTTGAGAACACAGCCAGATTTTTCTACATTTGGATGGACAGTAAGGCATTATTATTGGATCCTGTCTCTTGGGACTCATTTCACTGGGATTTAAAAATCTTTGTTTCAACTTTGACTTCTGGTGATTAGCCCTTGGGTTGAAATCCTGGATGTCTTATCACTGCTGCAGGGTTAGGGTTAGAGTTACGGTTAGGATTAGGATTAGGGTTAGGGTTAGGGTTATGGTTAGGGTTAGGGTTAGGCTTCTGCAGAGCAAGTTTCCACCCAAGTGGTCCTGCCCCCACCTTGCCAGCATGCCTGTTGCATGTTACTTTATTTTAGTCTTCTGTGGGCGTTGGCCACCCCACTCTCAAAGAGGAAGATGAAGGCCTTTTTCTGCTTTTGTTGTCTGACATACCCCATTTTTCACATGACATGGAACTAAGAATAGCTTTCAGATAACAACACTAGGTTCTTCTGACTCAGGTCAAGTATTTCACCCTTTGCCCTTGGAGTTCCTCTTTTCCCCTTTTCAGCGTGTCACAGCCTCTTAATGGACATGCGTTGCCAAAGGACAGGCAGCAGTGTCAAACTTTGTGCATTTTGTAAAAGTTACACAAGAGCACCAGACAGGCAGCTGTGGTGCCAACTCCCCAGATGTGATACTGAAACTTCCCAGAGGGCATCTTCATTGTTTTCTTTCTTTGTTCCAGAAGCAAAGGCCGATAATGAACCGAGCTGTTCGCCGGCAGCTCAAGAACTGTTGACAAGGCTGGGATTTTTACTGGGAGAAGGGATCCCAAGTGCCACACACATAACCATTGAAGAAAAAAATGAAACCATGGTAATGCCCGGGGAGCCCACTGCATCCCAGACCTCCTCCGAGGATGAATGAAGGGACAGCCATCTTGTCCCACCTGGAGGGGGGAAGTCACTGGTTAGTCCAGTGGTCGGCAAACTCACTAGTCAACAGAGCCAAATATCAACAATACGGCGATTGAAATTTCTTTTGAGAGCCAAAAACTGTCTTTTGCGCATAGGCCACGAAGTTTCAGCCCGCACGTGGTGTTTTGTGGAAGAGGGGCCAAAAAGCTCTATGTGGCTCGAGAGCCGCAGTTTGCCGACCATTGGTTTAGTCAAATGAATTTGGGCTGTTGTGTATTGAAATGTATTGCAACTTCTTGTGGGTTTTTGGTGTGGGCGGGAGGGGATGAGGAAGGGGGAGACGCAGGAGGGTGCAGAACTTAAGAAAATGTCCACATTAACCTTCCGCAGTCACCACCTGGAGAAGAGTGGCTAAACGAATCGAAGTGGCTGAGAGGATGCCTCAGGAATGATGCTCCTTTATCTTTATAGCCCCATTCTTCTCATGTGGCTGCTTTGGTATATGCTTTCCTGTGCCTTTTTTTTTTCTTTCTTTCTTTTTTTTTTTAGCACTTGAGATTTTGGAGGGTCAGCAGGGTGAGGAAAAGATTTATAGGAGCTGAGGCAGAGACAAAATGAGATGGAACCAAACGGTTCATCTGCCAGAGAGCACTCTCCACCGCGGGCACGGCAGCCTGCCTCTTCTGAGCCGAGATGTGCCCGCTGCATCGCAATGAGGGGCCGGAGCTGGCTGCTGCCCCTGCAGGGTCTCTGTGTGGGCGTCATGCCTCGGATGAGATCGCACTGACCACCAGCCCCCCTCCCCCCGCCCCTGGGGCCCGTAAATCTCCAGGAATTGAATCGGGTTGCGGCGCCCGTGAAACATGACAAAAACAGAGTTCCCAGATTTTCCGTACAGAGGTCAGAGGACCCATTTGTCTTCGGCAGACTTGAGATGAGAGGAAGTCTGCCTGTTTGCTATTTCTGTTTTCCAAACGTGCCTTCCCACTCAATTATTTCTGAGAGTGCCCTTGCCATAAATAAAACAAACCAAGGGGAAAAAAAAAAAAAATCAGCAGAACAAGGATGTTTTCCTTAAGCTTTCAGAGACCGTATAGATAGTAAGCTCCAAGATTTTAAAAACCATTTTTCCACGTTCCTGTTTTTCTTGTGGTGGTTTTAGCATCAAAAGCAAAAGCATGTGTGGAAGCGTACTGTGTGAGCCCTGCTAACTTACCTCCTTCCGTTCGTCTTACAGTGCACAGCCCTGAGCCAAGGCATCAGTCCTTGCTCCACACTAACAAGCAGCACCGCATCTCCTAGCACCGATAGCCCCTGCTCCACCTTGAATAGCTGTGTCAGCAAGACGGCAGCCAACAAAAGTCCCTGTGAGACCATTAGCAGCCCTAGTTCCACCCTGGAGAGCAAGGACAGTGGAATTATAGGTAAGAAGCACACTGCTCGGTAATGTAATGGCTCAATGCACGTCAGCCAGAGCGTTTGTACACCAGGCTCTTCCTGGGAGGGGTTAGCACGCTCAGTGAAGGTCGGTCTGTCAGCGCTTTGCAGACAGCGCTGGCTCTGTGCGCAGCCGACAGAAGGAAGCATTGGCTTTTACGTTCCTTGGCGTTTCTTGTATAACACCGGGCTCATCTGGTAAAAAAAAAAAATTCCGGATCGGATCTCGCCTGTGGGGTTATAAGAATCTGCCCTCCTCACCAGTGAGTTGCATTTGTTGGAGATTGGGTTCCATCCGGATGCAGCAGGGCAGTGAAATCCTGGCATATCTCGGAGTCTCCTCGGTCCAATCTCAAGGTCACTCACATCCCTACGTATTTCCAGGAGTTTGTTCTTTATTTTCTCATAATGGGATCGGACCAGTTTTTGAGGCCAGGATTTTCTGAGAGTGGCTCCCTTTTGATTCCCCCACACTTGCATAGTAGGCTTGCTTGTCCTGACGGGGTGGGACAGGAGACGGGGATTGAGGTCCTGACTCAGGCTGCTCAGCTGCCTTGCTTGAGCAGTGTTGAATTGAGCTCTTGCACGTCTCTTTCCTCTCTAAAATGAAGCAGTCTGATTAGTTTAGTAGTTTCTGGTCCCAGGTGCGTAGTGGCATCATCCAGGGAGTTTAAGAGCCCTTGTTTTCACATCTCATCCTGGACAGACTCACTTAAGTTTCTGCAGGCCCTTCAGGTAACAGATGTGTGGGACCCCTGGAGGGCTGTTCAGGTCCTCCTCTGCTCTAAGTCCGTGCTGCTGTTAACACCTGTGCTCTACCGAACAATTCAGCTACTTCCCATATTAATATGTAATTAAACAGAATGGCATGTGAGTTTCTGATTTTCTTCAGTGACCTGCGATCTCTTTTGCAGCGCAGTTTGAAAATCCAAGTTGCAGGTTCAAAATCCAAGTCTGTATTGTAGAGGTGGCCCCAGAAGGTGAGATTCCCGTGTCCAGTTTGGGGGCAGCCTGGTGTCACCCTCACCATGGCTTTGTGTGGGGTCCCTCAGCATAAGGAAGGCATTGTCTTCCTTCAGTTTTTACTTGGATTAGGCTCTTTGCTGGGGTTTTGTTTCGTTCATTGCTTTATTGACATATAATTCACGTACTATAGTATTCACCCATTTAAGCCACTGAATGGTTTTCGTTATATTCAGTTATATAGCCATTACCACAATCTGATTTCAGAACGTTTCCATCACCCCAGAAAGAAAACCTATGCCCATTAGAAGTCACACTTCATTTCCCCTCTCACCTCCAGCCCTATTCAGGCTACTTTCTATCTGAATAGATTAGCTGAATCTGGACATTTCATATAAATGGTGGGTGGAGGTTTTTGTAGCAAATTTAAATTCTCACCTCACTCTGCTTCCCCACCTGCTGTGTAGTCTAGTTCAGCTAACTTTTCCTGTGTTACTTCTGTTCTCATGCCCTCATGTCCTCCCTCTCTCTGAGCTGCTCACCATTGCCAGATCTCTAGTATTAATCTGTGATAGCCTGGTAACTTCCTTTACACCATTCTTAGTGCTTCTTAAATTCCCTTGCCATACAGTTGATTTTTATTCAAGGAGTCAGCCAGTGCTACCATTTTGGGGCAGACAAAAAACTTTTCCTTTACAGTGTATGCTCTGGCATTAGCATTATTGGCATTATTGGCATTAAGAAACCAAGCCAGTTTCTTATTTTGACAGAAACTTTTTCAGTCACAAAAATATGACCATTCATTCATTCATTCATTCTTCTCTCTCGCTGTCTCTTTTTCTCCCTCTCATGGAGATACAGTGCTGCAATTTATAGAGTTCTAATAAAAGGAAAGAAAAGTTGCTGGTTGAGTTTTATTTATTGTCCATGAAAGACCGAGGTGCTGGAATATTGAAGCCCTTAATGAGTGCTTGATTTAATTCAGGTCCCCTCAATCCCAGACTGCTTCTCCTATTACACATTCTCTACAGCACTTCAGTATTTCCTTCAGTTGACTTTTTCTTGTTTTATTATTTACTTCTGTCTCCACATGGAAAGAGGTCTCATCTGTACTATCCCAGCTCTCCCCTGAGCTCCTGGCTCGGAGTCGGGAATGAGAAATGAAAGAAGCAGTGCAGGCTTCCCATCCAAGTTGGCACTGCCCCATCATTTAATGTCACCCGTATTTTAAGCTCTCTTGATCTTATAGCTAAATGGCACATTTTAAGGCATTGGAGCTGTCCTTCACTTTTTGGCTCAAGACAGCGTGTTCCCTTAACTCAGCAGATGAGTGGGAGGCATTGAGAAAGGGATAGGTCCCTCTTTTACGGAAAACTCCAGATTGGAGACTGGGCGTCTTGTTGCTCTAGCTGGTCTGCAGGTGGCAAGGATGTAGGTGGCTGGGAGGGAAGCACTGAGCTGGTGGAAACGCTCCTCTGTGCCCTCTCCTCCCCTGGCCTGCAGAGGGACAGGCTGTGGCCAAGGGACACACTGAGGTGTGGCGTAGGGGGCAGGAAGAAAAGCAAGGGTTTCCTCTCCAGACGGACTGTAGCCACAGCTCTTTGAAGGGGCAGGAGCGGTGGGGCCGAGTCAGGACAGGGTGTGCGAGCTTCATGGCCCTTCAGAAAGCGGGCATCCATGACCCGGTGGTGCGTCTGGGGCCGCTGGGGCTGCTTGTGTGCTTTTCCCCCCGAAGAACAGTGTTTGTTTTGATAAGGTGTAGCCTGGGAATGGCAACCTTGGGACCTCTTCAGCGTTCCACAGAATGAAATAGGAACACCGTGATCCCAGTGGGCAGAGATGAAAGGGAGATAGCTTGGCTTTCTGGTTCAAAAGGCCTGGCAGCTGCTGCTAAAATAGGCCGATCCGGGTCCATGTTCCAACTCAGAGCCTGAAGATGAGGGGAGGAGGCTTGCCACTTCATTTTCCATCTTAAAGTTGTTTAAGACTTGTCAGTCCATAGAGCCGGGTCCGAGCGGCAGAGGTCCCAGGGCCGGCCGCTGTGAAGCCCACGCAGCTTATGGCACAACACGCTTTGGGGAGCTAGAGGCTCCCGGACTATCGGGCTCCAATCAGACTTCCAGCGCGAACACAAGTTATGTGGGACTGCTAGGGAAATCTCAACCCATCCTTCAACATTCCTGGGCCTCCCCTTCCACTGAAGCCGATTCCCATCGGGCTGATTGTATTTGATCTCCACTTTCTGCCCAGCAGTGCCGAGGGGAGCTTGTTCCCACACGCCCAGCCAGCCTCCTCGGGGCCGCCGGGTGCTCCGCCTGGGTTCTGTTTCCACTGGCTTTGACACATTGCAGGGGAAGAGAATTTTCCTTTTAGGAACTGCTTGGTGGGGGAACAGGCGGGCTAATAACCATTAGAAGAATTTATTGGGCCCCTTCCCGTCTTTCTCTGTGGAGGCCAGAGCTTAGCAGACCTCCCCTTCTACCTTAGCAGGACCCCCCCCCCTCCTCTGTTCCCACTTTATTGTGTTATACAGAGGGGAGTCCCACTTTATCCTATTTCAGAAGGCTCAGGTTTTGCCAACATAAATGCCTTTAGAAGTATAATAATTCTGTCATGTAGAAATACTGTCTAAGCTGAATGGGATTAACCGAATTCCCTATGAATATCTTCTTTCTTTTCTTTTTTTTTTTTTTTAAGTGAAATTCCTTACTCTACATATATTGAAATCATTGGCATGACCTAGACGTTAGTGTCTGATTTTTCAAATTGGACATGTGAAAACCTTCCAAATGTGAAACCCAGCTGTACCCAATCATCGTAAACTGGTTTCTCAATTACTTGCTTTGAAAAGGGAAAAACTTTATAAAAGAAGTGGCTTTTAAAGGTGTTTCCTCCATGCCTGAGAAAATATTTTTTTCTTCGTGATACTTCCTTGATGTAACTTGCTTCCAGCTGTTACAAATGGAAATTGGAATAAAGTATATTCTCTTTGGAATCCGTGTGAAAACCAATCTGATTTTTTTTTTTAATTTATTGACGAGAGAGAGAGAGAGAGAGAGAGAGAGAGAGAGTCAGACAGACAGAGACAGACAGACACAGGCAGATGAACAGACAGAAACATTGATTTGTTGTTCCAGTTACTTATGCATTCATTGGTTGACTCTTGTATGTGCCCTGACCGGGGACTGAACCGAAAACCTTGGTGTATTGGGACAATACTTTAACCAACGCTACCCAGACAGGGCACAATCTGATTTTTTTTTAAAAGCATCACTGCAAATAGTGGGTTTTGAAACATGTTTTATATAAACATATTGTTTAGTATTTATGTCCATAGCATGATCATCATTTTAAGTGTGTTTGTGTACCTATCTTAAGAAAATGGGCTTTTCTCTATTAAGAAAGAAGGAAATTGGATAATAGATGAGAAAAAAACAAAACAATACCCAGCTTTCCATATCAAGATTTTTAAAAATAGTCTTTCTGACCCATCAATACATGTGGCCAGGACAAGGACTTGCAGGTAGTGATTAGAACAATTTCTGGCTGAGAAAAGAGGTTGTAGGAAGTCAGTCATCTCCTCTATATCCTCCTTCCACTGTCTGCAGGTACCTGCTGACGCGTGTCACCTGCAGATGGCTTTTGGGGCTGTGTTTCCTTCTGAGAGCTGGTGGGTGTGAGGACAGCTCCGGTGGGTGGGAGGTCCTAGTGACAGGGGCCTGTCTCCCCCCTGGGCGTGAATCCCGCACAGGGCAGGTGTGTTCACCTACCGGGGTCCCCGACATCTGAGCCACCGCCCTCCGCTGGGCCAGGACGATGAAGTGCCCAGGATTTGAAAAGGGGAAAAAGCAGGAACGGGGGTTCTTCCTGCTGCCGTTCCCCCTTGCACTTGCTTTTGTCCTTCTCGCGGTAAAGCTGGGAGGCAGGTATACGAGCCGGCAGGGCAAGACCTTCACAGAAACGTGTTTCCTGCAGCAGTGATTTCCAGTGAAATAATGACGCTTGGATTAGTATCCTGCTGGCGCTTGCTAGCTTTTGCTAATGCTTGTCTTTCTGCTCAGTCGCTTAGGCTATTTTAAGAAAAGATATGATGGGGCTGACTTTTATCTCCTGTGTCTCTCTCCTGTGCCCTCCAAAGCTTGTAAAATGAAAGTGAATCCAGAGGTAGCTTCAGACCTTTCATTTCCTGGACTCTGTGTCCAAGAGAGATGATCAGATGAGGGGAGAGGCATACAAAGGGGAATGGATTGTACTGCATTTTCATTTCTAACTTGTAAAGCCTGCCCTCTCGATTTCATGCTAATGAGCCTCGTTGCCACCTGGATCGCCCCGTTTGCCACTAAATTGGAATGCTTCGGAACTGATTTGGTAATAACTGTTGTTTCAAATCTGTGACAATATTCATTTTACTGCATTGCCTGCAATTTGAAAAAATCATCCTTAATTATAGACACTTCCTTTTAATTTCCTAGGTGAAGGAGGAACATTTGCCTTTACACATGTAATTCTGTTGTATGTTTAAGTTGAGAAAGAAATCCTTGGTGATGATTTGAGTCAGCGGAGTGCCTGCTGTGCTTCTATCCAGACGGGTGTTCTGTCAATGGAGCAAGTATCTTTTGGCACCTGCTGGGTACCAAGAGCAAGTTTGTCCGGTACTGGAACAAGGGACAATACAGATAAGGCAGAGTATCTGGGTCAAAACCTGTCCACCTGTGGGACCAGGAAATGGCCTGCTGTCCTGTGGTGGGTCTGGGCCCGTTTAACTCGGAAACGCGTTAAAACATGGTGGAGATTGACACCTGCGATGGAAGGTGTACGTTGTAGGTGCATAATAATACCACCCACTAACAGTGCCTCGTGCTTTTTTCTGGAAGGTTCAAGAACTTTGGGGAGTCTTTGGGCTTGTAAGGAGCTCCCCTGTCTGTGCCTTCGGTGTACAGATTCTCTGGCACTTTAAGCGCTGTGCTGCGTGCTGTCATTAGCCAAAGTCACGTTTCAGTCCAGAGGCTTTTTTCTCTGGAGACTGCTCCTGCTGTGTCCGGCTGACTGAGGGCCGTGTGGCTGAGTGAGGCAGGCCTGCCCTCCTCCCTTCCCTTCCCCTGCCCTACCCTCCCGACCGCCCTGCTCCAGCTGATCCTTGAGGTGTTTCCACAACCAAAAGCCTGAAGAATGCGCCTGTGAATGCATGGCTCCGGTCCCCGGCCTCGCGGCATGTCATAGCAGAGCTCGCCTTGCGCAATGCGGGGAGCACTGAGCTGGAGATTTGGTACAGAGATCTGTGTGTCACAAGCCACAGCCCGGGGCATCGGCAAGGCCAGAAGAGAGGAGGGCTCAGCTGCATGTTACACGGGGCCGGCCAGGAGGGCTGAGCGTTTGTCCGTTCAGAGTTGCAGAAGGAGAAGCCAGAAAGTTCCCTGGAGCCAAAGGTAACTTGGGCTGCCACCCTCCCTGTGGCATTCCAGGGAAGGGCGAGTTAGCCTGCTGCCTCCACCGGAGCCCTTTCCTCGCTGCTGCACTGGAGATCAAAGGCAGCCACTGAAGGGAAGGAAGGTGAGCCTCTGAGGTCCCTGTGTGACTGTCAGCTGGTGGGTGGGGCAGAGGGAGAAGCACAGGCTGGCACTTGTGGTCAGAAAGCCTCATGCACTGATTTCACCCATGCCACCTTCCCCTCTGTCACTCCGGGAAATCCAAAGTATGGGTGGCAGCTGGAGCCGTGTGCAGTGTGGGTGCCAAGGAGAGGACTCAGGAGGCCAGGGTGTTCACATGCCGCTTCCTGGACTTGCCTCTCTGATCTTTTCCCATCCGCTGTTCCTTCTTTGCTTAACCTTTCGAAAGTGATTCATGAACTTTATTTGGTCATGTGAGAGGAGGTGGTGTCTGCGGTAGCTGTGTTTTTTCTTTTTATTCGTGCCTTCCCTGCTCTCACTTTCCTAAGCAACCACTGCATTAGGTTCTTGTTGGATCTTCAGTTCACTGGCCCAGTGGTTTCGCTCTTAAACGCTTTCTGTCAGCCATGAAGTTGAATATAAAAGGTTTAAAAATGTTTGTGTTCTTTAGTGCTACTTTATTTTTCCACAGTTGTGCGGAAGGAGAACGTTCTTGGGTGCTGATGATATAGAGGCCCTTTACATGGGCCCTTGTATCTGAGCTTTCTCCACAGTCCAGGGAAGGACAGAGGGTCTCTTCATCAGCCCCTGAAAAGGGAGAATGTGAGATGGTCGAGGCGTGCTTGAAGAAAATGCCAACTTTGTATTATTTTCATCTTTTCAAAATGTCTATCTCTGTGTGTGGTGTACACGAACCAATTAGAATAGTGCATGCCCATAATTTATAAATACATGTATTTGGGGTGCAGTCTCCCATATTTATACTAACGAGCGCCATAGTCAGAGCCCCATTCCGGAGCGCAGCGAGGCCGGGGGACTTGTGGGGCTGTCCTGCCCATAGGGCTTCTGGGAGTTCTCAGTGAGCTGAGATATGACAAGGGTTTAGGGCAGAGCCCAGACATGGTAGACACCATTACAACATCCATTTAGCCTCTTGTTGCTATTTCCTAGGAGTACTCATTTGTTTACACCTACTCTCTCTTTCCCCAGTGTGTGTGAAATGCTTGCACATAGACATTTAGTAAAACAAGGTTTTTTCTCTCTCGGTGAAGGTCTGAATTGGGGAAAGGAAATAAGGAGATCAGGAGAAAAGATGAAGTCAGAAGTCAGGCTCATAAGATTTTATCTGTTGTATTTAGCATGGGAAGAATGCTTTATTCTTAAGTTTCCACATAGTCAATATCCAGAGAGAAATAGAACCAAATGCATATGATGATGTTTGTAAGATAAAGATAAGAAGTGTACCAGTTCTTAGCATTGGGCCCTGAGATACATACCCTGAGATCCTACCCACATCCTGGGTCCTCAGGAGAGAAGCCAAGGATTGAACCCAAGCCCCTTGCATTTTTTTTTTTTAACCTCTTGTCTTTTCTGCAACTCAGAAGGAATTCAGCTCTACTTATGTGTCATATTTGATAGCAGTGAACCTTAGTTCCTGAACAGGTGTGGGCTAATGGTGAAGTCAGTTTAATTTTCTTCTCGATGTCCTTTTGAACCTATAACCTGATTTATATCTCATCGAAGTACATGTTGGGCCCTGGACTGAAACTGATTATTTTCCCTGGTTCTATTTTAAGTGTCCACTCAACATAGAAAGGACCTTCAAAAAGCAAAGAGGGGGCGAAGGAAGATGGGAAGGAGAAGGCATATAGCTTCATAGTGGAAGCTTATATACCATAACCTTTGATGACTGAGTGGATCTCCCTCTGTGCTTCCTCTGCCTCCCCCCCGGTGGCTCCCTCCTGGCTGCTGTGAGCCCATGACTGGCCCCTGCCCAAAGCGCCCTGCCCCGGGGCTACTGTTTTGAACAAGGCAAAATATTCCTTAGCCACGGATAGTTCAGAGCAACTTGTACATGGTGAGCACTGTGCTTGGGGAAAGGAGTGTGCAGTCAAAGAACTGGTATCAGACATACCATTTACTGTGTGTGTGTGTGTGTGGTCGTTTTCTCCCAGGAAAGTATCTGTAAGGGTGGGGTTGATGGTTCTCAGCCCCTCCACCTCTTTTCAAGGTTGTGGTCATGTGTATGTCCTAATATATTTTGAACTTTTTTTTTTTTACATAGTATAACCCCGTGCACTAGTATAGTAGGTCTAGTTAAATGTGCTGTTACTACAGAGGAAGATATTGTTTGTGGCTAAAAATAATTTTCAAACTACAGAGAGTCAGAAGTAACACATGTAGTAAATCAGTGAGCAGTACCCAACCTAAGTTAATGCTACATTGGGAATACCATGTAACCTCACAGCTTGCTAACACGAGGCCTGATAAGTCACTCATTTACAGAATCTTGCCTGTTGGAAGTGTGTTTGAGACCCAGTGTGAGTGATAATAGCAAGTCTTTTATTGTTGAGAGGATTACAGATGTCCTCATTTCCCCCACTTTTACCCCCTCCACCCTGCCCCTGCCCCACCCTAGGCCCCTACCACACATTGTGTGTGTCCATGGGCAACTTGGTGTCCCCCAAAAACGTAGGCCCACTTTGAATGATTATACAGTCAGTGTTTATTAACATGTAATTCATTTTCTAAATTTAAAAAAATTTACATAAATGAATAATTTGTTCTGTCAATGGCCTGCTTTCAAACTGATGACTGTTCTGGTCCAGGCACTGCTGATAACACAAAGCAGTGGAATCACGCACATCAAGAACCATTTCATTCCGTATTGTGCTCTCTCAATTCGTCAATCCGATTTTATACCATAAACTTTATCTTTTATGTATCCCCATAAGAAATTCTAGTGGATAAATTTTCTGTGTCCAAAGCTTAGTCTAACTTCACCCCTTATTTCAAATCAGTTAAACCTGAAAAGGAGTGAACATTAAATGAATTATTAGCTGTCAAAGTGTGTTTACATTTTGGGAGATGTCCTGTGTGCCCCAAAACGTGTACACACTTTGAATAATTGTAAAGGCAGTGTTTGTATTTCAACTGTGTTTTCAAATGTCCAATAGCATTTTAGGAAGAATTTCCTTTGTTCAAAGCTTAGTCTGTCTGAAAAGAAGCATCAATTGAGCTATCAGTTATTAGTGTGTACACATGTTTTTGGGACACCCTGCATATGCATGTAAGTTCTTTGGTTGATCTCTTCATACCAAGTCTTAATTGGCAAAAGCTGGTGTCTATACTGGCTGGCTGAAGGAATAAGATGTTAAAATTTTTGAGTTGTTAGGGAAATTTAAAGATGATCCAGTCTCCAAAAAAATGTCAAATGGCACTTTTTAGAGCTTTTTAAAATAAAGTCATAGTTAAAATGGTGTGTATGTGTGTGAGAACTTGAAGGCAACTGGGTTAATTTAAGTGGGAGTTTGGATTTTGGTAGCGGGAATTTTGCGCAGCCTGTCATCTGTGTCAGAACCAGCTTTCCTTTGCTGGAGACTGGAGGGCTGTCCTCCTGGTGTGCTCCTGAGGGACACAGGGAAGCCGGAGAGGTGGGCCTGGATCTGCCCCGCTGGATCTGCTGTAGGACCTGATGGTGCCTGCGCCGTGATGCAAGGACACTGCCTGGGCTTCGAGCCATGTGGGTGGAGCCTGTCTTGGATCCTGGGGAGGAGGATTCTTGCGAAGTGGGGCAGTCGGGCAGTGTTAGGGGAGTATCTTTGTTGGAGGGCCGTGGCCTCAGAGCTTCTGGCTTCAGGGCCCCGGGGAGTGTGGATGTCGGAATGCTAAGTGCTTCACAGAAATACACTTAGGTACTAATGAGACTATTGCTCATTAATGACAATTAATTATTGCTGACGAATGGGGATTCATGTCCTTAACATTGATGATGTAGCAATGGTGAACTTCATGAGGACAGTGGAGAGTCTCCTGCTCACAAACATATCGTAGCTTGTAATATCGTGCTTTTGAAGCGGCGCCCCTGTCTGTGCCTTCTCCTCTCAGTCACTGTTTCTGCAGCTGGGCCTTCCTCCCCACCCACTCTCCTGCTTGCCGCCAGGGCCCCCGGCATTGCCAAGCATCAGGGCCTGGGCGCTGTGGCTGTCTGGTGAGAACTGGGCCTTCAGCCTGTTCCTTCAGCCCGGGAGCCCTGCCAGGCCGGCCCTGCTTCTGGGCTGTCACTTGCCACAGGAAGCAGGGAAGTCCCTTGTCTGTGTTCCCACAGTTCGAGGTCTGGGTGAGGACTCAGGTCCTTGGGGCTTTGATTCTGAAGTGCATGATACTTAAGGGGGACACATCACATTGACGTTAGTTTTCACCTTAAGGATATGTACTCCAGAATTGAACAGACAGCTCCAAAACCGAATAAGTCACCCCTACCCCAGCCTGTAACTTGGATATTGGCACTGCCTGGAGACCTAATTAGTTATAGCATATCTGTGGGAAAGGCATCTGAGCCCTAAATACTGGCATTATAAATGAAGGTTTTTAACACATGCACAACGGACTAACAGGGTTGCAATGAGTAATTAATTACCATGAGTAGCGGGCAATCATCCCATTAATAAATTAGTGTGTTCCTGTGAAGCGCTTAGCAGAGCCCATGACATACAGTACCCTTCAGCAAATGCTGATTGCTGCTTTTACCACCGGCAGCAGCCTTTTTTAGGGTAGAAAGTTGTACTTGCTATCCTGACGCTCCTATGAACAGGGGGAGGGGAGGGGAGCTTTTTTTTTTTTAATGGATCATACAATGAAGGCTGTGATGGATTCCAAACAGATGGGAGATGAGTATTAATACTTGGAAATACTGGGAATCACGGCAGACATCCAAAAGGTATGCCGGGTCCTTCACAAGAAAATTCACACTTTAGTTGGAGACAGAATACCAACAATCCCGAACCAATAGCGGTGAGGTGACAGGCAGTGTCTCTGACCACAGCTGGAAAGGGAAGTGTGTTCATTTGCTCACCCATTGAATCGGCAAACCTTGATTGAGCACGTAGAACGTGCCAGGTGTGGTGCTGTTCAGAAAAAGAGATCCCGGTGGTAGGTACTTGTTGACAGAGAGGCTTCGGCGTGCAGAAGGGATTTTTAAATAGAAAGACAAGATGGGAATGGCAAGTCCTGACTGGAACAGCGGGAGCAAGAAGATGGTTTTAGGATTGGGGCAGAATGCCCTGCAGTCACAGCGAGGAAGTTGTTTTGTCTCCTTAGCCTTACGGAGCATTGTAAAAATAAGCAAAACCCCTTCGGACCTTTGACCCCAGACAGCAGGCTCCATGGAGCTAATGTCCGGCTTGCTGATTAAGAGTGTGTCTTCCTGGTATGTGGAGGAGACAGTGTACACCAGGCGCTGGGTTCTGAATGCACTCTGGCCCCACGCACTCCCACTGAAGTGGGTCCAGACGGGGACACAGAGGGGTCAGAGACATGGCCCTTATTCTCAAGGACATAGCGTCCTTGGTGAACATCACCTATGGCTCAGGGCCTTGAAATTGGAAGTGGCTATTGATAGAAGCGACAGAGGGTGCATACAGGTGGGGCAAAAGTAGGTTTACAGTTGTTTGTATGGAAAAGAACACAATGTTTAGTAAAAAATACAAGAATAAACTGTTTCACATGCTCATAATTGTAAGCCTACTTTTGCCCTGCCCTATATTGGCTGTATTTCTTCATCCTTTTCCTCCTCTTCTGCCTAGACATTCATTGTGCCCATTTTCTTCCTTAGAGGTTAAATTTTAATTCTGCAATCATATGATCTTTCCCACACGAGTGTTTTTCTTGCGTTGTTTACCTAGCAGCTTTCCAGACTACGCCACCCAAGGAATAAAGTCCAGTCAGCCTCTCTGGCTGGTCCTGAACAGATGTTACAAAACTTAATGCTAACGGCCAACTTCTCTGCTTGACTCTGTCACTGCATTTTTGTCTTTATAGATTTTTCTCCTGCATCTTTTCTCCATGAACCATGGTGCTGCCTGTCTACCCTCTCCCCCCAACCCCCCTACCAGATGTTAATTTGGAAAAATTATTTAAATAGTCAAAGAAATGTAATAAGATACAAGTTCTTTTGTGAGCAATTCATCGATGTTAAACAAAAAAAAAGAGAGAGAGGCAACAGCATCTCCAAATTACACAGATATACCATTAACTCCAGATATGTTTAGACAGCTTTTTTATTTTCTTATCAGCGTTCCTTTTCCTCCCGTGTAGAATAATTTAGCAGTTTATATCCCTTATTAAGCAACATTCTTCTAAATTTACCAAAATACATTGTATGAAGCAGACTTTGATAAAAATCTGTGTGGACCGGAAAACGTTCCCTTGGTGGTGGGGAGGGCTGTGTGTGTGTGTGTGTGTGTGTGTGTGTGTGTGTGAATTCTCAGCAGCCCCAGTGATGCCTGGCAGCCTTCAAAGTCTTTTGGTCTCTCATTTCAGCCACGATTACAAGTTCATCCGAAAATGATGACCGGAGTGGCTCCAGTTTGGAATGGAATAAGGACGGAAGCCTAAGGTTAGGGGTGCAGAAGGGAGTGCTCCATGATCGGAGGGCAGATAATTGTTCCCCAGTGGCGGAAGAGGAGCCGGCTGGGTCAGCAGAGAGCGTGCTGCCCCCAGCTGAAGCCCCCGGAGGAGATGGTCCAGTCCCTTACTCCCAGAGCTCCAGCTCGCTAATAATGCCACGGCCCAACTCAGTTGCAGGTAAGGCCACGCTTCTCCTCAGGAGGGTTATCTGGCTGGGCCTGAGGTGTCCGAGGTCGCTCTCTTCCCTTGGGAATCCAATCCGGACACCAGCCAGCTTTGTGATCCGGGGTCAGGCGCCTAACCTTTCCTAGCCCTCCAGTTTACCCTGGCAGAAACATGGTCAGGCTCCACTGGATGGGCTTTAAGGGGTCCTACGGCTCTGGAAGTCCCCCCCAAAAAGTATACCCACTTTAACAGCTGATAGTTCAGTTTTGAAAAGGAGTTGTGTTTTTAATAAGCGCTGCCTTTATAATTATTCAAGGTGTGTGCATTTTTGGGGGGCACACTCTATATTTAGACTCTCTTCAAAGAGCCACACAGTACCAAAAATTCTGTCCTTGTTTTTGTTATTTGAAGCCTGAGTAAATTCACGGCTTTGTATTACATCCTGGTAAACAAGAATCAGACTTCAGGGTGAGTTTGTGAACATCAGCGCAAAGCATTTCTAATCCAACTTTCGAAGTTAGCCTCTACCACTGAGGTCCATCATACAGGTGGGGGGGCAGCTGCTGTGTAATTCTGCTGTAAGGGATCTCACAGCTTACACCGTGAGCAGCGGAAGTGAGGGCTCTCGGTGGAGGAAATGGAAGCAGGCACCCTGGGGCAGCCGGAGCTCAGAAGGCCTACACGAGTGGTGACTTGCTGCAGGCCTGGCCAGTGGGTGGTTGCAAGCGAGGAGAGAAGGGTTGGGGTGGGAGAGGAAATCTGCGTCTGAGCTGACATGCCTGCTTTCATGTCCTGAGTTTCTAAACACGGTGCCCTTGGGTTGAACTCAGAAGAGGAACTTGTTTCAGTCGTTCTTTGTTGCCGACACAATGCTTAAAACTTCTCCTCGGCTGATGTGTGCACCCAGGTCCTCCCTTCCTACATCAAAGGCTTTTCCTGTGATTTTTACTGCTCCTTCAGGATGTGGCAGGTCACTCTGGTTGTTGTTGGGTGCTTTGTTGTGTGTGTGATGGTTTTTTGTTTTTTTTTAACAACGAAACTTTGAAACAGCTTGATAAATAAATTGCCCTAATGGAAAAGTTCTGAGACTCAACTCTAATTCGCTTTCAAAGGACACAAAGTGGCCTTATTCCAGGAGGGAGGCTTGGCGTGTCTGCCAGAGCGCGGTACCGGAGGGTTTATGCATATTTGAGTGATGGTTCTTCCAAAGGCTTTCCTGTCCTCCCTCCCACCGCTATCCTGCTACCTGCGGTGTAATATGTTGTCCCCCCGGCATTTTAGACCGATTTGCCTAGTTTCAGTAAATGCTTCATTTGTGTTATTCCAGAACTTGATGGTTTTATTGACTTCGACAACATAGCAAACTTGTATTCAGTTTCATGGAGCTATTTTAAAATAAAGGGAAACATTAATAAATTAAGTCGACGGTGTTAAAAGGCCCCCACCCCTCGTTTGGGGTGATGTGCCTGCTTGATGTTCTTTTACGGGCGCTCCCGCCCTGTGAAGTGACAGTGGGTGTGAGCTGAGCTTTTCCAGGCGTCGGCAGTGATTACGGAGCAGGGCTGTCTGGTTGCTGCTCTGTTCATTCATTAGCCTGGACGTATGCACTTGAGCAAGACCTCCTGTGGAACTGGGAGGGTTTTGCACTCTGGGTTTGAGCAGTGACTGCCTGGCCTAATGGGTTTGCTTGTTTGGTCTGCATTGTATATTTTTAAAACTGAAAGCATGTTTTTTAAAGGAAATAGGCAAGTGCCTTCCAGCATAGTAAGTGTTGACAAGCTGGGCACCTGGTAGATTTTCCATTGCCCACCCTCCTATCCCTAACGCTGAGCCTCAGTGAGGAGGGAATGGCAGGATCTCTCAGGTATTATTGAAAAGGGCAGAAGATTCAGGTCGTCTGTACTACCCGCAGCACTGTTTGTCTACTGATTAGAAGACAAGCTGCTACAACAGGGAGTAGGCAACACTCAGTGTTTGAAGGGTGACAGTAATACATGAGGGACCCTATGCTGCAGTCTTGAAGTATCTGCATGTAAGACCCATATAAACATAAATTCCATTTGCTAGGAAACATCCAGTGATTGAATGTGATGTATGCAGAGTAAGGACCGGCGGGTGGAGGAAGGGGTCTGCTGACCTCAAGGCACCTGGTCCCTGAGTCCCCCCCCCCCCCCCAGGGGTCTTGGGTATGGAAACAGATGCCCCAGATTGCCAGCTCTTCTTGTCGCCGGGCCTGTTGCAAAGCACTGTGGTGGTCTGCTCACCGTTACCCATCTAGCACAGTAACATTTTTATGTCAAGGGTTATAAAAACAAGTTGGCTAGGTTTGGAGGTTGTCTCACTACACAGAGATTGTCTTTGTAAATGATTTGTTGGCATGGAATTGGTTTGCAGTCCTGCAGTCAGGTTCTTACTGTATATCACATCAAATGTACACCCTACATTTAGTAAAGGAGTAAGGGAACAGACACCTTAAAACACGGAATGAGAACCTTTAAGGTATTTCTTAGATCATTTAGAATTTGGGTAATTAGGGGCTACTGTTTTTTACTACTTTTCTTATTCCTCCCCCCCCCCTTTTTTCAAATATATTTTATTGATTTTTTTTACAGAGAGGAAGGAAGAGGGACAGAGTTAGAAACATCGAAGAGAGAGAAACATCGACCAGCTGCCTCCTGTACATCCCCTACTGGGGATGTGCCCGCAACCAAGGTACATGCCCTTGACTGGAATCGAACCTGGGACCCTTAAATTTGCAGACCAACGCTCTATCACTGAGCCAAACTGGCTTTGGCTTATCCCCCTTTGGAAATATTTCCTAGGTGGATCAAGGAACACTGTTTAGTTTTCGAGGAAACCAACAAACATCATTACCAGCCAATTTTCTTAAAACTCGAACTGATAATGGCCTGGACTTAATGGCCTTTACCTTTGATAGGTTAGTCCATGATGTTTCAACAGATGCTTCTCTTTGCTCAGCGTGGATGAGTTTTCCTCTGCTCCTCCTCCCACTCCACCCACCTCCCCTCTCTCCACCCCGCCCAGTAAAACCTCTTTCCTGCAGTCTGTGCCAGTGTACTCCTCACCCAGGTGCTGGGCGCGGTGTGTGTGCGGGAAGCGTGTAATTAGTTTAATTGTAGAGATATTAGCAGTAGGTTTACTGCAGCATGAAGTTACCGCTTTGCCTCGGATTGTTCTCAGCCCTGAACAGTGTTTAGGATTTTGAAAGCATGTAGTGTTAAGTACCAGGAAATGAGTCTGCATCCTGTCCTGGTAATGCGGGAATCTACGGGAGGCACGCAGAGTGAGAAGGCAGAGTAGGATCTGCCGGGAGGCCCAGGCTTCCCTGCCTCCACCCTCCCCTCTCTCTGTGCCGTTGACGACACCTAAGAAAGTGGAGGCAGCCAGCAGCTGGTGGCTTGCAGCCCTGCTGAGGGGTGGCCCATTTCCATGCAACTTTCTGGTGTTTGAGTAGAGGCTGACAGCGCTTGGAGTTACAGGGGCCAACTGTTGTGTACTTTGGAGCTGAAAGTGCGGCGACTGGAAATCTGAAAACACATTTGAAATTTCATCTCCTGCCTGGGGGTCAAACAAGGGCTTCTTTTATAATCCTTTACAGCCTCATATTCTTTCTTTTTTTTTTTTTTCCTTAATTGATTTTTTACAGAGAGGAAGGGAGAGGGAGAGAGAGTTAGAAACATCGATGGGAGAGAATCATCGATCAGCCGCTTCCCGCACACCCCCCACTGGGATGTGCCCACAACCAAGGTACATGCCCCCGACCGGAATTGAACCTGGGACCCTTCAGTCCCCAGACAGATGCTCTATCCACTGAGCCAAACCAGTCTCAGCTACAGTCTCATATTCTTAATCCTCTCGGTTGTCACAGAGCTATAAACCGAATGTCTTGTGTGATATATATTATATATATATTATATATATTGTATATATATATATATATATATATATATATATATATAATATATATTTTTTTAATTGATTTCAGAGAGGAAAGGAGAGGGAGAGAGAGAGATGGAAACATCAGTGATGATAATCATTGATCTGCTGCCTCCTGCATGCCACCCAGTAGGGATTGAGCCCACAAGCGAGGCATGTGCCCTGAAGGGGAATCGAGCTGTGACCTCCTGGTTCATAGGTTGATGTTCAACCACTGAGCCACGCCAGCCGAGCTGAATGTCATGGGCTAAGGGGTCAGGAAGAAGGGAAGCGAGGCCCTGGCGAGGCTCCCAGTATCTCTGTGCTCACCAGAGCTGCGGCAGCAGGTCTGGCATTCATGGCTGTTCCCATTGGTGACCTGGCTCACGGGCTACACTGCCCGCTGTCCCTTCAGCCACAGCCTGGGACACGTGGGGGTCCTCGAGGTAAGACATGTTGAGGAGAACGCCATTTGCCGAGGCCCAGGTCCCAGGCAGGAGCCTGCAGTTAATGTTCCACGCTGGATCATCATAGGAAGCCAGGGTGACGGGTGTATCCTGGTGGCCCCCCACCGCCTGGCCAAGAAACTAGAAGCTGCCATTGGATTCCCGTAACCTAGGTCCATTTGGAGGTTCTGATGGGGAGGTAGCGGACTCTCTGTAACAGGAAGGATGTTGCTAAAATCTCGGAGCACATTCACATCAGTTACTAAAATCACGGAGATTTAGGCACTGAGACGGTGTAGAAGCAAAGTGTCTGCTCTTGTGAAGTCAGTGTCAGGCGTGTCTCCATGGACTGAGAAGGGGAGCAGGCACACTGTCACAGAGCCCAGCCATGGAGCCGGCCGGGTGGTGGTTGACTGAAGGAGAGGGTGGGGCTGACACTGAGGAAGGAGAGGACTTAGGCCTCAGAAGGGGAAATTGGAAGGGCCCACGCCAGGCAGGGGGTGCCGGGGGTGTTAGAGCCAGAGGGTATAGCATAGGGCGGCCCTACTTGACTTCTGTCCCTTGAAGCTTGGTCCCGCTGA
This sequence comes from Pipistrellus kuhlii, assembly GCF_014108245.1. Classification (NCBI taxonomy): domain Eukaryota; kingdom Metazoa; phylum Chordata; class Mammalia; order Chiroptera; family Vespertilionidae; genus Pipistrellus; species Pipistrellus kuhlii. The sequence continues at coordinate 48,510,720 of NW_023425573.1, read as the reverse complement.
GGGCTTCCCCAGTCCTTAGGAGCCTTAGCCCTTGGAATGGAACTCCCTCTCCCTCCTCGTCAGCCCTCAGATGACATCTGTGTCCTGTTGTCCTGGATGATCATCCTATGTCTAAGAGCAGCAGGGCTTTGTATGGGGCCACTCATTCCACAAACCAAATTAGGTTAATTTCATTTAGATTTCCTTATTGTGACCTAGATATGCAATTCAGAGGAGATTTTTTTTTTTAAGAAAGAAAACACTGTATATTTGCTTCTACGATTTGCTGAGGATTAGTAGAATTATTTGCATTAATTGTTTTTATAATCCAACTGGATTACACCCTAAATCCATTTTAAAGGTACCTATGTGCTGCGAATCTTACAGAGGGAAATGTGATTAGTTCTCTTTAGAATTTAAAAAAGTACACACATAAGTAGTCTATCTATATATATGAAAGCCTAAGCAACAGGAAGGCCGGCCCATCATTATGATGCACATTGACCCCCAGGGGGCAAACACTCAATGCGGGAGCTGCCCCTGGTGGTCAGTGTGCTCCCACAAAGGGAGCACAGCTGCAGCTGTGCAAGTCTCTCCTGCAGACACTCCCCCTGCATGCCTGAGTGGCAGCAGGTGCAGTGGGCGGGGAGGAGCAGGCGCTGCATGGTGCCCAGCCTGGGCCTGGGCTCCCTCCCCGGCCACCTGCCACTCAGGCACGATGTTGAGCTGTATGGGATCGAGATGGACAGTGGGCTGCAGCCCAACAAGCTGGCAGTAAGACCAGGCTGTGGTGGTGCAGAGGTCCACTGATCCCTGCAGGCCAGGCCAAGGGACCCCGTGCCAGTGCACAAATCCAAGCACCGTGCCTCTAGTATTATATAATGTAATCTATAGATATACGTATATATTGGTGTGTGTATAAATAATATATGCACACTTTTGAAATTTAGGAATATGTTTATTTCCAGGAATATGCACACTTTTGAAGTTTAGGATTATGTTTATTTCCAGTGAAAGGCTACTTTTACTGCCAGGAGCTGACTTTCGGGTTGTGAACACTGTGGAAGTGTATGGGCAGTCTGCTTGGTTAACGCGGTTGGAATTCTAGCAGCATCAGGCTTCTCTGGGCCGCGCTGTGTGTTTGCAGTAGGACTGGGATTTTGCGGAGTGACACTTGATTGTCAGATGTCTTCATAAACATTTATGGTGAAATTCATCACTTTCCAGGAATCACGGAGATTTTAGCAACTGTATCAACATAACTTTCATTAAAGAATGAGGAGCACTTGTTTGTTTGTTTGTTTTGTTTTGTTTTTAACATTTTTTGGTAGCATCACTAGAAAGATAAATTGAGTTGGGTAGACAAAATCAAAATCACCTTGAAGTAAATATTGTTGAACGCCTGAGTGGAATTGTTTAGTGATTTATAATTCCAGTAGTTTAGATATGATATGAAACTCAACTTTGAAGAGACTAAACTTCCGCTTCATGTTACAGCGACCAGCTCAACCAAATTGGAAGATCTGAGCTATTTAGACGGGCAGAGAAATGCTCCTCTTCGGACGTCCATTAGATTACCGTGGCACAGCACGGCCGGAGGTAGGGCGCAGGAAGTCAGAGGTATTTATCCTCGCATCGCTGTCCCTGTGGGTAGGAGCTCATCGACGAAACATGGAAAATCCGTGATAGCCAGCAGTTAAACATGCTGTCGGGGGTGGGGATGTGGGGGGGGGGGGTAGGTTGTTAAAAGTTTATGTGGAAGGTGTGCTGGGGGCTTTCCTTAATAATGTTATACTTCTTAAAATAGATTAACTTCCTTCTGGAGTTGAAAAATAATTCTGCAGCATGTTATTTTGAAGTGAGGGGTACTCTAACATTCCTTCAATTTTTTAATTTTTATTTTTTTTATCATCAACGAAGAATCAACTTTGTTTCACTTTTTTTGGGTGGTATTGGCCACCTCCTGCATCTACCCATAATGCACAGGTGTGTGGTCAATAGCACGGCCAAAAGGGGCAAAGCGCCACGACCCCAGGTGAGAAAGAGCTGGGCCCTATCGCCAGGGAAAACGCATTTCCATTTTACTCACACAGCATTGGGAGAAATGTGTCTTTAATATTGTTTGAGCTAAACTGATGGGCCGTGGTGTGGCCCTTAGAATCACTTCCTCTAATTCTCAGTGTGCCGGCCTTGAGTCATGAGAATACGTTAGAGGCATAAAAGGACCAGAAAGTCTTTTTAACAGGATACGCTGTAGTGACAGTAGTGCATGATAAATGTCATATTTCAGGAGTATTCATAGGATCAGATGGGAAATACAGATAGCTTTTGGGGTAAAACTGTAGGCTGCGAATACTAAGTGTAACATATATGCAATGATAAAGGGAGGTGTTTTTTTTAAGTGTATACAATTATGGCATTCTTCTGAAATCATAATCTTTTTTCTTCCCTCAGCACGATTTGCTCCCTACAAGCCACAAGACATCTTGCTGAAGCCCCTGCTGTTTGAAGTACCGAGCATCACCACTGACTCCGTGTTTGTGGGGAGGGAGTGGCTCTTCCGGCAGATAGAGCAGAGCCTGCGGAACCCGGAGCAGGCGGAGAACCGCGGGGCGGTGGTGGTGGGGAACGTGGGCTTCGGGAAGACGGCGATCATTTCCAAGCTGGTGGCACTGAGCTGCCACGGGAGCCGCATGAGGCAGATTGCTTCCAACAGCCCCGGCTCGTCACCTAAAAGTATGTCTGAGTTCAACTACTTGCCTGGCTTATTATATTAATACCCGATAGATGGAGGAAGTTGCTGCTTGGATAGACATAAATTCCCGGTTTCCTCAAGTTTTCCCAGCTGTTCTGTCAGGCTTGCGATCGTGTGTTGAACTGTTTGGGTGTCCGTCTGTCCGTCATAGAGCTTGTGTCACTGTGACCTCTGCCTAGAGGCAGACCTTCCCCGTTGCCTCCCAGCTGCAAAGCATGCCTCCCTCTTTCTGGGAGCAGAGACAAGGCCCCCTCAAGTGCCTGGGGAATTGGAATTCTAAAGCTGAGGTGGGGAGGCTCCTGGCAGGACAAGCCAGAAGGAGTCGGTGCAGAATGCTTTTGCGCCCTGTGCTCCGCCTTTGTCTTCCTTGCTGGATTCACCAAAAATGCAAAAGTCAACTTAGAAATGGGATGGAGTGTCCAAAGATGTGACTGTTTATGGCTTATTTTATGTGTCATAAACACATGAAAATGTCTCCAGCATAGTGAACCAGGAACAAGTGAGCCACGCAAGTTTTTTTTAAAAAACCAAAAGTCGTGCAATAGAAGAAATGAGAAACCAGTTCTCCAACTGGTGGGTGGGAGACAGGGCTGAGAGGGGACAGGTGTTCTCATGTGCACCTGCGTTCACTCATTAAGCTCTAGGTCTCTAATCAAGAAATACTTCATTGCCCCACCACGCGTTTCCCCATTCTGATGTTGTAAATGATGGAATTGGTCTCTTTCCTCTATAGCTTCAGATTCCTCCCCGGATCTTCCATTCACTCCACTGCTCTCACCGAGTACTTCTCCCGGTGGTACCACCACAGCCAAAACGCCTGCTGGGTTGGGATCTGATGCTTCTGAAAACCAGAGACCGAGAGAGGATGCAGCAAAACACCTCGCATCCAAGGTAATGTGCATCCAAAATTCCTCGCGTCCAAGGTAATGTGCTCCTGGTCTTTGAGAACTTGGAGAGTTGGGCTTCTGAAAAATGAATTATAAAAGGGATCTTGAAAAAGAGACAGCAATGGCTTAATGCAAAAGTACAGCTTTGGATAAAATTGTGACGGAGTTCTGCAAGTGAAAGGTATTAATGAAAATAAATAGCTTCAGCCGAAGCCGGTTTGGCTCAGTGGTAGAGCGTTGGTCTGCGGACTGAAAGGTCCCAGGTTCGATTTCTGTCAAGGGCATGTACATTGGTTGCAGGCACATCCCCGGTAGGGGATGTGCAAGAGGCAACTGGTCGATGTTTCTAGCGCTCTATCTCTCTCTCCCTTCCTCTCTGTAAAAAATCAATAAAATATATTTAAAAAAAAAAAAGAAAATAAATAGCTTCAGACATTGGCAGTGGACTTGTATGCATCTTAAATGATGGACTGAAAACTCCTTGATCAGCAGGCGGTATTCCTGCACTTCCACACACCTGCCCTTACAGCTGGAAGGAGAGCAGGAGGTTGGGAGCCTACGCTCTGTTGCCTGCGGCCCCTGTCTCTCTGTCAGGGATTCCTTTTGAGGTTGTAAAAGAGACTTGGCTGGCCTTTCCTTCCTACATTCGTGGTCGTCAAGATCCTTCTGAAATTTTCCATCTGCTGAGCTTCCATCACTGGTTCATAAGCCACCCTCCTGCGTTAAATCTGTTACATCTCGCTCCTGGGGAGCAGTGTGGGTCTCCCCAGCAGCCGTGGTGTGAGACAGTGGAACTGGAGAACCATCGGGATTGGGCGGTGATGAAGGGCTTCTAGTGAGGAAAGCCCGGGCTGGGCCAGGAGGTAGGTACAGGGGCTGAAAGGAGTGCTTCTCCACCCCAGATCCCTGCTCCTTGCGTCGCATGGCTGGCATGGGCAGCCAAGAGGACTTTGTCCTTGTGTGAGAGTTGAAAGGGACCCATCCTCCTCCTCTGAATGCTCAGGCAGGAACCAACCCTTGTCCTTTCACAGGACGGGCAGGAATTGGGTGATTTCTGACTTTGTCCCCGCTGAACTTCTCCAGGGTCCTTTGTGGTGTGGATGTGAAGAGGGTGAGGTGACGCTGACGGTCTGCTTCTCCCCCCACCAGGTGGTGGCCTACCACTACTGCCAGGCGGACAACACGTACACGTGCCTGGTGCCCGAGTTCGTGCACAGCATCGCGGCGCTGCTGTGCCGGTCCCATCGGCTGGCCGCCTACAGGGACCTGCTGATCAGGGAGCCCCAGCTGCAGAGCATGCTGAGCCTCCGGTCCTGTGTGCAGGACCCCGTGGCTGCCTTCAAGAGGGGAGTGCTGGAGCCGCTCACGAGCCTGAGAAACGGTAGTACCTCCAGCAGCCCTCCCAGAGCCCCCAGGGCCGTCCTCAGAAGGAGGGGGTAGCGTGTTCCTGTGGCGGGAGCGAGATGGCGCAGGGAGAGGGGGTGGGTGGGCCTGCATCCCCTTCCTCAGAGCCATCTCGCTGAGGCCCCTCCCAAATGGTGTAGTTTTATTTATTGTTGAAGGCATTACACATGTGCCCCCGTTTCCCCCATTTACCCCTTCTAGCGTGCCCCCTTCTCCCCCCAGGCCTTAACTACCCTGTTGTCCGTGTCCATGGCTTATGCATCTGTGCATGCAAGTTCTTGGTGGATCTCTTCCCACCCACCCTCGGAGCAGTCTGCCGCAGTCTGTTCCATGCTGCTGTGTCTCGGGACCTATTTTGTTCATTGGATTCCACATCTGAATGAGATTACGTGATACTTGTCTTTCTCTGACTGGCTTATTTTGCTTAGCATAATATTCCCAAATAAACGAAGCACCTCTAACAAGTAACTCCCCAACAGACACATTTCCAAAGCAGCTAATTGGTGCCTGTAGATCCTGTAGAGGCTCCAGGCACTGCTGCCTGCCAGGTTTGCACTCCCGCCTAGCAGGGACAAGGTCATTGTTTAGGACAGTGGTCGGCAAACTCATTAGTCAACAGAGCCAAATATTAACAGTGCATCGATTAAAATTTCTATTGAGACCCAAATTTTTAAACTTAAACTATATAGGTAGGTACATTGTTATTAACTTAATTAGGGCACGTGGTATTTTGTGGAAGAGCCACACTCAAGGAGCCAAAGAGCCGCATGTGGCTCTCGAACCTCGGTTTGCCAACCACTGGTTTAGGGAGATTGCCAGCATGTTTTGTTCAGGGCCTCTGCTCAGGTGAGTTGAGCCTGAAGCCATTTCTGGAAGTCTGACCTTGTTGCCCTTGAATATTTTACAAGGTCGGGGCATTAGTGCTGTTACGGGCCCTTCATTTTTTCATCTTCCCTCCTCCTCATCGTTTGAGCCAGTTTACTGCCTTCACAGCACTTCCTCCAAAAGGTGCTGGGGAGAGGGCATTGGAGCCGATGCCATGGTTTTCCCTCCGTTCCCTGGGCAGAAAGTTGGTGCCGATCAATAGGGAACGAGATGTAGGTTTGGAGGAGAGTGCTCACTCCTGGCTAGCTGTATGCCTTGGGCTGGATGCTTCGCCCTTTGGGGGTCAGTCCTTTCCCAGAAATCCACTGGGGGTGTTCTGTCAGCGAGGAAGGGGGCCTGAGGGTCTTTTCCAGATTTCCTCTGTGTATGTCATCTTCGCTGTCTCACCCAGAGACAGCCGCTTACGAAGAGTGAACTGCATCATATACACGGGCGACATTCTGCCAAGTGTGTGTAATGCAATCTGTTTCTGGAAACCGTTCTGTGAGAAGTGGTTTTCTTTTTGGCTCGGCGCTCTGGTTTTCATTATAAGTTTAATAGGCAATATGCTTCCATGCAAACCATTTCTCCTGCCATATGGAGACCTTTCCAGTTTTTCCCAACACTCTACGTGGTGCGTTACAATACATTGGGTGGTGCCATCGTATAGAAATGTATACTTTCTTAATTAAAAAACATTTTATCTTTCAGAGCAGAAAATTCCTGAAGAAGAATACATTATCTTGATCGATGGCCTAAATGAAGCCGAGTTTCATAAACCTGATTATGGAGACACGCTTTCTTCATTTATTACCAAAATTATCTCTAAGTTTCCTGCCTGGTTGAAGTTGATTGTGACTGTAAGAGCAAATTTCCAGGTAAAAAAAAAAAAAAATTTTCGACTCTTTTTCCAAGTCCTTATTCTCAAATGTAAAAGTGACGAATGCTAACAATTTAAACAGTTGTGGTCTATTTAGCTGCTGAATTGAAAACTATATTAAGACTTTATGAAATATTGTGAGCAAAATATTTGCTCACAGAGTCCCAAGTGAGCAAAACTCTAACCTTTCCCCCCCCTTCCCCCGCCCAAGGCACATTTTTCACCGTGTCAGGTAAGTTTCCATTCGTACGGAGCTGCGCTTGTCCTTGTACACGGAGTGTCTAGGCCAGTGTTTTTCAACCTTTTTTGGGCAAAGGCACACTTGTTTCATGAAAAAAATCACGAGGCACACCACCATTAGAAAATGTTAAAAAATTTAACTCTGTGCCTATATTGACTATATATAAAGTAATTCTCTTGAATAGGAATCAAATAAGCACAAAGAAAGTATTTTATAATTACCTTATTATGAAATATTAAGTAAACAAAATAGTGAAAAATTATAAAATTCTTGTCTTGTCTGCACCTACGGCACACCAGGCAACAGTGTGCTACGGAACAGCGGTTGAAAAACGCTGGTCTAGGCCTGGTTCACCACTGCCCGGGATGAGGAGTCTAGCAAGCAGGTCTCACAGAAGGTGAAGTTATTCCTCCGAGTGGCCGTGTGCCCTGCTCTGCAGTGGGACCTTGGTGTGTGTGTGTTTGTATGAAGAAAAAATGGGAGAGATGAGGAAGGGGATTTTTAAGACCTCTTCTGAGAGAAGGCCTATCCCCCTCCCCACCCCGCATGAGGTAACATTTGCCGGGAAGGGAAGAGTGATTTTATAGAATTCTCTTCCTCGTGTTTCCCCTCACTTGAACCCTGCAAGTGTATCTCAACCACCATTTAGGAAAGACATTAGATGTTTGCCCTTTTATGACGCTGTTTATTTTACAAGAGCATTTGGGTTCTTCCTTTTCTCATCAAAAGTGGCGTTAGACCTCGGTTGAACTTGATGTACTGTGGTTGGGAATTGGGTCCATACCCTTCCCAGTCATGCAGAGCCTGGCCGTCGGCGGGCATGGGGAGGAGCGTTGCCCGGGGTTCTGTTAGCATGCACGTGACATGGGGGCGACTGTGCTCCTCCCGCCTCCCAGACTCCCTGTACTCCCTGAGGACATGTGCTCACGTACTTCAGAAACGACAGTGGGAAATTAAAGAAAACCCACCAAACTCTCCTCCTCCGCTGTGCTGTGCATGGTCAGGATGTGCTTCCCTCGGGGCTGGGGGAGAGGGTTGGGGACCAGGGGCTTCCAGGGCGCTGGTGCTCTGAGCTTCTGGACCAGGTGTGCTTGTTGACTTCGTGAACATTAATGACACTGGGCAATGATGATGACAATTCGTGCACTTCTGGATGTACCGCTTCCATTTAAAAATTTATTAAAAACCAACAATTTGAGAAAGCAACCAGGGGCTGTGCTAGGGTAGGGCCGTGCGTGTGGGCCTCTGCAGGAGCAGGATGCCTCTTACCTCAGGGCCTGGCCGTGCTCTGAGGAGTACAGTGGCAGCTGTGTTCGTCCCGTTGTGTAACCAGTTGCACAATGTAAGGATGACGGGTGTCAGGTCCACTGGGGCCTCACGGCCCCTTTGTGGGTCTGGCCAGGTGGCCTCGTCGCCGGGCCTCCTGCCTCCTCCTGCTGGGCTCCGAGTTTGCGAATCTCAGGGAAGCCTTTACTGATTCCATCTCACATCAGGATTTCTTTCACATAAGCTTTTTATCTTCAACTTACCCTATTACACGTTTTAGTACGAAATAATGAGTCCCTGTAATCCACGCAAATCCCCCCCTTGAAAGAAACCTAGGGAATCTGGTTTGAAAAGCAGCTGACATAAAAAAGAAGCCTCCGTGCAGTGACACTGGATTTTCTTCTTCCCCGTCTCATCCCCTCCCCGCCCCCCAGGAAATCGTCAGCGGGCTGCCATTCGTCAAGCTCTCCCTGGACGACTTTCCCGACAACAAGGACATTCACAGCGACCTGCACGCCTACGTCCAGCACCGGGTGCACAGCAGCCCGGACATCCTCAGCAACATCTCCCTGAACGGCAAGGCCGACGCCGCCCTCATCGGGAAGGTGAGCAGCCACCTGGTGCTGCGCAGCCTCGGCTCCTACCTGTACCTCAAGCTCACCCTGGACCTCTTCCAGAGGGGCCACCTGGTCATCAAGAGCGCCAGCTACAAGGTGGTGCCCGTGTCGCTGTCCGAGCTCTACCTGCTGCAGTGCAACATGAAGTTCATGACCCAGTCCGCCTTCGAGCGGGCGCTCCCCATCCTGAACGTGGCCCTCGCGTCCCTCCACCCCATGACGGACGAACAGATCTTCCAGGCCATCAACGCCGGCCACGTCCAGGGGGAGCAGGGCCGGGAGGACTTCCAGCAGAGGATGGAGGCCCTCTCCTGCTTCCTCATCAAGCGACGCGACAAGACCCGCATGTTCTGCCACCCGTCCTTCAGGGAGTGGCTGGTCTGGAGGGCGGATGGTGAGAACACGGCCTTCCTGTGCGAGCCCAGGTACAACGGGGCGCTTTCCGTCTGCTCTGGGCGGGGAGTCTGAGGGGCACGTGAGGAAGGCATTTCAAACACAGTTCCCGTGTTCTTCAGTGGAAAGGCAACACAGACTGAAACATTCAGGAGGAGTATTGGCACATTCTCTCTGCTGCTATCATAAAGTCATTGCTAGGACGTTAGGACTCCTGGGTACATGTGGGTGGAGAGATGCCAAGCGATGCCTCGGTGCAGTTTCTTTGCCATCATTCATTCTCTTTTTAGACCCCGCCTGCTGTCCCAGGGGCCATCCGTGGTGGGAAGGCGTGGTGTCGCCTCCAGGAAACAGTGGGCTTCCCCAGAAGCTGTTCCCAGCCACTGCCTTCCCTTGAGGGTCTGTGGGCTGACTGGGGCCCCAGCACCTTCCTCCACCCACTGTGTAGCTTGTCCCAGGGATCGGACGTGGCTGTTGGCCCAGAGCAGAGCACCGCGCCCACAGCTGGCCACGTGGCTTTGAGTTTGTGGTTGAGCTCAGGGTAACAGGCTGAGATTTGTGGTCTGAGGGGGATTGAGGTTCAGATCGCAGGTGCCCCACGTAGGAGACGGTGGTAGGGCAGCTGCAGTCGCTGAGTTGGAGGTTCCACTGAGGATCTGCCACAGGGCGGGGCCCAGATGCAGTTCTCCTTCCTGCCCCAGGCAGGAGGCAGCCGTGAGCTGTTGTGGGCCTAATGCTGGTCAGCGTGAGGTCAGGGATTTGAAGGTGCGGGTACTTTCACATCAGGGTGTGTTCATGTCCGCCACCGCTGACTGGCCCTGGCCCACGCCATCGCTGTCTTAAAGGGCTCCTGCTCTCTGGGAGGCAGAATTACTCCCGACTCCTGCAGCACGTCTGGCCAGCTGCTAAATTGTCCCTTTCCGCTGGCCTGGGCATTCGACCAGGCGCTCGGGTCCAGATATCAGTGAGAACTTGTGACCAGCACACCACCTCCCTCCCCACAAATGGTTGGCAATGCTGACCAAGAGGTCTGGCTGCTGTTTCATGTTGTGACTATTATTTCCCAGGTGACCCGGGGCTAAGAATTGTCCTTTTGAACCTGGTTTGGGGCCATAAACTATAACTCCCAGGTTATTGAGCCAGACCATAATTACTAGGTATATTGTATTCCCTGACATATTTAGGTCAGGGGATTTCCTGGGAGAAGTCAGATCATTTACTGAAAAAAGAAAGGCTGTTTTGAATCTGTAGAGACACAAAAACAAGTTGAGCCCTGCCTGGGTTGCTCAGTGGTTGGAGCGACCTCCCATACACCAAAAGACTGTGGGTGCAGTTCTGGTCAGGGCATCTATCTAGGTTTCCAGTTCAATGCCCGGTCAGGGCAACGTGCGAGACGCAATGGATTGATGTCCTCTGACATCAGTGTTTCTCTTTCTCCGTCTCTCTTGCTCTCCTTCTCCCCTTCCTCTCTCTCTCAAATTAATAAAAAGCTGAAACCTGTTTGGCTCAGTGGATAGAGCACTGGCCTGTGGACTGAAAGGTCTCAAGTTCAATTCTGATGTACCTTGGTTGCAGTAGGGGATGTGCAGGAGGCAGCTGGTTGATGTTTCCCTCTCATTGATGTTTTTAGCTCTCTATCCTTCTCCCTTCCTCTCTGTAAAAAAAAACAATAAAATATATTTATACATTAATTAATTAAATTAATAAACATGTCCTCGGGATTTAAGAAAAACACAAAAACAAGTTGAAAGATTTCAATAGTGGGTGTAGGTTTGTTACGGAGGTTTGGACTGCGGTCACAGTTAAGCTGCACTCCCTTTGGGTGGCAGGTGGCGTTGAGGTCATGCAGCCTAGGGTAGGGCTGAGAGCGGGGTGCCTGATGGGTTGTCACCTTTGGTCATGGACTGCTGAGCCCTGATGTGTTTCTGTATGCAGGCGTGGGGACCTCCGGGGGCAGGGCCAGGACTAGGCTCAGCAAGAGAGGCACCCAGGTGCAAAGGAGTTGTTACCTCTCAGAATGGTGCCAGCCAGCATTTACCCAAGACCCCTCTGGTTCTCCACCTCCCCTCAGCAGACAGGCAGTGTACAGAACCATGTTGGAGGGAAGCTGCTGGACTTAGTTCAGCACAAGTTCTTGTGGACCCACGACATGCAGGGTCGTGTGGCGGATAGAGAAATTCCTGGGGCGAGAGCCCAGTTCAGGAGGGCTTCGCCCCAGGAGGGCTTCCCACACAGGAGGGCCCGTGGGGCGGCAGGGACCGTGCCGGGCCTCAGGAAAGAGAAGCAGCGCCCGCTGGGATGGCCCTGTCTGCAGTATGTTCCACATACATGTCACTCTTTGCGTTGGGCCTTGAAGAATGGGTAACATTTCTCTGCCCACCTCAGTTAGCTGTAATATTCCCCAGTTGCAGAGAAGAAAGAATCCAATACCCAGAGGCAGTGGCACTTCATTTTTCACTTCTGCCCCTTTCCGTGCATTTTAAATATTCTCCACATTATTTTTTCCTGCCATGAAAATTCCCATTCTGCTTGCTTTGCTTAATGTGTTGTGGACATTTTATAAAGCTGCTTGACTATCTTAGTGTCATTTTGCATGGCTGTGCAAAACTCTTAGGAGGCAAATGGCACCCTTATTGTGGGGCTTTTACGTTGTTTCTGGGTTAGTGATAAACACATGAATCTATTGTGAATATCTAGGTGCCTTACAGGAGCGCAGGAGCTTTTGAGGGAGGTCCGGATTGAATCCTGTTTCCAGCCTAACCAGAGTGGCTCCAGTGGTTGAGCGTTGTCCCGTGCACGGAAAGGTTGCTTGTTTGATCCCCAGTCGGGGCACATACCTGGGTTGTGGATTCAGTCCCTGGTCAGGGCACGCATAGCAGGCAACGACTGATGTTTCTCTCTAAGCACGTCCTCGGGAGGGGATAATGAAATCCTGTTTCATTAGTACCTTGTGTGACTCTTGCGCACAGCTTACTTTAATTCTCCAAGCCCGAGTCTCCTCATCTGTAAAAGAGGAAGCGCATCATCCTCTCCTTGTGTAATGGGGGCTGTTACAGAGAGAAGTGTTGTTTTTTTTTAATCCTCACCCAAGGATATTTTTCCGTGGAGTTTTAGAGAGAGTGGAAGAGAGAAATATCAAAGTGAGAGAAGCACACCAATTGGTTGCCTCCTACACGCGCCTCATCCAGGGCCTTGACTGGGGAACAGCCTGCAACTGAGGTACATGCCCTTGACCTGAATCGAACCTGAGACCCTACAGTCCACAGACTGACCCTCTGTCCACTGAGCCAAACCTGCTAGGGCAAGAGGGAAGTACTTAAGAGCATCTGTTCCTCCCCTTTATACCCCCTGTCTTCCCCCCTGCCTCTCCCTGCCCCACCCCCCCCTCCGGCCTCCTTCTTTCCTTTCTGATTTTGATTATCCCTTAGGTTTGAATCCAGGAACAGAATTATCAAGTTAAAGAGTAAAGTTACTCAAAGCCTCATTCTCATCACCTGGGCTTAAACATGACTCACATTTTACAATATTTGCTCCATCTGTTATTTTTTGTTGAAATAAATTATAGACTTCATGATATTTTACTTGAAATAGTCAGCTATAAACAAAACAAAAAAAAAGATTTTCATACTTAGCCACAACACCTAAAATACTGACACTAGATCACCAGTATCAACACATTTATCTATGCTCAGATTTCCCCACTTTCTTCCTATTTTTTAGTATGTATGAATCAGGATCCAGATGAGGACCCTAAGAGGCATTTTATTGTGTCTCTTTTAATCTACAGATTCCCACCTTTTGTTTTTTCTTTGCATTTTATTTGTTTAAAAAAATCAACTGCATAGTTAGTGCTGTTAGTTTCCCTTAATGTGGATTTTGCTGATTGTGTTCTCAGGGAAGTTATTAATGTGGGTTTTTTTTTTTCACCTTTATTTTCTATAAATTGGTAGTTAAATCTGGAGGCTTGATCAGATATTATTTTACTTAAAAATTTTTTTTTGCAGAGATGCTTAATAGGTGGTAGTGAGTAAAGTAAGTACTTCCATAAAGAGACATTTCGCATCTTAATGTGCCAGGGTTTTGGGGTGTGTGCGGCGATGTCCTCACCGGAGGGCCGGGGTGCGGTAGGACGGGGTGTTTGTTACAAGCCTGTGTTTCTGGCCCCAGGAACGGGCACGCTCTCCTGGCGTTCATGTTCTCTCGACAAGAGGGCAAGCTGAACCGGCAGCAGACCATGGAGCTCGGGCACCACATCCTGAAGGCACACATTTTCAAGGTGAGACACACTCCACCGAGACGATGGCTCTCACTGTTGTCGTCCTTGTCTTGTTCAGTTTTTGGTTTCAGAGAATTTCAGCAGCTTTATCAGCCCTCCATGAGCCCCATTCCAAATACAGCCCCTCCCTTCTTCCTAAAAGTCACCACTGTTCGGAGTTAGTCACTCACCTGTGTATCATCTAAATGCTAGGATCACGTTTGTACTGCCCCCGCCCCCTTTAAGTCCTTCCTAAGTTTATTTCCACCTGAAGTTGCCATTTCATTCATTTTCTTTGGTTTCCTGGTCCTTTAGTTGTCAAAGAACATGAGTTACTTGACCTCTAGTTAGTTAGTTAGTTAGTTTGTCTCTATAGTCGGACAATTTATTTTACTGAATTTAGAATCAAGTTCAGCTGGACCTCTAGCTTTGCACCACCTGGATTTTCTGATTGTTTTTATTTCTCAGCATCTCGTTCATGATCCTCTGGATTTCTTATTTGATAGTTGCATCTAGTAGGGGTGTCTAACTCAATCAGGGAAGGGGCCAAAATCTAAAATCCAGCCTAAATCGCGGGCCGAATGGTTTACTGAACAGTCATAAACTGTCATTGTGATGGAAACGCCGTGGTGTGCAGTGATGACAGCGCGGTGCGGGCCATATTGCAAGGCCTGGCGGGACGGATTTGGCCCGCGGGCCTTGTGTTTGACACATGTGAAGGCTTAATCAGATCCAGGTTTGATTCCGGGCCCCCCCCCCCCCCAGGGTGTCCTGATGGCTTCCTGGTTGCACCGGGGTTCACACTCCGGGTAACTCTGTGTGGGTTCCCGCAGCGGGAGGCACAGCGGTGTGCGGCCTCTCCGGTGGGATGCCAGCCGCCGCTGCGGGTCTCTGCCTGGACCATGCGCTCCGTGTGGGTTACAGAATGGTGATGTTTTCTCATTGATTCTTCTTTTGATTGACGGGAGAACTTCTATGAAGAGAAGAAACTTTCTCCTCATCGGCCATCTCTTTCCTCAGGCCTACAGGCCGAGCGCAGAGGCAGGCTAGGTGCTCGCCCCTTGGTTTTCAGGAGAGAAGGCTCGCAGGTCCGGGCGTTCTTTCCACAGCTCAGCGTGTCCGCTTGCACCCACACCCCGGGCGTCCCAGCGCTGCAGGCGGGGAAGGAGACGCTGAGGCCGTTTGTCTCCTATTCCTTCCAGGGCCTCAGTAAGAAGACGGGGATCTCCTCGAGCCATCTCCAAGCCCTGTGGATCGGGTACAGCACGGAGGGGCTGTCTGCCGCCCTGGCCTCGCTCAGGAACCTCTACACGCCCAACGTGAAGGTGAGCCCTGTGCCCTGTGCCCATGCCCATACCTGCTGCCCTTTCCCCAACAGTCCTGCCCTCCCCCTCCCTGGGCTGTGGCCAGAAGCCATGGAGGAGCTTCTGAGATGCTCTTCTCCGAAGTCAAAGTCAGAGTCAAAGTGGGGCCCCTTCTCTTCTGCCCGCTGGGCCAGCTTTCCCCGGGCAGGATGCCGTGGGCGGGCGGGGCTGTGCTGGGGGCCTGTGGTGGTTTCGGAGGGATGTGATAAGGAAGCAATTCACACAGAAACCAAAGACCAGCGGGAGAGTCCAGGGAAAAGTGGTTTTTAAATGCCCTGAGTTTCTAATCTGGACTCTCTCTCTCTATGGCTCATAGGAAATTGCACGTCGGAGAGGGACAGAGTGGTAGGGACACAGAGGAACCGACCGCCTAGGTTTCGTGTATGTGCATGTTTACAACCATGGAATGCGTTTCAGGGTCACCCACTGCTAAGCCAGGGGCTTCCTCAGTCTTGGTCCATGGCTGTCATGTCACCATCTTCTTTTTTTTCTTTTTTAAAATCAATTTATTTTTTAAATATATTTTATTGATTTTTTTTTTTTTTTTTTACAAAGAGGAAGGGAGAGGGATAGAGTTAGAAACATTGATGAGAGAGAAACATCGGTCAGCTGCCTCCTGCACACTCCCTACTGGGGATGTGCCCACAACCAAGGTACATGCCCTTGACCAAAATTGAACCTGGGACCCTGGAGTCCGCAGGCTGACGCTCTATTCACTGAGCCAAACCAGTTAGGGCACCATGTTTTTAGAGTAGATTTCAGCCCTCATTTTAACAAAGTCTAAGAATCTAAAGCACACAGAGGCCAAGTGCCTGGTTAAATCCACAGAGAAGGCGTAACCGCCCCAAAGTGTGGGAATCACTGCTTTGCAGGATGGCAGCTTACAACCATCTTTTCCAGTGAAATGAGATCATAAATACTTTCACCTTTTAGATTGCTCACCCATCTCACACGTGTGCTGGACTTCAGGCCTTGGCCGCAGGCCCTGGCATGCCCGGCTGCCTGCACAGGCGCCGAGGCAGTTCCCAGGGAGTCGTGCCCGCCCTGGGAGCCACCTCCGTGAAAACAGTCACACCTGCCCCCCTCTAGCAGGAGGCTGACCAACGTGGTCACGGAGCCCTGTGTGCTCCAGGCACGCCTTCCACGTCTCACTTTGGGTTCATCAGACTCACCTGGAAAGGGTGCCACATGTCCCAGAAATGGCACTCCCAGGAGACTTCTGTACCTCTTCCTCCTCCTTTTCCCCCCTCACCCCCAGCACCTCGCACCTTGGATGTGTGACTGGGGACTTGGGTTTGCAGAGGGCTTCTGGGTGGATTCTGTTCCTTCTCCTCCCCTGCAGAGGGGTCAGAGGGACCTAGCAGTGCTCTGACCCAGGAGCCCTGCTGCCCAGTACAGGGCCATGGGTGGGTTAGAGAAAGGCCACCGCCTCCAGGTGGACGCAGACGGGCCTTTGCAGAGATAAAGTGCCGCCTTGTGCCAGTGGACCTGCCCGCTCTTAGGGTTCAAGACTTGATGGGCAAGGAGCTCATTGGGTTTCATTCTGACATGCCCCTCAGCCAGGCACCTGGGGCAGAGCACCCCTGGAGGACCGCTCTGGGGACCCTGTGCTCTGCCCGCCCCTTCGTATGTTCGTACCTCTGTCAGACCTGAGGTTTGTGTGCCTGTGTCTCGGCTGAATCCCCCACACAAACTTAAGGGGCAGAGGGACTGGGAAGCTGTTTCTGTAGTTACGGGAATTGGCTTCAGGCTGCTTCTGCAGATTAAAGAAGCTTTTCCTGTCTAGATGGAGTTCCTGGAAAAGAAAGGTGGAGAACACAGCTGAGCTTAGACTTCACGTAATAAAATGTTTGTATTAAGACTCTTTGTTCAACTTAAATTTTATAGAAATTGGGTTGAACTTACTATAATAATGACATTGTTTCGTCTTTTGTCTCGGCTAAAAGTGTACCTTTTGGCTTATCCGTAATTAAGAAAATTCTATAACAATGGCCAAGAAGAAAAGAAATAAAGAATAACAATGGCAATATCTGTTTTTACTATTTTAATGAGTTGCGGGCACAGACATTCTTCATCCCTTACAGAGAAATATAAATGGGAAACGTCACACTCTGTTGAATATGAGCTTTTAAGACAGTAAGTTGAAGGTACAGCATAACAATATAATGACCTGGACCCTCCTGGGGTTTTAAACTTTCCTGTCTAACATACTTGCACTTTTAAGAATCTTTCATCTTCACTTCGTTTCAGAGAGCTCCTGTGTCACCTGCGTCTACGCTGTCCCTGAAATCCTACAGCATGCTTATAGAATCTTGAGTCTTTCCATTATCCTTCTGTTTCCTTTTATCTTTCAAGGAAAAAAAATAAATAAAAGGGTTTTCACAGAATCTTCAACAAATTACAGTAATTTAAAATTATGCATGCAATTAAGGAACTTTTTTTAGAGAGTATTAAATGTTGTCATACAGGCAGGGATGTCATTTTGAGCAATAATTGCAGTTTGCCACTTTGGCAAATTAAAGTCACTTTGCTCCAGGATGATTGCCTGGTAGATGCATTTTAATTTCAATGGCATGCCAGTGACTTCTAACAATGGCGTCTCCTGTCACCAGGCCAGCGCCGTGCCAGCCCAGCCCCGGCGGCCCACTGGGGTCCTTGCCACCCGGCCTCCAGGCTCCCAGCCAGCTGGCTGGCTGGCTCACACTGTCCCGTCGGACTGGCTGCCAGCCCCGGGCTTCCCAAGACTGTGGACGCGGGAGAATTTGCGCTGCGATTCTTCCCTCAGCAGAAGGCAGGGAGGAGGGGAGACAGGGTTAGGCACGGATGTGGCCTTCCCGTGGCAGAGAGGGTCCAGGCGTGTTCTGCGTGACAGTGAGGCAGCACGCACACCGTGCAGGCCTGCTATCGTGACTGTGACCCTCCAGTAACGATGGAGGAAACTGGTTCTCACTCCTGCTGACCATGCCAGCCAGCGCCTTGCCTTCCTCCCTTTTCTGCTTTCTTGCATTCATTAAACCCAGAAGTTTATAGATAATATTGCCATTCCTAAGTGTTACCCAAGGAAACCGTCTGTGATGGTGGTGGCTGGGAAATTTCCACGTTGGGGGCGAAAGGAAGAGGACGAACCACTTAAACCCTGTCCTTGAATGCAGAGTAATCTTACCCAGCTGCTGCTCACACCACTGGACTGCTCTGCAGCAGGAGTTTTGTGTCCAGGAATCATCTGTGCTTTGTCCCCTCTGAGCCCCAGTTTTCTAGCCTATACATTGGAGGTAACTAAAGAGCCTTTCTCAGAAGGCTGGGAAACCTCACTGAGGTGTTAAAGCGCTTGGAAAATGCTGGACATTTATTCCTGGGCAAGTGAATTATTCTCATTTGTGCTTTGTCTCCTTCCTGGAGACCGAGACTCGGCAGTAGGCACCTGAGAACTTCTGGATGTGTCTGGCTGGTGGCGAGAGGAGCTGCCCACCGGGAGTTTTTGTTGGGCCCACGTGACCCCTGTCTGCTCTCAAATAAGCGTGAGGCCTTCTGTGCTTGGGGCTGGTAAACAGCTCAGGGAGAGCAGACCTCAGGTGGCCAGGTGCCTGGGGCAGAGCGCCCTCCTGTGCCTTCCAGCATCAAGGACCTGGGTGCCTGTCCCTTCTGAAGATGCTGGGAAAAGTGATTGCAGTGATAGCAGTTGAACTTATTTAGCACTTGCAGGATGCTGAGGACTCTGCTAAGTGCCTCATGTGTGTCTGTGTATGTCACGTTCATTTTTCATCTTCACAACAACCCAGTGAGGTGAAGCTGTTTTTATCTCCGCTTTCTCAGATGAGGATGAGAGCAGTTAATAGTTTGTCCCAAATCACACAGCTGGAAGGTCCCTGGCTAAGAGCAAGCGTAGGCCCCACAGGGGCATTGATCATCGCACGTGTTTGCAGCCCTGGCTGCCAACCAGAGTCACTGGGGAGCTCGGTGTCTGAGCCAAGGCAGTCTCCACGGGGGCTCGGCATTGGAAACTTCCAGGCTCCCGGATGGTTTCAGCGTGCAGCAGGTGAAGAACCCTGGGTTAGCCCTGGCTGGGGTTTCTCAGGGATCAGAGCGTCGGCCCTCACACCAAAGGCAGCCAGTCAATGTGCTTCTGTCACATTGGTGTCTTTCTTCTCTCCCCCATCTCCTCCCTAAAAAAAGAAAAGAAATGGAAAAATATCCTTGGGTGAGGATTAACAAAAAAAAGAACCATGGGTTAGTGCAGTGGTCGGCAAATCGCGGCTCTCGAGCCACATGCAGTTCTTTGGCCCCTTGAGTATGGCTCTTCCACAAAATATCACATGCGGGCGTGCACGTACAGTGCAGTTGAAACTTCGTGGCCCGTGCGCAGAAGTCTGTTTTCAGCCCGGGCGAGTCTATTTTGAAGAAGTGGTTCTAATGCCGAGACACACTCAAGGGGCCAAAGAGCCACATGAGGCTTTAGAGCTGAGGTTTGCTGACCACGGGGTTAGGGAAAGATCCACAAAACAATTGGGGGTTAAGCAGTGAAAATACCCAGAGCATTGCACCTCCAAGGAAATGTTTTTCCCAATAAGCAGATGAAGTGTGAATTGTAGATGAACATTGGTACCACCCAGGTAAATGTCTTACGAGGTATTAGCAAGACAGCACTGAAAGTACACCTTTGACATTATTGACAGAGAGTACCTGTTGGGCAGAATAATGGAGTGGTCTGCTGGCTGTTTTCTCGGGAGGCACCTGAAGAGCAGAGAAGTTGAGTAATTTTCTGAAAATCACACAGCAAGTTAGTTAAGGGGCTGATTGTGAACTTGGACTATTTAACCCATCATCTTTTTTCTCTTGAGCTTATGGATCTCAAGAGGGGCTGGGATTGGTGGAGAGCAGAGAGGGTAACTGGCTGTCAGGGTCACCCAGGGAATTTACAAATGATCATTGCCAGTCCTGTGGTGACCGGTCTGGTGGGGCTCAGTGATAGGATGTTACGTGTTTCGAAAAGGCTGCCAGGGTTCTCCTGTATTCCTCTTGGTACGAGTCGATTTCCTCAGCTTTATAAGATCCCCAAGTATTTTCACCAGCATTATCGTACTATTTCCATACTAAATGGTGGTAGCTCAAGGGGAAATCATTTTCTGAAAAACCCTCAACTTTTGTGTAGCACTTACCATTTTAATACTTCTGAATCCTGCTTGAGTCTGTCGCGTGAATTTGTCTGGCAGAGGTGCAGCCTTGTGTTACATGTCAGTGTTAGCTCAGGGACTCCTTTTCTGGCCTCTCTCCCGTGAGTTCTCTGCCGAAATTTCCATCCACAGTGCTGGCTGGAGGCTGAGCTGGTGCTGACCTGGGTGGGGCTAAAAGATGTCCCTCTCTGATGGGTGTAAGTGACGGGGTGGGTGCTGTGGGTCATGGGGTCTCCTCGGACTTGTGTGCCATCTGTCCTTCCTTAACTGTAACTGGTGTCCTCCCCACGGGGTGGGGAGGGTGTGATGGGGCATCCTGTCGTGGAGGGCCTTTATTTGCCACTCTGTGAACTTCGGAATGTTACAGCCAGCACCTGGTGCAGGGGGTTGAGCCGGGAAGTGGAGTGTGAGGAGGGGGTGCACAGTGCCTGGAGTTGATGCATGCATGGGGGTGTGGTTCTTGTGGACAAGTGTGTGCAAACAAGTGTGTGCACATGGGCAGAGTGGTTGGAGAGTGTTTTGTAGGGGTTGGGGGGATGGGACTTTTCTCTGGTGTCCTGGCATCGGAGCAGAGACCTTTAGGAGGCAATCCTTTGTCAGTTGAATCTGTGGGAAAGGCGTTCTTGACTGAGTTAAGGGCCCTGAGGCTGGGGCCTGCTTGCTACTGGGCACATAGTGGCCAAAGTGGGCAAAGGAGGGAAAAAAGGGGGAAGGGCTGGGAGAGGCGAGGGAGATGGAGGGCTGGGTTTTCATGTGTCAAGCCCCAGGACAACCAGGACTCCTCAGAGCTTACACTTTGGGTTCTAACCTGCCCGTGTGCTGCACATGATCCCAAGTCGTGGTCTCACCGCCTCGTAATATTAATTCCTATCCGTTCGTAGAAATTCTGTCAGCTGCTCTCGTGGACACATATCATTGAGGGAACTTGAATTTTATATGACTTAACCGTCTTCCTGCATCTTTTAATGATCCCTTGTGACTCTAGTCAAATGAACGACACGGTGTCTGTGGTTTCCACACCTCGTGGGCAGCCTGGAGGCCTGCCAGGGCCTGTCAGGGGAGTGATTGATGCTGGCCCAGGCCGCTGAAGGGAACCGTTTGAAGAGATGTGGTGGGCATTTTAATAGGTGTTAAAGGGCCGTCGTTTTTTTTAGTGATCTGGAGATATGCAGAAGACAGTAGTAGAGCTACAATGTGCATACGGTTTTCTGTGATTTTATTTTAAAATCTCTAGGTAAACTCCCCTTGGATCATGTCTGGATCCAGGTAACTTCAGTGGGTAGCAGGCGGGGTAATTAGGAAAAGACCATTTTTTAGGATCCTGTGCTGTTGACAGCCCCAGGGGCACAAGTTTTCATGTGTCTGCTTTTTCTGCGCTTCCTGGTGAAGAAAAGACAGCGTCTGCCTTTACTTTTGGTCTTGTTACCTCGCTGTTAAGTATTTAATCCGTGATGATTGTTTTGTTTTTATTAGATTAAGCAGTGGTTTTTTAAAGTGTGGACCCCACACCAGCAGCATCAGGAGAAGCTGGGAACCTGACCCAGCACCCCAGGCCCAGTAGGTGGGGCCTGAGACTGTGCTTTAAAAATTTTTTTTAATTTTAGTTAAAACAACAACACACAAGCTGGGCTGGTGTGGATCAGGGGTTGAATGTCAACCTGTGAACCTGTCATGGTTCTGTTCCTGGTCAGGGCACATGCCTGGGTTTCAGGCTCCATCGCTGGTGGGGGAGTGTGCAGGAGGCAGCGATTAATGATTCTCTTATCACTGATGTTCCCCTCTCTCTTTCTCTCTCTTCCTTTCTCTCAGACATCAATAAAAATATGTTTTAAAAAAACCTAGATACAATAATACGAAATTTACTATCTTAACTATATATTTTTTAAATTGTTTTATTTAAGTATATTATAGTGATATTGGTATATATTAGTGACATTGGGTTCAGGTGTACAATATAGTGATTTGACATTTTTATAACTTACAGTGCGATCACCCCACTAATTCTCATAATCACCTGTCACCATGCAAACTTATTGACTAGATTCTCCTTCACCTTATTCATCCACTCACCCCCACACCCACGGTAATCATTTCTATGGTCTCTATTTTACCTTAATTGTTTTTAAGTGTAGACTTCCGCAAAGTATATTCACATTATTGCACAGTAGATCGCCAGAAGTTCTTCGTCATGTGAAACTAAATCTCTATAATCTCTATAATCATTAAACAGCTCTCATTACACCTCCCCCCTAGCCCTGAGCAACCACCATTCTGCTTTCTGTCTCTATGATAAGACTGCTATAGGTACCTCATATAAGTGGGATCACAGAGTATTGATCTCTCTGTGACTGGCTTATTTCACCTAGCATAATGTCCAGAAGGTTCATCCATGTTGTAGCATGTGTCAGAATTCCTTCCTTTTACTTTTTTTTTAAATTTATATTTATAAGAGAGAGAGATTTGTTGTTCCACTTATTTATGCACTCATTGGTTGTTTCTTTTATGTATCCTGCCAGGGATCCAACCCTTTATCTTGGCCTATCAGGGTAACTGACACTTTAACCCAGTGGTCGGCAAACTGCGGCTCTCGAGCCATATGCTGCTCTTTGGCCTCTTGAGTTTTTAGCAAAGGCCAGCTTAGGAGTACCCTAATTAAATTAATAACAATGTACCTACCTATATAGTTTAAGTTTAAAAAATTTGGCTCTCAAAAGAAATTTCAATCGTTGTACTGTTGATATTTGGCTCTGTTGACTAATGAGTTTGTCGACCACTGCTCTAACCAACTGAGCTACCCAGCCAGGGTGAAAATTTCCATTTAAAGGCTGACAATACGCCATTGTATGCACAGGCATATACCACATTTTGTCTATTCAACCATCGAGGGACATTCATTTGCTTCCATCTCTTGGCTGTTGGGCTAATGCTGCAGTGAACGTGGCAGTGCAGGGGCCTCTTTGAGACGCTGGTTTCATTGCCTTCGGATCTATTCCCAGAAGTGGGACTGCGGGATCTTGGGGACCCTCCACACTGTTTTCCGTGGCTGCTGCACCATTCCATTCCCACCGCGGAGAATGTGCCCTTGCAGCACGTTCGCAGGTAACACGGTGCACATGCGAGTTGGAGAGCCACTGGATCAGAATGAGGCTGCTGCCCTTCTCCACGGAAGTTGTTACAAATGTTGTGACATTTACCTGAGAAATTAATCATCTTTTGGGGGACTTTCTCCAACAGGTGAGCCGGCTCCTGATTTTGGGCGGGGCCAACGTGAACTACAGGACGGAAGTGCTGAATAACGCCCCGATCCTGTGCGTCCAGTCTCACCTTGGCCACGAGGAGGTGGTCACTCTGCTCCTGGAGTTTGGTGCCTGCCTGGACGGCATGTCTGAGAACGGCATGACCGCCCTCTGCTACGCGGCCGCCGCCGGCCACATGAAGCTGGTGTGCCTGCTGGCCAAGAAGGGGGCGAGGGTAAGCAGCAGCCTTCCCCCGGGGGGTGCGGCAACGTCTTCATGTCCTCGTTAGAATTACCCCCCCTCCCCCCTGGCCGGGCCAGCCCTCCATTTGTCTCTACCTTGTTGAATTGCAATGAACAGAAATGGCTAGCTGAACAGAAAGGGTGAGCTCAGCACTGCCGTGGGACACCACCTGGGTGGGTGCGCTGAGAGGGTGCTCCAGTGTTCAGTTCCTAAACTCACTCTGCTTATTGTGGCCCCGGGGGAGGCAGGCTACCGGGGGAATTCCTGGCACCAGTGGCACGAGCAGGGCCATCCTTTGAACAGCCTGCAAGTGCGGACCTAGATAGAACTTACCAGAATTTAATGGCACCAATTAAGTGAAAAGATTTACGTGTTGTTGTTGTTTTTTCTCTCTCTCTCCTTGTCTCATTTCATTTCATGCCTTTAAAAGAAAACAAAAAAAAAAGAAAACAAAAAAACAATGAAATGAGTTCTGTGGACTTAGAAGCATGGGCCTGAGCACGTGGATCCAGGAGCCTGAGTCCTTAGTTCTCCAAATGCCAGCTGGGTGGGACGCTGGGCAAGTTGTTGAGGCTGTGTGCCTCAGGCTTCCCCCCTGTAAGATGGGCTCGGCAGCAGTGTCTGCCACAGGGCCGCTGTGTGAGCGTTAAGTCAGCCAATGTATTAACATGATTATAGATCAGTTACTCTAGGAATGTCGATGTTAACAGATTGAATGAGAATAGTGCCAAGCTCACAAGTAAACTCTTCAGGCTTACTGTAAGCATTTCATTGGGGGTCAAAGGGGATGTGCTTTTGAAAACAATAGAAATAAATCACTGATGTCTTTATACTGATTAGTGTACCGAAGGTTCAACAAAAAGACACTAGGCTTCTAGTAACTGTGGGGGCCTTTTGGGTTTTTCTCTCAGAAACACATTTGGGACAGGTGGACTTTAATTTTAGCACAGGAAGAAGAGAAAGGTTGCTGTGAGGCCTTCCCAGTGGGTGCATTAGTGCACATCAGCACACCTCCATTTCCTCATCCACACAGTGACTTAGCTTTATTCGGAGGCCAGACTCCCCTTCCACCCCAGCCAGAAGGTCTGGAGGAGGGCAAGGGTCACATTGGTGGCTCTTGCAAAGCCTGTGGGTGGGGGTGCAGGGCATTCCCAGAATTTGGAGGCTGACCCTCCGCTCCTCTTCCAGCCCAGTATTCCCGAGTTTAGACAGGGAATGACGCATTATCTGCTGCCTTTGGGCCTTTAGGAGGTATGCCACACTCAGACACTCTGTGGCAAGCTGGCCCTCCCGGCTCTGTAGCCATACTTGACATGCTGACAGGTCCCAGGTTGCCTGCCTCCTTCGCCAATCTGACGCCACTCTGAGTCCCTTCCTTGTTCAGAGCTGGGTCTTCCAGATCCCTCCCTTTTGCTGGCTCTCCTGGCTTGGTGACCAAAGAACTGCTCTGCACCCCGAGAATGTAGCCTGTCCCAGCCCGTTAGAATGTCCCCCTCCAGGAACTGCAGTCGGTGAGCACAGGGCTTTGCCTGAGGTTTGATCGGTGTCCTCGCACGTGCTCCCCAGAGAACTCAGAGCTCCCAGTTGTTTGCTGGAGAGACGCGGGGAGTGAGCAGGGTGCGCTGTGACAGCCAGTCTTACCAGGGGAACCCGAGCCCTGGCCGGGTGCCTTCATCCCATCAAAGTAACTCCAACAGGACTCTGCTCTCCAGAAAGACGCACTGGGACACAGACTCAGTACCTGTGCTTGCACACACACAGCGTTTGTGTTGGACCCCGTGTTCCCAGAGCAGAGGTGATGCTAACTGGTGCCCTTTGCTCCTGCCTTCCAGTTGGACCACTTGGATAAGAAAGGCCAGTGTGCACTGGTGCACAGCGCTCTGCGGGGCCACAGCGACGTGCTGCAGTACCTGCTGGCCTGCGAGTGGTCGGCGGGCACTCCCCAGCCCGGTGCGCTGAGGAAGAGCCACGCCCTGCAGCAGGCACTGACGGCGGCCGCCAGCATGGGCCACAGCGCGGTGAGTGGGGCTGCGGGGTTCCCGCTTGGGGACCTGGGAGCTGTGGTGCACTGGGTGGGTACTTGTGAGGTCGCCTTCTTCGGAGTCGCTAGCCTGTGATGCACGGAAGAAAAGAAGGTAAAGGAGGGTTTGGAGAAACAGCCTCTGGTTTGACTGTGTGTGACCGTGATCCAGGGTCTTGGCATCACACCCTGCATTTGAGTGAAAGCCCCAAGCCCACAGTGCCAAGTGTGTATGTGTGCCCACACGACAGGGAGGCCTCTCCCGCACAGACTCATCCATAATAAATTAATAACGTTCATTCTCTACGCTTCCTTATCTCTTTTTAAAAATTGATTGTTAAGAAAGGAAAGGGGGGGAGGAGGGAGGGAGAGAGAGAAACATCTATCCCGACCTGAGATGGAACCCCTAACCTGGGTATGTGCCCTGACAGGGAATCGAACCAGCCACCTTCTGGTGCCCTGGACAATGCTCCAACCAACCGAGCAACCAGCCAGGGCTTCCGTGTCTATGTGTCTCTGCCTTTCTCTCTTCTACTTTCATCCTCTTGCCCTGCTGCCTTACTTTTTATCCCCACTTTGGTTCATTCTTTTGTCCTTGTGGTCCTTTTAAAAATCACATGGAACCCGAATTCTAAAATTGTCCTTGAGTATTTGAAAGATGTTAAAAATAGAACCTCAGTGCTCTCGTAGCCTGTAAAAACGCTTGCCCTTCGCAGCTCCTGCACTGAAGGAAAACTCCGCCAGCAGTTCAGAAGAGCACTTATTTCTGGTAGACGTTGGCATTCCTCGGTTTGAGGTGTCATTGTCACCTCCTGACCAGTGTGTGTGTGAATTTAATATTTTACTTGCTCCCTTCTATGTGTTTTTCTCTCTGTATGATCCTCAAGCAATCAGAGTTGCCAGTATTTGGCAAGAGTTGTCCCTACAATTATTTAGAATAAATTTGGGTGCAAAGCTGGTTGGCTGGCTAGCTTTTGATATTTAAAACACAAGAACAAACATACACACCCATGTTTGCATGTGCGCACACACACATTAAAAATACACATACATAATACTTCAACACAAATATATTGCATTAATTAAATGCAGAAGCATATAAAAGGATGCAGTTCTCTTAAGAGAGACATGAGAGATTTGCAAAAATATGAAACAATACTATTGATAGTCAACGTACATGTTTTAGTTCTGGAAAAAATACTCGTTTTATTTTTTTAAAAAAAAACCATATTTCATAAAAAATAGGTTAAATGCTATATACAATATAATGGGTTTATGATAAGCTCAACTTGTTTTGAAGCTGGCTGAGAAGAATGCTGTGCAAAAGCAACCTCAGCCTCGCCAGTAACAAAGGGCAGGATTCATTCACCACCTCGAAGGGTGTATGAGCTTCCTAATGCTGCTGTAACAAGTGACCATAGACTTGAGTGGCTTAAAGCAGCAGACACCCGTTCTCTTTCGGACCAGGAAGTCAGAAAGCTAAAGGTAAGGTGTCAGGAGACAGTGTTGTTTCTTGAGGCTCTAGAGGGGAATGGTGTTTAGCTTTTTTCCTAGTTTCTAGAATAGGGGTGTCGAACTCAATCAGAGAAGGGGCCAAAATCTAAAATCCAGCCTAAATCGCGGGCTGAATGGTTTACTGAACAGTCATAAACTGTCATTGTGATGGAAACGCAGCGGAGTGCAGTGATGACAGCGCGGTGCGGGCCACATTGCAAGGCCTGGCGGGACGGATTTGGCCCGCGGGCCTTGTGTTTGACACATGTGTTCTAGAAGCTACCTATATTCCTTAGTTTATGGCCCTTTCCTTTGTCTTCAAAGAGCATCACTTTTACTTATGCTTCTATCGTCCCCTCTCATCCCTCCTCTGCCCTGTTGTTCCTGTCCCTCTTTGGGGGCAGCGGTGATTATGTCAGGTGTATATGAGCTATGCACCTGGGTAATTCTGGGCCATCGTCCCTTTCAAGATCCGTAATCACATCTGCACATTCCCTCTTGCCATGCATGGTAACATTCCCAGCTTTGGGGACGAAGATGTGGATATATGTGGGGGCTCTTTTCAGCCTACCCCAATGGGTGCGGATTGGGGGACGGGAAAATGGCTCTGCCCTCGCCTGCTGCTGCCGTTGCACAGAGTGAAGGGTTCGGGGCTCCGGTCCTTCCGATTCCCCTCGAGCCAGCACCCTGCCTCCACACCTGTGACCCCGCCTGCTCTTTGATGGGGGTGATGCTCGCACAGGAAAGAATAATATCGCTGTTAGTATAAAAATCATCTAGACAACATTCTTTATTTTATTTTATTTTATTGAAAAGGTATACACCACCTTGTTTTCTTTCCTTGTGAAAATGGATTCACCATCTTCGGGCAATTTATGCAGAAGCTGCACTTTGTGTGATATCCTGTGTCCTTTGATGATTAGGCTGGCATATTTGGGTCACGTTGGAATTCATTAAAATTCCGAGTACTTGGTAATCCTGAACAATGTTGCTGAAATTCACGACGCCTTTTTTTTTATTTTTTATTCTCAAAGTGAACGTGTGAATAGCATATGAATTATGCTTAAAAACAGTTTTCATTATATTAGTATTTTCTCTCCTTGTGCGGCATGAGATAATCATGGTTAAAAAACAACAGACTGGCTCCTTTGATACATGGGGTATAATAAGCACATATGGCGACGAGAACTCATTAAATCACCTTGCCACTTCTGACAGGTGGTCGAGTGCTTGCTGGGACTGGAAAAGGAACATGAAATAGACGTCAATGGCACCGACACGCTGTGGGGAGAAACAGGTAATTACGGCTCCACGGCTTACGGTCTGGGCCAGCCGGATGGCGGAGCCCCCCGTTTGGCCTAATTGTCTTCAGGATGACTTGGGATGCACATTGCCCTGTTGTTGTTTTTATCCTGAGGCATTCAAAGCTTAGCAAATGAGTAGTAATACCTAAAATTCAAACCATTTTGAATTGGACCAGCAGTGCCTGCGAATCTGATGACTGTCAGCTAGAAATACTGTATCCGATGAACGTCAGCCAGAAAGACCTGAATAAGGTGTTCCCTTATCCTCACCAGCCTTGTCTCCTGTGGGCAGGGCAGGGCTGCCGCCCCGGGTTCAGATGAATCCAAGGTGTTCAGGGAGTAAGGCTGCGGCTGTCTGTGGAGTGAGAGTGGCCCCGGGCCTCGGGGGCTGCTTAAAACTCTGAGGCCAGGCTGCCAAGCCCATTTCCATGGGTGTGGGGGGAGGGGTGCGTGTTTCACTGCAGCGTGGGGAGGGAGTCCACAGTGAGGGTATCTTAGTGAAGATCTGAGTTGGTTACCTGTCCGGTGAATATGGATAATGCTGCTTTGCGATTTTCCATGGCACTGAATTGGTATCAGATTCATAGGGCTCTGAGTTACGAGTTGTTGTTGAATGGGTGTAGCTAAGAGTGTTTAATGTGTGTGTCCAGGCTGTGTGCTGTGTGTGGACCCAGTGTGCATGGCTTCCATTTCTCCTGTGCAGATGTATTTCCAAATGCTCCTAAGTCATTTCCTAACCAGCCAAATGGTAGTGTGTCGAGTTTGTCAGCGAACTCATACTTAAGAAAAGCTTCAGTCCTAGCCAGTTTGGCTCGGTGGATGGAGCGTCAGCCTGCAGACTGAAGGGTCCCAGGTTTGATTCCGGTCAAGGGCACATGCCTAGTTGTGGGCTCGATCCCCAATGGGGTGCGTACGATCAATGGTTCTCATCATTGATGGTTCTAGCTCTCTCTCCCTCTTCCTTCCTATCTGAAATCAATAAAAATACATTTTTTTAAAAAAGTTAAAAAAAAAAAAAGCCTCAGGTGAGAATGGGGTGCAGGTTTGCACTTAAGGTCTCTGGTGCCCTCCCTCGGGGCTGCCACCTTGTGTGTGTGTGTGTGTGTGTGTGTGTGTGTGTGTGTGTGTGTGGCGTTGGTGCCAGCTGTCCTGGTGTCTACGGAGGAGATGGCCTGGCCCCCGTTCCAGGAAGAGTGCAGAACCCCAGGTAAAGTTGGATTATGCTTGGGGCTAAATGTGAGTAGATTTAACTATTGCCCTTAATTCTCTATGGCGTCTTTCCCCAACCCATGTAGATAGTATGGGCTGCTCTGTTAAGTTCATGAAAGAAAAGCTCCAGTCCACTTCCCTATCATGTTGTGGGCGGCAAAGAGGACTTTGCATGGTGCTCAGTCAGAGGTCCCGTTCCTGCCTTTCCAGTGCCTGGTGGGTGTCGCAGGTTTGGGCAACTTCCTCGGCCTCTTTGTCAGATGAGGTCAACAGAACCTACTTTCCAGGATCGTGGTGAAGATAAGGAATCTCGTCCAAATGTTCCCAATGTCAAGGACCCCGGGAACACTCTGAATGAATCAGCATCCTGATTCATGAGGTCCAGGGGAGCCCCACACGCAGTTTCTTAGCAGGCATCCCAGGGGCCTCTGGCTTCGGGACCAATAGAGAACCACTGGGGAAGCTGTGAGCAGAGACTCGGAATGAGAGGTGCCCATGGTGGCGAGGGGGCCAGGCCTAGTGGTAGTTAACACGCACACTGAGCCCAAAGGGGAATCCCCAGCCTTTATTACTGAAGGTTTTTCTTTCTGGAAGAAAAATCCAGAAAAGGGCTGCATGTGAGGGCCTTGTGTGAGCAGTCTGCTGTGTTTCTTGCTGACCCGTCTTGAATTTTAGTATCCCTGACCCCCTTCAGAATCTGCTAGGCTGATAGCTAAAGAGACAGGTAAGAGAAACCACTGTTCCCATCAGCCTTGCTGAAAAGATGAGTCACAGCTCAGCCCCAGCCTTCGGGAGCGCACCCTTCAGACCACATTGCAGCCTGGGAAGTTCTCTTGCCTTTCATTGGCAGGCGCAGGGTGAAGGTCATCAGACCAGAGTTTAAAGAATTTTTCTTTTGAATGCCAAGAAAAAGTTAATCACTGCTTCTTGGGTTAGAGGTCCCCGATGGGCTCTGTGGACTGTGTCAATAAAGTCAGTCTTGGCCTAGCCAGTTTGGCTCAGTGGATAGGGCGTTGGCCTGTGGACTGAGGGCGTCCCAGGTTCGATTCTGGTCAAGGGCATGTACTTGGTTGCAGGCACATCTGCAGTAGGGGGTGTGCAGGAGGCAACTGATCCATGTTTCTCTCTCAACAATGTTGCTAAATCTCTATCCTTCTCCCTTCCTCTCTGTAAAACATCAAGAAAATATATTAAAAAATAAAATAGTCTTGCTGTCTCTGCATTTTCTACCTGGTACCTTTCTCCTGTGTTCCTTCAAAAATAACTGTCATTGTCTGCTACCTCAAAGCCTCCTCATTTCCAGATCTGTGTTTGTCAAAGGCAGTTGCACACTGAAATCTGGCAGAGGAATTCTTAAATGAGAGCACATCTATAAATGTGGGGTACTGCCCAGATCGTGAGGCTGTGTTTGGGATTTGGCCACGGAAGGTCCTCATTACCTGAGCCCAGATGTCTCCTGCAGAGCGTGAGCATGCGCCGGTAGGCCAGCTCACAGTCCTCATTCTCACCGGCAGCTGGCAGCTGCCTGTGGCTCCCGCCCCTGCACGGGCTGTACTGCTCTGTGTACTGCTGCTAGTGGCTGGGGACCTTGGAAATGAAAGTGGTGGTTTCACTTCCTCGTTTTGTTTGGTCCTCATTCCTGGGTGTGGTCAGCGGTGATTTGTGTCTGAGACACTCTGGCCCGGGGCTTGTCTGTCTGCAGCCGCAGCTGGAGGGGAGCATCCTGAGTCTGGTTCTGTCTGAGACTGGGAAGTGGAGGGAACACCCGGGAGTGCTCCACACGTTTATTATTTGTCTCCCAACCGTGTGTAAGTTTCTACAGGTCTGTCAGTGTGACTCCGGCTGTGAGTAGCTGGTCTTTAAAATAGCAGCTGCTGGGGTTGCAAGGCAGGGTCTCCTGGGTCTGGTTTTGGCTCACCCGCCTGGCGCTGAAGGGCCCCGTGTCTTCGGTGCAGTGACGCCATGTTCCAGAAGTGGGGCCGCTAAATCTGTGCACAGAGTCCTTCCCCACTTTTCTGCCGGAAGAGATGCTTGCAATCCCAGTGTACCTACCGTGTGTGGCAAAGGTGTGGTTTTCATGCCTCGTGCTGATTGGAAGTAGCAAGTCATCTGTGAGAATGACAGCTGACAGTCAGAGGGAGGGGCCACAGGGAACAGCAGACCTGTGTGAGGTCGCTCAGGACAATCCAGGTGGGGATGGTGGGGGTAGACAGTCGATCACCTTTAGTGTCTCCCTGCTGATGACCTAGTCACCAGATGCCATCGCAGAAGGGGGCTGGTTCCTATCTTAGGTGTAAAGAGACAAGAAAATACACAGTAGATTTCACCTAAAATGGTAACAATGCTTAGTTTAGGGTTTACGGCAGTAAATCTATGACTTTTAGACAACTTGGGCTATCTCTGTCTGATTATACAGCAGGGGTTTATGTAAATTTTCCTTTTCACCAGCATCTGGGCCATTTGCTACTTATGTCTGATTGATGTTGAGGATTCAGCCCTGCAAAACCAGTCCTGTAGACCAGTAGCTCTCCTCATGCTCACTCGGGTGGAGAAGTAGAGGGACTGGAGAAATCGTGTTGGAGGGGAGGAATGAGGGGCCCTTCAACGCCAGACAGGTGAGCCAGAAACAGCCCGGGAGTCGCTGAGGACTGGCTTGTGGAGTACCTCCCGCCCAGCGCTCTGCCCTGCAGCCCCGGGCCCTGGCTCCGGGGCACTCGCAGACCTGGTCAGGCTGCCTAGGTCTCCTGGCCTCAGGGCAGCCTGCACGGTGCCAGGAGCCCATCGGATGCTCGTGTGATCTCTGTCTCAGGCATTCCGCAGCCATGACAAGTAAGTCTGGCTCCCACCAAGTCCCGACCGAACAGAGTTGCGGTTTCCATGTTGCTCCATGTGAAAGAGCCCAGCCTGAAACGGCCAGAGATGCTAGGTGCTCACCTGGTGACCTCATGCTGCTGTTGTGAATTGTCAGAGGAACTGTTCCCACCCTCCAGGCAACTCTCACACCTGGGAGCCTGCTGTCTGTGTTTCTAGCCAGACTTCCAGCTCTTTGCGGGTCTAGTTTCAGCATTTGCCAGTGAATGTGCAAATGATGCCTGTCTTCTAAGCAAAGTCTGACCACCCCTGGGACTTGAGTCTGAGGTCTGGCAGCTGGGGAGGGGCCTTTCCAGGCCAGACTCGGGGGAGAGGGTGCTCACACCTCTTTCCTTACTGGGCCATGCCATACAGTTGTATTTCATCCTTGATGTTTTAAAACTTCAGTTCTGAAAGGCAGGTGGGCCCAGGTGTGAGCTTACCACGCCCAAGGCCTCCCCAGAGCCAGGGCTTGGCCCCCGGGAACAGGATCCCTGATGGTTGAGTGAGAGAGGACCTTTGGCTCATTGGAACTTGACCTTCTTATGGAGAGAGGGGCCCGGCATTCACCTATGTATGCACACCCCGGCAGCGTTTCTGGGGAAAGACTGGAAGGAAAAGCGTTTGGGAAAAGCGTTTGTCCACTGCTTGTTGGGGCCCGTGGAGTCTGTGCTCAGGAGAAGCTGAGGGACTTGCGTTCGGTGTTTGGAGGCCCTGAGCATCTCGCCGGCACTGCGGTTGGAGAATACTTGTCCAGGTGTTCCTTCCTCTGCTCGGGTTTGTCCCAGGAAAGTGCAGAAAGGTCCCTGGAAATCCAGGTTTCTGTCAGTCTGTCAGAAACAGAGGTCCTTGATTGTCCTTGGTTTAAAAGCACGAACAAGGGACAACCTAGGACCCCAGGGTGTGTGAGGACACACAGGTAACCCAGGACCCCGGAGGGTGTGAGGAAAGGGATAACCCAGGACTTCGGAAGTGGGGGTTGGGGGAGAGATCTTAGGGAACACAGAACCCTGGAGAGGATGGGAGAGGGTTAACTCAGGACCCTAGAGGAAGGGCTGGGGTGGGGTAACGCACAGCCCTGTAAGAGGAAGGACAAAGTGGGGGAATGTGGGACATGGGAAATGGGTAACTCAGGCTCTGGAAGAAGGGTGATGGGCGTGAGGATCCCCCTAATAGTAAAGGGGCTTGTGGGTAAGAACTGAGGGGACTGGGTTTGTCCACACCTGTCCCCTTCCTGCTCGGCAGATCCCTGGGGTTGGCCCTGGCCTGGGTGTGTTCTGGAGACCATCCCGTCTGCTGAGAGGTCGACAGATACCAGCTGGCCTGTGTGCCCCGCCCTGCAGGCAGGAGAGGGTGCGGAGCGGGCCTGTTGAAAGCAGAGTGGTTCTCAGGGCACATGACTGGTCTGTGGACCCCTGATGCTCACATCTCTTGCTGTTTCTGTGCATAGTCACCTTTCTGGTGAGTGGCTCCTCATATCCATCTTTTTTTTTATTATTTTAAATATAATATATTCTTATTGATTCAGAGAGGAAGGGAGAGGTAGGGAGAGATAGAAACATCAATGGTGAGATAGAATCACTGACTGGCCGCCCCCTGCACACCGCCTATGGGGGATCAAGTGCAACCTGGGCATGTGCCCTGAGCGGGAATCGAACCATGACCTCCTGTAGATGCTCAACCACCAGCCACACCGGGCAGGTTCATATCCATCTTTCAAAAACAAGACTTCTGCTCTCGACGTACGAACTTGTACTCACTCACATCGGCACAGCTGGGCGCCTGCTACCTGCAAACACCGTTGCTTGTCTTTCAGTCACTCACTCCTAGGACTACAGGTGCTCATCGGCGCCAGTGCAGATCCGTATCGATTCTTTCAAGTTCCTGTGGAAATGATATGTGGGTTCTCTCTTGCTTTCTTTTGCTTTGTTGGGGCCGGAGGTGAGCTTGTGTAAAATGGTTCTGTGATCACACGGGTGCCCTGTGTGGCGACCCGCCCGTCACTGTCCTCAGCACACAGCCCAGCCCTCGGGGAGAGCAGCCGTCACACGGGCCTGAAATAACTCGGTGTCAGAGGATCTCTCAGAAACCGGAGCCCTCCAGCACCGTCCGGAAGTGACAGCTGCGATCTTCTGGGAGATTTTTAGAACAGCATCTAGTATGAAATGTGATTTATGTCGCCCACATTTTAGGAAATAGTTTCTAAATGGAGTTCACCTCATTTATAGCACTCACGACTCCTCAGAGCGCGTGAGGAGGCTCGTTTGATTGGGGGAAACGTCAAGGACAGGCCCGAGGAGCAGCATACATCCTCTGGCCCCAGGTCTCCGTGTCCATGGGGCTGCGCTGCCGTGTGGGCCTTGGGCAGCCGCGTGTCCACGTCCGGAGGGAACAGGGCCATTGGTGACTCTCCTCATTGTCCCTGGGAGAGCGCCTCATTGTTCTTCAGGGCAGGAACAACATTCCTGGCGGTTTGATCAGTTGGGCAGTTTGAAAGGAGACCTCCTGGAGGCAGCAGCAAAGACCTCAGACTCCAGCCAGACCCCCTGCCTCCCAGGCGTGCCTCCCAGGTGCTGTGTGACCTTAGGCAGGTTGTTTAACATTTCTGGGCGTTATTTTCATCATCTGTGGACACATAGGAGTGCCCTTGCCTCACGGAAGTTGGCTGTGCGATACAGGAATGTGTGATTAATTCCATGAATCATTGCACAGGAAGCACCTCACGGTGTCCTAGGACATTGTTCAACGGTGCCAGATCTTCCTGTTTTTGAGAACGTGGCTCCAGGTTTACTCAGCCGCTGGGTTTAATTCCTGACGGACACTGATTGGTTTCATGATTTGGGGCAAATAATGTGGCTATTGCTTTACCTGCTAAAACGCACATAATCCTCCAACTCCAAGGGTCCTTGCTGAGGGGAAATGAGAACTCGCCCATAGAGTGTCCAGCAGGGACATTTAATGACAATAGTGCCACCCAGTTAAGGAGTTTGCAAGTGAAAGAAACTGTGTCCAGGTTGTGTCCTAAGACATGGCACGTGGTGTTTTGGTTTGGGTTTCCTTGGCCAGCAGACAAGGCCTCGCCCATGGCCAGGGCGCACCGCCCTCCTGCCCCGTCCCCTCTCCCCTGTTCTGACTGGGCTGTGAGCAGTGACCCGCGCTGGAGTCCGGTGGCCAACCCAGAGGTCAGCCTGGGAAGCGGCATAGTTGGAATTCCTGGGCCGAGCTGTGCCTGGGTTTTGTTTGTGTAAGCATGCGTGGACGAGTTTCAGTCTGGCTTATTCCCGAATATGGTATCCTTCCATCCTGCGGCCGCTGACACCCAGATGCAGCCCAGCCTCGGGTCCGGCGGGATGTGGCCCAAAACGCTCAGGGTCGGTGAGAAAAGGACCACACGGGCCCTGCTGTTTGCTGGCGACCCTGGGCAGGGAGAGCCGGTTAAGATTGAGTTTGCAGCCGAAACCGGTTTGGCTCAGTGGATAGAGCATCGGTCTGCGGACTGAAGGGTCCAAAGTTCAATTCCGGGTCAGGGGCATGTACCTTGGTTGCGGGCACATCCCCGGTAGGGGGTGTGCAGGAGGCAGCTGGTCGATGTTTCTCTCTCATCGATGTTTCTAACTCTCTCTGTCTCTCCCTCTCTGTAAAAAAAAAATCAATAAAATATATATTTTTTTAAAAAAGAAGGAAAAAAAAAAGAAAGATTGTGTGTGCAGAGTGAGATTCCCCCCAGGCCTGCGGGAACTCCGAGCCTCTTACAGCCGGGCTTCCCCCCTCGAAAGGAAGTTCATGGCTACATGCACAGAAGACAGCCTGTGTGAGAAGAGAATGGAATCCAGCCCCGACGCTGGCCTGGGGGCGCTCTCGTGTCAGCTGCTCCAGCTTCTGGCTGCTCTGGCGCCTCCTGAAAGCACCCAGCCCTATTTTTAAAGCTGGCCTGTCTCGGGGGATGCGCTGCTGCTGCTGAAACTCAGTAGCAGCTGCGCAGACATTCTGATTTAAAGGACCCATTTGTAATGTGGACGAAGCTTGGTTACCGAATGAAGGGGGATGGAGTGTTACGGTGCATCAGCTGCTCCAGACCTCATCTCCTGGAAGCCCCGAGTGTATTCCTTCTCCTGGTGGCTGTGTACCTGCCGCCCCGCCCCTGCCTGTAGTGTGTGTGTGTGTGTGTGTGTGTGTGTGTGTGTGTTAGCTCCTGTGTTGCTCGTCACGCTCAGCTGCCCATGGAGGAGGAGGAGGAGGTCCTCGCTAACTGGAGGGAGGGTGCAAAGAGCAGCAGGTTCAGGAAGTGTGACTCACGGGCCAGATCTTCATCCCATGAGCCCCTCGCAGGGGTCATGCTCAGCTCTGTCCAGATAATGTATGTAGAGGTGCCCAGTGGTTTAGGAATCAGGAACGTCAGCATGATAGCAGGGACGCCATGTGCTGGGCACGCCCTGAGCAGCAGGCCAGGACCCTAGAGTGTAGACTCAGAGTGCAGACAGGATCACCTTGGCCACTGGTTTTCAAACATTTTGGATATGGGACGCTCCCTCCCCCAGCCCAATGCACGAGTATATACAACTGATATAAACTCTGTTCTGTTCCTGGCATTTGTTTCTCATTTCTTGTCGAGTTAGGCGTAAAGTCGGTGGCAGCGAGCCTGCGTAGGCACAGGTCGGAACGGCCCGCTGCAGGAGAGAAGCAGCAGCTTTGTGTCCACGTTGCATTCTGGTTGCAGCGCCCGGAGAAAACCAGTCCTAGCCCGTGGCAGCTGTGGTTGAGAGTGACTCTCCTGTGGTCGTAAGAAACCCTCAGAACAGAAGGTGGCAGCATTAGTGAGATTGCTGATGACAAGCCACTCCTGTCACACCTCCCCTGTGTGGGGCTCTGGGATGGAAACCGAGCGCGGGGCCTGTGGGGCAGGTGCGGGTGCCTCTCGGCGACACGTGAAGCGGTGACGTCACAGGCCCAGTGCCCTGCGACCCGCAGGAAGGTCTGTCGAGTCGTCTTTGTTCCTTGGAGGAACTGCTCTCTGTCCTGGATCGGGCCCAGACGTCAGGTTTATACCCTGCTGTGTGTGTGGCTCCTGGGGGTTCACGCTGCGGGGCTGACAGGAAGTCGGGAGGGCAGTCCGCCTGTGCTGAGAGGGGTTCTGAGGAGGAGAGGTGCGGTGCGGTCCTCAGTACTTGGCTGCCCGGGTCTCAGGTGCAATAGCGTAGGACCCCAGGAGAGCCGGACGCAGACCGGTGACTCGCACAGAGCCGGGCCCACCCCTGGGCCTCTCCCAGGACGGCTGCAGCGTGCCGGTGTCACCCCAGGGTGCACAGCCCCTGTGTCTGCACCGCCATGTTTTGTTTCTCAGAACCGATGCTTAGTTTGGGAAATGGAGCCCTTGTGTTGCATTTAGCTGCACAGTGTTTATTGTCATTGCTCGGCCACTCCGCTAGCGATGATGCCTCCTCCTGTTGACGGCCCCCTGGCTGCTTCCAGGGTGGGGCTGCACGTGTTTCTCAGTGCACTCCTCGGGCACCCACCCCCGGGCACGTGTCTGCAAGGGCAGGGTTGCTGGGTGGTAGCGTGCGTGCACCTTCAGCATTACTCAGGGGTGTCTGTGGCCCCCCAGTCCCCACTGCTCCACACCCGTGTCTCAGCCACTGGGGTGACGACTGAGGTGGGCACTCTCCCCAGTAAGTTCACGGGCCCTCGGACGGACTGCACCTTTGCGAGCGCCTGTTCTGTGTCTCCCGTTTTCACACCGAGGTGCCGTACTGGTTAGTAGGAGGCTGGGTCTGTTCTGGAAGCTGACATGAGTTCGCATGAGGCTGTCTGTAAACACAGTGTCCCAGCAGGCAGCAGGAGTAGACGGGGCATCACTCGCGACCTCTCCTTCCTCCTGTCATAGAGGTTCCCTCCCGAGGTGTCTCTCCCCTTCGTCCTCAGCCCCTTCCTGTCCTCTCTTCTACCAAAAGCTTCTCGTCTGGCCTGGCACTGTCCCCAGAGCCTGTGTCTTTGCCTCTAGACAGTGATCCCCATGACATAGCAGAGGCCTCCCTTCCCCTAACCCCGCCTTTTGGTGCCCCTCCCGTTAAGAATCAGGACGTGGGGTGCGAGGCACAGTCGCTGACGTGGGCGTTGGTGAACCTTCGCTTCGTAGTCTCTTTCCACTCAGGCCATGTCCTTGGCTGCTCCCCACCTCCCACCACCAGCTGGCGCTCACTGCCTCCGGGATCACACTGGGCTCCTGGCCGAGCCCTCGGGTGATGGTGGGGGGGGGCCCTCTTTGATCCGACTTCTCTTTCGGGACGTTCTCCAACCAAGACTTGCTTCAGAGGTTCTAAGCTCCACAGAGGCAGGAATGAGAGGATGCCGTCTCGGCTGCCTCAGCCATTGTTAGTTCTTGTTGGGCGAAATGTCTGCCTTCAGGGGAAAAGGCCAGATTGGGCGGTGACACTGGTCTCTGTGCTGTGAGGCACTCCCTCCTGGTTACTTCTTGCTGTCAAAAAATAATGTAGCAAACACAGTGACTCCTGAGTCTGCAGAGGGGGCTCAGCCTGGGGACCCTTTTCCCGGATGGCCCTCCCGGGTGGTTGTGTGCTGAGAGCTCCCCAGACCTGGGCGGCGGTTCTCCTCCTTGTGGGCCTCCCCCGGGGCAGGCAGCCTGGGCTTCCCCGCCGCCGCTGGCATCTGGGTCCTGAGGACGAGTGTCCGAGGATCCAGGAGTCGCTCGTCTCCAGGACCTGGGCCCAGTTGCAGCCGCCTCCTCGCTGTGCGGTGGGTCTGAGCTCACCCAG
This sequence comes from Pipistrellus kuhlii, assembly GCF_014108245.1. Lineage (NCBI taxonomy): Eukaryota > Metazoa > Chordata > Mammalia > Chiroptera > Vespertilionidae > Pipistrellus > Pipistrellus kuhlii. The sequence goes on along the minus strand of NW_023425573.1, from coordinate 48,471,518 downwards.
ACTCGGGCCGGGGCACTGATCCGCAGCCCCCGCCTCTCCGTGCGGGAGCATCAGAGGACGGGCGGCCCCGTTGACCACCGCGTCCTAACGGTCTCCCCTCTGACTCCCCTCAGCCCTGACGGCCGCTGCGGGACGGGGGAAGCTGGACGTCTGCGAGCTGCTGCTGGAGCGCGGGGCTGCCGTGTCCCAGGCCAACCGGAGAGGCGTCCCGCCGCTGTTCTGTGCCGCACGCCAAGGGCACTGGCAGGTACCCCGCGGGCCCCGGGGGCTTCGGAACCACGGGGGGGGGGGCGGCGAGCTCACTGCGGCCCATCGCCATGGGGCCCAACGCGGCTCCCCACCCCGCGTGTGCCGTGGCCTTGCTTCTGCTGGTGCTGTCTGCGCTCTCTGACAGGCAGCCCGGTGGGCGGGGACCAGGAGCAAGGCCGTCACCAGCTGGGAGACCACAGGGGCGTCCTGGCGCCTGGGCTGGGGCCATGGAGTGACGGGGCCCCGTTCTAACAGAAGACGTGCTGTGGAGTGTCTGTTGTTGGTGTGATTGTCCAGCACTCCCGGAGGAAGGTGGTTCTCTCGCGTTCTCTGGAGAAGCACACGCGCCCTTTGGCCGGCGCTGCGGGCCACCGTGTGTGAACGGCCCGCTGTCCTTCAGTCACGGAACACGGGGCCCGTGAGACCAGCGTTCGGTCACCTGGTCCTTCGTTTTGTCAGCCATGCGCCTACCCCGTGCCTGGCCCCAGATTGCACACAGGCAGCAAACGGATACGTGCATCTTCCCGTGTTCGTTACAGGGAGAGTTCTCTAGATCCAAGTTTGCATCATGGCATCGCATCTCTCCCGATTCCTGCTGGTTCTGTTGGTAGGAGCTGTGTACAGCCGCTCCTCACTCCCAATATTTCGGCTTTTCTCCTTTCGCTTCCCAGGGCTTGGTGTGCAGCAGGCAGTCCCTGTAGCCCCCGCACAGTGCCCTGGCTAACCCTCTCCCCTGGTCTGTTCCCACATGGGGGAGTTTGGGAAGCATTGGTTGGTGTGCCAAGAACCAGAGAGCAATGGGAGTGTGCCCCCTTCTCCTTCCTGGGTGGTAGTTGCATGAGATGCTTCTCTGGTTTCCTGGTTTTGCTCCCCAACCTCATCACATGCACTGTTGAAAGGTATGGTCCCAACCCTAGCCAGTTTGGCTCAATGGGTAGAGCATCAGCCTATTGACTGAAGAGTCCCGGGTTCAATCCTGGTCAAGGGCACATGCCCAGGTTGAGGGCTCGATCCCCAGTTGGGGATGATTCCCTCTCATCATTGATGTTTCTGTCTCTCTCTCACTCTCCCTTCCTCTCTGAAATCAATAAAAATGTATATTTAAAAAATCTATGAAATTTATGGTCCTTGGCAAGACTCTCCTGCAGGCAGCTCTGCTGAAAATGGCCCACTGTGAACCTCAAACCACCCACCAAGCTGAGTCTCAGAAGATCAGATTGCATGGGGTGCGGTGGGTGGAGGTTTCCTTGCACCCTACCCCCCCTGCGCCCTTTCCTATGGAAGTGTCGCTTCAGGCCCCTTTAGTTCTGCTCAGTTATCCCACAAGCCCCGCTGTGGCTGTCTGGTCAGCACTTGATTGTAATTGGCACCCAGGTCCTGTGCCTGCGTGGTTGTAAATGTGTGCACCTGGAAGGAGGTTTTGTTCACAGGAAGACAATAGGAAGTTGTTACAGGCTGCACCGGTCACCCAGTTCAGAGGGGCTTTTAAAGGAAGAGAGTCCCTCTGGGACTTTTAAAGGCGGGCAGTCCTGCCTCGGGACGGAGAGCAGGGTGTGCCGTGGAGCAGGGGATCGTGACGCGGTGTGTTTGTTTCAGATCGTGAGGCTGCTGCTGGAACGCGGCTGCGATGTGAACCTGAGTGACAAGCAGGGCAGGACCCCCCTCATGGTGGCCGCCTGCGAAGGGCACCTGAGCACCGTGGAGTTCCTCCTTTCCAAAGGTAGCGGCATGTCTGCTCCTCGGGGGTTTCTGTGGGATGGACAGAGACGAGAGCTTTGGCGGACTGATTCCGTGCCTTCTAGTTCTAAGTTTACGTCTGACTGAAGGAGGGAGAGAAGAGGTAATGAAGTTGCATACCCACTCCTGGGCTTCAGCAGGACAGTCAGGTCCCGAGGCAGCCTCAGGCTTCTCAGCACCTCACCCGGGCTTTGTCTTGAGTTTTCAAGGTCTGTGATTGGGCTTTTTCTTCTTTCAGGTGCCACCCTTTCTTCTCTGGACAAAGAGGGCTTGTCAGCATTGAGCTGGGCTTGTCTGAAAGGCCACAGGGCCGTGGTCCAGTTCCTGGTTGAGGAAGGAGCTGAGATAGACCAGATGGACAAGAACGGCCGCACCCCCCTGGACCTGGCGGCCTTCTACGGCGACGCAGAGACCGTAGGTACCACCCGTGGTCACGCTGCGTGCAGGGCTGGTGCCACAGAGAAACCCTGACCCGAACCACATCCAGAGTGTGTGTGTGAGAGTGTATGTGCCTGAGTGTGTGTGTGAGTGTTGTGTTGTGGCATATTTTTGTTTTTATTTAATTGTGTGACAGTCTACTCCAGAATGTAATAAAGATTTGAATAGACTCTGAAAAGCTTAAAAATACATGATTACAAGCTGTATGTACAATGGGTACACACACATGCCTGTGTAGCCTAATTTTCTTATAGTAATCCGTATAAATAGAATTCTTATATAGATCACTTAAAAATCACTTCTGTGTATACGAGAAGTTGCTAATCAGATAATTAGCTGGTTCGTTTTAAAGCCAATATGGCATTGTCTAGAATGCTTTGGGCACTTTCTTTATCTCTTGACTGATGCTTAAGCCTAATTGAGATCTAGGGGACAAAACCTTAATAAACTAAGAGCTGAAAACTGCTTTTCGGGGTGGAAACCATGTCTTTGTCTGGATTCACATCTCTGGTCCCAGCAAGCACTAGAGGACTGCTCGGCCCCTTTAGAGTTACCATGCTTGAATATTTAATGTCTAGTGTCAGGGTTACCTAGAGAGACAGGTGTTACATTGGAACAAACCATGGTCGCCGGCACATCTGGGCCCTGATGCTTTTAAAAGCTAGTGACATTAGAGCAAGATAGTCTCTATTTCCCAGACATTGTAAACTGTCCTTAATACTGATTTTCAGAAATAGCTATTTAACTGAATCTCACCTATCTACACTCACACTTTTCATCTTGTACTTTTTATCTTATACCTTACAAAATCCTATAGCCCATCAACAACAGGGAACAGTGAAGGAGTGTAGCATTCTAGTACCTTTTTAAAAACTGTGATGAGCAAAAGAACGTAAAATGTGCCACCGGAGCCATTTCTAAGAGAAGATTCTGTGTGTGAACTGTGCTCACCCTGCTGTGCCACCGATGTCTAGACATTCTTACCTTCCCAAACTGAAACCCCGTCCCCATTAAACAACTCTTCCTCACTCCTCCCTTCCCTGGGAACCCCCACTGCACGCTCTGTCTCTCTGCATTGGACTGCTCAGGGTACCTCATGAGTGGAATCTGCAGGATCTGTCCTTTGCCGCCTGGCTTATTTCACTTCGCATAGTGTCTTCACGTGACAGGATTTTCTTCCCTTTTAAGGCTGAATAAACAGTCCATTGTGTATATGCACTACATTTGCTGTACGCATTCACCTACCCATGGGCGCTTACGCTTTCTCCCCCTCTTGGTTATTGTGAATAGTGCTGTTGAGAACATGGATATGCAAGTGTGTCTTTAAGATCCTACAGATTCTTTGAGATCTGCGCATATTCTTTAGGGGGTAGACCCAGACGTGGGATTGCTGGATCTAATGGTGATTCTATTTTTTTTAAAATATATTTTATTTATTTTTTTTACAGAGAGGAAAGGAGAGAGATAGAGAGCTAGAAATATTGATGAGAGAGAAACATCAATCAGCTGCCTCCTGCACACCCATCTACTGGTGATGTGCCCTCAAACCAAGGTACATGCCTTTGACCAGAATCGAACCTGGGACCTTTCAGTCCACAGGCTGATGCTCTGTCCATTGAGCCAAACCGGTTTCGGCTGGTGATTCTATTTTTAATTTTTTGAAGAACCTCCCTACTGTCCCAAGTGGCTGCACCATTTCCCCTTCCCACCAACGAAGCACAGGGTTCCTGCTTCTCCACATCCTCACCCACACTCACTATCCGCTGCTTTATTTGTTGTGTGTATGGTAGCCATGCCAACAGTGTGAAGAGGCACACCCTCGTTGCGGTTGTGATTACTTTACTTGCATTTCCGTAATGACCAGTGATGTTGAACATCTTTTCACGTACATATTGGTCATTTGTGTATCATCTTTGGCAAAACATCTATTCAGATCCGTTGCCTGTTTTTAAATCGGGTTATTCGGGATTTTGTTGTTGACGTGTCGGTGTTCTCCCCATCTTCTGGATGCATATCCCACTGTTGTCATCTGTAACAGCGGGCGGACTGACAGGGTGGATCTGTCAGATCCACATGACACTGGCTACCATCTTCCTATTCAGTAAGCGGAGCCGTGTGAGTGCCAGAGTGGTTTCTCCTGTTGTTCTCTGTATAGCCCAAGTGACAAGGGTCTCCAACGTGTCATCTTTGTAGTCCCAGGATCCAGGTCTCATTCCTAAGCCCTGAACTGAGTAATCATCGGGTCCCTCTGATCCCACGCTGCTCATCTGTCCGGCCCGCTGTGCCCCGCTGTGTGGGTCTGAGTGTCTCTGAGGTGCCGGTGCCTGGAGCCTCCAGCTTGCTGCCCGGGGCCTCCTACAGGGCCTCCTCCCTGTCTCTTCTTGTGGCTCCAGACGGGGTGAGGCAGACACACGGTGACGTGTGCATGTACCAGCCTGTGATATGTGAGTGTGTGTGCACACATGCCCCTCCCGGGGAGCCTCCCTGCCGATTTCAAATTCACGCTAACAGAGCGGGGCTCTAGGTATGGATTGCCACTGCTCTTCCCTGTTCTCTGTCAACTTGCTTTCCATGCTAGGATCCCTGATGGCCAGAGGCACCTGCCACCAGGAGAAGCCGCTGAGCCAGGCCCTGCAGGTGGCCCAGGACAGCACCCCTGCCAGGAGCCGCCCCTCATGCCTCTGTCCCCCGCAGGTGCTGTACCTGGTGGACAAGGGCGCTGTGATCGAGCACGTGGACCACAGCGGGATGCGTCCCTTGGACAGGGCCATCGGTTGTCGGAACACATCGGTCGTGGTCACGCTGCTGAGGAAAGGAGCCAAATTAGGTCAGTAAATGCCTCCATTCAGCGGTGAGAGGGAGGGTGAGCGGCTCCCAGGATAAGCTGTCAGGTGTTTGGCCCTGGCCGGCGTGGGTCAGGGGTTAGAGCATCAGCCTGAGGCCCAAAGTGTCCCGGGTTCGATTCCCAGTCAAGACAGGTCCAAGAGCATGGGAAGAGGAAAGAGGGATAGAGCCGAGGCATCGAGAGTGGGGTGATAGCAGGCTGCAGAGGAGCGCACACGAGAACACACACCTCCCCTGCCAGTGGTCATGGGCACGGCTGGAAATGAAGTGATTACTATGCAGCCTTGTTTAATTTCACCCCGATGCCCATCGGAAGGGAGGGGTGGTTCGTGGCTGCTCTGCTGCTCTCGTTTCCCAGTGCTTTCTCGCCGGGATAACAGTTTGTGCCCAGTACAGCTCCCCTCCCAAGTGCTTGCTTAGTCCAGCGGCAGGCCAGCAGGGGTCCTGTCCCTGTCCGGGGCTGTGCTGCCCTCTGGAGGCTGCAGGTCACCCACCAGCAGTGGTCTCTGCTGCTAAGTCCCTGCCGTGGGGTCCCGCTGTGTGTGATGGCACTGGGCTGGGCCGGGAAGATCTCTCCTTTCCTGCAAGGCCACTGCGGCGCCTCTCACTGCGTGTTTATTTTGCAGGAAATGCTGCCTGGGCGATGGCTACCTCCAAGCCTGACATTTTGATTATACTTTTGCAGAAGTTGATGGAAGAAGGAAACGTGTTGTACAAAGTAAGTGGTGATGCCGTGGCCCGCGAGCAGCCTCTCAGTCAGGTGCATAACAGATGTGGCTGTGCGGCTGCACGGGGCCCACGGAGCGTGGCTTCCGTAGACGCTCCGAGAGAGGCCGCTGGCCTGCTGCCCAGGCTCATGTCCTGACGGCAGAGGCTTCGAGGTAGAAAGCACTTCTCCTGTGTGAGAGCCGTGACCTCTGAGTGAGTCCCTGTGAAGGCAGGGTCGCTCCTGATTTAACTGGCACATCCTCGGGAGACTCCTCAGTGCACAGAGCCGGGAGTGGCGGAGAGGAGCACTCAGGAGACATTTCCGGAAAAGAGCAAGAGAGCAAGCCTTGCTTATCTTATTTTAGTGTCTTTAAGCTTCTAGAGTGTGAAACTGTTTTTATTTAAGATATTAAGTAATATACACTGAGTGGCCAGAAAGTTATGATTTCTGAACACACAATAATCTGGCCACTTAGAGAGTGTGTGTGTGTGTGTGTGTGTATGTGTGTATGTATGTGTGTGTGTGTGTGTGTGTGTGTGTGTGTGTGTGTATCTGATTAGGTCAAAAGCAAACTTTGACTGGAAAGGGCCAGACAGTAACTAGGGGAGGCTTTGCTGTTTGGTCTGTGTCCCCCAAGCCTCGGTGCTGTGTGGGCGAGGCAGCCACAGATTATATGTGAGTGAAGCGGCGTGGCTGCATCCCAAACTGCTGGTAAAAATCAGCGGCGAGCCACCCTTGACCCGCAGGCTGTATTTTGCCAAACCCCCCCCCCCCCCCCCCCCGGTGTTAGTTGGATGCTTGGGCCATTTACATAGATCACCCTTCTTTCCTTGTCTGTGATTAGATAGAATTAAAAGATTCTAAAAACAAAGCCCTAGATTATGGCCATTTTAATCCTTTTTACCAGGAGACAACAGCACTTGCAACGCTTTTAGTTTTTCCCTTTTCCAGAATAATAAATAAATAGGCATGTCGCGTGACCCAGCAGGGTTCCTGTCTAGGAATCAGTTTGAAATTGAGTTCAGAGCGCGTACCGTTGCAGCTTTGAAGTGGCTTTAATGTGAATTTTGGTTGGCAATTACGTTAGAACTGCCAAGCCATTTTCAGCAGGCCGCACACCTGCTGCGCAGGACCGGCTGAGCATCGGAGATGGCTTTCTGGAGCCTGGAAAATGCCGCCTGGTGCTGTTCAGATTTTTAAAGCCCTCTCAAAAGAAAAATTATTATTCTGCAGCAAGACTCGGCTTGCCTTAGGACCCGCATTGTGTTTTCATTTGATTTCTGTTACGCTTAGCATTAAAATATCTCTGAGATATGATATATCAAATGAGAGACATGCACAAAAAGGTTTTCAAAAATATATAACGGATGATAATGTGCTGTGTTAAGAAGGATAGCGATCAGCCAAAACCGGTTTGGCTCAGTGGATAGAGCGTCGGCCTGCGGACTGAAAGGTCCCAGGTTTGATTCGGGTTAAGGGCATGTACCTTGGTTGTGGGCATATCCCCAGTGGGGGGTGTGCAAGAGGCAGCTGATCGATGACTCTCTCTCATCGATGTTTCTAACTCTCTATACCTCTCTCTTTCTCTCTGTAAAAAATGAATAAAATATATTAAAAAAAAAAAAAAAAGGATAGTGATCAGCTTGGCAGCTTACAGACGCCTTCCTGTCAAACCAGCTTCCCTCTCACCTTGTGAAGCACAGGGCCCGGTGGCCGGCGAAGCCACGGGTGTTCACGCTGGTTAGCGTTTGACTCTGGCTGTGGCGCTTTCTCTTCAGGACCCTTTCAGCGTGCTGGCATGGTTTTGGCAGCCGGCGGGAAGGCGGGGTAGGGGGGTGGGGAGAATGACCTCTTTAGGGTGTGGGAGCTTGTCTGTCCTGGAGCCTCTGGTACAGGATGACTGTCTGTGATGTTTGGATCCTAGAAGGGGAAGATGAAGGAGGCAGCCCAGAGGTACCAGTACGCCCTAAGGAAGTTCCCTCGAGAAGGACTCGGAGAGGACATGAGGCCCTTCAATGAACTAAGAGTGTCTCTCTATCTCAACTTGTCTCGCTGCCGAAGAAAAACAAACGTAAGCTGTGCCCCTCGTTCCAGTCCTTCAGCTGTAACCTGTGGTTGCAGTGGGGGAGGCGAGCCCACCCACAGAACCCCCATCGTGCCCCCCCCCCCCCCGCCCACATCTGAGCTGCGTGCACATTGCTGCAAGCCGGGCATATGGCACGCTGCTCCTCTTGCATGACTGTCCTTGGGTCGCTCTCACTGCCCGTCTCTCAGGGCGCTGACTGCGTGCACCTGGGGGTAGTTCCTCTGCTTCAGTGCAAACCGCCCCTCCCCCCACCCCTCCCAGCCTCATGGGGCCAGCACAGTCCTAGAGGCCCAGCCCCAGATTCACATGGTAAAGTTCAACTCAGCTGTATTGCAACCTGCCTGGAGCTTACTGTGTTTGCTAAGAAGTTATGCCAGTAACTGCTTTAAGTTGTAACCAATAGCAGCTAACTCGGTTAATTGGTAACCCATAGCTAGTAGATTTGTTTTTAGTACTTCTCTCTTCTACTTGTTTTTTAACTTCGCCCTCCCACCACCAGATCTGTTGACCTGTCTGCTCCTGGGCCCGCTGTTCTGCCTCCCGTCCTGTTAGCGTGGAGGGCGCGCCCGGGCCCCCTCTGAGCAGACCCTCCTGTGTGTCCATCTGCTCCCGCCTTCTGGTGCACGGCTTTACCAGCTCTCTCTCCCGAATCATCTCTTTTTGCTTCCCTGCGGGACCCTCCTCTTAAGGATATTAATACGTTTTAACTATCTCCCAACTTTAAAAACTAAACAGAAAAACACACGTGCCTTGCCCTTCATCTCTCTCCAGCGAAGTCCCAATTCTCTGCTGACCTTTAGAGCAAAACTCATTAAACAGTCTCCTGTAATCATGTTCCAATGCTGCTTTTGACTCATCTGTTTCCATGCCGACCCCAGGACTTCGGCATGGCGGAAGAATTTGCTTCCAAGGCGCTCGAACTGAAACCAAAGTCCTATGAAGCCTTTTATGCCAGGGCGAGAGCGAAGAGAAACAGCAGGTACTGTCTGGGGTTAGATGTGTGACTCAGAGCTGCTGAGGTGCTTCTGGGGTCGGAGCTGCTGTTGACGAGGGGGCTTCTGGCTCATAGGCCGCCGTCTCATCCCTTTTCATCCTAAAAGGGCAGCTTCCAAGAGGCACAGGAGTGGGGATTGCTGGCAATGGCTAAGCTTTTCTTTCCTTCTGACACCTGCATGACTATGCCTTCCCTCCACCGCAGCAGACACACACTGCAACATGAAGGTCCCAGGTGCGCTGTATAATCCAGTAAAACCGCCCCCTGGAGACCTGGAGTGGGGGTGGTGGAGAGGGGGAAGGAGGCATAGGACTTCAGAGTAAGAGGTGGTGTGGTGAGCGGGGAGAGGACGGATAACTGTAAGGGGGTTCTGACAGCCACAGGCTTAGGCCTGCTCTCACTCCCAGCCCAGTGGTCTTTGTAGAGGCAGCAGGGCCCGAGTCATGCGGATCTGGCCTGGAATTAGCGGTCCCGCTGAGCTGCGTGGCTCTAAGCTGGTTACATGGGCCCTGCCTGCCAGTGAGGGTTCAAGCCTCCGCGGCTCCCTTCTCAGCCGCGCTGGGTTGGGAGCAGCTGCATTCAGAGCCTGTGTGTTTGCCTGGCCTGTGACTGTGCCTTCTCCTTCACATGCAGGCAGTTCACGGCAGCCCTGGCGGACCTGCGGGAGGCCATGAAGCTCTGCCCCACCAACCAGGAAATCCGGCGGCTCCTGGCCCGCGTGGAGGAGGAGTGCAAGCAGGTCCAGAGGAGCCAGCAGCAGAAGCAGCAGTGCCCGCCGCCCGCCGCTCCCACGGACTCGGACAACGAAGAGGAGGCCCCGGCCCCGGCCCCGGGGCCCGAGGACCCCTTCCCCCTGGTGGAGGCCGAAGAGGAAACGTCTCCGCAGGACGGCTCGGTTTCCCTGGCTTCCAGGCCCCATCCCTCCGCCCCGTCCCCCTACATCCGGAACCTGCAAGAAGGGTTACAGGCCAAGATGAGGCCCGCCTCGCCACAGAACCCACAGAACCAGCACCGGCCCGGGGCCGCCCAGCCCCCGCGGGAGCCGGTGGCGCAGCCGGGGCTGGTGGTGCAGCCCACCAAGCAGGCGCAGATCGTGAAGACCAGCCAGCACCTGGGCGCCGGGCCGGCGGGTGCGAGGGGAGGGAGCATGAGGCTGCAGGGCTCCTCCCCGCATCCTCCCCCGAGCCCCATGCCCGGCCGGGGCTCCGTAGCCCCCCCAGGTGGCAGAAGCCTGCACCTGCACCCGAACTTGGCGGAGGGCGCAGGCACGTTCTCCGCAGGGCCGGGTCCTGGCCGGTTCATGGAGCGGCTGGGCCCGGGCCATGGGGTCCAGATGCAGCACAGCGACAGCGGCGCCGCCTATCCGCTGCCCAGCAAGATCAAGAGCGCCGAGCGGCTGCTGGCTCACACCCCCGGGGCCCTGGATGGAGCCCCGCTTGGCCACAGCCACGGCGGGCAGGTGGGCGGCAGCGACCTGCGGCACCCCGCCTCCCTCAGCAGCTCCGGCTCCTCCGGGTCTCCCTCCAGCAGCATCAAGATGTCCAGCTCCACCAGCAGCCTGACGTCCAGCAGCAGCTTTTCCGACGGCTTCAAGGGCCAGGGACCCGAGGCCCGAGGCAGAGACAAGGCTGCTCCCCAAGTGCAGAGCGGCACCGCCGAGCACAGACCCCGCAACACGCCGTTCATGGGCATCACGGATAAGACGGCCCGGTTCCAGCAGCAGCAGCAGCAGAGCAATCCTCCCGGCCGCACCTGGCACGCTGCTGCCGGGCCCGAGGGGCTGCTGCTGTCACACACCCCTGCAGCCGGCCTGCAGGCCTCGAACCCGGAGAGGGCCTCCCTCAAACAGGCGGCAGCCGGGTACCACAGCCAAGCCAGGTCCTGCGCCGTGCCCACCCTGGGCGGCAGCGTCCACAATGGGGCCCCTGGGAAGGAGCTAGAAGAAAGGAAGGGCCCGGGTCCAGCCCACTGCCAAGACAGCAGGGTGGCCAAGACTGTGTCCCATCTGTACCAGGAGAGCATCTCCAAGCAGCAGCCCCCACACATCGGCAGCGAAGCCCACAGGAGTCTCCTCCCCTCCGCCAAGCCAAAGCGGTCCTTCATAGAGTCAAATGTGTGAGCCCGGGGAGAGAGACCCGCTGGGGCGATGTGGAAAACTGTGTTGGCTCTTGGTGGTAATTAAAGTATTTTTTTAATGAGGGGGAAAAATTTACTTTTCAGCCATATTTTTTTTCTTTTTCTTTTTTCCCTTGGGAGCGGATCTGATTTATTTAAAATGTGGGATAAAATTACTGGGATAAGTACCCGAAGTCACCATCCATAAGAATGCTAACCAGAACTGAAAACTGCAATCAGTTATGCCTATTAAGTTAAACACTTAAGGCAACCAAATAACTTGTGCTTTTTCTCTTATGAAATTGTTTGGTTTTTATCACCTTTCTCCTAGTCTTAGCTATGTAACTAAAATCATAATATTTCTTAGAGAATATAAGTGTCTAGTCCTCTGCTATATGGCAAAAATCATACTATTTCTTAGAGAATATAAATGTCTAAGTGATAGTTTTAACTCATGACTAAATTGCCAGATGATGTATTCTAGGAAAGATGGAATTTTCTAGTTACAGTTCCATCTAGTCAAACCCCAGTTTATATATCTATATATAAAATTAAGACCCCAGTGATTCTAGCTGAATGTGTGTGACTATACATGTTATATACCTGATTTTCTTAAGCAAAATACAAGAACAGCCAAGTATTGTTCCCTTCACAGCTGTTCCCTGGAGAGGATTGAGCACTTATTTCTGTTATGGTTCTCATTAAACATATTTTTATAGCACCTTTTTGAGCTACATTCCCATTTCAAGGTGTTTTGATATTTGGAAACAGTGTAAGCTATTTGGAATCCTGATTGGTGGTCAGGTTGGGTTTGGGCTAGAATACGAAGGATATAGCATTCTCGGTGACATAAATTACTTTCCGTTGGTTCCCAAACCGCTTTTAACGGGGATAGCACTCCTGCAACAAGCTTTCAAGATCCTTTAAGGACAGTATTTAATTTGAATCCTTAAAGTCTGGTTCGTTGGTTGCTTTTGTTTTATTACACAATCATTACTTTATAGACACATGTTGTATATATTAAATAGCCAAGTGTATCCAGACTTGTATATACTATTTCAAGTAGCTAATCTTAAAAAAAAAAAAAAAGTCATATTTGCATGTTCTATGTAAACGTCATCCATGCTGGTTATTGCACTGAACACTATATTATTATGGCATGTTAACAGTGTACCAGTAACGGCACTTTATTTCATTTATATGAACACCTTTGAGGTGCTACTTAAGTTCAAACTGATGTATTATTCATTTGTAAAGATAAGGTACAGGAATGAGCCTTGGATTAAAGGTATTTTTATATGAAAATGGTGTGCTATTGAAGGATGTTAAAATGCTAGTTTGAGAGAGGTGGGAGTGTGTTTTATATGTTGGGATGTGAAAATTATTTTCTAGAATTGGGGAGAAGGAAGTTCTATATTTACAGAATGTTTTAAAAATGAATCATCGTAATGAAGTTCCTGTGAGCATCCTTATGGTTTTGTACGAATAGGAATCTTCTGGTGTTATTCTTCAACATTTGTTCCTGTTGTATTTTGTTGTTGTTTTATAGGTTTTTCATGAGTTCTGCTATAACTTCTACGGCTTATTTATTGTTTTAATATTTGAGAGTCTTACTCTTTTGTTATGTAGTTTTGTTTCTGCACAACTACTGTACTTTTCCACATGGAATAAAGACTATTAATAGAATTTGTTTTTGCATTACTTTAAAGCAACCATGGGTAAGTAGAACATGTCCTGGTGACAACTATTGCCTTGCTTTACTCCAGGTGATCTTTTTACCCTAGTGCTGTGGTTGGCAAACTGCAGCTCGCGAGCCACATGCAGCTCTTTGGGCCCTTGAGTGTGGCTCTTCCACAAAATACCATGGCCTGGGTGAGTCTATTTTGAAGAAGTGGCGTTAGAAGTTTAAGTTTAAAAAATTGGCTCTCAAAAGAAATTTCAATCGTGGTACTGTTGATATTTGACTCTTTTGACTAATGAGTTTGCTGACCACTGCCCTAGAGAAATAGTGAAAAGCCTATTTTCATAGTAATACTATTAAATGCCTATTTAATTTCATTTTGTCATAATTTTAAAATAAAGGTGTGACAGCTTCTAGAAATCCAAAATATTCAAGGGTCAAAAATCGTCTTTTTGCCTGAAACAGGAAAGAAAGCATGAAGAGCATTCTGTAATTTTCTTACCTGTTTTTGGTGTGTTTTTACTGCCAACAGGATATCTTTAGTACTGTAACTCTTAACGTTTTGACAACAGTGAACACGATTAATATAAGTTTGTTCTTCAGCACATTTGTATTTCTCGGTTATAAGTGTGTATTTGTCTATACACACATATTTCCGTTTCAAACTAATATGAATGAGAGTGAACATTAAACTGGGTGGTTCTGTAACAAAATCCTGACATAAGCCTAGGTATTCCCTGATACTACTGCAGGTTATTGTCTGGTTACAGCTATTACTATTATGAATAAAGCTAAATATCGTATTTTAAGTCCATCTTTCAAGGTATATATATATTTAAGCTAAAGGTTAAAAACTGGGTGCGAAAGAAGAGTCAACAAATAATTCTTGATGACTTGTGTGGAGCTCCATTGTGACTGTCAGAATTTATTACATGACATTATGATTTTGATATATTCTTAGGAAAGCTAAGATATTTGCTTCAGTCACGCCAGAAGAGGTAGTCTCCTTGGGAAGCTCCAGGTCAGTCCTGAGGCCTGGACAGCGGGCAGGTGAGTGTGAGTGCTGCTCCGTGTGGTCCTGAGCGAAGGGCAGGGCCTGCCTGGAGAGCGCAGCAGAGGGTTCATGTGGTGTCCTTGCCTGTGTGGTTGTTTGTATGTTTGTATGTTTAGTTGTATGTATGTTTGTGAGGAGGGGGAGTTGGTTGGCTTTGGTTTATGTGTAAGTACTTCATTTGGTAAATTATTGGCATCCTATTTTTTTTTAGCCAGTTTGTATAACAAACTATACTGGTGAAATGTAGAAAAGACTGGTTATTTTTATAACCAAACTTTTATTGTTTTTCTATAAATGACTGATGATTTTTATAATTTTTATGTAAAAATCAGATAGGAAAATTACAAATATCAAAACAAAAGATATCTGGTCCAATGGTAGGCTCTCCCAATTAAAGAAAGTGGTTAAAATTACATTAGCATCCTTTCTCTTTTAGAACATGTTCCTTTTTTTATCCTCATAAGGATGCCCTTTTTATCCTCATAAATAAGAATATGAGAAGCATGTGTAATTTGAAAAAAACCATAAACACTTCTAGCTATGACACACACAAAAACTCAGCAATACAGTATTAGGATGACAGAAATTGTACAAAGCAGCAATTATAGAGAAAAGGCATTTGGAGCTTTCTGTGGTAGCTAGACTCGCGCCCCCCCCCCCCCTTTTTTTTTAATGTTTTTATTGATTTCAGAGAAAGGAAGTGAGAGGCTAGAGAGAGAGAAATATGATAATCATTGATCAACTGCCCCTTATTGGGGACCAAGCCCACAACCCAGGCATGCACCCTAATCATAGAATCAAACTGTGACCTCCAGGTGTATGGGTTCCCGGATTGGAGAGGGTGCAGGTCGGACTGAGGGGCCTCCCCCCTACACGAATTTCATGCACCGGGCCTCTAGTTAATCTAATAATAAAATTGAGCATTGCAATTTAAAGTCAAAGTAAAACTTTATTTGCTAGAGGTTCAGATTTTTTTCACTGTATAAAAAAGCTTTTATAGTAAAAACAGAAAAGAGGTTAGATGTGTTATTTAGCCCATATATTTTAAAGAATTAAAATATAGTTTTTGTAGGTAACTAAATTTAAGAAGTTTACCTTTCTCCTCTTTTGCTTTTAATAATGTCCAATTAGTATTTACCTTTAAATCATTCAAATGAGATCACTGATACAATGTAAATAATACAATATAATTTTACTTTTGGTGTGTCTCTAGCCATCGATTGATCGCCATTTTCAGAGTCCTATTTGGTGTAAGTACTGCTGAAGGAAGAACAAGATTTGTCATGGGACTTGTACGTCTCTTTTTGCTGATCCAATTTTCCATTGCTTCCTTTTCATATGAGTAACCATCTAAAACAAAACACATACACAAATTATTTGCAATGTAGAAAAAGGAAGGTAGAATCACTAAAATGAGTTGGATATAAAAAAAACTCCATTGCCAATGTCTTTGAGATATATCACTATTGCCAAATATTTCTGCCACAGTACACTAATTTCTACCATTTAAGATGCATTAAGATTGCACAAATTACTTTGAACAGTGTCAGTATTTTACTGATTCATTTTGAACACTATAACTGAAAAACAACCCTGTTAAAATTCAGATGTAGCAGGAAGAAAAGAGGTTAGTGGTACTGAAGATACATAAGAGATACTGAGAGATTCTAGAACTAGTCCCACTAAGAACTTGACAGTAAAGGTATGTATGATAAAAAAAAAAAAAAAAATTCAGATCCACTGGCTAAAATTTATAATGCCATGTTCTTGCAAATTTCTTTGCCTTGACACATTAAAAAGATTGGAGTTTTTGCTTCACTACATCTTCCCCTTAAACTGAAAATGTTAGTCCCTTAATTATATGTACAAAGTTACCTATTTGCGTTAATCTACACTGCATACAACTGTTTCAAACAGACAATGCCTACATGTTACTAACAGAAGAGATCCAGTAGAGTTGTATAATTGAAAACTGTTTGAAAATCACTTGAAAAAAACTTCTGATTATGTTACCAATTAGACATATAATTTGGTCCATTTCCTTCCCTTTTAATCCTCTCAATGTTTAGTTTTCATGATTTATTTTAACACTATACACTCAAGTGGTTTCTAAGCAAAAACTGTAAAACAAGGTATATTCAAAGGAGTCCTTTCTATGTCCCTTCTCTTATATGTAACCATATATATTAGTTATTATTTTATCTTATTATTGTATTACATATGTGTCCTTATCTCCTCATTGCCTCCCAACACTCCCACTTATACCCACACCCCCCTATTGTCTGTGTCCATTGGTTATGTTTATATGCATGCATACAAGTCCTTTGGTTGATCTCTCTCCCTTACCCTCTCCCTTACCCCCACCCTTCCCTGCCTTCCCTCTGAGGTTGACAGTATGTCTCTGAATCTGTTTTTGTTCATCAATTTATGTTTTTATTTTCCATAAATGAGTGAGATCATGTGATATTTATCTTTAACTGGCTTATTTCACTTAACACTCTCCAGTTCCATCCATGCTGTTGCAAATGGTAAGAATTCCTTCTTTTTTACCACAGCATAGTATTCCATTGTATAGGTGTATTTTAATCCGTTTTTTAATCCATTAATCTGCTGATGGGCACTTAGACAGTTTCCAAATCTTAGCTATGGTAAATTTTACCACTATGAACATAGGGGTGCATATATCCTTTCTGATTGGTGTTTCTAGTTTCTTGGGATATATTTCTAGAAGTGAGATCACTGGGTCAAATGGAAGTTCCATTTTTAGGTTTTTTTGTTTGTTTGTTTGTTTGTTTTTCAGGCACTTAAATTCCTTTATTTTCTTCCATCCATTTTTAGTTTTTTTGAGGAAACTCCATACTGTTCTCCATAATGGTTGCACCAAAGCAGTGCAAGAGGGTTCTTTTTTCTCAGCATCAATACTTGTCATTTGTTGATTTGTTGATGATAGTCATTCTAACAGGTGTGAGATGGTACCGCATTGTCATTTTGATTTACGTCTCTTGGATGATTAGTGACTTTGAGCATGTTTTCATATGTCTCTTGGTCTTCCTTATGTCCTCTTTCGAAAAGTGTCTATTTAGGTCCATTGCCCATTGTTTGATTGGGTTTTTTATCTTCCTTTTGTCAAGTTGTATGAGTTCCCTATAAATGTTGAAGATTAAACCCTTATCGGAGATAACATTGGCAAATGTGTTCTCCCATGCAGTGGGCCTTCTTGTTTTGTTCTGTGCAAAAGCTTTTTATTTTGATGTCCCATTTGTTTGTTTTCTCTTTAGTTTCCATTGCTCTAGGAACTGTTATCAGTAAAGAAACTGCTTTGGCATATGTCTGAGATTTTCTGCCTTTGGATTCCTCTAGTATTTTCATGGTTTCCCATCTTATGTTTATTTTTGTGTATGGTATAAGTTGGTGGTCTAGTTTCATTTTTTTGCATGTATCTGACCAATTTTCCCATTTATTGAAGAGACTGCCTTGACTCCATTGTATGTTCTTGCCTCCTTTGTCAAATATTAATTGAGCATAGTGGTTTGGGTTGATTTCTGAGTTCTCTATTCTATTCCATTGATCTCTATGTCTGTTCTTGTGCCAGTACCAGGCAGTTTTGAGAACAGTGACTTTTAAATTCAGTTTGATATCTGGTATTAAGATCCCTCCTGCTTTGTTTTTCTTTCTCAGGATTGCTGCAGTTATTCGGGGTCTTTATTCCAGATGAATTTTTGGAGAGTTTGTTCTAGGTCTTTGAAATATGCCATTGGATGGGGAGTGCATTGAATCTATAAATTGCTTTGGGTAGTATGGACATTTTAATGTTGATTCCACTAATCCATGAACACAGTATGTTCTTCCACCTTTTTACTTCTTCCTCTCTCTCTTTTATCAGTGTCCTGTAGTTTTCCGAGTACAGGTCTTTTACCTCAAATTTATTCCTAGGTATAAATTTTTTTGGTGCAATGGTAAATGGGATTGTTTTTTTAGTCTCTCTGTAAGTTCACTTTTGGTGTATAGACATGCCATAGATTTCTTGGCATTAACCTGTTAACCGAGCGGGACCTATAAATACGTCAGACATAAACACTATCAGGAATGGGTAGGGTATATGAATACATCCTTGAAATATATGTTGCACCCTGAGAGGGACGGTATATATTTTTTGTAATATTTTTTTAAATATATTTTATTGATTTTCTTACACAGAGGAACGGAGAGAGATAGAGAGCTAGAAACATCGATGAGAGAGAAACATCGACCAGGTGCCTCCTGCACACCCCCCACCAAGGATGTGCCCGCAACCAACGTACATGCCCTTGGCCGGAATCGAACCTGGAACCTTTCAGTCCGCAGAATGACGCTCTACTGCTGAGCCAAACCGGCTTCGGCTGTAATCTTTATAATTGTTTTGTAAGATTTATAATTTTTTAATTCGATGTTTCCATTTTTTTGTTGGTATTCTTTTCTATTTGTTTGTAATTTTGTATTTTACTTTGTGCTTTATATATAAATAAATGAAAAAATATATTTTATTTTAATTAAGTATAAATAAAAAATAATAATATAAAATTACATCTGCTGGGTGTGACGTACTGACACGTCCTAGTGAAAGAGTATGCGCCCGTTGTACGTTGTGTAATTAAAAAGGGAACTCCCCAGTTATCAGGTTAATATAGTATCCTGCTACATTGCCAAATTCATTTATTAAATCTAATAATTTTTGATGGAATCTTTATGGTTTTCTATGTACAGTATCATGGTTTTCTATGTACAGTATCATGTCATCTGCCAGTATCATGTCATCTGCAAATTAGGACACTTCTTTTACTTTTCCAATTTGGATGCCTTTTATTTCTCCTTCTTGTCTAATCGCAATGGCTAGTAGTACTTCCAGTACTATGTCGAACAGGAGTGGTGAAAGTGGGCATCCCTTCTTGTTCCTGTTCTAGGGGAAATGGTTTTAGTGTTTGCCCATTGAATACGATGTTGGCTGTGTGTTTGTCTATAGGACTTTTATTGTGTTTATTTTATGGTTCTTCTATTCCCACTTAGCTGAGAGTTTTTATCAAGAAAGGGTGTTGGCTTTTGTCAAGTGCTTTTTCTGCATCAATTGTTATGACTATGATTTTTATATCTCCATTTGTTTATGTGATGTATCACGTTTATTGATTTGCCGATATGGTACCATCCTTGCATCCCCGGGATAAATCCTTCTTGATCACGGTGTATGATCTTTCTAATGTAATGCTGAATCCGATTTGCTAGGATTTTGTTGAGGATTTTGTTGAGGATTTTGGCATCTAAGTTCATGAGGGATATTGGCCTGTATTTTCTTTCATTGAGTTGTCTTTATCTGGTTTTGGTACTAGGGTGATGCTGGCTTCACAGAAGGAGCTTGGAAGTGTTCCTTCCTGTTGAATTTTCTGGAATAGTCTGAGGAAGATAGGTTTTAGTTCTTTCTTGAATGTATGGTAAAACTCCCCTGTGAAGCCATCTGGCTCCGGGCTTTTGTTAGCTGGAAGCTTTTTGATGACTGCTTCAGTTTCTTCCAATGTTATCGCCTATTGTGATTCTTCCTGATTGTTTTTTTAAGGTTGCATTTTTCTTAATATGTCCATTTCCTCCAGGTTATCTAGTTTGTTGGAATAGAGTTGTATGTATATTAGTGTTTTTTTTTAATATAAGAAGTATACTAGGTGTACAAGTTAATAATGATTTTGTAATCAAAGAAAACAAGATAATTTCAAGAGAAACATCAAAAGTGCTTTATTCAAAGTAATGTCCATCACTAGCTACACATTTCCCCCATCTTTCAGGTAATTTGTGGATATTGTCCCAATAGAACTTTTGTTTTGAAGTAATCCATTCAGAGACCCAATTTTCCACTTCTTCGTACGTTTTGAAGTGCTGCTCAGAAAGTGCATGTGCCATCAGAACAAGTGGTAATCTGAAGGAGCAAGGCCTGATGAATACAGCTGGTGGGTTAATACTTCCCAAGCAAGATCTTTTATTATGTTTTTAACTGGTTTTTGAAGTGCATGATGGTGCATTATCATGAAGCAAAATTACTTTGCCATGTGTTTTGGCCCATTCTGGTCATTTTACGAGAAAGTGTGGTTCAAATTGATTATTTGTTGTAGGTAGCGATCAGTGTTAACGGTTTCACCTGGTTTTAGAAGCTCATAATACACACCTTCCTAATCCCACCAAATACAGAGCATTGTCTTCTTTCCAAAGTGATTTGGCCTTTCGATCAATGTTGATGGTTGTCCTGAATCAACCCTTGGTCTTGCGCATTTGGGATTCTCAAAATAAATCCACTTTTCATAGCCAGTCACAATTCAATGCAAAAAATACTTCCTTTCATGCCATTGAAGCAACATTTCACTGATGACTTTTCGGTTTTCCATTTGTCTTTCGTTCAGTTGATTTGGCACCCATCTTCTTTTAAAATCTTCCCCATTCCTTGTAAACGATCCGTAATTGTTTGGTGAGCAACATTCAATCTTTCTGCAAGGTGTTTTTGAGGTTGACATGTGTCTTCATCCAATAATGCTTGTAATTGTTGGTCTTCAAGCTTTTTTGGTTAACCTGGTTGGCACTTCTATTATAGAGAAAGGGTGAATTTACTTTCCTTTCACTGTGCACAAATCCATGCACTGGGACACTAGTGTTAAAGAGGCAGGAGTTATATTTTACTCACTCTCATTCCTGAACTGAAGGAAAAGCTTTTCACCATTGATTATGTTAGTTGTGGGCTTATCTTACATGGTCTTTTTAAAAAAATACATTTTTATTGATTTTAGAGATGGAGAAGGGGAGAGAAATGGAACCATCAATGATGAGAATCACTGACTGGCTGCCTCCTTCATATTGAGGATCAAGCCTGCAACCTGGGCATGTGCCCTTACCAGAAACAGAATCATGCCCTCCTGGTTGATAGGTCAAGACTCAGCCATTGAGCAACCATGGCTGGGCCTACATGGTCTTTATTATGTTGAGGTATATTCCCTCTCCTACCAACTTTGTTGAGAATTTCAATCATAAATGGATGTTACATTTTGGCAAATGCTTTTTCTATATTGAGCTAATTACACAATATTTATCCTTAATTTTGTTAATGTGGTATATATCGCATTGATTTATGAGTGTTAAAATATCCTGACGTCCCTGGAACAAATTTCACTTGATCATGGTGTATGATCCTTTTAATGCACTGAGTTTGGTTTGCTAGTATTTAGAGAATTTTTCCACCTATGTTCATCAGAAATATTGGCGTATTTTCTTTTCTTGTAGTGTCTTTGTCTGAGTCATGCTGGTGATATAAAATGAATTTGGATAAGTTTCTTCCCTCTTCTGTTTTATGAAAGTTTGAGAAGGATTCGTATTCTTTAAATTATTTTTTAATACATCTGGAATATTAACATTCCATCTAATTTTTCACTTACTTTTCACTTATTTCTTTCAGATTTTGAGTTCAGGTCATCAAGGAATTTACCTGCATTTTCTTCTAGATATTGTACAGTTTCATTTTTATGTTTATAAATCTGATACATTTGGAATTTTAGATGTACAATATAGGGAAGTAAAGCTATTTTATCCTTTTCCATATAACTATTCAGTGGTAAGAATACCACTTATCCTTAAGTTATTTTTCCCACTCATTTAAAATGCCATTTTTATCATTCACTGAATTTCCAAATGCACTTGGATCACTTTCTGGATTCTTAAAAATTATTTTCCATTGGTCTGTCTATTCGTATGCCAGTTGCACAGAGTGTTATTTATAGTGGTTTTATAACATGTCCTCACATCTGGGAGTGCCAGTGACCTCTTAGTTGTGTGTTCTTTCCATTGGAACCTCATAATCACCTTCTGAATCTCCAGGGAGAAACCAAATAGTCTTGACTATCACCATGTTATGTTTTATAGTTTTGTCGTGCTGGTAAATTCTGCATATTTATGTCGAGTTTTGTTATACCTTTGTGTTTACAAACATGAAAGTTATTTATTCCTCTTTCATTTAACTTGTTAAATGCTGATTAGCCCCATTAACTTACTGTCTCGGCTCCAAATCCATTTCCGTTTTGCCAGCTGGCTCCTTGATAGATCCTAGACAAGACTCTAAGGAAGACACAGGGTGAAGGCTCCTCTCAGAACTGTGCCTAGCCATGACCCTTCACCAGGCAGGAGTAGCCAGTTACACTCTTCAGATTTATTTGCTTGCTTCATTGTTGGCACTGCCCAAATTTGTCTTATCTTTCCTCCTTTAGAGAAACTAGTGTCAGCTGGTTAGCTCCCCCTTCGGAGGACTTAGGGAACAAAAAAGTTGTTGAGGTTATCAGGGCCTAAGTCCTAGAGATGGTAGATGCTTTCTGCAGATACTGTTACTGCCTTTTGCTTCTGTTTAAGATATAATTCAGACTTGTGCAACCATCACCACTATCCAATTTCAGAATATTTTCATCACTCATAAAGAAACCATTAACAGTCCTTCTCCCTTACCTTGGCAACCACTATTTTATCTTTGTAGCTGTAAACAGAATCACACAATGTGGTCTTTGACATCTTTCACTTAGCACAATAATGTTTCTAAGGTTCATCCATGTAACATCTATATGTATTTTTTCCTTTTTTATGGCTGATTAATATGCCACATTTTATTCATCCAATAATGGGACATATGAGTTATTTCCACTTTTTGGCTATTACCAATAAGACTACTATGAACTTTCATGTACAACCTTTTTATGGCAACATATATTTCTCTTGGATACATAGCTAGGAATACAATTGGTGGGTCACATGGTAAAGTGTGTTTGAGGAACTGTGAACAGTTTGCAACAGCTTCACCATTTTAAAACTTCTCACCAGCATTATTTCTTCATATCCTTAATATATTTTCCTTTTTTTAATTCTAGTCATCCTAGTGGATATGAAGTGGGATCTCACTGTGGTTTTGATTTTCATTTCTCTAATGATATTGTCTTTTCTAGTGCTTATTGGCCATTTATATACCTCCTGTGGAGAAAGGTCTTCTAATCTTTTGCCTATTTTTAATTGGGTTATTTGTCTTACTGTTGAGTTGTTATAAGACTAATTTAATAAGGCAAATTAACAGCAGATTCTTGAATACTGTCATTCTGTTTAAAATCCTTTATAATGTTGATGAGATGGTATAGGAACTTAATTGTTTATATCAATTAGCCTATGGTAAAATTGGATTTGTTATTTTGCTTAAAGACAGAATATATTACCACAGTAAGTGAGGACTTACATTTCTTTAAGACATGTTTTTAATGATTTCAGGGAGAGAGAGAGAGAAACATCAGTGATGAAAGAGAATCATTGATCAGCTGCCTCCTGCACACTCCACACTGAAGATTGAGCAGGCAAACTGGACATATGCCCTGACCATGAATCAAACTGTGACCTCCTGGTTCATAGGTCAGTGCTCAATCATTGAACCACACCCTGGCTGGGCTTATTTTTATTTACAAAAAGCTAAAAAATACTTATAATGTGTGCTAAATGAGCTAATTCTCTTGCCACTAGGCTAGATAAGTCTGATAACAGCATGTTTTTAACCTTCCAGATGGCACAGACTTATTAATCTTATATTCTATCATGATGACATAATACTGTTTGTGTTGTTTTTGATGGTGGTGCTTGTTGCTTAAATATAGTTTTGAATGTCAAAATTTGAGATATTACTTGGATCTATTTTGGATGGAGAGGAATGATCAAGTCTATCACTGGGCTTTCTCCTGATGCCAGCTGCAATTTTTGAGTCTGGGACTGCACAGCTAGTAATGGTTGTCTTCAGAATTATATAGTTTATCCTCCTGAATCTTTGGGGCATGTCTTAATTCTACTTTTTCAGGCAAGTATTTACCCCCCCCCCCCTTTAGTTGTCTCATTTTTGTCTACCCTCTTCTAATCTTTCTGAATCTTAGTTTGGGTTTAGGTTTGTTAGCAGAAATACCAGTAGGTTTGTTAATAGTGCTATCATTCTTTTTTTATATTTCACCACAGTAAGGAGCTGATTTTATCTATATTTACACTAGTATATTTTAAAAAGAAGACACCAAGAATATTAGTATATACTGGTTTCTTACTATAATATTCAAATTAGCTAGTAATCTTTTTCTCTCCCTCAGCAACGAAATTTCACCTAGGCTTTTATTTAGTTAGCTTATTAGTTTTTCATAGATATTATATCTACAGTGTGAGAGCATATTATCGTCATATAGTATTTTGTTGCCTTTAAGTGAATAATTTTTCCTTGACTGCTTGTGAGTTATCCGGTAGCAATGAATAAAATGTCAATTCCTTCTTCATTCTAGGAAGGTACAGGTTATGTACTATAGGAAAGGCAGTTACATAAGCCATATACCCTAACATTTAATATCAACTTCCCATTGTATCAGAAAATAGCGATACCCTGAAATAATCAACAGTTTTTACTGGTTAATCTACATTCTAGTTTTATATATTGTAAGGTTTGAAACAGTTCTACCAAAGTACATCTCAAAGTAGCAAAGTACATCTCAAAGTAGCAAGAAGGGTTATCAGAGATACAAAGAGCTTTTCATCTATAAATGAAAAAGCAATGAGACATTATTATAACTAAAAATAATAATCGGTACTCCTGGTTTCTTTTAAAAATCATACCTGAAATTTATTGCAACTAGAGTTAGTTTAGTTGAAATCAAATGTGTCACCAGGGGGAAAACTGGCAATTTTGAAAAGAAATATATAGTGTACATTACATTCAGTATTAACTAGGTTTGTTTATTTTCACTACCTTTTAAAGTTTTCCTCCAAACAGCACCATCTGATTCTTACTATATTACCAACATCTTTAACAGGCAGTTCTAGCACAAGATCTAGTAAGCTCCATTCACAAAATTTTATTTTAAAAATCAGTTTAATATACTCTGATGAATGGGTTCTGGTAAAATACTTTAATTCTAGATTCCATTTCTGAATATACTTAGAAATGGTAACTGAAGAAGCATCTTTTTTACATGGATTTGAAGCTTCCAGGTTCAAAGTGTTCACGCTAGTGAAAGGTTCAAGTGGAAAATTAGCTCACTGGTCTGGGCTCTGAATACTATCTCTGTTCAAGGAGAAAAGCTTGTCAGCCCACCTGTGGTCCTGGGAAATGTACAAAGCAAGCCTTACACTCTCTTCCCATGCTGGGATTCCTCTTGAGTTAAAGGAGCACAGCCAGACAAACGTCAAAAAATGAAAATAACCTGTGAGTATTTCTAAACGAATGAAAGAAACCTTATACTATGGAAAAAAAAATATTTAATACTCATGCAGCCACTGTTTTTCTAAGTTAGACTGCCCCAGAGCACTGTTGCCTACATTTAATCTGCAAACAACTTTATGAAGGAATTGAATAACTTCCCAAGGTCACACAAATCAGGAAGGACAGAGCTGGGGTATAAACTCCAGCAGTCTATGCCCTTAGTCTACATGCCAAGCCAGATTTCCTGAAATAATAAATGCAGTCAATAAGAATGTTAAATAGCATTAAGACAATCAGAATAGATGGCTGGTTGGTAGGTCTGAGAACTTTACCTATAAAATCTAAATAAATAAGATATAGAGAATGAGAGTGGCTGACAGTTTTCCTGAACTGATAAAAAGGCATGAAATTGCACTGAAAAAGCACGGTGTACCCTGAGCAAGAGAAAAATACAGGGTATGTACTACAGGAAAGGCAATTACTCTTAGCTATAATTTACCCTAACGTTTAATATCAATACATATCCAAGAAAAACTAAACTGGTATTGTACTTCCACTGCAAAACCAAGCAAGAGAATGTAGAGAAAAATCAAAGTGGTTAGACAGGTTTTTAATAGTGTGAACACTGATTTTCCTATTCCTCAGTTCACCCCCAAATTAATAAAGATTTTCTTAATGAATCTGAAGTCTAAATGGGCAAAGCCAATTTTTAAGAGAGAGATGAGCAAATGTATCCAACAGCAATATTTAAATTTAAGTAAGTGTGCAAATACATACTATGAGTTTTTCTTATAGAATTACTTGGAGAACGATGCCTATCAACAGAGTAAAAGTTAATTTGTAGCACATTCATACCATAAAAAACTGCCTTGTAGTTGAGAATTAAGTAGTTCTGACCATATACTGATAAGAAATTTTTCAAAAGTATGTATCATATCCCACATGTTACAGATCAAATTATAAATGGATAGAATGGTCTCCCCATTTCCAAAATACATATTTCTGTATGATTCTTCAATGATATTTTTTCTTCAATGATATTTTTTCATAATGTAAAAGGATGAAGGAATACAAATACTGTCTAAGAATGTTGAAATACAGGCAGAACCAGGTCTTAGAAACTTTTCTGAGGCAGTTAATTTAATAAAGTGCATTCCTTCCAATAATGGACACATGATAATTCAGGAAATTAAAAGGAGAAGGGAACTAGAAGAAAGCAATAAACTGGAAACATGTTGGAAGGAATTATTTCAAATGTATCAATCACAATATAAAGAAATCAGTTCAATTCTATTAAAAATGATGATTGAGTATTTTTAAAATTAAAGCTAATTCAGCTCATGTTTCCCACAGAAAGGCAAGTAAGACTCAAGATTATACTAGGTGAAAATAGTTTGTCCCAAACGGTTATTTACTATATGATTTCTATTCCATTCATACAACTTTTGAAAAAGGCAACGGAAGTGGTCGGGTCCTTATGGGTTTGGAACTGTTCTGTCCTCACTGATGGTTGATGCTCAACCCCCGAACTGGACAACACTGCATAGAACTTAATACTACGCAAAGATACCTCTGTTAGATCTGCATGTAAATCTGTAATTGTCTCAATACAAAAATTAAAAATAAATGGGTAGCACCACAAAAGTTGAAAGACACACACACAGCAACTTACAATTCTGGTGAAAAGATTCAACCACTCTGATTAACTGAATATTATAGCTGTTCCTACGAATATACTCAATAAAAATTATATATATGCCAAAACTATGAATAAAGGTTCAAGGCAGCAGTGACTATCAGTAGTAGAATGAACAAATTACTGCTTTGTGCAACAGGGACAAATCACCCATGCTTAATAAATGTTCTGATTAACCTATAATGTTAAAATAGACAACAGACAAATCACGGTATTGATTACCCTTGGTGAAAGATTGTTCATGATGTATACTTATGTATATTTTAAAAATATACCATGTAGTTATAAAGAGCCAAGCTTAAGATGAATGAGACAAAATACATTAAATGATGCCAGTGAGAATATTTTAAGTTGATTAAAAAATGCAGACCTCCAAGAGAGAACATTCACAAGTCTAACTTGATGAACTAACCTATTAAAAGCTAGATTTGAATTCATGACAATCTGTGGTTTGAAACTAAATATGATTTCATTGATGTCTTATCAAACATTTAAGGGAAAAATAATAGTAATTATTTTTCTATACAAACACATCAATTCACTTTACAAGGCCAAAATTACCTTCATACCAAATCAGGCATTTCAAGAAAACTACAGCAAATATTACATCAAATCCAGCATTATCAGGAAGATGGAACAGACTGAAGAATTTCAGAGGGAAGGTAGGAGTGATTAACTGGAGAACTTATATGCATAGCCCACAGACAATAGAGTGGTGGAGGCCTGGGCGAGTGTGGGGGAGAAGTGGTCCATGGGAAACAAAGGAGACATCTGTAATACTTTCAACAAAAGTCGCTTGTGGTTCTATACACTAATAAAAAACTATAGAAGAAATCCCATTTACAAAATAAAAGCACAAATAACAGTTAAAATTCCCATGCTACCCAAAGCAATTACAATCCTAATAACTTCTTTACATAAACAGAAAAATACATCCTAAAAATCATACAGACTTGCAAGGGATCCTGAATAGTCTTAGAAAAGGAAATCAAAGTTGGACACTCAGATTTCCAAAGTTACTACAAATTGACAGTAACAGTGTGGTATGGCATAAAGACAGACATGTAGACCAATAGAATAGACCAGAAATAAGTCTTCACCTAGTCTAATGTTTTCAACAAGGGTGTACACACACTCTTGAGCATACCTGCCCTTTCCTCTTTTCTCCTCCCCACTCTCTGGAGCATGCACACACCTTTCCTCCTGTTCTTCCCTCAGGGGTGTTATCTCTGCTTTCTTTCTCCTAAGCTTGCTTCCTGCTATGCTCTAAGGCACATGTGTCAAACACAAGGCCCGCGGGCCAAATCCGTCCCGCCAGGCCTTGCAATGTGGCCCGCACCTAACTGTCATCACTGCACTCCTCTGCGTTTCCATCACAATGACAGTTTATGACTGTTCAGTAAACCATTCGGCCCGCGATTTAGGCTGGATTTTAGATTTTGGTCCCTTCTCTGATTGAGTTCGACACCCCTACTCTAAGGTCTTTCTTTTGCCTTTGTAACTTGTTTCCTGCACCCACACAACCCAGCTGGCTCACTTCTACCTCTGTGACTTTCTAACTAATTGCATTCGAGTTCTTGACTCTGAAAGAAATTGGGGGGAAAAACACAAAACAAAACAAAAAAACATGTCATTTGTATGAAACCCCAAATAGCCAAAGCAATACTAAGAAAAAAACAATTTGGAGGAATCACATTCCTGGACTTCAAATTACACTACAAAGCCATAATAATCAAAACAGCATGGTATAGGCAGAAAAACAGACACATTGATTAATAAAATAGAATAGAGAGCCCAGAAATAAATCATATACAAGCAACTAATTTCCAACGAAGGAGCCAAAAACATACAATGGAGAAAGGAAAGCCTATTCAATAAATGGAGGGAAAACTGAAAAACCAAATACAATAGAATGAAACTAGAATGCTGACACCATACACAAAAATTAAAATTGATTAAAGATTTAAAACATAAGCACTAAATTTATGCACCTTGGTCTCACAGGGTTTTTTGAGAACTTAATCTTAAATGCAAGGGAAGTAAAAGCAAAAATGAACAGAGTACCTTGAAATAAAGGCTTCTAAGGAAACTTTTTTTAAAATAAAAGCTTTTACACAGCAAAAGAAAACAACAGGGCAACCAACAAAATGGGGGAATATGTTTGCAAATATACTTCCAAGATATACAAAGAACTCATACAAGTCAACAACAACAAAAAACAAGCCAACTGAAAAATGAACAGAGGACCAGAACAGGCACTTTTCCCAAAAAGCCATACAAATGGCCAACAGATATATGAAAAGATTCTCACCCTCACTGGCTATTAAAATAAATGCAAACCTAACCACAATGATATAGCAACTAACACCTGTTAAAATGGCTATTATCAATAAGACAAGAAATAACCAGTGTTGGAAAGGATGTGGAGAAAAAAGAACCCTTGTACATTCTGATGGGAATATAAATTGGTGAAACCTCTATGGAAAAAGTATGAAGGCTCCTCAAAAACAAAAACAAAAAAAACAAAAAACTAAGAAAAGAACAACCATATGACCCAACAATCCCTCTTCTGAGTACCCCAAATTTTTTAAAACACTTATTCATAAAAGATATACATACCACTATGTTCACAGCAGCATTCTTCACAATAGCCACGTCATAAAAACAATTTAAGTGTCTTTTGACAGATGAATGGATAAAAAAGATATCACATACACACACTACTCAACCATAAAAAGTAATAAATGGATATTGAGAGTAGCATGCTAAGTGAAATATGTCAGATGGAAAAGAACAAGAATCCCTCTGCAAAGACTGCATCCATATGATTTCACTCATATGTGGGATATAAAACAAAGCAATGAACAAACAAAACAGAACAAAAACTTCTAGACAATAACAGTGGCAGGTACCAGAGGAAAGGGATAGAGGGAAGATGAATAGGGTAAAGGGAGCCAAATATATGGTGATGGAAGATTAGACTGTGGGTTGTGAACACAGTACAATATACAGATGTTGTATTATAGAACTGTACATCTGAAACTTATTAACGTTACCCAAATAAATTCAATTTTTTAAAAAATGATGTAAAGATACTAAGTAAAAAGAAAAATTTATTGCCTAACAATATAAAAAAGGTATTTCTAAACAATCATTAAACTCACCAAAGTTATACAATTCAATGATAACAAAACTGGAAAAACAGGTACATTTAACTATATTGTTATTAGCACTGTAAACTTTTTATGGATAGAAAAATCTAATGACAAATTTAACAAAAACTATCAAGACTGTTCTTTTTCATGTTCATAAAGTATTCTTTGATTGGCTAATTCTGCTTTGGGGCACATGTATCATGAAAACACCCCTAAATAATGGTAAAAGCAGAAAGAACAGAGTACCAAGATGTGCAGCACTATTTACAATATAAAGATTTGTGTACTCATACACCAAATAGAAGAGTCAAACAAAATGTAGGAGAGAGTCACAATAGAATAAAGTTATTAAAACTGAAAATTATGTAAACTAAGTTAATACTCAAATATAATGTTTTACACAAAAAATTAAAACAATATGGACTCACTGATTACAACTATGTCATGTATGTATGTCTGTTTATTGGTAGATTAGAAATTAACATGGAATGATGCAGCTTTATAATCTTTAAATTCTTATTTTCTAAGATTGTTTAAATAATGATAGACAAACTAAACATAATAGCTCTGAACAGTCTATCCTAAAAAAAACAAACCACAAAGTTTTATCTTTACATTTCTAGTAAACTACACATTTCACAAGTTTAAGTAGAGCTTGTAAAACATACTCCCTTTGTCTCTCATCTTATCCAAATCTACAACATCCAACTCTCTTCATTAAAAAATATACAATGTTTTTCCTAGAAATATATTACCTTCCAAGACTAAATCATGAAGTACTGGAAAATCTAAACAAACTGATCAGCAGTGAGGGAACTGAAACAACCATCAAAAACTTCCCCAAAAATAAAAGTCCTTGACCAAATGGCTTCATCGATGAATTTTATGAACAAAATTGGAAGAGGCAATACTTTCTAATATATTTTATGAGGCCAAACCTGGCAAGGACAACACACACATAAAAAGGAAACTCCAGACCAATATCTCTGATGGATACAAATGCAAAAATCCTAAACAAAATACTAGTAAATCGAGTACAACAATACATAATGACAAAGTGGGGTTCATTCCAGGAGCACAAGTGTGGTTCAAAATACGCAAATCAATCAATGTAATATACATTAACAAAAGGAAGGATAAAAATCATGTGATATTCTCAATAGACATAGAAAATGTATTCGATAAGATACATCCACTTGTGATTAAAACACTCAATAAGATACAAATAGAAGGAAAGTACCTCAGCATAGTAAAGGCCATCTATGATAAACCCTCGGCTAATATACTCAATGGTGAAAAACTGAGAGCTTTTCCTCTAAGGATGGAGCAAGACAAAGATGTCCACTCTCACCACTCTTATTCAACACAGCGCCGGAATCTCTAGCCAGAGCTATGAGGCAAAAGAAATAAAAGGCATACAATAGAGAAGGAAGAAATAAAACTGTCACTTTTTGTGGATGACATGACTCCATATATAGAAAACCCTAAAGATGCCACCAAAAAACTATTAGAAACAATAAAGACAATCAAATTGCAGGATACAAAAATTCATTGCTACCCTGTATACTAACAACAAAACTTAAAAGAGAAAAAAATAGTTCTTTTTGCAATTGCAACCAAAAGAATAAAATATCTAGGAGTAAACTTAAAGAATGTGAAAGACCTATATACTAAAAATCACAAAACATTATTAAAACGGGTTGGAAAAAAAAAACAACAAAATGAAAAAATATCCCATGTTCATGCATTGGAAGAATCATCACAGTTAAAATGGCTAAAGCATTATAAAGATTTAATGTAATCCCCATCAAAATCCCAATGTGATTTAAAAAAAAAAAAACTAGGACAAGAAATCATCAGATTTGTATGGAACCACGAAAGACCCGGAATAGCCAAAGCAATCCTGAGAAAAAAGAATGAAGCTGGAGGTATCACATTACCTGACTTCAAATTATACTATAAAACTACGATAAAGCAGCATGTTACTGGCAGAGAAACACATCCAGAATAGAGAGCCCAGATATAAAAACATGTATGTACTAGTATATGGGCAGAAAATTTTCGACAAAGGAGCCAGAAGCACAAATTTAGAGTAAAGAGTCTCTTTGATAAATGATGCTGGGAAAATTGGAAAGCCACATGGAAAAGAATGAAACTGCATTACAGTTTGTCCTCATGTTTAAAAATTAATTCAAAATGGATCAAAGACCTAAATGTAAAACCTGAAACAACAGATTACATAGGCCCTGGCTAGTTTTGCTCAGAGGACAGAGTGTCGGCCTGCTTCGATTCCAGTCCAGGGCACATTCTCAGGTTGTGGGCTTGATCCCCAGTGGGGGCCATGCGGAAGGCAGCCGATCAATGATTCTCTCTCATCACTGATGTTTCTATCTCTCTCTCCCTCTCTTTTCCTCTCTGAAATCAATAAAAATATTTTTAAAATAAATAAGTTACACAGAAAATACGGGCACTTAACTTATGGACCTTGGTCATAGAGAACATTTAATGAACTAACCCGAAAGGTAAGGGAAGTAAAGGCAAAAGTAAATGAATGGGACTATATCAAACTAAAAAGCTTCTGCATAGCATAAGAAACTAACAAACAAAACAGAGGCAGCCAACCATATGGGAGATGATATTAGGAAACAGTGGCTCTGTCAAAGGTTTAATTTCCAAAATATATAATGAACCCATAAAACTCAACACCAAACACACAAACAACCCAATCAAAAAATAACAAAAGACCTGAACATACACCTCTCCCAAGAAGACATACAGTCAACAGATACAGGAAAAGATGTTCAACCTCACTAGCAATTAGCAGAGGTGGGGAACCTTTTTTCTGCCAAGGACCATCTGGATATTTATATCGTTAGTAGCCCATTGGGCGATAGTGTGCGTAGCAGGCTGCCCGCCGCTTCTTTGGAGCCGGTGGTAACCACAGCTTCCACGGGAGCCAGGAGGGAGCCACACTGCTTCCATAGGAGGTGAGCCCGCCATCTACTCTCTAGGCATGCGCACAGCCACGGAGGCTGCAGGCCAGCCCCCCAGTCCCTGTCCATGTCCACTCTGGCTCTGGGGGGCCAGCCCGAGCCGGGACACGGTGGCTCACCGGCCTCCTGTCTCTGGCTCTGCTCCGGGCCTCACCTGTCCAGTTGTGACCAGTTAGGGCTTCCCAGCCTAATTTGCATATTTCCTCATATATAGAGATTTTGGGCCACATGAAATTACCAACTTGAAAATTAGCCTGCTCTATTTGGTCAAACATTTCATTAACTCACCCTTAACGCCTTGGCAGGGCCAGACCCAATGATTTTGTGCTATTTGGCTTTTGGGCCAGATATTTCCCACTCTGAATTAGGGAACTACAAATCAAAACTACAATAAGATACCACCTCATGCCTGTTGGGATGGCTATTATCAACAAAACAAATAGTAACAAGTGTTGGAGCGACTGTTGAGAAAGAAAACCCTCATTCACTGCTGGTGAGAATGTAGACTGATAGCAGCCACTACAGAAAAACAGTCTGGTGATTCCTTAATAAATTAAGAATAGGACTACCATAGGATCCAGCAATGCCTCTTCTGGATATCTACCAGTAAACCTTGAAATCATGTATTTGCAAAGACATATGCACCCCTATGCTCATTGCAGCATTATGCATGGTGGCCAAGACACGGAAACAACCCCTCTAACCCAGTCCTGTGATAGAGGATTAGAGTCTTCTCAGGCATAAGAAAGGATGGACCTTGAGAATACTATGCTAAGTGAAATACATGAGTCAGAAAAAGCTAAGAACCATGATTTCACTCACATGTGGGATATAAAACTGAAATCCATGGACACAAATGGCAGTGTGGTAGTTGCCAGAAGGAAGGGGGTGAAGGGTGAAGAGGACTTAATATACAGTGACGGGAGAAGATTTGACTTGGGTGGTGGGCACACAATGCAATATACAGATCTTGTAACACAGAAACCCACATCTGAAACCTCTATGATTATATTAACCAATGTCACCCCAATAAATTTTTAAAAATATATATACAATATTCAATAATAATTTACCTCTGATGTGAGTATAAAAAACACTACTTCCATGAAACAGAAGAATAATTTTGAA
Organism: Pipistrellus kuhlii; assembly: GCF_014108245.1. Lineage (NCBI taxonomy): Eukaryota > Metazoa > Chordata > Mammalia > Chiroptera > Vespertilionidae > Pipistrellus > Pipistrellus kuhlii. Next base: position 48,437,388 of record NW_023425573.1, on the reverse strand, counting down.
ATTTATCCACATTTATGAAACTTATGTGAACTGTCTACATTATTTATTCACTTAGCACACAGTATGCTCTGAAATTTAGAAGAGTAACACACATACCTGAAGCGATGACAGGATCCTGCATAAGCTCCCTAGTGATAGGACATATAAATTCATCAGGAATTTCAGAAGAAAGGGTTTTCACCTTTGTCCTGAGCTCTTCGATTTTCCTCAGAACTTTACTGCGCAGCCCTAGAGATTCTAAAAAAAAATTTACTCTGTTAGAACTGGAGAACTCCTGGTGATATCTCACGTGCTCCATGAGATGAAAAAGGTTGAAAATCACCTCCATAACCTAGTGAAAACATATTGCCCTCTACAAAGACATAATCTTTCACTAATCTTACCAATTTTCAAATCATCAGCCAGGCTTTCTTTTGTCAGATTCAACAATTCTCTCCCATCGATGTTATTCATTTTGAAAACGCCAACAAGGTCTTTCAGATCTTGTGCACAAAGCCACGTGGAGACATCATCTTCGGACCAATCTTCAGCAAACTGCTTCAGCTGCCCTTCTGTGCTCCTTGCTAAAAAACAGACAAAACAATCTCACAAACAGGCAAGTGAAACAACAACAAACAAAAGAAAAACTGTTCCCTTTATATATTAGAAAGTAAATAAAATGTCCTTAAATCTGTGTTTTACTATTTTAATATCACTTTAAAGATTTTCAGAACATCAAATAGCATATATAAAGTGCCATTTAATACATTAAATACTACTCTTTGGAACTTTTTTTTGCTGAATAAAAACAATGTTTCTTCATTATATAATATTCTTATCAGGAAAAGAATTCTATTGGCTCTCTCATCTGCATATTAGCACCACTATTCGGTTAATTTTGGCAGTGATAAAAATAAATAAAACTCTTAAATTATGTGTCAGCATTACTTGATGAGGCCAAAATAAAACCAGCACAATAAAACTATGATTTCTATTTTGTTTGTAGGCTATATTTATTGGGGGAAAAATGAGTATGGAGTATAAATAGTTTATAAAACTATGGGACCTGTGATATACACAAGTGTGCACCCAAAGTATTTATTGAGTTTTAACATAGGTAACTACTTTAACACTGTCTTCTCTAAAACTATTTTTAATTTATATTTAAATAAGGACGTATACTTTATACTGAGGAGGCAATGTTAATAATTTGTAACAAAAATACTGAATTTTTTATTTTAGAGGTGAACGGGTTGAACTGGGTTAAATATAATGTCCTTACTAACCTTGGCCAAGTGTTTCCAGGTCAAATTGCCAGATGTTTACTGTTTTGTCCATTGAACCAGTAGCAAGCAAAAGGATATTAGGGGCAAAGGCACAAGTTGTGACATACCTAGTTAATAAAAATAACCATTATGTACCCTCATACTAATTTTTTAATTATAATTCAAAATAAGGTTAAATTCAGACCTGGTATGCTGAGTCAATGTGTGAAGTATATTTTCAGTATTCTGAAAAACAAAAAACAACAACAAAAATAGCTTTACATTTACTCAGGCAAGAGTTACTAATAAAAACTTGTTTCACACAAATGGCTTATATATTCTATGTGTTTTAATATTATTAGTTACTAATATAGGTTTAAACTTTACCCAAAGAATAAAGAATAGCATCTACACCTAATAAAATTAACAGGTACCTATTTCACTCTTAATCATCAGCACTGATGTCTACTGCCCACTTTCCTAGAATTTTTTAGAATAATGTATTCTTGATTTTTGCTGATGTGTTTGAACTTACTACAATAATAGTAACCTAAACAGCTATTATGTGAAATAACTAGAGGCAGGGTGCACAAAATTTGTGCACGGGAGGGGGGTATCCCTCAGCCCAGGGGTCCTCAAACTTTTTAAAGTGGGGGCCAGATCACGGTCCCTCAGAGAGCTGGAGGGCCGGACTATATGAACTACTAATTCCTACTGTAACACCTTGGCTGCGCTCACTGCCCAAAAAACCTGGCGGGCCGGATCAGACTCCTTTGTGGGCCGCATGTGGCCCGCGGGCCGTAGTTTGAAGATGCCTGCCTCAGCCCAACCTGCACCCTCTCCAATCTGGGACATCCTTTTCACAATCTAGGACTGCTGGCTCCCAACTACTCACCTGCCTGCAAGCCTGATCACCCCTTAACCACTCCCCTGCCAGCCTGATCAACACCTAAATGCTCTCCTGCCAGCCCGACTGTCCCCAACTGCCCTGCCCTGGAACCCTGGTCACCCCCAAATGCCCTTCCTTGGATATTCCCTCTTTATTAAATAGGGTTTTTTCTTTAGCATATTGGACAGTCCTAACTGGTTTGGCTTAGTGGATGGAGCATTGGCCTGCACACTCAAGGATCTCAGGTTCAATTCCAGACAAGGGCATGTACCTTGGTTGCGGGCACAAACCCAGTGGGTATGTCCCTTTCCCTTCCTCTCTGTAAAAAATCAAATACATATATATATATATATATATATATATATATATATATATATATATATATATATTTTTTTTTTTTTTTTTTTTTTTTTTTTTTTTGAAAAAGAAACATTTAAAATTCCCCCATATCTGCCTGGCTGGTGGAACTCAATGGGGGTGCCCAGCCTTGCTGCCATGAGAACCCAGCCCAGGCTCCCACCGCAGCCGGGGGATCATGCAGCTTTGGTGCAAGGCCCTGCAGGTCTGAAACCCCAGCCCAAGCTGTCACCGCAGCTGGAGGATTGTGTGATGGGGGTGCACAGCCCTGCTGGCCTGAGACTCCAGCCCTGGCTGCTGCCGCTGACCTGAAGATCGTGCGGTGGGGGTGTGCGGCCCTGCAGGCCTGACACGCCAGCCCATGCTGCTGCTGCGGCCAGGGGATCACACAGTGTGGGTGTGGGGCCCTGCCAGTCTGAGACCCCAGCCCGCCACCCCAGCCGGGGGACTGCATGGCTTTGGTGCAAGGCCCTTCCTGTCTCAGACCCCAGCCCAAGCTGTAGCCGTGGCCAGGGGAATATGTAGTGGGGTTGAGTGGCCCTGCCGGCCTGAGATCCCAACCCATGCTGTCGCTGCGGCTTTGGTACAAGGCCCTGCAGGTCTGAGACCCCAGCCCAAGCTGCCGCCACTGGGCAGGGATCACTACATGGGGGGCAGGTGCCTCCCAGCTAGACACCCTGGACTGTCGCTGCTGGGCAGACTTGGGGACGCCGGCAGGGCTAAGAGGACTGGGCGCTGCCATCTTGTGGCTATCGGTACCGCCATTTGTCTCGGAGTGATGGTTAATTTGCATATTGCTCTTTTATTAGGTAGGATTTGTATTTTTGTTGTGACATTTGACTTGCAGCTATTGCAAGACAAGTGAGTAGAAATTAGTCACTTAGACTCTGAATACATTTACTATTAGCTTGCCCTCCACTATCAGACTCACAGACATACTTTATGGACAAAATTGAATGTTATGATTGTTTTTGTCAAGTTAAAAATCTCATGACAACTTCATCAGAAATATTAAGGATCTACTTTACCTCTTTTGAATATTCTTCCATTTCCTGCCAGACTCTCATTGGTTTGAACCTCTATATGGAGGGCTAGTTTAGATTCCTGGCTTGACTAATGACACTTTATTTAGCCATCTCCATTTCATTTGCTAGCATAGCTATAGCCTGAACATGATCATTGGAAGTCTTTCCTCAATACTGACTTCTCTTGGAGAATATTTTAATTAACCTCATCTTCATTATATTTATATGTTGATTTTTCTTCATACTCATGCAACTGGTCTTTTTTCATATAGTTTTACCCCAAACTCCCATTCTCCACAAACAATTATAATCTACTATTTCTCATAATGGTCTCTAAATCTAGCCAGGACTGGAACAGTGGTTGACCACTCTCAGCTATATGCTTACATAACCTGGGGTAAACAATTTACCCTTTATTGTTATGAAAACCTGGTGTAAACTTTAAGAATAAGTGATATAAAGTGATATTTTGGATATTGATGCTCTTTACATTTTTTTTTTTTTTTTTTTTGCTCAGATTAAACATCTGTCCATTTTAAAATGAATACTGAAATATTTAAGGACTTGTCCCAGAACTAGTACCTTACTTACACAACTATTTCAGCATCTCTCAAAAAGTTTTATTATTGGGCACATTAAACAGGAAAAAGGTATAAATACATCTTGCCTAACTAAACTTGAAGTTTAGTAGCCTAATAAATAAACATACTTTACACAGATCACACACCAAGATTTTTAAATACTTACAATGTCATACACTATAACAGACTTATCCACTGATCTATAAAAGGGAAAAAAACAACTATGAGTGAAAAATTCTATAAAAAAGAAAAGAAAAATTCTATAAAAACACTATAGTAACTACTTAATTAGTATTTTAAAATCATTTAAATAACTTTTTCAGAAAAGGCCAAAATATTGATATACATTTGGAATGCACTTTTTTATCTGTATGAACTTTTATTTAAACAACTACATGCCATATATGAAATTTAACAGAAAATTATAATCTTTATTAAATAGTACCGTATGCAACTTATACTATATAAGCCATAAAGAGAATAAGAATTTGTCATGTATAAATAAGACACAACCCCATGTCAAGTTAGTGACTACAAGGAAAAGGTATTAGTTGCTACTTGGTTTTTGTTTCAGATAGCATAGTTCTTTATCATTGACTAGAAACCCAATGCAGGAAAATTCGTGTAAGAATGGGCCTTCCTTCCCCTGACTGCTGGCACTGCCTTCGCTCAGGCCGGAGCAGCCTTTCCACCTTTCCATGCTGACCAGAGGCCTGGAGTGGCTGGGGTGGTGCAGAACGCCTGCTTCTCTGGCTGCTTAGTGCCTATGTATGCAAATCAACCCACCATCTTTGTTGGGCTAATTTGCATACTCACTCCTGATTGGCTGGTGGGTATCACAAATGTACGGTCAATTTGGATAGTTCTCTTTTATTAGTGTAGATATGGCTGGGCCTTAATTACTAATCAATATATAGGTCTTAATTGTGACCCATTTTTGAAAATTACAATTCTAAACTTTATATGAACTCTACAGTGGATAGAACATCAGCCTGTGGACTCAAGGGTCCCAGGTTCGATTCCAGTCAAGGTCATGTACCTTGGTTGCAGGCACATCCCCAGTAGGGGGTGTGCAGGAAGCAGCTGATTGATGTTTCTCTCTCATCAACGTTTCTAATTCTCTATCCCCCTCCCTTACTCGCTGCAAAAAGTCAATAAAATATATTTAAAAAAAGAAAATTCTAATTTCTGAGACTACCACTGGTACGCAAGATCCTAATAATATATAAATGAGAAGCTGGATCATAATTAGTAATCTTACAAGCATTGTAATGTGAAAACAGAAATTAGGACAACAAGCAAGAGTTCACATATAGGAATAGCAAATAAGACTGAACAAATACCATTCTCATGGACAGGAAGAATTAACATTCTTAAAATGTCCATACTACCCAAAGCAATCTACAGATCCAATGCAATCCTTATCAAAGTTGAAGGTATCACATTACCTGATATGAAACTATGTTACAGACTATAGTAATCAGCTTGGTATTGGTATAAAAACAGACACAAAAATCAATGGAACAGAACAGAGTCCAGATATAAATCCATATCTATATGGTAAATGTCTGTTCTATTTCATATCAAAATGGTTTAAGAAAATTACAACTAACTAGCTTACCCCGAGACTAGCATCTGTCCATTGTGAGAAAAAGCACAAGTCAGAACAGGAGCACTGTGCCCACTCAGCACACTTTTATATTTTAATTTAAAACCTGAAAATAATAAGGTGAGAAAAATTAGCAAGCTGACCCTTAGAATTCATTCTTATGTCAAAGCTATTACACAATTATTTATGCAATTAATCTTTGAGTGCCCACAGTACACAAATGGAAAATATTCCCATACAACTCAGATATTGGAATCTAGTGTGATTTAAGTGGTTTCAAAGGTTCAGAAATAGGTAAAGAAAATGGTGTGCTCAGCAAACAGTAGACAAGGGATTGCTATAATTATCAAATTTTAAAAATATATAAAAAATTAAAGTACATTATAATCTTTGTATTTGACTTGAAAATATATTTAATAATATTCGTACACTGGGGGAGGTGGATTCCCTCAGACTGGCCTGTGATCTCTGGCAGTCCAGGACCCCTTGCTCCTTACTGCCCACCTGCTTGCTGCTCCTTAATGCTCAGCTCGCTGATTCTTAGTGCTCAGCTCACTGCTCCTTAGTGCTCAGCTCACTGCTCCTTAGTGCTGACGTGGAGGCAGGAGGGGCTCCTGTCACTGCTGCTACACTCGCCATCTGTGAGCCCAGCTTCTGGCTGAGCGGCGCTTCCCGTGGAAGCACACTAGCCACTAGGGGGCAGCTCCTACATTGAGCATCTGCCCCTGGTGGTCAGTGTGCATCATAATGACTGGGCATTCTGGTCCTTCTGCCATAATGATCGCTTAGGCTTTTATATAGACTAGAGGCCCAGTGCACGAATTCATGCACTAGTGGGGTCCCTCGGCCTAGCCTGCAGGATCAGGCCAAAACTGGCTTCTCCGAAATCCCCTGAGGAATCCCAGATTGCAAGAGGGCACAGACCAAGCCGAGGGACCCCACGCAGTGCATGATGGGGGCTAGGGAGGAACATAGGATGTTGGCCAGCTGGGGAGAGACTGTGGGAAGGCTCTTGCTCAATCCCGATTGGCCAGACCCCAGTTGCAAGCTAACCCTCCAGTCAGAGCATCTGTCCACATCATAGCGACTGGTTGACCAGTTAATTGTCTGCCCCCTGGTGATGAGTGCATGTCATTGTGAGTGGTTGAGTGTCCTTAGCATATCATTAACATATTATGCTTTGATTGGTTGAATGAATGACCAGACTGGACACTTAGCATATTAGGCTTTTTTTTTAATATATATAGGATTAGTTAATAATATACATATATCAATTTCCCAAATGCCTAGAAAGAATCAAATACTAGTAGCTTTTAAAATCTGATATTAAATATTTTCTCATTCATAAATGAAAAATAATCAATGGTAATTTATACATCTTATAATTCCAATATATCTTATAGCATGCCTACCAAGTATGGTAACACTAAAATCTTTTGCAGCTTTCTATAACTCTTGAAAAGAAATATCACAACTACTTTAAAGGAACTCAATATATTTTAGTAACAGCCTATAAAAATAATTAAGAAGAAATTGCCCTGGGCTTGAGAGGGAACAAGGAACTAAGTGAAATCTATACTTTTCTCAGACCTAATAAAAACTTTTTGAAGTGTTAATAGGTCTTAAGAAGGGCAAAAAAATCATTATAGCAAGTTCCAACAACAAAGAAAAAAATAGATATATTTGTTTTTACTATTAAATATGTATTTTATTTCTATTTAAAATAGAAAAAAGTACATTTTTATCTGGGAGAACAGACAAGGGCATTAAAAGCACTATTTAGAGCCTACAGATCATAATCAATCAGTAGGCATAATCAATCAAACAAAGCAAAAAGGTTAAGCTACCACCAAATGAAGACCAGAAAACTTGCAATATGACCATAAGAAAAGGTTATGTTCTCAAATGTAAGATATATATATATACACACACACATACATGCATACACACTCTCCCCCACAGAGAAGCAATTAAAATAGGGTGCAAATGACATAAATGCTTTATAAATTAACATTAATAAACTGTTATGTATATCTTTATAATATTTTTTTATTGATTTTTAGAGAGAGGAAGGAAGAGAGAACATCCATTTGAGAGCAAAACATTGCCTCCTGCACACCCCCTACCAGGGATTAAGCCCACAACCTGGGCCTGTGCCCTGACTGGGAATCAAAGATGGACAACGCCCAAGCAACTGAGCCACATAAGCCAAGGCTGCTATGTATATTTTTAAAATATATATTTTATTGATTTTTTACATAGAGGAAGGGAGAGAGATAGAGAGCTAGAAACGTCGATGAGAGAGAAACATCGACCAGCTGCCTCTTGCACACCCCCCACCGGGGATGTGCCCACAACCAAGGTACATGCCCTTGACCGGAATCGAACCCGGGACTCTTCAGTCCGCAGACTGACGCTCTACCACTGAGCCAAACCGGTTTTGACTATATTTTTAAAAGAATCAGTGTAAAAACACATTTTCCAGACAATACATAAAAAGCTTTATTTTTAAACAATTTTATTTAAAATATATTGTGCTATATTCCATAAATTAGTGAGATTATGACATATATATTTATCTTTCTCTGACTGGCTTATTTTGCTTAGCATAATGCTCTCCAGTTCCATCCATGCTGTGAACAACATAAACTGGTGAACAAAAACAGATCTAGAGACAGAGAAGCATCGATCAGATCGTCAAACCTCAGAGGGAAGGTAGGGGAGGGTAGAGGTAAGGGGGAGAGATCAACCAAAGGACTTGTATGCATGCATATAAGCCTAAACAATGGGCACAAACAACAGGGGGGTGAGGGCATGAGTGGGAGGTGGGGGTGCAATGGGGGAATAAGGACACATATGTGATACCTTTATCTATCTATCTATATATTAAAAAAAAAATATATATATATATATATATATATATATATATATATATATATATATATATAGTGTTTAGAACATCTACAAATATAGAACATCTATATAAATGACTATGTTCATGGCTTCTTATAAGAATTTTACTTTGATAGGAACAGAAGGCAGAGGTAAGATAAACGAGAGAAATAAAGAACTATCTTCGCCAAAACTGGTTTGGCTCAATGGATAGAGCGTCGGCTTGGGGATTGGAAGGTCTCGGGTTCGATTCCGGTCAAGGGCATGTATCTTGGTTGCGGGCATATCCCCAGTAGGGGGTGTGCAAGAGGCAGCTGATCGATGACTCTCTCATGGATGATTCTAACTCTCTATCTCTCTCCCTTCCTTTCTGTACAAAATCAATAAAATATATTTAAAAAACTATCTTCCTCTCAGCAAGTAACTGAATACATTACTAATTGTAACCTAATATGCAATGGAATAACTACCAGGTAAATTTCCACAAAAAGAAATGCATCTCTTTCCTGATAATAGGCCCTTCTTTATACACTAATATAATGACAGAATCTCTCTTGGCCAAACTCTGCCAGATTCTTCTGAGTTGTCTTCTCAGCTAGTCCTTGATCTTGGCCTATAGAGACTAACATAGTTTCTAAGAGCTCAAGGTTGCATCCCCAGCATGACTCTGGCCTCCTTAAAGTGCTTGCATGAGAAAACTCAAGGCTGTCAAAAAATTTTTACTATTTATTTCATCCAACAAATGAAGATAGGGTTCCTGACTCCCAGACCCTGTGGGAAGTTAATAGTTTAACTTCCTTAAGCTCCAATTAGCAAACCAAGATGGGTTTTACATGAATCAAGGCCCCCATCTTCCTGCTTTTTATTAATTTTTCACTTCCTTGACTCCACAGAGCCCCTAGTTACCCACCTCCCTACTACCTTATTCTTCCTTTAAAATCCCAGTCACCTCTGTATAATCTGAGATTGAGTTCAGTTCATACTGGACTCTTTTCCCTATTGCAACAGTGTATTACTGCTTAAAATCTGTGCTTACCACTTTACTGTCACACTTTGTTTATCTTTCATAATAATTATGAATAAAATGTAGTCTGTGATATAACTGAAGCTTATTAGATAATAAAATAAGAATATTCTTAGGGGTCTGAGGCAAATGGCCAATTGACCATATATTTCAGAGTTCCTATTAAAATGTTAATAAAGGGACTCAGCCTGCATGGCTCAGTGGTTGAGCGTCAACCTACGAACAAGGTCATGGTTCGATTCCGGGTCAGGGCACATGCCCAGATTGTGGGCTTGCTTCCCAGTTTTGGCGGGCAGGAGGCAGCCAATCAATGATTCTCTCTCATCATTGATGTGCTATCTATCTCTCCCTCTCTCTAATCAATAAAAAGATATTTTAAAAAATAATAAATAATAAAATGTTAATAAAATAATTAATAAAGATAAATTCACATTAGTGAAGAGAACAGGAACAGGGCATCAGCAAACCAGAAACTGAAACCAATTTTGGGAAGGCAGAAAGGGAATTAATTGATGAGGTAGTTCAGAGGAGTAATAGCCCAGAATGCCTAGAGAAAACTAACCTGCTCTAGGAAACTCCGAAAGATTTGGAATTGTCAACAGTTGGGGGAAAGGAAAGTCTCAATGACACAAACCTAGACCTGGAAATAGAAAAGGTAACTAAAAATCTGTTTCTGAAACAGTGTCTTCCTCCCTGACCTGCCACAACATGTTGCTCCACAGCCAGATGCTCTTCCCCAGGCAAAGATTTCTAAGGAAAATAACTGCCAGGGAAGTTCCAGAGGTCAGACCCCCAAATTCTCTAAGCTCCCAACTTCTTCCCAATAAGGGCAACTACCCATCTCCTAATACTAAAGGGAGGTCAGCAAAATAAATCATCATGGTCACAGAGCTTCTAAACATCTTACTGTCTAATTTTTAAATGTCATGAAATACAAGACCACCAGGCATTTGCATTAAGTAAGAACAAGAAAGAGAAAGATCAGGGTATACAAAAACAAAAACAAAAAAACAAACAAAACAAAAAACAGCCAAAGAGCAAAACAAGGATGATCAGGACACTAGGGAACTTAAAAACAGAAAATTTATCATTGATATCCTGAGAGCTTTTGAGAGATACTGCATTCATAAAATAAAAGGAGGACACTAGGAAAAAGAAAGAGAGAAGATGTGCTTTTAGAAATTGAAAATATGATCAATTAGTTGAAAAACCCCAAAAGAAGATTAAAAGATAAAGCTTAGGAATTTTTCAATGAAGTGGAAAAAAATATAAAATGATAAGCAGATAATATAAAATGTGGGAGGTAGGCGGCGGGAAAACAGTCATAGAAAATCATGTCAGAAGGTCCGTTTAATTAATGGGAGTTATATAAAGAGAGGAAGGAGAGGAGAAATTAATAAAGAAATAACATAAAGGGACACTGTGTTCCAAAACTGAACGACTTCAGTTTTTTCACTAACGGGTCACCTGAAGGAATAGTACAATGCACAAGGAAAAGACTCAAGAAAAACAATAAACAATAACTACGGTGAATAAATTTAAAGTCTGGTAGTAAAAACTGTTTATGGACTACTAGAGGCTGACGCATGAAGATTCGTGCAAGAATCGGCCTTCCTGCCGAGACTGGTTTGGCTCAGTGGATAGAGCATCGTTTGCGGACTGAGGGGTCCCAGGTTCCGTTCCGGTCAAGGGCATGTGCGTTGGTTGCGGGCACATCCCCAGTGGGGGGTCCGCAGGAGGCGGCTGATCGATGTCTCTCTCGCATGGATGTTTCTGACTATCTCTCTCTCCTCCTCTCTGTGAAAAATCAATAAAATATATTAGTAAAAAAAAAGAAAAAAAGAAAAAGAATGGGCCTTCCTTCCCCTGGCTGCTGGCATCACCTTTCCGCCTCCCCATGCTGTCCAGAGGCACTGAGGGGCTGGGGCATGTGGAACATCTGCACCGTCGCCATGGCGATGACACAAGCGTCCTGCCAGGCCCCTCAGCGCCTGTGTATGCAAATTAACCTGACATCTTTGTTGGTATAATTTGCATACTCACTCCTGACTGGCTGGTGGGCATTGCGAAGGCACAGACAATTTGCATCTTATTCTTTTATTAGTGAAGATGTGTGAAAACCACCTAAAGTGTTGGAAACAGATAAAGTGCAAAGTGTAGTTACCTCTGTGTGTGCTGGTGGTGAGGTCATAATCAGCAGTCAGCACAAACTTTTTAAAACATTTGTATGTCTTACGCTGATTAAAAGTTCTTAAAACATTTCAATAATCACTCTTAGATATCCAGAGGACCTTAGGCAAAAAGATCAATTAAGATAGATATTTTATCTGGATCACAAACAATTTTAGAGAACTACTAGTTGAATACATACCTAAAATATGGCTAAAAGAAACCACCCAAATTTTGGTCTGGCAATCCTGACCACATGATGCCAATCGAAAACACTGAAGACCTTGTTCTCCATCTAAAAATGTAAATTTATTAAAAATAAGTACACAATAACTAATCAAAACATTTAAACCAAAAGTATTTCACTTCTTTATACATGTTAATTCTATTCATTTAAACCAGGGATGGGGAACCTTTGGCCCAAGGGCCGTATAAAGTCCAAGAAATCATTCGGTCTGGCCCTGCCACAGAATGACGGGTGAGTTAATTAAATTGAGTCCAGGAGCTTAAGAGCAGGGGAAGCTCATCTGGAGTGACTTCTTTCCAATGGAAATCTAAAGGAGGATTAAGAGGGAACCAGGTGAAGGGTCCACAGGTGAAACCCTTAGAAAAATCTTAGAAACACTGAAGAAAGGAAAGAAGGCCAGTGTGGCAAGAAAGTGCATGAGGCCACGTGTGATCTGAGATGAGGCGGGGAAACAGAACACGAAAAGTACTTCCAGGGCTTGTGTTTTGGGATATGACAGTTTATCTTAAACATTATTTTAACAAGCCATGATGGATCTGAAATAGGGGAATGCCAACACCATCCTGCTACTGTCTGGACCTGAGCTAGCCAACAAGGTAATGCCTGACCACCTGTGGCTACAGAACACCTGAAACGTGGCTAGTCCAAACTGAGATGTGACGTGATATACACAGCAGATTTCAAAGACCTAGTACCAAAAGAATACTACATGATTTCACATATATTACTTTGTAATTTCAATGTGATTAGAAAACATAATGGAAAAGGATGATGCCTTAAAATGAATAAAAGGGCTCCTTGTTTGACGAAACAAGAACCAAAAGCCACATACAAATTACAAATAGGATTCACTAGTGCTTAAAAGAATAAAGTAACTAACCAGAAACTGGCTGTGAAGAAAAATCGCAGCAGGTCATTCCAAGATCATGTGCCTTTTCATTATGCAAACATCTCATTTTATCATCCCACACTGTTAAGTCTCCACATGAGGAGCCAGTGACAAAGAGGTTTCCGTCAGGAGAAAATGCACAGGCCACCAAGGAGCCATCCTCAACACTACCACATCTGGAATAAAAGCAAAAAAAAAAGGTTTTCACCTTTTACTTTATAGCACAATTTCTTAGTTATTACAGAACTAGAAAGGGTTAGAGAGGCCTATACAGAGTTTCTCAAACTTCTCTCATGATGAGAATCACCTGGTGGAGTTGTTAAAATACAGATTCCTGAATCCCAACTAAGAAGTGCTAAACTAGAATTTTTGGGAACATATAGGTAAAATTGTATACTAGTGCTCTAAGACAGAGTATACAAATTAAGTATACAATTTTATATCAGTAACACTTTACTGATATAAAATTGTATACTAATGCTCTAAGACAGAGTATACAATTAAGTATACAATTTTACCTATATGTCCCCAAAAATTCTAGCTTAGCACTTCTTAGTTGGGATTCAGGAATCTGTATTTTAACAACTCCACCAGGTGATTCTCATCATGAGAAGTTTAGGAAACACTGCCTATAGAAATATTTTTTACGCTATAAACTGAAGCCTGCTTTCTAAAAATAAGAGGATTTAAACATTATCTTAACTAAGATCTTCAAGCCACACCAAAGTTCACATGCCTTCATATTATTTTCCTGCACAGCAAGTCAGTATGTATGGACACATTAAGATATAAAAAACTTAACAAAAGTGAAGACAATCAACAATATAGAGTCACATATTTTTTAAAAAGATGAAACTATTTTTACTGAATAACATGTTATTGGGGTTAAAGACACTTTCTACTTTTGTATTAAAATCACCCAAAAGCAATAGTCAGGCCTTTCACCTCATCTTCAAATGCAAGTTCTTTTTGAAAAGAAAATGCTGTGAACGAGTTAAAATGATCTTAGGAAGATGAAGAAGCACTGTGCTAGTGTGCTAACAATAGCACTTTCTCATTTAGGGGAAATAAACGAGTAAAAAAAAAATGATTGGTGCAGAGTCCCATCCAGTGCTCAAATCTATAGCAGTATCATTTTATGTCATTAATCACATACATTGGGGAACTACAGAGGCAGAATTAAAGATTCCTCAGCTGACAGCTGTATTTCATTTCTAGAATATAACTTAGACATTCCATTCTTTGTCTTTCTCTTTAAACAGTTTATTAACATCACTTGAAGCACATCAGCTTCAACCCAAAGACCTAAACCTAAATGAGCAACACTTGTTTGCCAGCTGGCATTTGTGCTCTGAATGAAGTTGAGGGGTAGGGAGAAGGGAAGGTACATTAGGCTATTTTAATAGGTAACAATTAAATGTTTATGGTTTCTAAAGTACTTAACGTCACTGAACTATACACTTAAAAATGGTAAATTTTGTGTTATAAACATTTCACCACAATGTAAGTACACAAAAGTACATAGGTTTAATGTTGGTAAGTTGTAAAAGAACATTACTCATGTAAATTAACTGATGAGTTTTTATCCAACAGAAGTTTTTCAGATGTTGGTGTTTTCTGTTTCTTGTGTGTGTGTTTTTAAGAAATGAGAATATAGCCAAAACCGGTTTGGCTCAGTGGTAGAGTGTTGGTCTGCAGACTGAAAAGTCCCGGGTTCGATTCTGGTCAAGGACATGTACGTTGGTTGCGGGCACATCCCCAGTAGGCGGTGTGCAAGAGGCAGCTGGTCAGTGTTTCTCTCTCATCGACGTTTCTAGCTATCTCTCTCCCTTTCTCTCTGTAAAAAATCAATAAAATATATATTAAATAAATAAATAAATAAATAAATAAATAAATAAGAAATGATAATACCATTCTAATCACCAGGTTCTTCCTTCTGGGGTTGGTCTCTCACCCAGCAAGAATCCCGTCAGGAAATAGTTGTGTCTTATTAGTGGGACATACCAACCATTACTATTATTATTATTTGTTAATCCTCACCCAAGGATATTTTTTCCATTGATTTTTAGAGAGAGTAGAAGGGAGGGGAAGAGACACAGAAAAAGTATCATCGTGTGAGACACACACACGGATTGGTTGTCTCCCGAATGCACCCCAACCAGAGCCAGGGATGGAGCCTGCAACCGAGGTACCTGCCATGGACCAGAACCAAACCTGTGACCCTTCAGTCCCACGCTGACGCTCCAACCACTGAACAACCCGGCCAGGGCCATTACTTTATTAAGAACACTTGAGCCAACGAGCTACAAAAATCAAGAATCACAGTAAACATCTGTTCTTATGACCTTCACAAGACAGGTCAAAATATTTTTCCTTGTGATGTCTGAAATTTATCTGAATCTTAAAGCCATGAAAATATTTTTTTTCTCTTTTGGTAGGCCTGTTAAAAGGACTGAAAACGGAAAAGGTTTAAATATTCATACCTATGTAATTTGTATGACTGCGCATTCCACAAAATAACGGTTCCATCAGCTGCCCCTGATACCAAGCAAGTAGAGTCTGGGGAAAACCGGCACACCCGCACGGGGCTCCCACTGGGCTGTGCCATCACTGCCAAAGTCTGCCCATTCTGAGTACTCCACAGGACAGTGGTACCGTCTGTTGAACATGATGCCAAAGTCTGTCCTGAAGGGGAGAAGCAGCAGCAGTGGACAGCATAGGTGTGAAACTTCAACGGAGAATATGCCACTTCAGTGAAGTCACTCAGGGAGTAGAGGCGAATTGTTTTGTCCAAGGAGCAAGTAGCCAAGAGGGAAGAGGAGAAGGCACAACAGTTGACATCATCGCCATGATCAGCTAATGTGTGAATTAGTTTCACCATGTTCTTCAGGTGAAGTAAGATATCCTGCAATTTTTAAAAAGATAAAGGTTACTTGATCCTCGAAAGCAAATAAATGCCAACTTGAACCCATACACAGGGGCCAGAACCAATTTAAAAATTTGTTCAATGAAAGCTCCTACATTCATATTTTTAAAGGACAATCTATTATACCAGGGATAAGAGTAATTTGGCAGGGGGAAAAAACATGTATAAGACTATAACCTCCAATGATGATCACAATCACCACTGCCATACCAAGTAAGTTCCATAACTCCTAAAACAGAACCTCCTCAAATAACTTCTAATTGAGTTGACAGTGAATATCTAAAATAAATGTCAGATATTGGTTTTACCTTTGAAGACTTTCCCTTAACTCATTACTTCTCACAGTCTCATTCCAGACCTGCTCACCTCAACTCAAAAGAGATTTTCACTATTTTAACAGTCTCAGCTGCTCCTTCCCTAGGATGGAGCCAAGGCCATGCTCTGCCTTTAAGATGCAGAACTGTAGGGTTCACTCATAAAGACTAACAAAAGGTTTCATTCAAAATGTAAATGGAAGTGTAGTAAACTATCGTGCCATGCGTTGTCATTTTGTGTGATAATGAGGTGAAGAACTAAATTAATAAATCCAGGAAACCAAAAGGAGGACATTTACAAATTTAGAATAAAATCTGAACTCCTCACCTGGACTTCCTAAACCCTATGATTTGGCTCTGGCCTGCCACCCTCCCTCTCCCTCATTTCTTTCCCTCCTCTCTGGCCAGACTCCCAAACTTCAGTTGTCATAAAGCAGTTGAAAGTCTCTTCCCTTGTCTTTTGGGACCCTATTTTGCATTTAAATCTCAATTTCAAGGTCCCTCTTCAGAGAGGGTTTCCCAACCTAAAGCAGCCACTCTCTAGCCTAGCACATCAGACTTCTGGGGAGCAATTATCACAATCTGATGTACATGTTATTTGTCTCTCCCCATTAGAATGCACGCTCTAAGGGAGTAGAGAGCTGGTCTGTCTGGCTCATTCTATATGCACAGAGTGTAAAACAGTGTTCAGGGCATATACTGTGCTCAAATAAATACTTGTTGAATAGTTAATTCTTTTCCAAACCCCCTTTAAATATTATGTGGACATACATACAAACATGAGAAAATTTAAAATAAAGTTACCAATAGTTTAAAAAAAAAAATTCTCTTGCCGAAACTGGTTTGGCTCAGTGGATAGAGAGACGGTCTGCGGACTGAAGGGTCCCGGGTTCGATTCCGGTCAAGGGCATGTACCTTGGTTGCGGGCACATCCCCGGTAGGGGTTGTGCAAGAGGCAGCTGGTCGATGTTTCTCATTGATGTTTCTAGCTCTCTCTCTCTCTTCCTCTCTGTAAAAACTCAATAAAATATATATATTTTTTAAATGGTGTAGAACGAGGTAATAAATAATCAGCACTGAAGGGACAGGTATAACCTTGGATTGTAAAATGCATAATCTTTTGTTCTACTCTTATTTACAGAAACCTCTACCAAAAGGTGGAGCATGCCTTTTCCCATTTTTATCTTTATCCAAAAGTTCAGCCTCTTTTTCCAAACGTAAACTCCCATAAAGCCTGAAACACAACACACAAACACACACACACAACACACACACACACGGGTAAACTCCTGGTGGATGACCGCCCGCGTTATTTTCCTGAAAACAAGCGGGCCCAGGCGGTCCTTCCCGGCGTCTCCCCTCCCAATGGCGCAGGCACACAGGTGATCTCCCAGCCACGGGCCCCCACGCCCGCGGCTCAGCTCCGACTGCGGCTCCAGGCCCAGGGCAAGGGCAGAGACCCGGCAGCCCGGGCTTCACTTGGAGGAGCACCCCAACCGCAGGGTGTGGGCGGCCGCGGAGGACACACACACACCACACACACACACACACACACACAGCCCAAAGCAAGCGCGAGGGTGCCAAGAACCCCCTCCGCGCCCCACCCCACCCTCACTCAAGCTCGCGACTCACTCCCCGCATCGCCCGACTCCGCGAGCCAGCGGGGCCCCGCGGACGCAGCGGCCGGCGGGAGCGCGGCTTTCCCGGGCGCGGGGAGGGGTGCCCCGCGGTCCTGGCGGCCCCGCCCGCACAGCCGCGCCTCCCCGCGTCAAGGTCCGGGCCTGTGCCCGCCGCGCCCTCAGATCCAGACGGAGGGAGCAGACACCCCGAGTGTGGGGGTGGCCCCAGGGCTCCCCCGCACCTGCCGCTGCCGCTGTTTCACCCCGTTCACTGGAACACCCACACCGCGAGGGCGCCGCGCTCAGGGGCTCCGCCTGCGGCGCGGGCCAAGTGACCCGCAGGTGCGGCGGGCGGGCCCCGGGCAGGTGAGGCGGCGGGGCTCGCGCGCGCTGGACCCTAAAGCGCAGGAGCAGGACCCGCCCCCAGGAGCAGGCCCCGCCCCCAGGCCCCTGCCTCGCCTCCGCGCATGCGTGCTCCCCCGCTCTCCAAGGGGCGGGCTCTGAGGTCAGCCTGGAGGGAGGGACAGGAGCCAGACTGAGGAAGAACCTTTAGTTGTGTTTTTCACTTTTTCCCTCTAGTCTCGCGAGTGCCTGAAATGTGCTTTTAAAGGAGACACTATCATAGGTCCGGTTATTCCAGCTGAAAATGTGTGAATTTCCTTCCTCTCCGCAGTCCTCCCCACTCAACGTTTACTAAGAAAACTGTTCAATAGAAATGACATCACTGGGCGTAAGGGTTTAAAGATTCCTTTTGTAAATATTGCCGTATACACTTTCAGCAGCACATGATTGTGTGCCTGCCCACATTTTTTTTTACAGACTTTGAGTAATATTTGTTATCTTCACTAATTTGATGAGTAAAATTGGTTATAATACTGTATTTAAGTAAAATATGTTAAAGATCCCCCTGCCTACACAGAAACCCCTGCCAGTAATGTAGCATGGAGAAGTCAGTATGGTCTTTGCCTGTCCTGCAGAGAAAGGCAGTTGCAAAAAGGGAAGCCTTATAGCTGCTCTCTGGTCTACAGTTTTGCAATCTGGGAGATTAAAATATATTGTAAATACACTGGAGAAGACTCTATAAAGATCTTTGGTCACAGGAGTTAACTGGTTATCTTCTCTCACAGGACAGTGTCAAAACAGTTGGGACTTTGAAATGGAATGTTGAAGATTTGATGCATTCTTTTATTTTATGCACTTTATGTAAAAGTGGTCAGTAATTAATCTCATTTTTATCATCAGTTTCTGTTTTTGTTCCTTGTAATAATTCTATTTGAGGAGTATAGAAAACAATGTTAAATTAACTGCTCAATTAAATAATAAGCAATACACGCTCTCAAACTACAATAGCATCGGGAACAGAAGGGGTGTGAAGCAATTAGTCACTGATTACCAAAATGTATGGCCCAGAACTGATAGGACAGAGACAGAGGGGCGCTGGAGTAATCAGAAAAGGCCGGTGTAAGAATGAGTCTTAAACATGGTTGAAGAGTGAGCCAGCTAAGGGATGATGAGCTTAGGAAAAACTTTTTTCCCAGTAAGTACTATGAGATGCGTTTGTGTTCTTTTGCTTTGCAGGCAAACCCAATGCCACAGTTTTCAGAAAAGTTGAGCAGTGTAAAGTACAAGATGTAAGAACTCCCTTGCGTATCCAGTTCCCAAAACTGTATCAAGCTAAACAAATATGATATGTGCATTTGTGTGTGTATTTTACACCCCAAAAAGTTAAAAAAAAAAAAAATCCATGAGAAGAGTGAAGGGATTTCTCTCAAGCTGATGCTATCATTCACTCTCCACACCTAGTACCATCCACAGTGCCTGTGAGGAGAACTTGGAGGATCTGAGACCCTGGAATCCTAGGAGCGTGCCTTCTGCATTATGGAACATTCTCTGAATGCTCCTTATACTTTGCCATTAAATAAACTGTACACCATCAAACTGGCCATCTTTCCATAACCACATAATGAGAGTTGAACATAGTTCTATGAGTTGGTGTTCCATATACAGGGTGGGGCAAAAGTATGTTTATGGTTGTATGTGAAACACAGAATTTATTCTTGCATTATTATTTATTTATTATTGTATTATTTTGCATACAAACAACCCCAAACATTGGGCAGCTTTTTCTTCTCTTCACTTAACCCACTGAGCAAAGCGAGCCAGGAGTGTGTCACTGCAGGAAGTCCGGAGTTTCTGGACTATCTTGCCACTGTCCTTCATAAAGTCATTACCCTAAGGCCAACTATTGTTCTTTTGTGATCCACTTTTAATCTATAGAGGTCAGTGTGGATTTTGCTCCAGAAACCTTTGAACTGGACCAGAACAATGTATTAAATAGATTCTGAGGTCAAACTGTGCTCAAATCTTACCATTTACTCCCTAATCTAATTCTGATTCTAAATTATGTGCAGCCATATTGTCCAAGTTTGCTTATGAGAGATTATACAATGAGGTTAAATGAGTAAATTAAAGATACTCCAACAACAAAAGGACCAACATAAAACGAATATAAACCACTTCTCAATATGAAATTCACAGGGTGAAATTAGACCCAAAGGTTACATTTCCTTGAAAATTAAAGTCAAAAGTTATAAAAATTAAAAGAAATATTATATCAAATTCTCTTGTCCAAAGAAAACTACCCATTTATTTTTCTGTCATGTCTTGTGGTGTTTTCTATGGAAATGTTTCCAAGACAGACACAAGCATTTAGAGTTTAAACAGTCTTATTCACCTTTATCTATGTAGAATAATTATATCCGAGATTGTTTTTATCAGACCAATAGGTACCAGGCCTGGACTCTCTTTGTTCTGCCTAGAACATATTTAATATGACTCATCTTTCCTGTGACTCCCTAATTTCTCAGGCATATTCCCTTAGGAAACAGGCAACATCTGTGTCCACATCTACAAGGATTGTATCACCTTGAAACAACAGTGAGCCAGTAAGTCTTTTGCTTTTAAACAGATTGACATATAATTTATAGGCCATACAATTCACTCCTTTATAGCATACAATTTGATGCTTTTCAGTGTATTTGCAAAGATATACAATAATCATCACAATCTAATTTTAGAATATTTTTATTGTCTTCCCACTTTCTTGAAGGTATTATCTGAAGCACAAACTTTTAATTTAGATGAAGTTCAATTTATCTTTTTTTTTTTTTTTTTTTTTAGTCACTTGTGCTTTTGGTATATAGTATATGAGAAGGTTTTGTCTAACTCTTATATATTGCAAGTACATTCATTTTTATTTAAAGTTTTTATTTTTTAATTACAGTTTACATTCAATATTATTTTGTATTGGTTTCAGGGGTACAGCATAGTGATTAGACAATAAAGTACTTTAAAGTGTTCCTAAGCATTATCCTGTATTTGTTTTTTGCTTTTATATTTAGGTCTGTGATCCATTTAGTTAATTTTTGCATGTTGTAAAGCAGAGGTCCAACCTTATTCTTTTGCATGTGAGTAACCAGTTATTCCAGCACCATTTGTTGAAAAGACTGTTTTCCCCTTGAATTGTCTTGGCATCCTTCTCAATCAATTTCAGGTTTGTTTCTGGACTCTCAATTTTTTTCACTGATTATATGAGTCTCCTTTACCAGCATCCCACTTTCTTTTTAAAAAAATATATTTTATTGATTTTTTACAGGGAGGAAGAGAGAGGGATAGAGAGCTAGAAACATCGATGAGAGAGAATCATCAACCGGCTGCCTCCTACACACACACACACACACACACACACACACACACACACCCCCACCAGGGAAGTGCCCACAACCAAGGCACATGCTCCTGACCAGAATCAAACCTGGGACCTTTCAGCCTGCAGGCCAATGCTCTATCCACTGAGCCAAACCGGTTTCGGCAGCATCACACTTTCTTAATGCTACAAGTAGTGCTTTTTGAAATTTCAAGTGTTAAGTCCTCTGATTTTGCTCCTTTTCAGGGTTTTTTGGCTATTTTTGGTCTCTTGAATTTCAATATAAATTTTAAGAATTGTCAATTTCTGCCAAAAAGCCATCTGTGAATTTGTAGGCAATTTAAAGGTTATAGCCTTCTTAACAATATTGTCTTCCGATCTATACGCATATGTCTTTCCATTTATTTACATTTCTTTAATTTCCAGTGTTTTAGTCAATGGGACACACATTTGCACTTTTTAAAAAATTTGTTCCCAAGTATTTTATTCTTTTGATGCTATTATAAATGAAATTGCTTTCTTAATTTTATTTTCAGAATTCTTTTTATTGTTGGCATTTACTTGTTCATAGTATTCACTTATAATTGTTTTTATTCCCATAAGATCAGTAGCAATGTTCTCTAATTTCTGACTTTAGTAATTTGAGTCTTCTTTTTCTCAGCCAGTTTAGGGAAAGCCTTGTCAATTTTGTTGCTCTTTCCAATTTTTGGCTTAATTGCTTTTCTCTATTCTTTTTGTATTGTTCCATTAATTTCTGCTGTAACCATTCTTTCTGCTTGCTTTAGATTTAGTTTGCTCATCTTTTTCTATTGGAAGTTTAGGTTATAAATTTGAAATCCCTCTAGGCATTGCTTTGACTGAAGCCCCGGGCTTCTTTGCATTAATAAAATCCTACCATGCTCCTTTAGGTGGATTACAATTTGAGTCTCCAAATAGCATACAGCATCGTCTACACAAATTCACAGCATCCCAGTTTCAGAAAACCCTCCCAGCACCTCCACTTTTTTGTCTCTCTGTTTTTCATTATTACATTTTTCAAAAGCAGTGTTTCCCCTTTTGAACCTAGGGGTGGTATAAATTAGCAGTCTTTTCTTTCAATGGTAGATTACTCCAGTTCAATCTACTTGCTTTCCCAAGATCCTTGTAATCTTTTATCACACTTTCCTTTATTGTGCATTCTAGTTCTTTTCTAGGACCCCTTTTTAGGAATGGAATACAGAAATTGGATACATTTACAAAGCCTACTTTCTCCCTTCCCCTTCTAATCCAATGGCTTGATGGCCATTCCGTGAACATCAGGACAGGCTGGCATATGGTGCAGTGACAATGAATCCCAATATCTCAGCAACTTAAAGCAAGAAAGTTATTTCTTGCATATGCTGTATGTCCATTGTGAACTGTAGGGAATTCTGTTCATCATACTTATTTGGGAACTAGGCTAACAGAGCATGAATCATTTTCAACATTACTAGTTGCTGTACTGGGGTGGGAGGAGAAGAGAAATTAAATGGTTGGCTTGCAAGAGACACATATTTACATTCAAATATCTTTGGCCAGAACTGTAAGTCAAATGGCCCCATTCAACCACAGGGTGTATAGGAAATACAATTTCACCATGTGCCCAGGGAGATGAAAAGCAAGAAGTCTCTGATTTTATGGTATCAATGATTTTGCCAGATGGCAGATGTTGACCCCTTTGAAAGGAAATGAGATCAAAGTTAGAGTCCACTTGTATCAGATGACCCATTCTTTTTCACATATTGAATTTAACTGGGACCTATTAGGCCCTTTATTATTGACACTCGAGGCCCGATGCATGAAATCCATGCACGGGTAGGGTCCCTAGGCCTGGCCTGTGATCAGGGCCGACTGGGGCCTTCCTTCCCCAGGCTGCCACCTGGGGCCTTGCTGCATTCAGCGCCACCCCCTGGTGGCCAGCACATGTCATAGCGAGTGGTCAAACTCCCAGTGGGTCAAACTCCTGAGGGGACAATTTGCATATTAGCCTTTCATTATCTAGGATGAGCCTTTTCAATATGTCCCAGAAAAGAAGTATACTCTATCAGAACGACTAAGCTCCAAGACATTATAAAGTAGTATGATTGTATACTCATGAATTATAGTCCAAATATACATACAACAAGAACTGTTCTTTTGAAAACAATTTTGGACAAACTTTTATTTTGGCATTCCTCTTATCTAAAATATACTTAGAACCCCAATTTTAGTATTGCTTTCAGAGTGTGGTGCATCCTTTTGAATATTCTCCTTGATTAGAGGGCTTTATTGGCAAAGTTTTATTAGGTACCTTTAATATGTCAGATATTATACTAGATGCTGGGTGTTTAAAAATGTCACAATCTCTTGAGGAAGTATGTCAGGTGAGATACGGGGGAATATGAATTCTAGCTGCACATAGAAATTTGGAAAGGGGAAAAAAGAAATTACATCCATACATAATGCACAAGAATTTCGATGTATACAAGAGGAGCATGTCAATAAACATCTGACTCATGACGAACTTGGAAAATACCCAGAATTCCAATCAGATAGCTAGATATAACTTTAAATAGGCAGAACTAGAAAATGTGATAATAAAGAAATCGGAGATATCTCAATTTCTCAGGAACAAAATGTGCAGTTTATGTGTGTTGTCCAGCAGGCCCAGAAGTTGTCAGGTATAGGAACTCCACTGTGCTTTGTGGTGCTAAAGGCTGGTTCCCCGGCCCCCACCAACACCTGGATGAAACACTCCTAAGAACAACTTTCTCACTGTGCCGACTCTACGCTCACCTGGCATCTTTCGGGTGACTCTGTCTCTTTTCCTAGATATCATGGCACTGGAAACCTTAGTCGTTGGAAAGCAGATAGGGTTAGATACAATTCCTACATAAAACAAAAACTTCACAAGGCAAATCAAAGCTGAAGCTGCTAATATGACTAGATAAACTGTTTGATAGTTTTTGAAACACATTACTCAAATTCAAACTCTGTAATAAATTATTAGCGACAAATAATCCAATAAACAGTGAACATCGGCTGGGAGGTAGGGAAAAAGAATCCTCCTCCATTGCTTGTTGTTGTGTAAAGTGGTCGCCTGGAGAGCACAGATCCTCCTCAGGCAAGATCCTAGAGAAACTGGCCACAGCAACAAATTACGCAAAACTGAGCGGCTTAAAACAATAATAAACCTTTATTATCTCGTCTTTCTTTGTGGGTCAGGAATTCAGGAGTGGCTTAGCTGGGTAGTTTTGGCTGAGGGTCTCTTGTGAAGTTGCAGTCAAGATGTCGGTGGGGCTCCAGTCACCTGAATGTCTGCCTTGGGCTGAAGGGTCCGCTTCTAAGATGCCACAGTCACATTGTTGTTGAGTTGGTGCTAGGTATTGGCTGTCTCTTAGGGGTGCTATAATGTCCTTATAATATAGTATAGTTGGCTATACCCAAGGATATCTTATTTTTAAAATTTTTTAAAATGTGTTTATTGATTTGAGAGAGAAGGAGAGAGAGAAACATAAATTATGACTCTCATCATCCATCAGTTGCCTCCTGCACGCCCTCTATTGGGGATTGAGCCAGTAATCCAGAGCATGTGCCTTAACTGGGAATCCAACTGTAACCTCCTGGTTCATAGGGTGACATTCAACCACTGAGCCACACTTGCTGGGCAGACTATCTTACTTTTAAAAGAAAATGATCACTCTTAAAAAATTGTTCTTTTCTGTGTGCGTGTTTTATTTCTCAGTATGAGCCTCTCAAACACCAGACGTTATCATCAAATAAGCCACTTGTATACCATCTAATATAAATTAACATAAGCATGTATCATCCCTAAGGCATAAAGCCCTCATGAAGAAGACTCCCCATGGAGCATCTGGTGGTTTTATAAACACAAAACCACAGACTTTATTCATAGCACCACCTTGTTTCCTGCTCCACATGGTATTTTCTGATTAAGCACCAGCCCCTTAAGGCATCACGGCAATATTTGGTTAACAGAAACTGACATATTTACATAATAACAGCTGATTTTTATGTAAGTCTTCACAAACAGTCTAGGGATTTTGTAAAATACTCTGTGGCTTTGAAGCGTTTTCAAGCTAGGAATATTTTCTTCAAAACTTTTCCTTCACCATTAAAAGCCATTCTCTAAGGACTTGACCCAAGGGCCACTTCTGCACAGGCAACAGCTCCACATGGAGCCAGTGTGCTCGCCTGGTGACTCCAGAGCCCAGAAAGGTGTCGGTCACTTTTCATGAGTGCTGCACTTCGTGTCTCATGATTTATTAGACTAATTTATATGATGGAAATTTCTTACTGATCATGGAGTTATGTGTCTACCAATAAGAGACATTCTTCTTAGCAGAACAACACCTTAAAATTTATTTTAATATTTTCATATTGAAAATGTGAAAAACCAACCAACCAAACAAAAAAACGTGGTCCAGAGTTTCAGAGACACATGAAAGTTTTATCACGTGGCTTAATACCACCCCACCTTCCCCCAGCTCTATGTTCTTTGAACCACACTCTGCTGCTCCTCTCTTATGATTCTATAAAAATCAAATTTAAATTAATTGTTTTTAAAAGACTATATTTTCAGATTAAGAAAAACTAAAAACTAGTTTGTAAAAGTCTTTATTGTATCCGTGCCACACATAGTAGTGAAAAATAACACTCCTAAAAAAAAGAATGCTACCTTTTCCACAACATTTTATTTTAAATAAAACTTCAAGTACTCTTACATAGATACAAAAAAAAAAGTCTGATCTATTTGCCTCCAAACAGGCCACCACAACACACAGTAGATAAAACACAGTGGTTACAAATGTCTTTTAAATTTATTTCTGAGGCAAGGCAAATGGGAGGGAAATGTTTCTATGAAAAAATACTGTGTGCGTAGGAAATTGTCACAATTTTATTCCACGTGGATACAAATGATTATACTTCAATTTAGGCCCTGGTGGCTTAAAATTATATAACAAAATAGAAAAAATGGAAAACTGATATCCCCTACACCCTGTTTCAAAGGCAGGCACTACCAAGATCAAGGAGACGTCACAGTGTTGGTAGAGGATAATTACTGTACCAGCTGTAGAGCTGTGATTACCTTCAGACTGAAATAAAATGCTACGGTCCTTCTAAGGCATAAACAATAATGTCTGCAAACAATATATACACATAATACATATTTAAAGCAAGACTCAATATAAACAATAATGAACAGTATATACATGTCAACTTCTCTTCACTGCCTTGAAATACAATTTAACTACACAAGTGATGCAGCAACATATATTTATATATATATATATAAATGTACTTGTAACTCTACAGTAAAGTTTATTTTTGGTGCTTTTATAGCACATCAGTGTAAACAGTTTAACTTGGCTTTGTTTTATATTTTAAAACATTCCTTGTTGTATTTTTCAAGATTTAAAGCAATTTACTAGTTCTTCCTTTTCACAGAAAACGAAGATTCTGGATGTGGTTTAATCATAAATAATTCATAAAATTAAATACATTCACTAAAAAATAAACTACAAAGTAAAAAAATGAAAAATAGATATTTATTGAGAGGGAAAGGAGAACCGTTTCCCACGTTAGAGCTCTGGTGTTGAATGTTCAGTGCGATTTGATATATTTTAATTGCTATTGCACTATAACACCCTTTCCTTTGAAAATTCTTTGGGTGTGCTTCCCTGTTCTACCTAAATTAGCTGATAAATCACACAAACCAATAACCAAGGGCCTTGGTTGTTGTAGGAGTGAAGCCTTTAAAAATGGTATCATTCTTCTGATACTTTTTTTTTGTGATACTTATTTTAAGGAAAAAAGTCATTATATATGTGCCTTGCACATTTATGTAAATTCAGTTCACATTGCTGGTCTCATTTGTCCTTGTTTAAAAGGAAGAAAAAGAGAGAGATTATAACTTCAGCTCACTTTGAAAGTATCTGTCCACTTTTTTTCAAAATACTTTCTCATACTGTGGCCAGCTCTGCCTATGTCAGAATCATCTTCATTAAATGTTTCACAGTTGTCAAACACAAGCCTGACATCCAGAGCGAAGGACTCCGGGCTCGGATACCTGAAAGAAAACACATGATTTAGAGGTGGCTTTGTTTTATAACCAAATGAAGAGATAATAAAAGGTAAAATAAAAAGGAAAACTGAAAGGGGAAAGAAATAGATTAGGATACCTGCATTTAAAGTGATAGAAAACACATTATACCCTCTTATACATGGAATATGTAAAATAATTGCATGTGGTCTGAACCACATAGGATTTAAAGACAGGTGAAATGGAAAAACAGATTTCTCTGAAAAAAAACAAGGTAAATTTCAACTTACTAGCATTTTCCCCACATCCAATTTCCTGGTTTACCTATATCACAATTCTGTTTTAGGACTCATCCATTTGATTAATTTATTAACACCTCTGACCAACTGTATCCTTCATAGTACCCCTATTGTTCACATTCAAATATTTACTTGCACTAGAGATAAGTGCTTCTTATGCACTGTCAACACTGTTTGCCCTGTGGCTTCTACATACACCCCACTTCTCTCTTTAAATATGCTCTTTTGCTTAAGTATTGGGAGTATGATGATCCAAAAAAAGCAAAAAAGCATGCGCTGCCCCTTCACCCAAGAGAGCATTATGAGGAACTGGCTTTCAATAAGCAGCATTGTGGCTCAGTGCTCTTTTAGCAGGACAGCCCACTTCTCTTTTTCTGTCTGAACATGAGGAAGAGAACACAAAAGTGAATGAATCTGCCTAAACTTATGGGTAAGAAAGGAGTGGTTGGTTTCAGGCCTTATGGAAATTCAAATTTAAATGAATTCCAACTTATGATAAGCTAGTACTAAGATAACTTTCCCATCACAAATACCTTTGCAACACATGCTAAAGCTCTGAGCAACCTGATAAAAGTGGAGGTAATTTTTTTTTTATTAAATAACGTGTACAGTTTCCACTCCCTCCTTCTTTTATTATGTGCAACAATAAAAGAAATAGAATTTTTTTTTTCTATAATGAGCTCACAGGGTTTATTCAGGCCTTATTTATAACATTATCCATCTCCTGCTCTTCTTGAAATTATTATTTTTTATAGAGGCTAAATTCACATAACACAAAATTAACCACTTTAAGGTAGACAATTCAGTGACATGTAGTACGTTCACAACACTGTCCTATTACGACCTCTATCTGGTTCCAAAACACATATTCCTTTAAGCAGTCTCTCCCCATTCCTCCCTATTCCCACCTCTGGGCAAGCACCCATCTGTGCTCTGGAAATTGCTCATAAATGGAATCATATAACATGTGTGTAATTTGTATACAACAGTTTAAAGCTGCTTTGAGAAATACATATCTCTGTAGGCTGTTCCTTACCATAGGAAAGGTTAATGATTAATGCTAGGGAGACTGGGATGCCGGAGAGAATTTGAGGCAATGTTCAATGTTGGGATGAGATAAAGGCAACCCACTCCGTGCCCTTCTTTTATAGAAGAACGGGCGCTGAGGAAACCCAGCAGTTTTCATTAACGTAGGCCCTTGCAGGAATACTCTGTTTTATCCGCTTCTAGTTTTAAAATATGAAACACTGTTTGCGGGTTTTGGTTCTGACACATTAGGTTGGGTTTAACTGAACAATTCACGCCAGAGGAGACTGAATCCACTGAATCCTGTCTCCCACACATCTGCCATCACAAACAGGACTGGAGCAGGCTGTTTTTCTGCCTGCCTCCGCGTGATCTCCTCCACTCACCAGGATTCATTCTCAGAAGGGAACTTGGATCATACAGCTCTTTTGGTAACTTTGTCTTAAGTAAGTCTGTTTGTTTTGGGAATTTGGAGGTTGAGGTTCATCCTCTCCAGGAATTCAAAGAATCATGGACGTTAAAATCATGAGTTACTTTAAATATGGTCAAGTTTCCCTCTGTACGAACATCTTGTGTTGGCACGGTGATTATAAAGTCCATTTACTACCCCCTAAACACCCGACTATGGAAAAAGCAAGGTGACTAGTCCATATCTATACAGCCGCTTTTGTTGTTTGGTCCATATAAGAATCAATAGTTTTAATGATTATAAATGTTTTCTGAGTTTATAATGTTTTCTGGGCAGGTCCTTTCTATAATTAAAAAACAACAACAATCCTTTGAGAGACTGACATTTCAATCTTCAAAGAAATAAAGTAGTCATTTAGTCAATCTAATGAATCCTTTTATATCAGAGGGACACTCATTATCCAATAAGCTCTACTCAACTCTTCTAAATTGAATGTAAATTATAGAGCACGGTGATTTTTCACCAAAGTAATGCCAGGAAGAACTAAATAATATACATAATGAGGATCATAGCAACAAAGATAATTACACTACAATTTGTAGTTATTCTTTCAATGTAAAGTTCCTTTTTTCTCCATATTTTGTGTGACTTTGCCAGAAGTGATGGGCATGAGCTACATTAAGCTAAACCGGGATATGGGAAGAAAGGGAGCAGGGAGGGGTAAGAAAATACATCTCATAGACACTGGCCATGCACCTGCAGGTGGGCTTGTTCTGTCAAGTGAACAGCCTCCTTCTTGTGGCTCCAAGATGGACCAGCATCAAGAGCTAGTTAAGCCGAAACCGATTTGGCTCAGTGGATAGAGCATCGGCCTGCGGACTGAAAGGTCCCAGGTTCGATTCCATGCAAGGGCATGTACCTTGGTTGCGGGCACATCCCCAGTAGGGGGTGTGCAAGATGCAGCTGATCGATGATTCTCTCTCATCGATGTTTCTAACTCTCTATCCCTCTCCATTTCTGTAAAAATCCCCCATAATAAAATATATTAAAAACAAACAAACAAACAAAAAACACAGCTAGTTAAATCCCATTAACAGCTGCTATTCTCTGGCAGGAGCCTGAGGTGGTCTAAGATCATGAACTGTGGCCAGCAAGTTGTTCTTCAGACAGGGTCACAAAGAGAATATGGGAAGGAGGGGCAAATAATAGTTTTGTTCCATACTTAAAATACATATTTTTTGGAATCCTCCAACAACTCATAATTAAGTTTTAAAACTTAAATTTTCTAGTGCTCTTCCATCGCTACATGTAATAATCTGACAACATTACAGGATCAATTACAGGAACACTCCATGGATGCCCAAAAGAAGCTCCAGCTCACACATTACTCACTCACTGTGGGAGGCTTCCTCCACCCCTTTCTTCTCCTCCCAGGTGAAGTTCAGTGCCCTTCTAATGTCAAAAGCAGCTTTATCACACTCCTTTTTAATTGTTTAAATAATTATGTTTGACTTGTCATCCGTACCATATCACCCTAACCAAACCACACACACACACACACACACACACACACTCAAAAAGAGTCAGGGCTGTAAGTTAATGTATTTTTGGCTAAGTAGGAAATTATCTAGCAATATCAAGCATTCAATAAATATTGAACTGAAATGGTTTACTTACTGTCCACTACTTAATTTCTCTCTAATTGTGGAAAAATCCATAGGCTTCTTAATAACTTTCTTATAACCAGGAACAAGTTTCAAGTTTACAGGAAGTAGAAAAGGCCATGCGTCCTCATGCGTTTCCATTTCAGTGAGGATCATACTAAAGAGAACAATGTTTGAAGTCAATATCTAAGTGGTAGAATTATCTATTTTTATTAGATGCAAATGTAGCTTTTGTAATTTTTCAAGAAAAACAATGCAAATTAATTTATTAAAAGAGGTAAAAGAATACATTTACTTGTACTATAGGCTTTTATATTTTCCTATTTATACAAATTGTGAGATCATCTCTAAACAAATAAAATGGGGTTATCATGAATATGTAGTGCATAGCAACTGAAATAATACCTGCAAAGAGCTAGGTCCTTGGAATCATCTTGTTTAGGTTTCTTAATAGAAGCAAAGCTTTCTTGCTTTGACAAGTTCATGGAAGTGCTTTCCTCCATTTTCCTCTTTTTCAGGTCTTTGCTTCCTCTTTTCAGTGAACTGCTTGCAGATGCAGAGTCTTCATCTTCAGTATCCCCTGTCAAAGTTCCTTTCTTTGCTTTCTTTGAATCACTAGTCTTTTTTCCTTTGACATGAAGTTTTTTGAATTTTAGAGTTTGACCACTCGCCTTTAATGAAGAGAAAAGAAAAAAAAAGTAAATGAGGTGTAATAAAAAGATGTAGGAAGTTAATAATTTTATTATTTTCAAAAGAGATCTACAAATTTGTTCTCTTATAAGGCTGAAACCTAATAAACCTGAAAAATCTATCCTAAGAAATCTTAAAACACGAAGACACTGATCTCAGGGTAACCCACCTTTTCTACAGAACTTATCAGCATCATTCCTTTAATTTAGATCACTCACTCACTTGTTTAAAGATACAAAAAGACTATTATTTATTTGTTTGCTTGTTTATTTATTTAGTTAGTTATTGATTTTAAAGAGGGAGGGAGAGGGAGAGAGAAACACCAATGATCAGATTCATTGATCGGCTGCCTCCTGAATGCCCTCCACGGGGATCGAGCCTGCAACCCAGGCATGTACCCCAACCTGGAACCAAACTGTGACCTTCCAGTTCATAGGTCAACGCTCAACCACTGAGCCACAGTAGCCAGGCCGAAAGTACTATCTTTTAAAGCACAATATAATAAAAAACAGAGACGAATAGAAATAAAAATATAAAGCTTATTAATAAGAAAGTTGCAAAAGTAATTAGAAAGCTAGGCCAAGACATAAAAAATAGCTCATGAAGTACCCAATAGAGAAAAAGTCCTGTCTAAGGTAAAATCTACTGGAAATTGATTTTATTTTTCTGAATAAAGAAAAAAAAAAAACGCAGCCGGAACCAGTTTGGCTCAGTGGATAGAGCGTCAGCCTGTGGATTGAAAGGTCCCGGGTTTGATTCCGGTCAAGGGCATGTACCTTGGTTGTGGGCACATCCCCAGTGGGAGGTGTGCAAGAGGCAGCTGGTCAGTGTTTCTCTCTCATCGTCGTTTCTAACTCTCTGCCCCTCTCAATTCCTCTCTGTGTAAAATCAATAAAATATATATTTTTTAAAAAATTATTTTAAAATATGCATTTGCTATAAGAAGTCCACAAACTGAGGTTCTGAGGTATGAGATAAATGTGGAGAAAGCAAAGTTTTGTAGTTTTGTTCTTTAATACAAAAGAGCCTGGAGTCTTTGGGGGAGGTCTCTCTCTCTCTCTCTCTCTCTCTCTCTCTCTCTCTCTCTCTCTCTCTCTCACACACACACACACACACACACACACACACACACACACACACTCCTTCCTCCTCTCTTCCCTGGCCTGGTGAAATCTTCATGCAGAAAGTTAACCCTAGCTCCTCACTGGAGTGGCCTCTATTTTGTTTTATTCTCTCACAAGGTTTTTTTCTAACCTCTGAACAGGCAGTCGGACATCCCCAGAGAGGTCCCAGATTGTGAGAGGGTGCGGGCCACACTAACGGACCCCCCCCCCCCATGCATGAATTTCTTTCACTGGGCATCTAGTTTAATCATAATGTTACACACCTGAAACTTATAAAATGTTATTAACCAATGTTACCTCAATCTAAAAAAAAAAAAAAAAAAAAGCTTTTGTTTTCATTGATCTTACCTTAGCAATGCAAGCTGGACAAAACCAGTCCCCATCTGGTATGGTTGTTATCTTGGGTCTATGGCAGTAGGTGTGACAGCCTTTGTCACAGCCATCACAAAGGAGGAGCAGTTCTTCATTATCTCCCTTTCGACAGATTTGGCAGTACTATAATACATGGAAAAGCATTGAAAATCAGCACTCGGCTGTGAATAATACTTACTGGGATATTCAACAAACCGTCACTCCTAGTTTACATTAGTAATGAACATTCCACTTGCTAACAAATATATAGTAGCCATACACATCTATGTATCTCTCGTTACACAGATATGGACCACATGACGGGTGAGCAGTTCAATTGGGGTAAATGCACATTTCAGGTACACTGCAAAGAACAAAGCTAGAGGTCGGGTGCCTGCACACACTTCAGAAGCATGTACACATTAACATATGAAATAATTAACATGACATCAGAGCACATAAAGCAATGAATAGCTTTAATAGATGATGTTTTAATTTTTAAATATATTTCATTTTTTGCTTATCTTAGCATCCTCATGGTATCCTGAGAAAGAAATAAGAGTTAATTTTTAAGAACAAAATTAGGTTAGCATTAGTATCAGAATTATACATAATATAAGTAATTTTAAAAAATCCTTATATTTCGACTAAAGTATCCATCTATTTTTTTATAATTGATTAAAAAATGGGTCCAAACTAGGAAACTGGGAATCAATCCAAATCAAACATGTGTCACAAATGTAGAAAATGAATCCTACAAAATGATTACTTAGAGGGAAAAAATCACACAATAAATTAAAGAATTTAAGAGGTCATGATTTTTTTTATAGAACTAAAAATAAATTATTTCTTCTGTTAAAAAGGTTTCTAATACCATTAAGAACTTTAACATATATAAAAAGGTTTCCCCCAATGCATACATATTCTGTATAACAAGTTTCACAAAGGAAAAGGAGAGTTAGACAAGTAAAACTTTTAGGATGACTTTTAAAAATGTAAGTACTAACATTATATTTTGCATTTAGTTTATATCTTGTCATAGTAGAACATGTCATGCAACCAATATATTTAAAATGAAAATGTTTAAACTATAAATCACTTATACTGAAATAAAATTATGTATTTATGTACTCTAAAAACAAAGTAGCTTAACTGTTCAAACTTCATTTTTTATTCTCAATACAATTAATCAATTTGGGAAAGATTAAAATAAGTCTTATAAAACTTAATATATACAACAATGATAGCTTAAGAATCTTATCAAAAAGGCAGACATACATTATTCAACTTAAAAATATCAAATATAGTGTGTCCCCACAAAAAATGCATGTACATTTTGAATAATTATTAACTCCAATGTGTTAAAGCTAAAAAGAAACATCAATTGAGCGACTGGCTATTAAAGTGTGTGTACAATTTTTTTCGGTACACCTTATATATGTAATATATATAATACTAAAATTGCATGTGTACTAATGTTGCAACAGTATTTACTTTATGACCTTACCTAATACCACATTGTTTAATACCTAAAGACGGTGCTATTTTTCCAAGTTTGAGTTACATTTTTAAAACCTCTACTGCAAAAATATTCACTGAGAAATAACATTTGGAAGGTTATATTTAAATCACTATAACTAAAATTTAAAAATCAGATTAATAAACATTAAGTAAATTCTCACTATTTTCTACAATAGATAACTAAAAATACCAGCAAGTCCATTGCACATCTCACATTTATGATTTAAAAATATTTCTTCCTGGCAATTATTAAGAAAGGGTGACAGATATTAAGTTGTTAACACTTTCAAAAAAAATCACAATAATAGCTCACAATATGTTAGAACAAGTGTACTAACATTTGGTTTTAACTCCCTTGGTCCTAGAGTAAAATATAGTAGACATTGCTTTTTGTTTAACCCTAACAATAACATAACGCACACTGTGGGCAGAATTTATCTGGAGATAAATTACAACAGCTTCTTCCATCCTGGTAAGCTTTGTCTTTGGCAAAGAAGGTATATATAAAGATATCTAGCCCTTTAACCTTTTGTTATGACTTATAATGAAGATTATTATAGTTACTGTAACATTTCTAATTAAAGGTTAAAAACTGCTCATTAATCTTTGAATATGAGATTCTGCCTTCAATTTAAGGTAATTTCATAGCAAATAATATATTGTTAAGCATTAAAAAAAAGAAATGAAGATTATTAGAGATGGAGTTATATAATGATAAATATATGATAATATATGGTAAAGGTTTATGAATTTGCAAAAACTGAAATAAAGCTTTAGACAGCAGAAAGTAAGTATACTAACATAAAGGCAGATTTTGGTACAAGTTTTGGGTTTCTGTGTTTAGGTTATAACAAAACTGACCACATCGGGTGACAGTTGTGGAACAGATTAGAAAAATAACTATACAAAATTCATTTTGTTGTAGCAATTCAATCTTTTTTCATTCATTATAGCCTAGATTTCACCAAATATACTTGAGTACATGACTCTAAAACTGATTTTAATGCTAATTTTGAGAAGAAAAAATTTTACTTAGCAAAAATGCTAGCAGATGAACTGAACAATGCCTTAAAATTTATGGTAAATTATAATCTGGGTTGGGAAAGACCTAAATTTGATAATATAGTGAAAACTACAGATTCATTATTCCATGGACATTTTAGGAAGAAGTAGAAAAACTCAGAAGAAACCAAATCTATTCGTAAAGAATGAATAAGGCCTTGAGTAGTCTAAGCATAGAGGTAAAAATGAAGAATGTTAAATTATTTAAGGATCATTTCTTTTCTTTGGGAAATGATTATTTTAAGCAAATGTTTAGTCATTCTTGACAACAAATCTCATATATTTGAATTTTAAAGGAAACCTGTAATTCAGAAGCAAATGTTAAGCTAATTAGTAAAAGTCTACATATAATAGGTATTACTAAATGTGATATAGAGGTAAAAGAGACATGTACATGATTTAAAGTAACTTTCTAGAAAATATATGAAATATAGCTTTTATTTTGAACACATAGCATTTGATGCCTGGTACAAAACAGGCCATTATCTCTCTATCCCTCTCTTTTCCTCTCTGAAATCAATAAAAATATACATTTTTTTAAAAAAAAAATCTATTCTTCAAGTCATCTATATCAGAGGCCATATACATATCAGTGCACGAAGGATGAAGTCTCTGCTTATATTTACTTCTCTAAAAATTTCTTAGGATTAAAAAATGAAAATTGATAGAAATATAAAGACATTTTAGGAATGCAGTGAATGTAGATAGCAGGTAATGTTACCAACTGGAATGTTTACAAAAGTAGAAGGATTTTCAAATATATAGATTAACAACTATTTTGTTGACAGAATATAGAAGACAACTTCAGCTAGAGTTATAAACAATATTCAGCAGAGGGATAATCAAAACAGAAAAAGAATACATTTGATAGGTTCCTTCAGAAAGCTCAAAATAAGGAAGAGTCAAACTAATGCAGAATAAAGATGAGCAAACTCTCAAGTA
This sequence comes from Pipistrellus kuhlii, assembly GCF_014108245.1. Lineage (NCBI taxonomy): Eukaryota > Metazoa > Chordata > Mammalia > Chiroptera > Vespertilionidae > Pipistrellus > Pipistrellus kuhlii. Next base: position 48,400,748 of record NW_023425573.1, on the reverse strand, counting down.
CAGCATACATTATTTTGAAAATAAGTAATGTACAATTAAGGAAGATCTGAAGATTGGGGGGAAAAACAGGACAAAGTAAATCAGTTATAGTATTTCTTAAATGAAAACACTTACAACTTTCATAATTGATTTTTCCCATGCTATTGATTTCTGTAACTGCTGAACGCACAGAGCTACCTGTGCGGCACTGCGGGCGTCTGACAGTGCCCTTCTCCATACCCTGAGCCCTGGAGCAATATCCTCTTCAATTCTGCATTGAAATATAGAAAAATTGAGTAGGTCATGTCCACATTTATGGTTTCTGAATGTGCAACAATCATCACACTGAAAGCCAAGCAATGACAAAAACATGGAACAGCCAATAAGTATAAGGTTTAAGCAACTAAATCTGATGTAGTGCACAGACTGTGGCTACGTGCCTCGAAGCTTAGTCACAACCAGATAAAAATGTAAGATTACTTTGCAGGATTATCAATGCACATAACAAAAAAACAACAACAAATAAACAAAAAAAAAAAAAGTTTTTACAAAGCACCATGCAAATAGCATGATCCATATGGATCAAACAGCATGATCCATATGGATCACAGACATACAAGAAGATACATAGATAACAGGCAATAGAAAAATAGGCTCCAATTAGCAAAGAAGCACAATAATTTTTCAAGTTAATCTCAATAACCTACCCGTCACCATCACCACTAATGGATGGTGCAGGAGCAGGGACAGTAACTGTGCCCACATTATCCACTTTGATCTGAATGGTGGTACTTAAGGGGCTCTTCAGATACCTTCTTTCAATGTTCCGCTCCAAATCAGCCAGCCTGGTTACAGCTATATCTAGGGGGTTGTCACTCTTCCGTTCTAGTGCATGTGCACTGCTTTCCTCTTCGCCAGTAAACTCGCCAGCATGCTCCTTGCACAATTTAGAGAATGACTTATGTTCAAAATATACCAAGTCCTCCCTTTCTGATGCAGGCTCTGGACACATCCAACCCTATATATCGAGAGAATAACGTTATTATGGTTTTCTTTTAAAGTGCCCAGTGGGTGAATTACCTTTACTTAAAAGTCAGCAGCAAACACCAGCAGATCTCAAGGATCTTTATTAAGTATTTTTTACCTTGTCTTTCCTAATGGTGGTGGGTAGAAACAAGAACAGAACATTAAGACAAGCAGTTATAAGAAAAGTAAAAAAATAAAAACTTTAGATAATACAAAAGGTATAATGAAAACCAGTAAGTATTCTGGAGACTAAATGCTTGTTAATTTCACAGGACCACACGCTGGTGAACAGAAACCCTTCAGCAGTTCCTGCACCACTCATTGACGCAGGTCCTTGTACTCACCATTTTCCCTCTGGCTGCAGGCGCTTTGCATAGCTGCTATGTTTGTCTGTATAGCTTTCCCTGTTCCTCCTCACCTAGTTAACCCCACACTCGCTGCAACTCCCACGTTAGTATCTGCATCCTCAGGGAATCCTTCCTTGAGCTCCCTTAGCGGGTAAATCTCCCCATACAGGCTTCTCATAGGACCATATAATACTCCATAGCCTGGTGGCAGTCCAATTGTATACTACTGTGCTTATTTAGCGTTTTCCTACCTCTAAATTCCATGCAGGCAGGGAACGTTCTGTTTTTACTCATGTTATCTAAAACTCAGTTAAGGCAAATAGTAGGCATATATATAATAAATTATTATAACTCAGCTTGCTTATATTGATCCTCTAGCTTCAAGGATTCCCTGTTTAACAAAATCCAAACTTTTTCTATGACTACCTTTCTGTCTCATGTTTCCATTCATGCATCCTATTCTGCAGGCAGATGTCTTGTGACTCCAGACATGTCCTGAGCTTGCAGATCCTGGTGCTGTGCTCATGCTGTTCTCTTCCCACCCTGGAATTCATATTCTCTGACTGTCAGAGGATTACTCATCTTCTCAAGTTCCATCTCGGCTCCTTAAATAAATCTGCCTGATCTCCATTTCATCACCAGAAACTGTGTATTCTTTTTCTAAATTCATGGGAGATTCTGTACTTCACTGCAGTCAATTACCAGATTCTGCAGAGATATATACATGTCCTATTATATGGCAAGCTTTCTGAAGGCAGAAACCATATATATTTTTTAAAATTCTGTGGTGTCTACTGTCTGATGTGGAATAGATATGTACAAAGTGCATATTAAAGGAAAATCAGAATGAACATTATTTTTTATTAAAAATTTTAAAAGATAATTATTTTATCTTTATATTGGGATCAATTCTTCCTCTTTAACCCAGTAGAACATTTAGAAAGTAAGGATGGAATTCCGAATAGTACACATAAGTGCATTAGGTACGAGTCATGTCACATGAACCTCATTCCCATCTTTTGAGAGAAATATGAAATAACTAAATCAAGGGAAGGAATCCTGTAAATACAGTATATCTTGATTTCTACAAGACAGCTGGTAAGACAAAAAAAAAAAAAAAAAAAAAAAAAAAAAAAGGAAGACTATATTAGAGTAAGAGAAGTCTAGATGGTAAAAGACACTATATCCAAAAACTGGTGATTGATAAAGCTCATCAGCTCAGAAAAGGTGTAAAGGCAATGTAATGCATAACATAACTGCCACTATCCAAAGGCTCCATATTTGGCCAATACACTTATGAATAACTCCATTGATGGCTATTAAATCTTCAGGTGACTTAAAGTTTCAAAGAAAGTTAATATTCTTTATGAAAGGACTAAGATTAAAAGTTTCATATGCTGAAAATGGTACCTAAATGAAATTAATAAAAATAGAACAATCTATATATACTAGAGGCCTGATGCACAAAAATTCGTGTAAGAGTAGGCCTTCCTTCCCCTGGCTTCCCTCCAGTGCTTGGCAGGCACCTGGGACCCGGGCTGCACTCCGGCCCTGGCTTTGTCCAGAATGATGTCTGGAAGGATGCCCAGTCCAATTAGCATATTACCCTTTTCTTATTATAGATACAAGGCTAAGTGACTGACCAACCAGCTGACTAGCTGACTGGCCAGTAGGTATAATGCACAGTGACCACCACGGGGTAGACGCTCAACGCAGGAGCTGCATGGACCCCTTGGGGATGTCAGACTGCCGGATCCCCACAGGCCAGGCCGAGGGACCCCACCTGCTGGAGGGACCCCACTCACTCCGCAGATGGCCTTTGAGCCCCAGTGCCACTGGCCGGGGAGGGACCATGAGAGGTTGGCTTCGGGGCATGTCTGGCCCATCCTGCCCAGTCCTGGCCCCACCGGCCACCTTCTAATTAGTTTCTTTTCAATGTGCACAAATCTGTGCACTGGCACTACTGATAAATTTTAAGCTCTGCACTTTAAGCAATTAGTAACAGAAATACTGCATGTGATAGAACTCACTTAAAAGCACTCTGAAAGAGGCTTGGGGATTTTTTTAAAGCATATACTCAGTGAAGCAATGGTATGCATGATGCGGATGGTGAAAAGGTAGAGAATCCAAGTAGCATTAAGAGAAGTATAGCACTGGATTAAGGAAGTCTCCTGAACACATCCCAACATCTCTATGTACAATGATGAGCATGATATTTTAAGAAGAGTATTGACACTGGTGTTTATTCAGAAGAGAACCATGGGCCCGGAAACCATTGCACAGGACTCATGGTTGAAAGAATTAATTAGCTTATGAAAGAGAAACTTAAAAAGAGACACAGGATTTGTTTTTTGAGGAGCTGGAAGAGTAATTAAGGCTTTTTATGTACTCAGCAATAGAATTAGGATTAGAGATTTGCAGATTTCCCTATAATATAAAAAAGTCCATATTGTTAGAAAAATAATTTCTATTTTCTTTACTAAAAATAAAAACGAAAGTTCCACTTGCTTAATGTGTCTTCATAATAGCTAGGTCCCAGGCTAAACATATAACTCTGTTTGCCTTTTAAAAAAGAAACACCGATTAAATCTTTATAGGTGTTAAAATAATGTTTTGTGGCTATTTTCATCACTTGTGTTTTCAGACTCAAGACTAATGAAATTTATTTCTTAGAATAATTCAGCAATGCCTTATTAACAGGATGTTAAAACACCCCACTTAAAAAAACAAATTCCACTTTTCTTAGCTACCGAGAATACAGTCCCAAAACATTTAAGCAGTCAGTAACTTGATAAGGTCAATTCACCAAAACTGAGGATATTTCCAGAAAACCGTTTCAGGCTCAAAGAGCATGATGATATACTTCCCCAACCATTAGCCAATTTGAATTGGAAATAGGTGGTGGTGGAGGTGTTGCAGGAAAATAGGTTTGAGAGAACCAATAAAATTAAAACTAGCACATAGCAGCAACTAACCACAAGAGAGAACAAAGACAGACTATAGAAAGCAGATGAAGTAGTTGAAAAAACAAAGCACACTAGGATCATTTAATTTAGGGGCAAAACCTCTCTGCATTTCCTGAGGGAATCATTATCTATTAATTGCTCTTTATACTATGGTCCTGTGTCACCACCATAATTTAAATCAAACTCATTATTCTCAATTTAAGAAGACAGTGTAATGCATAACATAAGCCATCCAACAAACATGTTAAAAATTATGGCACTAATTGGAATAATTTTTATTTCTCCAGAAAATTAACTTGTGTAGAAGAGTTCATTTGTGGAAAATGCCAGATAAATGAGGCATTTTTATACTGGATTATAGTACCAGGAGGAGGATACATATAGTTTGCTAGCAAAATAGTTTCAGCAAATGATAGATTTTTGCTTCCCAAAGTTAGTAATTATGTTTGTGTCAAAAAAGGGATATTTTATTGCTCTGGAAAATGACATTTTTTTTGGAGATGCTCAAAAGTTTCCAACTGCCAGCATTAATTAGGAAGTAAAATTGTAATCATTCAGAGGAATAAGTATTATGACATATATCTCTCATTTGAAAATACACCAAATCAAATTACATGGTGACCACATTTTCTAAACCTTTCCAGGTGTCTGTTTCACCCTTATTCATCATTAATCCATTTATTGGTAGGGACAGCCACACATTATCAGAGTCCAGAGTGCTAACCATTACACAATGGAACCAACTAGCCACACATTATCAGTTGAGAAGAAAAACCTCTACACTTCTCTTTCCAAAGCTAAAAATTCTTGCACAAAGATAAAGTCCATTCAAAGCCAGTCTAAGCATGGCTTTGTGACCTGGTAATGCTCATTAGGTAAATAAATTAATTAAAACTTGACATATATATGTAGGGTGTGTGTGTATCATAATATAACCTACATTTGGATATAGCTACATATTTCAGTTTTAAATTACATAGAATGAAAGTGTGACATATAACATGGCTTGTATACAAAGAGGTTCCTGGTTCCAGATGCAACACATAATAGGAGTTTTTTCATGGAAAAAACTGGTATTGTTTGTGGTAAACAACTGCATACTGGAAGTGGTATTTTTTAATACTATAAGGGAGGCAGCAAAAATTAATAAGAACATGGGCTTGCCCTAGGTGGTTTGGCTCAGTGGATAGAGCGTCAGCATGCAGACTGAAGGGTTCGGTGTTCAATTCCAGTCAAGGGCATATGCCTGGGTTGCAGGCTCCATCCCCAGTAGGGGGCTTGCAGGAGGCAGACGATCAATGATCTCTCTTATCATTGATGTTTCTCTCTCTCTCTCTCTCTCTCTCTCTCTCTCTCTGTCTCCCCCCCCTTCCTTCCTCTCTAAAAATCAATAAAAATAAAAATATTTTTAAAAGAAAGAACAAAGAACATGGGCTTTGGAGTTAAAACTTAGTCTGAATCCACATTTAGCCACTTACTACACCTTGTTCCTTACCTGTAGGGTGGAGGAAATTTATTCAGGATTGTTTTGAGAATTAAATGAGATAAAGTAAAAACATTTAGCACAGTAACTGGCACTTATCAAGCATATAATAAATATTAGTTACCTTCCATTATCCTAAAGAGATTTTATTCCAAGTCAATTTTACCTTTACTTGCAAACTTGCTGATGCAACTCTCTTTTCTAGATCTTCTACCTGCTGAAGAATACTCAAATCCATTTCCATTGCTTGCTCTTCTACTGACCAGTTCTCCACAATATCTCGAGTTACCTGGTTTTCTTCATTTTCATTTAATTCAATAATAGCAACTACATTTGAAAAGAAATTTATTTGAAAAGAAATTTATTTTAAAATCTACTTTATGTCTCAATGCTTTTTTCTAGAATGTGAATAAAATTCCAGAGACAACATGTACATGTTACTTAATACACAAATGCTACCTGTGCATATGCATGCAGCTTACTCTTAAAGGTAGGAATATTCTTTTTTTTTTTTAAGAAATAAAACAATGTCTGCAAGTTGTAAAAAAACTGTAAGGTAGTAATACCAACTTAATAAAAAATATAGCTTAAGATAAAAGGATCAGTTCTCAAAACTAAGCAAGACATCTTAGAAATCTCTTTTAGGAACGTACCATCCTTATTCTTGATGCATGCTTGAGTAATATAATCCAGGTGTTTCTGAATTTGTTTTTGTAATGCCTTTTCCCTTATTCCTCTGAGATGGAGCACTTTGAGCAAAGCTTTTAGGTCTTCTGGGTCAATAATTCTCCACCAACCAAACTGCATTTCTAAGTCAAAATAAATATGCAGATCTTTTACAAATATTTTGAATATGAAGAAATGGTACAATGCAAATAAAAAGATTTATAACTACATATAAAATCATCAAAGAAAGATTCAGCTATAACATAGAAATCTATAATGAGATAAAGTCAACGTACCTACCAACTCAATGTACCTACCTTCTGGAATAGGTTTTGGACTAGGAAAATCTACTGGTTTTGCTACTTCAACAGCTGCAGGTTGAGTTGAAGAGGCTTTCTCATTCTGTGGTACTGGAGATTCACTTTTACTTGAAGCAACGTTGGGGGTCAAGAATGAATTACCATTTCCTTCAGATAATGCCAACCCCGATCCCAGACTAGGTAAAGGTGAAGCAAATGGAATATTGGAAGTAAGCATGCCAGTGGACCACCCACAAAATTGGAGTCCCATCACAGATACTCCACTTTTCGTCTGCAAAGAAAAAATAAACAAAACAATTTAAAAGTAGAACAATCTCAGAAGTTTGAAAAAAATGTTTGTAATCTGAAATTTTTTTAAAATTCTGAAAAATATTCTTTCACTTATCACAATTACAGGAAAACTAAATATAGTAACAATGTTAAAATCCATGTCCTTATTTGCTCTGCAAAATATTTTCCTTTAAGACAGAATATAATAGTAATAATTATAAAGTAATTAAGAAGCCTTTGTTTTAGACTTAGACTAGAAATCAGTAGTTCTGATGAAGCTTGGTGATACCAATTCTGACTCTCTTCAGTTTTTAAACTGTAGCAGGGATATACCATATTTTTCGGACCATAAGACGCTCCGGACCATAAGACGCACCAGTTTTTAGAGAAGGGAAATGAAGAAAAAAAGATTCTGAAACAAATAGTGTCCTAAAATATTTTATGTGCATTAAAACACAACATCACAGTCATAAACACATGTAATCAACCCTGTAAAGCACATGTGTCAAACACAAGGCCCGCGGGCCAAATCCGTCCCACCAGGCCTTGCAATGTGGCCCGCACCACGCTGTCATCACTGCACTCCGCTGCGTTTCCATCACAATGACAGTTTACGACTGTTCAGTAAACCATTCGGCCCGCGATTTAGGCTGGATTTTAGATTTTGGCCCCTTCTCTGATTGAGTTCGACATCCCTACCGTAAAGTAAACAGCAGCATTTAGAACCATTTTAGAGCCGGGCAAGCACACAGAGACCACACAGAGCCGGGCAAGTAAAAAAACTTTTTTTTTAAAGTATATGTGTAGGCTATATTTGGACCATAAGATGCAGGGACTTTTCCCCCCCACTTCTGGGGGGAAAAAAGTGCGTCTAATGGTCCGAAAAATACGGTAAATATTCAACTGATTTCCCTTACAGGAAAATCTTCATGGAGTCAAAGATCAAATAAAGCAACATGAAAATGAGTTACACTGCCGAAACCAGTTTGGCTCAGTGGTAGAGCGTCGGTCTGTGGACTGAAAGGTCCTGGGTTCGATTCCAGTCAAAGGCATATACATTGGTTGCGGTAGGGGGTGTGCAAGAGGCAGCTGATCGATGTTTCTCTCTCATTGACGTTTCTAGCTCTCTATCTCTCTCCCTTCCTCTCTGTAAAAAAATCAATAAAATATATTTTTAAAAAAGAATGCAAATTCAAAAAGAAAAAAAAAGAAAAAAGAAAATGAGTTACACTTAGCAGTACTAACCTGAAGAGGTGATAAAGCAAATGGATTTAGGCCAACAGGATTCTGGGCAGAGGATGATCCAAGGAGAGGAGCTGGGGCAGGTGAAGGTGACTTAGATGGTGGCTGAGACTGAGGAGTCGATGTAGAAGCAGCTGGTATATCGGCGTGGGTAAGTGAAGTGTCATCACAAGGGGTTCTGGGCAAAAGGCTAAACCACTGCCTGTTCTTTTCAGTCAGTGTTTTTAACAGCTGGTCGTTGGGGAGAGGGCTATAGAACTTCCCTGGGCCGCCTGAACCAGCACTGAACAGGTTACCAGAGTCTGCCTTTTCCATGCTGCTCTGTGTAGCTGCTGGCTGAATGCTGCCTACTGGGTGTTTCCCGCTGTTCTGGTAAGACACTGTGCACCCATTGGCACTGCTATTTGGTTTGGGGGTCATTACATCTGACTCAGAAGGCATCTTGGCTACTTCTAAAAGTTTGCTTAATTTTGAAAAAGAGCCAGGTTTCTGAAGAAATAGGTTTATGTTGTCTTTTTCTTTAGGGTCTTCCTTTTGCTCACAATGATCTGGATTTGAACAGTTTAAAGTATCCTCAGAAGTCTCAAATATTTCTTCTTTGATCTGAATACTCTCTGCCTTTTTCAGTTTTTCTCTTTCTTTTGCAATTTCTTCTAGTCCTACAATAATTGAAAAGTGTTATGAATATCAATTATTGCAGATCAAATAATACTATAATTATATTTTAGTACAGTTTATCAAATTACTACTATATAAATATTTAACAAAATTTTCTAAATATATTAATACTCTTTAATTTTTCCTTTTTTATAGACCAGATTTTTTGAACTCTAATGTAATTGTATAATTATTACAAAAAATAAAATATTAAAAATATTAAAAACTCTAATACATAGCAAAAAATATTAACTTTTTTGTATATATTCTTCCAGCATTTCTCTATGCACACACATACATATATAAACCTATACATTTTAAAAAGGCACTCCTATTTTATGCATGACACTTTAATATACTTGCTTTACTCTGTAAAGATCCTGATGTGTCAATAAATATATAACTATACTCTAAATGTTAATGGCTACAAAGTATTCAATAGAATGTATCATAATTTAAATAATAAATCTTCTATTGATGCCTCTTAGTTAGTCCCAGTTATTCATTAATATAAGAATGCTTTGAGTGATAAATGATCTTGTATCTATATCTTTGGACTTTTAATTTTTTTCCTGGTTTACTTATTTAGGATAAATTTATAGAAAAAAACTTTCTGATTCCTAAAATCTGTACTTTTCCGTCTTTGCAATACACTGTCCACCTGCTCAGTGTTGAAATCAACACCCATTCATACCAGAAGTACAAGAGCATGTTTGCCCATGGCTTCAATGAAATTGAACATAATACATATTTTATCTTTTTGTCAATATCTGATAGGTGAAAATCTAACTTGTATTTTTTTCTGATCATTAGAAAGGCTGAATATCTTTTTATAGTTTTTAAGGTATTTCTCCATTGTCAATTTCTGGTCATATTTTTTATCAATGTTTTAAAAGTAATTTATGCAAATTCTGTTAAAAATACAAACTCACCACTTTATTGTTTGAAAAGTAATATACATTCAAGGTAAAATATTTGGTAAAGAGAGGTACAAATTAAGCCAATTCTGCTGTTCTCCCTCAGTCCCCATTTCTAGTCATTATAGATAGCCATGGTTCATCAGTCACGTCTATATATCTTTCCAGAAATCTTATATACATATGAGACTGTCATTTTACACTAGTTCATTTATTGGGCACTACTATTTACATTCTGCAATTTAGAAGTGCAACAGTGTTGCATACTTGGAGGAGAAAGAGATTGCATTTCCTAAACAAGAATACATTCAGGTAAGTGTACTGAACAACACCATTTCACTTTAGTATAAAGTTCCTTGGCATCCTGGAGTTAAAGAGGAAAAATCAAATATACTTGGTATGCTGGGCCACTCAATATTCATCTTCTTCTTTAGTACCTGTCATGATTACAACAGGTGATTAGGAGGTTCCTGTTGTTCGTATTACAGATGAATGCATGGACACAAATGTCCATATTCTCCTGCTTTCCAGATGACTCTTGCTAGCTACACTTACAAAGCGGAGCAATTTTGATTCTCTCTTTTCTCCATACAGCTCTAAATGCTTGATGTACACTCATGCTGTAAGCGGGCCTTGTATACCAGGTTACATAGAAATTTATTACATCATCTTACAGGCGAGAGGGAGTCATTCAAGGTTTTAGAATAGAGATATGATAGAAAAAGGGGACTATATAGAAAGAAGTCAAGGACAGCTGTAATAGTCCAAGTACATTGATAAAGAACTTGATTTCAGTAGTGTTGCAAAGAGACTAACTACAGATACTGTGAAGAAGTTAATGTCCCAGATAACTTCGAGTTCACATGCCCAGGTGACTGACAATGATGTGGCTCTTAGCCAAAATGGAGACTTTTTCATTGGTCTGGGGTAGTGGTCGGCAAATTCATTAGTTAACAGAGCCAAATATCAAGATTGAAATTTCTTTTGAAAGAGCTAAATATTTTAAACTTCTTCTAACGCCACTTCTTCAAAATAGACTTGCCCAGGCTGTGGTATTTTGTGGAAGAGCCACGCTCAAGGGGCCAAAGAGCTGCATGTGGCTCGCGAGCCACAGTTTGCCGACCCCTTGTCTGGGGTATAACTGAGGTTTGATTTTGTTCCATTGTTAGCGTTTCGAATGATTCTTATGACAGCTAAGGTAATGCCACTTACCTGGACATTGCTTTATTGGCTCTTAAGCTTTACCAAGGCTCTCCCACTCAAGTGACTCACAGCTTTGCCGTTTTAGATTAGATTTCTACACTAAAACCTTTTGTTTCACCCCTAAGTGTTATCCTACTTCCCCCATAGACCAATACTTTAATTTCATTCCAAACAAACAGTTCCTCTTGATTCCTCTGAGTCAGTTTAAAATATCACAATTTTCCCACTGAGGATTAATTCATCAAACCCACTCTGATGCCATTTTCCTTACATCATGTTCAATAATTTCTTACAGCAATTCTACCTTCAGGATATCTGTTTTCTCATCTCCTGTTTGTGCCTGAGTTCAGGGCCTCCCTCCTTTTACGTAGGCTACTGGAATGGTCTCACACTCGTTTCTCCATCCCTTCTTATTCTATTCCAGTGTCTACTTTGCTTCCAGATTCTTTTCATGTAGTCCCCCTGCCTAAATTAGTCTCTGCCCTCAGGAGCTCACAGACTAGTGGTAGAGATTGCCATGTATGCCAAGCATTATGATAAAACACTAAGTAGGCTGTATGACATTTCCCTGTTTTGAGCCCTTTAGGTACTTTGTGCTTACACCTTTGATGGCTCTGACATTACTCTCTGATTTGCGAAGTCCTAACATTTCTTAAAGGTGCCTCTAGGGCCACCCCTAGATTGGAAAGTACATAGGATAGAGGTATGTCAGGAAAGGCTAAGAGTTCTATAAATACATCCACAAGAACAATGCTATTTTTTATTAGATATTTGGGTTCTACATAAGATTGTTTTATTTAAATTAAACTAAACACACACACACACACACACACACCAGAACAGTTTACCCATCTCTGTCACTTCCCCAGCAACAATCAATCTAGATTCTTATCTATGACTTTTTGTTTGTTTTTTTTATTTAGGGAGTGGTTAGTTTGCTTTTTTAAAAAAAGATTCCACATATAAGGCAGATCATTTGGTATTTGTCTTTCTCCAATTTATTCTATTTAACATAATGCCCTCGAGGTCCATTCACATTGTTACAAATGGCAAGTTTCATTCTTATGGCTGAATAATATTCCATTGTGCATTATGTATAACAATTCCTTTATTCACTCATCCATAGATAAATACTTGTCTATTATAAATAATGCTACAATGAACAAGAAGTCACAAATATCGTTTCAAATTAGTGTTTTGGAATAATTGGGATAAATGCCCAGAAGTAGAATCTCTAGGTCATAAGGCAGTTAAATTTTTTATTTTTTGAGGTAACTCATAGTGGCTGCACCAATTTACATTCTCACCAACAGTGCATAAGGGTTCCCTTTTCTCCATATCCTCCCAACACTTGGTATTCCATTGTCTTCCTGATGATAGCTATTCTGACAAGTGAGATGATACCTCATTAGTGAGGGCATGTAGGGAGGCAACCAATTGATGTTTCCCTCACACATCGATGATTCTCTTTCTCTCCCTCTCCCTTACTCTCTCTCTAAAACCATTTAAAAAAGGAAGAAGTTTAATAGAAAAAAGGTAATCACAAATTTCAAACATGTACAAGATTTCAAGATGAATGAGGATTATGATTAGATTTGAGCAAGTTATCTCCAGAGATACTGTGAGATGGATGCTTGCTGCAAAGGTTAAAGAATAAACCACAAGAAAGAAAATTTGACAATGGGAAGGAAGAGAAATGGGCAGTAGCTATAAAAGACAATACAGGTGAAGATCTTTGTCCACTAAATAATAAAAAGAATAGTTTATGTTTGATGTCAGAAAGAACAGCATAAGAAAAATCATGGACAGAGAAGAAATATTTGTGAATAAAACAGGCATTACAGAGTTCAAAAGAAATATGAATCAGTTTTACAACATTTATTCACAAAACAAACTGGATTCTGGAAGCACAAAATATGCTGAAGGCATAATGACTTCTTACGTTATTTTGATGTCTTATATTACTATTTTGTAATAGATTTAACCATTCCTACCTTCACCACTCTCCATGCCTTCTACAAAAATCCCCCCACACTGGGGAAGAATCCAGTACCGGCGTCTGTAACGATCCTGGCCAAACATCATCGAGCGTAAAGAGTGAGAAGCATCAAAAAGCTTCCTTCTGTACTGACTCTGTTGCTGTTAAAAAAAAATGATGCACATAATTAAACTATTGGTGTTGAAGTGCTTCAAAAATTAATATATAACTTTATACATATTATGCCTTAGAGCAGATAAATTTCACCATTGGGAAAAGATAGTAGAACTAAATATTACTAGTCTGACTGCAATTTCAGAAACATTTATAAAAATCAACATTATTTTGAGGGTAATTGGAATATCTTTGATGTCACGGATTAAAAAGATAAATTTTATTTTATCACATATCTTAAGTAGCATATCTTATACTTGATGATAATGTTATCAAGTATTTTATTGAGCCAAAGCAAACTGGCTGAATTCTGTTGATTACAGTGTATAACAACTAATACTCATGTATGTAACTAACCATAATAGGTATTTGCCTATTTTTATTCTCATACTGTAAAGCTAGGCAACATATGACAAAATTTTGAGATAAGTTTGTGATGAAGTTAATGATATACAGGTATTTCATAGTATTTTTAAAAACTCATTTTTTTATAAGAGGTTGATCTAAAGCTTCACTGATGCTACTGAAATTCAAGTTTTAATATGAGTACAAAATATATACGGTTTATAAGTTTAATTCAAAGATATTAATATAAAATAAAGCATATAAGATGCTAAAACTATCATCATAAAATTTGACTGAATTTTAAAAGTAATTAATTCCAAGAACTAAAACCAGGCATTTGTAGATTCTGTATTTAAATGAAGAATAAACCCTGATTAAGGTTACTGCCGCATCTTAAGAAGCATGCTATTAACCTTGGCATTAAACTTTTAAGGTTTAGCTGAAAATGTTTCTAGACCTCCTTATTTTAATTACTTATAAAAAGCTTGTTAGCAGCCAGAAAACTAATCTAATACAAGGCAAATTTTTTTTAAAAAAACACTGCAAAAAAGATAAAACTGTAATCTAAAAATACTTACTTTACTCAGTTTTTCAATTTGCTTTTCTAGCTCTTCAACACTTGCTGCTTGGTCACCTTCATCCTATACATAACAAAGTACAAGTATCATTTACCTGTTTTTAAAATTTACTTATTCAATCAATCAGCAAATATTTAATGAAAGCCTTCTATTGCAAAGTAATAGGATAGGTGCTATGGAAATGAATAGGAATCAGTTCTTGCTTTCCATAAACTAATAATCTGGTAGGGGACATAAAACATTACACTGAAAGGAAAAAACACCCAACATTAGTAAGGTATAAGGACTTTAGAGAGGTAGAAATTAGGAATCAGTTTAAGGGAAGGTGAGACCACTTTTTCTGGGATTCTTTACCAAGAGAGGCTATGTGGAAGCTGTGTTTTAATTAGCTACTGACGAATGGTTACGAATAATTAATCAAAGAAAAGAGGATAGGGCATACCAGAAAAAGTCTGACATATCTGGACATGAAAGGTACATGAAAAGGTAAGGTGGGAGATACAGCAAAGGTGAGTGTCAGAATTTAATTGTCTGCATAAACTCACTTGCTCACTTGTGAGCTTAAAACTCACATAGGTTTCAACACAAACCTAAGTATAAAGGAAAGAGTCCATGTGTTGAAGGAATAAAGAGTGAGGAGAAGAGAAACTCATCTTTGAGAAAAAGGGCTATGTCTTAATCAAGGGCAGTATCTTCTAATTGAAAGGGATCACATGACTCTCAATGGAAAGGTTTCCTGCAATTAGTTTTTTAAGAAGTATAACAACACTCTACCCATACTTTAATCAAGAGGCCAAACATACTTTTGGAGGAATAATGTGCCTATCTTTTCAATCAAGTTTATTAAACAGTTAAACTTTTATTTCTGTTTTCTTTTGTTAATTCTCATATGAGGATATTTTTCCATTGATTTTTAGAGTCACAGGGAGGGGTAGAGACAGAGAGAAAGAAACATTGATGTGAGATAGACACAACAATTTGGCTGGAACTGGGAATAGAACCTGCAACCAAAGTATGTGCTCTTGACCAGAACTGAACCCGGAACCCTTCAGCCCAAGGTCTGAAGCTCTATCCACTGAGCCAAACTGGCGAAAATTTTATTTTATTAGGAAATTAATAAGGGGCTACCAGTTCTACATTATAAAGGTTAACTCTCAATTAATTTAATTGAGCTAATTTGGCTTCTTAGATCCTAAACTATTTGTTATTTTTCAGTTTTTAAACTGTTTTCTCATGTTAATAACAATATATACATTTGCTAAGATTGTCATCAATGAAATCCTAGAGTTGAACACATAAAAAAGCAAAATACTATATTAAGTGACACGTCTAGTCTAAGAAAAATTAATAATTTTTAAATAATTAATAACAATTTTTAATAGCATTTATCTCCCTTAGAGAAAAAAAAAAATGTGCGGTGTGTTAATTCTCCATATGGAAAAAAGAAGCCAGGCGAAACATCTAATTTCTGTAAATAAATTCTAATTTAGTGGGACAATTACCCAGTAAAATACACTGGAATCTCAATACAAGTTTATTAATTTATGAGCCAACACTTTGAAACAATTTGTAATAGAAAGGGCTATAAAGGGAGGCCAATTCTGTGAAAAGCTGATTAATACTGATCAGAAATGTTTAATGCCTGCTATGGAAACAGCTCCACCTGCCAAATGAAGCAGATTGGTTATAAATGGCATCTTTTGTTTGGGTAATTACAATTCTAAAACCCAAATTATATACACTTCACAGTATTTACCACAGCATAAAATTATACGATCAAGTAAGTAGTTTCAAAAGTACATTATGAAATAATTTTGGCCCGAAATCTCAATGTAGTCTCCTTTTCAGATTGTGTAAGGCTCACTCAAGTGATTTTTATCATTCTGGTTTAAAAGATAACATTTGGGAGGAGTTTCTGAAAGCATTTTACATGTATGCTATTTTTACTTGAGAAGTGTGTAGCACATGATCTTGTTTATAAGTACCTCTACGTTATTATCCAGATAAAGTAAAAAATTTGATTCAGTCATTTATCATTGGTCTTGGTTAGATATTTTCCAAGATTCTACAATAAAGTTATCCCTCTAGTCTAGGCCTTTGCTCTTTATAATAGTACTGAGTTGATGCAAGTACAGGAGTTGTTTCTGGAATTTCTTAGCTGAATATTCCTGGTATTGAGTGCAGAAGGAATGGTCGGCTGTATAGTTTTTTGAGTATTATTCTGTAGCCCTAGAATTTTTTCAGGGTAAAAGATGAACTTCAGCTTTTCTGTCTCTTTACACATGTCCATTTCTATGGCTTATGGTAGCATCCCTGAAAACTCACATGACATACTGACACCTTGTCTTCTTCCCTTTAGCCTGTTCTTCAAAGCTAGTTCTCCATGGTTGAACTAGAGGTCTGATGCACAAATTTCATTTGTTGGGGCCAGGGGGAGCCCCTCAGCCTGGCCTGCACACTCTAGCAAGCGCACTCGAGCAATCTGGGACCCCTCGGAGGATGTCAGACAGCCATTTAGGCTGATCCCTGGGATCAGGCCTAAAGAGCAGTTGGACATCCTTCTCGCAATCCAGGACGGCTGGCTCCTAACCACTCGCCTGCCTGCCTGATCACCCCTAACCTCTCTGCCTGCCTGCCTGATTGGCCCTAGCCACTTGACTGCCTGCCTGCTCAGTGCAGGTCATAGCAACTAGTCTTTCTGCAGTTTGGTCGATTTGCACATTATCCTTTTATTATATAGTATACCTTCCAATATCATTAGGGACCTTATTCCATTAATTAATCTCTTTATATCTTTAATCTTCACCCCTCCCCCTCATTTTATTGACTCTTTGCCTTCAACCAAAATTCATCTCAAGTCTTTCTACATCTGAAAAATACTTGGTCTTTGTCACCCTCTAGGAACTACCCTTTCTTCTGAGGCACAATGCTTGAAATAGTTGTCTTTGCTTCCTCACTTTCTACTTATTGTTCTCAATCAACCCTACCCTGGCTTCTGCTCTCACCCGTCTAATGAAACTATGCTGACCTCTACAAGTATGTTGCCAAATCAAGCAAAAATTTACATCTCCTGATGCCTTAATGTCTTTTTATTGCACCCTCATTTTTTAAATGTTCAGTTTTCTTGATTTTTATTATTACTACAAGTATAGAAAAAAGTTAACACTGCAGACCTGACTACTTCGCTTTGAAAGACCTGCTTACGAGGTTGGCACTTAGCTGATGTCTGGGAAGTTGGATTTAGGGGTTCCCGGATCCTAACTGAAAAAATCGGCTTACTAAACCTAACCTGTGCTAACAATGTGATTTATACTGCTTTTCTACGGGGAGCTTGGACTTTTGGCACATGCTACATGGAGGGTACCTTTGTGGCCAGTCCCCAGCAAAAAACTCTGGGCACTGAGCCTCTAAAGGGATAACACCAGTACACAACACATCGCATATGTCATAAGTCATGCCTGGGAAAACTGCTGGGTGATTTCACTGGGAGAAGACTTGTGGCAGCTTAGGCCTGGTTTCTTCTGAACTTTGACTCACATGCCTTTTCTCTCTGCTGGTTTTGCTTTATTTCCTGTTGCTATAATAATTCATAGCCAGAGCATAACTAGGTGCTGAGTTCTGTGAATCACTAACTCTGGAAGTGGACTCCAGGGCCCCAGCTCCCTATAGAAATCTCCCACCTCTCTGTTCCATTTTCAACAGCAAGCCTTTTGGGCTCTTCTTAAATAGTGATGTTCCCAGGGTTCCAATTTCAGTCCACTACTCTATTCAACAATTCCCTTGTGCAAACTTATCCATCTCATGATTTTAACCTACTGTCTGTGTGCTAATAACTTCGAGATCTATATTTTCAATACTGAATTCTTCAACCTTCAGGTTCTTAAATCTAACTGATGCTGAACTTCTGCATAGGCACCTCAAACTCAACATGTCTAAAACAAACCTACCATCACGTCCTGTCTTAAATGACCTCATCCCCTATCATCTATTTATTATGTTCCTCCTGATCTCTCTCTCTCTCTCTCTCTCTCTCTCAATCGTAGCATGCAGTTTCCTATGCCAGATAGTTGGAATCAATCCTGCCTCTCCTTCAAACTACACTGTCCACCCTCAAATACTACTCATCCATCTTCCTAAATACTTATTAAGTCCTTTTCTCCTTCTTCATCCCAACTAACATTGGCCTAGTTTCAGACCCTCACAACTCAACTCAACTATTGTAATGTCTATCGACTGAACTTTTCATCTCTGATCTTGCCCTACCCAAATCTATTTCTATCATCTACAGAACTACACAGTGAGCCACTTAAAAATCAAAACTGACTTAAACCCCTTCATTAGCTTCCTGTCACCAAAAATTAGGAAGTCCGAGTTCGTAGTTGGTGCATTTGAGGCTCTTTAGTAACCCTGAGGCACCTGTAAGTAAGTCCCTTAAAGGATATACAGTTTCAGGCTTCTGGGCCCTGCTCATGCTATTCTCTCTGCTTGGAAAACTTTTCCCTGTATTCCTTCCAGGTTAACATTCAGCCCAGCTTGCAGCCTCAGCTAATGGGTCCAGAAAGCTTTTGTGAGGATTTATTCCTCAGAAAGGTTAAATGCATTTCCTTTGTATCTGCCTAGCACACTGTAAATATTGCTATCAAAGCAGTTAACACTTAACACATTCTCAATGAGACTGTAAATTGAGAGGGGACTTTTAGTGCATTATACATCTTTAATCAAAACTGCCTAAAGCTGGGAATACATAATAAACTGGTGTTTGAGACATACCAGTTTCACAAAACCTGACAACACTTTTAAGACATAAATCATTTGTACAAGATAGTATGTCAACAGAATGAAAGAGAACGCCTAAAATTAAGAATTAGCATAGTTATTTGAAGAACTGTGAAGTCATTATATAAATAGAAAAACTTAACTTCTTTTATTCAATGTAAGTGCCTGCTATCTGCAGGCATTCTATTCAATCAATATTTACATACTCATCACAAAAAACTTTATGGTGAATATTGTAATACCCAGTTTTCAGATGAAGAGACTGAATAAGTAAATGTCAAAATGGAATTAAAATGCAAATCTACTTGACCCCAAATTCTGTTATTTTTCAGTGTTATGCAGTCTTAGTTAAATATTAAAATCAACCTGAATTTGATTACCTCATCTTCACAGGTATCAGCCTTCTTTCCTTTTTTGTCTTCCTTATCTTCTTCATCCTCCTCATCTTCATCGGCTTGGTCATCACTGTCGTCATCGTCGTCATCGTCATAGTCACTGTCTCCTCCCTTCCTTCTTCGCTTTCTTCCTGGGGTGGGTGTCCCTAGTGGATGCTGTTCTTCTCCGAGATCAATCCCACCTGCAGTGTCTCTTTTGCCTGTTTTCTTAGCATGAATGATTCTGAGCCTTTTAGTATTAAAAAAAAAAGATGATATGAAAGAAAAGGCTTCTTTCTATACTTTTAAAATGTGAGTTTTAAGCAAAAAATACCTAGTGGTATTTCTCTCACAGTGAGCAATAAATCAATGACATTAAAAATTAAAATTAAAGAAATTTAAAAATTTGTTTCGAGAAATTACAAAATATATTGTATTAACTTTCAAGAATTATGCTAGGTGTTTCTTTGGAATTAGAACACATTTTAAAAAATAAAAGTTAGAAAGCTGAAAAGACTAATGGCCAAGTGAAAATTCCCCATTCCATACTATCAGCTGAATAAATTTCAATTCAAATTACCACAGAAAACTACCCTTTTACCAAAGAGGTTGAATAATTTTAGCATATTTCCTGGGATGAAGCTAATTAAGTCTCAATGCTGAATATATTTGGATATGTTAGACTTTCTATAAAAGCAAATTTAACTAGAAAGCAATGAAGAAAAAGGTATTAGCTCCAAACAGATTCTATTTGTGACAAAAGTAACCTGATAGCAACAACCACCTTAGAAAATGTGATGGTTTGACTTCTTTGAAAGAAAAAAGACAAATGGACTTTCTTCTAAGTTTGAAGTATCTGAACTCGATAAATCTGATTATGTCTTTTGTTCATTGCAAATTCTGGCTCTGAGTTCTATTCATTTCATAACTCATCATAATTTGAAGCTTTACTTTTTCCAATTCTTAGACAAAATAAAGTTTACATGCTATCTTTGCAATTCATATGTTTTTCTGGAAAACTTGTACAAAGGGAAAGAAGTATATTAATTTTAATAAAAAATAACTTACTTGCGAAGTTTACCTTCTACCATCCATTTATCTCTCCTCAGGTTTGACATATAATCAATGTTCTTATCAATTTCACTGTCAATGCAAAAATTTATTATAAAACTTAAATTAATCCATTATATAATACATTAATATAGCAAGCAAATTGTAATGATTACCAATAAAAAACCATTAATGAAAAACTACATTAATCCAGTATCATCATAGCTAAGAGATGTTTAGAAAACTTTAAATGTCTACCAATAATAGAAATGTATGGCTCTGAAATATCTGGATTAATCCTTTTCCTAAAACGGTAAGGAACTAAAAGTAACATACTAATAATTAAAATCTGTAAAATAATGAATAGCAAGAATAAGATGAACATAGATTTAGTTACCAAATTTTGAAATACTAGACTGGAGAACTTTGATGAGGTTAAGTACTTTTTTAAAGTACAAATTAATACATCAGTAAACTAATACTGTCATGGTTGCATTAGAAGATTATTTTATTATTCTACTTCTAATTATTTTATTATTCTACTTCTAATTATTAAGTAGATGAATAATTCTCTGAATGAATACTTAGAAATCTTATCATCTAGCATCACAATATGTGAAGAAAATGAAAAACCTGGATTCTTCCAATAGTGCTGGATTCTGGGACCACAACAAAAGGAAATATTTTTGCATTTCAGTATATAAATGACAATTATTAAATGAACAAATTTTCTTTTTAATAGACTACAAAGAAATACATTAAAATTTATTATTAGTCACCTCTGGAGAGGTTCAGTGTAATTTTAATTTTTTTCTTTGTGCTAATCTATAACTGAAATTTTCTCTAAGCAACCAGCATTCCTTTGTGACAAGGAAAATTCAAAACAGCAAAGAATCACCTGAAAAGCCTGGCATACGCTTACCTCACTACACTCTTGCTGCATGCCAACTCATTGATCAGGAAAGCCAGGGCCGAGGCCTTCTGTGCTGGGGTGTGAGCCTGGAAGGCTTTGGTCTTCAGGCTCTCCGTGAGCTCAGTCTGTCCACAGTGGGCTTCCATAAAAATCTGCAAAATCTCGGAAACATTGTCTCGATTCACACCAACATTCAGCAAATGTTCTCCGAGAGCTGTTTTGGCCTATAAAATGTTGACACATTTATCAGAATTGGTCATAACCATTCATTAACATAAAACAAGATAATTTTTAAACATTGGTACTAAATAATCTAGACATTAATGAGAATAGCTTTATTCATATTTTTGATGAAGTGAAGATAAAAAATATGCAAGAGATGGTTCAAGTACTTGTAATATTTCTATTCCTCCTTTAAAGTCATGGTTAAAAGTCAGATGGGGAGAAGAGTATATAAACTCATGGGTAGAAATTGTCTATTATACTTTTTTTGACCACAGAAAGTATACCAAACTTTTCCAGGCTTTATGTAGATATTCAGGGGATGGAGAGATTGGAGGTTCAAAAGCACTATTATTATGTTGGTGGCTCTATGGGATCATGGGTTTTATTGCCTGGTATACTTAGTAATTGGGAGATGAAGGAAAATTATAACATGCATTTGGAAGTTTCTCTCTCTAAAATATTACCTATAGCAAAGCTGACTGAAATTTGTATCTGAATTGGAATTAAGATAACTGAATTTAATTGAGTATCATCACTGAGCAGTAGAGTCTTAACATGCTGGTCTGTAGGTGCCTTAATTAGCCTCAGTTACTCACAGTGATTCAGTATAACTTCAGTAGGTGCACATAAGTTCTAATTGCTTTATGAATTACGCATTCAGTTTTGCTGAATATCCCTTTCCTTAAACCAATTTGCTTTTTGTGGAAAGTTAGAAGAAAAAAGAGTAATTTGTGAATGATCTCCATTTTTAAGCTTTAGGAAACCAATTGTAACCTGAAGCAAATCTACATTTAATGATACATTTTAAAAAATTGGGTCAGTCTATACAATCTTCTAATATGCTACAGTCAGCTATCAATACACTGATAGTACAAATTAAAAAAAAAATTCATATTTTGTTTTGTTTTTTACCTTGTATCCCGTAATTAGACCTGGATCACATACAGCAGCTGAGAGGAGCCTCACAAGCAAGTCTTGCACTTCACCCATGCTGTCCCCTATATTTAGCAATCCCTCTTGAAGAACACTCAGGTTTGGAACATCAATATTCACATCAAAGCCCAAAACTTTACCAAAGTTTCGTAAGAACTGCACCACCATGAGACAGTCTGAAAATGTACTTCCAGAGAGAACAAGTCCTGGAATACGAGGCAGCTCTGGCAAAGGCTGAAAAGAAAGTAAAATAAAATAAAATTTTTAATAAATACTTACTGTAAGTTAGCTACCACTACTAAAGCATTGAAGGAAGTTATCTATACTAATAAAAGCCTAGGTGGCCCTCATTCATGACATCATCACAAGATGGCCACCACAAGATGGCCGTCACAAGATGGCCAGGTGCACAGTGGAGACAGGGCCCAGAGGCTGCTCCACACGGTGAGGCATGGGGGTCCCACGGTTCTGCACGGCACGGAGGAGCCAGTCCTGGCATCTCCACTACCTCACACAGAGAAGGCGGGTTGAGGCAGGGGAGGGCAGTTGTGGGCAATCGGGGTGGCAGGGAAGGGCAGTTGTGGGCAATTGGGCAAGCAGGGGAGGGCAGTTTGGGGTGATCGGGCCAGCAAGGGAGCAGGTAGGCATCAATCAGGCCAGCAGGGGAATGGTTAGGGGGTGATCAGGCTGGCTGACAGAAGCAGTTAGGAGCAACCAGGCAGACAGGCAGGCAAGTGGTTAGGAGCCAGCGGCCCTGGATTGTGAGAGGGATGTCCCAGATTGGAGATGGTGTAGGCTGGGCTGAGGGGCCACCCCTCAACCCCCATTGCACAAATTTCATGCACTGGGCCACTAGTCTATATATATATAAAAGGCTAAGCGACCAGCCAACTGGCTGACCAGCCAGTAGGTATGATGCGCACTGACCACCAGGGGTAGATGCTCAACGCAGGAGCTGCTGAGCGACACAACTTTTCAGAGTGCCCTTTTGCATTCTATAACCCCCCTCAGGAGATGATGGACTGCTGGTTTCAGCATGATCCCTGCAGGCAAGGCTGAGGGACCCCACCTACTGGAAGGACCCCGCTCACTTCGCAGATGCCCTTCAAGCCCCAGCACTGCCCAGGTGCAGCTGGCTGAGGAGGGACTGCGGGAGGTTGGCTCCAGGGTGTGTCCAGCCTGTCTTGCCCCACTGGCCACCTTCTAATTAATTTCCTTTCAATGTGCACGAATCTATGCACCAGGCCTCTAGTAGATTATAGGTCCTAATTTAAGTATTTATGGGATGTGGGGAGAAGTTAGATCTTTCTTACCTAAATACCTGAATATCAAATAGAAACACAGAAATCCTATCAACTTTTACAATCCATCTTTGTAGATATTTGCAGCATTTCTACATAAATTAAAAAGGTCTGTAACACTTTACTTATATATTAAGAACTTCCATAATTAGCACACTGCTCCAGAGAGGCTTATCCAGGAGAGGCAGACTGACTTTCACTTGGAATCCCATGGCTCTAGTTAAAAACGAAAGCCTCAGTAGTTGAGCATTGACCTATGAACCAGGTGGTCACAATTTGATTCCTGGTCAGGGCACATGCCTGGGATTGTGGATGGCCTCAGTCCCCAGTAGCGGGTGTGCAGGAGGCAGCCAATCAATGATTCTCATCACTGATGTTCCTATCTCTTTCTCCCTCTCCCTTCCTCTCTGAAATCAATTAAAATAAATAAGTAAGTAAATAAATAAATAAATATATTTCTAGTAAGAACACAGAAAAAAATACATTTAATAAAATGATTTATATAATAAATTACCTTTTGATCTGCTAAGCACATGTCTTCATTAGGTTTCTTTAGTTCCTTTGCAATTTCTAATTCTATTCTTCGTTGCTCTAGTTTACGTTCTTTATTTAATCTTTTCTCATCACGTTTTTCTTGCTTCAACCGTTCTTTTTCCTTAAAACAAAACAAAACAAAAAAACATGTCCATATATTCTCTTTAATCATTGTATGTGTTTGAAAACTTCCAATTAAAATTTAAAAAGCGATCAAAGTTATGATTCCCAAGAACAGAATCTTCCTAGGAGATTTAAGAATAGTCTTGGAAATACACAGAAACAATTACATTGTTTTTCAATGTATTCACCCACTGAATTCCAAAATAACCATATGTCTGTATAAATATAAAATATAAATACTAGATTCAACCCAGATTATTCCATTATGCAAAATTTATTCAATCTTTTCTTGGGTTAAAATATGAGAATAAAAAATACTTAATAAACACAGATATATAAAATATACATGGGCAACTAAAAATTTATAGCATGAAGTAACTAGCATTCACACAAGTTTTTGTGTAGCTCCAGGAAGCAAGGAGGATTTACGGCAGGAAAGTAGAAGCAACATGTTTGAATTTGCAAAAGCAGTTCTTCCAAAGTGAACTAGCTAGTTTTAACGTAGCACCTGTGATGAAATAAGATATTAATTACCACTATAAACAACATGCTGAGAATGTAAAATGGGTTCTGAAGGCAATTCTAAAAACTTCCAAAAAGTGTTTTAGGTAATGGCAACATAGAAATAGTTATCCTTTCTCCCTGTTGCAGGGATGACAGTCTATGGGGAAAAGTTAAGAGAGTTAATATAATAATATCAGTGTCATTCCTTTATTGTCATACTTCAAATACTATTTGTATTTATTTAGAGGAGAATCATCAGGCAATTAACAGAAGAATCATCAGGCAATTCTAACCTACCTCACACATCTGACAAATTAATGATGAGCTTACATTCATAAGGCAGATACTGTCTCTTCTTGATTTAAAAATCTTTCCATTTTCTTTGATTATTAAAATAAAGTCCAATCCTTACTTTGAAATTCACTACTCTATTCTTTTTGAAATAATCATCCACTTTTATATTCTATGTCAATTTAATAAACTGTTTGCTATTCCTGATGGACACCTCTTGTCCCCTTACCTCCTTATACTGTGCACTCCAATCAGAAAGGTCATTATTCCCCTCTTGCATATGTAAACCTTAATTAAACTCTACCACCTCATTCCTATTACCATTTTCTTTTTAATTCTCATAATTCTTCCCTATAATGTTAATGTCTTGTTTTTAATATTTAAAATTTTTAACATTTTCATTGCTTCCTGTTCTATTTTAGCATTTTTGTTCATATCTTAACTCCATTTCAATGACCATTGGAAAGAGCACACTGACTGCTGGGGGAGCCACTCTAAGGGAACTCAGAGAGGAGCAGAGAGAATATTCCAGGAGGAGAGCTGGGAAAACACAGTGTGTTTGAGAATTTGCTTCCAGTTTCAAGGCTGCAGCCTGGGTTGCAGATTGAACAGTTGCTGAATATTATGGTTCAGGGCCAGAGGCCAGGTAATGAAAGCCTTTTTATACAATATGCTCAAGTTAAAAACGTGCAATTTTATACTGCCTCTAAATTTCTGGGTTACTCATTTGTGCAGACACTTGGGAGGGACAAACATAATGGATGTCCAGGACTGTGAGTCAGACATCCCCTAAAGGGTCCTGGGTTGGAGAGCATGCAGGCAGAGCTGAGGTGAACCCCCTCCCAGTGCATGAATTTTGTGCATCGGGCCTCTAGTTTAATAATAATATTCAGGCAATATTTAGGAATTAGATATTTATAAATTTGATTCTTTCCCTCATCTATATTATTGTAAATTACTCTTTCAGTTAGTGTAAACTTCATTTCTGACTGGTTCTTTTTTATGGTTTCCATGCACCCCACCCCCGACTTTTTTTTATGCTGTTGAACTTCTCACTAATCTTCCTCTAAGTTCATTGAGCATCCTTATAACCAGTGTTTTGAACTTTGCATCCAGTAGATTAGGTGTCACCATTTTGTTTAGTTCTGTTGTTTAGTTTCTGTTGTCTTGTTCCATTCTTTCATTTGGGACATGTTTCTTTGTCTCCTATTCTGGCAGCCTCCCTGTTTCTATGTATTAAATAGAGCTGCTAAGTCTCCAGGGGTTGGTACAGGGGCCCAATGTCATAGATGCCTTATAGTGTCCAATGCCATAGTCTCCCTGTCAGCTGAGCTACCCCCTCTCTTGACTAGATAAGAGAGAATCAGGTACAATGTTTACAATAAAAGTTAGAAAGGGATATGAGAAATCAGGTACAACTTTCCTTTTCCTAGCTAACTCTGTCCCTCGGAAAAAAACACACAAACATGAATAGCTTATAGAATAAGTACCCTTTAATCTGAAGTACTTAGAAGTATAAAAATAAGTATCAGATAAAGAAAGAAGGAATTAAATGAAAACTAACCTCCCTATATTGGAGCAATACAAGTTCTTGATAGGGCTGCCATACAAGGTATAAGTATTAGAAATGTCAGGCACCATACCAAAATATGAATCATAAATATTACATAAAGAAATAACTTTACATAAAATAACCTAAAGAAGCTGGCTTCCTGCTTTCATTTTTGCTTTCCTCAGCACTCCTGTGTATTCTCCACATAATACCCAGAGTCATCATTTCAGAAAGCAAACCATTACATCTTAACACTGTCCAATGGCTTCTCATTGCAATCATTATAAAGTCCAAATATGGAC
This sequence comes from Pipistrellus kuhlii, assembly GCF_014108245.1. Taxonomy (NCBI): domain Eukaryota; kingdom Metazoa; phylum Chordata; class Mammalia; order Chiroptera; family Vespertilionidae; genus Pipistrellus; species Pipistrellus kuhlii. Next base: position 48,373,719 of record NW_023425573.1, on the reverse strand, counting down.
TTTAGTCCCATATGCCATAGTCCCATATGATCTGATTTCTGTCTACCATGCCAACTTCAACTTAGATAATTTGTCCCTTATGTACTATATTCCAGTCATTTTTGTCTTTTTATTATTCCTAAACAAATGGTCTTTGTGTTTCTTATTTGTTGTTCATTGATAGATCAAATGTTAACTCATCAAAGAGGCCTTCCCAGAAAAACTAATTTTGCCTTTTCTGGAACTCCATTTTATCAACTCATTTATTTTATACTTGTTTATGGTCTTTCTCTACCCACATAGTAAGACCTATGAGGACAGCAATCTTGTTTACCTTTTTTACCTTTACATTGCCAGTGCCTTGATTAGAGCCAAGTATATAGTTGGTGATAAAAAAAATTAGTTGAATGAATAACTTAAATTGAAAGTGGCAGCTAAAAGTGTTAAGAAAACAAATTGACGATAAAGTCATTAAACAATGAGTACATTCTGTATATGATTCCTCTTTTATGAGCAAAAAAAGAGAAAGAATTCATAGATACAGAAAACGTGTGGTGATTGCAGGGGAGAGGTGGGTGGGTGGAGGTGGAAGAGGTATAGGGGAGATAATAAAAATAAAATTAATAAAGAAGAAAAAAATACTTTATTTTACTCTAGGTGTGTTTTTAAAAAGTTTAACTTTCAAGGAACTGTAAAAAGACACTATAACAACATATATCATAAATAATCTTTTATCAGAATGTTTGAGAAAATCCCATAAGTGAAATTTAGTTGTCAAGAACTTGTTATACCAGCCGGGACCGGTGTAGCTCAATGGATAGAGCGTCGGCTTGGGGACTGAAGGGACCCGGGTTCGATTCCGGTCAAGGGCATGTACCTTGGTTGCGGGCATATCCCCAGTAGGGGGTGTGCAAGAGGCAACTGATCGATGACTCTCTCTCATCGATGTTTCTAACTCTCTGTCTCTCTCCCTTCCTCTCTGTACAAAAATCAATAAAATATATTTAAAAAAAAAAAAAAAAAAAAAAAAAAAAAAAAAAAAAGAACTTGTTATACCTGATAACTATAGATTGTGACTAGGACTAGATAATTTTACCAGTTATTCTCTCAATTTAAATTGTGTTCTTCTGTTAAATGGAATTTATAGATCTGTCATCAACTAAGTATTTAAAATAATCTTTAAACTACTGTTGTGTGTACAGCACTAAATTAGATACAGTTGGGGAAAAAAAAGAACATTGATGCTTTTTATCATATCAGAAAGAAAACTTCACAGTATAAATATTTAAGCAGTAACTAGATGTATGTTCTTACTGACAATCCAAACTTTCACCAAATCTTTTACGTAAACTTGCACCTAAGTAAATAGTAGCAAAACATTCTTATATGTACGTGTCTATTTCCTCATTATTACTTAACATTCACAAAATGTAACAACTGCAATGTCCATCATGAGTAATCTTGATTTCATATTCTGCCTCCTATTATTTCCTAATAGCCCTAGCTATATATTATTCTGTTAGTAACTATTAAAAGAACAAACTTCACTATAAAGTTAAGGCCATTATGATACCTAGGCAGAGCCAACTCAAAATTCTGAATTGACCAGTGGATAAGCATTAATTCTATACCTTAATATATTTAGACATTTAATTATTAGATGGCAAACGAAAGAAAAATAGGACAAAAATGCAAAAATGCTTAAAGAATTATGAGATTAAAAAATAATCTGCTTTTACTTTGTTAATTAAAGATCTATAACATCTGAAATTGTTCTAAGAAACTCCCCATATCCATCGAAGAAGATAACACAAACACCGCTTTTGTTTTTTTGTGTACATTACACCGATCTCCCTTTTTTTTTTTTAGTATTAACTCAATATATTTTTCAATAAAAAATAATTCCAAATTTTATTGGTTCTCTAATTTAGAAATCCAATTTCTATAGTTTTCCTTATATATAAATCTACAAGTAATAAGACTATGTAGACATGTAAATTATCTTCACCCTGGCCAGTGTGACTCAGGAGGTTGGAGCACTGTCCCACATACCAAAAAGTTGTGGGTTTGATCCCTGGTGAGAGTGTGTACCAGAAGACAACCAACTAACTGATTGTTGTTTCTCTCTCACATTGATGTTTCTTTCTCCCTCTGCTACACTCCCCTTCCATCTTTCTAAAATCAAAAGGCATGTCCTTGACTGAGGATTAAAAATAAAATCTACAAATTGCAATTAAAATTTTTTAAAGTATATCTTTGTATTAATTTTAAATGTCACTAACATATCATAACAGTTTATAACTATTTTCTTTTTAAAAAAATATATTTTATTGATTTTGTACAGAGAGGAAGGGAGAGAGATAGAGAGTTAGAAACATCGATGAGGGAGAGTCATCGATCAGCTGCTTCTTGCACACCCCCCACTGGGGATATGCCCGCAACCAAGGTACGTGCCCTTGACCGGAATCAAACCCGGGACCTTTCAGTCCCCAAGCCGATGCTCTATTCATTGAGCCAAACCGGTTTTGGCTATTTTCATAATATGACAAAAAATAATTTTTAGCCTCATAAATAAAACAGGTTTACTACCAAGTATAATTCAAATCATATAAAATACACCTGCTTTTATTATTACTAATAACCAGAAACTTCGATTGGTTTAAACAGCATGGCAAAGTAGCTCAAAACTTCCTGTTTCCTTTATAAAACTTAAAACTGTACCAGTCACACATTTATAATCACTTTACACATATTAACTGAATAAACAACCATAGTGATTGCATCAGAGTCTTCTGTATGTCCCCCCAAGGATCAATAAACTACTAAAGGTTGTAAAAACATGCATCTACCACAGAATGAGTGTGTCAGCACTTTAGGAGACAAAACCATAAAATAGAAGAGAATAGTTGAAGTTTTAGAAGTCATGTAATAAACAATTTGAAATAAAAAATGTGTAACATCTCCCTCCACAATCATTCAAGTCATGAGAATATTTTATAATCCTATATTTATATTAATCACTACTCAGGGAAAATAAAAATATAAAGTTCAATTGCACATATAGACAGTTTTATTTTAGTAAACACATTTTTCATTTAAAAACAGTAAATGTACTTACATGACATGCTTATATTGTACTTTTACTTTTATATTATTTCAAAACAAATGTAAAAAGAGTTTATATGAACTATAAAATAAAAAGTTAAATGGTATATAAGAAAGTAGGTTTTTGAAAGAACTGTTAACAATTTAAGTATATTAAAATCTTTAATTATCTTACTCAAGAATTACAGACAATTTTAATTTTAATTTAGGAGACACTTGTATGACAGTAACTATTCTCCCAGTATTTAAAGATGTTTAAACAATATAAGTACAGACTTGTGTGTGATACTTTGGTATATATTAAGAAAATATGATAATAATTGGTAGGTTTTATTATTTTAAAATATTATTATATAATTATAAATTATAATGTAAATAAATTAATTTATAATATAAATCAAACAAAATATACTTATGAATCATATGATTAATAACTTTTCCATTTGTTTAAACTTAGTTTTCATAATATACTATTTTAGATGTAAAAATAGGCTCTTTTCTTAAAAAAAACACACAAAAAAACAAAACAAAACAAACAAACAAAAAAAAAAAACCCTGCCCTGGCCAGGCCAGTTTGGCTCAATGGATAGAGCATTGGACTGCAGACTAAAGGGTCCCAGGTTCAATTTCGAGCAAGGGCATATGCTAGGGTTGTGGGCTCTTTCCCCAGTGGGGGGTGTGCAGGAGGCAGCCGATCAATGATTCTCTCGCATCATTGATGTTTCTATCTCTCTCTCCCCATCTTCTTGTCTCTCTGAAATCAATAAAGAAATATATTTAAAAACAAAACTGCCCTGATCTACTCATACTCAATATATGACCATAACAGGAATAAAAGGATATAATTTTTATTTTTTATATTTGTCTTCTATAAATGGCTTTTATTAGCAATCTTATTTACACTTTTATTCTTCCAGAACCCTGAGGTAAACCTGCATCTCTTAAATTATATTTATGTGTTTGAAATTTTAAGTACAAGTTGCTGTCAAAAGAAATGTATTCTCCTTATTATGCTAAGAACAAACACTTAAAAGACTCAGGAGAATTGTAAAATGCAAAAGACATAGGCATCTTTACAACATGGTCTCTAAGAAATGGCCTGTTTTGCAATATGATGAGTTGTAAAATAACAGGTCATTCTACCACATTCATCGTTTGGATTTTAAACTTCCATAATTCTAACACAGAGTAAATGTTATTTCATCTATTTGTTATCATGCTATAGACTTCTAGAAATGCTTTCATTTATGCTTTTAGAGTCCTAAATAATATTCTTGTGTGAGTAAAAAAACTGATTCCAAAAGTTTACCCTATGTATTTAGGGCTGCTTAAGATATTCTAAAGTTAATACATTTGCTATCAGTGTTTCCACTCTGAAATGAAATTTAAATGACTTCCTAACTAACATTAGTAATGTTTTGGTTCAGAGAATTACTGTACCAAAGATTACTGTAATTAAGATGCTAAAAAGATGTTTATTACAAATGACTTATATTCCAAGAATCCATATTTACTTCAAGAATTTCTATATTTAGAAAACTGGACATGAGGGTGCAGAGGCATGAAGGCCAAAATAAAATTGGTAGGAGGCATACTGGGAGGAACTGAATTGCCTGGCATTGAGGCCAGAGCTGAAGGGACAGTTTTCTTCCAGACAGAAGTGCTGACAGAGACCGCTGGTGAGCCCTCACCTCACAGAGCTGGCACGCTGGCACGATTTCTGAGACTCCGTCAACCTGGCCCACACTGTTTTCCCTATCCTGGCCATTTCCCGAGACCCCATCCCACCCAGATTTCAGAGCTACCCAAGTTATTTCCTGTGGCTTTTCTATACCAAGGGCATGCTACATCTCCCAGGCCTGGTAGAGTAGCCTAATGCAGTAGGTGTACTGTAGAGGCCAGTGGCATAGCCTCCCCAATCATAATATTTAATTATGTTCGTTTGTTTAAATCTATCTGGTCCCATTAAAGGGATATTTTTAAAATTTGTCTATAAAACTATATTATATTTCGTATTCTCTCATCAACCTAATTCAAAGGAGGAAGGGAAGGGGAAGGGAGGGGAAGGGAGGGGAGGGGAGAGGAGGAAGGAAAAAAGGGTCTGAAAAGGTAAAGCAAGTTGTTTCTGAGCCAGGATGGGAATCTGAGTCCCTCACACTCCAAAGCTCTAGTTATAATGGCCAACTGTTTAAATGCAGAATGTATTCCTTTGTAACATATATTGTAAACTTTAATTGATTTCTATTAAATTCAAAATAAGCTCATTTTGACTTATTTTGTCTGTTTAAAAGCCTATTTTAATTTTACCCATAGGATGTTAACAATAATTTGGAGAGAAGTCCATAGTTGGAATGACTAGTGTTTGAATAAGGACAAACAGAACTTGTCTAAGCATGCCGTAATATTAATTTTGTGAAACTCTGATTACAATAAAAAAAATAGGTACTTTTATCTGAATGAATGCCATTCTCTACATTAAAAAAAGATACTTAATATCTCAGTACAAAACATTAACACATACATTGGAATTTTCTTTGCACTCTTTTAATGTTCTAACACTTAGTTACTATCTCTAATCTTTAGTTTGCTTATGAAAACCAGTTAATCATGGCAAACCCATACTTTGAAAAATTTACATTTAAAAGAGCCAATGCTTTTGGGGGAAAAACTAATTATGACAAGGTACTATTTTCCTAGAAGCATTACTTACTTCTGCTTTCTTACGAGCTTCCAAAGCTTTCATAAGCATCATATGTTGTCGCCTTCTTTCTCGTTCCTATTAGGCCAGATAAAATTAGGAAAATAACTCAATGATTGCTAATTTTCACAGAATGATTTTCAAATGGAAAACAAAACAGAACAACAACAACAAAAAAAACTCAGTATAGCATGTTTAGCATTTATAGACAAGTCACAGTAAATACTAAATATAAGACAAGAATGGCCAGTCTGTGCATGTTTTAGTTCAGGTTTAGAAAGCAAATACAAGAACAATCAAAAGCAAAAAGGTAAAGCAATGAACATGGAGACAGTGTAAACAGAAGCATACAAGATTTACTTATGGTCAGTTGTGATGCTCCTTCAAAAGCTGGCAGAACAAAAAGCATAATGGTTGGCTGGAACAGGCCAGTTACCTTACATCTGCTATTAGAAAAACCACAAATATGAACTATAGCCAATTAAACTAGAGGTTGTGTTGTTGTTAAATTTTTAGATCAGGCAGAAAGTGATTTATAATCACCTTAACATCATGATTTCAAAATTATTTTCATTTCAAATATACTATCATTTTGTAAATCCAATAAGCCACCAACAAATTAAAGTGTCTTTTTTTAAAAGCTTTTATACCAATTTAAACGAGTCGTGGTTCATACACTGACACCAATGAAATGGAATATTCCTATTTACTGATGTCTGCCACTTGATGCACTATTTAAAGCCACAAAAGCTGCACCATGGGCTAATAAGTGGGATTAAAAATGCACAATATAAAAATAAGGTAAGCATTGGCTTACTTTGGCAATCTCATTTTCTTTAGAATAAAAAAAATCAGTTATAATATTTAATCTTTGTGTTTGTTTAAATCTATTTGGTCCCATTAAAGGGATATTTCTAAAATTTATCTATAAAACCAGATTATATTTCATATTCTCTCATCAACCTAACTCAAAATTCCCATTGTATTCAATGGCAGTTTTGTGTCTAGAATGATGGGAGACTATGGGTCATAATTGTCTCAAATTGTATAGTGACCTAACTTTCACTGTGACATCAGTAAGTAAATTTTTAGATGGCAACCTTATATAAGGCTTGCGAAGTTCAATTAGAAATCTTGGCGATGGATCACACTTCTCGATAGACAGACAAGCAGATGTATGCAATGCACTGTGCTGTAAAGCCATGCAGCAGTATGTAATATGACAGCAGCCAGTGCTACACTTTATGCATTGCTATGACAACCATATATCACAACCAAATCACAATGCGGTGTTAGATGTACAAAAATAAACATACCCATACCATATCTAGTCTATGCCTCTCCAACTCCTGGTAGAAAGAGTTGGCACAACATTATGAAACAGAAATCACAGAGTCACGAAACCAATTTTTTAACCCCCCAAAAGACACCAATACCAAAGCAAGGCAATAAACTGTAAGATGAAGAAAAAACTTATGCAGGAATTATATTGGAAATACTTAGAAAATATAATGAAGATATTTTTTAATTGATTTAAGAAAAATGATGAAATGTACATTTCAACAAGTATATGAAAATATGTTTACAGACCTGATGCTTCAGAAGAACAGCTTGTTGTCTTCTCATTTCTTTTTCCTTAAAGATAAGAAACTTTTAATATATAACTCTGAGGGAAGATTTAGAGCATGCTACAAGTATTAAAAATTCCTTTTCTAAGATTCTATAGTCTTCCATTAGATTAAAACATAAAATTGCATATATTCAATCATTTTTAAGGTATGAAGTAGCAATTTTATGTAGTTCTACCTAATACATAAAAGCTATACATATATGACAGTAGCAAGGATCTTTATTCAGTGACCTAACAGCACACTTCAATAGCAAGTTCATTGAAGTGACTAGCTAGATGGTCAGCACATGTCATGTAAGAAACAAATGGCACATGTATTTTTTTAATAATTTTAATACATTATGTCACAACCTTCAAATCTAGCTGATAAGCACTCTCTACACTCTGATTACAGATTCCCAAATACACTCTATAATTAACAGCAGCTATAACATTTCTATATGCTGTATGTAAATAAGACAATGGGATCAGTTTGAGATTTTCATGCACCATCCCAAAGGGATGGAGCTTAAAACAAACAATTCTATGAAGGTCATCAATTTAAATATTTTTATAAAAGGTAAGATATGGGTAGAATGAATATTAAGGACAGCCATGAAAGGGGATAGAGTCTAAAGAACAAAGTAGGAGAGTAGAGTCTGTGTGGGAAATGTAGCACATAGTTCCCTGGCTTTATAAGATACATTGTGATGGCTGTTACCAAAGCCATAGGATCACTCAGCTGTCCTGTATTTCAGTAATCAATTATCAAAACATTGGAAGGTAAGGAGTGGAATGTGTCAGGTACAGGTGTCCAAGTCTCTTACACTTCATGCCAGAAAAATCAAAATCAAACACCCCCCAAAAACACTTAAAATTACAATAATTAACAATAGCTAATTTTATGATGGTAAATACCAGTTGATAAAGGTTAGGTTTTTGATTCTGTAGCCTTTTCACTTTTTTAACAGTCAAAACAGGACATTAACAAAGAGAAAGTTATAATTTAAGGAGAAAATAAGATTTGGTACACAATTTGAAACATAAATGACACATAATGGCTTGGGGAGATCACTCTTATCCAGCAAAACCATATACAGGTATTACACAATAGTCTGCACCTCTGATTTGATATCTGCTATTTAAGGAACTCAAAGTGTCATATAAAACCTGTATAATGAAATAAAAATATATAAACATACACTATACATACAATAAAAGCACACATTATACACAGGTATCTCTGCTAAACATCTTCTTAGTCATTTTGAGGACAGCTACTGGAAAACTATATGATGTTTTATAGTTTTTATTTTTGAAAAACAAAAACTCTGATTCTCATCTAAACTAACCTTTATTCGTTTTTCGGCCTCCAATAATTTGGCATTTGCCGCTTCTTCCTTCTTTTTCTTTTTCGCCTGTGCATGCAAAACAGGTCTCAAAGTCATGCAACAGCACCACAACTTCAAAATAATCGCAGACTTGAAAATGGAACTACATGCCTCACAAGGTACAAAACAATATGGAACATACAGACAGTAACAGATTTCACACAGTAAACATTATAATTAACATACTAATTTTATTTCTAATATATAAACATTAAGATGTACAGAAAATTCTTAAATTTCTAAGAGTATGCCAGCTTTTCTTCCTACTCTATTAAAAGTATGAAACAGCCAAAGCCGGTTTGGCTCAGTGGTAGAGCGTCGGTCTGCGGACTAAAAGGTCCCAGGTTCAATTCTGGTCAAGGGCATGTACACTGGTTGCGGGCACATCCCCGGTAGGGGGTGTGCAAGAGGCAGCTGGTTGATGTTTCTCTCTCATCGACGTTTCTAGCTCTCCATCTCTCTCCCTTCCACTCTGTAAAAAATCAATAAAATATATTTAAAAATATATATATTTAAAAGTCTGAAACAATTGAGTGTTTATGTTATTTTAAAATTTAATTTCTGGTTTTTAAAAGTAAAACATGATCACAATACAAATTAAGAAAATAGGGTAAATTTTAACAGATAAATACAGGTTATTTAAGAATAAATCAGTAACATTAAAAAATTTAAACACATCCACTTTATTTGAAATAAAAAAAATATTTGAAATCTGAGATAAAGAAAGCCATTACTCAGTAATATTTAAATGAAACATGGTAAATTTGATTTTTCCCTAGCTGTATACTGTGGTTAAATTCAAGGCGTTTTTTTATTTTTAATATGACAAAATCTTTCATGAAGCACATTTTGAATATCAAGATCATACTATCAAATCTGAGCTTCATAACGTTAAGTTGTTACCTATCTAATAGCTTCATAACTACCTAGTAGTTATTCTCAATTTAGTTTAAGATAGGAATATTTTCTATTGGAGAGGTTTAACTTATAATGAGACAAGAAATATGTATATATTTCTAGAAGAAAAAAAGCCTGTAACATAGAAAACTTCAGTTACCTGGAACCCCCAGGGAACAGATTATTCTATATAGCAAGAGTTTCCTGAATAGGTGAGAGGTTATAATGACTTTAACATTAAAAGTTTATTTTCACTATTTTAGTGGAAGTAATTTTGAGACATATGCCTGCCTGCTTAGACATAGTACACTAAAATTTTGTGTTTTTTTCTTGATTACTCAGAACAATTATTCTAAACATCGGTTATTATATGTACAATTTGATAGAGTAATGTCTTTCAACTATTAAGCTGTTGAAAACTGCTTGCTATTTAACTAAATAGATTGATACTAGGCTTTTACATTCCTAGATATGCTGGTTGGAGTTTTTCTGTGTTTTCCCTTGCTATCTTTTGGTTATTGCTCTTGCTGATGTGAAATAGGTCCTCTGTGGGGAAGAGAGATATATTAGAAGCCAGAAAACTAAGCTGGTTAAACATTTAAAATTTATTTTTACTTTTGTAATGTTTTATTTCTAAGTTAAAAGAAAACATCTGACTATAAGTTCTGATGATTTTTCCAAAAGTAAAGAACATGAGTTTTCACACATGATCTTTATGACAATAATATTGGCTGTCCAGAGGTTTTCTCTTTTTATTTCTCAGTTTTCATTGCTAAGATAAAATGGGCTGCTAATAAGGTTCAAATAAGGTCTTACTATTACATTACATTTAAAGGGAATTTCTGATGAACGTCCTATATAATAAAAGCCAGCAACTGAAACGGCAGAATGACCACAGTCCTTTCCCCAGCTGGCTCCACACCCCAGCAGGGACCCCCATCCCAATCGGGGGCTTGGCTGGCCTGCAAACTACCCATGGCCTCTCACCTTAGCCGGCCCCACCCCCCAGCAGGGACTCCCACCCTGATACGGGGCCTCCATCAGGGCAGGCTGGCCGGCCCCCACCCATGCACCAGGCCTTTATCCTATATAATAAAAGGATAATAGGCAAATTGAGCCTAATGGCAGAACAACCAGAATGACTGCTGGACCAGTTACCATGAGGTGCATTGAGCACCTTTTGGTCCCTTTCCCCGATGGCAAACAGGGAACTAGGGTGGGAGGCGGCGGAGAGCAGGGCCAGCTGTGGGCAGCTAGGGAAAATGGCCCTGATCGCAGGCCAGGCCTAGGGACAGTGCCTGTACATGAATTTCATGCGCCGGGCCTCTAGTATTAATATGAGTAAGAGAACTTATATGTGAAATTTTTGTTTTTGTAGACTTTAAACTATAAGACTATATTACTTTAATTATATCAAATTTAAGAATACTACCTCTAAAATTTGCTGGGCTCGAAGTTCTTTTTCCATTCTGATTTGTTGTATTCTCTTAATTTTTTCCTGCAGGAAAAAATATGACAATAAAAGATAATAAAGTGAACTAAATATCTAGTTGAAAAGTATGTAAATTGAATGAAATAATTTAAGGTATAAGTATAGAATTATCAATGGTTACTATGGTAGCTATAACATTTAATTATTTAGTTTAACATTACATATATTATGTTCATGAAAAATTAATGTGATGCTATAAAATTTCTCAAAACAATTTACAAAATACAAGTGCTAAATACGTATACAGAAACTAGATAAACCAAGCTAATTAGACTCATTTAATCTGTGGATGTTCTTAATAAATGTTTTCAATTACATTTAATACTTTGAATAAATACAGGGGGGAAAACAGTGTATCAGGAATCAGGGGGAAAAACAGTGTATCAGGAATCAGAAAACCTTAGCTAGTTCTGTTACTGTCATTCATTGCATGATCTTGAGCAAATTACTCTTGTCTACAAGACAAGCTTTTATTATAAAAATTTGAACATTTAAGCACTGTCCTTCATTATTGATACATTAACTTTAAAAGTTTGATAGTTATTTAAGATGCCAATTCACATTCAAGTTCTATCAGGGTATTAAAAGTACTTACACAAATTTATGTTTGGTGATCATTTTTCAGACAACTTGGAAGTAGGAGACATGGTTTAAAAGTGAGGTGAATTTTAAATAATGAAAAGGAAAGCTTTCTAAATAAGATATGGAACATTAATATGAAATACTAGTGAAAATAAGGTAAGTATTACATATACAAATAGATCACAAAAATAACACCTCGGTTTTAAAAATCAGTTCCAATGTGTAAACTTACCTGTTGTTTCATAATCTTTATTTGTTCTTTTTGCTTTCGCTTCTCCTCAGCAGCCATTATTGCTAAGAAGAAAAACCAAAGCACAAATACCATCAGAAAAGGAATGAAGAAGAGATGTCTCTCATGAATTACCCAGTATTTATGCTTCAAGTTCATGCTAGCATTTAAATCACCCACCTTGTTGTTTTTTAGCTTCTTTGGCAACCCGAGCCTGCTCCTGCTTTTGAAGTTTTCTCAAAAGCTTTATTTGTGCTGCTTGCCTGGCTATTTCTGAAAAACACAACATTGTAAAGAATATCATTAACAACTTTACATAACTGCCAACTAAAAACAACCTAAAAAACTCTGTGAAACTGGTATCATCAGGAAGGACACACTTTTTAAAGAAAACGGCCTAAGGTTAGAAATGAAGTAGTAGAATGGTGTGGCAGAAAATGTCACGTTTATTTCCCTTAAAAATTGCCAATCTATTTCATCAAATGTGTTCCCATGCAGTAGGTCCTTGGGTTACATAGGCGATCGTTCTTGGGGAGCGACGTAACGCGATATTCGCCATAAGTCGGAACCCACCTCACCTATATAAGCACCTTTGTCACTCACATGGAGCACATACACAGCAGTAATGAAGTGAAAGAGTAAAATGTAAAAGAAAAATAACAATTCCTGACCTTTACTTTGGTAAATAAATAATAAAAAACATAAAGCACATATGTACATACATCTAATTAGGGGTGTCGAACTCAATCAGAGAAGGGGCCAAAATCTAAAATCCAGCCTAAATCGCGGGCCGAATGGTTTACTGAACAGTCATTGTGATGGAAACGCAGCGGAGTGCAGTGATGACAGCGCGATGCGGGCCACATTGCAAGGCCTGGCGGGACGGATTTGGATGATGGAATTTTTAAAAAATAAATAAATGGCAGATGGCACGCAACCACAAAACAACGTAACCTGAGGACTGCCTATATGAAACTCCCCAAAAATGATGCTTCTCTTAACTCTCATCACAGAGAATAATCTGAACACATTTCTTTTCACATTTCATCTCACTGTCACTTAGTAGAAAAGTAGCTACAAAAAACTTGATTTACCTTCAGTTTTAAAAACAACAAAATGTATAAAAAAGAAAAAGAACCCAAAATAAAACAAACATAAAGTCACCCCAAACTGAATACTTCAGCTATATAAAGGCTAAAGTTTTTGAATCCAATGAAATTTTCATTTATGGAGAGAGACTAAATCTCATAAAAAAATTAAAAAAAAAAAGCATAGAATAAAGGACAACTAACTTAGTTCTCAGAATTTTTAAGGATAAATGTATGACTAGAATAGACTGGCAAAACAATATTCCCAGCTCTTCATTCCTCCCTCTATCCATGTCATTTGTAATGTGACTGCAACTCCTCCCATCAAGACTTTATACTTTCTTGTCCCTTTATTCTGAGTTCAGTCATGTGATCTTCTTTGGCCAATAGGATGTTAGCAGTTGTGATGTAAGAGAAGTTTGTAAAGTGTACTTGAACTCTTTCTGCTCTTACTCTGTCCTTTAGAATGAGGACATGTTTGGGCTCGTCTGCTGGAGGTTGAGACACAGGGAGCCAGTTGACTGCCAACATTTGAATAAGAACAGCCAAGATCAGCAGTGCTTCCTTATGTACCTCATCAGCACATTTAATGCCTAATGGTGTTCACCACTGACGTTTTGTGGTTGTTTGTTTCCCAGAATTATTGTGGCAACAGGTAACTGATACAGAAAACATGTAATGCCATGCTTTCTCTGCCAGCAAACTTGGTTTGAATACTTCTAACAATAAAAGTGGTTTACCATAACACCAAAAATCATGTCAGAAAATACTTTACATTAGACATTGTTTTAAACTATGTCACAGATGAAGTTTTAAGAAACCTATATGTTTTTCGAACACCATTTATTTTCACATAGAATTAGAGATATTTTAGTAGAGCACATTTCTTTTATTCTATGATGCATTTTTAGACATCTACAATCTGAATGTGTCTGATTTTAAATTTTAAACTGTCAGACTCTTATCTGTAGTCTCTGAGGAATTAGAGAGCTCTTATGTCACAACTAGAAGCCCGATGCATGAAGATTCGTGCTAGAACAGGCTTTTCTTTCCCTGCTGCCAGCACCGCCTCTCCACTCTGGCCCAGCCCCTTTCCGCTCCGTCCCTGCCTTCCCACACTGCCCAAAGGCTCTGAGAGACCTGGGGTGGGGCAGACCGCCGCCCCCCCCCCCCAAATCACTTGGTGCCTGTGTATGCAAATTAATTGCCATCTTTATTGGGTTAATTTGCACATAACTCCTGATTGGCTGGTGGCATAACGGAGGTACGGTCAATTTTCATGTTTGTCTATTATTAGGTAAGATGCTTGAATAAATGCTCAAAATTTGCATTTATTTTACTCTTCTGAACCTCGAATTAAGTCCAGTTTATTAGTCTAGGTGAATCCTAACAAAATATACTATAGAACAAAAATTTCTAACAGCCCCTCAGCTTAACTACCCCAAACTGTTACTGTAGAAACCTTTTAGAAATAAATAATAAAGTGATTTGTTCCTACTTTCTTTTTCTCCCCCCAAACATGCAAATTATACCCCATACACTCGTAAATATTAGCAATAATTACTCATATACTGTTTTATATACATGTTGAGAAAGAATACACACACACACTAAGGTCAAAAGTAATGAAATTGGAAAAATGCTACATAATACAAAAAGGGAGAACTATGTAACAGAATACAAACTAATTTGAAATTTACAAGGAGAAAAACCATTGGGTAAAAGATGAATAATTAACTTCTATTACAATAAAATAAAATGTAATTAAATTTAATTAAGTGTGCAAATATAAAATTGTCATTTTGGGCACTATTAATACTTGTGTTAGATATACAAAACATGCAAGAAGAACTCATGTTTTGGGTATCAGTTAATATTAAGCTTTCTTATTTTGTGCAAACAACACACACTCCCTACTATTACACATTCTTTAGAAGAATCAGTAGTTTATTGACAATACTGATTATAAAACTCACATGTATCGCTACATCTGTTCATATATTAAATTTAAAAAAATATCTTCACTAGTAACTATTCAGAAGATATGAAAACCTTAATAGAAACCACAAAAAATAATATATTAAAGAGAAAAATTTATAGAACATGAAGTTATATATCAGGCAGTGAATTGCATGCCATTGGTAGAAGTATGAAGTGGAGCAATCTTTTTGGAGATAGTATTTGCCTATTATTTACCAAAACTTAAAATGTATATATCCTTTGATTCAGATATTTTATCTCTAGGATTTTACTCTAAAGATAGCCATACCTATAGAAGATATGTGTAATACATATGTATTGCAGCCTTAGTTATGATAGCTAAGATCAGAAAACAGCTTAAACTGTCATCAAAGAGAGACTGATCAAATGAGTATAGTAAAGCAATATGTGGCATCACTTACTACTTACTATTTAGCTATTAAAAGCATAAGGTGGATTTAAAAGCCTTGATACAGAAAGATGTTCAAGAAAATTGTGGGGAAAAGCAAGCTAACAGTATATATACACTATAAGTCCATTTATTTTAGAAATCTAAAGGATATATATATATATATGTATGTATATATACATATATACACACACATATATATTACGTTATATCGCATATTTACATCTACATTATACTTATGAGTATGCATGTACACATTTCTGGATAGATTAACAAATTTAACAATTTTACTCATAAGTGTCTTTATTTTAAGGTGATTGTGAATAAGTGTCTTTTATTTTGTAACACTCTGTTCTATGATCTTTTGTTGTGGATATTTTATAATAAAAACAAAGCAGCTAAAAAGAAGTCAATATTATAATGGTGTTTACATAACTAGAAATAAAACAGGCTTTTTATCCAGAAATATACAGAACAAAACAAACAAACAAAAAAACCCCCACATGAGTAGTAAAATCCTATTAGTCTTTTTTGTCAATTTTATAATTAAATATTTTACATTGACATATATACTTTTATATATACTAAAAGCCTGGTGCACGAAATTCATGCATTCAGGGGAGGTCATTCAGCCCGGCCTGAGCCCTTTCAGTCCACAGGGAGCAGGCCTATGTCGGCAGTCAGATATCCTTCTCTGCTGCAGAGGCACAGCTAGAGAGGCTTCTGCCACCACTGCTGCACTCACCAGTTGTCAGCCCGGCTTCTGGCTGAGCAGCACTCCTGCTGTGGGAACACACTGACCACCAGGGGGCAGCTCTTGCATTGAGTGTCTGTCCCCCTGATGGTCAGTGCGCATCATAGCGACTGGTTGTTCTGACATTTGGTCGATTTGCATATTAGCCTTTTATTATATAAGATGGTTGTGAACACAAGATACCAACACATAAATTGATATACATTCAAACAGTCTTAAGAGGCTTCATATTTGTAACCTGTAACTCAAACCCTTAGCAGAATTACTTTAGTCAGAATTCTCTGTGTCAGATATATAGGCGATATTCATGTTGATAATTCAGGTATAATTTAAAATCATAAATACATTTGAGGTTATTATGAGCACTTTATGCTCAATAAGTGATCATTTTCATTGATCTTAAAATGAATACATTCTGATTTAAATATATTAGATGGACATTTTGAAACTAGGTAATATATCCAAACTGCAGAGAAACCCAAACTAAAAGCCTAAGGTTACTCACTAGCAATTGGAGTTATCTGACTGAAAATTTACTCCACAGATCCACATATTTTGGTTATTCCCTTGTACCACCTCAAGGAATCAGGAGCTGTTAACCTGAGAATTCCAGAAGGTTGGCACAACCCTGAGCTGTGTGCCAAGTGCTGGTTGATTCCCTTTCTGTGAGAGCCTTAAAAGCTTATCACCCACCTTTGTGATTCTAAACACACAGGACAGGATGAGTTTAGGAGTGTAGTTCTTGAAAGGAGCTCACCTAATCAGAGAACTCCAGTTACCAGTGGGACTCCTAATTTTCCCATTTTTATTTTAACACAGATATCTACATCTTAGAAATTGAGAGCAGCGTCAAATCATCCTTAAGTCAAAAATAGAAGAAACATACTTTTTAGTGTGAGTATTGCAGTGTCAGATACATTGTGCCGTTTACCTTGAGCTTGCAGTTTTCTTAGCAATTTGGCATCTGTGTTATCTAGAAACTCAGCACCGCCAACATTCGGAGGCCGGCCCTTCCGCCGTCTCATCCTGGACTCCTCTCTTGCCCGCTGTCTCTCTGGATTGGGCGGTCTTCCTCTACGGCCCTCCATTGCTCTGATGCGAGGAATGACATCCTCTTCGTTCAAGAGACACCACTGCATTCCCTTTTAATCAACATTTTAAAAATAGTGTTAAAAAACATAGACACGTGTCCAGTAAGTCAGAAAATTCTAGGTAAATTTACAGACATTTTAACATGTATAAAGCAGGTATAATCCTTAAGAATTGTATTTTTTAAATTAAAATTATGTTTATATTTGTTCATGGCCTTCGGCATATCTTTTGTATTCTAACTTTAAGTACCTAAAGAGAATTATAGCTATATAAACAAAAATTATATAGAGATATACACCTTAATTACCATTTCTGAATTATAATGACCATAACGTTGGCAGGTAATTAAAATACTAGTTGTGTGGTGACACCTTATGGATTGTTCTCATGGGTTATTAGTATAGCCAAACACTAAGCTATTTCAACAATAGATGAAAGTATCTCTTTAGAGAAATCTTATAGCTAATAAATCAAGAATAAATGCAAGAGATAAAGCATCAGCAATTTGCAGTGTCTGATGAATTAATGGATCTAAGCATCGAGCTTGCATGACTGCCAATCACCCACAAGAAAGACAACCAGATAGACATCAGCTTCCTGATAAGAGGTTCACTGCATCATCCCTCTATATTAGTCTTGCCTTACCAAAAAAATCAAAACTAGATTTGATTAAGCCTCTAGATTTAATGACTATAATTTCACAGGAAAACAGGGTGAGAAGTGTATGTTAAATTACATAACAAAATCCAGTTCATAGGAAATTACAGATTACCCATTTTCTTTAATAAATTTCAAGTAGTAAACAGACTATTAGGAGCCTCACAATATGTATTACACAATCCCAAAGGTAAGTGTGGACCTTACCTAGATCCTGATTCAAACAGACAAAGTGGTCAGAAAATTATAACAATTATAGGACAACTGAATATTTGAATAAAAACTGATATTTGAGGATATTAAGAAATTATTATTTTAAAGTGTAATAATGGTACTGCAATACTCATGTAGATTACAAGAGTCCCTATATTTTATATAAATAAATAGAAATATTTATAGATGAAGTAAGGCATATAAGATTTGTTTCAATAAATTATGGAATAGAAGCAGATGGGGATATATGTTAACAATATTATCCACATGATAATTTCTAAAGATGATGATGGGTACATGGTGTATATTACTGTCTACTTTTGTGTCTGAGATTTCTAATTATAAGTTTCCTGACAGAAATACATAAAACAGCAGCTTGCTAGTGTATTACAGGAATACTCCTGCTCAGTGTATAGATACAATCTGAGTCTGATCTCCATTATTCTCCGTATGTCAATCAAAACAAGTACAATGTTATGTTGTCTTACTCATAGCAGTATGTCCAAAGTAATATGCTCATGTATAGAAAAGGCATCCTTTAAAAATAATCCTTTGAAAAAATTATTTTAGTATTCTGTTGCTTACTTATTTTTTCAGAGATAACTCATGTAGTGCGAAAATTAAGGAAATTTTTAAAATGTTCTTTCTTCTTAAAATAATCTAGCTTAAAAGAAGTTAGCTTGAACCTCTGTAGGTAATTCTGCAACCAAAATCAATCAAAAATTCTATTTTATGCCACGATTCCTAACCTAGAGTAAGGTGTCTGTGAATAGCTCATTAAATGGGTACTAAAGAGACAAATAATACTCCTGCTACCATTGCTGAGGACAGCTGCACCTACATTCCAAGCAGGGTGCTTTATTTTATTCATTGTGAATACGTAACATACTTTCATCTTCACATCAGCTCTACCTAATAAAGAGGTTCTGATGGATTTCTGATTGTTCCAACAGTACAACTGAGGGAATTCAGGCCCAGTGAGGTTAAAGAATTTCCTGAGAAATAGAGGCAATAAGGAACAGAAATGTGATCCAAACCTCAAGATTGTCTCACTCTAAAACCGTGTTCCTGACCACTACATGTACCTCACTTATGTTACAAACATGTTCTTTTACTTAGTATCTGATCATGATATTCAGACATGAAAGCACAGCCAAGATTATGTCAAGATAGACTTGTGTCAGAAAAAAAACTTTCGGGCATATAGTCCATAACTACAGGTTAAAAGTAATAACTATACTAATTTTTTTCAGTTAATTTCCATGTCAAAAACAATTTTTAAAACTAATGCTGAGGGCCCTAGCCTGTTTGGCTCAGTGGATAGAGCATCAGCCTGAAACTGAAGGGTCCCAGGTTCAATTCTGGCCAAAGGCACATGCCTGGGTTGCGGCTTGATCCCCAGTGCGGGAGTGCAGGAGGCAGCCGGTCAATGATTCTCTCTCATCACTGATGTTTCTATCTCTCTCCCTTCTCTTCCTCTCTGAAATCAATAAAGAAATATATTTTAAAAATTAATGTTGAGGAAAATAAGTGGTTTTTTGCTGAGATTTCAAAGGAAGTCAATAGGATCAGTAGTTAAATTAACTGTATATTTAGGCCATAAACCCCTTTGAAGGAAGCCATCAAGACAATTTTATGTTCATCAATGTGATGAACATAAAGCTTTTGATTAGTTTAGGTTTTCATTTTTCTATTCTGCTCTCAGGCACCAACACAGCATACATCACATAAATTGAGAAATATACAAGTAACATCTGTGGCACTTGGATTAGCAGAGAGTGTGTGTGTGTGTGTGTCAAGGAATTGCAGTCAGTTTTTAAAGTATCTTATTAATAATAAAACCAACTTTTAGCCAAGATTTAAAGGGTCCAATCAACCTATCTTTTTTTTTAATCCAGTTACAATTTTTAGTTATGCTTTTGTTCATCAAGGAAAACATACCTATGTCAAAACAGTAATAGAATATTTTGGGCCCAAAACTTACCAGAGAAATAGAGTAACATTATCACTTACATTTTGCCCTTGGCATTTAGAAAGTAATTATTTTCTATGAGTACTACATATGTTGGGCTACATATATCATCTGACTCCCAGGTTTTAGAAAATGAGAAATGGATTGTTAGAAAAATCAGAAGTTACCTTAACAGCTTTAATTCACTGAGCAGCCAAAATAGTTGTGGGTATTAAAAAAAAAAAAAGTATTTTTCTCAATAAACTTTCCATGAAAAAAGCAAATGATATTTATATCATTTGATTAATTTGCTATGACATTTTGTCAATCAATAATTATGCATGAAAATAGTTAATTTTTTCTTAATTTCTAGGAATAAGATAGCAAATGGTCCTTTTTTTAAAATATATTTTATTGATTTTGTACAGAGAGGAAGGGAGAGAGACAGAGAGCTAGAAACATCAATGAGAGAGAGTCATTGATCGTTCGCCTCTTGCACTCCCCCCACGGGGGATATGCCCGCAACCAAGGTACATGCCCTTGACCGGAATCGAACCTGGGACCTTTCAGTTCCCAAGCCGACGCTCTATCCATTGAGCCAAACCGGTTTCAGCAGCAAATGGTTCTTGAAAATAATCTTTCTTGAGTAATATTTAAAAGATATGAATAAAAAGAAAATCAATAATAACCCATATGGACATGGTGACAAATTAAGTCTATTACACCATTATAATTCTGCTTTGAAGAGTTAGTAATCTAACTTTAGCAATAACACACTCAGTTTTATAAATATTACAAAGAAAGAGAAGGGGGGAAAAAGGTTTACATGTTGTTTGAGAAGATTAAAAATAATTAAAGTAAATAATTATATAAGTACACTATATACTATACACAGTAATACATTCTAAAAGTATACTAAAAGACTATTATAGTTTCCATGTAAACATTTGTTGAGGCACCTACTCTGTACAAGACATAACATTTTCTAAAATTAAATTAGAGCAAGCCCTCTCCTCAAAAGACTGACATTTTTAACTAGAACCTTAGGCTCAAGCTGTTCTAATGCAGGTGATTCCAGGTCCACACCCTGAATTGTAATGAATTGAAAGAGGAGTTTAGAGGCTGGAAGAGAAAGTTGTCTCAGTTGTCCACTTACACAATAATGATGGTCTGGATTAGGGCCTGAGACTTGGAGCTAGAAAGGAAGGCGAACACATCAGCCTTTTTCTAGAGAGAAGATTGCCAGTGTGTGGAGGAAGAAAGCCTAAAGGGAGACCAAAATAATTGGGAGTAGTCTCTAGACAACGTGGGAAAAGACATTATATGAGGTTTCCTTCCTGAACAAAGTTAAGATCCAACATGAAGAAATACCTGAGAAAACTGGCCAATACATTTATATGTTTTAAAAACGAAATAAGTTTTAAAGGTTTCATTTTGGGGAGAAAGTAGTAAGTGAAGTAAACCACTCCACCAAAAGCCAGTTCACTGAATAATCTGTTTGCTTAATTACTGAAGATTTTTATTTGTTTAAGTTTTAGTATCAGCAGATTTTGCTGCAGTGGTTTCTTTGGATTTGTAGTCCTGGGCCACTAAGTGTCAGTTTCTCAAGTTAACAACTGAGAAGCCTAGTGCTTCTCATATGCTCAATGTTATATAAATGAATGGATGGATTTTATTCATATTTTCCTGGATAGGGCCCCGTACATGTCCCAGTGAACATGAGTGCTTTTAATCTGGGTAAGGTCTGATGATTCTGGGTTTGTTAGTCATTTAGTGAATTGATGGTTTTTATCAACTAATTTTTAGCTAAATAGTTTTCAGTAAAGGTAATCGTGGCTCAAGAAAACAAAGTTAATATTTTTTTTACTACTTTTCTCTCTGACAGTATACTTTAAGAATCCTTTACTTCCTAATAATTACTTTATGAAAAAAAAGAAAACTTTTATAATGTTATACCTAAAGGGAAATTGATCTTAAAGACCTCTTCTAATATATATTCTTCACATCATAGATAGAGGAAGGAATTAAGATTTAGAAGAGTAGGCACTTCAGTTTTTTCAAAGTAATAGAAGATACAAAATAAGCAAAGCAAGGGTATCAGGTATTTTTGAAAGAACTTAACAATTCGTATTTTCAGAAACACATTAAAGTTAGTATCATGAGAAAAATAAAACTTTAGTTGGATTTCCTTACATCTATTTCACCGTTTAGTTTATTTTTAACTACTTTATGGTGCCCAAGACAAGTAGTGAGTTTTAAGTAACATGAACTTTACAGCATTAAGGATTCTAAATTTATTCTAATTATGTAGTTTATTAATATCATATACTGAAAGCACTTTAAAGATGTGAAACAGTGGAACAGCCATCTATGCTGAGAGATGGATGTCAACTCTTAAAAACCGTGTAGAAATTATTTCCACAATGCTGGCTGTGCTTTCCAGTTACTTGCAGTAGTAGGCTACCATCTAATAGTTATGACTTTCAAAAATACTTCCTTAGCACCACACTTGGATTCATATAGCTGGCCTCCTACTATAGGCCTATGCCTGGGCATAAAAATCCTACCTGGTAGATTAGTGACATGAATTTCCAAACTTTTAGATTTCTGGTAGTGATCGCTCATGTTCTCAGAGCCACTCTGTGCACACGGCTATGTTGCATTAGGTGTGACAGTTAACAGCAGAGTTGAATTAGAACCCTGGTTGTTGACTTCCAACCTTTCATTCTTCACTTATTGAAATAATTACCAGCTTTCCAACCTTGCCCAACATCATGTGTTGCTTGCTTTATTGTGAAATCTTCCTTTATTCCTCATTAACAAAACTCTGATTTTATCTGGACAGCGTTGTGCTTAGTGCTTTATTTCTCCAAACAATGAGCTCCTCTAAGTCAGTGATCATAATTTCTCTTGCTTTTGTACTCTTCGGTTTCAGTATGAAGACTAATTTTCCCTCAGAGCCAGGCTTTCAAGTTCATTTCTGTAGTGAAATGTGTTTACAATTTTCTTTATGGAAAATGCCTTTAGGGAAAATTTACTTGGGAAAAAAATATGTCTGGCACATTAAGTATTTGCCACAAATATTTACTGATTAAGTGACTAAGAAAAGGGGCTCTTTCAATAAGACTTATAGACATTTTTATATTTTCATGGCCTTCTGCCATTAAAAAGAAATACCTTTTCAAAAATAAAAATAAAAAAATTTCTCAAATAGAAAAAGCAACATTTTCTCAGTCACTTTTAACTCCTTTCTTCTTTGTATATTTTTTTTTTCTTTGCATTTTAGCCTGAACACAGAAGATATTCACAACTCAATGCTTGTGAACTTCCTGGTTGAAAAAATAAACATGATTGTTATATTTATGCTTAATTTTTTTTCTTTACAATTCACAAAAAAATGCTTTTCAGAGATTATCATATGCTTCAGGTAACCTTAGTCATTAATTTATTTTGAAGCCATCATATATCCATAATAAAAATGTGAATACCTTTTTACCTATTTATATTTATGTAATTAAAAATAATCCTATTATTAGCCAAAATGTGTCTAGCTCAACCTTACTTTCTATTATTCTGATTCTCAAAGACAAAATAAAATGAAAACAAAGATAAAAATTAGGTTCAGCAAATTCATTATAATGTGATGAAGTCTGTAAGAAATCTATTTAACTTACACCTTTACGTTAGCAGGTAGCCAGCCAGTATAACATAGACTTATAAAGAGTACAGTTATAGTTCATTTTGTTCCATGAACGTTATCATCCCTAAAATCTTGGTTTCTATAGAAACTGGCAGAAAGTGTTTGCTGTCTAAGGATAAGTAGATAGTGACAAGTAGCTGATTCTACAAATCCTTTCCACATTTGTAGACTAAAATAAATAAAACTAACAATGACTAGATTAAAGCCACATCCCCCATTTATTGGGTCAATCTTATCTTTTTACTTTAATTTAAGGGCTTTTCTTCTTTATAATTTTTAAAGGTTAGATTGTTGTCATGTAGTTAATGATAATTTTACTTAAATTTCAATAAATTTGAGCTCTCATACTCTACTTCTAATATTTTTGTACTCTATACTAAGTTAGCCAATATTTTCAACACATTTTTCTGTTAATAAATATATGTATAATTACTTTCTTAAGCTCAGAAATATATTGTCAAAAATGATTAACTTGTACAAAATAACCATGGTTCCCTACTGCAGATATTATCTTGTAGCAGAAATTATCATCTTCCAACATCTATTTGTAAAATAGAGTTTTGAAACACCACTGTTGTAATTTAAAAAATATATATTTTATTGATTTTTTACAGAGAGGAAGGGAGGGTTAGAAACATCGATGAGAGAGAAAACTCGATCAGCTGCCTACTGCACATCCTCCACTGGGGATGTGCCCGCAACCAAGGTGCATGCCCTTGACCAAAATCGAACCTGGGACCTTTCAGTCCACAGGCTGATGCTCTATTCCCTGAGCCAAACCGGTCAGGGCTATTGTAATTCTTTAAGTGCTTTAAACAAAATTAGAAGTTATAGGACAAATACTGGTGGGGTTTTTTTGGTATGTTTTAAAATTAAAAAATACTACGAACAAATTATATTTTTCAATGCAAATGTTTTGTTAGGAGAGTGATTAAGGATACTAATGAGTCTCCAAATACAGCATTTCATTTGCTATTAAACACTGCCCAAAATATAGGAAGCTTGGAAAACTGTAACAGTAGTATTTAAAATCATTGTTTACAATCTCCATGATTTTGGAAAACTGAAAGATAAGATTTATTGGATTATAAGGGATAGAAATACTTATTTTTTAAATAAAAAATGTTTTTCAGGTTATATATGGAATACAAGCAAATTTTAGAAAATATGAAATGAAATAGCATAGGAATGAAAAGGATCTATTGTACCATCAACCATTACAACCATCATTAAACTTCTGAGGCATTTTCTTCCAGTCTTTCAATATGCATAGTTTTGTTTTCAATCTATAGAGTGGGGCAAAAGTAAGTTTACAGCTGCTCATATGGAAATACAGTAATTTATAAATAATATAAGAATAAACTGTGCTTCACATACTCAAAACTGTAAACCTACTTTTGCCCTACCCTATATATAGCCATTGTGCCATTTATACAACTTATATAAAGGCAAACATCGTAAACAGATGCAGATCGTCACTACATGGTAACACTGTCTTTGTCCAAAACTATCTTTTAAATCTTCTACAAAATGTAGGCCGATCAAAATTATTGCACATCATAGATACTCTAACAAAAATATATAATCTTTGTTCATTGATATTGTATTTCTGGCGTATAAAACGACCCCCTAATTTTACAGTTAAAACATAGGTTTAGGCCTATATTCGCTGCATAAGACTACCTCCCACTTCCAAGGCAACACCAGTTCTTTTTTTAATAGACCGCCTCTCTGATTCTGGCCAATCTGAGCAGGCTTTTTACTAGAACACCGTGTCGTCTTATACGCTGGAAAATACGGTAATTACGTACATTTCTAACTATATGCTTACATATTATATATTGATCATACCATACATAGAAATGTACAATATATGGCTCCACATCTGTGTGCATCTCTAATTAACATTTTTTAATTACTTACCTTTATTGTTGTTCTCTAAAATTAACCTAAATGAATCCCAATTATTTTTTTTTAATGATTGACGAGAGAGAGAGAGAGAGAGAGAGAGAGAGAGAGAGAGAGAGAGAGATGGAGTGAGGGAGAGAGAGAGAGAAAGGAAAGAGAGAGGGAAACATCAATTTGTTGTTCCACTTAATTATGCATTAATTGGTTGATTTTTGTATGTACCCTGATGGGGATCAACCCACAACCCTGGTGTATGGGGATGATGCTCTGACCAACTAAACTATCCAGCGAGGGCTCCAAATGTGTTTTTTGTGTTTTTTTTAACTGAGATTAGTGTTCTCAAAATTGCTATTATTTTTCCTCTGCAGTCTGTTGAAATGTTGGCAGCTTCACACATTCTAGATTTAGTAATTCATCATATTTTCTTGATTGGAATGATCGCTCAGCAAGACAATACGCATTTGGAAAACACTGATTATGTTTAATAAAAAGTGAATGGATGTCAAAGAACAGTCTGCTCTGCCTAATGAGGCTTTAGAGATTAAGTCTAATTATCACTGATATAAAACTAAAAATCCGTTATGTATTGAACAACACTTAGCTTTGTTCTCAGAACAAAAATATATTGATCCAAAAATCATGAAGCTATCTTTGGCATAAACAGTAAGGATTTGATAATACAAACCAAAAGATTACAAATGTAAAGAATTTGTAAGTAAAATTATTACTACTTTCTAATATGCTTTGTGACTGAAAAACTGATTCATTATATATGGAGTATGCAAAATACCATTGTGGTTCTAAAATTCTGAGAATCTGTTTGGTGACAGAGTAAATCTGAAATGTAAATTTTTTTAATTTTAAACACAGAAAAACATGGAATATATTTCCATAAATAGGTTACACAATGAACACAAAAGAAAATTGTTAGGAACCTTACATTCTAGTTATGTCCTGCCTGTTTGAGGCTGGGTAGTCTTGGACAATTTCCTTAATCTTTGAGCTCTCAAAATATACTTCTTGCAGAATGAGTAAGGTCTTTTTTATTTCTAGCATTAGAAAACTAAAGGGTTAGGTAAGAAGGAAAAGCCTGTCTACTCACAATAGAAAATATTGCCAGAAAAAAATCCTGTTTGTACATTATTTGTCTTCTTTTGATCTGACGTATAACACATTTTGCCTATTCAAATTAAATTTTAGAAAATGTTTACCTTCCAGGGAACTAATGCTTTCCTATATTTCACATGAACATGCAGAAACTTTTATATCTGTATAACCTGTAAAACTACTGACAGAATTAACAAACAGGAAAAAGTTTATATAAAAATGTTTGAAAAAAAGACATCTATTATGCCAAAGCTCCTTGCTACTGAAACAGTAAACTGAGTAGTTTGAGTGTTGAGTGTTTACCACAAAGGAGTATGTACAGCTATATCAATGAACTAAAAGAGTGTAGTGAAATTTACTTAATTAAGGTTATGGTACTACTTTTTTGGTTCAAAGACTATACTTTTTAAAAAGTGGATACCTGCGGTCCATCTCTGGCTTCATAGAAGTCACCCACTCTTATTTTTGCACTGAAGCTGAAATTGTCCCTTGAGATATCCATTATTCCATTTCTGCTGAGATACTGAAAAAATCACATATTTTTCCACTTCAGGTTTTAATAATGACAACCCAGCTTTGATGTATAGCTATCTTCAGAACACTAACGTTTTGCGTATTCTATCACGGGGCTATGGATTTATAGGAGTTCAATTTAGGTGAAGTACATTAGTCCCAAACACACAACATTTTGCATCAAGGAACTTATTTGAGAAAGAAGTGTATTTTTTTTTTTTCCATAAGCATGCATAATAGGCACCAAATGTGTGTTATTTGGTGAAAAGTATGTACCTTTATTACTTCAGGGTACTGCCTAAGTTTCTTTCCACAGGGAGCATAATATGCTACTTCTCCTTGAAGGCGCCCTCCAAAGTTTCTTATTCTTGTCTCTCTCTGCCAGCTATGTATAACAGAAATGAGAATTATAACATACTTAATTTAAAAAACTTTAAAAAAATAAAAAAATAAAATAAAAAATACATGCTCTTTAGAAAACATGAAAAATGCAAAGAAAACAAATATTAAACCCTCTGATTATACAACTGAGATATATTTACTATTAAAATTATTTTAATTTTTAGCTAAGTAATTCAATTGAAATTAATCAAAGACTCAAGTTATAAATATGAAACTCCATTAAAATTTTTAGAAATCTTAACTAGAATTACTTTGAGACATATTAATAGCATGTGTCAATATGTACTGACTTTTTACATCCGAAAAGCTTTAAGTGAGAGGATGACAGTAAACCTGCTGTCTGCTCTTGGAGAGTCATGTACTTCAGTGTACAACTGCTCAGTTCCAATTAAACCATTTTAGAAAAACTTGGGCCAAGTCGCTTAGTCTTACAATGGCTTTCCCTGCCCTTAAATTCTATCTTCACAAAATCTCTGACACTCTCAATTGCACCCCTTCCCTTTGCCAAATGACTTGCTCTTGCTTCTTTTTTAGTCATATTCCCACCTGAATGCATAACCCCATCACAGCTCTGTCATATCTAAACACAGCAGTTATCCTTAATTTCAGTTTTCTAATTTATCATCTTACTTGCTTTTCATTCTAGCTCTTCTCTAATAAATACTATACAGTATATTCACTTATTATAATAATAGTGTAGAATATGAAATCAAACATGCATAAACATGTGTGGGAAAAGTAAAAAGGGAAATCTCATTTTCCATACCCATATTCCAAAGGGATACGTAGTTCACGTTCATCTGTTACTCTTCTTCTTTTGGAAGTGCCTTCAAGAAAATTCAGCCAGTTAACATAAAAGACTAGTTTACACAGATGTCAATTTTTTGATAGTTTTGAAACTCCTCTTTAAATAAGAGATCTTAATGGCTTGGATTATTAGTGTTGTTCTGCAACTTGTACATTATTTTTAGATGGTTCAACAAAACACATTGTATAAAGTAGAGGATTTCTTTGGTCTGCATGACAAAAGTTAGTCTTTCTCTCCAAAGAGAATACAAGGCAAGGTAAAAATATATAGTGTTCCTCTGATTTCATTATTTAAACATGGCTAAAGTAGTAGTAAAGTTTCAGAAAATCATATACTGTTGTTTTCTTTGAAAATTAGTTTTAAGATGCTGATAAATTCCAACTGCTGGCTCATACATTTAAAAATAATATAATGTCTACGTTCATATAAATCCATAGAAAAACTCTAGTAGGTTTTTTAATTAAAGTACAAAGAAATCAGATTATGATTACATGTAAAAATGTTTCATAGATGATGACCAAGTTTCACAAATACAAATACATACATTTTGATTAGTTGGATATCATACTGGCAAATGGAAGCAAAACTATTGTAGAAATTCCTTCCCAAGAAAAGAGTGAAATAAGTAAAACATAATATTTTACTACATGCCTCTATATCTTCTTAGCTATTGAAATGAGAATAGAGAATAGTTTTTGGAATATTAATGTAAAAACTTTTAAATGAAGACCTCTAGAAGTTTATAAAGGTCAAATAGAAAAATATAGATGTGGTGTGTTAATGGAATATTAATGCTACTCACTAATACAAATGATTGGTGATGTGTTGGGCAGATACGCAATTGAATCTTAAGTAACCAAGTGAGCTCATTTTTATAAAGTACAAAAAAGTCCACTGTCAATCAAATACTAAGTTGTAGAAGCATAAACTAAACACAGAAGCAGGAAAGTATTCAAAATCAAGAGCTGTCATTAAGCAGGTTCTAAAACTGTAAGCACAGAGAAAAAAAATGGAAATGGGTCATATCCTTTGAAAATACATGATGACCTTTCTTAGCCAACCTACACTCGATTCCAATGAGATCATCCTGAGACCACTGTATAAATAAGAATTCTTGCTATGGTTTGCCTTCTACTTTACAATAATAAAAATAAAGTGTAGGTACCAGAGTGTGGACTTGAAGTAAGTGTGGAAGAAGGTGTGCCAAGAAAAGCAGGTGACTGGGATTCAGAACATAAGGCAGCAGGAGCAGAGCCTGGGGCTTTTGCTATGTGGAGGTTACGAGGTGTTGAGTGAGCTGTGAGACTGATGGAAGGGCTTTTGACAGAGGAAGCTGTTTTATTCAGTTTCATTGAAGTTTTCTCTCCTTCAGTATCACTATCTGATTCATCTTGGTCTTTATCATCATCATCATCTTCTTCTGATCCTTCTGTATCTGATTCTGAATTACTATCTGATTCTGGGAAGTAAAAGAAGCATTTGTATATTATAACTAGATAATCACCAACAATTTGCAGTTTGTACCTAAATGGAATAGTTCAGGAACCAGCATCTGTGAATAAGAACTCAAATGAGCATCTTCCTGAAGCATAAATGTAAAAATTACTATCTGGCAAGCTATTTGAGTACAATGTTCGCAGGCTATAAAACCTCAAAATTCTTCATTGAAGTATCCATTTTACTCATAAAATAGTTCTCCCTCATATGACACTATTCACAGGATGAGTTCTGCCTAGTGGTTTTAAGTCACTTTTAATTTAATGGAGAAACTAAAGTGTAGAGGGGATCGAATTGATTGTTTAAATTAATAGATCTCAATAGCTTAAGAATCGTAGTTCACTATGAGAAAGAGAAGAATAGGACTGCCATCACCTTTTCATCTGCACTTTGACATGAAAGAAAACAATTTTCTGAAGGAGATTCCTGATTTTTTGGCTGCAGTTATTCTATATAGGTGTTAGGACTCCATCATGCTGCTCAGGCTTCACAAAAGACTGGGATTACTAGCACAACTGTGGGGGGTAATTTAATGTTTAATAATTCAAGTTTGTTCTAGCAATGTCGCCCTATAAGTGTCGTCCTATAAATACATCCATTCCTACAGGTATGTAAAATCTATTCTTAGATTAAACTGGATAAACATAGGACTGATATTTGTACTGTATCCTAATGGCTTCCGGAACAACAGCTTTTGTGGAACTGTGTTGTGTGTAGCATTATCTGTGTACACTAAAGTTCATTATAAAGCTGTCTTTGAAAGATGTTAATATTGACAGTCATTATCTACTGTGTAAAGTTGTGTTTATGGGAACACCAGAAAAAATATTACAGGAAAAGATGTTCTTGCCCTAAGTAGCTATTTTTACTTCATTGATACTTTACCTTGTATAATTGACTATATTTCCCTATTCATATTGGTGACTAGCAAATTTACAATTGGATTTGTGGTTGACCAAAAACTTTTATCATATATATTTCATCTTTGAATTTAAAATTTAAGCTACCTTATATTTTCAATCTTCTGTGGAACAGGAAGGAAAGTTAAGGGGAAGAAAAATAAAAAGAAGCTAACAAAAAATACACACAACAAAACAAAACCAGGAAATGAATAAAAATAAAATCAGGAAGAATACTAAATTAAAATGCATTCTGATTGCTAACAGACATGCATAGGGATTTAGGTTTTTGCTACTTTCTGAATGACTATGACACATTTTAACAAATAGCAGAAGAGATGCAAAAAGGGATAAATTAGTTGCACTGAATTAAGTGACAATTAAGCAACTTCATGATTTTCAGGCGTTATTTACATTCGCTTTAAAGTATTATTTGTTTAATGCTAAATGAATAACAAAGCTGAGAATTTTACTTAGGATTTCCCATTTCAGTTACACCTAAATTTTACCAACTCTCTACAGAAATATACATAGCTGTGTGAAACATAGTGAATGACATAATTATAAGCCTGGACTTAAGAACCGCTTTTAAAATGTTTTGGTTCACGTAGCATTTATTAAAATACTTTAAAATTTTTAAATAGAAAATAACCTGATTGGCTGTCATCAGATTCATCATCTTCCTCGTCTTCCTCATCTTCTTCCTCATCATCTTCCTCTTCGTCTTCATTTGAGTCTTCAGAATCTTTACTACTGGGAATGTCTGAATCTGTTCCTCTGAACTGTTCCACTAAAGATTTTGCAGGATGAGAGTGATGTGTTTTTACTGGATTTACATTATTGCTAACTGCTTTTTCCTTTCCTTGACTATGGAGTATGGGAGAGGCAGAGGGCATTACAGCCGTTTGATTGCCAGGGGTCCTTCTTCCACTTGTACTCAAATTTACAGGTGAGGAAAAAGGGGTACTACTTGAAGTAGCAATGTTCTCATTAATCTTGCTCTGCATTTTAGTTTTGGTAGTAAGTGCTAGAGGAGCTTCTTGAATGACACTTTGAATAACTCCATTTGGTTGGTGATTACCTAAAAGTGCATTTGTCAAGAATGGGTTAGGGTGGTTGTTTTCTAGTGTTTGTTTTGGATGTGCTGGTGAGCTAGAGGTTCCTTTTGGGTTTGACAAAGCTGCAATAACCTTCTTCAGGCTCTTGGAGGACTCCTGTTTCTTTAACTGTGCTGGAAATGTCTGTTTATATTGTTCCTGTTGAAACATAAGTTAAAAGAACAAATCAACACCAAGAACAAAGACTGCCTGCAGTATCTGACAACTGCTTATACACAAATTTAAATCATGATTACAAGTGCTATAAAAGTGGTGGCTGTGAAGACTGCTGGTTGCTGAACCTTGGCTAGACATAATATCGATATATTAAAATCCAATTAGTGCTTCCCTCTTACATATGTTTCCTGACTATCCCCCTCTCTTTACTTTTGCTCCCGTTTTCTCAATAATCCAAGCTTGAAACTCTAAAATTGTCCTTCACTTTTCTCCAAGTCAGTCATATTACTATTTCTTATGATTCTTTCATTAAAATATTGCTCAAACTTAAGCCATACCATTTCTTCCCACCCAACTCAATAGATGCTTTACACAAATGTCAATTAAATCTTAATATAAGTCTAATATTATATATTAGCTCATCAGTCAAAAGCTTTAGTGCTTCCTCCACCTTTGCCAACTTTAGAAAGTAAATACTTTTTTATATAAAGTTCATACCTTTCTAGTCACACCTGTCACACCCTGTGCACCCACATTTTGTTATAACTATTTTCTCTGCATGAAGCATCCTCCTTTTATAAATTTTAAGCTAATGAAATGTTGTTCATTCTTCAAATTCAACCAAGCAGCTTTCCATGCTTGTTTCAGCCAGAGCACGTATGCCTCTATCCTTTGAGCACCTTGACCTCCTTATATTCTGCCCTGTACAACCTATAATCAACGTGAGATGAGGCTGATGAAAATGCTGGCTCAACACTCTGGGGGCCATCTTTAGGGTGCCTTTAGCATATTAGCATTGGAAAGAGTATAATAAAAGTTTAGAAAAATTATCCTTAAACCACTAAGTCTTAAAATTTACATCTATAAAAAAGGAACAAAAAATAATTGTACTGAACAGAGTAAAATCATAGATTTTATTTATTAAAATAAATTAAAATAATATGCATATATAAACTGAAATAGGATGATTAAAGCATTTTAAGTTATAGATAGAGAAGATAAAATTCTGTAATGAAAATGGTTGCCTTGAAATTAAAATCAGCAGCGCTCTCAGCATTGGACCTGGGCTCTTAAAAATCAAGGCAGCAAAGATTTGTGGTGGGCATTTCACAGGGATAAATGCAGATGGAATGCCATACAAAATCACTTATGAAATATTTTAAAGTACCAGTACTAATTAGCAATGCACAACTCCTATATAAACTTCTTCACTTAGAAAATTAAATTATTAATTTGGTAAACAAAGACTATCACATAATAATCACACCCAAGGCATTGCTCCATAATTAATATTTAATTAGTGAATAAAACCTGGAAAATTATAGCAAATAATTGCATCTGCCTTTGGAAAATAATTTTATAGCAAAATTTTAATACTGATATGCTTTAACATACTCAATTTTAGTTAATACTTATATGATACTAGAGGCCTAATGCATGAAATTGTGCATGGGTAGGGTACCTAGTGGATGCCGGCTGCCAGCTGGGGCCTCCCTACCCCCAGCTGCCTGTCACTGCCGCCACTGGCTGGGGCCTCCCTTTCTGTGGTTGGCTGGCTGATGCACTGCCCTGGTCGAGCTCCCGGTTGAATTCCAGGTCAAGGGGACAATTTGCATATTAGACTTTTATTATATAGGATAACTATTGCATACCACAGTATATTGTAAAAGTATATGTATAATGTATTTAAACTTCATATTTACATATACTGATTTAAATTTTTAGCAGAAAAACTTGTATTTTCACTTCCTATAGCACAATTATGTCACATAATCATTCTGTGTTTTTTTATATGTAGTAAAATTTCCCTCTAAATATATAGGATCAAAACAGTCATAAAAACAAAAACTTTCCTTTTAGTTTTATATTTTGTATTTTAATTTTCTGAAATTAATCCTCTCCAGTTCTGAAGAATCTCTTCCCATATTTTGACTCTGAAGATTTTAAAAAAATAACCAAAGATAGATATTCATATTTTATATCCAAGAATAATATCAATTATTCTTTTACAGCAAACATGCTCTCTTTTTTACTTGAGGGTGGAACATAAAAAGTAGGGAAGAAAACTGAAACTTGTATAGTAGCAAATGTCTTTCTGCTTTAAGACATCCATTTGGATGACAGGAGTATAGGAAGAGATAGGTATGAAGAAGCTCTGATCCATCTCAAAGTTCTTGCTGCCAGGACTCAACCAGAGTCTCTGAAGACTACAGGAAAAACTCTCTAGGCAAAACTGATAAAAAATATTGACTCCTGATCTATATATTCAATTAATGTATACTGATTTGAATTAACTGTCTACAGTGTAAAAGTAATAGAAAGACCCAATGATTAAATTACACCGAAGAAAAGCACAGGATAGTGAGGAAGGCAGATACATAGTAGATGTCATGAAACAATTGACGCTATTATAGGACATAAAGCAAAATTATTTATATTAGATTGCATATGAAGCAAAAAGAGTTGGTATTAGGGAAATATTTATAAAATGCCCTTTAAGTTAATACCAAGTACTAAGAACAAGTAGATAAAGTCATTTAGAATTGAGTCTAATGTGAATCTCCATTCATATAAAATATTTCCCATTAACAACCATTATTTCAAAAACAACAAATTATTTCATCTTAATCATGTTCTATGAAATGAGAATGATCTCTGTTTAAGACATTTCTGCTTGTAAATTGTTATGTGATGTTGGCAAGTGGCTTAATCTCTCCAAGCCTTAATATCTTTATCTCATACAGTTTTGTAAGGATTATATAAGATCATATGCGTCGAAAGCCTACCTTGGCTACATTTATTAAGCAAATATTTAATAAGTGACTTTCTAATAGGCAATCATATAAAATTCTTTAAATAAGAAACTTTTTTAAAAAATTAAGAAGCCATTCATAAGGCAAATACTTCTTGATGTTATTCGGTAAATTCATTTATCTTAAAGTGCAATATACATTAATGAGAATTAAAATAGCCTCCAAAATGTAATTTTTAATTTGATTAATTTACTCATGGAGAGTCAATAAAGTGATGCCAATAATAATGCGTTGTTATGATTGAATGGTTTGTTACAACTTATAATGTGCATGGTATTATGATACCACTGCCATTCCCTTTAATCAATGGCTCTCAAATCTGGCACATATGAACCACCTTAGACATGTAACACCTTAATCTCAAGACAAGAGAACCTGGTTTAATTGTTCTGGGTGGTATTTCCTTTTTGAAGTCCTAATGTACACCTGAGAATTACTTGTTTACATTCTCAAAAAAGCCTATTTGTTTAAGTCATTTATGTTTGACCCTGTTCTTGATGTAAAACAAGAGTCAATGGACTAAAACAATGTGACTTTTTAAAGAAAGGCAGAATATTATAATGGTTAAGAAAATAACTCCTGTGCCATACTCTTAGGTTTGAGTTCTAGCTCCATCGCTAACTAGCAGTGTGATCTTGAGAAAGTTAAAGTTCTAAGTGTCTCAATTTGATCATCTCTTACTGGTCATAACAACGTTAGTAGCACTAACAGATATTAGTATTCAATGAATAAGTGCAAGTTCAGCACCTATAACAATCACTGGCAAACAGTACATGCTCTACGAGTGCTAGCTAATATTTATTTAGTAAGTGTAATGATAATTTTTATAATCAAAACCAGTGTTCAAACAAATAATATTTTCCCTCTACTCTGAGTTCATTCTAAAATGTAAAGTATTGATCAATTAATTACTAGAATTTTACTGAACATATGAATGTAGACTGTATAGTAAATAAAATCAAAGGAAGAAAATCAAGTTGAAAAAATTTCTGATGAGTGGTTCTGGTGTTTGTGTAAATAAAAATTACTCAAAATATTTTGTATTTTAGATAATTCACTAAGAATGGCAAAGGAAAATGAGTCTCTATGAAGAATTTTTACACTTAAAATAGCTAAATTATAGAACTTTATGAAGAATTTTTACACTTACAATAGCTAAATTAAAGGCAAATGACTCAATAGTTCATTTCTTTAAAAATATATTGACATTAGAAGAAAAGGACATTATATTTTAAACAAAAGTGATCATTAAGTAGGTCTGATTTAAGCATAATTCTCTCCTTACTGTTAAATCATTAAACCAGGGGGGAAATGACTTGATTGTGTTGCCAAAAATATATTAAGCAGATGTACATACAAATGTAAAGTCAGAGAAATTTAGTTTGCTGATGTGCATATTTGATTCCTGGTGACTAGAAAAGGTATAAAAATAAGAGAAGAATTTAATTTAAAACCTGCATATTATAAGATTATATAAAAGCTCTTTTCCTAACAATAAAATTCTTCTATAAATAATTTTTAACTCACCCGTTTAGATCGCAATTCACTGGTCAAAAGACTAGATTCTTCAGAGGTATTTTTATTCCCTGCTTTAAGTACATCAGGAGAAGGAACTGTGAGTTTCATATAAGTTTCCTTTTTGGCTTGATTTACCAAAGATAGAGGTTTCACATTGGACACCAATCCCGTAGACTGTATTACACTTGTGTGTTTGGTCACAGATTCCTCCTTTGCCTGAGAGCTTTGGAAAATAAATGGAAGCTGCTGTGACAAAACCTGAGGCTGCTTCTGCTGGGATTGGAATGATGAGTGGGTCTGGGATTCAGACACAAGAGGTAATGGCTGGTGTATTCTTTTTTCCTGGGCTTTTTCAGTTGCTTTCTGTCCATCTGCTTTTGGGTCTGAAATACCATGTAATAGCACCTGTAAATAAAAGTTAAAAGGCAGAGCTTAACATCTATTAAAAGAAAGAACACCAACCAGGAAAAAAAAGAACTTTAAGAAGTGTTCCTAGTGACCTGTGATAGATATATAAAGCACAGGAAAAATACAGTAAATATCTCTTTAAAATATTTCTCCATCTCCTATTCTGTCTTTTGTAAAAGCAAGAATTTGCCCTGGCCGGTATCTCAGTTGGTCAGAGCATCGTCCCAATACACCAAGGTTGCAGGTTCAACCCCCAATCAAGGCACATGTAAGAAATCAACTAATGAATGAATAAGTGAAACGATAAATCAATGTTTCTCTCTATGTGTGTTTCTCTCTCTTCTCTCTGACTCTCCTTTCTCTCTTGCTAAAATCAAATTTTTTAAAAAGTGAGAACTAAAGGCAAAGATTAAAATTAAACTTTACAGACTTTGAGAGTCAGGATAAATAAATTAATCACTAAATACAAATACTGTGTATATTAGGCTAAGGGAACTATTTATACCTGGTTGTTATTTTTATGTTGTGCTTCACTTTCTGAATCAGATTCATCATCTTCAGTTTCTTCAATACTTTGATCTTCTTCATCTTCCTCTAGATCATCTGAATCACTACTACTAATGCCTTCACTTGAGGTGTCTGATGATGTGCCTGAATCACTATCACTGTTGCTAGAACTTTCCATAGCTTTCTTCCGTGGTTTCTGGATAAAAACAAGATTTTTAGAAAAATTCAAGTTTCAGTAAGAGGTAAGCTCTTTTAATTTTCAAATGATATTTTCAATCTCAAAATGTCACTTTAGGAAATAGGAAAAACTCACATTATAAGGGTAATAGTTCAACAAACTAATCAAATTAACTTATGTGACAGAAATTCTCCAATAAAATATACAAGCTCTGACATGTACAGTATATGGGAAATCTCAATATAGTATATTATAAAATACAAGAATAATTTACAAAGTAATAATTCCAATTATAAGGGTTATATGCACAGAAGTCCTATATTTAGCTTTAGTCTTCTTTCTTTATGCAGGTAGTAAGTTATTAGCCAAATATTTACATATAATATGCCAAATACACTTTTCTATTTGTGTTGGGCTATAATGATGCTTAAGATAAGAGTAATTGCCTTCAGCTGAAACCAGTTTGGCTCAGTGGACAGAGCATCGGCCTGCGGACTGAAAGGTCCCAGGTTCGATTCCGGTCAAGGGCATGTACCTTGGGTTGGGGGCACATTCCCCGGTAGGGGGTGTGCAGGAGGCAGCTGGTAGATGTTTCTCTCCCATCGATGTTTCTAGCTCTCTATCCTTCTCCCTTCCTCCCTGTAAAAAAATCAATAAAATATATATTTTTTAAAAACGAGTACTTGTCTTCAAGAAACTTACATTCTAGTGGTAATGGTGGTGGTGGTAGTAGACAGATGATTAATATAAAAGCAATTAATTCCATACAGTAGTAAGTGGTATAGAGAAGATAAGATAGGTAGCAAAGGACTTACAAGCCGCTTTAAGGTCAACATTTTAATTTTTCATATTTTACATAAAAAAGAAAAATATAATAAAAATATTAATTTCTGGAACATTTCAGATTCTATAGGAAAAAGGAAATCTAAACTTGGAAGAAAAGTTTTGGATTTAAAGATAGACAATAGTAGTGGATAAAAAGAGGAAAAATCATTATATGAATTATAATTAAATAACTATAGAATTTTGGAAAAGTTAAAATTCTGTCAAAGGAAGACTGCAGGGAGAAATACTGAAATGATAAGAGCAATAGACTGAGTACAATCCAAAGTTACTTAGGAATATTTCAATAGTGTTTGCTGATATAGATAAAGAACAAAATATAGAAAAGGTAATCAACCAATTACAAAAGCTATGGTCTTACAAATATGGAAGCTATGGTCTTAATAGAAATAGGGTCTTTCATGACTACTAGGCCTGGTGAAGGAAAGATAATCATATACCTCTTTACCAGGAAGCCAAGTTTAAGCCATAGTTACAGATTACAAATCTATACTCTTCCTTTGTACCTTTTGAAATTTCATTCAAATCAAGTAAAATGTGTAGAAGTGAGGAGATTCACTCCTGCTGTTCTATTTTGCTTTCAATGGTATTGTCACATTCCAAACTAGCAACTGTAATGCTTCCCCCAGAGACACACCTTCAAAAAATCAACTAACAGTTGCCACCCTTCCCTGAGCTATCTTCTCTCACAGTAAAGCAGAAAATGACAAGGAACCAAAGTAGAGATGAAAGGGAAACAATAATAATATAGGAATATTAAGCCTATCATTTGTTGGAGAAACACTTCCTTGCAAACTAAATATATTGTGTGTTTCTAAGCACTATAGTAAGACTATGAAAATCATAAGGAATCTAAATTGAAGTTATCATCTTTTGGTTTCAGTAGGGGCTAGCTATGAAAGGAAAGAAATGAGGAAGCTATAGTGATTTAGCAGGAAGAAATAAACTCCTATTTCATGCTCAAGTCATCTGTGTGGTTTTTTTATTTAAAGACTAGAGGCCAGGTGCACAAAATTTGTGCATGAGGGTGGGGGTTTGTCCCTCAGCCCAGCTAGCACTCTTTCCGATCTGGGACCCCTTGAGGGATGTCCGACTGCCCATTAACACCCGATCATGATGGGATCAGGCCTAAACAGGCAGTCAGACATCCCTCTCACAATCCAGGACTACTGGCTCCCAGCGGCTCACCTGCCTGCCAACCTGATCATCCCTTAACCACTCTCCTGCCAGCCTGATTGATGACTAACTGCTCCCTTGCCAGCCTGTTTGCCCCCAACTTCCCTCCTCTGCCAGCCTGGTCACCTCTAACTGCCCTCCCCTGAAGGCTTGATCACCCTCAACTGCCCTCCCTTGCAGGCCTGGACTCTCCCAACTGCCCTCTCATGCTTGAACATGGGAGCAGGATCTTTGACCGCATGGGGGCAGCCATATTGTGTGTTTGAGTAATGGTCAATCTGCATATTACTCTTATTACTGTAGATAGGACTAGAGGCCCAATGCATGAAATGCATGCAAGAGTGGGCCTTCCTTCCCCTGGCTTCCCTCTGGCACTTGGGTCCCAGGCTTCCCTCACAGTCCCAGTTTGGTCTGGAAGGTCGTTCAGAAGGACACCTGGAAGGTTGTTCAATTGTCTGGTCTAATTAGCATATTATGCTTTTATTATTATAGATGGCAAGAATGAAGTTTAGAGATGCAGACCCTAAATCTTTATAGTGCAATGCTCACTAATAAAGCTGGCTGCAACCCACAGATTCCTGGGTCCCAATTCTAAACAGCACACAAGGATTTTTAAACACACCCATAATGTGATTCTTTTTTATTTTTTTTATTTTTTATTTTATTGATTTCTTACAGAGAGGAAGAGAGAAGGACAGAGAGCCAGAAACATTGATGAGAGAGAATCATTGATCAGCTGCCTCTTGCACACCCCCTACTGGGAATGTGCCCTCAACCAAGGTAAATGCCCTTGACCGGAATCGAACCCGGGAGCTTTCAGTCCTCAGGCCGATGCTCTATCCACTGAGCCAAACCGGTTTTGGCCTGTAATGTGATTCTGATGCAGGCAGTTTTGCATAGCATACTCTGACCAAGTGCATAGAGTCTATGCTTTTTTAATAAGGTAACAAATCGAGACCCTACTTAAAAAACAAAAAAACAAAGGAGATATGAGCTGCAAGTCCAGATATTAGTAAAAAGAGAAAAATGAGTGTCAATATCACCAATTTCATCTCCTTAATTGCTATTAGTGTGTGTGTGTGTATGTGTAG
The DNA here is from genome assembly GCF_014108245.1 of Pipistrellus kuhlii. Taxonomy (NCBI): domain Eukaryota; kingdom Metazoa; phylum Chordata; class Mammalia; order Chiroptera; family Vespertilionidae; genus Pipistrellus; species Pipistrellus kuhlii. The sequence continues at coordinate 48,332,951 of NW_023425573.1, read as the reverse complement.
TTAATTAGTTCTTTTTCATTCACAAATAATTAGGTAGTATGTCTGTTATGCCATTTAAACATTTAAAAAAATGAGTCTTCTTAGGTTCATCAAAAAATGATCAAAGAAGAGCTTATTAACCCCCCACCCACCCACTCCCCATTCAATCTGGAAAAGCATTTCAGAACCCTCTCCTTGAACTTTCATTTCACGTACACTCATTTCTTCCAATAAAAAAATAACACATATTCAAGGCTCTTATGTACTAGGAATACTTTAGTCTCTGGGGATAGAAGGGTGTGACAAAGAAACAACAACTCAGCCCTAGTGGCATCTGACTGTAGAGAATCAACAAACATATACAAAAGGGGTTTTAGAGATAAATATCACGACTAAAAAACGGGATAACTGGATAGTGTGTGTTGGGGGTGGGGTGGGGTAAAGATTTAGATACAGATTGAACCTTTCTGAGCTGAGACCTAAATGGTGAACAAGCAAAGAATGCTTCAAGATGGGAAGCAGCAAAAGAAACGAGTTTGATGTGTTCACAGAATGGGGAAGCCAACTAGACTTGTGTGAACCAGGGAGCCAGGGACATAGGAGATATGGCAGGATAGACTGGCAGGGTCTTACTACACAGGGTCTTGTAGGCCATGGCAAGGATTAATTCTAAGCGGGATAAGGAACTATTAGAGGGAGTGACTACATGTTTAAAATAATCAAACCATTTATGTTTTCGCTGCTGTGCATGGCAGCAGGAGCGGAACTTATTCAAAATTGAAATTTATTTTTTATTTTTTACCAACAGGTTGTGTGTATATTTTAGTTTGTGATTTAATTTGCTTGATTTAAAATATCTTTATTCTAGATAAACATGCAGACTAAATGAGGGAATTGGACTTAAGGATATTAAGTGAGCAGAGCAAAATGATGTAATCATATAACCCAGGAGGGATTATCAAAATTAACTGGAGAATATCTTTTCAAACTCTACCAGAAGAGGACTAGAGAAGGAATTTTTTTAAAAGCTTCTTAAAATTGAAAATTACTGGGTAAAAACTATAGGATCTTCTTCTTTAGCAACAATGCCCTTCATCTCCATTTTACTTCAACAACCTACTACTGTAATTCATGCCAGACCATGTATGACCCAAAGGTGCTCTGTTTCTCCCTCATGCTGACCTGATCTCGCGCCTAACTGCTTGTTCCCCCATGCTGGCCCGATTGCACCCCTAACTGCTTGCTTCCTGTGCTAGCCTGATCTCGCCCCTAACTGCCTCTGCCTTGGCCCCTGCCACCGTGGCTTTGTCCAGAAGAAAGTCGACATCCACAAGATGTCCAGTTGACCTGTTCTAATTAGCATATTACCCTCTTATTAGTATAGATGAGGTCTAGTCAGGAGGCAGAACCACATTAACAACTTGAACAGGGAAATTTTATCATAAAGAATTAGTAACAGAAGATGAACAACTCTGAGGGGAAAAGAATATTGGAATAGGCCCGAGGTGGGTAGCTGAGTTGGTTAGAGCATTGTCCTGATACACCCAAGTTGGGGTTCAATCTCTGGTAAGGGCACATACAATAAGCAACTAATGAATGCATAAACAAATGGAACAACAAATCAATATTTCTCTCCTTATCAAAAATCAATTAAAAAATAAATAAAAAGAATACTGGGATAGAAAATGAATGGAATTGCCACTTCTTGTAGAGCTACGGTAGACTACTCTGAAATAAACTTGGAAGAGGGGCCTCTCTCCTCCAAGTCCTCATTACTAAGACTTAGCTTCAAACTCTGTTGGAGAGGATGTGGCTGTTGCTCATTGGATAGCAGAGGAGCTCACTGAGGAATCACAGACGAAAGTGAATGCCAAAAAAAAAAATTATTGGGAACTTGCTAGCTGGGGCACCAATAAAATTAGTTGGAAAGCCACCTAGTGGCATTCCCCAAAACGTACTACAGTGGTCCTCCCTTATCCACATGGGATATGATCCAACCCCCAGTGGATGGTTGACTAAAACCACAGATAGCACTAAACCCTATAAATACGATGTTTTTTTTCTATATATACATAACTATGATAACATTTATAAATTAAGGCACATTAAGAGATTATCAACAATCCTATATAATAAAAGCCTAATATACAAATTGCCCCCCTTGGGCAGTCATTTGACTGGGAGCTCAACTGCTCACTATGAGGGGGCAGCATGGAACATGGAGGGCGTTGATGATGTGGTGCTGGTAGCAGGCAGCAATGGGCACTACTGGCCCTGATGGGCCACAAGAGCGGGTCCACAGTGGGATGGTGGAGCAGGTGAGCGGATGGCGCCAGATCAAGATGGGTGCAAGCAGGGGCCTGATCACCCTGCCAATCATCCCACAGACTGTGACCAGTGGCAGCGGTGGGGGGTGAAGCTGCCTCCCGGCTACCTGGTGCTGAGGGAGCTAGGAGGGGGGCTCGGCCTTGATAGATCGCCCTGTAGGCAGGATAGTGGAGCAGGTGAGGGTAGGCACCAGGCCAAGACAGGGTGCCAGGTGGGGCTGTGGGATTGTGAGGCTGGGGGCATAATAGTAATTTCTTTTCACTTAAAGAAAGCATTTTACAGGTTCTCTTTGGTATATCCAAATTGTCAGCATCACTACTCTTGCACTTTGGGATCATTATTAAGTAACATAAAGGTTACTTGAGCACAGGCACTGCAATATCATAATAGTCAGTTTGATAACCGAGATGGACACCCAGTGACTAACAGGTAGGTAGCGTATACAGCCTGGATACACCGGGCAAAGGAATAATTCACATCCTGGAGGGATGAAGTAAAATAGTTCGAGATTTCGTCATACTACTCAGAACAGCATATAATTTAACACTTATGAATGGTTTATTTCTGTGATTTCCATTTAATATTTTCAGATGGTGGCTGACCACAAGTAAATGGAACTGCAGAAAATGAAACCACAGGCCGACACAATGGGGGGTCTAGGGAATGAGCTGTCTGCTGCGATGCCAGTGAAAATCACTGTATGATGTGCACTGCTTAGTCTCCTATGTACAACCAGCAGCCACAGCAGAAGAACAGAAAAAAAACACTGGAACCAGGAACAGAAAACCCTTCCATTCCAGGGTTTCTCTGGGACCACCTTCTAACATGATTTAACACTGTGCCAACTATCAAAACAACAGAAAGCAGCCTGGCCAGTGTGACTCTGTGGTTGAGCTTTGACCTATGAACCAGTTAGTCACGGTACGATTTCCGGTCAGGGCATGAGCCCAGGCTGCGGTGTGATCCCCAGTAAGGGATGTGTAGGAGACGGCGGATCAATGATTCTCTCTCATCACTGATGTTTCTCTCTCTCTCTCCTTTCCTCTCTGAAATCAATCAATCAAATCTTTAAGAAGAGGGTGAATTTAGAACTGAGAGGCATTAAATTGATTATCTGTACAGCAAAATAAAGTTGGCCTCAAGGTGAAAATTACTGAGCCTGGATAATGGGTACATAAGGTTATTATGCTATTCTGACCACTCTATATTGGAAAATTACTATTAAAAAAGCTTTTCTTATTTGCTTTTGGTTTCCTAAAGCATGGGCTCTGGAGTCAACCTGCCTGACCACTAACTAACCCACTATTTTAGGGCTTTGTTTCCCCATTTTAACAATAGTACCTACCTCATTAGAGGTATGGGGAGGATTGAAATAGATATTACATGCAAAGCAATTTGTACAGAACTGATATGTTCTCAATAAATCTTATCTCCTATTATTATTTTCATTATTTACTGGTGCTGGCAGTTTTAATTTTTGAGATACATGATATTAGTACCACATCATAAAAATAAATATCCATAAAAATAGAACTTGGTAACTTATAAATTATTCCATAGACACTGGTGGTTTGACCTTTGGAATGCTACATATAGATCTGTTATAAATTTGTCCTTCAAAGAATAACTTACTTTATCCTTGATTTTGTCAGCTCTAGCATCCAAAGGCTGGTTTTTGTTTTGATCCTGATTACATTTTCGATTTCCTCCACCTGAGCTTATACTTTTAGTTTGTCCAACGGAACTGGAAGCAGTAGTGGATAGTACAGATGTATTGATACCAGACACAGATGAAGTACTGTTTCCATTTATTGACCCATTTACACCTTGAGGGGGAAAAAATATGTTTACACAATAGAATTCATTCAACCACATAAAAGAATGAAGTAATGCTATATGCTATAATGTGATGATTCTTGAAAACATAATGCAAAATGAAAGCACCACACCCAAAAGGTCCCAACTTGTATGATAAGATCTATGAGATATTCACAACACATAAATCCTTTTGGGATGATGAAAATGTTTTGAAATTACATGGAGGTGATGGTTGCACAATGATGTGAATGCATCTGTAAGTGCCACTGAATCATTCACTTTAAAATGATTTTCACTTCATTTTTTAAAAATATCAAGAAAGATAATTAAATGCAAACACTCATCCTTTCAGAGCAAACTCCCCCAAATACTACCTCAAGCAAAAAGAAATATAATAAACCATCTAAAATGTTATTATAATTTGCAAATGACAGTCTAACAACCATGAACGACAGAAATGTCAGCAATCATTAAAGATTACTGACATAAAAAGAAGAATATTAGGATATTAGTTTTAATCAACTTAAAGCTTAATTACAGAAGAAGTAAATACTATAGTGGGTTACATAATAAAGCTAGTGAGATACAAAGGCAAAAGCAGCAGAGTTTGAAGTTAGAAGACCTGGGTTCAAATCCTGCTATGCTACATCAATCTGTAAGCAACATTTCCTTAAATAACTTATTTAACTTTGGTTGCAAAAAAACTCCACTAAATGATATTTAATGTTGGTGGCAAATGAGAATATTTCCAATCCTAAGAGTTTTTATAAGAATTAAGCAATGCAATGTGAAAGTATCCAGCACAATGCTTTATAAATGTTATTAAACTTGAACTCTACTGATAATACATATTGAAACAGAGGGTTTTAAATACTTCATTTAAGTTCATACCTTTTTCAGGACCATTTCGACTACTTTTTCCTGCAGTCCTTGAATGGAATGAAGAAGAATCATGATTCTGGGCTGGAGGAGCAAACAGTGGTGGAATTCCCAGTAATGGTGGAAAGAAGGCTGCCCCTGTACGAGTATGAACATCTGCTGTTCGCCACCATTCTGCACCTCAAAACCAAACACCAAACAGACAAGCAAAAATATCTGAGTTAACTTTCAAAGTTAATGTAACAATGCTTTTTATAGTTTATTCCTAAAAAATGGTTAAGTTTCAACGTGAAACAGAATTGCTGAATCTAATTGAAAGTTTGCTACTTATAAGTTATACACTCATTATTCCTCTCATTAAGATAGTATCCAGTGGCTGAGCATTGACCTGTGAACCAGGAAGTCACGGTTCGTTTCCTGATCATGGCACATGCCCCGGGGGTTGCTGGCTCAATCCCCAGTATGGGATGTGCAGGAGGCAGCTGATCAATGATTCTCTCTCATCGTGGATGTTTCTCTCTCTCCCCCTCTTCCTTCCTCTCTGAAATCAATAAAAATATATTAAGAAAAAAACAAAAAGATAGTATCCAGGAATCTTCGCTCAGCAGCCTCCTTGAGTTCAAGTTTACAAAGAACAAAGGTTTTAAAAATAAAATGGAAAATTTGGATATTAAAGATTTATTTGACTCTGATGACTTTTACCATGGTAAAAGAAAAAAATATTCAATATCATACCAACCTATTTTAATGCCTTAGGATTTAAGATTAGTGTTAAAATTTTCCTCAAATTACATACATCATAGATATGGCTCTGATAAATCAGGTTGTTTAAATAGTAATACATAGACTATTGTGATCCAGTATACCTCAAATGCATTTTTGAAAGAAAAAGAGAAAAAGTTCTATACTCAAACAGAAACATAAAAGCTCTATACTCAAACAGAAATCAGTAAGTCTTATTCTTTCTTTTCTTTTTCTTGGAGGGACTGAGGGTGGGGAAGCTAAGAATAAAAAGAGCTCAAAGAAGATCTCAAAATAAGTAATTCATTTTAAAATATAAAAGATTTATAAAGTTTCTCCCCTTAAAGTTAATGAAAAAAATTGTAAACTTTGGTAATACTTTCTCATAAGTTTACAATAATAATGATTGTTTTATCACTGCAAAATGACTAAATGTAGAAAGTCATCAAAAATGTAATTTAAATGTTCAAATTGTAGCTCTCAGTTAAAACTTCTAAAAATAGAAAGAAGCCAAATTTTATAGAATATGTTTTCCAAGGAAGGGTAAATATTAAAAAAAATATTTGAAAATAATCCAAAGGAAAGTCTTATATTCTCCATTCTAAAATTTCAGAAACAATCTTTTCCAATTAACTAATCTGCTAGATCACCAAATTAGTTATAACCTCTGAGGCTAATTTTCCAAGATATATGCAAATATTTTTCCTCGATTATAATATCCATAAGGAAATTAGAGAAAAATCTCAACAATACAGCATGGGAAATTTTCAATACTACCAGTATACTATATTATATGGTCTTTAAACCTTTTCTAGGAATATAACTCTCCATTAAAAATAGGATGTAAAGTGATGTGCACCTTCATTATCTAATGGCAACCCTGCTTTAAAAAAAAAAAAAAAGTGACATGTTCATGGTGGCTACCATTCTGAAAGGTCTAAAAAGAAAAACCAGTATAAGCAAAAAACTGCAAAAGCTATTCTTCTGCACTGCGGGAAGGCAGGAAGGCACTGCTGGTGAAATGACACCACTGTATATTCAGCAGGGCCTGAATGATGGGAACTCAACCAAGAATAACTACACAAAGGCATTAATCATTTATCCACTGTTTAGATGAAAGAAGTGTATTTAGATAGGAAGAAAAACTGTATATTTTGGGCTTATATCAGCACAGTTGGAATCTATTGTTATTTGAAAACTAGGTTCCACATAGCTGACAAAAAGGGACTGAGGCTTTTCAAAGATATTTATATTATTTAATATAGAGTCTATAATTAAAACATTACAGTTGAATGCAGAGACTTTGTAAACAACCAGAAAATTGGTAAGGTTATCAAAGTGTAGTAAGATTCGAATATTTAGACATGAACTGAGGAAAAACACAAAAATGTACTTCAGAATGTCAATAGGGACTGGAAAAAAAGACAACTGGAAAATGTGTGCAATAAATAAGATGATACCGCAAGTAAAAAAAAAGTAAATAAGGTCAATCGAATAAAAAGATAAAAATTATAGGGCTGCTGATTACAAACATACAGATGTCTGATATTTCATAGAAAGTAGCAATTTTTTGTTAAGTAACAGCTATTTATCTTCCAAATTGAAGAAAATTAAAAAAAAACTTAGTCACAAACTAGATGTTTATAACGTGTTATATACAAAATAAGGATTACATAAACCAGTACATGATTTCTAAATGTATTCAAAGGAGGTAACAGCGTACAGCAACATTCATTAATCATATTTAACCGAGATTCCAACATTTTGGAGGCTATGCTAAATCTCAATTAGAACCTAGAAGATATATAGTAAAGTTTTAAAATCTTTCATACTTGAGAGGCAGATACTTAACAAAATTCATGGGAATATAAAAATATAATAACCAAAAACTGTATATTTTAAAAAAATTACCATGAAATACAATTTCAATATTAAATAAAAACAATTTTATTATACTAATGTTCATTAAATACAGCACCTGTTGATTTAATCATTTGAAATGAAGAATAATCTACATGTCCATAAAAATTGAAAATATAAATTCTTACTCATTTAAAATTCCAAATAATTCCTTCCCTGTGTGTCTTCATTTATTAGGTCATTTCAAAAATTTGACATCGTGATTCCCCTTTGAATAAAGCCAACTATAGAGAATTTAAATTTGTTATTATATCACACCTACAACTTAACCATGTCTTCTATAACTAGGCATAGTCTCTGTTCGTTTGGCAAAATAGTATTCTTCAACAGTCATACTTTTATAATAGTACCTTATTACTATTATAACTGTATCTTATTACTATTTGTTAATCCATCTCCTAAAAACTATAAACAACATAACATATACTATGGTAGTGTATTTCCAACTGCTTGGCCTAGTGTACAGAACATAGTAAATTAACGAAAAGTTTATGTAGGTTATGGAAATTAAGTATTTTCTGTACAGTAGAAAGTACTACCATGGTTGAAGTCCAGAGAAGAAATTCTTTAGACTTGTTAACCTTCATTCCAGTGCAGAAGGTATTGTATTTTAATAATTGAGTAATTACATAGTTCTTTTAATAATGCTCAAAAGTAATATTCCAATAAACCATGAAACACACTAATTTAAGGTATCAGTAACTGTCTATATTAATATCACCTATTTTGATTTTGATTTAGCAATCTTATATTTCAGAAAATATCTGTTGAATGCTTATCTTGCTAAACAACCATTCTAGAAACTGACTGAATTAAATTTCTATTAATATTTTTTAAACCAATGTTAAGGCTTAATTTAAGACTTTAACTTTTTACTCACATTACCCCTCCCCACAATTCCCTCTTTCAGACAACTGAATGAAAGGAATAATATGATTCAAAAGACAGTACTTGAAATACACAATTAACCATCTTTCCATCATATATATAGAAGCACTTCACAATGTATTACCCATTAAAGTGGGCAAGAGAAAAAAACTAATGATAATTACTAATTATGTACAGATTATGTGTGCCAAATGCTTCACTCAGCACTAACATGGCTTAACTGCTTTCATCTTCACAGGTACTGTTATGATGATGATAACCTCATGTCTCAGATGAGGAAACTATGGCTGAGAGGTCAGATTACTTGTTCAAAGTCACACAGCTAAAACACAGCAAAGCCTGATTTAAATTCTGGTTAATTTGTGTCTATATTTATGCTAATTTTTAAATAACCCTTACTAAAATTTATTAAAGTAAAATTAATCACTGGAAACATTTAAAGTTTAGTCTTTCAAAATAATATAACAAGACAAATTATAGCATGTTTGTGTAAGTTAAACTTTATGTGGTATCTTACTAAATTGTCACAATCTGTAGAATTTGGAATAATTCTGGTCTTTCTGCCACATATGTGGTGCAAATCTAGAATTGTTTTGATTGATTATAAAAGAATAGATAGAAATTCAAGAGCCAAGCTCATCTTCCTGACAAAGTGCAGAGAAGTGAGAACTCAAAGTAACAGTCCAGAGATGTTTATTATATGCACTAGACTTTAGTTTTCCAGTATAAGGTACTTTTTTACATCAAAGCTGAGGGGAAAAAATTCATCAAAAACACAAGGAAAACTTGGCTTAATTATTCACTTTTGGTGCGGATGTCTGTTTCCCTGGCTAAACACTGAAGTATCTAACTGCACTGCCATGTAACACACATATTGTGGGTTTTGTTTGCTGCTGTTGTTTTTGTGTGTGTGTGTTTTGTTTTTTTTTGCACATGATAAATAGGATTGAGTAAATTCTTGCACAAGAGTTTTAATATACCAGTCATTAGACTATTTATTTTTGTTCAATTTAATAAATTACTGCTTGAACATTTTCAAGCTTTCCTTCTTTCCTTGAACACTGTTTGTAACAGATGTTTACCTGGAAAAGATGCTAGTTGGGGATGTGCGGGTAAGGCTGTGGGTGTACCAAGTGTCCCCAAACCACCAAATTCTGAATGCCCTGAGCTGGCTGAATGTAGACCAAAGACTGGGTGGCTGACCATTGGGAAGGCACTCGACACTGTGGACAGGTTAAACGGTTGATCCCCAGCTGCTCTGAATAAATGTCCTGGGAGGGAAAAGAACACACTTAAAATTGGACTATAGCAACAGATGAGATTTATCTGACTTTAGCATTCATAAATTAGATAAAAGTTTATACTTTCTTATATTTTTACTAGTATCTTGAATTTTCTTTTGCATTTCTATCAATGAGATGAGTAAGATGTTACAGATTAAGATGTTTCTATAACATGAAAGTACTCTAGTAAATATAATTAAAGTAAATGATATAACCTTATTTACTTTGAATTTGAGAAATGATGCTTTCAGCAAATCATTTTCACTAGTTATAGTGGTTTGATCTGCAGAAGTGAGTGAACTTTTTGTTAATAAATGCACATTAATAGAGTATTAAAATGTTTTCACTCATAAGGAAAATAAAAACATCTTATTAATATAAGGTTCAAAACCAAAGAAATAAGTCCAGAATCTGTCACCAAGTCCTTACTCAAATCATACAACTAGGCAAAGAGACTTTAGTTTCCATGTGCCAGAATTGAAGCCATATTCTCTATCCAATACTTCTTTGATATCAAAAAGGGGATTATATTCTAGCCTGATAAAGCAATGTAGAATACAACATGAAGATTTAATGAATAAACTTAAGATTATTTCTAAATGCACTAAAAGGTGTCTATCAACTTTGTGATATAAATATCATATTCAATTTTAATGTGTAACCTTCAATCTCCACTTTTACCCTAAAAAGAATCTAGTTGTAAGTGTCATAATTCCAGTTTGGTGTGTTATACAATCAAATACATGACCTTTTTTTTTTTTTTCATACTTTGCAGGGAGTTGGCAGAAAATCTGTTAATACTTGGAAATCTTCCTTTTTCTTCCAGGAAATAATTAACTTTCCCTGGCTTGATACTAAGAAAACAATATTAAATGCCATACTCCAGGCTATTTTAAGAATTTACCGTGTGAAAGGTACTGTATTCTGTGTTAAAATAAGAATATGGTTTTCTTACTACCTCCTGTTTATATCAGACCTGGCTCTGCAGTTGAATGTAAGTAGTTTTAACACAATATGTTTGAAGTCAATGTGTTAAAAGTAATTATTTTTTTAACATTTGGCTATTAAAGATATCTCTTCTCTTTGCTTTTTTATTCTTTGAAAACCAAAAAGAAGTCATCAAAAGGCAATGATATGCTCTGAAATAACACTATATCTTTCATTGAAGTAGTGAGATTTAAATAAATTGTATCAAGTCACAAGTATGTCTCATATCATCCTGTAAGATAAAAAGTTGTGATTGGAGGTCAAGGTTCCACTATACCAAAGCACTAAGCAGATCCCACAGGGAAGATCCTCAAAGTATTTTATGATGAAGGCCCACAGAGGAACTGTCAGGAGGGAGGACAAGGAAAACACAGACTTGGGTATCTTTTCTAAATTAGCCAATCTTTGTTTTTGTTCATCAAAGCCTATACAGAAAATCTGTGAATTTGATACTTATGTGCTATCAGAGTTCCAGATTGCATTAGCATTGAAGTTTAGTTAAAACAAAACAGGGCATGCTACTGGGGGAAAAAGGTTACTAAAATATTACTACCTTTAAGAGCTGTGATAGAGGGAGAGGGGGGGGGGAGAGAGAGAATGAGAATGAATGTATGTTTAGCAAATTCTCAGAAATCCAGCTAGAATCTCTAAAAAAAGAAAACTAAGCCAATAATGTTAACTTAAGAACCAGTATTTAGTGACTGCATATAAAGTCCCTGGTTCTCACCAATCAATTCAACTTCCTGAATCTGATGTCCTTAATCAAATGTTTTATTTAAAAACATACTACAGCCGAAACCGGTTTGGCTCAGTGGATAGAGCATCGGCTTGGGGATTGAAGGGTCCCGGGTTTGATTCTGGTTAAGGGCATGTACCTTGGTTGCAGGCATGTCCCCAGTAGGGGGTGTGCAGGAGGCAGCTGATGGATGACTCTCTCATTGATGTTTCTAACTCTCTATCTCCCTTTCTCTCTGTACAAAATCAAAAGAATATATTTTTTTAAAAATACTACAATCGGTTACCGCTTCTTCCACATCATTTTCTTGATAAGCAAGTTGAATTGAACAATCTAGTTTGGGAATTTTAAAATCATTTGTCATTTACATTTTAAAAAAGAATAATTCTTAAATTATATTATATATATATATATATATATATATATATATATATATATATATGGCAGTGATTTAACACAAACAAATGAGAGTTAAAGTCAAAGCTACACAAAATATAAAAATTCATAACAGACTAAAATTATAAAGGGTCAGAAACTTATAGAAATTCTTCTACAACAGCTAATTAATTGACAGTAAGTAGTATTCTTAGATGCATAGTTAAAACATTAATTGTATTGTGAAGAAATAAATGAGCTAAACCTTGGAGACTCACAGATAGAAAACAGGAGCAATACCTAATTGCAGCAATAATTAAAAACTAATCATACAGATTTGATGACAAAAGTTCTTTTTTTAACACTAAAAAGAGTGACATCTTAGAAGAAACTGAGTAGACAATTTGAACAAAATAAGTTTATTTACCATAAATGCAAATAAAAAATAAGTATAGTCCTGTATAAAGAATTATATCTGTAGCTGACAACATTATAAAGAGGCAACCTTAGTTTATTTTGTTATTCTTTCTTATAAAATTAATGATGAAGACAGTTAAAGCATAGAAAGCACCTGAGTGGCAAAGGAATCTACATTATAGGGACTATTCCTTGTTGGTGAGAAAGATTCACTTTTGAATTTAGTAAAGAAGCTAAGACCTCATAATAATTATAGAGATACCATGCATTATCAAAAATACACATTAGAGACTTTCTCTCCTATATATGGATAGAATTGAACAATAGTAGGGAAATAATTTCATACTACATCTCACAATTTTGAGTATATTTTGCCTTTTTAGCAAGAATCTATACTCAGTAATACAAAAAAAATTTCTTATTTAAAGGCTCTGAAACACTGTATGTAATTTTAGTATTGTTTTTTCTACCATCTTTTAAAAAACACAGATACTGATTCCATGTAAAAATCTCCCAGAATTATTATTATGTATTCAACAGGTTGAGTAATTCAGACATTTCATGAATCTATCTATTAAATATCAGGTGGTATGTTTATTAATTGGCATATAAGGATGAATAAGAAATAATCCTTGACCTCCTGGACCTCATAATTTGACCATAATTTAAATAATATGGCTACTTTTTATACCACAGTGTATAAAACAAGTTAGTATTTCAATATTGTAAACTGGTACTGTCATATACAAGACTAAGTAATAAGTCCCAAATACCTAAAGAATTGTCTCATACATAATAAACATTCAATAAATATCTGATGAATGAATCGATTCACTACTCATTAAGAGCAGAGGAGGCATATCCCTGGGACTGATTCCAAAGGCCTTCGATCCAAACAGGAAGTTGTCATTTGTTACCCCCAGAGCAAAGCTATATAATGGCCTAGAAAACTTATTAGAGTTCATTTATCATCTAATTTTCAAGTCTTAGTCCTGCAAATTCAACTCTCCTTCCTTTTCTTCTTCAACAATTGTTTCCTGGGCATTTATTTTTGTGCCAGGCATTTACTGAAGATATAATGATAAAAGATCCCTGCTCTTTAAATGTAGATGAATAGACAAACAAAACACCACCAACTGTATAATTATAAATTGTGAAGAGTACAATGAATAAAATCACTAGGTGCAAAAACAGGTAACAGTGGAGACTTCTCTAATTAATGTCTGAAACTGAGCATAAGAAAGAATCAGCGTAGGAAGAACCTACAGAGGGAGAGCATGTCTGAAGTCCTTAGTTGGGAAAGAATGTTTGTATCTAAAGAAGCTAAAGGTCAGGGAGGCAAAAGGTAACAGAACAAAGTGAAAACAGTTCCACATAAATTTGAAGTAGACAGGGATTAGATAAAGGAGGGTGTATTAGTTAGGTTACACAAAACACCGAATTCAAAATTAGTAAAAAGATGAATGTACTGGCTTACACAATGCAAAAAGCTTTTGGAAAAGTCTGACTGAAAGTTTGCCAGAACCAAATGTCTCTTTCTTCTCTGGGCTCTAGGTCCTCAGACAGGCCTTCTCCCAGGTTTGTGGGAGTAAAAGTACCAGAATAGCACCTCTTAGTCTTTCATTAGACTGATTTGCATCATGTGCTCATTCCTTAATGGTTAAGGCTTAACCAATCACTATTGTTTGGAAGATATGATGTTTGGACTGAGCAGATTGGGTCACATGCTGCCCATGAAGTCCTAGATGGAAATTTTCTAAAAGAAAGTTATTTGTGTGGAGGTTTTTGTTTGTTTGTTTGTTTGTTTTGTGTGTGTGTTTTGTTTTTGTTTTTGGTGGGGGAAGGGACAACTTCAGATAATAGTGGAGTAGTAGGGAAGTGGTCTCTTGAATCACCCACAGAGGATAATGATAAAGTCTAAATTTAAAACAACAACAAAACTAAAGATATGAGAAGGCATCCAAAAATAGAGAAACGCCAGAGGAAAGTTTAATCTGGAAAAATGGTAATGAGAAGGGGTAAAAAGTGTGACTTTGTAGTGTGTTGATCTGATAATGCTGTCTAACCCTCACAGCTATGACCACAAAAAACAGTGGAACAAAAGGAGCAGCCTTATCAACTAAAGGTGCCAGTGGTCAGAATCCAGGACTGAAAAAACATCAGAAAATTTAAAGGGGAAATCCTGGCAGTGAGCAAATCACAAAAAGAAAGAGACCCAAATTCAGAGCTTCAACTACCCAAATAGCTAGCTATAAGTATACTGTGCATGAATGAGGAAGGTCCCCAGGGGCATGGCAAATAGCCAGCAGAGAACACAGAGAAATCTGCTCTTGAAAGACAGGGCTACACACAGCAGATCTATTGAGTTTAATGTGTTTTTTAAATGAATGAATTCCTTCATCATGATTGGCTTAGACAACAGAAAGCCTGAAGTGTCTGAGGGCAGAGTCCAAAGCTGGCAGGGCAACTGGAAATTAGAGGGTAATCTTAGAAGCAAGGAAACCACAGGGAGAAGTAGACTCATCTCTGCCTAAGTCCTTGGCTGTCCCAACAACTGTCACAGGCACAAAGGAGAGCCACAGGAGGCCAGACTAAAAGAGCAGCAGTGAGGAGACAAAACACAGAGCACAGATTATCATCAGTATGGGTTTTTTTTACTACAATATAACTAAAATTGACATCAATAAAAATATAAAAGCTAAATTATTGATTTCTAAACAACCCATTAGTCGAGAAATTCACAAAGGAAAAAAAATTTTTGACTGATAATGAAATGAAAACATATAAAAAATTGTGGGATATAGACATAACAGTACTTAAAAAGGCAATGTATACATTAAATGGACATATGAGAAAAGGAGAAAGGTCTTAAATAAGTGATTTAAGCCTTCCCTTAAAGAAATTGGGAAAAAAGAAGAGGAAATTACACCCACTGAAAAACAAAAGAAAATAATAAAGGGTCAACATCTATGGAACAGAAAATTGTGAAAATTCAATTAAATCCAAAGTTAGTTTTGCCAAAAAGGTCAATAAAATTTATAAAGCTCTAGTCACAAAGGAAAAAGGAGAAAAGACACAAGTTACTACTATCAACAGAAAAAAAGAAGACATCACTACTAATCCTGAAAAAAGACATTCAAAGAAGATACTATTTATAACAACGTCATGACCACAAATTCAATTACAGATAAGATGGATAAATTCCTCAAAAGACATCAACTACTAAGGCTAACTCAAGAAGAAAAAGATAACCTGAATAGTTTCATATTGATATTTAAAAAGATGAACTCATAGTTTACTATCTTCCAACAATAATAATAATTTAGAAACAAATAAACCACCTTCCAAGCCTGGGATGACTTCACTGGTGAAGTCTACACCAAACATGTAGGGAAAAAATAATGCCAGTTCAATATAAACTTTTTTCAAGGAAGGTTTTCTAGGAGAAAGGAGTGATCAATTGTGTCTATTCAGCCAACAGACTGAGTGAATGAGGACAGGAGTGACTTTGGTGTGGGCTGAAATATACATGAAAGACAAGAAGAAGGAGAAAACACATGCAGCTATCCCTTTAAGAAATTTGGCTACAGGGCAAGGCAGGAAACAGGGCAATAGCCAGAAAAGCATTTGAGGTGAAAAGAGGTTTGGGGTATATATTGTTTTTTAGGTTGGCAGATACTAAGAACAATTAATGGTACTACATAAATGAATGAAGTCCTTGAAAAGTCATTTATAATCTTTAAAAGGAAACAGTAAGATATTTACTATTATCTATGATAATTAATTCTCTATTGTTTTGAGCTAAGAATTTATTCTATTTGGTTTAATTTACATTGATACACAGAACAGTCACTAAACGATATTTATAGTAAGCATACATGAGTTATTAGATGCAATAATGAAATATTATTTTTCTGGGGGGAAAACTGTTGAAATTGGAATAAAGCTCATATATATATATATGTATCAGAAATTTATTACAATACACAGGTGGGGAGGTAAGGGGGGCTATCACCAGATAAGTTCAAACAGGTAGATGACTGGCTCACTTAACATTTTTCCCAACCTCCTTTTAGGGTACCTTCTTGTGATGCAAAAGCTGGGCAGTTAAAAACTACATTTTCCAGTCCTTTTTGCACCCAGAATTCTGGATATAATTTAGATTCTGCCAATCAGGTGGATTTGGAAAGAATTAAAAACTAAGTTAAGCTGGCAGACTTGCAGCACATGAAGTATCTTTTGGCTGGTGTAGATTGAACAGGCAGCACAGAACAACCTTGGAGCCAGTTACATCACTGGACTGAAGTGGCACGAGCCATGGAGCCATCAGCTGGAACAGTGGTATCCTGATTAAACCAGCGGCAGTTTCCTTAAGCAGCTTAATTCAGCAGTAATGCACCGAACCATTTGTAGAGCCAGCTCTTCAATCTATATATATAAAAGCCTAAGCGACTGTTCCACCATTCGACTGGTAGCTATGATGTGCACTGACCACCAGGGGGCAGACGCTCAATGCACAGGCATAGAAACATGAACAGACTGATGAATCTCAGAGAAAAGGGGGGCAGGAGGAGGGCAGGAAGAGAATAACCAAAGATCTTATAATCATACTAGAAGGGCCCATCGGCCTGGCCTGTGGGGATTGGGCCGAAGTCAGCAGTCCGACATCCCCTGAGGGGTCTTGGATTGTGAGAAGGCCGAGGGACCCCACCAGTGCACAAATCCATGCGCTGAGCCTCTAGTAATTTTATAAGCACCTAATTCCCAGTATTAAATCAATTTCTTCTTAAAATAGCTCTACTGCTTTATGTTATCTCTAGTTGGTCTGACTGATACATTAACTAACAACTCCAACTGGTGATAGTTCCCAAAACAAGAGCATAATTCATTCTATCACAACTAGCCTGATACCTCATAACCATATAATTTTCCAAGTAATACTAAATGAGAGGTAAGTGAAAGCTTAAAAGTAATATGCACATTACCTTGGAAGTCAAGGAGGATTTCTTAAACAAGACAAACAGCATAACCATAAATTTAAAAATGTATAAATCTGAGTCCTGGCTGATTTTGCTCAGTGGTTAGAGTGTCAGCCTACGGACGGAAGGGTCACAGATTTGATTCCTGGTCAAGGGCACATACCTCAGTTGCAGGTTTGATTCTTGGTCATGGTCAGGGCATGTGTAGGAGGCAACCAATTGAAATATCTCTCTCACATCCATTTCTCTCTCTCTCTATTTTCCCTTTCTCCCTCCTCTCCACTCTCTCTCTAAAGATCAATGGACAAAATATCCTCTGATAAAGATTTTAAAAATTGATAAATCTGACTATATTAAAATTGGAAGACAATGTAAAATAAAAAAGACACACCAGCTGAAACCAGTTTGGCTCAGTGGATAGAGCCTCGGCCTGCGGACTGAAAAGTCCCAGGTTCGATTCCGGTCAAAGACATGTACCTTGGTTGCGGGCACATCCCCAGTAGGGGGTGTGCAAGAGGCAGCTGGTCGATGTTTCTCTCTCATCAATGTTTCTAATTCTCTATCCCTCTTAATTCCTCTCTGTGTAAAATCAATAAAATATATTAAAAAAAAAAAAAAAAGACACACCAAAGATTGAGAAAAGGTATCTTCCACAAATTTAACTGAAAAAAAGATCAGCATCCAAAATATAAAAAGAACTTATAAACCCATTAAGAAAAAGATATACAACCCAATAGGTGTATGCATCAATGCTCTAAATCCATGGCCAGCAAACTGCGGCTTACGAGCCACATGTGGCTCTTTGGCCCCTTGAGTGTGGCTCTTCCACAAAATACCACGGCCTGGGAGAGTCTATTTTGAAGAAGTGGCATTAGAAGAAGTCTAAGTTTCAAAAATTTGGCTCTCCAAAGAAATTTCGATCATTGTACTGTTGATATTTGGCTCTGTTGACTAATGAATTTGCCAACCACTGCCCTAAATAATCACTTCAGTAAAGAGGAGATCCAAAAGGCTAAAAACTTATAAAAGGACACCTTAATGAAACCCTGCTTCATATTCATCAGTGACAAAAATAAAAAAGTCTGACAATGATAAGTGTTAGCATGAATGACAGACATCAAAATTCTAATACAAAGCCGGTGGGGAAAATCAACTGGTAACTACTGGTAAAGTTAAAGACATCGCCAGAAAAGTATGCTTATATGCATTAGGATCCATGTATAATAATAGTCATAGCATTATTTATAATTGGCGAAAGTTAGAAACGACTCCAATATCCATCAGCAACAGTGCAGATATAAAAATGGAAGCATATTCCACATTTCTCATTATATCACTCCTCAGTTACCCAAATAATGTCAGGGCTTCAATCTCCCTCTCAACATTACCTTACCCAAATTCAGTCATTATATCCCATAAAAATCGACTCCCTAAATATTTCTGGAGTCTTCTTTCTTTCTTTCTCCACCTCTAATAACTCCTTAATCTGGGACTTTATCATTTATCACCCAGATAAATATAAGACCTCCCCTAAAAGTCTCATCCCCATTGCAAACTGGTGCATTACATGGTAGGAGGGCTGTCAATTTTAAAGCTGTATGATCATATAAATCCCTCCACCTGGATGACATACAAATAAAAGTAATGTTTACCATTTACTAGACACCAACTATGTGCCAGGCATTATCTCATTTATCCCTCTAATGTTGCAAAGTGGGCCAAAACCGGTTTGGCTCAGTGGTAGAGCGTCGGTCTGTGGACTGAAAGGTCCTGGGTTCAATTCCGGTCAAGGGCATGTACCTTGGTCGTGGGCACATCCCCGGTAGGGGGTGTGCAAGAGGCAGCTGGTCGATGTTTCTCTCTCATCGACATTTCAAGCTCTCTATCTCTCTCCCTTCCTCTCTGTAAAAAAACAATAAAATATATATTTTTAAAAAATGTTGCAAAGTGGGTGTCATTGTATCTGTTACAGATGAGGCAATCAAACCTCAGAAAGGAGTAACTTACCCAAATTCACACAACTAATAAATGAATAAGCCAAGACTCAATTTCAGGGTTTTGCAATGGAAAAGTCCTTGCTCTTAATCAATACGTTATTCTGCCTAAATTCTTAAACATGGCGTATGTTAAGTTATTCATGATATAACCTTAGGCTATTCCTCAGGTACCTCCTGCGTCTCTGTCCCTCTATTCCACTTAGCCAGAGCAGACATTACCACTCCATTCACTCCTTTTCCTTACTAATAACTTCTTTATTTTATTCAGGATGGCAATATGTTCCATTTAAAAATTATTTCTCCTGGCCTTCCTTGAAGCACAGTTCTGCTGAAAGAAATATAAGTGGAAAATTTGGGATGGTGTTTCTGGGAAAGCTCTTTAAAAGAGGTTATATGTACAATATTATACATATGCATAACCCATGGACACAGACAACAGTGTGGAGAAGGCCTGGGGTGGGGAATGAGCCCGAAACCTAGGAATGTACCTCCACTGGGAATTAGGTGCACGAAAAGATACATAACCAACTTAGCCAAACTGACCAGATTCATCTTTATTGCAGTGCTATTTTCTATCCAAATGACTGTAATAAAATGGAAAAATGTTTTGTGAAAGCCAATTCTCAAAGGCCCCTACATTTTATTGGTGGGTATATCAAGACTGCAATGCCTTGACCACTCTTTAACCAAGCCATTTCTCAGCATTGCATTTGCAGTGGTCAACCTTGAAGGGTGAGGTAACATCTCCTTTCAGACAAAGGGTTTGTTTTCTTTCACTAAAACCAAAAGTAGAGTCCCCAAGCTCAGTATTCCTAAACTGTGACACAAACCCACTGCACACCTAAGATCCAAGTGGGCTGCTCTGTATCACCCCCATGGGACTTGGGAGGCATGGGAAACCAATGCCAGCATGATGCTCATGCTATTTGCTGTGCCATCCTATCCTATATAATAAAGAGCTAATATGCTAATTAGACAGGACGGCAGAACTATCTTCCGGAATGACCTCCTGAACCGACCAGTAGGTGGGAGGCTGGGCCGAGGGGCCACAAGGCAGCTGGGGCTGCAAAGGCCTACTTTTGCATCAGGCCTCTAGTAAATAATAAAACCTCTGACCTAGGAGATCCATAACAGGAAGAGGCTAACTTGTAAGAAGGTATAATCTCCAATCCTCACAAGGTATTGGTTCAAAAGAAATTTATCATTCCAAGTTTGAAAGCAGGTTTGAGTCACATCCTTTGTAACTCAGTGGAATTCCTATAAAAGATAGGTCAATTAAAATAATTTAAAACAACAGAATGTCCTCTAAGGGGCCATTAAAGAACTGTTGAAATTTTGACATTTTGAGATGAAAAATTCTGTTTGTTGTGTTTATACATCAAAAATTTTTGAGGAAATTCAAAAGTTGTTTAAGATAGCCGGGGCCGGTTTGGCTCAATGGATAGAGCGTTGGCTTGGGGACTGAAGGGCCCAGGGTTTGATTCTGGTCAAGGACATGTACCTTAGTTGCAGGCATATCCCCAGTGGGGGGTGTGCAAGAGGCAGCTGATCGATGAATCTCTCTCATTGATGTTTCTAACTCTATCTCTCTCCCTTCCTCTCTGTACAAAAATCAATAAAATATATATATTTTTTAAAAAGTTGTTTAAGATAAAGAGGCCAGGTATATTATTACTCTATGATTTCATTTTAAAGAGGAGTTATCAGACAATGCATAGGCCAAAAATATTTTATCAAACAAAACAGGAAAATGTGACAAATTGAAGAAAATTAGGTATTGGAAGTTAATACTACGCTTTGTTTCAAACATAAACTACAACCCTGTGAAAGTTAAAAAACTAAATATTTTCCTAAAAAGTGAAAAAAACATAGGATGGACTCAAGGTATGTGTTAATAAGTGATATATTTCTGAACATAGAAATAAACTATAATTCCAATGAAAGTATCAACATAAAAACCCTACAACCTTTTAAGTTGGCAAATAAATAATAAGATGTATTCCTTTCTACACAAAGAAATTTTTAATGCTCCCCAGCAACTTAGTACCCCTCCTCTTTCTGAAATTGCCAATTATCATTAAAACAGTGCCCTAATTTGACTAATCAGAATCACAATCTATTCAAGTGTCACTAATTCAGAAAATAAGTGAGAAATAGCTGACAGCAAAGTGTCCAGAAAACTCAAGGCTCTGTATTCAAATATATTATGGGAACCATCAACATTAAAAAAAAAAAAGGGTATTTCACCCTAACCAGTTTGGCTCAGTAAATAGAGTGTTGGCCTGCAGACTCAAGGGTCCCAGGTTCAATTCCAGTCAAGGGCATGTTCCTTGGTTGCAGGCACATCCCCAGTAGGGGTTGTGCAGGAGGCAGCTGATTGATGTTTCTCTCTCATCGATGTTTCTAACTTTCTATCTCTCTCCCTTCCTCTCTGTAAAAAATCAATATATATATTTTTAAAAGGACATTTCTATAGAAATACCATATATATTAAAGACTAATTCAGAATAGTTACAAGAAGAAGAAAAGAAAAAAAAAAGTACAACTCTCAAATCATTTAGAGAAAGTAACCTGAGGTAAAATGCCAATTGTGGTATCACCTTTTGAACACAGCATATCATAAAGGCAATCATCATTTACATATAGCTATCATTTTGCATATAAGGTAAGTATAGATGAAGTCATTAAATATTAACCAAGCTTTTACAGGGTGCAGGAGAACAGGGATTTCATTTATTTACTTTTTTTAATGCAATACTATTTTATTTTAGTTATTTTATAATTATGAAGAAAATTACTTTGATAAAACAATGACAAAATAATATCCTTCTTGTTATTGTTCCATTGATTTAAAAATAAACAAGTATTTATTTGGCAAATTGCTAGGGTATTTTGTTAGCAAACATTCCATATTTATGCATTTGACTTACCCAAAATTACAAATCTAATATTGAAAAAGTGAAATATATTTAGTTTTAATGCTTATGAAATTATGAAATAATCTATAAGATTAAAAAATATTTAAGATTAAAACGGTTCCTATTGATAAAGAAGTGACTTACTCAAGTTTAGGTGTTTTAAAAAAAAGATGTATTCTACTAAACATGTGCTTGGGCAAGAAATATTTTGGGGGTTAATTAAAAGTACCTCCTATGGGGAAGGTGAGGGTGGGTGGGTGGGAAGAGATCAACCAAAGAATTTGTACGCACATATGCATAACCCATGAACACAGACAACAAACAGGATGGTGAAGGCTAGGGGAGAAGAAGTAGGGGTGGGCTAGAAGGAGTTAATGGGGAGAAAAGGGGACATGTGTAATACCTTCAACAATAAAGATTTTAAAAATAAAAGTAACTCCTATGTAATTAATTAAAATTAAGGGTATTTTCACTTCAGAAATAAAGCTCTCTTTTTAGCAATATAAACTATGTTAATGTTTAAGAGAAACGTGCCATGCTCTAAACTTTAAAAACATTTTCCATTCAGTAAATGATCTGCCTTTATTTAGTGTACACTAGTGAACTGAGATAGAGTTTGGTAAAAGTCATTTCAAGAAGCAAATTTAGGGCAAAGTGTTCACAGCATTGGTACCTACTCTGATCACCAAGGACTCATTAGTATTTCTTCACTACCTTAATGACCTATTGTTTGAAAAAGACTTTGCATGTATTAATTTATTAATTGAAATGGTGACAGCAACATGAAATTTACAAAGAGAGCTTCTAATAAGCATGAAACGCTTGTAATAAACAGTGCTATGGAATTTCAGAAAAAGCAGACACTAGATATTAAACCTTACAGTTCAATGAAGACATTGAGAATAAAACACTAAGAACACAAATTAATAAAAGGATGGCATTCTAAAATTGAGTCAATAAGGATATTCACCACATGGGTTGATTGCAGAGCTAAGCGAAGCAGCTCCAGTGGAAAGGCCGCCTTTAGAGACCGATGAAGCCACAGAAGGTATAGACGATGAAGTTGGTACAGTAGAGGAGGCTGTTGAGGATGGTAACCGTTCGCCAGACTCCATATCTACGAGGGGGAGAATTCTCAGTTTTAGATAGAATTAGTCAAAAGAGTTAAACATACTTAAAATAAGTCAAACATTTAGGCATAATGTTTGTAAAGATATGAAGTCTAGAACATGTTCTTCAGAAAGATAAAATATGGAGTAAGTAAAACCAATATAATTAAATCTAAAATTATTTCAAAATAAAAAGTAAAGAAGAAAACAAAAAACATTAGGTCTGGCACATAAAAAAACACTCAAAAAATACATATACATAAACCTAACCATGAAAGAAATGAATATACAGATTACATTTGATAAGAGACATTATCTGGGTTCCAAGGCTGTGTCTGTAGCTTATTAGCTATGACCATGTATAAACTATCTACGTAACTTCAGTGAACCTTCCATTTCTTCACAAGGACTATGAAGATGTAGTTGGAAGGATTAAATGAGATAATGCAGATAAAGTTCTGAGTACCTAGCATTCAATAACTGTCAGCTTTTGTCTGTATTAAGTGAATAATTGTGTGTATAATGAGCCATGTGCACGTGAGGCAGTAAAATAAAAAACCTTAAGGTATTTTTAGATTATTGCTTTCAAGTAAGTATTTCAGTCATATCTATTTATAGATTATGTATATGCTTGAAATGTTGTCATATTTTTTAGCCAGATACATTTTGTGTTAAGAATTAAAAATAAATGCCTTATAATTGTATAAGTACTAATGGTAGTGTATTTTTACTGCGAATTTTTCAAAATAAGCTGGAACATACATATAAATAAAATATCAGTACATTAATTTTCAGTTAAAAACATAATTACTCTAGGGTCAAATGAGTTATTATTCATTATTGAAGCATACTACAATACATAAAAATTGGTAAAAATCCATTTATTCAGATTAAGAAAAAATGTGTTCATTAAATAAAAGCAGTTCGGGTACCCAAGAACCATTACTTCCCAGATTTCTGTTATGGTCAGAACATCCAGATCTGATACTTGCACTCCTGTAATAGCCTCTCATTCTAAGGCTGTGTGTTAAGAAAACCACTTTCATCTAAGGTTCCAAATCACCACTAACCAACAGGCTCTTTTTGGCCAAAAATAGCCCATATATCACAAAGTCAAAATGTAATAACATAACTCCCCCACCCACAACACACTTATCTAAGGAACAATATCAACTAGTAGGTACATCTTTTAGTTTAGGACATTTATTCTCCTATATAATAAAAGCTTAATATGCTAAGTGTCTGATCATCCAGTCAGCCATTCAACCAATCAAGCATCAAAGCATAATATGCTAATGATATGCCAAGGCCCCTCAACTGCTCGCTATGACGTGCACTGACCACCAGGGGACAGATGCTCCAATTGGTAAGGTTAGCTTGCTGCTGGGTCTGGCCAATCGGGACTGATAGATTAGATGGACATGCCGTGGAGTCCCCCCACAGTCCCTCCTGGGCTGGCCAACCTCCTGCATTCCTCCCTGGCCCCACTGTGCACCAATGGGGTGCCTTGGCCTGGCCTATGCCCTCTCTCAATCCAGGACCCCTTGGAGGATGTCGGAGAGCTGGTTTTGGCCCAATCCCACAGGCCAGGCTGAGGTACCCCACTGGTGCATGAATTCATGCACTGGGCCTCTAGTAAGAGTATATTTCCTAATGCATAATTTCAGAATGATTTATTTACAAAGTCAATCAGATAGGATAAAGATTACTACAACTAAAATTTAACATATATTACTACACTAAAAAAAATAAATCAGGCCAAAACCAGTTTGGCTCAGTGGATAGAGAGTTGACCTGTGGACTGAAGGGTTCCAGGTTCGATTCCGGTCAAGGGCATGTACCTTGGATGCGGGCACATCCCCAGTAGGTGGTGTGCAAGAGGCAACTGATCGATGACACACTCTCATCGATATTTTTGACTCTCTATCACTCTCTCTTCCTCTCTGAAAAAAGTCAATAAAATATATATTTTAAAATAAATAAATAAAATAAAATAAATCAGTTTTAAATAAAATAAAATAAAATAAATAGGAGTAAGAAAAAATCATTTAGAAGATGATGGAGTATAAATGATTCGATTCATTATTGACCTTTCCCAAGTTCTAAAGCACTAGCTCACAGCCAGGGATTACTTTCTACTAGGTAACATGGGACAATGTCTGGAGACATATTTGATTACTACACAGGACAGGGTGCTATGGCATTGTGCAGATAAAACCCAGGGATGCTGCTAGGCTGCTAAACCTCTTAAAATGCACAGGACCCCCACCCCAAAATTACCTGGTCCAAAATGTTAGTAGCACTAAGGTTGAAAAAATTAGATCCGAAGTATCAAAAACTACAATCCTTGGAATTCAGTTAACCAAAACTTTGTTAAGTAGTAACTCTATATAATTATTATAATTCAATAATTCAATAATTCAATAATTCAAGCTGATTTATTACCACTGCAATAAATGAAAAAACTATATCCAACCTCTCTTTTATGTCAGCATGCCTGTAGTCTATTGCTTTACATTTTGCCCTAATTGTCTAAACCTGATAATGCATGATATACAATGAATACATATTGTAATCGTCACTCATGCCAGGTAACATCTATTTACTGCATTTTACTAAGGTGATATTTACCTATAACAATTCTGAGAACAGACAAAAATCACAATTACCACAATGCATAATTTCTGTTTCACAACTGTTTCACTGCCTGATGATTTTCTAGAGGCCAATAAGATTCAATGATCAGTTGCTAATGATAATACTGTTCAAATTCATTCATATCAAATGTTTTTTGTGTATAATCATGGAGTTTATGGACACTGACATCTGCTATATGTAAACCTGAACAGGTGCAAATAAAGAAGGGCAAGGCACTCTGGCTAAGAAATACAAACATGGTCAACTGCCGGATGTTTCAATTGCATGATTCCTTCACTATTGAGAAAATAGGAACAATAGAATAGAATGAAGATTCAGAAGGAAACATTAAATTAGACTTAAGAGATTTCTCCTGGAAGAGGTTTCCTTTTTTGTGTGTTAATCCTTGCTAGAGGATATTTATTCCTTTGATTTTTAGAGAGAGGAAGGAAGGAAGGAAGGAAGGAAGGAGGGGGAGAGAGAAGAAAGAGAAACATCAACGAGAGAGAGCCCGACATCAATCAGTTGTCTCCCACACCCACCCCAACCTGGGTGAGGAACCTCCAACCCTGGTGTGTGCCCTTGACCAGAATTGAACCTGGAACCCTTTGGTTCTCAGGCCAAATCTCTGACTGCTGAGCAACACTGGCTAGGGCCTGGAAGAAGTTTTCTTAAAGAATCTCTTTATCTTTGTTAACAATACCCAAAGTTCTCTGTGATAGTTCAAAGCACACAAGTAGAGTTGGTGAACCCTTACTTGCTTTGAAATAATTTTTAAATGGTGACAGTTTTCGTGAGATCAAAATTCCATCCTTCATCCCCATCCAGGAGAAAGGAAGGTCTGTGTGTACTGTGCTTTACTCAAGCTTCCTCTACACAGACCATCTAACTTGCCAGTTAGGACTTCTTGCCATTGAGGGAATCCTTGACCTTCAACAGTGGTGCACATTATCCTGCTCCTGAGGTCAAAGCTGTCTGGACTAGACATGACCCAAGGAGACAATGGCTGGCCAGAAACCTAGGACATGTATTCACTGTCTCTAAAAGATGCTATAATCTAATAAAATTCTCTCTGACATAGACATGTTAACTAATAGAAACAGGGGAACTTGGTGCTGAGTGGGAGATCATAAAGTTTGTGGTCCTAAGAATATGGAAACTACGAAAGAGTGGGTTGGAAAAAAAATGTTGGAAGACCAAATGTACAGAAAAGCTGGTGGTCCTGACAGAAGATGAAAGCATGACCAATCTCAGGTTCTTTTCCTTAAACATGCCTTTTTTTGTGTATTTGTATATATTGTTTTACTCTGCAGAAATATATATATATGTTGAAGTATTTCTGCAGAGTAAAACAATATATACACACCTCCTGGTGTGCAAGAGGCAGCCAATCAGTGATTCTTGATTTCAGAGCGGGAGAGATCAATGATGAGAATCACTGATTGGCTGCCTCCTGCACACCCCACTGGGGATCCAGTCTGCAACAGAGGCATGTGCCCTGAACGTGAATGGAACCTGGACCTCCTGGTTCATAGGTCGACACTCAACCACTGAGCCACACCAGTTAGGCGCCGTTTTTATTTTCTCATATGCTCTGAGACTTCTCTCTATCCTTTCAAATATCAATCATTTTAATTGAGTTTTAAGGGGTATTGTTATTTGCAACTGAAACAGAATTGCCAACAAACTCCCTAACAAATGTCAAGTTTAATCTCATCTTTGTTCACGTTTACACCACTGATCCATATTCTGTTTTTCCTTTTCAACAATGCAAATATGTGCCTCAGAGTCACTGTATCCATGAAGTTGTATCTGACTAATATTAGGCCACAACTTCCCACCTTTGAACTACAGAGCGTTTTAGCTTCTACCCAGAAAGCTGCTAATTACATTGGCTTTTTAGTGCTCTGTATTTGAATTCACTGTATTATCCAGCACATAGCCAACTTGTCAGTCGAGTCTTTGTTTCTGAATCAGTAAAAAGGGGTTAATTACGGGTACTTCAAAGAGCCATTGTAAAAAGAGTGCCTTGTACACTTCCTGCTGGCGTTGATGTGTTTATATGGTTGGCCAAAATTCGAAGAAAATATCTTTCATTTCTCCAAACTTGATATACAAAAGTGTGGGAAAAGAGCTCATTGAAATTGAACAAAGTTTCTTTCTTAAGGCAAATGTGAGCAAATGTTAAGTTAAAAAGGTAAGTTAAAAATGTCAAGGGTGCCCTGACCAGTTTTGCTCAGTAGATAGAGCATTGGGCCATGGACCGAAAGGTCCTGGGTTTGATTCCTGGTCAGGGCACATGCCTGGGTTGCAAGCTCAATCCCCAGTAGGGGGCATGCAGGAGACAGCTGATTGATGTCTCTCTCTCTCATGGATGTTTCTAATTCTCTATCCCTTTCCCTTCTTCTCTGTAAAAAAATCAATTAAAAATGAGCATTTTGACTTCCAATCAGATTTCTTTCACAGGTAAAATCGCAACAGATATACAAGAAGTACAGTAGGCTATCCTGTCAACCTGACTTTCATTGGTGTGGTCATTAGTTTCACTATAGATAACAGTATATAACAATGACCATTTTAGTTTAGTTTTTAGATAACCACAATAGTAAAATTGTTTTTCCTGAGATATTAACATAATTTTATAACTTCCATTACTCAAAAACTTAATTTTATTCAGATTATACCTTTTTTATTTTTAAGTAATTAGGAACCAAGTTTTCTCCTTTATGACACTCACTGACAATCTCCAAAAATTCTCCGATAGTTACGAAAATGCCCTCTACCAGTCTCTTCATTATAAAATTTAGTCAAATTATTTATTAATATCCTTTCAAATATGCCTCTTCTACTTTCCTCTTAATTTATTATTTTCTGAATTGCATATAATTTGTCCATTTCTTGTTGTACTGACAGGCCAAATATTAATATCATACTACTATGTTTTACTGGATGATCCAATGCCCTTCAGATAACTGCTCAGAGGGAATTTAGCTGCCTAACTTCATAATACAAATCCCTAAGTACACATCCCAAAGGTGTCTTAATATGACTTGGGCTAAATACAGGAAAACAATTAACAGTTAAATACAGTGATGTAGCCTGGCTGGTGTGGCTCAGTGGTTGAGCATTGACCGATGAACCAGGAGGTCATAGTTTGATTCCCAGTCAGGGCACAAGCCCAGTTGCAGGACCAATCCCGAGTAGGGGGCATGGAGGGAGCAGCTGGTCAATGGTTCTCTCTCATCATTGATATTTCTAGCTCTCTCTCCCTCTCCCTTTCTCTCTGAAATCAATAAAAATACATATATGTAAATATATAGTGACATAATGAATACAACTATGAGACAGTTTAGTTGTGTGTTGTTGTTTTTTGAGTATTTCTTCAAAGTAAAACAAAGTACCAACACAATAGTAAAATAATCCTAAAAATGAGCATTGAGATGATAAAGAAAATTTTAATATTCTTTGTAAATAGTTTACTGATTATTAAAATAATACATGTAGTCTGATAATAGAGCCATGAACACCTATTAGAACTATAAAACTGTCTACACTTAAAATGTTCAACTAAATATTCTACTTCAAACATTCCAAAATTGAGAATATTTGGGTTCCTCAAAAAGCTAGACAAAGCATTACCATATGACCCCGTAAATCTCCCGAGCATGGAGAAATGAAAGCATATATCCACAATAAAACTTGTATACAAATGTGAAAATAATTTAAATGACTCTGAGTTAACAAACAGAAAAATAGAATGTGGTATATCCATACAATGAAATATTATTTGGCAATAAAAAGAAATGAAGTATTGATTCATGCTCCAACATTGAAAAATCTTGAAAACATTATGCTAAATGAAAGGAATCTGTCACAAATGATCATATGTTGCATGATTCCATTTATATGAAAAGTCCAGAAAAGGCAAACCTATAGAGACAGAAAGTAGATTAGTGGTTGCCTTTGGCTGTAGGAAGGTAGGAGAAAAATGGGGAGTGACTACTAATGGGTTCTGGGGATTTAAGGAGGATTAGGAAAATGTTTAATTGATTGTGATAATGGTTGCACAACTCTAATACACTAAAAACCAAATTGTAATACTTTAAGTGGGTGAACTGTATGGTATATGAATTATGTGTTTATAAAGCTGTTATATGTATCAAAAATATTTAGATCTTGTGTTGGTAAAATGTATTTAATTTAATCCATTCTCTTTTGAAATTTTAAAGTCAGTATTCTCATTTCTAGCCTCCAAATCCATGACTAAATGTAAAATGTCCCTAGTATCTTTCATGTGTACTTATCAAACTCTCTCTCTCTCTCTCAGTAACTCAGACATATATACTAATACACTCATACACACACAAACACACACACACACACACACACACACACGTTAAACTTGCTAAAGCAATATTAATTCAGTTTGGGAACTAACAGGTTTATCAAACATTATAAATTCCTAAGTACTTACCAGACCTGTCCCACAACTCCATTCCAATTATAATAGAGGGATTTAACAGAGATAAATAAGCCTGAGATTATAAACCACACCATGTATTTACTTTTTTCTGCTGGCTCTGCTTTTTAAAATATCTTTTCTCTATTTGTACCATCATCTTAGTACAATCCTACATCAGTTCTTACTGCAAATACTGCAATGGCCTTTTAAGGGGTCTCTCAGCTTCTCTTTTTCTCTGATCCTCCACAAAGCCACAGTAATCCTATTTTCGAAAACAGTAAGACTTTTATAAAAGTCTGACCCTGACACTCTCCTACTTAAATCTTTCAGAATCTCTACATCATATGTATGGCAAAATCCCAGGCCCTCTGTTTGGCAAAGAAAGTTCTTCTTCTTCTTGCTGAAACCGGTTTGGCTCAGTGGATAGAGCTTCGGCCTACAGACTGAAAGGTCCTGGGTTCAATTCAGGTCAAGAGCATGTACCTTGGGTTGCGGGCACATCCCCGATAGGGGGTGTGCAAGAGGCAGCTGATCGATGACTCTCTCATCGATGTTTCTATCTCTCTATCCCTTTCTCTTCCTCTCTGTAAAAAATCAATAAAATATATTAAAAAAAGAAAAGAAAGAAAAAGAAAAAGAAAAAAAGAAAGCTCTTCTTCATGAGGCCTATGCCTTCCGCATTGGTCTGTCTCTTCTCATACCGTAAGGGAATGCTTGCCATTCCTCAAATATACTATAGTCTTCGCTGCATTCATGCCATGTATCTAATTCATGATGGTTCAATCTTCCTCAAATGTCCATCTCTTCTGCCCTGCAAAATTTCTACACATATTCTAGGTCTCATCTCATGCATACCCTACTCTGGGGAACCACTGTGACTCCCAGAGGAATTCTTAGTTATTCCTTTCTTGTTGCACTTGTATATTTCCTAATTAAAGCACTTATAACATTGTACTATATAGTATAGCAAGTTTCTCTTTTCAAATCTAATGTTCTCCCACACTGTGAGATCCTTAAGAAACAAAGACAATTGTGTATTATCTTTAGAAGTTTACTAGTATAATCTAGCTAAAAGGCTTTGAATGAAAATGCATGATAATCATAGAAATTTATATGGAACTTGATAATTTGGGGGGAAAAATTTACACATATGTTCTCATTTTACCCCAAGAACAAATTTTAAAGTAGGTAGGTCTGGTATTATTACTTTAATATCACAGATGAGGAATTCAGAGTTAATATCTAGCATCAATTGTCAGGTTTTTTTAAATGAAAAAAAAAAAGATTTAGGAAAACCTTTCCTTATATCTTACACATTTTTAA
Organism: Pipistrellus kuhlii; assembly: GCF_014108245.1. NCBI lineage: Eukaryota > Metazoa > Chordata > Mammalia > Chiroptera > Vespertilionidae > Pipistrellus > Pipistrellus kuhlii. The sequence goes on along the minus strand of NW_023425573.1, from coordinate 48,301,175 downwards.
TAAGAAATAAAAATAAGTAGGAATAGTTTATTTTCATAAATACACTTGTTAATAATTACGGTAAACAAACTGCCTATCAATTTTCAATTTCTGAAGTGGACAAATGTTGGCCAATGAGACCTACATATTTCCTTTAATCTATCACTCCAAATCCAAAAACAAGTATGAAGGATCTGTAAGAGGATCACAGATTATCAATCACAATACCAATTTTGAAGTCACTCTCCTGTTTTTACTTGATTCTACTCTGGGTCTGCCACTTCCATCAACTTTTTATTCTTCCTCAGTTTTCTGACTTGATGGTTCCATTTATTTTATTGTGTAAAACCTTAGCTTCCCATTATTACTCTTTTGATACACTATACTAACTCCAGTGTTTCTGGCAGCTTTTTGGACACCTCTGTTTCCCCCATCCCCACATCCTTGTCAAAGTTGGTACAAAGTAGTCTTTATCCTGAATCCCAAGTCTTTTATAAATCCAAACACTCTACCATAATTGTAGAAAAGTTACTTTATCCTCCTACTGAAGCACTCCCACTTTGTTGTGAGTATGAATATCAACTTATTCAAATGATCCTTTTGGTCTTCTGTAATTTTGTACTTAGAAGAACATGTTTTTATCATTACTTATGTTTTCTTATACATCTAAAATACTGAATTTCTATTGGATGATTTTAAGTATTCTAAATAAATAGAATAAATGTGTAATAATAAACAACCACATCTCATCTTCATTTCCCCAACTAAAAGAGCCAAATAACAAGGAAGAAAAGAGCTCTGGGAATAAGAAGGCCTAGCTTCCATTTCTAGGTATGGTGCTAATTAATAGTACCTGGTACTAATTAATAACATCTTTAAATTGTGGTTTTCCCATATGCTTGGAACTCTACTTTATACATCAGTAATATTCTTCTTTTAACATTCTCCTGCAAGTTTACTCCAGAATGCTCAAATATCATATCACATTGGCCTTTCCTGCCCATATTACTTAAAAATCATCACCACATCATCAAAACCATTTCTCCTTTAGATCATCTAAATTACTATATATTTATTTTTCTTATTTATTGTCTGACTCTCCCACAAGACTGTTAAGTAAAATATCTATTTTGTTCACTACAGTATCTTCAGAATCCTAAAACAGTTCTGAAACAAAGAATGTACTCAATGAATATTTATTGAATGAATGAATACCCATTCAAGAGGATTAACGAGTTAATTCCAAAAAATCATCAACCTAAGAAAGTAAATCAGAAAATCTCTTCAAAAAGTGTCCACAAACTAGTCAAGTAAACAGAATAAAATGTCTCTACTTTGCTTTTTTTTCTAAATATACTATAAACTTGATAATTAATGCAAAGGCATCACTCTTTATTATACATTTATCCTATCATGCAATAAACCTGATTTATCAAGCACTGAGCACAGATTCTTTTATTGGCATTAAGACCTCTTCTAATCTGAACAGTCTGTTGAAACGTAAAGACTTAATTTGCCATTTAAGTCATCTATTTGTGCCATAAAATATTTTCCATATTTATACCAAACTTCCCAAATTCATCACAAGTGTAAAGAGGTAAAAGTCTATTAGTTCATTAGTGTTAAGTAATTGTACTTTAAAACATAGCAATGCCTTGGGGTTAGTTGAATCACACTTGGTTTACGAGTCTTATATTGAACACCTCTCTCAAAACGTTTATCTAAATAAGATGACACTTAGCTTATATAGCAAGATAATTTTTATCTAAACATGTACTACTCTATACAAATATATAAAAGCACAGTTCTAGAACATTCCTCTAACAACATTTCTTTCACATGAATTTTTTTGGCTCTGCTGTTTGATCCATCTATATGAGTTATATTTTAAACAAAGGTACAGAAAGCAATCATGTTTCAAAATCTGCTTTTGTAAATACAACCTGAATTACAAACACAATCAATTTACTTTACATCCTGATAGACAGGAGTAACATTACAAATACACTTACATAATACCCTCCGATAAACGGAATAAGCCTACAACAAATGGGGAAACTCATCCACTTAGAGAAACCTTGGCCAATAAAAAAAATCTTAATTTAGAATCTAGTGAAACAAAGGAGTGTCTGACTTATTTCACAATAGCAGAGAATTCCAGCATAGTGTCTTCACCTACTAGGTTTTCATATATTTACTGTTAAATGAATTCTTTACTACATAAAAAAGTTTTACCCTAGAGCTTCTTTAATGCTATGATTCTCAATCCTAACTGAATATTAAGAGACACTAGAGGGATCTTACAAATACAGGGAGGGAGGCAAAAGTATGTTTATAGTTGTGAGTATGCAAAACAGTTTTTTATTTATTTACTAGAGGCCCAGTGCACGAAATTCATGCACAGGGGGAGGGGGAAGGGTGCCCTCAGCCCAGCTTGCACGCTCTCCAATCTGGGACCCCTAGAGGGATGTCCGACTGCCCATTTAGGCCTCATCCTGGTGGTATCAGGCCTAAACGGGCAGTCAGACACGCCTCTCACAATCCAGGACTGCTGGCTCTCAACTGCTCACCTACCAGCCTGATCACCTAAATCATTTTCCTGCCAGCCTGATCAATGCCTAAGTACTCCCCTGCCAGCCTGATTGCCCCTAACTGCCCTCCCCTACAGGCCTGGGTCCCCCCCCCCCAACTGTCCACCCCTGCAGGCCTGCCCCCTCCCAACTACCCTCCCCTACAGGCCTGGTCCCCAGTCCCCCCTACCTACCCTCCCCTGCAGGCCTGGGTCCCCCCCAACTGCCCTCCCCTGCAGGCCTGGGTGCCCCCCAACTGCCCTCCCCTGCAGGTCTGGTCTTCCCCATCTTCCCTGTCCTACAGGCCTGATCCCCCCAACTGCCCTTTCCTGCAGGCCTGATCGCCCCAACTGCCTTCCTTTGCAGGCATGGTCCCTCCCAACTGCCCTCCCCTGCTGTCCTGATAACCCACAACTACCTTCCCCTGCAGGCCATCTTGTGGCTGCCATCTTGTGTCCACATGGGGGCAGCCATCTTTTACCATAGGGGGTGGCCATCTTGTGTGTTGGAGTGATGGTCAATTTGTATATTGCTCTTTTATTAGATAGGATTTATTTATTTATTACTGTTATTTATTATCATCAATATTAACCTACTTTTGTCCATCCCTGCATTTATAACCATGCCAAGGGCCCAGGATAAACAAGTTAAAACAGAATATCTGGGAGTGGGGGCTATGCACTAATAGTTCTGGAAAACTCTCCAGGATATTTTAATGGGTAACCAGGGTTGAAAACCATTGCAATAGTGCTTTAAAATTTTCAGCTCAACATTCCTAGAGTACATCAATTTTGAGGATCAAATAAGAATAATGATCAACAATGTTTACTATATTGTTGTCCTGCTATATAATATTCAGAATGTTATAAGACTGACTAATATGAAAAAAAGAAGGAAAAAAGGAAGAAAGAAAAGACCTTCGAAAATGAAGTGGTGTGTGATATTACAATAAATACAAAAAGAGTTAAAATAAAGACAGCCTGGATAAGAAGATTCCCTGAGAAGAAGGAAAGAAAATACAATCAATCCACATCTCAAGATCCAAAAGCTATGTGTAAAAACAAAAATACAGAAAATAATTCATACAATAGCAGATTTTGCAAATTAAGCTTCTAGAAACTATAACTGACAACCAAATACTTGAAAAATAATTGTCTTTACTGTTAATGAAGGCTCTGAATAAATACACATGTGTAACTTAACTATATATTTAAGACTGTCTACCCTGTGTCCAGGTGAGCATTCAGGGTGGCTGGTAACAAGGGTATGTATGAGAACTCCCAGCCACTCTCTGTCATAACAAGGGCATAGGAATCTGAACCAAGATCTCTTCTTTCCAAGAGTTTTCTGCCTTTTCCCAAGAACTTTTATAAGGGCTGATAAGTCAGCTATAAAAAGAACATTTAAACCGAGGTTTACATATGCATCAGACATACTGAAAAGAAGTAGGGAAAACAGGGCTGCCCCTCCTCCACAATCTCTCTCTATAAGTACAGTAAACTACATGTGACTAGCTAAGGCTCTCCAGCCACCCATCAAACCCTTACCAGGTAATCCTTACCATGGTCTATCACTTTCTGAAACTCCATCTCACCCAGGCATAGAGAGATCCAAAGTGATGGGAAGAAAACTGGACCTAGCAATGAAACATGCTATCCCAGCTATTCAGAAGATTTCCGTTGTAATATGCCATATTAAAATTTTAGATACCTTATATAAAATAGACTTATTAAATATTTGTCTTTTTGTGACTGGCCAAGGTTCACCCAACTTGTTGCATATTGCAGAATTTCCTTCCTTTTTTAATGCTGAATAATATCCTATTGCATTCAATTAAGCAACTTTGTCATTCATCTGTTGATGAACATTTAGGTTGTTTCCACACATCTTGGTTATTGTGACTAGTCCTGTAATGAACATAGGAGCAGTAATATGTCTTTAAAGTCATTATTTGAATTAATCCAGAAGTGTGACTGCTGGAGCACATGGTAATTCTCTTTTTAGTATCTTGAGTAATCTCTATACTATTTCCTACAGTGGCTGCACCATTTACATTCCCACGGTGTGCAAGAGTTCCAATTTCTCCACATCCAAGACAACACTTTTGGTTGTTGTTTTTTTTATATATATAAGAGCCATCCTGAAAGGTATATGATATCTCACTGTGGATTTGATTAGCATTTCTCTGATAAGTAACATCAAGCATTTTTTTAGTAGGTATTAGTCATTTGTATGTCTTCCTTGGAATAATGTGTGATAAAATCTTTATCCTATTTTTTATATCAGGTTACTAGTTTTTTTTGTGTGTGTGTTTTTTTAACTATTGTAGAATTTCCTTATACAGGATATGTATTTTGAAGATTAACTTTGTATGGAATACTGCCAATATTTTCTCCCATTCCGGAAGTTACCTTTTCATTCTGCTGTTTGTTTCCTTGGCTGTGCAGAATCTTTTTTCATGCAATGTAGCCTCGCTCATGTATTTGTTTTTAGTTGCCAATGCTTTTCATGTCATATCCATGATATCACTGCCAAGACCAAGGTCATGAAGCTTTTCCCTTAAGTTTTCTTCCAGGAGTTTTACTGTTTCAGGTCTCACATACAAGTTTTTAATCCATTTTGAGTTGATTTTGAATAGGGTACAAAATATACGTCCAATTCCATTCTTTTGCATGTGGACACGCAGTTTTCTCAACAATGTTTGTTAAACAGAATAGTCTTTTCTGCCGAAACCGGTTTAACTCAGTGGTAGAGCATCGGTCTGCGGACTGAAAGGTCCCAGGTTTGATTAATTCCGGTCAGGGGCATGTACATTGGTTGCGGGCACATCCCCAATAGGGGGTGTGCAAGAGGCAGCTGGTCGATGTTTCTCTCTCATCGACATTTCTAGCTCTCTATCTCTTTCCTTTCCTCTCTGTAAAGAATCAATAAAATATATTTTTTTAAAAAAGAATAGTCTTTTCTTATTCTGTATTCTTGGCATCCTTTCTGAAGATCAGTTGATTGCATGCGTGTAGATTTATTTCTGGGCTCTCCATTCTGTTTCACTGGTCTCTAAGTATGTCTGTATGCCAGTACTATATTGTTTTGATTGCTACAGACTGGAAATATATAGAAAGTGTGGTATCTCAGGCTTTGTTCATCTTTCTAAAAACTGATTTGACTATTTGTGATTTTTTGTGGTTCCATATAAATAATAGAATGTTTTTTCCCTAGTTGTATAAAAAAAATGCCACCATGACATTGATAGGGATTGCATTGAATGTGCAGATCACTTTCAGTACTAAACATTTTAACATTGTCTTCTAATCTCCCTCTTTAAATTTCCTATTTTACTTGTTTTTTGATCCCTTTAATTTTTTACTTTTTTATCAGCTCAGCAATGCTATATAAAAACACTTAAAATATTTTATTTTCAGTAATTATTCAAAGTATTTAAGTATACCATAATTCTGTGTTCGATTATTGTTATTTTTTATTTTATATTAGTGTCCAAGTGCACAAATTCATGCACACTGAAAAGAAATTAATTAGAAGAAATATTTTTAATATTGCTATTCACATCTTGCTAAAAAAAGAAGAAGAAAAAATAGGATTCTACTGAGTCTCCTATCTACCTACACCAGCACTTCTGTGAGGATCAAATGAGAGGAGGCATGGGAAAACACTTCACAAACATTTGGTTAAACCCATGGTTGGCAAACTGTGGCTTGCGAGCCATATGCTGATCTTTGGCCCTTGAGTGTGGCTCTTCTACACAATACCATGGCCTGGGCAAATCTATTTTGAAAAAGTGCCATTAGAAGAAGTTTAAGTTTAAAAATTTTGGCTCTCAAAAGAAATTTCAACCATTGTACTGTTGATATTTGGCTCTGTTGACTAATGAGTTTTCTGACCACTAGGTTAAACTGTAAATGTTTTCACTTGGCTATAAAGCAAGTCGGGTTCTCAGGCTGAAGAAACTCCAAGGAGGCTAGTCACCAGGGAGAGGAAGCCAGACATTGCTACATGACATCATTACCCAGTGCCTGCAGCCACCGTTTCTAGCCAGGCTGGGCTGGGGCCACATTTTGTGCCATGGGGTCTTAGAGCATTGGCTGTGATTTGGCTGGGGTAGTCACGGGACTTGTGTCCCATTTTGGGGAAGCCGAATGTTGGTTTATCAGCACCAGGTCCGTGGTGCCATTTATTTTTAAACTAGAGTCCCAGTGCATGGATTCGTGCACTGGTGGGGTCCCTCCACCTGGGCCTACAGAGATTAGGCCAAAACCAGCTTTGACATCCCCCGAGGGGTCCCAGATTGCAAAAAGGCAGTTCTTGGGTGGCACACCCTGGAATCAGACTCCGTCCTTTCTGGTCTGGGTGCGTCATCCGAGAACTGCAGCTGCCAAGTCACTGCAGCTCCTACATTGAGCATCTGCCCCCCAGTGGTCAGTGCACGTCATAGGATGGACGGACACTTAGTCACATCCATGATATCACTTATTGGACCCTTATTTTCTACCCTATGCAATTACATATATATATATATAATTTCATTTTTTCTTTTAAGCAAGTGAAAACCTATTTCCCAAAAATTTTTCCCAAGTCTAGCCTTTGTTGACAACATAAAAACCCCATACCTTATTCTATATTCTTACTCAGGTGTGGAAAGACACACTGGGCTCAAGTCAATATTAAGGCAAATTGCCTCAAACATTTGAACAAACAAAACAAAATGATTCCATGAACTATCCTGCGTAAATTTCTCAAAATTGTTGGCTATTTCAAATTCCTTATGCATCAAATATTCTCATATATACCCTTTATATGAGAAATTTAAAGGAAATTTCTAATTAGTCTTTCCTTTTCTTTCTGGAACCTACTTTTCTGATGTCCTGAACAATATTTTTTTCTGGATGACCTATAACATCTGCTATTACTATTTTCACACTGACTATGCTTGTGATATTATGTACCCCTCCAACAGAAATTTGTAATTAGGTCAAAACATTTTCTTATTCCAGTATTGCTACCCACTTCCTGGGACATACATGACCTCATCAAGCCAACGAAATAAGGGTTCCTTTTGGCTTATTGGTCCTTCACTGATCCACGAAAATATAGGTAAACATAGTTCAGTAACTCACATTGAAATCCAGAATTTTCACTTTTAAAAGTCATCTTAAAAATGTCAAGTGAAATGCCTATAGTCTTCTCTCAGGCTTATAAAATATAAAATGTTAACATATAAGAAGTAAAATAAATTAATGTAAAATGATGAAGAGAATATATTAAGAATATTTTCCAGTTAGATATAAATAGGAATGATTTTACTTTATAATTCAAATGGGGAACTAAAAAATAAATGTTAAAGTTGAACAGAACTATAATAAGTTATATTAATTACTTGTGCAAACAGTCATACTTAATGTTTTACAACAAATTGCTAAAGACTAAGAAATAGAAATTTGATGACCATGTATAATCAGAGAACTTATTTTATTAAAATTCTCTTTAAGAGGTGGCTCTTTAGACATACACATGTTTTCATGAATAACATATGGCTTCTGTTCCTTTTTTTTTTGTAAAGAAAAGTATATATGGCATATGCTGAAACCAGTATTTATTTAATCTAATCTTTTATATATTTTATACTATAATAGAATAAAAATGAACGCTTGATGCAGTCACTTTGGAAATGTTTGACAGTTCTTCAAAAAGTTAAACACAAAAGTACCACATGCCCTGGCAATTCCACTCCAAGGTACACACATACTCAAAAGAATTGCAAGCAGAGATTTGAACAAATGTTTGTGTATCTAAATGTCCATCAACAAATAGATAATAAATGCAGTATAATTTATTTAAATTTCTGAGCCCTAATGAGCAGTGAAATTCTAATACATGCTGTAATACAGATGAATCTTAAAAACAAACATTATACTAAGGGAAATAAACCTGACAAAAAGGACAACTTTATATACTGTCATTTATAGGAAATATCTAGATTAGGCAAATTCATGGGGGATACAAGTATGTAGATTCCAGTTCCCCAAAGGCTGGGAGACAGAGGAAATGAAGAATTACTGCTCTATAGTTTTTGTTTGGGGTGATAAAATTTTTTGGAAATAGTGATAATGGTTGCATAACATTGTAAATGTAATTAATGCCATTAATTGTACAGTTTAAATGGCAATATACTGTATATTATATATACATATACATGACCCTAATTTTAAAAACTGAATAGTGTAATATACCAAAACCCACTGGATTGTATACTTTAAATGGGTGAATTGTATGATATGTTAATTACCCTATATAATAAAGAGATAATATGCAAATTGACCATCATTCTAACACACAAGATGGCCACCGCCATGTGGTCAAAGATGGTCGCTACAAGATAGCCAGCAGGGGAGGAAAGTTGTGGGTGATCAGGCCAGCAGGAGAGGGCAGTTGGGGAGAACCTAGTCCTGTAGGGGAGGGCAGTTGGGGTGACTAGGCCTGCAGGGGAGGGCAATTGGGGGTGACCAGCCCTTCAGGGAAGTGCAGTTAGGGGGAAACCAGGCCTGCAGGGGAGGGAAGTTAGGGGCAATCGGGCTGGCAATGGAGCAGTTAGGTGTTGATCAGACTGGCAGGGGAGTGGTTAGGAGGTGATCAGGCTGGCAGGCAGAAGCGGTTAGGGGCAATCACGCAGGCCGGCAGGCGAGCAATTAGGAGCCAGCAGTCCTGGATTGTGAGAGGTATGTCTGACTGCCCATTTAGGAAATCTGGCCTAAACGGGTAGTCGGACATTCCTTGAGGTGTCCCAGATTGGAGAGGGTGCAGGCTGGGCTGAGGGACACACACCCTCCCCACCCCTGTACATGAATTTCATGCACTGGGCCTCTAGTATAGGGGTGTCGAACTCAATCAGAGAAGGGGCCAAAATCTAAAATCCAGCCTAAATCGCGGGCCGAATGGTTTACTGAACAGTCATAAACTGTCATTGTGATGGAAAAGCAGCGGAGTGCAGTGATGACAGCGCGGTGCAGGCCACATTGCAAGGCCTGGCGGGATGGATTTGGCCCGCGGGCCTTGTGTTTGACACATGTGCTCTAGTATGTTAATAAAGATGTTATAAAAATTAATTAATGAAGTCTTTCTTCAATGCTTGAAGCTCAGTTCCCTTTTCCTTAAAGCTTTCCAAGATTACTCTAGTGACCCTTCTCTTAATGTCAACTCACAGTTTTGATTTGTTTACATGTCTCACTTAGTAATTAATTTTATCTTTCTTTTGACATCTCTGGTGTTTTTAAATTACTGTTACACAATTAATACTTGTTTATGCTTTGTTTACAAAACTAGATTAGTTGCTAAAATTATCAAATCAAGAACCATATTTAATATTTGTATTTTCTTTACCAAACAAGATTAGTAGTAGCTCAAATTGACAAATCAGGACCTAGTCCTCTGCTATCTTCAAATCATTAAAATTTAATTCAATTTTACACTTACACAAATATTTTAGTACAAGTTTCTATACAAATATTAAAAGAAAGCATTCTTGAAGGAAATAATGAGAACACAAATTCCCCAGGCACTCCAATTAATCATAGTTTAGTATAATTCTTAAAAATAAGTAATGAGCCGGGACCGGTTTGGCTCAGTGGATAGAGCGTTGGCCTGCGGACTGAAAGGTCCCGGGTTCGATTCCGGTCAAGGGCATGTACCTTGGTTGCGGGCACATCCCCAGTGGGGGGTGTGCAAGAGGCAGCTGGTCGGTGTTTCTCTCTCATCGATGTTTCTAACTCTCTATCCCTCTCTCTTCCTCTCTGTGTAAAATCAATAAAATATATTTTAAAAAAATAAGCAATGATAAAATGCTTCTAACAGGAAATTTGATGGGCCAGTCATTTTTTTCTCCAACTGAATCAAAGACAAGACACTGCCAAAATTAAAAAAATAAAACAAAATAATAGAGAAATACACTAACACTTAACCTGCTCTAGTCCTCCCTTCTCCAGGGGTGATATACTCCAAGACTCCTGCAGATAGTATCACACCCTATATATGCTGTTTTTTCTTATATACACATACCTATGGTGAATTAGGCACAGTAAAAGGTTAACAATAACTAATAATAAAATAAGAATTATAAAAATATACTGCAATAAAAGATATGTGAAACTGGTTTCTCTCACAGCAAAATAGTACAAATTTCTTCTTCCTTCTTCACAATTTCACAGAAAGAAAATTCATTCTTACTATAGATCTTAGAAACCTCAATATATGATTTCTTTCCTCAATAAGCCAAAAACTTTCACCTTTTTACTTAAAGGAAGCACTTAATTAACGACTTCTCTTTGGCATATCGGAATTGCTAGCATCATTACCCTTGTGCTTTGGGCCATTATTAAGTAACAAGGGTTCTTTGAGCACTATGAGATGAACACAAGCTCTATGAGACCTGACAGACCATCTGATAACTGAGATGGTTACTAAGTGATTAACAGGTGATTAGCATTTACAGCATGGACATGCGGGACAAAGGGGTGATTCAAGTCCTGTGCACGAAGACAACAGATTTTAACACACAATTCAGAACGGCACACAATTTTAAAACTGTTCGCTCCTAGAATTTTCCATTTAATAGTTTCAGGCCATGGTTACCCATGGATAAACGAAACCATGAACACCGAAACTGAGGATAAGAGGGGACTACTATATAGTAAATATTTTTATGCATAAGAAGAAATGTTCAGAATATATATTTCTAAATCCTGAACAGAATTAACTAGAATATTAAATTGGATAATTTAGTTATAATAAAAAAAAAGGGTATTTGGGGGACAACCAGAACTCTTACTTAAAAAGTTCATTTAGGGCCGAGACCGGTTTGGCTCAATGGATAGAGCGTCGGCTTGGGGACTGAAAGGTCCCGGGTTCGATTCCGGTCAAGGGCATGTACCTTGGTTGCAGGCATACCCCCGGTGGGGGGTGTGCAAGAGGCAGCTGGTCGATGACTCTCTCATCGATGTTTCTAGCTCTCTATCTCTCTCCCTTCCTCTCTGTACAAAATCAATAAAATATATTAAAAAAAAAAAAAAGTTCATTTAGGGAGTTTAGGGGACTGGTGAAGGAATTAAGAAGTACAAACTGGAAATTACTTTATTATGTAAAGTACAGCATAGGGAATACAGTCAATAATATTGCCTAAACTATGAATGGGGCCAGGTGGGTAACGGAAATATCAGGGGGGACACTTTATAAAGTATGTGATTATAGAATCACTTGAAATCAACACAAAATAATACTGAAAGTAAAATATAATTTAAAAAAATATTTAAGCTTATTTAATGATTACAGTGATCTTAAAATAAATTCTACATATGTATTCAGGATATAATGAAAATAAAAGCCTTTAGAGAAAGGAATAGGAAGGATAATATATACATTTATTAGAGGCCCAATACACGAAATTCATGCAAGAGTAGGCCTTCCTTCCCTGCCCCCGCACCTGTCCTCCCACCACCCCTCCACTGTCAGCACCAGCTTCCATCTGGCATGCGGGATCCAGACTGGCTTCCCTCTGGCCAATGGCAGGCACCCAGGACCCAGGCTTCCCTCACAGCCCCAGCTTCATCCAGAAGGACATCCGGAATGACTCCAGTCTAACTAGCATATTGTGCTTTTATTATTATCAATGATATATATGTATATATATCATATATATATTTGTTTCTTTGAAAAAAACAACATAAAATCTTGAGAAATAAATAAAACAGCACATTTAAAATAGTTACATAGAACAGAAATATAAATGCTAGGAAAATTTCTTACCTGTGTCATTAGTATATGCTTAAAATGATCTTTTAGGTTAATGGACTATTTTAATTCACAGCAGGTTGTTCTTTTTTTTAAATTAGTACTTTTTAAATTGTGTAACATAGGTTTGCTAAAATACTTCTTTTATGCAGAATGTTTGAAATACTTGATCTTAAAAACATATCATAAATATAAACTATTAACTCACAAGAAATTTAAGAAATAACTTATATTTTGAACTAAAGGCAAATGTTTTAAGTTTATAGAATATGGCATCATTACCTCAAAAGTAAATCTGTTTCAATGAACAACTATATTTCTATTCCCTCCTGAAGTAGAACAATCTGCAATCAATGACCTATGTCACTTTTTCAGTGAAAATGTCCACTGGCATCTCAGAGACTATTACTTTTCCAGCCAAAACTCACCTATTTATCAAATTCACTTCCCCAGAAAACAACTGATAAAGCAAACAAAAAATGGTTGTCACCAGACAAAATATGTACATGAGTTAAAACTCATTCTTCATTAAATCCTTATATCCTTTATCTCTAACATTTTTAATTTATATTATTTCAAAAAGCTTGTGTTGTGATTCCTCAAGTCATAGCACCTTAGAAACAGAGATAAAGGTGATGATAGCAGCTGTAATTTTCTAAGCACATACTAAGCACTACGCTGGGAATGGGGGCTAGGAGTGGAGGGAGCATCAGTAGTAGATAAGTGTACTGAAAGTGACATAGGAATTCAAGAAACCAACAAAAGTCTTGACTCCACGACCAAGAATCTATAAACCATATATCCCAAGGGTATCAGTATACAATACAGACTAATGTTCTAAAGGCAACTTCCTGAAACCTTAAACAAAAGTCGGAAATTTTACAAAGCTAAAAATATCATTTTTAAAATAAGGAGGACAATAGAACCTAAAGACGTAGAATTTGAATCCAAACCCATCACCTAATATATCAATGACCTTAAGCAATTTTTATCTCCCTCAGCTTCTCCGAATGTAAAATGAGGTAATATTTACCTCATGGCACTATGTTGAGAATCAATGTATCTCAAAGTACCCAGAACAACTCATAGATACAATATCCATTGAAATACTCGGAAAATTTAACTACCCCAATTAATTTGTTCTTTGAATTAAATAATTTTGTTACTTTTTAAAATTTGTTACTCTTTAGATGTTACTCTGTAGTTCATAAATACATCAAGTAAAAAATGACAACATTCCTGTAAGTGTATAAGGAATGCTCTCAAATCTCATTAAAACCACCTTTTTGGATTAATCCAATTCATTCTTCAGCCTCACTATGAATTTTAACACACAATTCAGTTAAATCCTGAACAGACACTTCTCTGGAAAGCCTTCTCAAAACCTCTACTTGCACCTGGCTGGTGTGGCTCAGTAGTAAAGCATCTACCTATGAAGTAGGAGGTCAGGGTTAAGTTCCCAGTCAGGGCACATGCCCAGGTTTCGGGCTACATCCCCAGTAGGGGGCGTGCAGGAGGCAGCTGATCAATGATTCTCTCCATCATTGATGTTTCTATCTCTCTTCCTCTCCTTTCCTTTCAATAAAAAAAGTATTTTTTTTAAATACACCTCTACTTGAATATCTAAGAGACACTTGAAAAGATACCTTATCTAAAACCAAACCCCTGATCCCCAATTATTATTCCAACCTGCTTCATCTGAAGACCTTCCCTATCTCACAGCTGATTGAAAGATCATCTTTCTACAGTTGCTCAGCCAAAAACCTTGGTGTCATCTTGTCTCCCCCCCCCCCCCCCCCCCCCCCCCCCCCCCGGATTGTACCTTATAACATCCAGACTTTGTACCAATAATACGTTGTATAAGATATACACCTACCACACCACAGCCTCTTATCCTGTTCTACTTTTTCTTTCTTCCATAACACTAGACACCTTCCAATAAACCATACACTTTATTATGTACTAAGGGCCCAGTGCACAAATTTGTGCAACTTGAAAGGAACTGTGGGCCACAGGCTGCAGTAGGCATAGGAGAGGGTGTCAGCCCATCCTCCGCACCCCCTCCTGGCCATGCCCACCATGCTCCCCCCCACTTCCCACTGCCGCAGCTCCCACGCACTGACTGCACCAGCCCCGCTTGCATCCGCTGACTGAGGAGTTATTGGGGCTGGCACCAGCAGTAGGTACGAGCAGAACAGGCGCCATCAGCAGGTACAAGCAGCGGCTGCTGCCTAGATCGCCCCTCAGGAGCAAAGGGAGGTGGAAAAGTCCGCTGGGGTGATCAGAGCCAGCAGCCACTTCTCACACCTGCTGACGGTGCCAAGTGATCAGGACTGGTGCCGGACGTCGGCAGCAGGAGAGAGTGGGGCCAGCACCAGCAGTGGGTGCAAGCAAGGCTGTCACTGGCAGTGGATGTGAGAGGTGGCTGCTGACCCTGATCGCCCCTCAGGAGCAGGAGGAGGTGGAGAAACACTGAAGGGCAACTGGGGCCAGCAGCCACCACTTGCACCCGCTGATGGAGCCAAGCTATTGAGGTCAGCACCAGGCACTGGCAGCGGGTGCAAGCAGTGGCTCAGGTGCTGGCAGCGGGTGTGAGCAGGGCTGGCATCAGCAGCAGGTGCAAATGCTGGGTGGGACCATGGCGCATGAGAGCAAAGGATTTTCAGTAACCACCAGAGGCTCACCCCAATGACAGCGACTGGTGCCCTGCCTTGGTCTGGCACCCCCGCTCACCTGTTCCACTATCCCACCACAGCTGACGCCTGCCATGTTCCGAGCTCTGACACCTGCTGTGCACACCCCCTGGTGGTCAGCACACATTATAGCGACTGGTTGTTCAGTTGTTCTGCCATTCCGTCTATTTGCATTTTAGCCTTTTATTATATAGGGTTATGCTTATTGTTTATCCCCGCCCCCACTATGATGATGCACAAGAGCAGAGATCTTTGAGAGTTTCTTTACTGATATATCCCATGTATCTAGAACAGCACTCAATCAATGCAAATTAAATAAAATACATTAGCTACTGCTTTGTGTCTCTTTTAGCATCCTGTACTTACCCCTATTGTATCAGTTAACACACTACAGTAATAGCTTGTTAATATTCTGCCTCTTCCACTACATTGTAAATTTTCTGAAACAAGGGATTTTCCTTCCCATCAACCAGTATTCCCTTACAGTGCCTGACACTTAGTAAGCACTCCATAATATCTGATATTCTTGTATGAAAAAAATAAAACCACTAAAGTCAAATGTGTAAGCACCTTTATTATCCCTAAAATATAAAGACAATGTTTAAAGCATGACACTGAAGACCGAGTTCTGGATTCTAATAATAGATTCTGTTAGAATTGGTCTGGCTCTAGCACTGACTAGAAGACATTGATTAAATTATTTAAACTATCTACAACTATTTCCTTTCAGTAAAATGGGGGCAATGATGTTACCTGCCCCTCAGGTGATTATTATGAATATAAAAGGTAACAGTTCAGAATATGCACTCCAAAACATGCTGCTCTGCCATTTTTACTATTTCCAGTTAAGGGCATTCAAAAAGCAAACATGAGAAAAATACTCCGACCTTCCTTCTTTTTCTTAAAATCAGGAAAGGAAATTCCTATATGAAAGCTGTACTCCCTAAACCAGTGGTCGGCAAACTCATTAGTCAAGAGAGCCAAATATCAACAGTACAACGATTGAAATTTCTTTTGAGAGCCAAAAATTTTAAACTTAAACTTCTTCTAATGCCACTTCTTCAAAATAGACTCGCCCAAGCCGTGGTATTTTGTGGAAGAGCCACACTTAAGGGGCCAAAGAGCCGCATGTGGCTAGTGAGCCACAGTTTGCCAACCACAGCCTTCAACCAAAAAGGAAAGTAACATTCTGATCACCAAGGACAAAAAGTTGAAACCCAAAGAATTCTACACAAAAAGACTTTAGTCATATACCTAAGAGATTTAATAACTTGGTAATGATATATAAGAGTTGAGCGTAACTAACAGTTGTGTTCAAAGTAAAAGGTCAGTTATATGATAATAGAATAAATTTCCTGTTATTTCTTATTAAATAATTCTTATCTTCCTTTAGCTTTCCCACTTAGTTTAGTTACTTTTCAACAATTGCCTCTTTGTTCAACCTAATATAAGACAAGTAGTTTCACCATTTCTTTGGATCTTCATTCCTTATACAGACTCCCATGTCACACAACACTTGTATTAAATAAGTTTGTATGTTTTCCTTCTATTGATATGTCTAATGTCAATTTAATTTTCAGGTTCAACCAAAAAGAATTCTAAGAGGGTAAAGGTAAAGGTAAATATTTGTCTCTCCTACAAAAGAATTGTATGAGTGGTTTGCACATATTAAACATTTAGTAAATGACATATTACTTGTTATTATAATTTAAATCGAGGACCTACTATAAATTCTACTTCAGCAACTAAGCTAGAATATTCACTAGCTGATCTGTACACTCTCTTTAGAGATTCTATTATGTGCCAATAATTTTTATCAAAAATTACTGAGTTATCTAAAATAACTGATAAGCATTTGAAAAAAAAAAAAAGTACCTTAACTCTCAACAAAAATAAGACTCTATTTACAGTATCCCAGAATATTTTTAAATATTTCTGGATACTTGATGCTATAGCCATCTTTAGTAACTACCTTCAATGTTTAATAATTTCATGTTTCCTTTAATATGATCAGAATACCTAATACTAGAGTTTAAAAATTAAACATCCTACTGTTTAGGTAAACTATAGTTATAGACCTAAATAAATATATTCTTCCCTCTACTCTGAATAATCTTATTTCCAGGAATAAGGCTTCTGAGAATAAGTTAAATAATTTAAGTATCTAGCTTTCCACCTCTAACTTTAATCATGTATCCAACAATAGGTATAATCCTTTGGTAATGAACTATTAAGAGCTGAGCATAACTAATAGTTCTGTTCAAAGTAAAAGATCAGTTATGTAATATTTATTTAAAACCTTACTTTATATTATTTTATAATAGAAATAATATTTCTGTTATTTTCCTAGTCTACAGAGTCAGTTCTCAGTTTTATAAAATACTTCTGAAAACTCATTTTCATAGTTTGTACTCTCATAAAGAAATAAATAAACATACATATTTTACTTAGCACTCATGGACAGCAGACAAGAAAACTTAGGTAAGCAGTTTAAATGATTGTCCCAAGACAGATGGAGTGACTGCCAGCTTCAGGATTAAAACTAAGAAGCTCTTTATTTCCTTCTTATATGCTGAGGACTTAATATTGTTTTTACATTACAAGGATCTCTGAACTAATTTAACAATAACTTAATAATTAAAACAATTATCAACAATTATAACAACATATGTAAATCCACTTATGAAATTTATTAAATACAAATACAATTGCTTTATCCAAATATTCCCTGAATAAATAAATCTGATTTACTAGTTATTTTTTAAGATTTTGCTTAGAATGCCAAGAAAGTGAAAGCTTAACATAATTTATCATTTCATTGTCTTCTTAAAAAGCTAATTTCTTTATTCAAAAATCTACAATAAGCAAATGAGTGGTTGGATTTGATACCAAACAGAAATACTTTTTCATTCAGGAAAAGAAAAATCACCCAAACTTAAAACAGTAGTTTCTACTCTAATTGTAAACTTCAACTTCAGTTTGTATTTATAACAGATATATCTGTGAAAAGACAGTGATAAAAAGGAAACACCAAATACTATTATTGCATTTACAGGAAAAAAAAAGACATACAGTACAACATGAAGAGCTTACTGTGGAGAGAGGGTTTAATCAGGAAGTAGCCATTATCCTTTCGATTCAGAGCAGTGACAGCACTCCAAAACAACAAGCCGTGAAATTTTTCAGTTAAAAGGCATGAAAGAATACCTACTATTGTGTCCTAGCTGTGCTGACCCCATAGGTCACCATATGTCTTTTATCAAAAGCTATCATGAAAACATAATCCAAGTAAGCATTTACAATGCTGTATTTGTTAAAACACCTAAAATCTTCTACCTAACACAACCTCTCTCTCTGTTACTCACAAAACATGGCTGTCTTATTCAGAGATTAGCAATTATTGTAATGAGATACTGTCGGAGAGGGTCAAATAGTACTTCCTGCAGTTTACACATCTTGATTTCCTGGTAAACAAACTGAAAGGCAGGTGGAGCACTTAGATCACCGGTAACCGTGAATGCTCACGTGATAAAACTAAACCAGGTAAGGAGCCGTCTTAAGAATTCATCCCTTTCTTAATTTTATTACTGTCAAAACAGACAATAATAAAGAGTTATGGCTTTCTTTCTTCCTTTCCCCTCCCCCCACTTGGAGGGTTTATTCCAGACATGCATTGGCACAGAGTTTAGAATAAGGAATGCATGAAAAAAAATTATTGAGTAAGCACATTTTAAAAATTACTTCTGGCAACTAAATTGTAAAATCAAGGAAATGCTAACAAGGTTTAAAAACAAAACAAAACTGCCGAGACCGATTTGGCTCAATGGATAGAGCATCGGCTTAGGGACTGAAGGGTCCCGGGTTCGATTCTGGTCAAGGGCATGTACCTTGGTTGCAGGCATATCCCCGGTAGGGGGTGTGCAAGAGGCAGCTGATCGATGACTCTCTCTCATTGATGTTTCTAACTCTCTATCTCTCTCCCTTCCTCTCTGTACAAAATCAATAAAATATATTAAAAAGATAAATAAAAAAATAAAATAAAAACAAAACTAAGAGTAACTGCTTAAAAACAAAAAACCTGCTAAATATAAGGAAAAGTCTTTAAATTTAAACTGCTTCAGGAAAGTGGATAAAAGAAGTCTCAGAATTAAATAGCAAATTACATTTCAGTCAAAGCATAAATCCATTCTTATTAGAACAAGCTTTTGCAAAATAAGACTACTTTATAACTTATGTGGCAGTTTAGAAAAAAAAATTTCAATGATATATTAAAAAAGATTACATAAAGCTATTCCCATCCTCATTTTAAATTCATATTTAAAAAAAATACACACAAAATATTTACCTATGAACATTTTTTAAAACTACCTATATTGTTCGTTTGAAAATGAACTTTCCTTATCCTTAGTTTTGTTCCCCAAATTGCTTTTTCACTCTTTAAAATTTCTAGTATAGTTGACTAAGGATTGATTTAAATTAAGGGTAAAAAACACTCTGTGAAAAGGATAAACTAATTCTCTACTTTAAAATATTTAGGAGATTTTTAAAAATCTACAATATTGCATTTCTCTTAAAAATTCTATGTAAAAAATTCAACTAAATTGTAAAATCAAGGAAATGCTAACAGCATTTCTGTCCTATTATAACATACATGCATTGATTTTAGAGCAAATAGCTCTTAACAACTATTTTTATAATCTATAATAATAAACGGGTAATATGCTAATTAGACCAGATGTCTTCCAGGCGTCTTTCCTGACTAAGCCAGGGCCAGGGGAAGCCAGCCAGGGTCTCTGGTGCCTGCCAGCGGCCAGAGGAGGGAAGCCCGGGTTCCAGGTGCCAGAGGAAAGCCAGGGCCGGAAGCCCAGGGAAGGAAAGCCTACTCTTGAACAAATTTTCGTGCATCAGGCCTCTAGTATAGCCATATCAAAACATTAAATTATACTACTTCAAACAAGTTTATATCTGCAAAATAAAATTCTAATATATTTAAGTATAAAACAAAAAGTGTCAATAAAATCAGTAACAAAAAGAATACCTAAGTAGATAACTGCCAAGAGAACATAATCTTAGATTAAGTCTCATTACAAATATTTAATGTGTATCATTTGAAAGGAATATGTATTCAATATGGAACAATGTTAATGCAAGTTACTAATCACCACCTGTACTTTGATGACACATGAAATAGCAAATTTTCAGAAAACTATGACTAAGAAGTTACTTCCAATTGGGTTTCTTAGTCAAATTAAATAATTCAAATATCTACAGTTTTCTGGAATGCAAAACGTAGTCCTTTAATTCTTTTATAGAAAATTTAAGATATAATTCCTATTAAGCATGCAGTTTTAACTATGTAATTCCAATATCAAAACAAATTTTTAAATTACAAAATTATTCCAAATATCCATGACTATCTAGGTTTCCCACAATGGGTCAAATTTTGAAAACAATAAAATAAAAATATAGAGGTAAAGAAAATAAATTTGAAATTTTGTTTCATTCTAGGTAGCTCTTATCAGGAATCAGCAAGTTTGGCATTAAGAATTTACAATTCAAAAAGCAGGGGGGAAACTGGGGTAATAGGTAGGTTGCCCTCTGAGTTAGGGGAAACTCCCACCACCACCATCCACCTATTGAGCTGACAAATGAGAAAATATTTCAGCTTCACTTGTTCTCTCAATGAGGCACTCTTGTAGGGCACACTTAATGCAACAAACTACACCTGATAGCTCTGTAAAGCCAAAAACTTTAGAAAGGATTCCCTTAACAATTCTAAGAACTCAGAGAGGAGATTAAGAAAGTCTTACAAAAGCCTTGGTCGGGTAGCTCAGGTAGCTAGAGCATCGTCATTGGGAAACACCAAAGTTGTGGATTAGATCTCTGGTCAGGGTATATACAATAAGCAATGAATGCATAAGTAAGTGGAACAAAAAGGTGTCTTTCTCAAATCAATAATAAAAAAAGAAAGAAATTTGTGCAAAATATAGGAGGCAAGGGAGGATACACAAGAAGGAAGAAAATATCTTATTTGCTTGCCTTCTGTGTAATAAATGGGCATTAATGGTTATTTATATCCCATATAATTCCAAAACAAAGACCAAATGAGAAAATACTCTCAATATGATGTATTTTACAAACAAGTACCAAAGCTCTTCCTAATACTCAAAATTAAGAGGAATTTCTTGTATATTTTTTAAAATCAATATTGGACAAGTCAATAACTTTCTCAATAGTATCTTTACAAAATTCAAATAATATTTCTTTAGCACAAGCCCGGGTCATAACAATGTAAAGTTACCCAGAAAATAAACTATTTTGCAAGGAAGCCTTTTGTTTAACAAATCTAGGTCTTTAAACAAACAAACAAACAAATAACAATGTCCAGAATCTTGTGAAATTCAGTTCATTTTCATATTCCAAATTCTTATTTCATTTTCTAAATTCAAGTTCTTCTGCTGGATGGATAAGCAAAATAGGCATGTAAGCAATAACTATGGCTCCAGATCAGATGAAGATAAAAGACTGGTGGGTGGGTCCAGAAATAGGTCATTTCTATGATAAAATAAAAAAACTTAAAAGAGTTCTCTCTTCTTCATTGGTGACCTCCTATGATTCTGCTCAATTCAACAGCCTGTGAGTCCAATCCATGATGATTTATTTTCCTACTCAGTTTAGTACTTCTAACTAAGTAGAGAAATCTGACTTAAGAGTTTCTAGATTCCTATATTCCCATTCAGTCTGCTCCCATTTTGATTCATTTTAGAGTACGAATCTTTGCATACTTTTATAGGATTTACCACTTATGTTATTGGTGGGTTGAAATACACAGCAATATTAATATAAAGGGAACTTACTATCACGACTTTATTAAACAAGAAAAATCAAGGCCCACAAAGGTAGTATCTCAATATACCATGTATCTGGACTAATTACTACTAAAAATAACAATGCTACAGTTTGATTTTCACATGAGATAAATAGATAGAGGCAAATCAGATCTTCCAATACAGTTGGGCTGGTCTTTTCTTTGTCTTCCAAGATGCCAAGTTTATATTCTCCCACCTCCCAAAAACTACGTTTATTTGTTTCTCATTGCTTCCCTACTTCATTATCAGTTTAGATCTCATCACTTTCTGGATGCTCCTCCACTTTCAGAGCTGACTATCTGGGACCATTATAACTTCTCTATATGATTTAGCTATATAATTCAATCTAATAATTTTGGGATCTCCTTACTAGATTTTACAGTTCCTCGTTTTCCATTAACTACTGTGAAGAATAAAATGCAAACACTCTAAGTACCAATTAACTTTAAACTGCTATATATATACTTATAACAGCTCATATTTTTCCAACATAACCAAGATATTTACTAGGATTGCATCAAGTGAGCCAGGGGGCAAATTTTTACCGAATAGGTCATTTCTATGATAAATGGTATATAATCAATTCATACCAAATAAAACCTTGAGCTTGTCAAAAGAACTTTAATTGTGCTTGGCCAGAGTGGCTCAGTGGTTGAGCATCAATCTATAAAACAGGAGGTCATGGTTGTATTCCTGCGAGGGCACATGCCGGAGTTGCAAGTTTGATCCCCAACAGGAGGCATAGAAGAGGCAGCCAATCAGTGATGGTCTCTCATCAATGATTTTTCTGTCTCTCTCTCCCTCTCCCTTCCTCTCTGAAATCAATAAAAATATATTTATATTTTTTAAAAGAACTTAAGTTGTGAGGAAAACCTTTGAGAACACCACCAAATTATTGTCAGACCTCAAAATGACTAAAATTAAATTGTTTGATCCGTATTTGAACTCATAAACATAACTTAAAGAATCATGCTGTTTAGTCTCTTATTAAATAAACAAAGAGTAAGTATAGCTGCTGAAACTTATTATTTCTGAATTTCCTATTTTCTGAACATTCAAATCGAATAAAGTAATCTTAACATATAATTTTTGCTCTTGCAAATGGTAACAGTATTTACATTTGGCGTAATACACTTCCTCAACATTTTTCTTGCAATAAGGAAATCCACTCTTAACACTTAAAAATACATTAGAAAGTATATGCTTAAGAAGTTCACATTAATAACAGCCTAAATTAATTCAAGATTATATTTTGTTTTAAAGTTATAGGATAATTTAGCCAAAACTGGTTTGGCTCAGTGGATAGAACATTGTCGGCCTGCAGACTGAAAGGTCCCGGGTTCGATTCCGGTCAAGGGCATGTACCTTGGTTGCAGGCACATCCCCAGTAGGGGGTGTGCAAGAGGCAGCTGATCGATGGTTCTCTCTCATCGATGTTTCTAACTCTCTATCTCTCTCTCTCTTCCTCTCTGTATCAATAAAATATATTTTTTAAAAATAAAGTTATAGGATAATTTAAATGGTTACATTGTTAATCACCTCATTATTGTTTACTTCATGGAACAAAAGTAGGAAATATATCTGTAATATAAATAGAAAAGCTTTTGGACAAACTTAACAACAAAAGAAAAAATATATAATTCAATTTTCTTTCTTTTCCTAAAGGGAAAATTGAAAACAATAAACCAAAGAACGCCTCAAATATATATTTTTCATTTATTTCAACATAATAGATACACATAGAGCCTGTGAGAATACAATATTCATTTTGCTGCAGAAGAACAGACATTGCATAACAATGAGATTTGCTAATGAAATCAACCATCAGCCTGGAATACATATGTATTAAACCAAGACCTCAGTGTCATTTTCTTTTTGCATCGTTTGTTCTTTCTTTCATTTTTTATTGACCTTGTCAGTATTATTGTCCATTAGATTTTGGAAGTTTGGTAAAACAAAATCACGACTATAACATTACAGTGTACTACTTCTTATTCATCACATTTATTTTTAATGTAAATTCCAACTGTTCTGCTTCTATAAGCACTATTAATGTGCCTTCGGGGGTTAAAAATCAATGGCTGCTACCAGTAGAAACAAAGGAGGTTCATTTCTATACAATACTTTTGGATCAGGTCTGAAAAAAAACTTAATAAACATGATGTAAATTCTATATGAAAACTTTTAAGGCAAAGTTAGTGCTTACTTAATATATAATAAAAATATTTTTTAATTATAATAAATTCCTCCAGCAATTTCTATTACTCACAAGTGAAATAATGTAGAGTTGATATGAATAGCAATATGAATATTTTTATATAAAAATCCTATTTTCCTCCTAAAAATACTCTGCTGTCCTGGTCTACAAAGTTAAGTAACAGTTTCAATTTATCATCAAAAATAAGGAATTCTAAAATTTTCTTAAAGATGATTTTAAAAAAAAAGATTTATGATTTAGATTTATGATTTTATCATTATACTTTTCTATAAAAACCCAAAAGACAATGAACATATTTGATATTATATATCTTTAAAAAGGCATTAAAGTCCCTCAGAAATTATTTAAATTTTTGAGTATAAGCTATTTGACTAAATGACTTTGTCTTGTTGGTTGCTTATTTACACAAAATAGGCTTTCAATTCACGTGTGCTACAGATAAAATTAAAAGCTTAACCAGCTGTGGTGTATAATTGCTACTAAATCATGATAATAATAACAGCTTTTTTAAAAAAGTAATACTTATACCAACTAAAACAGCATTAACAAAACAAAATTGTTCCCTATTTTCATTTTTATAATGACTTAATGTCTAACCTCAAACAATATCCTGTAAAATAACAAAAATCATTCTGTAGTACAGTTTTGTTGGGAGATAAACCCAATGGATATTTCTTATTAACTTTAAATTCCTGAAAGTTGCCACTGACAGTCTCTCAAGGCTACTTTTAAAATTGTGAAGGATAATCACAGACCAATCATTAATCCACACACAAAGTATTTCCTTAAAAAAAAAAAAAGCCTATAAATTTTTATTAAAATAGCAAAATATAAATCAGACTGTAGAGTGTAGAGAGACAGTCTAAACAAATGCCTATGGCAATACCAAAAACCTAATTTCTCTAGGGCAAAAAAGGTAATACAAATGTGGTGACAATCTTGGGAAAGCCATCTAGCTCCTTGCTACGCAAAGTGTGGTCCACAGGCCATCAATATTAAATTGCTTGTCAGATATGAAGAATCTCAAGCCCCATCCCAGACCTACTGAATCAGAATCTTATGCACATTAAATTTTAAGAAGCCAGGAATTAGAAAATTCCTCAGCCACCTAATAATTCCTATACCAATTCCAGTAACTTCTGATATTCTAATAGCTCAAAAATCCATATTAAAATGCAGAATATTCAGAGTATAAACAATTAATTTATCCCCACTCAAAGCCAATTACCTACTATTTACTTAATTATTTGAAATCTCATATTCATAAGAACTACTAGTTTTAAATTTGTGGTAACACATTATGAATAAAAGGGCAGGAATAATATCTTTTTGTATAATCTTGGCAAACATTTAAATAAATGGATAAAATTGAAGTATTTATACTCTCTTAACTTTTTCAAATCATATTAAGAGTCCTTTCTTAAATAAAAGCATGTGTCCATTGGTTAGGCTTATATGCATACATACAAGTCCTTTGGTTGATCTCTTCCCCTTAACCCTCCCCTCCCCTACCTTCCCTCTGAGGTTTGACAGTGTGATTGATGTTTCTCTGTCTCTAGATCTGTTTTTGTTCATCATGTTATGTTATTCATTATAGTCCACAAATGAGTGAGATTATGTGATATTTATCTTTCTCTGATTGGTTCACTTCGTTTAGCATAATGCTCTCTAGATCCATTCATGCTGTTGCAAATATTAAGAATTCCTTCTTTTTACTACAGTGTAGTATTCCATTGTGTAGATGTACCATAGTATTCTAATCCACTCATCTGCTGATGGGTACTTAGGCTGTTTCCAAATCTTCCTATTGTAAATTGTGCTATTATGAACATAGTGGTACATATATCCTTTCTGATTGGTGTTTCTAGTTTCTTGAGATATATTCTTAGAAGTGGGATAACTGGGTCAAATGGGAGTTCCATTTTTAGTTTTTTGAGGAAACTCCATACTGTTCTCCACAGTGGCTGCACCAGTCTGCACCCCCACCAGCAGTGCACAAGGGTTCCTTTTTCTCCTCATCCTCTCCAGCACTTGTCGTTTGTTGATTTGTTGATTATAGCCATTCTGACAGATGTGAGATGGTACGGCATAGTTGTTGATTTGCATCTCTTGGATGATTAGTGACTTCAAGCATGTTTTCATGTGTCTCTTGGCTTTCCTTATGTCCTCTTTCTATTTAGGTCTGTTGCCCATTTTTTGATTGGGTTGTTCATCTTCCTTTTGTTAAATTATATGAGTTCCTTATAAATGTTGGAGATTAAACCCTTATGGGTGATGACATTGGGATATATGTTCTTCCATGCAGTGGGCTTTCTTGTTGTTTTGTTGATGGTTTCCTTTGCTGTAGAGAAGCTTTTTAATTTGATGTAGTCCCATTTGCTTATTTTCTCTTTAGTTTCCATTGTCCTAGGCCTAACCAATGGACACAGACACCAGGGGAGTGAGGGTATGAGTGGGGGAGTAAGGAGGCAATAGGACAGATAAAGGTATGTAATACCTTAATCAATAAATAAAGGAGGGGAAAAAGCATGTGAAAAAGCCCAGTATAGTAAATAATAATAATAATAATAATAATAATAATAATAATAATAATGGGAGAGAAGACAACCAGCATTAGCCAAGTCATCTCAACAGAATCAATTCATATAATTCCTCATAGTTCAGTTTGAAAGATTCTGACTTAAAAGGAACTACTTAAAAGTCTAAAAACAAACTAAACAACTGTTATACTAATCACAAATAAACTTTACTATTCATCAGGGGAAGTTTAATTTACCTATAGTGTTTTAAAGAACACTAGATAAAATTACATAATTAAACATGTTTTTCTAACTCAAATTGACTTTTCCCCAAATAGGTCTAACTGATGAAGTTGGAGTCTATTAATGTTACCTTTAATTAAATTGTTTTAGTTCACAGTTTGCCTACTATACATAAGACATTATATTGTGTGCAACAAGGAGAATACAGATGAATTGACAAAGTACTTAACACCTTGGAATCATAAGACATAAAATATATGGGGCATAATAAGTGTCATAAAAGCAATCTACAGTTGACCCTTGAACAGTAAGGTTTTGAACTACGTGGGTCTGGACATACGTGAATTTTTTCAATAAAATATTACTATAAATGCATTTTCCTTGTGATATTCTTATCAACATTTTTTTTCTATCTTACTTTATTGTAAGAATACACTATATAATGAACATAACATACAAAATATTTGTTCATCAACTGTTTAAGTTGCTGGTAAGGCTTCTAGTTAACATTAAGCTATTAGTAGTTAAATTTTGGGAAGTCAAAATTTATATGTGAATTTTTGATGAACCCCTGCATTGTTCAAAGTCAACTGTAAATATTGTACTACTAGAGGCCTGGTACACAAATTCATGTACCACTCGGGTCATTCAGCCTGGCCTGCTGATTTTGGACCAATCCCTGCAGGCCAGGCCAGGCCAGGAGACCCCACTGGTGTACAAATCTGTGCACTGGGCCTTTTGTATGCATAAAAGATCTTTGGTTAATCTCTTTCCACCCTCTCTCCTTCTCTCTGAGATTCATAAGTCTGTTCCATGTTTCCATGCCTGTGCATTGAGAGTCTGTCCCTAGTGGTCAGAGCACATCATAGCTACTGGTCGCACAGCCACTTAGGCTTTTACCTATATAGATGGAAGCAAAATTAACCAAGGTTATCAGAAAAGGCTTCACAGAAAAGTTAACATCTTAGGTGGGCCTTGAAAAATGTGTGGGATTTTGAAAAGCAAAGATAGCCAAGTGGAAGAACCAGGAAAAAAAGGTATTCTAAGTGGAGGGGGAAAAAATGCTAAGGACCAGAGAATGAAAAGCCTTGGGTGTACTCAGAAAATAGCCTTAGGCAGCATGCAAGCTCCCCAGGAACCAGGAGTTGTTCATTTTATATCACTAGCTATAAAACTACAAAACTCTAAAACATATAAAACTCAAGTGTTAATATTACCTGTATAGCATAATAAGATCATTATCTACTGTTTGAATGAATTAATATATGACTGTAATTTAGTCTGACTAGTAATATATAGGGCATGTAGAAAACAATAGAAGATATGGTTGACATAAGGATCAGGACCTTATTGAAGACAACCTTGAGTAGCATATTAAGTGCTTTAATTTAACGTGGTAAACTACTCGCATTAGGAATATTGATCTAGCAGTTTTAAATAAAATGGATTGGAGCAGAAAGAGACTTCCAAAAGGATACTATAATATTCTGTCTGTTTCAGTAATTTAAGCAAGAAGTAAGGAGTCTGAACTAAGGTGGTAGAGTCAGAAATATGGAGATAAATACAAATATTAAAGATAACTCAAAATGTTTTTTACTTCTTGGCTGGTCAAAGTAGAGCAAGAAATAAAAAAATTTATTGTATATGTAAAATCTGTTGGGATTTATAGCAGGTTCTATATAGAGGGAGTAGAGAGGCAAAAATTAAGAAAACCCAAAGGTTGGCAAAAATGTAGAACAAGAAAACTCCTATGCACTGTTGATGTAAACTGACTACCGTATTTTTCGGACCATAAGACGCTCCGGACCATAAGACGCACCAGTTTTTAGAGAAGGGAAATGAAGAATAAAAGATTCTGAAACAAATAGTGTCCTAAAATATTTTATGTGCATTAAAACCCAACATCACAGTCATAAACACATGTAATCAACCCTGTAAAGTAAACAGCAGCATTTAGAACCATTTTAGAGCCGGGCAAGCACACAGAGACCACACAGAGCCGGGCAAGTAAAAAAACTTTTTTTTTTAAAGTATATGTGTAGGCTATATTTGGACCATAAGACGCAGGGACTTTCCCCCCCCCACTTCTGGGGGGAAAAAAGTGCGTCTTATGGTCCGAAAAATACGGTAACTACCGGGGAAAGAAGTTAAGCAATACATAGTAAAATTGAGGCTGTATGTAGTAGTCTATATACAGCAATTCCGCTTTTAGAAATGTAACCCAGAAACGTTCTCATACATGTGCATAAGGTGTCATATCAAATATATAAACTGCAGCACTATTTGTATAATGAAATATGGGGAAATGAATAAAATAATCTGCTATGTTTATGTAATGAAATATATATGACTGTATACAACAGTTAAAATGAATAAACAAGAGCTACATATTATTAACATGAATATACATCTTTAATATACAAACATAACTGCTTGAGGGAAGCAAAGGTTTTATTTGTTCATTTACTTTTAGTTATTATTTTGTTTAAGATAGGGCAGTCCTAAATAAAGAAAGGTGATGTTTTATGAATGATCAATGATCAGTGAAACAACTCTCTGGAGGATACAGAAGAGAATAAAAATCAAAAGGCATGGAAGATTCAATAAGAAAATAAAACAGTTTTTGTTTGGTTTTACCAGGGCTTATTTACACTAATAAAAGAGTAACATGCAAATTAACCATCACTCCATTGTGTCCACAAGCCAATCAGGAGCAAGTATTCGAATTAACCCAACCAAGATGGCGGCTGACCATGGAGCAAGCAGGAGGCTTGGAAATCCCCAGCAGGCCCTGGCCTCCGCTCAAGGCTACAAAGTTTCAATTATAGAAGATACATAAATCCCAGATCCCAGGGCCTCTGCTTGGGTTGCCGGGGGGCGTGGCCAGGCTGCAAATCACCACAGGCCCCTCACCCAGGCTGCCCCACACCCCAAAGGAACCCTCACCCTGATCCAGGACACTTTTCAGAGCAAACCAGCTGGCCCCCACCTGTGCACCAGGCCTCTATCCTATTTAATAAAAGAGTGATATGAAAATTGACCATCACTCCAACATACAAGATGGCTGCCCCCATGTGGACACAAGATAGCCACCACAAGATGGCTAGCAGGGGAGGGCAGTTGGAAAGAACCAGGCCTACAAGGGAGGATAGTTGTGGGCAATCAAGCCTGCAGGGGAGGGCAGTTAGAAGTAACCAGGCCAGCAGAGGAGGGAAGTTGGGGGTAACCAGGCCTGCAGGGAAGGGCAGTTGGGGGGAGGGGGGGTCCATGCCTACAGGGGAGAGCAGTTCGGGGGAAGGAGGACCAGGCCTGCAGGGAAGGGCAGTTAGGGGTGACCAGGCCTGCAGGGGAGGCAGTCAGGCATCAATCAGGCTGTCAGGGGAGTGGTTAGGGGGTGATCAGGCTGGTAGGCAGAAGTGGTTAGGGGCAATCAGGAAGGCAGGCAGGCAAGCAGTTGGGAGCCAGCAGTCCTGGATTGTGAGAGGAATATCCAACTTCCCATTTAGGACTGATCCTACTGGAATAGGGCATAAACAGGCAGTTGTACATCCCTTGAGGGGTCCCAGATTGGAGAGGGTGCAGGCTGGGCTAAGGGACACACACCCCTGTGCACGCATTTTGTGCATCAGGCCTCTAGACCAGGGGTCCTCAAACTTTTTAAAGTGGGGGCCAGATCACGGTCCCTCAGAGAGCTGGAGGGCCGGACTATATGAACTACTAATTCCTACTGTAACACCTCGGCTGCGCTCACTGCCCAAAAAACCTGGCGGGCCGGATCAGACTCCTCTGCGGGCTGCATGTGGCCCGCAGGCCGTAGTTTGAAGACGCCTGCACCTATTAATAAAGAGGGGATATGCTAATTGACTATCACACCACTGCAAAGATGGTGGCGCCCACAGCAAATAATGAAGTTATATACTAATGGCTTCCCCACTCTCAAAGATGGTGGCACCCACAGCCAATAAGAAGGGAATATGATAATTGACTGCTCTGCCCTCAAAGATGGCAGTACCCACAGCCAATAAGGAGAGAATTGCCCACCCTCAAAGATGATGGTGCCCATAGCCAATGAGGAAGGAATATGCTAATTGACTTTTCCAAAGAGGCTATACCATTTTGCATTCCCCCTAGTAATGTGTAAGAGATCAATATCTCCACATCCTTGCCAGCATTTGATATTGTCACTATTTTTTATTTAAGCTGTTCGGATAGTTCATTTTGGCATTTTCCTGATGGCTACTGATGTTGAACATCATTTCTTATGCTCATTTGACATCCATATATCCTCTTTGGTGAAATTTCTTTTCATGTCTTTTGCCCATTTTCTAATTGGACTGTTAGCATTTTTACTGTTGAGTTTGAGAGGTTTTATATATCCCAGATATGAGTCTTAGTCAGATATGTGGTTTTCAAATATTTTCTCCTAGTATATAGCTTTTTCACTGTCTTAGTAAGGCCTTTTGTAAAACAAAAGTTTTCAATTTTCATAAAGTCCAACTTACTGATTTTTTTCTTTTATGGAACTGTGCTATTTGTGTCATGTATAAGAACTCTTCACCAAGATTTTCCCTTATGTTTCTTCTAAAAGTTTTATATTTAAATATATAATCCAAACAGATTTTGAACTGGAAAAGGGGTAATTGATAGGTCTGTTTATCATAAGGTCTTGAACTACATAGAGTTAATATCCACTTAAAGTATGAGACACTTAAGATAGGTACAGGCTATAGGATGTAAAGAGCAAACACAAATACATATTTTTATTTAATTGTTTTAAGTTTTACAAAATTATTTAACCCTGGAACCTTTTTTCATACATTACATTATTCAATTAATGTTCAACTGAAAATACTCTGGGAATTGCTTGTTTAGCAACAGTATAGGCTTTGGTTAAGCTTAGAGCATAATTTTTTTCAATCTATTCTTAAAAACAAGAAGACTTAAATCTTAAAGAAGGTTTATGTGAAATCTTTGTGGCTTCATTTATTCCCCTCCTTCATCACGACACCACTCTAGGCATGAAAATTTCCTTATTGTTCTCATATCAGACCAAACACAATCTCCTTCCGTGTCGGCATTTACTATTTTCTTTGGAATAGTCCTCACCCAGTTATGTGCATGACTCCCTCCCTCACTTACTTAAGACCTCTATTAAACTGTACTGTTATTAGAGGCCTTCACTAACCACAATATAACAAATACTAACTCTACAACCTTGGCACTTGTGATCCTTAATTTGTTTTATCGTTTTTCACAGTGTTGGTTACCATCCAACATACTAAATATTAGTTTATTAACTATTACCTCTTTGCCTCACAGAGTGTAAGCCCTATGAGTCCAGAGTCTGTTTTGCAAACTGCCTTATCCACACCACTTGCATTTACTAGGCACCCAATTATTCATTGTTGAAAAGTTTAGTAATCATCATTTAACCTTTTATCTGAGTGTATTTTCTTCATATTAAAGTATATAGTAGGTGAAATAGCTATGTATCAACATGTCCATTGATAGATATAGTATTCTCCTTTACGATATTGTGGTTAATATTTTTCATGTCCATATTCTATCTAAAAAGTCTGACCAGTTTTATCTTTTAAAAAGAAAACTTACTTCAAGATTTTAAAAGCTTTCTTCTTCTAATCTTTCCTATTTTTCAACTGTGAAAATTATTTTGTAAGTTTTATAAGTTTTTCTTAAGAAAAACATTTCGTATAACTGTTGTTAAATACCTCATTAATTGCACTTCTTTAGACACTGGCTTGCAAAAGACTATAACTGAGGCACTTAATACATAGCAACCTTGACTATCTAGAGCACATGTGTCAAACACAAGGCCCGCGGGCCAAATCCGTCCCGCCAGGCCTTGCAATGTGGCCCGCACCGCGCTGTCATCACTGCACTCCGCTGCGTTTCCATCACAATGACAGTTTATGACTGTTCAGTAAACCATTCGGCCCGCAATTTAGGCTGGATTTTAGATTTTGGCCCCTTCTCTGATTGAGTTCGACACCCCTAATCTAGAGTCTAGACGCAGGGGTCTTCAAACTTCTCTCATTATGAGAATCACCTGGTGGAGGTGTTAAAACACAGATTCCTGATAGCACTTCTTATAGTTGGGATCCGGGAATCTGTGTTTTAACAACTCCACCAGGTGATTCTCATAATGAGAGAAGTTTGAAGACCCCTGATCTAGAGCAAAGGGTTGTTTTCTTCCATGATATAAAGTGCCTCCTTTCTCTAACTTGAGCAATTGTCAAATGCTTTAGTAGGTTTTAGGTGTGTACTGCTTCCACTTTTAATATTAGCCATGACTTATTGCTCTTCAATGTAAGTCAACTGTCCAAATGAACACACTCCTGGAGACTCAAAAGTGGAAAAAGTTCTCACTGATATAGGCAACAATTTTCAAAACAACTCAATATAAAACTGTAAATATTTCAATATAAAATGCAGTATTTTCTAAAAGAAAGCACTTTTTAAAATACTCAAAATAAGTTAACACAAGATATATATTTGAAGTAGTCCTGATTTAAACAAAATATATTGTTTAAATATATTCTTAAGAAATCAGAACACAGCACATGTATATATAATATTTATATATATATATATATATATATATATATATATATCTTTGCAACCCAGATATAAACTCTTCGTTCAACAAAATTCTTTGTATACAGCAGTGCAGTGATGACAGACTAAAATGAAAAACTTGATTTTTTTTCAATAAAAATATGTGCAGTTGAACAGTAAATAAAAGCCTCTAAAATCATGTACTATCATTACGCAGTTTTCATGAATAACAGGTGTATTCTGTGGTATTGTCAAGAGTAGTTTCTTTTACTTCATAGCTAAAAATATTTTATATGTATAA
Organism: Pipistrellus kuhlii; assembly: GCF_014108245.1. Classification (NCBI taxonomy): domain Eukaryota; kingdom Metazoa; phylum Chordata; class Mammalia; order Chiroptera; family Vespertilionidae; genus Pipistrellus; species Pipistrellus kuhlii. The sequence goes on along the minus strand of NW_023425573.1, from coordinate 48,267,415 downwards.
CAAGTAATAATCTAGGAGTCACCTCAATAGTTCATTAACACCTAATGCTTTCCATGAACTATTTTAGTGACCTTGGTTAAATCATAGTCTGAGACTCGATCTCTTCATCTATAAAATGAATAGTTTTGTCTAAAATTTTAACACACTCTCTAGCTTTAATGATATGTGATTCTGAGAAAATATTTTTAATTAAACTCTATTGTTTTTACTCTAGCAAACAGAGAGATATTTTTGATATCAAGAAATGCATTTCCCCTTAAAAGCTTACTTGTTTAAAAACTAGATAGTAAAACATATTTATGTTCCTCTTTAATGAAACACCTCAATTTGTACTGAAATATGATGAGTACTGTTTATCTACTTTAGGTGCATAAAAGCTCAATTTATTGGCGCATAAGAAAGAGTCCTGAATACTACAATAGAAGGTCACAGCCTGTGTGCTGAGCTGCTAGCAAAACATCTATGATGCTCCAAAGCTGCCATTTTTCTTCCTTGACAAAGACTCCATCTGCCACTGAGCCATTTACAGCCTCCAAGTCAGAATATCAATGATTTCCAACCATTCTGTAAGCCTGCTTTCACCTTGACATCACCTCTCTAATACATCTGAAGCAGATGATACATATATCCCCGACTACAGGCATGAAACCCGTGCTTTATTCACCTGAGAAGTATTTAAGCTGCCCTCTAATGTACCATTTTTATTCATGCTGAGTTGTAAAGGAATTTTAAAATGTATATATTTGCTATAATTCTTGTGGCTTTACTTACATGCTTTAAATCAGATATGTTTGTAAAACTTTAAAATCTGAAAACACTAACTAGATGGTTTTCAATAATGGCTTAGTAACTATGACAACAAAACTACATCATACTTTCATTTAGTACAATCTGCTATAAAAATCATTGCATTAAGAACATTTTATTTCCTTAAAAATTGAAGATATTAAAGCAATGAAGAAATGTTGATAAAGGGTGTAGTTTCGTACTTGAATCTGAGTTCTTAACATTGTAAACAAGTGAAACCCATTTACCTAGCAATAAGAAACCCAGGCAAATTTTCAGTTCTATTTTGTTATTTTCTATCATTTTGTTTATAAAGCCTTAGAAACAGATTGCAAACTACCAAGAACATTCAAAAACTCTTTTTCAATCTCTTTTAAGTAAAACTAGTATAATCCTTGGTCATTAATATTTATACAAGTAGAAATAGCTTATTTAAAATATTATTTTTATTTTAAAGTAATCCTCGATAAAATAATGAATTAAGGCCTATTACATGCAATACATTAAGAGAAGTACAATAAAAGTTTAAAACAATATTCTTGGCCCCATGTAGAAGAAATAAATGCACTCATGAAAAAAGACCTAAAAAGACAAAGCACTGACTGTTTAGTGAGAATAAGTATGTTATACAAAAAGGAATTCTGGGTTACAGGTTAGGATAGGGTCTTAATCACAAGGAACAACAACAGCCTGTAATTATTGGAATGGAGAGTCTAGGTCAGTGGCCGGCAAACTCATTAGTCAACGGAGCAGCAAACCGCGGCTCACGAGCCACAGTTTGCAGACCACTGGCTTAGGAGATTTAAGTCTAATTACATATGTGCTCTGAACCAGACAAGCACTTACGTTACTCATGTAACTCTAGTAAAACCACTTATTCAACTGTAAAGTGATAGCTAACGTCTTCCTGCTCTAGCACGCTATGATAACAGATATCACTAGTCTTGATGTGAAATGGTTACAGACATTAACTGACTCTAGACTTTAAGTGGCACTTCAATTAGGTTGAGGGAAATGAAGTAGATAGGACATGACTAACTTTGAATGGCTTTGATAATTACAGGTAATTAAATTTAAGTACAAAATGGGAAGACATTGAAGAAGGTGCAATACAACTGACTCTATGCTATGGCAACATTATACAAAAATATACCACAACAGAACTGGAAAATTAGAAAATGTATTTGTTATAGTATTTTAGATTTAAATTTATGCCAGTTTTACTTCCATCTAAGCCAGGGGTGGGGAATGTCCAGCTCTCATTTGATCTAACCCTGCCAAGGCATTAGGAGTTAATTAAACCTTTGGCCAATTATCACAGGCCAATTTTTAAGTTGATAATTTTGTAATTCTCAAGAATGATGTTATACATATTCAAATAGCCCTTGACAGAAAAAATGGACCTCATCCCTGATCTAAGCTAAAGAGAACACTAACTAGGCACTGTGGCTTCCAGCAATATCCCAAAAGAAGGAGATAATGTCTTTAGTACCTTTCCATATCCATTCTCCTTTCCCTTCTTCTCTTGTGTCTCCTCTACTGGGGAAACCAGAACTCTCAGATTGCCATAATTATATAAAACTACATTTTTTTTTTTTTTTTGCAATGGAGTACTGTCTTCTTCCCTGAAGCACTCTGGTTATATCCCTACACTTGGTTCTAGACTGCCATGAAAGCTTTCATTCTCCCTTGTCACCCTATGCATCTTTTGATTATCAAATTAAAATAATTAATTCAACATTTTAAGTAATCAAAATCGTAGGGGATATTTAATTTTAAAAAGGGGGATTTTGTTAACTTGTATGAGTTTCAAATTGCTAAAATGTATAGCCCCTACATGTTTTCTATATGTTTATCCATTTTGGTTCAATCTGACAGAGTCTCAACACACTAATGAGCACCATCATAGGCCAGTTTATTGCATAAATACTGCCGTGCCACTATTGTGTACTAGGCATTTTAAGAGACTCTAAGGGGATTGCAAGAATAAATGAAACATAATCTATGCCTTTACTAGTTTGTAAGGACTTTACAAACTAATAAGTGAAACAGCGAAACACACAGCTCAGCTTATAAGGCAGATAAAAATGCTATAAGAATATTTCTGAGGAGAAGGTGAGAGGTAGAAGAAGGTATAAGGGAATAAATAGTGATGGAAAGAGACTTCACTTGGGGTGGTGAACACACAATACAATATACAGATCAAGTATTGTAGAACTGTACACCTGAAACCTATATAATTTTATTAACCAATGACACACAAATAAATTCAACAAAAAAGAAAAAATAGCAACAAAAAAATAGAAATATGAAACCCACAAATGAAAAAATATTTGAAGTCCTATGAGTCTGTTAAAAAAAAGAATATTCCTGCCAGAACCGGTTTGGCTCAGTGGATGGAGCATCGGCCTGCAGACTGAAAGGTCCCAGGTTCGATCCCGGTCAGGAGCGTGTTTGTTGGTTGCAGGCACATCCCCAGGAGGGGACATGCAGGAGGCAGCTGATCGATGATTCTCTCTCATCAATGTTTCTGACTCTCTGTCCCTCTCTATAAAAAAATCAATAAAATATATTTTTTTAAAAAAGAATATTTCTGAAACTTGTTATGTATAGGACCTTATAAAGAAAAAATGTTTTATAAACACGTGTTAAATTAAATTATAATGTTACTGAAATACATAGAAAAGTAAAACTATGGATAAGAATAAACTCTTCTCCTGGCTTCAGTCCGATTCACTCATAGTACTAAAGAACAAATTTATAAAATAAAAGCTATAAAACTAAGGTTTTAAATTATCACATGATGTTTTGCTAAATTGAAATCATCATATTCAACATAAATATGGTACTAATTGCTACTTCCCATTATTTTCCAACTAGAAGCCTGGTGCATAAAAGTTCATGCACTGGAAGGGGGCGAGGGTTTCCCATTACACAGCCTGCTCCCTCTCACAGTCCAGGATCCCTCAGGGGCGGGAGGCAACCCAGGGATCAGGGGAAGGTGAAACCCCATCACACCTCTGCTGCTGCAACTGAGGGCAGTGCAAGCCTCAGCCAGCCCTGGTTACCTGAGCTTCGTGCAGCCCTGGGCATCTGGACAGCTGATATTTGAGGCTTGCCTGCACCTCAGGCATCAGCTGGGCAGCCGCCATCCGAGGCTTGCCTTTGCCTTGGGCTGACCCCCTGGGCAGCTGGGAGGGCTGAGGGGACTGGGCGTCACCATCTGTGGCTGTGGGCACCACCATCTTTGAGGGTGTGGGAGTCAATTAGCATATTCCCTCCTTATTGGCTGTGGGTGCCGCCACCTTTGAAGGTGGAACAGTCAATTAGCATATTCCCTCCTTATTGGTGTGGGTGCCACCATTTTGCGATGGTGTGAGAGTCAATTAGCATATCCCATCTTTATTAGATAGGAATACAGTCCTGTTTCGCAGGACTATCATACAGTGCAGTGTTCCCTAAACAATTTGAAATTCCCACCATTTTTTTCTACTTACAAATATGAAGCTTTAATTAAGCTTATTCTGATGTCATCTGGTCTTCACTTGGTACAAATGAAGCACTTGTACAGATCAAGTTTAGTTTTGTTCTTTACTCATTAAAATTAAATATAAGCATAGCCCTGAAAGTTCATGATAATAATTGGTTATAAGGTAAGCATCCCAGATCACACAAGAATAGGCTTATATTAATTTACTTCATATTAACACCCCAAATTTTAAATTCTTATAGCAAACTCTTTCTCTTTCCCACAGAAAATGTATCTATATACTCAGATTCAAAGACTCCAATGTTGTGAAACAATGCTATAATAAAAATAACAGCTACCAGAAGGCAGAAATGGTAGGGAGATTAATTTCAGCTGCAAAGGGGATACAGAGGTTTTATGGGGGAGGTAGCATTTGAGGACAGCTGTGACATTTGAGTTTAGTACCAAGTATGTACGTTTAAATTTCCTTTCCGTGAGATTAACAATGAAACTATAGAACAACCAAAATTTTAAAAGACACGTAGGAATATTCAGTAGCAAGGGTGTTAAAAAAAAAATCATGAATTTTAAGAACAAAAGTTGAAGAATGCTTTTCTGAGAGGTTTCTTTCTGAGAGGAAAGAAAATTGCAAGCATCAGATGTGCTATTCACAAAATGACTGGCCTACTTTGCATCTAGAAAAGTTTATATGTACTGTCTTACATTATGATGGAAATGTACTATTGATGGTATGTTTTTTTAATACATTCAAATAAAGGCAGAATCAGGAATATTTATATCAGTTAGAGGGGTTTTTTTTAATATATTTTTTATTGATTTTTTACAGAAAGGAAGGGAGAGAGATAAAGAGCTAGAAACGCCAATGAGAAACATCGACCAGCTGCCTCTTGCACACCCCATACCAGGGATGTGCCTGCAACCAATGTACATGCCTCTGACCGGAATCGAACCCAGGACCTTTCAGTCCGCAGGCCGACGCTCTACCACTGACCCAATCCGGTTTCGGCTATATCAGTTAGAGTTTTTAAGACCTATGAAATGCTAACTCGGGCATCCTTTTGATGCTATACAATAAGGAATTTTCCATTTTTATCAAAACCTTTTCTCCTTCACAGTTTTTTTTGGTGTATTTACAGAAAAAAAGAATGAGTCAAATATCACAATCCCAAAACTCAATCTATAATACCCACTTCTCAACTCTAAACCAGTTTCTGCAGAATATATTTGTATTTTATCTGCTATGTTACTAAAGTTTCTGTAATGTACATCTCACAGAAATTGCATTGGTGTTGTAGAAAGTGTGAGAGGAGGAGAATGATGTCTAACAGATTAAAATTTAAGTCACTTCAATTAAGAAAATATTTCCTTGCTGATTACAATTAAACACACAACACACACACACACACACACACACACACACACACAAAACAAAAAAAACAAACAAAAAAACATGGTCAGGTAGCTCAGTTGGTTAGAGCAGTGTCCCAATATGCCAAGCTGCAAGTTCAATTTCTGGTCAGGGTACATATAAGAAGCAACCAATGAATGCATAAATAGTGAAACAACAAATCTCTCTCTCTCTCTCTCTCTCTCTCTCTCTCTCTCTCCCTCCCTCCCTCCCTCCCTCCCTCCCTCCCTCTCTCTCTCTCTCTCTCTCTCTCTCTCTCTCTCTCTCTCTCTCTTCCTCCTTCTGTCACTAAAATCAATAAAGAAAATTAAAAACAAAGAAACAAAAACGGAATTGGACATAGCCAGACCAGTGTGGGCAGAGTGATAACCCGAAGTTATTAGGGACTTTCTATCTTATATTGCCTTGCCCATTCTTAGTTTGTGATTTCCATTTTTTATCCAATTATCACATCCACATTTCAGCCAGAAAGGAGAAAGGTGGAGAAAAAAGAGAATACACCTCCTTCCATTAAGGATACTTTCTGCAAGTTGAGTATAGTACTTCTGCTTATGTATCTCTAGCTAAAACTTAGTCACATGACCATATCTAGCTGCAAGGAAAGCTGGGAAGTGATATTTTAATTCCATGTAGTGATATGCTGGGAAAAAATAATAGAGGAAGAAATTGGCATTAGGGGACAAAGATCAGCCATGGTTATATTTTATCTGTTACAGATGACTTGACATTTTAAATTTATTATATAACACTAATATTTCCATTAGTGTACACATTGTAAAATAAAACAGTAATTCCTTCTAAATTTCAAGTTTTAAGTTAAATATTTCTATTATAGAGATTAGTTAATCTCTATAAAATTTAAGTAATATTCATAATAAAATTACCAAGAGGACAAAAGGAATTTTTATAAAAATAGAAAAAGACACTTTATTTTAAAACTTGCTTTTTAACCAATTATTAAGTATATAGTAAAATACTAAACAAAAATTTTTTTAAAATAAAATATAGCCATTGTATTAATAAGATTATATATAAACAAACTTCATGTAAGTAAAATTACATGTATACTCTCAGAGAAGGCAGGATTTGAAGAGATTTGAGAAGAAATAAATCTATGACTTTTTTTATTATACTTCCCATAAAGGCTGTTTGAAAATGTTTTTTCTATGCAATTTATTTCATGACTGAATTACCCATGGCTTTAAAGCAATACTCACCCAGTACCTGTGTTTTTAAAGATAATTTAAAAGTCCTCTGCCAGGCCATTCTTTGTCAAGTACAGCTTCATAAGACCATAATGTATTATGCATCTAATATTTTTGCTGCTGATTAGATAAGAAGTGGTAGAGTTTATTTTCACTTAGACTTTTTTGTTCTAAATCAAAGTATAAAATGTCTTTTAAAAATAATTAAAATGTCATCACAGATTGAAGATGGATTGACAGATGTGTTCAGAGATTTTTAATCAAGTAAGAGGTGATAACAAAACAGGATAGTGAAAATTATAATAGGATAAAGCAAAACCAGTTTTAGGCCAAGATCTCACACTATGATGATGATGATCATGAAGGGTCAAAAAATTTAGTATGTATCATTCTCTGTGCTGTGCTTTCTCTGCATTACTTCATTAATATTCACAACACTTATGATATAAATATTATCTCTTCTTTAGAAAGAAGACTAGATCTTAGACTATGTAATTTACTCAAGATCACAACAGCTATATAAATATCAGAGCACAAACTTAAAAGGTGTTTCTGATCCCAGTTCATGTTCTTTTACCAACTCACATATTATTCTCTTTCAAACTCCCTGGACCTTGGTTTTCTCACCTGTGTTATATGAAAAATGCAGCATAGTCTAAACAGTTCTTAAGTTCATCCTCACCTTTTAAGATGTTCACATTCTAGTGAAGTCTGGGACTCCCTTCCCCCAAATAAAAGCACATTAAATCAATATACCTAATCAATCTCCTTGCTGGAGCTTGTGCAGCCAATCCTCTTAAATGTATGTAATACATCATTTTACAGGTGAAGATACTAAGGCACACACAAAGAGGCTGACTGAAGGTCACATACCTAACATACAGTATTTGAGCTCTCTCTTGTTCTAAAATCTATGCTTTTTCTATACACCCTGTTTCCCTATGATTTAATTTTAGATCTTCATGTATTAATACTCTTATTTCAATTTTAATATAAGAAAACTAAAGATACCAATTAATCTATCTCTTTCTGGGATATTTATGATTACTGGAAAACGTCTGCTTAATATTCATTTGCTAAGTACAACTGGAAAACATGTATTAAAATATGCAAAATACAAGAGCAAACATGTTATCAATAACATAGGAATAATAAAAATTAAGCATTAACAAACTACTAGGGAGAGAGAATCACTTTCAATTAGGACGATTAGGGAAGGCCTCAGAGGGATAACTAAATGTGGGCAAGGCATCAGAAGAAATAAAAGCCTAAAAAAAAAAGAAAAGAAAAAAAAGAATATTCTTGAAAAAGGGAATGGCATGAATGCAATTATGGAGCCAAAATATATAGTTGAGGTGGAGTATGTAATCCACACTGGATACCTTTCTCTTGATTGTAGGTATATGGCAGGGAAACATGTGTGAGCTAAACTGATAAGGGATTTTAAATACAAGGTAAATAATCTGTATTTGATCTTATAGAAAATAGGAAGTCACTAAACATCTTCAAAGAGAAAAAATTTTAAATGTCCACTAGTTTTAATGCTTTAATAAGATTAAACTGAAGAGCATATATAAATCTTAATGGAACTAATGTTGGCCAAAAAGCAGTATCAGATTTTGGTATTTCTATGGATTGTAACATGGGGCAGGGGGGTGGGGGGGAGACAAATAAAAGTTCTCTGGAGTTCTGAAAATTTCTGAGAGAAAAAAATCAGGTGTACGTTATATAAAATATAAATACTACAACTTCAGCACTGAAACAATCTATAATATCCCCCTCTCTAACCACAACTTTCTGCTCTTTTAGCTCTTACTTTATCATCTTATTTCATCAGCTTCTCTATCTCTGATTAGTCTTTTAACCTTTCATTTTCTCTAAGTACTCACTTTATTCCAGCCCCATAGTCAACTCTTGAACTGCTCTCTCAATAGCACTCTCAACTGAAGTCAGTGTGGAAATCTACCCTCTTTTCTTCACTCAGGAGGATGGAGAAATCCTCATGACCCTGACATTATTACAAAGTAAGAGCTTCAATTTTCAAGCATGTAGGAACCTCTCAAATGAATACTTCTTAAGTCTTTAACTTATTTAATATCTGATAATATTGAATAGCACCTCTCTTTCTGAAATACTTAAATTTAGAACAACTGCACTTAAATACTCTGTAAATATTACCCTCAAAATGGACTGTTAGAGTCAGCATTTTTAAACTAAAAAACAAAACAAGGCCAAAACCGGTATGGCTCAGTGGATGGAGCATCGGCCTGTGGACTGAGAGGTCCCGGGTTTGATTCTGGTCAAGGGCACGTACCTTGGTTGCAGGCACATTCTCAGCGGAAAGTGTGCAGGAGGCAGCTCATCGATGTTTCTCTCTCATCAATGTTTCTAACTCTCTATCCCTTTCAATTCCTCTCCATTAAAAAAAAAAAAAATCAATAAAATATATTAAAAAACAAAACAAAACACCTTATTCATTCAAAGGTAATTTTAAACTTCCTTGATTATAAAAGCACTAGATATTAAACACAATGCTGCTACATAAATATATTAATATTTTGTTGTAAATTATCAAAGCAATAAGTACTAATTAAGAAAAAACAAACAAGCAAAGAGCTACAAATCAGAAATAGCAAAAATGCTCCCTTAGGAAAATGAACATGCTATAAACATCTACAGTCTATGATGAAAAGCCTTTACCAATACAATAAATTTTCTCTTTCCCATCTAAAAAATGTTAAATTTAATACTGAACAGGTTTTCAAAAAAATGTTAAAACATAAACACAAAAATTTGATATATAGATATAGATATAGATAGATATATAGATAGATATAGACTAGAGGCCCGGAGCATGAAATTCATGCATGGGGGGGTGGAGGGGAGTGTCCCTCAGCGCAGTCTGCACCCTCTCTAATCTGGGACCCCTCGAGAGATGTCCCTCTCACAATCCAGGACTGCTGGCTCACAACTGCTAACCTGCCTGCCTTCCTGATTGCAACTAACCGCTTCTGCCTGCCAGCCTGATCACCCCCTAACCACTCCCATGCCAGCCTGATTGATGTCTATTTGCTCCCCTGTCATCTGTTTGCCCTCAACTTCTCTCATCTGCTGGCCTGGTCTCTCTCAACTGCCCTTCCTTGCAGGCCTGGTGCCTCCCAACTGCCCTCCCCTGCTTGCCTGATTGCCCACAACTGCCCTCCCTTGCAGGCCTGGTCCCTCTCAATTGCCCTCCCCTGCTGGCCATTTTGTGGTGGCCCTCTTGTGTCCACATAGGGGCAGGATCTTTGACCACCTAGGGGCAGCCATCTTGCGTGTTGGAGTGATGGTCAATCTGCATATTACTCTTTTATTAGATAGGATAGAAGCCTGAAGCAAGGGTGGGGGCCAGCTGGTTTGCCCTGAAGGGTGTCCCTGATCAGGGTGTGGGTTCCCGTAAGGCAGCCTGACCTAGGGGCCTGTGGTGGTTTGCAGGCCAGCCATGCCCCCTGGTGACCCAAGCAGAGGCCTTGGGATCTGGAATTTATTTACCTTCTACATTGAAACTTTATAGCTTGGAGCGAAGCCAAGCTTCGTGCTCACTCTGTGGTTGGCAGTCATTTCTGTTTGGATTTGTTTACCTTCTATAATGGAAACTTTATAGCCTTGAGTGGAGGTCTACGCCAGCTAGGGCAGGCAAAAAGCTTGGCTTCCGCCATTGCTTGGGAAACCCAAGCCTCCCTCCTACTCTCTATAGCTGTAAAAATCTTGGTTGGGTTTATTTGCATACTCGCTGTGATTGGCTGGTGGGCATGGCTTGTGGGCGTGGCTGGTAGGTGTAGTGGAGTGATGGTTAATTTGCATATTACTCTTATATAATATATATATATATATATATATTGCATTTTTAATAATTACTGTTTCTATACTTATAAACATCTAAAATAGGATTAAATAAGCAGGCTTATTCAGTAAATCATTTATTCAAAATGTATGTCTGTTATTTAAAACCAGAGGCCTGGGAGGAGAAACCAAGATGGCAGCATACACCTATACATGCTGCATCTCACCACCACATCAAAACTAAAACTAAAAGACAAAACATCAATCACCCAGAACCACGAGAAAGCTGGCTGAATAGAAGTTCTACAACTAGAAGGAAAGAAAAAAGAGCATTGAGACTGGGTAGGATGTGCACAAGAGCAGAAAAGCAGAGATATGGAGGCACGCGAATCAGGCTGGTGATTTTTCCTAATGTGAAATCACTGTAAATATTTTGTCATTATTTAGGAAAAGCAAAAACTAAAATGATGATGTTTAGATTACGATTCAGACAAAAATATGTTAATACAATTTCAGTTATAAATTAAAAGTAATTTTCATTTTAAATGTTTTAAAGTCATTTAAAGCAATATTTTAAAAGTTTTTAATAACTACAAGTATGAGTTTGATTCATTGAAAATATAAACTTTGAATTGCCTATTGGAAAAATAATACTTTAAAATTATAAATATGTGCTAACTCAATTCTCACTTTCAAAGAAAACAAAACATCTTAAAAGCTTAATTTTGTTCTTACTGTGATCAATGTAGTCAATCTTGTGACATCACTGTTGAGAAATCTGCAATAGGAAAGCAGAAACAGAATTTAGCTGAATCATACTTAAGTAAGCAATTTCATAAACTAAAAAGCTTAGAATTTCTCTTTGTTTATGCCATAAGTCATATTTAAACTGATACACAGTTGTCAAGAAAAGTGCAATTAGCACAATATAAATAAACATAAAACACTTGGAAGTTTATTTATAGGCCAATGGATTCATGTACATTGAAAGGAAATTAATTAGAAGGTGGCTGTTGGGAAGAGACTGGGCAAGAAGGGCCAGACACGCCCTGGAGCCAACTCTGGCAGTTCCTCTGTGGCCAGCCACACCTGAGGCGAAGCTGGGGCTCGAAGGGCATCTGTGGAGTAAGCGAGTAGGCAGGGTCCCTCAGCCAGTAGCTCGCTGCCGCCCTCCTGTAGCTTCCTCCGCCCTCCCCACTCTCTAATCCCCCTCACAGGTTGCTGCCCTGCCCCTTCCTATAGCTCTCTGCTGCCTACTTAAAACTCGCTGCCCCACCTCCTGCTGAACCGTGATCCAGTCGTTATTCGGTGGGTCATTACGCTTTACGGTGTAACGACCATTTGCATATTACATCTTGATTATATAGGATGTCCTTCTTCGGCACCTTGACTCTTGCTATTCTCTCAGCCTGGAGCAACTGTCCCTCATATCTTTATATAGAACTGTCTCACTCACTTCATTCAGATCTCTTAACAAATGCAACCTCCTCAGAGAAGCTTGTACCACCAGATATTTTTAGCTAAAAGTTCCATGTGAGAAGATAACTGGAGCACAAGTATAGGACCTGAGACCCAATAAGTACTCGGTAAATGGCTGCTGAATGAATGAATAAGTGAGTAATAACTTAGTGATTTCCTACTGCATCTAGCACTACATCCAGAAGGAAATATAAGTAAAAATTTTTTACAGTTATTATTAAGGAAATTATGCCATAACAACTTATACATTTTAAAAAGTCACTGCAGGGAAAGTTTAGGAAGCTTTTTTTTTTTTAAATGCAAGGTGAGGTGGTATAAAAGCGGGCTAATTACTAGTGTGAGATCTGGATACTGAAGATGAGGAAATGCAGAGAGAATGGGAAACCCAAGAATCAACTTAAATGGAGAAATAAGAGGACTAGATGCTAGATTAAGTACAGAAACAAGGACAGCAGACAATGAAATATTACCTCAAAGGTTACGATAGGCTACTTAAATGCAGATGTTTCCCAAAACAGGTGGAAAACTCAATTTAGAGTAGTTCAAGATTTGTAAATCAGCTGAAGAAACCAAGATGGCGGCATAAGTAAACACCTAACTGCAGCCTTACACAACAATTTCAATAAAATACAACTAAAATACAAAATGGACATTACCCAGAACTACAGGAAAGTCAACTGACTGGAAATTCTACAACGAGAAAACCAGAAGAAAAATCAGAGGAGCTGTAAAAGCCTAAGGTACAGAGAGACACATTGCGAGCGTGGAGAGGACGGAGCCGGAGAGGAGGGGGAGGCTTAGTGCCTGGCTGGCGTTCCCTAGTGGGAAGGAGATAAAAGCTCCAGTCTGTGCTGAACCCCAGTTCTGACAGCACTGAACCCCAGTTCTGGGTGAGACCCTGGAGACCCAGACACATAAGGAGGGAGTCTGGGCTGTAAGGCGGAAACTCAGGGGAGTGACGAAAGGAAGTCGTGGAGGTGCGCAAAAATATTATACAGAGTCCTAAAAACAGAATGGAAGATCGCAAGAATCAAGTCAAAGATTTGGAACATAGAGAGCCAGAAAACACTCCTCCACAGAAGTAAGAAGATAAAAGAATCCAGAAAGTTGAAGATAATGTAAGAAACCTCTGGGACACTTCAAGAAAACCAACATCAGAATTATGGGGGTCCCAGAAAAAGAGAGAGAGCAAGATACCAAAAGAATACTGGAAGAAATAGAGACAGAAAACTTTCCCCACCTGGTGAAAGAATTAGACTTACAAGTCCAGGAAGCGCACAGAACCCCAAACAAAAGGAATCCAAAGAGGACCACACCAAGACACATCATAATTAAAATCCCAAGAGCAAAAGACAAAGAGAGAATATTAAAAGCAGCAAGAGAAAAGCAGGTAGTTACCTATAATGGAGCACCCAAACTATTGTCAGCTGATTTCTCAACAGAAACCATGCAGGCCAGACAGGAATGGCAAGAAATATTCAAAGTGATGAATAGCAAGAACCTACAGCCAAAAACACTCTACCCAGCAAAGCTACCACTCAGAATCAAAGGCCAGATAAAGAACTTCACAAATAAAAAAAAGGTAAAGGAGTTCATCACCACCAAACCAGAATTATATGAACTTATGAAGGGGGTTCTTTTGGAAGAGAAATAAAATAAAGATAAAAATTATGAAAAACAGATACGACTATCAACAAGTGAATCTAAAAACCAAGGGAATTAAGAAACCTGATGAACAATATTAACTGTTGAATATAACAGAATCAGAGGTATGGAAGGGGAGTGAACTGACAATTCTCGGAGAAAAGGGGAGTGGGGGATGTGGGAAGAGACTGAACATAAACTGTGCACCTATGGATGAGGACAATGGGGGGTGGGAAAAGGGCAGAGGGTGGGGTGGGAACCTGGTGGAGGGAAGCAATGGGGGGGGGGGGAATGAGGAACATTTGTAATAATATGAACAATAAAGATTTATTTAAAAAAAAAAGATTTGTAAATCAGTCATTTTAAAAAGTACAATTGCTTCAAGCTAAGAGTATGAATGAGTTCACCAAAGGAATGAGTAGGTTTGGGGGCAGGAGCAGGGATTGGAGGAGAGATACTTAACCAGCAGAAAGTGGGGGATAGCTATAAATAAGGCTAATGGGAAACAAGAGAAGTGTGTATGGTGTTTTGTTGAAGTCCAAGAAATAAAGAAATAGAATATACTGATTGAAGGCAAAAGAGGAGAGAGTTGTACGGAAGAGAATGTGTTAGCTTTAAACAATGCATGGAAGGGTCAGATAAGACTAAACTTTCTCTAAATTATCCAGGCCCCAAATGTATCAATCATATAAGAAGGCTACACAGATAAGACACATTACTACTCTCTATATCCAAAGACCTGACTTCGAGGAACTACTTCCTAACATTATGCTCTCAACTTTAATCAACACTAAAAAAAAGTCTGTAATGGTAAGATGTTTATACAAAAAGTTTTGTGAAAGAAGCAATTAAACTTTCTCCAAAATTCTATAATTCAGATAAGTATTAATTTTTAAAAAGAATAACATTTGTAACAAAATAAAACAGCTTCTGTAACTGAATAAACAGAAAAAAATAAATATTCCATTTCATATTTTATTTGGGGGGGAGGGGAATACAAGATAATTTAGACAATCTACAGTTAAATATTCATACTTTATTTAAAGCCCTAAAGCTTATAGTATTAAAAAATGGTAAAGGCATCCCTTCATCACGGCAGCAATTTTTGCTGATGGTTACTGGGTAATTGCACATGCAAGAGAAAAAAAAAAAATACATGAAACTAAAATCACACTAGAGGTTAAAGGCAGACAAATCTTATGTCTTCTCATAAAATTCTTTAAGTGGCTTTTACAAGGAAAAGGCAATTCTTTAAAATCATCTTGAAACTAGGGACTATATTTCAATTACACAAATAAAAAGCAATACTACATTTTATGAAAATATAATTCAACTAATATATTGGTAATATGCTATTTCTCTCTACAAGTCACCATTTTAATAAATATGCACAGAGAAAATCTCAACTATATTTAGTCTCGGAAAACATCAACCCATGTTAAACTGTAGGGGAAAATATTAAGTCATGATACACAATTATATATGAGTATTTTTCCAGTAATTAGCATGTAACTATCTCTGTTTCTTCCTTGTCTGCCACAGAGAAAATCTTTCCTTAGGTAATCAATTTTAGCACACAAATCTTAACCTTTAGTTGACAACACTACCTATGTTTCAATCTATGTATCCCTACCTAGCTTATTGAAAAGACTTACACACACACACACACACACACGAACAGAAAAATAAGTGTCTTTTCTCAACAAACTCAATCTGAACATAGAAAGATATGCTGATTAACTCTAAATTAATTTAAAATAATAGTCACTAAAATGCTTAATCACTTATTTATATATCAGCTTCATGTTTTCTCTGTATTCTGTTTTTATCAAGGTATGGTTATATAATAAAAATTATTTCTAAACTTTACATATGGAAAATAATCTCAAAAATCAGAGGCTACTCATAGGCTGTCTCAGTGTTGCAATCTTACATTGTACAATGGAAAGTCAATGTCTATCACTTTTTTTTTTTTTTTTTTTTTAGAAAGAGAGAAAGGGAGAGGGAGAGAGATAGAAACATTGGTATGAGAGGAACATGGATCGGCTGCCTCCTGCATGCCCCCTACTGGGAATCAAGCAGGCAACCTGGGCATGTGCCCAGATGGGGAATTGAACTGGTGACCTCTTGGTGAGTGAGACACTCAATCCAGAGAAAGTACCAAAACTATACATAATTTGGCACACTCTTTTAAGGCTTTATAAAAATCTAAACATGTTTCCATCATTATCTAGTTATTTCAAATCCTGACCATTATTTTTTTATTATTACTAGTTGGAGAAATATGGGAGAAAAAGAAAGCACAGGCTTTGATAAGCAATACTTCTTCAGGAGGAAAGGAGCACACCTGTAAATAATAGGAAACTATATCCTGGGAACGTTGGTGAGCACCTGATCTACCACTAATGTAATGTACTATCCAGTGCTGTGCAATGAAACTTCCCGCGATATAGAAATAAATGTTCAATATTTGTGCTGTTCGGTATCCAGCCCATATCCAAATGTGTGGCTACTGAGCACTTGTAATATGATTAGTGTGACTAAGGAACTGATGTTTAAATGTTAATTTTAATTACTTTGTCTTAAATTTAAATAGCCACCATATGGCAGCGCAACTAGGAATTTCTAAAACCAGAGAAGGATTTAAAATTGTAAATGATCCTACTAAATATTTGAAATATTCTTTTCTCTATTTTTTAGAAATTGGGGGGGGGGGGCGCGGAAACCAACTGTGTTGGGTAGGATACGTTCATTTCAGAAAAAATGCTGAAGAAATTTTACTATCTTCACATAAATTTCACATTTATGTTTGGTGGGAAAAAAGATTTATATTACAGTGCTTGTAAGGGAAAATAAGTCTTAGGTTTTAGAAAACTTTTATGCTTCTTTAGGTGCATATATATCACCTGGTATTTAAAATGTCCAATTTCTTCTACTTTGTTCCCTGGATATACTTTGTTCACCTTCATTTACTCGTGTTGACTAAAACGGCAACAGAACGCAGAAAGAAAATTCTATTTTTTTAACAAGTTTAACAGTCCTCATCCTTGGTAACTGCTTTTGCTATCAAATTATTTTCTTGTTGTGTCGTAAAGGGGGAAAAAACGAACAAGCTTTAACATCAAGTTTCAACTAAGCATGTAACACGGTATATATAATACCCTAACTGGTTTGGCTGAGTGGATAGAGCGTCGGCCTGCAGACTGAAAGGTCCCAGGTTTGATTCCAGTCAAGGGCACATGCCCAAGTTGTGGGCTCAATACCCAGTAGGGGGCATGCAGGAGGCAGCCTATCCATGATTCTCTCTCATCATTGATGTTTCTATCTCTTTCTCCCTGTCCTTTCCTCTCTGTAATAAGTAAAAATATATTTTAAAATAAAATAAAAATAAAAATAAAAACAAAAACAAAAAAACATGGCATATATGAAAGAAGACTGCCCTAACAGTCTAAAGTGGGCATACAAATAAAAGACATTATATAACACAAGGGGCCCAGTGCACAAATTTTTGCACCTTGAAAGGAACAGTGGGCCGCAAACCGGCCCTTCCCACTGAGGCCCCTGTACCTCTGCCTGCCTACAGGCCCACTCCTGCTGCCGCTGTTCCCATGAGCTGATAGTGCTGGCCCCACTTGCCCCCACTGATGGGACCCAGGCAGGACCATGGTGCGTGGAAGCAAAGAATTTTCAGTAATCACCAGAGGCTCACCCCAATGACAGCAACCGGTGCCCAGTCTGGTCTGGCACCCCCCCCCCCCCCCCCCCCCCCCCCCCCCCGCTCACCTGCTCCACCATCCCACTGCGGCCAAATGCCCGCCATGTTCCATAAGCACCCCTTGGTGGTCAGTGAATATCATAGCAGCTGGTCGGTTGTTCGTTGTTCCATCGTTCAGTCTATTTGCATATTAGCCTTTTATTATATAGGATTAATATAAGTTTTGTTAAGCAGTCTTGCCAAGTTAGAAAGACACCTTTCAATTTAGATAATCTACAAGCAGCAAAGCTTTCCAATGACAGACACTGACTATGTTGGTATCAAGATTCAAAGTTGTTTTCTCATTTCATGGAGGAAGATTTACAAGGTAAAAAAAAAAATAGAAAATGGGCAGCTTGAAAAGATATGGGTTTCAAGTCCGAGAAGTACTTTCGGTGCATCATATTCATTGAATGCTCTCTGTCCTCAGATTCAACTGGAGATCTAAGTAGAGTATGTTGTAAAATATGAGATGTGCTTCTTTCCTTAATGTTCATAGAGGCTGTGAAGGCAGAAGTTGAAATGAGTCCTGCCACATTAATCCCTGCTAACATACACTGAAATTAATAAAAAGGTTAGGGCCTCTTACCCTTAAAAATGGGCAAATGACTTTTAAAATAAACAGTTTTATAGGTTCACCAATTCAAAGCCATCAATATTTTGCTGACTGTAATTTTTGACCAACAAAAGCAAGATCATCAATGCCAAGGTTCTATACATCGGCACTATGTGGCTTTGGAGAAATCACCAGCCTTTCTGGTGGTTAAGTAGACCTCTAATTCAATACTCCCTGCTGTTGATTAATTCAATACCTGCTGTTAGAATTAATAGTCAGAAGCCCATTATCTGTACCAGAAATACTCAGTAAATTAGAAAGTGATGACTCAACAACGTTCCAAAAGAAGTCTAGTAGTAAAGCAAATGACAGTTTCTTATATTAAAACCATTAATTTGTCATATCACAATGAAAACAAAGTGGTTTCCCATAAGAGGGCTTGCCTTAAGCACTAAACAAAACCAAAAGCAAAAAGAAAGAAAGATTGAGAGGGAGAATAGAAGGAAGGGAGGGAGGGAGGAAGAAAGGGAGGGAAGAAGGAAGGGAAGCAGGGAGAGAGGGAGGAATAATCTTTTAAAACCTTAAAGAGATAATTTACCAGAATCCTAATGTTTTGCCAACCTTTCAACACTACTAATCTCTTCAACCAAACTTACTATCAGTAATACTACTTCAGGTAAAACCAAATATAAATAGATGGCATTTAAAAAGCACTTATATTATCAGTGATCTCACATTTCTTACAAAATTTCACTATCCTTGCTGCAAAAAGCATCATTCTCTCAAAACGTATCATATCCTTCTTTCCACCATTTGTCCTTATTGTTCCGTGTGACTGAAACTTCTCTAGAAGAAATCTTTCCCATATGTGAACTCACAAAAATTTTAGACAAATAAAGTAAGGCTTATAACATGAAGTTTAACTAGAATTCAGTGGTTAAATTCATATTCTGTTGATAACAAAAATCACGCAAAGTACAAATGGCTATTAAACGTAAATTATTTTAATAATTTAAGTATCACTGTGTTTTTCCAAACTTAATAACTCTATCCTTTCAACACAAATTAGCACTTCTCGAAATATTTACTAAGTTCATAGGTTTCTGCTTTAGGTCTATAAATGTGCACCCAGAAGAGGAAGAAGGTGGTAGCACAATCAGCACATGTTGAAACATTCTTGGGGTTAATATATACACAATGTCTAAAAATGAACTAACCTTCTGGAGAGAAGTAATATAATAAAGAGCTCCATTTGTGAAAAGTTTTATGCTATTTTAGCTACATATAATTTCTCCAACTATAAGTTCTTTAGAGAATTCAACTCAAATTGCAGCAACACAGAGAAGGAAAGCTTTTAGAATTTACTATTAACTAAGTTAAAACACATCTGAATATAAATTATGAGGAAATTTTCCTTGTTATCAAAATTAGACTTCATCTTAGCCCTGTCAACAAATGCCACATCAATAATTTAACACTTATGAAACTGCCTTTTTAAGAAAAAACCACCTCATTTGAATAAGCCAGCAAACAAGACAAACATAAGCTCATAAATTTATAAAGGTCTCATGTACAATAATGGCTAAAAGACTGAAATGAAACTATTTCAATCCAAACTTTTAAAGATCCAATTCAGACTATGGCTAGAGACGGGTGAGGCAATTAAGCAATCCAACAATACACAGTGAAAAAAAAATATTGTTAGATCCAATAATTAAAGTTGCCATCACTAATTTAACAAACACTGGGTTTCAAATGATATGTTCTATTCTTTTCTATTAAAAGAACTTTGGGGGAGAGAGAACCAAGATGGTGGCCTAGGTAAGCACCTAAATGCCACCTCGCACAACAATTTCAAAACACCAACTAAAATCAGAACGCACCTCATCCAAAAACACAGGAAAGCTGGCGGAGTGGGAAATCTACAACTAGAAAGAAGAGAGGCTCACAGATCGGATTGGGAACCACAAAGCGCTGAGGTAAGGTGAAGCGCACGTAGAGAGGAAGTGCAGCCGAATGCCTGGCTGGCGG
The DNA here is from genome assembly GCF_014108245.1 of Pipistrellus kuhlii. Classification (NCBI taxonomy): domain Eukaryota; kingdom Metazoa; phylum Chordata; class Mammalia; order Chiroptera; family Vespertilionidae; genus Pipistrellus; species Pipistrellus kuhlii. The sequence goes on along the minus strand of NW_023425573.1, from coordinate 48,247,240 downwards.
GAGGGGAAAGGAAGTCCCTGATTGCACTGAACCCTTTCCTACTGTATTGAACTCCAACCCCGGCAGAAATCCCGTGGACCCAAGCCATACCTGTGGAGTCCCGACTGTAGAGAAAGGCACCTGGAGACTCAGAGACTGGGAGACTGGGGGACTGGGAGCCGCAGCGGGCAGGGTCTACAGTGGCGCACTCGCACAGAGAGGTCTGACCTCAGAGTTGCCTTGGCCTCTCCATAGCAGAAGGAGTCAGAAGCTCCAGACTACAGAGATCCAACCCAATTCCGGGCCAGCCTTTGGGGCACCCACACTCTTGCATGGGGAATCTGAAACAGTCAGGCAGAAATTCAGGGGAGCCGCGGAAGGCAGAGGTCGGGCGGAAACTCAGGTGAGCGCACAAGGGCAGGGCTGACGGGAAGCCAAGACTGTCAGCTCAGCCCTGAGACTCCGTGCCATCCAAGCTGAGCACAGAGGCTTTTACAGTTTTGCAAGTCTGATCCTATAAGACTGTCTCCAATACAGAAGGTATCTGGGAGTACACACAGCTGATACTCATATCCAATTGGCCTGAAGGTCAATTCCTCCCAGGGATACCAACAACAATCAAGACTTAACTACAACAAGGCTGTACACGCAGTCCACAAAGGGGAGCACGAAGAGTGTCTACTTCAGGTAACCTGGGAGGCTGCCCATATAGGACACCAAACACACAAAGCCATCTTACCAACTCTGGGAAGCAGCGAAAAATGCCAAGACAAGGAAATAGATCTCAAAGAGATGGAGAAAAAAAGACTGGATATAGCCGAAACCGGTTTGGCTCAATGGATAGAGCACTGGTCTGTGGACTGAAAGGTCCCAGGTTCGATTCCGGTCAAGAGCATGTACCTTGGTTGCGGGCATAACCCCAGTAGGGGGTGTGCAAGAGGCAGCTGATTGATGACTCTCTCATCGATGTTTCTAACTCTATCTCTCTCCCTTCCTCTCTGTAAAAAATCAATAAAATGTATTTAAAAAAAAAAAAGACTGGATATAGAGTTCAAAACCACAGTTATAAAGTTTTTAAAGAATTTCCTAGAAAAGGCCGATAAATTTCTTTATTTTTATTTTTTTAAATATATTTTATTGATTTTTTTAGAGAGGAAGAGAGAGGGATAAAGAATTAGAAACATCGATGAGAGAGAGACATTGATCAGTTGCCTCTTGCACACCCCCTACTGGGGATTTGCCCGCAACCAAGGTACATGCCCTTGACCGGAATCAAACCTGGGACCTTTCAGTCCCCAGGCCAACACTCTATCCACTGAGTCAAACTAGTTTCAGCAAGACCGATAAATTTAATGAGACCCAACTAGAAATTAAACATAAACTGACTGAAATAAAAAATATTATACAGAGATCCAACAGCAGACTGGAGGAATACAAGAATCAAGTCAAAGATTTGGAATACAAAGAGCCAAAGGACACTTCTCTGGAGAAGCAAGAAGAAAAAAGAATCCAGAGTTGAAGATAGCGTAAGGAGCCTCTGGGGCAACTTCATGCGTACCAACATCCGAATTATGGTGTTGCCAGAAGAAAAGAGAGTGCAAGATAATGAAAAACTATTTGAAGAAATAATATCAGAAAATTTCTCCCACCTGGTGAAAGAAATAGACTTACAAGTACAGAAAGCGTACAGAACCCCAAACAAGAGGAATCCAAAAAGGACCATGCCAAGACTCATCATAATTAAAATGCCAAGGACAAAAGACAAAAGGATGATTTTACAAGCAGCAAGAGGAAAGCAGTCGGTTGCCTCTAAGGGAGCACCCATACGACTATCAGTTGATTTTTCAACAGAAACTATGCAGGCCAGCAGGGAGTGGCAAGAAATATTCAAAGAGATGAATAGCGAGAACCTACAACCAAGATTACTGTACCCAGCAAAGTTATCATTCAGAATTGAAGGGCAGATAAAGAGCTTCACAGATAAGAAAAGCTAAAGGAGTTCATCAACACCAAACCAGTATTATATGAAATGTTGAAAGGTATTCTTTAAGAGGAAGAAGAAAAAAGATAAAAATTATGATCAACAAATACATATATATCAACATCAACAAGTGAATCTAAAAATCAAGTGAATTGGAAATCTGAGAAACAGAATAAACTGGTGAATATAATAGAATCAGGGGCAAAAAAAGGGAGTGGATTGATAATTATCAGGGTGAAAGGGGTGTCTAGGGTGCAGGAAGAGACTGGATTAAAATTGTACACCTATGGATGAGGACAATGGTTGGGGGGGGGGGGAGTAAGGGCAGAGGGTGGGGCAGGAACCAGGTGGAAGGGAGCAATGGGGGGGGGGGGGAAAGGGAGAAACAATTGTAATAATCTGAGCAATAAGGATTTTTTTTAAAAAAAGAATTTTGGTATGAATATTTAGGGGTATTAAATATCATTACTGCTATTTTGTTTTCCTTAGAACTCTTAGAGAATTATTTCATTATAAAGAAAAAATCTAGTCTAAAACTTTCCACAAGGGACTACATAACCCTGGTCTTCATTCAGGATATTGGCATACAGTATATTCATTATGTACCTTAGGCAATCTCTTAGTACTTGAGTGTGCCATACCATAATTATCTATTTCACAGGGATGTTGTGAACTTTAGTTAGCTATGCTTATAAAAAATTTTGAGGCGCAGAGATGAAAGAGAGATGCAAGGCATAAATACAATTAATTGCAATGTATCTGTTGAAAAAAATGTCATTTAAAAATATCTAAAGCAACATGGATGAATTTTAAAGACACTGTGCTAAGTGAAATAAATATGTGCTATAGACTGAATGTTTGTGTGCTCTGCCCCATAATTCATGTTGAAATCTAATCCCCAATGTGATGGTATTTGGAGGGAGGGTCTTTGGGAGTGATTAGGTCACAAGGGCAGAGCCTTCTTGAATGGGGTAAGTTCCTTTAGAAAAGAGATTCCAGAACCTGCTTGTCTCTTCCACCAGTTGAGGTTATAGCGAAAAGACGGCCATCTACGTCCCAGAAAGTGGGCTCTAACAACACACCAAATCTGTCAACTCCTTCATCTTGGACTTCCCAGCCTCCAGACTGCGAGAAATAAAGTTCTGCTGTTTATAGCCACCCAGTCTGCAATATTTTGTTATAGCAGCCCAAATGAACTAACAGTCAGTCACAAGAGGGCAAATACAATATAATTCATATATTGTGATATGAGGTACTTATATGAAGTATCTCAAGTAGTCAAATTAATGACAGAAAGTAGAATAGTGATTACCAGGGACTGGGGGTGGGGGTGAATAGAGAGTTATTTTATGGAGACTGAGTTTCAATTTTGGAAGATGAATATGTTCATAATGACAGTTGTATAACAATGTGAATGTACTTAATGCCACTCAACTGTATACATTAAAATGGTTAAAATATTAATTTTAATGTTATGTATATTTTACCACGATAATAAAAAAATTTAACAAGCGTGAAAATCAGAATACAAATCACAAATCAACATTAGATTTTTCTCATTCACTAATTCATGCATAAAATATTAATAAATCAAGCAATTTATTTGTTCGTTCATTCTGTAACTATGAAGCATCTTCTTTGTGGCAGACACCATGCTAGATCTGAAAATACGGCACTAAGAAGGGCAGTCTCTGTCTACACAGAAATAATAGAGGCCTACAAAACAATTAAAAAATATATACAAAAATCTTATCCTTTCTCATAGTGTTAAATACTACAAAGAATGGAAAGGAGTTGGAATGGCAACAAAGGCTTCTCAGAGAAGATTGTTGTCCTGAGACCAAGAATGAGGGAAGAAGGAACACTTCAGGCACGGAGAGTAAAAGCAAGTGCCAGTGCCCTGAGGTGGAAAGGCTTTGTGTTTTCCAAAAAATGACCGGAATGCACAAAGCTGTTGCACAATGACTTAGAAGACAGTGGTAGAAGAGCTAGTCAGGGAGGGCCTGGAAAGTAATAGTAATAGTTTGGATGTTATTCCAACTGTGTTGAAAGCCATATGGGATGCTTTCATTAGGGCGTGACATGATCTGATTAAAAAGGACATGCTAGTCACTGTATACAGAATAATCTTGCAATAGGGAAGGAGAAAAAGAAACTAATTACAGAAACCAGTTTAGAAAACAACTATAGTAACTCAGGTGGAAATGAGAGATAACTTTCGTGGTAGCCATGCTGGTGATAACAATGGTTGGATATTTGGTTGCTGATGGACTAAATAAAAGAAAAAAGCATCATTGTCAAGGATAACTCCAACATTTTGGACTAATCAATTGGATGAATGCTGCTGCTAAGAACTGAGATGGAGACACGGTGGTAGGAATAGGTTTGTTGGTGGTAGTAATGACTGTATTAAGAAATGAAGAATTTGGTTTTGGCTAAGTTAAGTAACCAAGTGAAGAGTTTCAGCGAAGATGACATGATTAACGATGACACATAATCTTAGAGTTGAGAAATGGCCATTGGATTTATCAAATTTCACTAGTGCCCCAGACAAAAATGTTGTTAGTGGAGTACTAAAGACAAAAGCGTGAATAGTATAAGTAAGCCAAAGAAAGTGTGATGAAGACATAGAAGCAGTATGTATGAACAACTCTTTGAAGGAGTTTTGCTATAAAGGATTGAATGGTACAGTAGCTGGAGAAGAATGTGGGGTCTTGCAAGGTTTGTTTTTTTATTAAAATGGGGTAATTCTACAACATTTTATATGCTCATGGGATTATCTAGAAAAGGCAAAAAATTATGGGGAAAATTACAGAAGCAAAATCAATTATTACTTAGCATCTAATAAATGCATAAATCTGACCTTGCTGCTAGAAATGCAAAGATAATAAATATAAGACATGTAAGTAATTTAAGAATTATATTAAACTATATTGAAAATCATAGGGGAAAATGCCACATGTAGATAATTAAATTAAAAACCATTTAGAAACAATATTATTTTATAATAGAGGCTGCCATGTTAAAATATTATGCAAAGCAATGTTGACATATTTTATGATGTGATGTCAATGTCCTTTTAAGCTGCACACATGCAGCTGCACAGTGTAAAAATAATGCCATAAACAGCTTTCACTTCATTATGCACAGTGGGGCTTAAATAGGGTCAACATTAGACAAAGAGTAAAGCCAGCAATTTTTAAAAACATCTCCAATGAACTTCCCCATTTCCCTCTATTTTCAAATTTGGATTTCCAGAATTCCCACTCTTCTGTAATTCATCACTCTACTCAAAACAGACAGCAACTCACATACCAATTATTTACTGTACACAAATCTTCATCATTTCCAGAGTTCCTGTCTCTCTTCTTATTACTTTCCACCATGTTCCCTTGCCTCCTTAAAAAAAGAGCGAAGTTAGCCCTAGCAGGCTCTAACTCAGTTGTAGGCGGATCCTCATTCCCGATCAGGGCATATGCTGGAGGCAACCAATCCATTTTTTTCTCTTAGTGTCTTCCCCTTTCCCTTCCGCTCCCTCTAAAAATCAATGGAAAAATATCCTCGGGTAAGGATTAACAACAGCATCAAAAGGGTAAAAGTTAGTTAAAAAAGAATTTGAAAGTCATAAAGACAACTGATTAATTACATATTTAGTGTAAATTAATTTATGTTATTCAAGCACATTTGTATTTTAAGCTTTTTAATTATAAGATCCTTTATCCCTTATATATCTTTATGCCCTCTCCTATTCTAAAATAATATACAAGGTAATATACTAAGGTACATAATATACAAAAAAAATAAGAAATTGAGAGTAATGAAAATAGTATCAGGCCAAGAGAGAGTTTTAAAAATGCATGCCATAAGGCCTTGTACTCTTTGTTACTGGGAGACCAAATATATAGCTTCGAGTTTCCTGATAACCAGAGCAAAAAAGAAATGACTGTTGGTTGCAGATTTTGTTCATTTATATTATTCACAGTATTCATACAGTAATAATAAATTATTTTCTTAGAGGAAAGACTGCTCTATTTGTTACTGAGACCTGAGAAATGTCATCCTATTGAAATTGTCAAAAATATTCCAGCAATAAACAGAATGAGTTTGGAAGGACTACTTATTTAACATCCCTCAGAAACTGGTCAATGGCACAGTACTTAGAGCATTTCAATTGCTAAAACAACATGGTTAGAGTATTTCTCTCATCACTTTAATCCAAAGTAGTATTCTATGTGTTTCAGGTATTCCTCTCCAAACTATTCTAATTTTTAAATTCACTATAAATGTTTTAAATTGAGATAAACTCCCATAAAATTCACCATTTTGTTTTTTACTTTCTTAAAGTTTATCTGTATTGCTGAAAGTATTTTAGACATTCCCTTTTCCCCTTATTGTTCCCCTCCACCCTGCCCCTCCTCCCACCCCCAGGCCTTCACCACACTATTGTCCATGGGTTATGCATATCTATATATATAAAAGCCTAAGTAATCAGCTGACCGTTAGACCAGTCGCTATGCTGTGCACTGACCACTAGGGGGCAGGCGCTCAATGCAGGAGCTGCCCCCTGGCGGTCAGAGCGCTTCTACAGCAGGAGCACCACTCTGACCAGGATGAGCAGGAGTGGCTTCTCCCCAACCACCTGCCACTTCACTCACTACTCCATCCCGCAGGGGATGTTAGCTGCTGGTTTCAGCCCAATCCACATAGGCCACACCAAGGGACCCCACTGGTGCACAAATCCGTGCACCGGGCCTCTAATATGCATATAAGTTCTTTGGTTAGTCTCTCCCCTCCACTAGCTCCCCCTGGCCTTCCCTCTGAGATTCCACAGTCTGTTCTATGTTTCTATGTCTCTGGATCTATTGTATATTGTTCATTAGTTTATTTTGTATATTGCCATTTGTATATCTGCTTTGGAGAAATATTCAAATCTTTGTCCATTCTTTACTTGGGTTATTTATTGTTTTGTTGTGAAGTTTTGTTCATAGTGAATTTTTAAAGACTGTCATCTATTACCAGTTTTCAGATTAAGAGTGACAAAATATAACAGATTATAATTTGTGCAAATGAAGATGGCAGATCAAAATTACTTTGAGGCAGAAAACATATCTCCATTCTGTTGTATAATACTAATAGCAATATGAAATCCTTGCACTGCCTATGAATTCTCTTCTTCCTCACCATGCATTGCCCAGTAAAAGAACAATTGATAACTATAAAGAGGCATATTGCTTTAACATTCAGCAAAAACAGGCAATTGTCAAGTAATAAGAAAAAGCAGATTTTTTTCCTTCTGTTTTGTAAAAAGAGGTAGATATTAAACAGTTTGCAGTACTGCAAAAAAAAAAAAAAAAAAAAACTAAATGGATTAAAGCTTAAGAAAATGAAAGTATAAAATATATGCCTGCTCCCTGAGTTCTTCATATAGACTAAACAGCTTTCCTATTTGGAGCTTTAAATGCAATGTTAGTTTGATTTTTTCAACAGTGGCCAAAGATAGGCCAGTGACTGGATTACTCTGGTCTGAACAGGCAACATTTTTCTTTAAAGTTCTGGAATAGAAGACACTGATCATTAAGATAGTTAATCAAATTCAATCAGCAACTGAAATTCATGATAAAAATTATGTGAAAAGAACACTTCTCAGTTTCCTGATTGTGATTTTTAAGAGCTGGAATTTGAAACAAAGATAATACTGAATTTGCTGGGAGGAGAGAGTAAGATCATGAAAAGTTGCTAAGCTTAATCATTTAAATATCTAATTTGTATTAAATATAATTTTAATTTATTACTGTTATAATAAATTAATTTTATTATACAAGTGACTAGTTTGTCCTTATTTGAGGGGTTCCATGGCCTACCCCCTAACATACTCAGCATGTTCTCTGTTCTACCTGGTGATGTAATGTACAGGCAGCATTTACCAATAACAATATATGCCATCTATTCCTTAACTATGTCTTGACTTATAATTTTAAAATATATTTGTGACAGTATCAATGATACATAAGTATTACTTATTAATGTCACCCAGCCTTAGTCTCAAAACAAAAATGATTTAAATAAATTCTTGTTCTCAAACTGCTAGTGAATTAAACAAGCATAAAAATTGTAATATTTCAAACTAGCTGCCTTCAGTTCTAAAAATATTGAGGAGTAATTCAGAATAAAACAATGCTTGTTTTTGGAGCAATCCAAAGAATAACCAACATACTGCAAAATGTGCATGCTGGGTTCTGCTCATATCTCTATATATAAAAGCCTAAGCTACTGTTACAACCAGTAGATGGAAAAACTGGTCAACTGGTCAATATGATGCGCACTAACCACTATGGGGCAGACACCCAATGCAGGAGCTGCACCCTGATGGTCAGTGTGCTCCCACAGCCAACCTTGCGCTGCCGGCAACCCTCCCACAGTCCCTCCCCCCTGGACTAGGCAAGACAGGCCCAATTGCTTTCAAGAATTCGTGCACTGGGCTTCTAGTACAAAGTAAGCTTCAGTAAAAATACAGATATAGATGTAATGCTGTACTTCCGTAATTATTCACTTCTTCAAGTTTTATAATATTAAGCAGAAATAGTATAAAAAGATGTGAATATAATGTTTGCTATATTTAAAAGTGGGTAGATTTAGCATTTTAAAAAATAATAAAAGATATTTAAATTTCTCAAAATTTTTTAATTCAAAATTTTAAAATATTTTACTTTTTAAATTTCTTTATTGTCATAATATTAAGAAATCTATATAAATAAAAATTTCATCATTTTCAGCAATTAATTCTGGGAGACAGTTTTTCTGTTGTTGTAGTCTAATTCAAAGAAGCTAAGTCTAGGATACAGAAATTTTTCATGACAAAACAATAAGCTTTGTGTAGTTTCTGATACACAGTACACAGTAGGTTTACAATAAAACTTAGGTTAAACTAAGTTCTGTATCTTATCTGTGCCTTCCCTTCCCTTAGAAGCAATACTAATATTATATGTGGAAAATAAAGATTCTGATCTTTGGTTTAAAATTTCACATTTAAAATGTTCTTAGAGATCAATTTGGCTATAGAAAGATTATTTCATTCTAGTATTTTAAATGGGATTTCACTGTAGAAAGGGCAAGAGATAAAAAAGTAGAATAATACAGATGTTCCTCGACTTATCATGGGAGTATTTCCTAATAAACCCATTGTAAATAGAAAATATCTTAAGACAAAAATGCATTTAATACATCTCACCTAGCAAATAACTTACTTGCATACCCTAAATGAATTCACTACACTTGCTTTAGCCTATAGTTAGACAAAATTGTCTAATGCAATGAACACACTGTCAAGTATTTTTTTCTGTTGTAATCTAATTTAACCCAAATGAGCTAGGTCAATGCATTGAGGTACAGAAAATGTTTCATGGTAAAATAATAAGCCTGTATAGTTTCTGACACAGTAGGCTTTTAGTATACATCTGTTAAACTAAGTTGTGTATCTTATCTGTTTATCCCATGATCCTGTGGATGACTGGAAACTGAGGCTCCCTGCAAATGCCCAGGACCAAGAGTCCTGCTTGTCATATTGTTACGATAGTAAAAAAATAAAATAAAAATTCAAAATTTGAAGTACAGGTTGTACTGAATATGTTTAACTCTCTCACACCATTGTAAAAAGCAAACAAACAAACAAACAAACAAACAAACAAAAACACACATTAAGTCAAATCACTGTCTATACTGGATAGAAAAATCTCCCCTGCATCATCACCCTGAAGTGAGAGTGACCCTGCCTTTCCGGTCACTTATAGCCTCAGGACATTACTTACCCTTTCTTATCTTCTTCCCTTTTGTCAGACAAAAAGCCAACTTTCAAATCTGTCACCTACCCTCCAATCCCAATTCCAACTCTGAGCACTCCCTGCAGTCTGATATGTAAGCTGTGAATATCTCTATTTCTAAATAACTTACCTCATTTTGTTAGGATATTTATTAGTTTGTCCCTTTTCACTAGACTCCAAGTTCCATAAAAGCAATGGTTATGTCTAAGATATAATAGGTGCTTATATTAGGTCTTTGTCCCTGATTCCTGGCACAGAATTTCAAAAAGCTCTGGAATTTAATTTTACTGTCTTTGTATGCTGGTATACTCACAGGGTAGGTGTGTGTAGACAGCTTCAGAATAGGGGCTGGTGACCAGAGAAACCAACTACTCTATTAGAGGGTTAACTTTCAGTTCTGCCCCACTCCCTTAACTCCAGAGGGAGAAGGGATTCAGATTGAGTTCAGTCACCAATGGACAATGATTTAATCAGTCATGCCTATATAATGAAACCTCCAAAAATACGCTAAGCAACAGTCAGGGAGCCTCCAAATTAGTGAATGACAGATGCACATGCCATGAGGAGAGTGTACCCTGACTCTGGAGACCAAGGGTCTTAAGCTCACGACACTCTGGACCTAACCCTATATACCTCTTCATCAGGCTGTACATCTGCACCCTTTATGATAAATTATAATAGTAAGTATAACACTTTCCTGAGTTCTGTTGAGTTTAAAGGGGGAGTATAGGAACCTCTGATTAGTAGTTGGCCAGACAGGGAAGAAATATGGGTAGCCTGGGGGCCCCATTTGCAGATGGCACCAAGAGTAAGGACAGCTCTAGGTGGTTTGGCTCAGTGGATAGAGCGTCGGCCTGAGTACTGAAAGGTCCCGGGTTCGATTCCGGTCAAGGGCATGTACATTGGTTGCGGGCACATCCCCAGTAGGGGGTGTGCAGGGGGCAACTGGTCAGTGATTCTCTCTCATAGATGTTTCTAGCTATCTATCCCTCTCCCTTCCTCTCTGTGAAAAATCAATAAAATTTATTTTTTTAAAAATAAAAATAAAAAAATTAAGTAAAACAGGGGTGGGAACCTTTTTTCTGCCAAGAGCCGTTTGGATATTTATAACATCATTCATGGGCCAAACAAAATCATCAACTTAAAATTTAGCCTTCTATATTTGGTCAAACATCTAATTAACTCACCCCTAATCCCTTGCCAGTTCCAGACTGAATGATCTGGCAGAGTTTATAAGGCCTGTGGGCTGGACATTCCCCACCCCTGCTTTAAAAGTTACTACAAACCTACAGCAACCAACACAGTGTAATGTTGACTTAATGCTAGATATTTAAATCAGTGAAAATGGATTGAGAGTAAAAAAATAAACCTTTACTTTTATGGTCAATGGATATTTAACAAGACTGCCACAACAATTCAATGGGGAAAGAATGTCTTTTCAATAAAAAGCACTGGGACAACCAGGTGGCCATATGCAGGAAAATAAAGTTGAACCCCTACATCATACCATACATAAAAATTAACTCAAAATGAATCAATGACCCAAACATGAAAGCTAAAATTATGAAATTTAGAAGAAAATATACGTAACCTTAAATTATGCTATGATTTCTTTTATATGACATAAAAAACAAAATAAGTCAAAGCACAAGAAGTCAAAGGAAAAACAGGTAAATTGAACTTCATCTAAATGTAAAACATTTTGTGCTTCAAAGGGCATTATCAAGAAAGTGAGAAGTGAGCACCAGAATGAGAGAAACTATTTGCAAATCAGATATCTAATAAGGGAACTGTATCCAAAATATATATTAAAAACTCCTTAAGTGCAGTATTAAAAAACAAATGACAATTTTAAATGAGCAAAGCATTTTAATAAACATTTTTCAAAAGAAGATATACAAATTACCAAAAAGCACAGGAAAAGAGGCTCAACATCATTAGCCATCAGAGAACTGCAAATCAAAACCACTATGAGAAACTACTTCACACCCACTTTTTAAAAAAATATATATTTTATTAACTTTTTACAGAGAGGAAGAGAGAGGGTAGAGTTAGAAACATCAATGAGAGAGAAACATCCATCAGCTGCCTCTTGCACACCCCCTACCGGGGATGTGCCCGCAACCAAAGCACATGCCCTTGCCCAGAATCGAACCTGGGACCCTTCAGTCCACAGGCAGATGCTCTATCCACTGAGCCAAACCAGTTTCGGCTTCACACCCACTTCTAATGACTAAAATGAAAAAGATAGAACATAGCAAGTATTGGTGAAAATGTGAAGACCCTTCAAAGATTGCTGGTGGAACTATAAAATGTTGCAGCCACTTTCATAAATATTTCTCAGTTTCTCAGTAAGTTAAATAGCGTTACCATCTCACCCAGCAATTCCATTCCTAGGTAAATAAGCAAGAGAACTGAAAACATGTCCACACAAAAACCTACATGTTTTTGTACATGAATATTCATAGCAGCATTATCCATAGTTGTTTTATACATTTGTCAAGTATTCAAATGTCCATCACTGATAAATGCATAAACAAAATGTGGTATATTCCTATTGTAAGAGATTATTTGGTAACAAAATGGAAGTACTGATACATGCTACAACATAAATGAACCTAGGAAATAATTATGTGAAAGAAGCCAGTCACAAAGACCACATCTTTATATATATATATATATATATATATATATATATAGAGAGAGAGAGAGAGAGAGAGAGAGAGAGTATAGAGTATAGAGTATATATTTTTTTTTTAATTTTTTTACAGAGAGGAAGAGAGAGGGATAGAGAGTTAGAAACATTGATGAGAATCATCGATCAGCTGCCTCTTACACATCCCCCACTGGGGATGCACCTGCAACCAAGGTACATGCCCTTGACTGGAATCGAACCCGAAACTTTTTAGTCCGCAGGCCAATGCTCTATCCACTGAGCCAAACCGGTTTTGGCCAAAGACCACTTCTTGAAAAACTCCTTTTGTATGAAATGTCCAGAATAGGAAAATTCATAAAGAAAGTAAATTACTGACCGAAACCGGTCTACGGACTGAAAGGTCCCGGGTTCGATTCCTGTCAAGGGCATGTACCTTGGTTGCGGGCACATCCCCAGTAGGGGGTGTGCAGGTGGTAGCTGGTTGATGTTTCTCTCTCATCGACGTTTCTAGCTCTCTATCTCTCTCCCTTCCTCTCTGTAAAAAAAATCAATAAAATATTAAATTTAAAAAAAAGAGTTCCTTCTTTAAAAAAAAAAAAGTAAATTACTGGAAATTGGAAGTGACTTCTGGTTTATATGAGAATTTTTCATGGTGTGATGAAAAATGTTCTAAAAGTTATATTATAGTGATTACACAACTCTGTGAATAAATTTAAGACCACCAACTTCTATACCTACTTAAAAGGGTGAATTTGCCCAGCTGATGTGGCTTAATTGGTTGAGCATCTTCCCATGCACCAAGAAGTCACCGGTTCAATTCCTGGCTAGGGTATATGTCTGGGTTGTGGGCTCAACCCCCAGTAGGTGTGCAGAAAGCAGCTGATCCATCGATATTTCTCCCTCATTGATATTTCTATCTCTTCCTCCTTCTCCCTACCTCTCTTTCTAAAAAAAAAAAAAAAAAAAAAAAAAAAAAAAAAAAAAAAATCAATAAAAACTTATTTCCTAAAAATAAATAAATAAAAGGGTGAATTTAGACATATCTCAGTAAACCTGTTTTAAAAAAAAAAAGTTAAGAAACACTTAGTAGATAATGAGAGGCTCCAATGTATAACTAATAGGAGGAGCATACGAAAAAAATGGAAGATGTGATAAAGCAGCAATATTTGAAGAGTTAACCATTATTTTTTAGAATTAAGGAAGAAATCAGTTTATCAGATTGAAAGTGTATGTTATGTTCCAAGAAAGATAATAAAAATATATCCACATCTAGATACATCAAGATAAAACTGTGGGAAAATAATAGATGTCAGAGAAAAAGAAATATTACCTCATAAAAAATGACAGACAATTCCTCAGCAACAACAGAAACCAAAACACAATAAAGTAATAACTTCAAAGTGAGAAATTTTATATAAAATATGATCATCTGTTCCTTAAAAATTGGTTTATGTTTTTCTTATTTTAGGATGTTTATTTTAATACTGATACTACTTACTGCCTATTCATTTATTCGGACTTTTAAAAATCCTGAAACAATTTGCTAATGTATGTTTCTCCAGGAAATTTCACATTTAATATGACTTCAATTTTAAAGAGATATAGTTGTTCACTATTTTATTACTTTTTAGGTGGATGCAATTTAAAGAATTTTATGTCTTCACAATTCTTAATGAAAGCAACCCTTTATCATTAATTTCTCTCATCCCAGATAAAATTCCTTGCTTTGATATTTACTTTGACATTAATATAAACAATCCAATATTCTTTTGATTAGTATTTGTAGAGTGTATCAGTTATACCATTTTATATTTAATTTACCTATGTCTTTATATTTATTCATTTTGTTTAATCCTCACACCTGAGGATACATTTTTTATTGATTTTTTAAAAAAATTTAATTTTTTAAAATATATTTTATGGATTTTTTTTACAGAGAGGAAGAGAGAGGGATAGAGAGTTAGAAACATTGATGAGAGAGGAACATCGATCAGCTGCCTCCTGAACACCCCTTACTGGGGATGAGCCCACAACCAAGGTACATGCCCTTGACCAGAATCGAATCTGAGACTCTTTAGTCCGCAGGACACTTTATCCACTGAGCCACAACGGTTAGGGCTGATTTTTTTTTTTTTTTTTTTTAAGAGAGGAGGAGGGAGAGAAAGAAAAAGAGAGAAAAGTTAAGAGAAACATCTATGTGAGAGAGAACACTGATTGGTTGCCTCCAGTATGTGACAGGAGATTGAACCCACAACCTGAGTATGTGCTCTGACAGGGAATCAAACCTACAACCTTAGTGTATATGGTAGGGGTGTCGAACTCAATCAGAGAAGGGGCCAAAATCTAAAATCCAGCCTAAATCGCGGGCCGAATGGTTTACTGAACAGTCATAAACTGTCATTGTGATGGAAACGCAGCAGAGTGCAGTGATGACAGCGCGGTGCGGGCCACATTGCAAGGCCTGGCGGGACGGATTTGGCCCGCGTGCCTTGTGTTTGACACATGTGGTATATGGGATGACGCTCCAATTGAGTCATACCAGCCAGGGCTATATTTAAAACTAGAGACCAGGTGCACAAAATTAGTGCAGGAGAGGGGGGGAGGGGGAGACACTCAGCCCAGCCTGCACCCTCTCGCAATCTGGGACTCCTCGGGAGACGTCCAACTGCCAGTTTAAGCCTGATCCCTGTGGACATTGCAATTGGACATCCCTCTCACAATCGGGGACCGCTGGCTCCTAACCACTTGCCTGCCTTCCTGATCGCCCCTAACTACTTGCCTGCCTACCTGATTGCCCTTAACCGCCTCTGTTTCAGCCCCCACCACTGTGGCTTCATCCAGAAGGATGTCCAGAATGACATCCAGAAGATCATTTGGCTGTCCAATCTAATTAGTATATTATGCTTTTATTATTATAGATGAGTTTCTGTTCAACAATATATAATATGGTCTTAGATTTTTATCTAATTTGGCAATTTTTCCTCTTAATTGGTTTATTTAGATAATTTACATTTAATATAATTATTAACATCACTGGATGTAAATCTACCGTTTCCCCAAAAATAAGACAGTGTCATATTAATTTTTGCTCCCAAAGATGCGCTAGGTCTTATTTTCAGGTGATGTCTTATTTTTCCATGAATAATAATATGGTATACATTTATTGTTAAATGAAAATAAAGGAAATTTATTACCTGTATACGGTACGGTAGTACGGTAGTTGTCAACACAAACCAGACAAACTGTGAATCCTACAGTATCAAGAATTTACTCATTTATTCAATAACAATCATGTCATCATCTTCTGGAACATCATCATAACAATCCAATTCCTGAATTTTCTGGTGAATTTCTTGTGACTCCATTTCTTTCAGAATCAGTAGACCAAATCTCTCATGTTTAGCCTGGGGGGGCCTTATTTTCAGGGGATGCCTTATATTTCACTCAGAAGGAAACCTGTAAGTAGGTCTTATTTTCGGAGGATGTCTTATTTTCGGGGAAACAGGGTACCATCTTATTTTCTACTAGTCCCTATGTTTTTTGTCCCTTTGTCTTCTCTTCTTGCCTTCTTTTGGATTAAATATTTATTATTTATTTATCTTGAAAAAGACAAAGACAAAAATATGTTTTATGAAGCTAGTTTAATTGAAAGCAAAACCAAACCAATTTTAGTTGCAAAATCTTAAACTGGTAATATTGAAATATACTAACAAATCATGATTAAGCAGGTTTTATAGAGAGAATGTAAGAATGGGTCTATTTCTGAAAAGTTATTAATTAGTTATAATTATCAATTAATTATATAATATCTTCTAAAAATGCAAAATAACATTCAATAAACTTAACTCTTATCCAACTTAGTGGAACAGTAGAAAAGTGCTCTGACATGACAACATATTAACAGTCATAAATAATAATTAAAATAAAGAAACATTTCTAACAGAGTCAAGAAAAAACTAAATGTTTGTTGTTACTACTTGTATTTAACATTGAATACGTGTGTAGGATTTCAGGCTGGCAGCCAAGCTGGTACCAGTCAGCAGCCAGCTGCAACTTGGAAGTTTATCCCGATTATCCCAGCCCAGAGCTTTGAGCCAACTCGACTTCCAGTCGCTTCATCTACGGCAGGCAGAGCAGAGCAAAGGCAACCCTGCTGTCCTGTTTAAATTCCTGACACCATGAAAAGTGATAAAGTTATTTTTGTTATTATAAGCCTACAAGTTTTGAGGTACTTGCTGTAACAATAAAACAGTAGGCAAAAGATTTTTTTAAAGCATAATCACAAAGTAAAAAAACTAAACCAAGAATTAAATTAATTAAATTAACAATTTTTACACTTCTATACAACAAACATATTTTCATCAAAGTGAAAAGAAAAGACACTGAGAGCCCTGGTGGGCTTGGCTCAGTGATTAGAGCGTCGGCCTGCAGACTGAAGAGTCCCAGGTTCGATTCTGGTAAAGGGCACATGCCCGGGTTGTGGGCTCGATCCCCAATAGGGGGTGTGCAGAAGGCAGCCGATCAATGATTCTCTCTCATCATTGATGTTTCTATCTCTCCATTCCTCTCTGAAATCAATATATATATATATTTTTTTTTAAAAGACACTGAGAAGACATCTACATACATATAACTACGTAGCATATATGCACAATAAAAAATAGCCTAATTTTGAAAAATGGGCCAATACAATGAACAATTTACAAAAGAAATTTTGATGACTAACATTTCAACCAATCAAGAATAAAAATAACAATCAACTATCACTTAATAACCAATAATATTAGTAAATATTTTAAGTCTGATAATATCAAATTCATTTGAGATCAAAAGAAATGGAAACTTGCATCTACTCCATGCAATATAACATAGCTCAGAAAAAACAGGAATTTACAGCAGGTGGCAGTAGCCCCGGACCCCCACTTGCTAGGAGAGTGGATGGCAGAAACTTGGGGGTTCACTGAGAGCAGTGGAGGGGTCAGCCTGAAGGTCAGGCAGGTGTGATCTGCTGTCAGCCATGAGGTGAGAGCTGTCCCAAGTCACAACACAGACCTATGACCTGTGAAATGTTAATGGTACAATCCTCAGAGAGCACTGCTCAATGCTAATCATTTCAAGGTGCCAGTTCAGTTAGAGGAACATACCCTTCTGTAACTTCCACAGCAATGTGTAAGAAAACAAGTATTACAAGAATGCTCCTTGTGACACTTATCGTGAAAAGTTATAAACACCCCATGTATCTATTATTAGAACAGATATATTAATTGTATTATACTTGTACAATGAAATACTATTCGGTAATTAGACTGAATGATTTATATAAATATTACATGAATAAACATGGATAAATCTGAAAAACAAAGATTAGTAAAAGAAAAAAAAGCAGGTTGGAAAATGATACATACAGTATAATGCTATATAAGGTTTTAAAACATGCTAAACAAGAATACATATAAACACGTGCGATTCAAAAATGTACAACACTTTCATAGGAGTAATCATCATAAATCCCTCTTCAGTGAAGAAAGGAAGGAGAGATAATGGTGTTGGGTAGATTATATATATGAGGTTTCTTAAATTTAAATTTAGATTTAGGTTATTGTATAACAAAGATGAATCTCTGAAACCATCATGTAAATTGACACAAAATAATATTTTATTTCTATTACCTGTTTTCAGTTATTTAAGATAATAAGTTGAGCCCTGGCCAGTGCGGCTCAGTTGGTAGAGCGTTGTACCACAGACCAAAAGGTGGAGGGTTCGATTTACAGTCAGGGCACACACCTGGGTTTCCAGTTTGATCCCAAGTTGAGGCATTTACAGGAGGTAACTGATTGATGTTTTACATTGTTCTCTCTCTCTCTCCCCCCCTCTCTCTCTCTTTCTCTCTCTCTCTCTGAAATCAGTAAGAAAATAAAGTAAATTGAAGCATGTGGCAAAGGTTAATGTTTATTCAAGTAACATAGTAGGTACCACATATGCATTTTCATTGTACTATATTATAGTCTGTTTGTAATGTTTTAAAACATTTTAAGTTTTAAGAAATATAAACATGTGTGATACAAAAATTGCAAGGGACTGTGGAGAGGTTGGGGGATTAAGAAAAGTGAAAAGGATTTGAAATCTTGATTGTGGAGAAGACATAAAATTCATATATTAAGTATATGATTGCTAGTGAAAATACAGTAATTGACTATCATGAAAGCAATTTATGGAAATGGTGCCATTTTTTAGACAGAGATGCTCCCTTAATACATTTAAGTAATGTATAGATACAAAACATACTACTTGAATTTTTCTGCTGTAGAAAATTAAGATTTAGACAGTTAGGTAATAATCAAAGAAAAATCTCTGAAACAATAATACCATTTACATAAAAATATTTTATTTGTTGTAACAACATTTGAAGTTACCTGTATTCTAGAAGACTTCTCTCTTTTAGAGGATACAGTAATTAAAATGTAATCAATTCTGAATACCAATATTTCAATGGAAAATGCTTTGATTTTATTAACTAACTGACACAATTTAAAGGGGATCTATTGAAACTTTCTTAAGCCTTCCAGCTTCTAAACTGCAAAATTATTGGATAACTTCAGGCTTTATTGAAAATAGTGAGAATTTATTAAAAACAAAAATTCACTTTTTGTAATGGACTTATACTTACATAGCAGAACTAGAATCTATATTTCATCTATGTGATCTTTGGAGTCTGGACTGTAGAGTAATCACCTATTCTTTCAAATGGGTGTTTATCATAAACTATGAGGGTAGGGAATGTGTTTTGTGCCTCTCTCTTTTCCTAATGCCTGATCTGTAACAGGTGTTCAAGAAGTAATTTTTTGTTGACTGAATGAAATGGATCTAGCTCAGATCTCTGCAATGGATTGTAGGGCCAAACCAATCATTGTGGGACAAACCCACAATATCTTTTAGCTTGGGATTCAGGTAATAATTTAGAGAGGATCTATTTATAGATGTTATCTGTCATCAAGAGCTCTATTCTTATTCCTACTCACTTAATACCTCAGGCAGTAAGCAAACCATATGTATCTAAAATTCCCTTCAAGGCAGACCACCAGACAGCTTTTTAAATATAATAAGAAAAAGTTTTACATATATATGTGTATATATATGGAAATTATATACAAAATACACAAATTATGATTCAAAAAGCCAAGACACATTACTAATATAGATAATGATGAGGACTGAGATAAGTTCACTAGATTTTAAAAAGAGAATAGATCCCTGAAAAATGTGGCTTAATTGGTTGAGCAGTGACCAGTATACTGAAAGGGTCACCTGTTCAATTCCCAGGTTGAGGATTCTATCCCCAGTTGGGGTGGGTATGGAAGGCAACTGATCAATGGTTGTCTCTCACATCAATGTTTCTCTCTCTCTCACATCAATGTTTCTCTCTCTCTCTCTCTCTCTCTCTCTCTCTCTCTATCTCTCTCTTTTTCTCTCCCTAAAAAGAATCAATAAAAAAAACATATAAAAAAGAGGATCTAACTCATTATGCACAAAAGAACTATATCAGTAGAGTAGTGGTAACAGAGACAAATCACCTTTTATAAATATGATAACAATAATCTAGATTTCTTATATTTATAGACTATGTGGCAAATCCTATTGTGTTAATTCATAAGAAGCAATCATAACAGGAAAGAAAATTCTACATATCTTTATCAGTCAAGCTGAAAGGTAAGTTATCAACTATTTGAGATTATTATATTTCACTAGTGGCCCAGTGCACGGATTTGTGTACATTAAAAGGAAAATAATTATGGTGTGGGGCAGGGCCACCACCCAGCTCCCAGGTGCTGAGGGAGCCCCACTCCCCACTGCCACCGCCGGTTGCCTTCTGCAGTGTGATCGGCGTGGCAATCAGTCTCCTGCTCGCACTCGCCTTGGCCTGGCACTGTCCACTCACCTGTTCCACCATACCATCGGAGGCCAGCAGCACCTTCCCTGCCACCCACTGCCAGCGCCTTGTCCGAGGCCTGTCATGTTTCGCACTACCCCCTGTGGTCAGCACACGTCATAGCAAACAGCCAAACTCTCAGTCATAGGACCGCCCAAGGGGACAATTTGCACATTAGGCTTTTATTATACAGAATACACATTTTTATAAAACAGGAACATTAAAAGCAAAAAAAAAAAAAAAAAAAAAAAAAAATCCCTTTTTAAAGTACAGCAATTTATTAAACAAACACCTTTTACTTTTCTAATTTTTGTTCTGAAACATGAGGAAACATCAAAACAGTTTAAGAATGCTAAGGACCAAAACTCCAAATTGCAAGATTTAAGATGGCAGGTGCATAGTAAACAAAAATTGATAGAACACCATTATAGGAAAAGGAAGTCATATACCCAATAAAACTTTTTCCTATGCTATATTATTTACTAAATAAAATAATGACGCTAAATAATAAGTCTTTTTTTTTAAGAATATACTATATGTTTAGGACTATATTCAAGGCAACTGGTCACTCCTTAAATTCACAAGAAATATAAAACCTAGGTCTACCAAATGTTCTTTTACTTTTATTTTGTTTAAAATAAAAATAATAACCCTGGCTGGGTAGTTCAGTTGGTTAGAGCATTGTCCCTATAACCCAAGGTTGTGGGTTCAACCTCCAGTCAAAGCACATTAAAAAAGCAACCAATGAATGTATCAATAAGTGAACAACAGTCCTGGCTGGTGGGCTCAGTTTGCTGCGCACTGATTGTCCCATGCACTGAGAGGTCACTGGTTCAATTCCTGGTAAGGATACTGGTCCAGAATGAGGGCTCGATCCCCAGTAGGGAGCGTAAAGGAGGCAGCCAATTGATGTTTCTCTCTCTCCTCCCTTTCTTCTTTCCTACTTCTCTCCCTTTCTTCCTTCCTATTTCTCTAAAATAAATTTTTAAAAAACCAAACACAGCCAAAACTGGTTTTGGTTCAGTGAATAGAGCGTCGGCCTGCGGACTCAATGGTCCCAGGTTCGATTCCGGTCAAGGGCCTGTACCTTGGTTGCGGGCACATCCCCAGTAGGGGGTGTGTAAGAGGCAGCTAGTTGATGTTTCTAACTCTCTATTCCTCTCTCTTCCTCTCTGTAAAAGATCAATAAAAATATAAAAAATAAAAGAAGTTTCCAAGTTTTATTTAAAAAAAAAAAAAAAACACCAGTTTTTAACAAGTCATTAGTAAAAAAAAAAAAAAAAAAAAAAAAATCATTAGTTTAAAAAAGGTCATGTTTCTCTCTCTAAATATCAATAAAATAAAAATAAACATAAGTTTTACCATCAGCCATTTTTAAGCATAGAGTTCAATGGTATTAAATATATTCACATTGTGCAACTATCATCACCATCCATCCCAATAACACCGTATGTTCTTTTAAGAGCACTTAAATAACATCCTAATTTTGTTCAGTGCAACTAATGGATAAAAGAGCAAAGCAGAAAGAAAGTTCAATGAGTTAACTGCAATGAATGGAAGATAAAGGTCACGTACAATGCAAGTATTCTGTACTCTTGCCTGGAATGTGAAACTTGAACCTAACCAAGAAAAAGCATCAGAAAACTCCAAATTAGAAGCATTCAGTTAAAAAGAAACTATGGGGAATACTTTCCTCAAAAACATTGATGTTCAAAATGATAAAAGCTGTAGAAGTTACAGATGAAAGGAAAGAAAGAGAACTGATAATTAATTGCAAAACTTAATCCTACATTGTATTTATATTCAATGAAAAAAAAACCCACAAAGGGCAATATTTAGTCAACTAATAAAAACTGAAATATTCGCAGGAGATTAGAGTTTTGTAAAGCTTTACAATTTTCTGAGGATAGTGTGCCCTTATTCTTGAGAATAAGGATACTGTGTCTTTATTCTTCATATACACTGAAGCATCTAGGGGCCATTACTCTTAAATGGTTCAGAACAGCACAAACAAAAAAGCAGGTGAATTTGGAAAAAAAGATAAAAACCATATTAGATATTCCATAATATTCTTATTCTTGCAACTTTTCTGCAGTTTGAAATTATATATAAATAGTTTTAAGTTGTACCTAATTAGATAGAAGCTACATATGGAATTGTAATATACAATACTAAAGAATATAAGAAATTGTTAGCATATAACTCATTAAAATTAAGTTAAATAAAAATATAAAAGCACAGGTAATTTCAAAGCACTGTCAGCTTAACATACTTAAATTGTGAACAATGTTGGATATTGCCTTTCATGAAACTTGGATAAATATTGGGGTCAGATACATCAGGACATTCTGTAACTAGGTCAGTAACTTTGGTTAAGATTCAGTATGGGAAATTACCTCTTGCAATGCTTGTTTATAATTTTATAAATGCTGAAATTTTTTTTTTTTTGCATCATTGAATTCAATTCTCGCTAACATGTCATATGTCAAAATGATTGGTTTTCTGTTGATTCAGCCAGTGTAGTGATAGAAAAACATAATTCAAAAACAGATATTAAGTGTATCTTCTTAACCAAAATGCCAAAACAAAATTTGGATCACACTGTTCTTTTATAAACTAGTGAGTTTTTCTCATAGCTAAAATGTCTCTATGTCTGTCTCTGTGTATGTTGTACATGTGAGATAACTTTCTACCTCTGGCTGGCATTGTTAAAATTAATGCAAGAAATTAAAATTAACTGATCTGAAAGCAAGCACTTATAAGGATTGGCTATTCTAAAATTCTCAGATATACAGAAACTAACTTAAATGCTTTTCACAGTCTCATGATCTAAGATTAATCCTTAGCAAATAAAAGCTACTTTAAGCTTGTTGGTTTAAGTAGAGCAGACATGTCTTTCGAGTTATTGATATAACGTGTAACATTTATATTTCACCCAGGATTAACAAAAATAAGTTCAAGTTATTAGAACTGATAAATGAATTATGTATAGTAGCAGGATACAAGACAAATATCCAGAAATCAGTTGCATTTTTATACACCAATAAAAAATTATCAGAAAAGGGAAACTAAGAAAAGAATCCCATTCACAATTCCTTCAAAAAGAATAAAATCCCTAGGAATAAATTTAACCATGTATGTAAAACACCTGTAATTAGAAAATTATAAGACATTGAAGAAAGAAACTGAAGAACATATAAATAAATGGAAGAATTATACTATGTTCAGGAATAAAAAAAAAATAGTATTATTAAAATGTCCTTACTACCCAAAGCAATCTATAACTGAATTTGATGTCTATGAAATATGTTTCTAGAGGTTATAAATGTATTAATAAATTTGACTCCCTAGTTTTCATTAGAAATTGAGGGTCTTAGGAATAAAATCTCAACAATATACAATTAAAACTACTAGGAATAGCTATAGTAGTTATAGCTATTAGAAGGACCCCTGGAACACCTCAAAGAAGTTTCCTCTCCTTACAGAAGAAAAAATGTAAACTATTCAGGCTTGTTCTTTTTTGTAAAATGTTTTTATTGATTTCATAAAGAAAGGGAGAGGGAGAGAGAGATAGAAACATCAATGATGAAAGAGAATCATCAACTGGCTGCCTCCTGTATGCCCCCTACTGGGGATCAAGAGGAAACCTGGGCATATGCCAATAACTAGGAATGGAACCTGGCAACTTACTAGTGCATGGAAGTACAACTTTGAATTTAGTTACAAATATTCTAAGTTACTGTGTTAATCTGAACCTCTCCTAAAACAAAATTAAAGAAAAAGTTGAGAGAGTGAATATGAAAGGACTAAGCAAGGGATGACTGGGTTTTCCTATGGTTATTACTTTTTATTTCAGGATAACCTGCACATGGATAATCAACTTCCATGATGGGCTATGAGCATTTCACAATTTTATTTATTCTTAAGAATTCAATTAATAGTACGTATGACTGAGCAATGAAGTTACAAACTAACCATGAGTGAATGATCAATGGAATATGGTTTAGAGACTTTGTCAGCCATCTATTTTGAAACTTGAGGATAAGTAAACAGCAAAAAGTCATCTGACTTGATTTTAATATATTTTACTCTAGACTATGACTGTATAAAATACCTGAAATAGAAGCATTGATCTTTATGAAAATGTTCTGAACAGGCATATTTCCAGAAATTCTAAAACATTTTCCTTCTTGAAGTCCACCTAAATCAATAGAATCTCAGAGGTTTTATTCAGCTATAAAGCTATTATCATTCTTGCCAAATTAATATGAACAAATTTGACCACATTTCTACAATTATATCATTTCTAAACTGTGCTGTTATATGAGAGCTTTAAACTAACTAGCATCTAAGTTCAGATACTAAAAATCTTTATGATTTGATGCAATACTATTTCATTATCACCTGTACTTACAAATTCAGCATCAAATTTCAGGGAACTGGACTCAGGAAGAATACCTATGTTCTTGTTCACTAACCAACTACTTATTCATTGTAAAATGAAAAGACTGATCACCATACAACCTAAAGAAAATGTGGCAGAAAACACATTATAAATGTTCAAGAGAGAATAAAATGAAAACAGAAAATACAAGAAAATTTAATTCAATGGGCATTTACCAAGTACTTTTCATATTTTAAGCACAAAGTAATGCATTAAACAAAACTGTCATTTAGATTAAATCACAGCATTTCCCATTAATTACTGAACCTCTCTATGTCTAAAGTTCCTAACCTATATAATGAGGTTTGCAGAATCTAAATCCTTCATATCTCAAATTCCATGTTGACAGACTAGAAATTGGGATAGTTCTCCCAAATCCACAAAAAGTGTAATTTTAATATGATTATGAAATCCTCATAGTATACTTAACGATATCAAAATTCCAAATGATAAAAATTTTAACGTAACTTGATTTTAAAAGTTCCAAAATACATCTATTCAATACATTTAAGGGAAGAATCCCCGTATCTTCCTTTATTCACAGGAACTACCTTTAGACTCTGTAAAGTTAGGAGGAAATTAAGCTGAATTCTACAAACAGTAGCCTATGATATTAGAACCAATACTCATGAACATTAATATTTTCCCTTTAAGATCTAGATATTTATTAAATGCCTATAAAACAGCTTCAAAATACCACAAAGTCACAAATTACACTCACAAAATATATTTAGAAGTTCAACTAAATCTGGTGGCCTTACTGAGAATTAGTATAGGAAATATGAATTTGAATTCTCAATTTATCATATGCTAGCTGCCTAATTTGGGCAAATTATTTGACTACATCTGTTTCCTCAAGTGTAAAATAATAACTATAGAACTTTTCTCACAGAATTCTTATGAAGATGAAATATATACATGCAAAGTTCTAATCACATATAATCTATATATATAAAAGCCTAATATGATGTGTTCCTCCACCCATCCTACTGTTTGTGAAGATGCACACTGACCATCTTCCAGGGGGAAGATGCTCAACTCGGGAGCTACCCTCTGGTGACCAGTGCCTCCCACAGCCAGCCTCCCATGGCCAGACAACCTCCTGCAGTCCCTTCCCCCTGCCGGCCAGCCCCAATTGGAACCTCTTGCAACCCCTCCCCCCGGCCAGCCAACCTCCCACGGCTGCAATCGCCCTGATCACCAGCAAGGCCGAGGGACCCCACCAGTACATTAATCCATGCACCAGGCCTCTAGTACTAGCATTAAAAAAGATGTAAACAATTTACAGGAAAAAGAAAATTGACAATTAGATAAAAATATAAGTATTAAATCTCACTAATAACTAAAGACATACAAATGTGGACAATCTTGAGTCATCAATGTGTACCAATCAGATTATCAAAGGTTAAAACAACAACGAAGTACATAGAATTGAGTAAGGTGTGGCAGTGCATGCACTCTCATGCTATTTTAGAGAGTAAATTGTTATCATTATCTGGAAAGCAGTTTGGGAACAAATACCAAAATTTTGATCCAGCAATTTCATTTAGGAATTATCTTGTATAATATAAATAATCACAAGCTTGTAAAGTCAAATCTGAAACAATGTTCAAGATTCAACTATTCCATTTCCAAAATTAAAATAATATAAACATTTGTTAATGGGCATTAATAAAATTATAGTATTTCCATAAAATGACTTTGCAGTCATTAAGAAGTGATTGGTATTCTCTAAAATCATGAAAAAAAGTGCTCTACAACATACTTTGAGTAAAAAGACAAATTAAAAAAACAGAGTACTTATATTTATAAACCCATGTATTTATAAACATGTATATTTACAAAGAAGAAAAATTCAGTGGTACAACATTTAAGTGGTTACCTCCAGACAGTAGGATTTGAGTGATTTAACTTTCTTATGTAACTCTTTCTGCACTTGCTTTCATTTAAATAAAATAATTATAGAACTAAAGAGGAATGCCATTCCTCCTCCAATCATTATTTTCACTGCATAAAACTACCAATCCAAGCAAACATTGTGTGAGAGATGGAACACATACTTTTGAATGTATCCTAAGTATAGATGAACCTGACAGCTCAGGGAAAAGCTAGAGTAAGGCCAGTTATGGTGACAAGTTTCAACAGTATCTCTACTGTAAAATATATTTAGAATTAATCTAGATTGACTAGAGTCCTCCTACACACTACAAGAAAAATAGGAACCTGAATGAGGAAGAGAAAGACAAAAGAACTAGCTATGAAAGCACCTTCTTAATATTGCTTTTCCAATGACTTTCTTCCCCCTTTCAATTCTATTTTGTATTGGTTTCATGTGTACAACTTAGTGGTTAGACTAACATATACTTTATATAGTGTGCCCCTCAATATTTCTAGTACCCCAGCCATACAGATTACAATATCACTGACTATTTTCCTATGCTTTCCATACTTCCCCATGATTATTTTGTAACTACTAATTTGTGCTTCCTAGTCCTTTCACCCAGTCCCCAAACCTCCCATCCCCTCTAGCAACCACCAGTTCTGTGTGTCCAAGCGTACCTTTCTCAAGTGACTCAAAGTAATTGAAAGAATTATTTAACATGAAAACATGAAAAAGGAACTAGAGGACTTAAGTGGTTTCAGGAAAGTTGACTGAAACCCAAATAGTTTTAACTTGTCATATGCTAATATAAGAAAAACCTGAGAACATACAAATATTAACATTTCCTAATATCAACACATGAAATCCATTTTTCCCTTATAAAAAAATTCTAGTGCTTAACTTCCCTATTTGAAATCAGAAAAAAAAAAAAAAATACTATACAAAGAGTAAGTTCAAAGCAACAAGGGGAACATGAAACAAGAGTCAAGAAGCTGAGAGTATGGTTCCAATTTTTAACTTACTCAGTCTCAATTCCCTAATAAGTAAAATAAGAAGACTGACAAGAGCTCTAAATACACTTAATAAAGCATCAAAAAATATTACACGCTTTTTGAAAGAACTGCATGCTCTGGAAAAAATAAGTTATACTGCTGAAGTACTAGTAAATTCAGGGAATTCTGTACACCATTTACCTACCCTCTTTGGAGAATCATAATGCACTATACTGCAAAAAAGAAAATGTTTTACTTTGTATAACACAGTTTCTCATAATTAGTGATGAACTAACCAATAAAGAAATGATTTCAAAAGAGCATCTATCTTTGTTATGAAATAATGTAATGTACAGCATGGTGACTATAGCAAATAATAATGTATTGTACATTTGAAAGTTGCTGAGTAGTCTTTTAAAAATTCTCATCACAATAGTAACTATGTATGGTAAAAGACACTATCCACATTTATTGAGGTGATCTTTTCACAAATAACAAATCATTATGTTGTATACTTCAAACTAATATAGTGCTATATGTGAATTATATCTCAATTTTTAAAAATCCCCTTAAAAAGAATAAGCAAATTTGAGGGTCATTGCCATTTAGATGCTATCTAAACCCAGGGAGTTGGATTATTTCACCAAGAGAGTAATTACAGTGAAAGAATAGAAGTTGTGTAAGGATTGAGGCCTGGGGCATGTGTGGAGAGATGAACAGGAACCAGGGGACCAAAGAGAAAATAGAAAACTAGGTCCCAGCTGGTTTGGCTCAGTGGATAGAGTGTCAACCTGTGGACTGAAGGATCCCAGGTTCGATTCCAGTCAAGGGCACTTGCCTGGGTTGCAGGCTTGATCCCCAGTAGGGGACATGTAGGAGGAAGCCAATCAATGATTCTCTCTCGTCATTGATGTTTCTCTCTCTCTCTCCCCCTTCTCCCTTCCTCTCTGAAATAAAGATATATTTTTTAAAAAGAAAGAATAAAACAGGTTTTCTGACTTAAAAAAAAAAATAGGAGAAAAAATAAAATTTTGAAAGGCAAAAAAAAAAAAAGATTTCAAGGAGAATAAACTGTCAAAAACTATATGTGTGTCAAGGAAGATGAGAACTGATTAAATTCAGGGATCACCAGGGCCACTGGTAAGAACAGGTTCAGCAGAGTTGATATGAAGCCAGATCAAAAAAGAATTGTCAGCCGAAACCGGTTTGGCTCAGTGGTAAAGCGTCAGTCTGTGGACTGAAAGGTCCCAGGTTCGATTCCGGTCAGGGGCATGTACGTTGGTTGCGGCCACATCCCCAGTAGAGGGTGTGCATGAGGCAGCTGGTCGATGTTTCTCTCTCATCGACGTTTCTGGCTCTCTCTCTCCCTTCCTCTCTGTGAAAAAAATCAATAAAATATATTAAAAAAAAAAAAAAAGAATTGTCGGAGAGCATCATAGGTAGCAAATACAATTCTGCTAAATGAAAAGCGGAGAATAAGGATAACAATAAGAGGAAGTAAAAGGTCAGGAGAGGAATTTTTTCCCCTGAGTATGTTGATAATAATAGTAAAGAAAAGAAAATGGTGATGCTGGAGGAAGATATTTGACTAATATGAAGAGACTATACAAAAACAGGAGTGATTATCCATCTAATAAAACAGCAGTTGGGAGCCTCAGTCTGGTAGCTCAGTTGGTTAGAGCAGTGGTCGCCAACTGGTGGTCCACAGACTACTGGTGGCCTGTGAGGTCCGAAAGGTTGGTGACCATTGGGTTCGAGAGCATTGTCCTAATATACCAAAGTTGTAGGTTTGATTCCTGGATCCAGGCACATACAAGAATCAGCCAATCCTACATAAGACTAATAAGCTAGTTGTCCCTTTGGAAATTTGACCAACTGTGAGTTTGAACACTTGCTATGATGTGCGCTGACCACCAGGGGGCAGTGCAGAACGAAGAAAGGCCCCTGCTGGCAGCCAGCAGCTGGGGGAAGGAAGGCTCTGGCTGGCAGCTAGAAGGCCCCAATCAGCCCTGATCACCGGCCAGGCCTAGGAACCCTGCCTGTGCATGAGTTTCATGCACCAGGCCTCTAGTGAATGAATAAATAAGCAGAACAACAAATAGATGTTTCTCTCTCCCCTTCCTTTTCTTTCTCTAAAATCAATAAAGAAAAAAGAAAAACATGGTAATTTCTAACTGGGAAATCCATCCTCAAAGAAAAAAGACTGGTTGGCCCTCCCCATAAAGAGATTTTTTAAAAAATAACACAAATGAATGAGAAGGTTATAAGTTATTACATGTTTACATATATATATATATTTTATGCTATACCATTTTGACCTTTTGGTTAAATTAATAACTATAAGCTCCAACTGCATTGGCTAAGAAACTTTTGTCTCTGTAAGTTCTGCAAATAATGGTAGAAGCCATATTTTTTTTTAATTATCTTCCTCATTAAATAAGAGTCTTTTTTCTGATATTCAGAATTATCGAACTAGATAATCAAATAGATATTTGCAATGTGTTAGCTTTACAGCTTTAATATAGTGATGCCCTCATTAAGTAACGAGGACTTTGTCCCTATGCTAAATGCATCAGCCCGAGTGCTTTCAAGTTCTCTATCTCATCACCAGGTTTTTCAGCTGTGACCTGTTTGCTGCTTGAATGCTTAAGTAAAAATAATTTTTCAACATTTACTGGCATAAATTATTTTTTTCTTCACATGTTCAGTAATTCCATACTTTTATCAAAAGTCATTTGACATTGTTTAACTTTGAGTAAGGCATATTTACTTTTATTTTTATTTTTATTGTTGAAAGTATTACAGATGCCCCCTTTTTTTCTCATTGACCCCCTCTAGCCTGCAACTGCCCCCCCCCCCCCCCCCCCCGCCCCAGCCACTGTATGAGGAGAAAACAGGTATGATCTCAGCCAAAATAATTATGTATTTAATAATAAATTATTTAGAAGATAGATATCAACTATTAACAATCATTACCTTAAGTTTCCAATGCACTTTAAGAAATTGGTTAATATGAACCAGGAGGTCATGGTTCAAGTCTGAGTCGGGGCACATGCCTGGGTTGTGGGCTTGATCCCCAATAGGGGGCATGAAGGAGACACCTGAACAATAATTCTCATCACTGCTGTTTCTCTCTCTCTCCATATCCCTTCTCTTCATCACCAACAAAATATTTTAAGGTAACTACATCATCTTTATCTAATCTTATTTTCATTATATTTATTGGCGTGTTGTATATCTTACATAATTTACTAGAATATAAGTAAATTTATATTGTTCATAAATCTATATACATGATCTATGCCTCAAAATATTTTTACCGATAGGGAAGCAGGATTAAAATAATTTAAAGACCATTAGTATAGAAGGTGGAACCTAAATATTATGTAGTGTAAAAAGAATTTCTCAAACCTTAGAGTGAACCAGATTTAAAGACAATATTAAAAGAAGAAACCCATCAAAAGAGGCAACGATTGTTAATCACCCACTCAAAGAAAAACCAAGTAAAAGTTCTTCAAAAACAAACAAAAATAATGCCTCTTTGGAAAAAGATGTAACATAGGAAGTAAACATTTTAAAGGCAAAAGGGAAAAAAATTGAAGAAAACTTATAGCAATCTCTAGTAGTTCATGTATTCATAAAATAAAAATTAGTAAACAGAAATTTCACTTAAAATGGAGTTGTGAGACTAGAAGAGAGAACTCTATGTGTGGTCACTCATTGCACACTACTGACTCCAACAGGAAAAGAAGTACCTTGCATCTCTAACAGGAAGTGATACTACATTACTCTCAGCAGGAGGAAGAAAAGATTCCTCCTTGCCCAGTAACAGCTGAGCCAATAGGAGACTGCTTTAACTAGCTAGAGAGAAGTCACTACCCTGTTTCCCCGAAAATAAGACAGTGTCTTATATTAATTTTTGCTCCCAAAGATGCGCTAGATCTTATTTTCAGGAGATGTCTTATTTTTCCATGAAGAAGAATACGGTACAGTTATTGTTAAATGAAAATAAAGGAAATTTATTACCTGTATACGGTATGGTACAGTAGTATGGTAGTTGTCAACACAAACCAGACAAACTGTGAATCCTACAGTATCAAGAATTTACTCATTTATTCAATGACAATCGTGTCATCATCTTCTGGAACATCATCATAACAATCCAATTCCTGAATTTCCTGGTGAATTTCTTGTGACTCCATTTCTTTCAGAATCAGTGGACCAAATCTCTCATGTTTAGCAATAGCACTGTCTTTAAATGAGTACTTCTTGTCAAGGTAGCCTGCTCACAGTGCATTTGCAATGCAACTGTCAGTGATTTTCTCCCATGAATTCTTCACCCAAGTCACAACTTCTTGCAGTTTAGGTTTCACAAAGTTTCCACGCTGATTTCTCTCCATTCTATTTTCAATGTAGTCATTAATTTTCATACGCAAATTGTCTTTGAATAGCTTGTTTACTGCAATATCAAGGGTCTGGAGATAGGCCATATTTTTGGGGGGATGCCTTATATTTCACTTAGAAGGAAACCTGTAAGTAGGTCTTATTTTCGGAGGATGTCTTATTTTCGGGGAAACATGGTATACTTGGAACTTTCAGTTTCCTCCATTAGAGTCTTCCTTTACAACAGCCCCTTCCTACTCCATTAAAAAAGCTTCCTCTCCTTTGTTCTCTGTACATATGTTTGGTTCACCATTAGACCACATATCCCAAATTGCAATTCCTTGTAATTCCCAGATAAACCCAATTTTGGGAGAAATATCTGGCTGTCTATTTGTTTAAGCTCAACAACATGATCAGATTTATCTCAAGAGGAAAATAAAAAATGCAAAGAAGCATTTTATAAAAATAACATTTTACATTTTAAAATTTAATTATTTAAAACATTAGTTCTTAACATGATCAACAAGTAACAGTCTGATTACATTTAATAATGTGTTTAATTTTTTCTTCTGAGTTTAAGATCAAATCTATTTTCCAGGTTTCACTTAATGTGAAAATATTTTGACCACATTAGGCTTACATCACATAATACCAAATCTCATTGTCCAGAAAATATGTATTATTTTATTTCTATGAATGAAAAGCACACTGTAAACATTTAAAGATATATAACAGAATGAAATGCATTAGTCTAACCATTCACAGGAATGTAAAACTTTTTCATTCTATTAGAACACCTCTTTCCTAAAAGCTTTCTAGGCAAATGAACAAGTCTGAAGCAAATGAGAGTTAAGTTCCAGGGTTACTCCTCCTAGCCAACAGGCCTTGAGTTACTTTCTTATTTCTATTAAAACAGGAGTTGTAATGGGACACAACACTAGCTACATTAGTTTCTGGCTGTCTTGCCAGTTCCTTAGTCTACTTCTATTTTCTATGGTTAAAAAAAGGTAGACTCAGGAAACAGAAACAAATTCTTAAGGTAGTAACAGTTAAGTGGGGAGAGTTAACTACTGAATGGCATGTACAATAATTTAATTTCTTTTAATTTATTTATTGACTTTAAAGAGAGAGGGGAAGGAAGAAAGTGAAACATCTATTTGCTGTTCCACTTATTTATGCATTGATTAACTCATATGTGTGCCCTGATTGGGTTTTGAACCTGCAACCTTGGTTTATCTAACCAACAGAGCTACCAGGCCAGGGCTGCAGTAGTTTTAAAAAAATAATAATCTAAAATGTAAAAAGAAGGGAATCACAATTCATACAATCTTAAAAATACTCAAAGAGAGAAGCATGCTAATACTCTATATTTTTCCTTGATTGTTTTCATGAAGAAGTATTTACATTTTACTTATAACTTTACTAAAAATTTCATTCCATCTCCACTATGGGTAACCAAAGCCCAAAATAAAACAAAAACCTAAAATCATCAGATTCATTTTCTGATGCAAAATTCACAGAACTAGAATTAACGCTTTATCTCTGATAGCATATTTTGTTACTAATTAGAACTTCATTTAGACTTTTATTTTCTTTGAAATAGTTGATTCTAATATGACCTTTTAAGTCAAGCAAAGCAGCTACTTTTAAAACTAAATATAAACCTTTTGTTTATATGATATGAGCCTTTCATATATATGAAATATGTTAGATTCATATAACACATCTGGAATGAAAATTTCTTCAGTAAATTTTAAGTATTTCTGGAGTCATGTTTATGAGTAAACAAAATCAGGACTTTATAATTTTTCATGTTGCTTTATGTTCAAAGTTTTCTTCTTCCTCTATCACAGCATTGTCCCTCCACAAAGTCTATATCACTGTCTCTGTCTCCTCTCATCACTCACTCCTGGGTTAGCAAGCAACCATGTCAGAAGTAGCATTATGTAAGTGACCACATGACTAAGTTCTGATGCCTCCTGCCAACATCCAACAAGAAAAAGTAAGTAAGGAGCTGTGAACTTGGCAGCAGATTCTCCAAGTCCTAGCTGCGTTTTGATGTGATTGTTGTCCCAACTGCAAGTTTGATAGTCATCTCATCAGATGTGAGCTAAACCACCTAAGTCAATCTCAAACTTATCGAAATTGAAATAATAACTATTTGTTGTTCTAAACTGTTAAAATTTAGTGTATTCTACTAAACAGAATTAGTAATCAAGATAAAGTATCAGCCGAAACCGGTTTGGCTCAGTGGTAGAGCGTCGGTCTGCGGACTGAAAGGTCCTGGGTTCAATTCCCGTCAAGGGCATGTACCTTGGTTGCGGGCACATCCCCGGTAGGGGGTGTGCAAGAGGCAGCTGGTGGATGTTTCTCTCTCATTGACATTTCTAGCTTTCTCTCTCTCTCCCTTCCTCTCTGTAAAAAATCAATAAAATATGTTTTTTTTAAAAAACGATAAAGTATCATTAACTTTTTTATTTCCTCCCACCCCAACTCTTAAAGAGTTCCTTGCCTAAAGCAAATACTTAATGCCAAAGTAAAAATCTAATGAATTTTGGACAAAATTCATACCAACCTTACTTTACAGATAAGGGAAATACAACTGGGTGTATGCATTTTTTTAAAAGGGTTTTGTCCTACAGCTAGGACTCTAGGGATAATAGCTATTGATATTTATTACATTGAAAATTCAAATTTAGATATTACTTTATACATTTATTAATACATTTGAAGACAGCAATAATGAATGCCTCACAATTAATATAAATAATATCTTACTATTGTTTTGAAAATACTCTTGACCTCATAGATCCCCCTAGAGGTAATTAGTGACCCCAAGTAAAGTATCCATTTGTTCTGGAATATGAGAGACTGATACTGAAGGATTAACTTGGAAAGTGAATTTTATATGCCTTAATTTATAAGAGCCAATTCTAAAAATAAGCTATGAAACATTTTAAATCTTAGCAGTTTCACTCAATGTTGATGGGCTTGCTTCCTTGGGATGCTGATTAATACCTTCATCTTTAATATGAAAGGCTATTCTTCTCCTATGTAAGTGTGCCTAAGTAATAGAAACATGTCAGAGTCTGAGGAAAGAAATGTACCAGGTACTTCAAACTATTACCTACAAAAATAAGAATATTAGGATAAAGGAATAAAGATTTCTCTCACTTATGCACCAGATGTTCATGAGAAAAACCACAAGCCCAAAATGGAGTCACTTGTGCTAAACACCCAAAATACTGAACCTACATTTCATAACTGACCCACTTGCCCAGGAATTCCCCAAGAATGTGATTTTAATCAGGCTGGAATTTTCTGGGGAGTACCAATGAGGTAATCTGTCACATGGGCCCTCTCACTCCTCCCCAAAGGAAGCTGAGGCTATCTGCAAGATAAGACCCCCACCTTGTCCTAAGGGAAGATAACCTTCCCTGAAAAAATCTTTTTACTTTTGCTGATAATTTTCATATCCTGTCTAGTTTCTGCCTATAAAAGCCTTCAATTTGTATAGCTTCTTAGAGTTCCTCTCTAATTGCTAGATGGAATGCTGCCTGATTCATGAATTACTCAATAAAGCCAATTAGATTTCACACTGACAGAACTTTTGTTCTTTAACACAGGAAATATATTATCTTCTATGTTTATGTTTATTGTTACTTTAATTAAATAGGTAAGCAAGTATTGTATTTCAGGAACCCATGATTATACGTTATTTTTTTTATTTCAACTTTTAAAGTTTTTATTTAATTTACTGAGGTGAAATCACGACCTGAAAGGCCAGTTGCTTTGACGCACCATGGCCCCAATTGGTTCCCTTCAATCCCCCGCACCTGGATCAGGGGCAGGGCTGACTGGCCAACCTCCCTTAGCCCCTTCTCCACTGGCCAACCGCCCATGGCCCCTCCCCCTGTCCAGCCCAGCCCCAATCAGCCCAATCAGGGTGGGCCGGAAGGATCCTACCTGTGCATGAATTCGTGCCACCAAGCCTCTAGTTGATTAATAAATCTGTATATGTTTCAAGTGTATAATTCTACAGTATAGCATTAGCATATTGTATGTTCACCACCCCAAGTCTAGTCACTTTCCATAATCTTTATCATCCTTTCCCATGATTCTACTTTAATCAAGCCACATATCTTCTAACAACTCTCATTTTTGCATTATCCTACAATAATAATATCCTAAATGTAAAAATATAAAACTTTTTACAATATTTTACACTAAAATTATCTTTGCAATTTCCCAATATGCCTCAAGAAAACAAAAGAGTTTTGTTACTTCTACCAGATTATTGCTGCTAGAAAAAGTTAGGTTTGTTTGATAAGTTATTATTTGTAAGAGCGCATTGAAAAGGTATTAAACCAAGAAAGACATGTATCTTTCTTAGGTTACATTTTTAAAGGTAAAGTGTTATTAATAAATATTTCAAAAATTTTGTTTTGTGAGAAAGTCCCTAGAGATGTGTCAATGTTCTCACTGTCCTTTATATTTTTACTCTCAGGGAAAGTAATTATTTTCATGAAATAGTTAGATACTGTACTCCAGTAGAGAATTTTACACTTCTCCATTCTATTATTAATTTTAGAAACAAATTCACCACAGACACTGAGTCTCTGTTTTCCACAGATAGCTGTTATTTTACTCTGATAGTTCCTTAAAAGCTCTGCCACAAGTTATAGGCCAGAGTTTGTGTCTTCAACAAAAGAGAGATTCAGAGTCTGAGAAAAGGAATGTACCAGGCAAGTTCTTCAAACTGTTAACTCCAAAGGTCAGACTATGAGAACAGGCTCCCAGGGTGAAAGCCCTCCA
The DNA here is from genome assembly GCF_014108245.1 of Pipistrellus kuhlii. Taxonomy (NCBI): domain Eukaryota; kingdom Metazoa; phylum Chordata; class Mammalia; order Chiroptera; family Vespertilionidae; genus Pipistrellus; species Pipistrellus kuhlii. Next base: position 48,210,364 of record NW_023425573.1, on the reverse strand, counting down.
CTGCTCCCTTGCCATCTTTGAGTCAAGATTTCCAGGACCCTTTTTAACCTCTCAGCAAACACCTTCCTAACAGTAGACAGCTCACCCAATCCCAGCTAACCCAAAAGAAACAACACCCTCAATATTACATTATGACATTCTATCTTTCCTTTTATTTTATTCTCTTGAATATGTCTTCTCTGTATTCTCATAATCACCTTCTTTGTTCATCAACATTAACTATTTCTTCCTAATTGGTCTCCCATTTCCAATATTTTTCCTTCCTAAAAAAATTATCCATATCTTAACTGGAATGGGCATTCTAAATTTAAAAATTGTCATTGATATTTTCTATGTACTGTTCCAATGTATATTGCCCTTGGGAGAAAACCCAAATTCACCCATCTGTTTTTACAACATGTACCAGTCACATTAAACATTTTGTGGTCCAGGAAAAAAAGAAAGAAAGAAACAACAAAAATTACATAGTACCAAATGAACTAATGATAGAAAGTGCATTTGATTGGAATATTGTTGATACTGTTTTAATGTTTTATTTTCTTCCTTCTAAAGCTTTCTATAACCAAACTATTAGTAAACTCTGCTTGTATGAACCAAAATGAGACATTTAAAAAACTTTCACTAACTCTCAGAATTCAGAAACTCTTTAGTTCTTTTCTTTTTAAAAAATATTTTATTGATTTTTTTTTTCTTTTTAAGAGAGAGAGAGAGGAGGGATGGGAGAGGGAGAGGGAGAAAGAAACATCAACATGAGAGCAGAACATTGACCAGCCGCCTCCTGAACTCCCCCACCTGGGATCAAGCTTGAAACCCAGGCATGTGCCCTGACCGGAATGTGGCCAGCAAACTTTTGGTGCACTGGACCACATCCAACCAACTGAGCTACACAGGCCAGGACAAGAATCTCCTTTTCATAGCAATAGAAATATTTGCATAGATTCAATAATAATTCGCCCTCCCTTTCATCAGGACATAGTTGTACAAACTCATTGAGCAATAAATGTTTTACCTGGAGTGTCACACTTGAGAACAATGCTCATTTAAACAGGTATAACAACACTGACTTTACTTATAGACCCAATGCCTACTAAGCCCGACCAGGAATACTGGCCTGGTCCCTGGCTTATAAGGGCTCAGCCTTACAGGTGATAATAAAGATCACTTCACAGCAGGCCACGAATCTTAAAAATTTGAGAGATGTTTAAGGATACTACTATAGGTAAAATCTGATAGTGTCCTAGGCTTGCTTTTCTACCCTGAGAAAAACAAATAACAGTGGCTTTTAAATGTCCTAGCTGAGGTTCCTTATAAAAAGTTACAGTCACAGTTAATTCTGTAGGCTCGGTAGTTATACAATTGTATACACCTTAAAGATATGCAAAAACAAACTCAAGGAGCCCAATGAGGTTAATATTCTTGCTGCATCTATGAAAATAATCAGCCATACGTCATAATGAGACCAGCTTTTTGTGGGGATCAAGAAAAATCTTTAACATTATTATGATCACAACCCTCCAAAAATCTTTCCAAAACCATTTCTTCTAAGCAATTCAAACACAAATATAATTCCCCAATAAACTTAGGAACATGTGATTATCTATAACAATTAAAAATACAAAGTTAAGGCCCTGACCAGGTAGCTCAGTTGGTTAGAGTAGTGCTGATATGCCAAAGTTGCATGTTACATCACCCGTCAGGGTACATACCAGAAACAGCCAATAAATGCACAAATAAGTGGGACAATGAGTTGATATTTTTCTCTTTCCTCTCTAAAATTCATAAAGCAATAAAAAACAAAATTAGATAAAAATATACAAATTAAAATGAAGTTATTACCATTAAAAAGACAATTTAAAAAACAAGCATCCTCAGAATCCAGTGGTAGAAATATAAAATGGTACAATCCCTTCTGAAAAAAATTTTCTGGTTATATGAAAAAAACCTTGATATCTGAATAAAAGAGCACCATCTACATTATCATTCAAAAAAGCCCACCAAGAAGAGCCAAAGCCAGATAATCAAAGAAGCCAGAGAAAAGAACAATATTATAACAAGACTGATTCCATAAACATATACCCCAAGGTACTAAAAGGTACGGATTTTAGGAAATAAATGAGAATATTACATTATATCCCAACCCATAACCTGCAGAATTAAAGTTTAGGAACACGGAAGGCTTATAAGAGAGGTGGAGATCACAGAGCTTGGGACCCATATTCACAGAGGAAAAACACATCAAGGGCTACCTATAGGTAGCCTCATTGTTTTAATTTCCTCAACCTATCATTAGGGTTGAAAAGGAGCCAGCTTTGCAGGTGATGATCAAATTTGACTAAGCAGACATAAGTAAGCACTGACTCACCATACAAAACTCATAATCCACAGTATTACAGGGTGGCCATTTCACACACACACCCCACACACACACATACACAAACACCCGTATGCCAAGCTCTCTGTGAACAGGGGAACTGCCTAAATCAAAGGCTGATCTTCAAACATAAAAACACAGGTGTACTCATAACACAGACCTCAAGAGATTTGGAGAAAAAGTTTTAGGAGAAAACATTTTCGATCTCTATGTCCCGTTGCCCAGTTCACCACATTGTTTACCTCAAATATTACAAACCAGCAATATCTAAGTATTTTGTTACAAGAGGTGGAAGCAAAACAACAAAATTTAACAATATTTTAAAAAGTTGGCTACCAGTTATCTAGGATAACATTCCTTATATTAGAGATTTTAGAGTATACAATGGAAATGTGATATAGATAACAAATGTTGATGGAAAATAGGGCCTTGGCATGTGCATTAAAGAACAATTTTACTAGCAAAAACAAATAGGGAAAAAAATCACATGTAAAAAAAAAAGGGAAATTTTTTTTAAAATCTAAATAACGCCCATGGACACAGACAATAGGTTGGTAAAGGCTGGGGCAGGTAGAAGGGAAAAAAAGGGGAACATATGTAATACTTCATAAATAAAGATTTAGTAATAATAATAATCCTATATAATAAAAGCCTAATATGCAAATCCACCTAATGTCAGAACAACTTGTGGAACGTTTGGTTGCTATGATTCACACTGACCACCAGGGGGCAGACGCTCGATGCAGGAGCTGCCCCCAGCCCAGAGGCCCCAGGCCAGCCAAGGAGGGTGCCAGCAGGGCAATAATGGGGCAGTGTTGGCAAGTGCCAAGGCAGGTGCCAGTGGACAACCCCCTCCAATCGCTCCGCCAGTCACCTCACAGAAGGAGGCAACCCGAGGCGGGGGGGAGAAGGGGGCAGTGAGCAGGTGGCTCCGGGCCAGCCAAGGAAGGTGCCAGTAGGGATTCCCCCCCACACAATTGCCCCGCCAGTCACCCCACAGATTGGCCCTGATTGCTGGCCAGACCTAGGAACCCTACCCATGCATGAATTTAATGCACCCGGCCTCTAGTAAAATATAAAATCTAAATAACTGGGCAAGTTAATTTTCACATATCTGTAAATAAAAAAGTATTAAAATACAAAATAGCCCAGCCAGTGTAGCTCAGTGGTTGAATGTCCACCTAAGAACCAAGAGATCATGGTTCGATTCCCTGTCAGGGCACATGCCAGCATTGTAGGTTCAATCCCCAGTAGGGAGCATGCAGAAGGCAGCTGATCAATGGTTCTCTCTCATCACTGATATTTCTCTCTTTTCCTCTCCCTTCCTCTGTGTGTGTGTGTGTGTGTGTGTGTGTGTGTGTGTGTATTTAAAGTGGTCTTTTAAAAATGCAAAATAATTATAGTAAATGTAATACAAGTATACCGTTAATACTTAGGAGAACTTATAAATATCACATATATGCACTAAGATTTCAGTGCAATAACAGGCAAATGTCAAAGAGAAATACAACAAGTTAAGTTACTGAAAAATTGCTCACTCTAGTCACAGAAATGCAGATTAAATAAAGTACGACTTTTCACAATGGAATTAGCAAGAACTAAAAATGATGCACAGCCCTAATTGATTTGGCTCAGTGGATAGAGTGTCAGTCAGCTGACTGAAGGGTCCCAGGTTCGATTCTAGTTAAGGGCATGTACCTTGGTTGTGAGCACATCCCCAGTAAGTGGTGTGCAGGAGGCAACTGACAGATGTTTCTCTCTCATTGATGTTTCTAACTCTCTATCCCTCTCTCTTCCTCTCTGTAAAAAATCAATAAAACATATATATATTTTTTTAAATGATGCATATACCCAATGAAGGTATGGTAAAATAGGTGCAGTTATATATTGCTAGAAAGATATAAACTCATATAATTCTTTCAAAAGCCAAGTTCATAATACATATTTTAAGAACCTTAAATTATTCCAAGCCCTTGACCCAGTAATTACATTTCTGGGAATTTATCCCATGAAATAATGCAAACAACAACAAATGAAATCATACATAAAAATGTTCATTGAAACATTATTTATAAAAGTAGGAAGGAGGGAATCTATCTATATGAACATGCTGCACTATTAGCATTATATTGGGACACAGAAAATAATCAAATAACCGTACGGTGAGGTAGAGGGTTGGGAGAATTTCACAAAAGTAACTCTTGCCAAGTGTATTAAAAAATAAGCAGATTTTACCAAGAAAAAAGGGAAATATGAATTTCATACAAAGTACATAGGGTGCAAAATCATGGCATCATGAAATTCTATATTTAAGTACGGTACATCTGTAATATGTTTAGAACATGCTGCTTCCTATCTCCCAATGGTTTTCAGAAAGTGATGTTTTCCAATGGTATAAACACACACAGAACAATAAGCACAAATATAAAATATTAGGCTAGCTGGATGTGATTAGTCATCTATGTATAATTTTATATACCAGGAGGCATGCAGAAGGATTTTAAAAAACAGATGAAACTTTTCTTAAGCTAAACTCAACATGAGGTTGTATGAAATATTAGAAAGAATACCTAACTACTGGCTATTGGTAAGCCCCAGTCAATCTCTAATTCTCACATCACCTTAAAAGGAGAAAATAAGTATTCAACTACATCAAATTATTGTTATAGTCATGTGAAATAGATTTGAACATAAGGTAATACAATCTTCTACCTCCCCAAACTAGCTCAACCTCATTCCTTTAAATTATTTTGTCCCTCATATTTATCCCTCTGCCCATACACATTGCTGCTAGTCTAGTATTACCACCTGACACCAATTTCTACAGTAAACACTGGTCTTTCTTTCCATTTAACAGATTTCTTCCAACTCTATCTTTCTAAAACAACTTTTTAATCATGTCAAAATTCTGCTTAAAATCTATTAGCTAATCCAAATTTCCCTTTCTAACTTCCTTATTATTTTCAAACAAATTTTAGGTAGGTTTCCCTCCATCCATTTCTTTGTTCAGGTTGCCATTCTAAGATAAAGTACTATCTTCAACCTCCTTTAAAGCCCAAATGAAACTGAACCCCTTTAATTCCAAACCATTTTTCCCCTGCACATCTAAAGATATCAATAGCAATACTTAAGCATATGAACTATCCTGAACCATGCTACCTTCACATACAGTATAAACTCATATTATTGGGAATAGGGGAGTGTGGGTAATATCTAGTTGGTAAGTTCTATTAAAATATAGTAAATATTAACTTTGACATGGACCACACTGGAGATGAATATACTGTTTCTCAATAAATCCAGATAAGTCCAACACAACCAATCTGACCACTAGCATTAAAACAAATATCATATTCTGAGTTCCAGAAACTTACAGCTGGCCTGCAATGAGGAGCTATGATACCCAAAAAATATTCATATTAAGACCTAAGAGCCACACTTACTGTAAGACACTCACACTGCAAGAGCTACTCAGGAACAGAAAGCACCTGATTCATGTATCCCACCTAGACCGGAAGTTCACTGAGTAAATGCTGGCCATTAAAATTGGTTTTTTTCCTTCCCCACCCCCAGTTATTTTCCTAACATAAATAATTGAATTTCCATAAGTTAAACTCACAAAAGACGAGACTTGACTCTATGTATATCCTTTCTCTCTAAATAAATTACTAACTCCTTGAGCACATTACAGGCCATGCATTTTATTCTGGGCACCCTGAACTTTTTCCAGTTATTAAGATAGATGCTGACCTGATTCTTGTTCTCAATTTAGTGATCAATTTATTTAACTAATCACTACTGCCTAATATGAAGTTATTAGCACATCACAATAGTATTAAACATGAGACACTAATAAGCGTGTTTTATTTGTTTCTCTGGGTAACTACAGGATTATTTTTAGCTCACTTGTGAAGAGCTGAGATTACAAATACAGAAGCAAACATGCCAGATACATGTAATTAATTTAGTTGGTACCTCTGGACTTCAGCTGTAATGTATCAAATGCTACCTACTTAGAATAAAATATTTGCAATGAGTCCCAAAGAATGACCTAGTTTAAAAGATGTCTCACATAAAGATGAAAAAGGTCAAATTCAAGGCACTATATGTCATAGCACACTTCATTACAAAACAAACAAAACCCAGTAAATTCTAGTCACTTTCTATTTGGCACTTTTTTTTTTCTTCCTGAGCATGGCTTCCTCTTACCCTCCCATTTCACACATAGTACAAAAGCACTTACACATTCTTTAAACATTTTTTTTTTTCTTTTATGAGTTTTGGCAAGTACACCTATGAACAGACTTTCTGGAGAGGGAAGGGGAAGGAGAGCTTTTACCTAACCTGCCAAAGTTACTACATGTTCTCTTCCTGAACCAACTGTTTACTGTTTTACACAGCCCTTCCCTAACCCTTTAAGTTCCGACTTCAAATCCCCAAGGTCTGATTATAGATATTTCCTCAACAAGCTTACAGAAAATACTAATGACAACACACAGGAATTCCATGTTATGACATTTAGACCACAATAAAGAAAAATCTTTATTTTTTTCCCCCTATTGACTTAAAAGAGAGAAATATGGATGTGAGAAGTACATCGATCAATTGCCTCTGCTACATGCCCCCATTGGGAATCAAACCCCCAACTGAGGTACCCGCCCTGTCCAGGAATCGAACTCCGACCTTCCAGTGCACTGGACGCTGTGGTCAACTGTTCCAACCAACTGAGCCATGCTTGCCAGGGCAATGGAGTATATCTTGACACTCAATTATATAACAATGCTCCACTCCACTTAACCTCATTGAAAAGCCTCCCTTAAAACTGTTTATCCTTTTTTGTTGTTCCTACCCACCTCCTAACAATACTTCCCTCAGCTCTGAAGCAGCCCCTCTTTTAAGACAGTGACCTGTCCCACAGCCTCTGTCGGTTACTGTTGCCTCACACACCTCCTGCTTTCAGTGTGCTACCCTGACAACCCATAAAAGGAGAAGCCGGGGGAAGCCTTGTGGAGGTCGGGGTGGAAGCAGGTGCGAGCGGGCCCAGCAGCAGGAGCCATGGCTGCCAAAGTGTTAGAATCCATCGGCAAGGTTGGCCTGGCCTTGGCCCTCGCGGGAGGCGTGGTGAACTCGGCCCTGTACAATGTGGACGCGGGGCACAGAGCCGTCATCTTTGACCGGTTCCGCGGCGTGCAGGACACGGTGGTGGGGGAAGGGACCCACTTCCTCATCCCCTGGGTACAGAAACCCATCATCTTCGACTGCCGCTCCCAACCCCGGAACGTGCCGGTCACCACGGGCAGCAAAGACCTGCAGAACGTCCACATCACGCTGCGCATCCTCTTCCGCCCGGCGGCAGGCCAGCTGCCCCGCATCTTCACCAGCCTGGGCGAGGGCTACGACGAGCGCGTGCTGCCGTCCGTCACCACCGAGGTCCTCAAGGCGGCCGTGGCTCGCTTTGACGCCGAAGAGCTCATCACCCAGAGGGAGATGGTCTCCAGGCAGGTGAGCGAAGACCTCGCGGAGCGAGCCGGCGCCTTCGGGCTCATCCTGGACGACGTGTCCCTGACGCATCTCACCTTCGGGAAGGAGTTCACAGAAGCCATAGAAGCCAAGCAGGTGGCCCAGCAGGAAGCCGAGATGGCCAGGTTTGTGGTGGAAAAGGCCGAGCAGCAGAAGAAGGCAGCTGTCATCTCTGCCGAGGGCGACGCCAAGGCCGCAAGGCTGATCGCAAACTCGCTTGCCGCTGCGGGCGACGGCCTGATCGAGCTGCGCAAGCTGGAAGCTGCGGAGGACATCGCCTACCAGCTCTCCGGCTCCAGGAACGTCACCTACCTCCCGCTCCCGCTCCCGGGGCGTCTCCTGCCTGCCCGCCCCGGAGTCGGTGCTCCTCCAGCTTGCCCAGCGAGGCCTGCCCAGCCCGCACCTGCTGGGTCCAGGCCACAGCCCGCACCTGCTGCTGAAGTCGGTGCTCCTCCGGCTTGCCCAGCGAGGCCTGCCCAGCCCGAACCTGCTGCTGAAGTCGGTGCTCCTCCGGCTTGCCCAGCGAGGCCTGCCCATCCCGCACCTGCTGGGCACAGGCCACAGCCCGCACCTGCTGCTGGAGTCAATGCTCCTTCGGAGGCCTGCCCAGCCCGCACCTGCTGCTGAAGTCGGTGCTCCTCCGGCTTGCCCAGCGAGGCCTGCCCAGCCAGCACCTGCTGGGCCCAGGCCACCGCCCTGAGGATTCTTATCATTGTGTTCCTTCTGCCCCTGCCCCAGAATCACTGTGAAATCTCGTGACTGGCTTCAAGTGAAGGAAATAAAAGTAAAATCACTTCAGACCTCTAAAAAAAAAAAAAAAAGAAACTTCATCCTGAGACTTACAGACTGCTCCCTGATTTGTTTCAGATCCTCAAAGCTTTCTTGTTTTGGTCACCATAATGGTTTATGTTAACAATAATCTTTCTTACAAGGAAGTTCAAAAGTATGTTTCAACCATCCCATCCTATATAATAAAAGGCTAATATGCAAATGGACAGAACGGTGGAACAGCCGGTCGCTATGGCACGCACTGACCTCTAGGGGGCAGACACTCAATGCAGGACCTGTCCCCTGGTGGTCAATATGCTCCCACAGGGGGAGCACCACTCAGCCAGAGGCCCTGAGCTGGGCTCAGGGCTGGCAAGTGCAGCCGTGGTGGCGGGAGCCTCTCCTTCCACAGCAGCGTTAAGGATGTCCGACTGCCAGATGTCCGACAGGAGCCAGCCTAAGCCGTCAGTTGGACATCCCCCGAGGACTCCCGACTGCAAGAGGGCGTAGGCCAGGCTGAGGGATCCCCGAGTGCCTGACTTTCATGCACCGGGCCTCTCGTGTCATCATAGAAACTGGAAAAGATGTAAGTATGGCTTCTCTCTAAACTCAGGCACAAAATAGCTTTCTACTTTTACCTTTCATTTACCTCAAAGCTCATCATCATACAAGGTAACAAAAAATGATAATGTAAAAGTTTTAAGGTTTCCTTCTGAGCATTTCTTGCAAGCAAATATTCATCACAATTTTGCAAATAAGGAAAATAACACCAATTTAATTACCTTAGTACAGCAATAATAAAGTTAGGTAAAGACTAGCCACTGAAAATAAGACCTTGTACATTTATGTTTGATTTTTTTTATTATCTTTTCTTACTCTCTAATTTTAGTGTGGTTTCTATTATTAGTGAAATTCAGAACTAATGTAATTACAAGTTATTGTCGGTCTTCTTCATTCATCCAAAGGAACAACAACAAAAAAAGTAGAAGAGTTTTTTTGAGTTGGTTATCAAATCCCCTTGGAAACTGAGAAAAGGGAAAGCAAGGTGATATTCTCCCTGTTCAATGTTGTTAACAGATATGACCACACATTAAGTTTTCAGAAAAACCATTTATAAAAGCACAGGAAAAGAACAAAGTAGGAAGTAGTTTTGGTTAATGCCATGTGAAACACAATATTTTGAGTAACTTTGACCAGAAAGGGCAGTTTTGTCTATTTTAACCTGCCTTTACAAACAACACCTATTATTGAAACTGATTAACCCACCTCCTCTAGAGAAAGCCATGGAGTCAATTGTGAAAGCTATGGAGAAAAAAGAAGGTCCATAACCTTTTCTTTTCCTTCTAGTGTGAAACAGGGTGATCTCAAAAAGACTGCAGAACCACAACCACCCCCATTGCCCATTTGACCTAGCTTTATTTGTCACAGAGGGGACTCATGGTGTCCTTTTTTGGATCTCTGAATATTCAGTTTACTCATTCTTCTTGGTCTAATTCAGTGCTACTTAAATCAAAGAGCCTTTCTAATGATTCCAACCAGTAGTTCTTTCTGCCCTATTCTGAGCTTTCACAAATCGTAATCCACAGCTCTTCAAGATGATGTTTGAAGACAGCATTCAGTATTAGCATAACGAATGAAGGTAGCTGCCCATCTTCTCCCCTTTTATTATACTAAAGCAATGAGTATATCAAATACCTGTGGTTCTTTAGTTAGTTGATTCATTTCTTAAGTAATAGCTAAATTGTCTACTGTTTTGTTGGATTACTAGTATTTTTAAAATTGAGTCCATTACCTCATATTTCTTTTTTATATAAATATATGAATCTGAAACAAAATCCAAAACCTTCATTTTGATGAAAATATAAGGTATTCTGTCCATCTGATTTATCAAGTGGGAAAAGAAGGGAAATTAGATTTATTTGAATTTTACTCCCTTTTATTTCCACAGCTTATTCTTTGATGAGATGCTAAAGAGCAGGGAAATAGCTGAAGGGACAATAGTCAAAGGGAGAGAAAAAGGGGCATAAAATAATTCACAAAATGACTAATTTAACCTCAAATAATAGCAAGTTAACTGTATATATAGTTATTATCCTACACAACTCGAAACTAAAATGTAACACGTCGTCCTTTAATAACCTTTGAATTTATTATTTAGAAAAAAAAGTACAGCTTACCATCAGCTAGATTAAATTTGGCCATATATTCTGTTATATTACTAACATATCCAGCCATTTGTGAAGCCAAGAAAGAGTAAAATGTACTCTTAGGACTGGTACTCAACCTTGAAGTGCTGAAAGCTACTTCATCATCTACTGTGGGGACAAACACATGCATGCACATGTGAACCTAACACTTTGTTGTGTGGAAAGCTCAGCATAAACATCGTCATTGTAAATCACTGAAGTACCCATTTCTTTTAACATACACAAATCAAGGCAGAGCTAGAGCTCCCTGTGATTCCTACAAGGATATCTGAAATCACATATAACGTTTTTCTCCTCCCGCTTTTCTCACTGAAAGCTTGAAATGTGGAGGTTATTTTCCTCTCCCACAACATGCGGGAAACTATCATAGCACAACCAGTTTACACATTATCATTTAAATACTGTTAAGACCACAGTTGTGCTTAATATTCCACAAATGACCCAGAAAGCAGAAAAGACCTCATTAGGTTCCTTCTAAAAAATTAGAGTTATCTTTCTAGTTTTATGTTTAGCATTATCCTAATCCAATTATTATGTCTTGATTATCCTTCCCATTTTGACTTACAACTCTCATAAACTAAAAGTAGTCACTTTTTTGCATATTGGTTGAAACTGTTTTACAGGCTAATCAATTATAGTTTCCTAAACCTACACATAACTAAAAAACATAATTTTTTCAAATCAAAGATAATTCAGTTATTTATCTATGATCAAAGCCATAAAACATAATTTTCCAAAAATTATAATGGTTGTATAATCTACATTTGTTTGGTTTGAGCCAAGGTGAGATACATGATGAGTAATATATTAATGACCTTTTACACTTGGTTCCTTCAAAGCTTCTTCATTTTATTCAGCATTTAGTTTAAATTAAATATTTTAAATTGAAGCTGTTCTATGTTGCAAACACAGCTAAAATGAAGAGCTTCTGTGGCAGCAGTGACCAGATTTTAAATGCAGGTAGATCAATAAAAAAATAAAAAAATAACACCAAGCACAGCCTCCATGTGTGAGTGGAATGGTTTATAATAGCTTGCAAATGACTATGTGCTTGCTGTAACCAGCTGTTCTTAAATTATGAATATGCAACCAATTCATGCTAAAGCCAAATCCCTGCACTATTTCTACAGAGAAATCCCAGTAGTTTTGCTTGTTCTACATGTGAGCTGTTAAGGATACAAATAGCGGTAAGCTTAGGAACAAATAGGACCAAACTATTGGCATTTCATGCACTGGGTCCATTATCACAGCAGGAGATGTCAATCATTGGGACATTCCTATAACAGCTCAGGCAATATGACAATGATCTTGGGGGCGGGGGGAATCAAAAATCTCTGCAGCATACTCAAAGTCCTGACAACCTAATGCTTTCTCACTTCAGCCAATGAGACTGTCAAACCTGACCTACTAGAAGACTTGCATCAAGCTTGAAACATTCAAAAGCATCAATCATAAAAACAAAGACAGGACACTGAATTATACAGTATTAACCTCCAGGGTTTGCATACAGAGACCTTAGATTTATTTATGTCCCAGTGAGTTAAGAGCTTCAGTACACCGTTCTTTACACCAAACTGACTGCCAATTTAATGAACCTCTCTGCCCTCAGCAGGAGTGCACTGTCTTTGATTAATGAGTGCATGCTTGTGGAAAAGTGTAAAGAGGAGAAAACAGAGGAAAAACACACAATTATGTCTACATATAGCTTAAGTACCAATACAATAACTACCTTCCAAACAAATGCTTCTTTTCCCTCATATACACATGCAAACATGTTAACAAACATAACTAGTAAGGGTTCCTATCTATACTGATATATCACCATCATTATTAGTATTATTTCTAACACAATTTTTATTTTGAATGAAAAGTATTCAAAAACCTAAGTACAGGTCAAATTTCATATGTTATAAAAATAACTATTATTAAACCTCACCCAAGGATATTTTTTTCCATTGATTATTCAGAGGATGGAAGGGAGGGAGAGACATTCTGCACTAGCACAACTGGGGTGGGGAATCAAAACCTGTAAAGGAAGCACTTCCCTTGGTCAGAACCGAACCTGGAAGCCTTCAGTCCTTGGGCCAATACTCTAACCACTGAGGAAAATGTGCTAGGTCTACACATAATTATTTTAAAAAACAAGTTGTTATACAGTAATTTTTTAAATATGCCTCTATGTTATACAGTAATTTTTTAAATATGCTTCATATTCTTTAAAAAGCCTATTCATTTTGAAAACTCAAAGTTTAACTTATAAATACAAGGATTATTAAATATTTTATATCTCAAACTGTATTGATTTGCCACAAATCACAGAGCATTCAAAATTGATTTAAAAGTCATGTGAATTCATTTTATTTCTTTCAGCAAAGATGTCAATATTTTATAACTCCATATGTAACTATAAATTAATTAAATATATTTATTGCCCAAAATGTCAAAGTTAATATAAATTAAAATACGAATTAAAGTTTTAAGCTTTTTATGACTCGTGATTAGAACTGCTCTCCAAGAAACCCAATGAGGAAAAATTCCTACTTAAATTATGGGATACTAAAAGAAAGCTAAGCATTCAGATTTCTTTTTAAAAGTTTTCATTTAATATATAACTCAATTTCACACAATCTAACTCATGACTGTCTTCACTGACACAAATATGTTATGAGTAAATGTATTTCTTAAAAATTTTATCACAGGCTAAGGTAATGAGTTTCTTTTTAAGAAACTGTATGGCTGTTATATAGAAGGGTGGAGAAGGCATATTAACTCAATATAAATCTTAACTTTAGCCTCAGTAATGTATGATTTCAGGAAACTATAATCCTGCAATCACTCAACAGTGTATGGTAAGTGTTTAAAATTTATTTATATTGTATAGTAAGTCTTTTTAATGGAATTTAACTCAGCAAATTATATATTCTAATCATCAATTTTACATTTTAAGTGTTTTAAAAGCAAACTACTTTATTTGAAATATAAATTTTATGCTCTGAACATGTTTAAATGTATATTTAAAGATCTAAAAATTATAAGTCAATAAATATTAGGACTAGAAAAATCTCTTAATATTAATAAACTACATTTTATCTTTAAACTTATCATCCTAAAGTCTTCTTACAGAAAATTTTTTTGTTGTTGTTTTCTTTTGGGATTATACTGTTTTTCCTCTTTCCTTCTTCATATCTCTTCTCCCACCATGAAGAAAAAGGCAGCAAATAACCAGAAAAAGTAGAGTACAGGCACCAAAAGAATCACCATTTTAGTACCACAGTTTGACAGTTGGAACTATCAAAAAAAAATTATTAGTGCAATAAATATATGATTTCAATTTTTAAAATAATTAAATGACAATTCTTTAATAATATTTTCATCACTTTATAAAGAAAATTAAACACAAAGCTGCCCATTTCCTCCATAATTCTTTTCTGAATATCTTTTGCAGCAAGTTTAAACAAATATTTAATCAAATTAGTAAATATTTATTAAATAAAGCACAATACTTTTTAGACCTCATGGTATGAAATATCTAACTTTATAAATTAAAAATCTAATAAAATACCTAACTAGGTAATGTAAATAGTACCTCAGGATATCAAGTACATTAATTGTCATTAAACCCTGATGACACAATTTTATCTAGGAATCAAAATCACCACATTACTTAGTTTGTGATAAATCACATCTTCTTTTGGTAGGTCTAGCAAAGACTAGGTAACAAAACAAAAAAAAACACTTCAAATAACAACTTAAAATCTCTTTGAGAAATCTTTAAATCTAAAAGTAATCAAGTTCTAACACATACTTTCACTAATTCAAGGAGATAAGACAGAAAAAAACATGAACTTTCAAGCAACTGTGATATTCTACATCTTGTATAGTAACACAAAAGTAGCAACAAAGACATTAACAATTGCAGTTCAAGCTGGGAGTGACTGTTCTGTTTCAATTCAATGACACCACTAATGGCTTCTTAGCAGCTCCATGAAATCAACCAGCTGTCAAGTTGATGCATCAGAAGGAACAGTTATGCACTCCCATAAGAAAAAGCAACACATCAGGATGTTGGGCAAAACATCTGCTCCTTTACAGTGCAGTTCTAATAAACATGCAAACAAAGAAATAGGAGAAAGGGCAACAGGACTAAAATTCCAAGGTTTCCATTACAGTCTTCTATGCATTTTAAATAAAAGGCTCATAAGAATAAAAACAAATTTCTGCCAAGTTGGATACTTTAAATTATACCATATCTTTTGAAAATGCTAGTTATAACTACTTAGATTCTAGAAAGGTAAAAACTACATTAAAAAATCTTTACATTTTAAAAATTGAGAGTAAAATCATCATGTTATGCACAAAACTCAAATAAAATATATTCATTTAATAAGTACTTAGTAAATTATGTCAACAGTAAATCTAGTAAGTGCATTTCCAAGGCTGAATAGTCTAAAAATGTTTTTCAGTAGTGTTTGAAAGACTAAATGCGTTATACTTCAATATTATTTTAACATATGAGAACAGTAAAGATATTATTCTCTGGATTTTAAAATATGTACCTACTTCTCTCCAAACCACTTTATGACTATAACAGTATTAAGTTCTCATTAATAACTTCCTATATTTAAAATATAATTTGATTTCCTAAAAAAAAGAAAGAAACCTATTTGTCATCATAGGCTTAAAATAATTTTACATTTAACCATTCATTTCAAACATTTGTAAAATCTTACTTTTTTTCTATCTGATACTTATAAGTTCCTCAATGCTGCCCAAATTATTGATTATGCAGCACAGTGACAATGTATATAGTGTTTACAATAGGTGTGAGACATCAAATATATTTAACTACCATTTTCCTAAACTGCTTATCCTCTGTTGCTTGCCAATTGTAATCTGCCAAATCTTCTAGTCCTTTGTTGCATGTATAATTTAGAACCATCTGTTCTATGTGCTTATAACTATTTAAACATTTTTACCTACGAACAATTCACATAAGTGGCAGACATTCAATTCAGTCAAGCTTTCTATATAGCATTCTACATAAAGCAAATTCCTAGATAAAAAGCATAGCAGATAACACTAAAGAAGACTGCTACAGAGATAAAAACATACCACATACAATTTTTTGTCTTAGACAAACCTTTTCATGTATTCAGAATTGTTTCTATTATTTTTTTGAATGAATTGTAGTCAATGTTTTTCCCCAACCCAGAAGACAAAGAGAATGCAAATTAAATACAGACAGTTTCATGTCCTTGTTAGAAGAGAAGTAAATATGCTGACTGCAAATGACTACAGGAGACAGAATTCCACTTTCCCATTCAATTTACAGTGCTTCTTATTTATATAGCAGTCAGTGTACCATTAAGTTTGATCATGTGACCAACTGAACTTTTGTGAGGTAAAAAACTATTTTAGGCAAGCAAATCTAAACAACACTGTTTTTATTGTTTATCTTTTCATAATGGCTGACAGGCCTCATGGCTTGAGGTTATAAAATATATTTTTAAATCAACTCTGCATTTTAAATACTAACCACATATTCACCAGTCGTTTGACTTAATATCTGCTACTAAATTTTAAAAGGATCCAGGATCTCCAAGTATTTTCAATGGTTATATATTTTCAAAATATAAACACATATGTATAAAACAGAGTAATTACAAAAGAGAATCTAGGTAATCTAAAATAAGTATACCTAAATATTAACCAAACTGATTAAAGAAAATTCCACAGCAGAGAGATAAATAAAAAAGGGAACACGCAGATTAAAAATAACATATGAAACCCTCAAAGAATAAAAAGCACGTAGACAAAAAAGAAAAAAAAAAAGACAAAAAAAAAAAAAGCTAGGTGAATACCAACTGACACTATAAAACTTTATACCATTTTTTGCACAATTTTCCACCTGTTACCAGGGCATACACAATGTGGAGGCCCTGGGGTTCATTTCTGAAAACAGAACACAAAAACAAACAGTACAACTTATGGATCATCAGGAAGGCGCACGGTCCTTTAAAACAGGGTGTGGGGGATCGAGCGAAAAATGTTCTCTTGGGACAAATACCCAATAAAGTTCACATGACGTCACTGAGCCCCTGAACATCCCCTAAACTTTGAGTCTTATCCGGACACACTTTTTGCCGTCCTGAGGCTTCCTCCCCTTCCTCAAAAATAGAGAGAGAGACTTGGGAATAAAAACTGCCCAAGATGGCGAGGCGCTTGTTGTTTGGAGGGCAGAGGGGAAAAATGGAGGATATTGTAACGTACACAAAGGGACAAATTTCCACAACCCGGCCGCCAGCAGCTGCCGCTCCGCACGGGGAGGGACACAAAAGAGAGAGGGAGCGAGGAGCGGGGAGACAACCGCCCCGCGGCGGGGCCGGCCCGGCCCCCGAACCTTTCCTCCCCCCCCCACCCCCAGTCCCAATTGCGGGGTTCGGGAACTCCTTCACTGGGGGGGGGGGGGGGGGGCCGAAGGGAAAGGGGGCGGGGGGGGGGGGGGACATGAGGATGGAGAGCGCGGAGAGGAGCGGGGAGCCGGAGGCGGTGCCGGGGAGAGCCGCTCCGAGGCCGGCATTGCTGTGGGCACAGCCGCGCTCCTCTCCCCCGAGTGCGCCAAGCAGCCCCTCCAGGTATTTCCCCGGGTCCACCTGCCCCCACCCCGCCCGTCTCCTGTCAGCCCGAGCGCTCCGGACCCGGAGGCGGAGGCCGCGCTGGGGCCGCGCTCCGGTCCGCGGCGGAGGGGGCGGGGGCGGAAGGGCAGCGGGGGGGGGGGGGGGGCCCACCCCGCAGCCGCCCCGGCGAGAAGGGGGGCCGTGCGTGTTCCCGGCTGGAACGGCGGTCTCCGCAAGGCCAGGGACTGATGTTTTCTTCCGAAGCCAAACTGCTGGCGGCGACCTGCGCGCCGGAGCGGAGGGAGGAGAGGCGCCGCCGGGCGGCACAAAGGCGGCGGCCGCGGGGGCTCGGCCCGGGCCCTGCTGCACCGAAGCCCCGCGCCCGCACCCGCACCGGCCCGGGCGGCAAGGAGGAAAGTTTCCGTTCTCCCGAGACCGCCCCCCACCCCCCACCCCGGGCCGCGCGCCTCCGCGTCCCGCTCCCCAAACTCCGCCCGGGACCCCGCGCCACCCCGGCCCCGCTCGCAGCCGCACAACAAAGACACCGGCGGCGTCCGGAGCGCAAACAGCCGGGCCTGGGGCCGGGGCGCGGGCGCCTCCGGAGCGGCTCCGCGTCCGCCGGGCTCCCGGGGCGCAGCTTCTCCCCGTCCCTTCCCGCCGGCCTCGCCGCGTCCGCGATGTTCCTTCCCCCCGCGCCCCGGACCCCAGCGTTTTAACTCACCTCTACTTTCCGACTGAGTTGCGGCGGATGGGATTTCTGTCTTCGCCGGCTGGCTGAAGGTTCCGATGTTTGGCTATTGGTGGTTGGTTTTGTTTTTCGGAAAAGCCTAACGCCTCCTAATTCCCGGTGTTGATTTTGCAAGAAAAGTAGGGAGTCGGAGCGGAGGGGAGACCGGCGGTCGGGAAAGCCCGGGACGCGCTGCTCCTCCGCCCTCCGCCTCCCGCCCTCTGGTCGGCTCCTCTCCGGCGGCGGCGGACGAGGCAGGAGATGATTCTTCTCAAGGTTTGTGCGGCAGCTTCACTCCTCGGCGAAGGCTTCATGAACCAAGTGACGTCAACCAGCGAGGCTTCTCTCTCTCTCCTCTCTCCAACAATGAAAGTTGCTGTTAACAAGGGGAAAAAGAGAGAGAATTGTTTATACCGTTTCGCTTCCAATAATAAATGACCTATCAGCTCCGAAAGGAGCCCTGCGAGGGAGGGGGTCGCTTCTTCCTCCCAACAAGACTGTGGCTTTAAGTTCGCACCTTTCCCGGTCCCAGGGAAAAGTTAGGAAACTTGATGTGTTGTTTTTGCTTTGCTTTTTTTAAAAGCAGGCAGGACCAGAAAATGAGATCGAAGACGGAATTTTTCACAAACGTAAACTGGAGAATAGGGAGCATAGATGAACCATTTCCACCTAAACTTTTTTTTTTTTTTTTTTTGTCCGTAAACTCAGAATTTGGTTGAAGTCCACAAGCCAACTAAATGGATATGCCAAGAATTCGAGGGTGTTTGGAAATCGAAATAAAAGAAAAAGAAGGACGCAGGATTGTCCCGGGATTAAACGCTAGTGCCCTAACA
This sequence comes from Pipistrellus kuhlii, assembly GCF_014108245.1. NCBI lineage: Eukaryota > Metazoa > Chordata > Mammalia > Chiroptera > Vespertilionidae > Pipistrellus > Pipistrellus kuhlii. Next base: position 48,191,321 of record NW_023425573.1, on the reverse strand, counting down.
GGGCAAGTTAAACTGCCTGTAATGTTTATGCATGGAGTTAAAATTTAAATAAAACGCTTTAAAATAGTAAACCGTTTTAAATTTATAAATTAAAACTGTAAAAGGTAATCTCAGTAGTAGCTCCCTCCTACCTCCCAATTTCTGAGAGGTTGAAGGGGGAGGGGAGTAGCTAATTGCAGGAATTGAACACTTGTAAAAATATCAAGTTAAGTAAGACTGGTAGCCCATTGCTCCATCTTTAAACTACACACGAGTTATTGCTACTTGTCTACTCCAAAAACCTCTTCCAGCTTTGTTTTTTACCCTACTATTTTTCACAATTCCAACATCCTGAAATCAGTAAAGTTAAACTAAAGGTATAAAGTACAGCACATTCTCTCATCCTGCACACTCTCCATAGTTCCTTAAAAATGATTTAAAAAGAAGTCTTTACCTTGGTAATGCTCTATTACCCAATATGGTAGATAATTTTTAAATTTTTCATTGAGGTAGTGTTTTTCCACCCACAGCACATTAAAGTCTCAAAGTTCATATAATTAAAAATTGCATAATTTAATTTTCAGGATGAAGAGCAAGGGAAAGGAAAGCTTTCGAAAAATAATTTGACCATATAGATTTGTACATTTATATGTGGATAAATGTATCTTAAAAGACGCTATTGTTTTATGTTTCCTCTTCAGCCACTGGCTGTGAGTTTAATTGTGCTGGAGGATCTTCATTAGTATTAACACATGGGGAGATTTCACAAAGCTGCTTCATTAGGGGGGAAAAAGAAAGCTTGGCAGACTAGGTCTTTTTGCATGCACTGAGAATGTCAGCCTTACCTCGGTCATTTGTAACATAATAAGTGCAAGTACAATGATTGCAATGCTGAAGCGCTGGGGGAAGGGTGGAAATACTGCCTGTCTAATAGGGATATCTGAAAAGAAGGCTGCTCATTACATAGTAAAATATATGCTAAAAATTAGTGAAGATGATGGCTCAGGAGACGGATGCTAAATAAATTAATGTGCTGATACGTTTTTAATTATTATTTTTGTAGTAGTTTATTTCATTCTCAGGATTCACATTGAGCAGCAAAGCTTGTGCTAGCACTTATTGATTTTTTTCCCCCTGCCACATTCCCGGAATACAGATTTTAATCATTTCACTACACCACACTCAGTAATTTCATTAAAAACTGGAACCTTCCATCCCAGAAAAGCATTTAATTTCAATGACATACAATTTCTCTCTTAGCAGAAAACTGTCTGTACAGTAAAAGCTGGCCTAAGGTTCAAATGCATAATTTAATCCTGAGTTTTCCATGCTCTGCATTCCTTTGAAGCTATAATTTGAGTAACTATCTAATAACTATAATAAGGACAATAATTTCCTTTAATATATTATTAACTCATATTTAATTAACTCAGAGGCCAAGCTCTGTACATGTATGACTGGGTCAACAGTTCTACAATTTCAAAATTTACTAATATTGTTCCAGAAAAAATATATAGATTAAAATATAAGTGTAAATGCTAGCATTTAGATGTTCTATAGAAACTAATATGCAAAAAAGTTCATGCATCTTTATATAATAGAGGACATTACTCATATAAACAGTATTTTAAAATAATTGGAAGTAAACAAGGCATTCCCTAATATTTCTATTTATAAAATATTATAATAATATTTCAATAACCCATTTCTGATAGTTTATGCAATCACTAGCATAACTGTTAAAAACATTCAATTTTGAAAGGATAAATAAAAAGCTAGATTCAAATCTCAATTTTCATAAAGAATTCCTTTAAAACATTTTTTTGAAATAATTTTAAATGGCATATTTGATTAGCTTGAATAAGAATATATCTTTTTTAAAATAATTGAATCTATTGGGGTGATATTAGTTAATAAAACCATAAGGTTTCAAGTGGGCAATTCTATATAACACATCATCTGCAGACTGCATTGTGCACTCACCACCCCAAATCAAGTCTCTTTCCACTACCACTTATTCCCCCCTTTGCCCTCTTCCACAAGGATATATCTTTTACTTGAATATTCTTTAAAATATGCTGCAAAGCATAGTTAAATTTCTGGTTCAAATAATATTTTGAAACAACATTGGACTTAAAGATGGTACATTGGTTTTCCAAACAATTGGTTTTATGAGGACATTTAATTTACATTGCCTGGTTTTTAAAAAAGAAACCTCTGGGGAAAATATTTGACAATAAAATTCAATTGCTAATTTAACATTTAGATATATGGCTGAAAAACAGGAAAAAATGGAACACATGTAATGAAAGGGATTAACTCATATAAAACTTACATTAAAAAAACTACCATTCTACTGGGTAATTTTAGACCACAGTTCTAAAAATTTTTTATTTTTATTTTATTTTTTTAAAATATATTTTATTGATTTTTTTACAGAGTGGAAGAGAGGGATAGAGAGTTAGAAACACCAATGAGAGAGAATCATCGATCAGCTGCCTCTTGCACACCCCCCATTGGGGATGTGCCCACAACCAAAGTACATGCCCTTAACCGGAATCGAACCCAGGACCCTTTAGTCCGCAAGCCGATGCTCTATCCACTGAGCCAAACCAGTTTCGGCCTAAAAAATTTTTAATGTGTATGTACATGTATTTTCAAGTTGAAGCCACAAACAAAACAAAGTTGTCTTTTCCTTTGTTAAATGAAGAAGAAACTTATAAAAGTGTCCTCAAAATGTTGGTATTAAAAGTGGTGATAATAAAGAACTTGATTTTAGTGTCTTTAAAATATTTTTAAACTTTTTTTATCATCAAGGGCTCTGTATATAGTTTGGAAAATATTTTTGCAACATTCTCAAAGATGAAATGCACAGTTCAATGTAAATCAATGAATTAAAAAATAATTGGTAAATGAAAAAGTCACATAGATTGATATCTAAAATTCAAAAGCTGACTTCCTATATTTCAGTAAAATAAAGCTTCAGTTTTTATACTAAAATATATCAAATAATTTGGTAATTCAAATAATGTTCTTAATCTATACTTTTAAAGCTTTCTGTTAAAAAGAATGGTATACTAGAAATTTAAAACTGAATTACTACAATATTTGATACTCTCTTACTAAGAAGTTGTGCTTAATTATTTTTTAATATGATTCCTTCCCTTTTTTCATGTTATCACATTTGATTGAGAAATTACAACATAGTCATAGAGTTGAGGGGGGGAAAACAAAATAATTACTATTGTTTTAGAACAACTTTGCTCCCATAGTATTTAATCTTCTGCCTCCAATCATCATCTAAATTAGTACATCATCATGTACAGGATTGTGAAAGAATTAAATGATCAAACAGATCTTTTCCAATATTACTGGTAATTATTTCTATATGATTTACACCTATCCCACAGACTAATTATGCCACCACTAAAGACTCAATTGTTGCCCTTTCTTCTTTAAAGCAGCATCTATTTTAGGAAGTTCATAAATTGGTAGATATAAAAGTAAAGATGACTATCTCATTTATCACGATAGGTATTGCACATGGACCTTCAAAGAGCAAGAAATTGCCCTGCACAGAGAACAAAGTCTAGGAAGGCTGACTACAGAAAGTCCAAAGAATTAGAGCTCTAAATAGGAGAGCGAGCTGGCCACTGCTATGTCTTATTTCTGTTCATTGGTACAGACTAATGAAGCCTTATTTGTTTGTGTTCACTGGACAACATTTGAGTGCGTGCTATATCCTGTGCACTCTGCTAGAGGCTGGGAAACATGAAAAGCTCACAGTCTGGTTGATGTTGAAAGTGTGAAATTCCTGGGAGATTAGAGACTTACATAAATCACGTTATAAAGATACAAATAATAAAGTTTCACTAGAATAAAAAGGATGGGGCAACAAATTCTGACATAAATCTTTTTTAAAAAGCTTTATCAAAGAGATGCCTTTTGAACTGCATCTCAAATACTGAAAGCTTATGGGGCAGAAGGAGGAGGGAGTGGATTCTAAATGAAAAAACAAACAAACTAAGTTTAAATATAAAGTGCCACTAGGTCTGGTATCCATCCACTTGTAAGAAATTCAGTTGTAACAATAATATTCAATGTGAGCTGTGGAATAATAGGGAGAAGGAGGAAAAGGAGGCCAGAGGCTGTACCATTGATGGTAAAGTGGTTGAATTTATAGCAAAGAAGTGATATGATTGACCTTGTTTTCAGGGAACAATAACTGAAGCCAGTGCAGATGATATTCTGTATAGACTGTATGCTTAAGAGTGCATGCAAAAGATGGTAAAACACAGTGGCTTTGGGGATTTAAAGCCAGATTTTTTTAAAGTAAAATGTGGATTTGGTGACCAACTGAAAACAGTAAAGGGAGAGGAAGAACTGAATGAAGACTACAGAGATTTCTGGCTTAGGGAATTGGGCAAACCAGAGTCATTAAGAAATGTCTAAGATACATACGGGAAAGCAAATCATAAGGTAGTCTGGAATTAGAAGTTGACATTATGCTTTATAAGTCATTTTATTTTTTAATATTCTTTATTGATTAAGGTATTCCATATGTCTCCTTTTCCCTTCATTGCCCTCTTCCAGCACATGCCCGTTTGTCTGTGTCCATTGGTTATGCTTATATGCATGCACACAAGCCCTATGGTTGATCTCTAACCCACTCCCACTCCCCTCCCCTGCCTTCCCTTTGAGGTTTCATAGTCTGTTAGATGCTTCTCTATCTCTGGATCTACTTTTTTTATTTAAAATATATTTTATTGATTTTGTACAGAGAGGAAGGGAGAGAGATAGAGAGTTAGAAACATCGATGAGAGAGAGTCATCGATCAGTTGCCTCTTGCACACCCCCTACTGGGGATATGCCCGCAACCAAGGTACATGCCCTTGACCGGAATCGAACCCGGGTCCCTTCAGTCCCCAAGCCGACGCTCTATCCATTGAGCTAAACCGGTCCCGGCTGGATCTACTTTTGTTCATCAGTTTATGTTGTTCATTATATTCTACAAATGAGTGAAATCGTGTGATATTTATCTTTCTCTCACTGGCTTATTTCGCCTAGCATAATGCTCTCCAGTTCCTTCCATACTGTTGTGAATGATAGGAGTTCCTTCTTTTTTTACAGCAGCGTAGTATTCCACTGTGTAGATATCCCACAGTTTTCTAATCCACTCATCTGCTGATGGGCACTTAAGCTGTTTCCAAATCTTAGCTATGGTAAATCGTGCTGCTTGAACATAGGAGTGCATATATCCTTTCTGATTGGTATTTCTGATTTCTTGGGATATATTCCTAGGAGTGGGATTATTCTTTTTAACTTTTTTAGGAAACTAACTTTTTGAGGAATCTCCATACTGTTCTTTCTCCACTGTGGCTACACCAGCCTGCATTCCCACCAGCAGTGCACGAGGGTTCCTTTTGCTCCACAACCTTGCCAGCACTTGTCATTTGTTGATTTGTTGATGTTAGCCATTCTGACATGTGTGAGATGGTACCTCATTGTCCTTTTGATTTGCATTTCTTGGATGATTAGTGATTTTGAGCATGTTTTCTTGGCCTTCCTTATGTTCTCTTTCAAAAAGTGTCTCTTTAGGGCAACAGACACTTTTATATATATATGTTTTATTGATTTTCTTACAGAAAGGAAGGGAGAGTGATAGGGAGTCAGAAACATCGATGAGAGAGAAACATCAATCAGATGCCTTGTACACTCTCTCTACTGGGTATGTGCCCGCAACCAAGGTACATGCCCTTGACAGGAATCAAGCCTGAGATCCTTGAGTCCACAGGCTGACACTCTATCCACTGAGCCAAACCGGCCAGGGCAACAGACACTTTTGATTGGATTGTTAATCTTCCTTTTGTTAAGTTGTATGAATTCCCTGTAAATTTTGGAGAGTAAACCCTTATGGGAGATAACATTGGCAAAAATGTTCTTCCGTGCAGTGGGCTTTCTTGTTGTTTTGTTGATGGCTTCTTTTCCTATGCAGAAGCTTTTTTTTTTTTTAATAAAACTTTATTGTTCATATTACAAAAGTTCCTCATTGTTTTCCCCTCCACCAGGTTCCTACCCCACCCTCTGCCCTTTCCCTACCCACATTGTCCTCATCCTTAGGTGCACAGTTTATGTTCAGTCTCTTCCCACACCCCTCACTCCTCTTTTCCCTGATAATCATCAGTCCACTCCCCCTTCCATACCTCTGATTCTATTATATTCAACAGTTAATATTGTTCATCAGGTTTTTTAATTCCCTTGTTTTTTAGATTCACTTGTTGATAGTTATGTATTTGTTGTTCATAATTTTTATCCTTATTTTATTACTCTTCCGAAAGAACCCCCTTCAGCAATTCATATAATTCTGGTTTGGCGGTGATAAACTCTTTTAGCTTTTTTTTTTTATTTGTGAAGCTCTTTATCTGGCCTTCGATTCTGAATGATAGCTTTGCTGGGTAGAGTATTTTTGGCTGTAGGTTCTTGCTATTTATCACCTTGAATATTTCTTGCCATTCCCGTCTAGCCTGCATGGTTTCTGTTGAGAAATCAGCTGACAATTGTATGGGTGCTCCTTTATAGGTAACTACTGTTTCCCTCTTGCTGCTTTTAATATTCTCTTTGTCTTTTGCTCTTGGAATTTTAATTATGATGTGTCTTGGTGTGGTCCTCTTTGGATTCCTTTTGTTTGGGGTTCTGTGCGCTTCCTGGACTTGTAGGTCTAATTCTTTCACCAGGTGGGGGAAGTTTTCTGTCACTATTTCTTTCAGTATGTTTTTGGTATCTTGCTCTCTCTCTTTTCCTCTGGGACCCCCATAATTCTGATGTTGGTTCGCTTGAAGTTGTCCCAGAGGTTTCTTACATTATCTTCAACTTTCTGGATTCTCTTGTCTTCTTGCTTCTGCGGAGGAGTATCTTCTGGCTCTTTATGTTCCAAATCTTTGACTTGATTCTTGCGATCTTCCATTCTGTTTTTAGGACTCTGTATAGACAATGTATTCTTTATTTCTTGTTGATCCCTTATTATTTCTTGTTGATCCCTTATTTCTAGTTGATCCCTTTTCATATCCTCATAGGTCTTATTGACCTTTTCTAGGAAATTCTTGAAAAACCTTATAAGCATGGTTTTGAACTCTATATCCAGTCGCTTTTTGTCCTCAATTTCTTTCGTTTGTGATCTGTTTCCTTGTCTCAGCATTTTCGCAGCTTCCCTGAGTTGGTAGCCTTAAAAGTCTCTGTGTTCAGCTTGGATGGGGCGGAGTTTCAGGGTGGAGCCTACAGACTTGGCTTCCGTCAGCCATGCCCTATGAAGCTCCTGAGTCTCAGTATTCCTCAGGGTCCTTCAGTACTCAAGCACCTCTGAGAGAAAGGTGCCCTCGAGTTCCACCTGCTACCAAACAGTCTAGGCTCTCCCCCAATGAGCCTGGAACTGGGGTTCAGTTCAGTTGGCAGTGGGGTTGGAAGTGGAGTTCAGAGCAGTCTGGAGCCCCTGTCTCCCTCCCACCAGAGCAATCTAGCGGCACAGTCAACCGCCCGTTCTCTGCATGCAATGTGCGCGCCTCCGGGACTTCCTTTTGCCGCTCCCCTGGGATTCCACCTTACAACCCAGGCTCCCTCTGTATGATCCTGGACCCCCAGCATCTCACCCAGAACTGGGGTTCAGTGCTGTTGGAACTGGGGCTCAGCACAGACCGGAGCTTTTATCTCCTTCCCACTAGGGAACGACAACCAGGCACTCAGCCGCCCCCTCTTCTCCGACTCTGTCCTCTCAGCATGCACAGCATGTCTCCATACCTTAGGCTTTTACAGCTCCTCTGATTTTCCTTCTGGTTTTCGCTTTCCTTCTAGTTGTATGTAGAATTTTCAGTCAGTCGACTTTCCTGTAGTTCTGGGTAATGTCCATTTTATATTTTAGTTGTATTTTATTGAAATTGTTGTGTGAGGCTGCAGTTAGGTGTTACCTATGCCGCCATCTTGGATTCTCTCTCCTATGCAGCTTTTTATCTTGATGTGGTCCCATTTGTTTATTTTCTCCTTAGTTTCCATTGCCCTAGGAGCTGTATGGGTAAAGATGTTGCTGCTACATTTGTCTGATATTTTGCTGCCTGTGGATTCCTCTAATATTTTTATGGTTTCCCATCTTATGGTTAAGTCCTTTATCCATTTTGAATTTCTTTTTGTGTATGGTGTAAGTTGATGACCTAGTTTCATATTTTTGCATGTATCTGTCCAATTTTCTCAACACCATTTATTGAAGAGATTGTTTTAACTCCATTGTAGGTTCTTGCCTCCTTTGTCAAATATTAATTGAGCATAGAGGCTTGAGTTGATTTCTGGGTTATCTGTTCTGTTCCATTGGTCAAAATGTCTGTTCTTATTCCAGTAACAAGCAGTTTTGAGGACAGTGGCTTGGTAATATAGCTTGATATTTGCTATTGAGATCCCTCCTACTTTGTTCTTCTTTATCAGGATTACTGCAGTTATTCAGGTCTTTTTTATTACATATGAATTTTTGAAGAGTTTGTTCTAGGTCTGTGAAATATGCCATTGGTATTTTAATGCAGAGTGCATTGAAACTATAGCTTGCTTTTGGTGTGTGGGCATTTTATTTTATTTCATTGTTTTTGGTTCTTTTTTAAAAATATATGATATAGAGTTAGAAACATCGATGAGAGAAAAACATTGATCAGCTGCCTCTTGCACACACCCTACCGGGTATATGCCCACAACCAAGGTACATGCTCTTGACTGGAATCGAACCTGGGACCTTTCAGTCTGCAGGCTGACGCTCTATCAACTGAGCCAAACCAGTCTAGGTGGTATGGACATTTTAATGATGTTGATTCTACCAATCCATGAGCATGATATATTCTTCCATTTGTTTATGTCTTCCTTGTGTCTTTTTGCAACGTCCTATATTTTCTGAGTAGAGGTCTTTTACCTTCTTAACTTTATTCCTAGGTATCTTAATTTTTTAAAAAAATATATATTTTATTGATTTTTCACAGAGAAGAAGGAAGAGAGATAGAGAGCTAGACAAGTCAATGAGAGAGAAACATAGATCAGCTGCCTCTTACACACCCCCTAACGGGGATGTGCCCGCAACCAATGTACATGCCCTTGACCGGAATCGAACCTAGGACCTTTCAGCCCGCAGACCGATGCTCTACCACTGAGCCAAACCAGCTTCAGCTAGGTATCTTAATTTTTTTTGTTGTGATGGTAAATGAGATTGTTTTAGTAATCTCTTTTTTTCTGTAAATTCACTATCCTATTTAACAAAAGGCTAATATGCAAATTGATAGAACAGCAGAATGACCAGTCGCTATGACACACACTGACCACCAGGGGGCAGACACTCAATGCAGGAGCTGCCCCCTTGTGGTCAGTATGCTCCCACAGGGGGAGCACTGCTCAGCCACAAGCTGGCGAGTGCAGCGGTGGTGGCAGGAGCCACCCACCTCCATAGCAGTGCTAAGGATGTCTGACTGTGGATTAGGCCCACTCCCCAGGGATCCTGGACTGCTAAAAATATATGTAAACTAGAGGCCTGGTGCACAAAATTTGTGCACGGGGCCGGGGGGTGTCCCTCAGTCCAGGCTGCACACTCTCCAATCTGGGACCCCTCGAGGGATGTCCGACTGTCCACTGGGATTGGGCCTAAGTGGGCAGTTGGACATCCCTCTCACAATCCAGGACTGCTGGCTCCCAACTGCTTGCCTGCCTGCCTGCCTGATTGTCCTTAACCGCTTCTGCCTGCCAGCCTGATCAACCTAACCACTCCCATGCCAGCCTGATTGATGTCTAACTGCTCCCCTGCCAGCCTATTAGCCTCCTTCCTTCCTCTGCTGGCCTGGTCACCCCTAACTGTCCTAGCCTTGCAGGGTTGATCACCTCCAACTGTCCTCCCTTGCAGGCCTGGCCCCTCCCAATTGCCCTCTCCTGCTGGCCATCTTGTGGTGGCCATCTTGTGTCCACATGGGGCAGGATCTTTGACCACATGGGGGCAGCCATATTGTGTGTTGGAGTGATGGTCAATCTGCATATTACTCTTTTATTAGATAGGATATTGGCCTGTAATTCTTTGTATTGTCTTTATCTGGTTTTAGGATTAGGGTAAAGCTAGCTTCATAGAAAGAGCTTGGAAGTGTTCCTTCCTCTTTTTTGCAATAGGCTGAGATGGATAGGCTTTAGTTCCCTTTGTCTCTGAAATCCATAAAAATATATTTTAAAAAAGAAAGTATACATTTTTGTTACCAGAAAGATATTTACCTGCACACCTCTACTGTTGGGTAGAACCACAATCACCAGCCCGTAAGTAGTGGTGCACAGTCAAATTTAGAGATGTTAACACCCCCAAATGTTTGACACAATGTGATAAATACTATAATGGAGGAATTCAAAGTAATGCATGCACATTAGAGAAACTGGTTATTTTTACTGGGTGGAGATGGGAAAAGAACTCACATGATAATTTGTGGAAAGGTCCTTGTTTTGGTAATTACCGTATTTTTCGGACCATAAGACGCACTTTTTTCCCCCCAGAAGTGGGGGGAAAAAGTCCCTGCGTCTTATGGTCCAAATATAGCCTACACATATACTTTTTAAAAAAAAGTTTTTTTACTTGCCCGGCTCTGTGTGGTCTCTGTGTGCTTGCCCGGCTCTAAAATGGTTCTAAATGCTGCTGTTTACTTTACAGGGTTGATTACATGTGTTTATGACTGTGATGTTGGGTTTTAATGCACATAAAATATTTTAGGACACTATTTGTTTCAGAATCTTTTTTTCTTCATTTCCCTTCTCTAAAAACTGGTGCGTCTTATGGTCCGGAGCGTCTTATGGTCCGAAAAATATGGTAGGTCTTGTTTTCACTATGGTCTGTCTTTAATGTATTATTTTTAGCATTAAGCTTTGTAATAATTTAGCCCTGAATTACAGTTTCAAGCTATTCAATGTACTAACACATGCCATTTGGAAAAATCCTCAGAAATCACCAAAATTGTCTTTTTTAGAGTCATAAAGAAATATCTTTATCTCATATATCTGATTTCAAAAATTCATATGAATACTTTTCCTCTTGTCAGCCACCATCTTTCAAGCTGGAAAACAAAAGTTTAAAAATCACTGCTCACTTATTTTTACAGCATTCTCAAAAATGTAAACTCAAGGTCCAAAATTCAATCAGAAGCACAATTTTCACTATTTTCTTTAAAAACAATAAAAAAAAAAATGGCCAGTGTGGCTCAGCTGGTTCAATTCCAGGTCAGGGCACATGCCCAGGTTACAGGCTCAATCCCCAATAGTGGGGCATGCAGGAGGCAGCCAAACCGTGATGTTTCTCATCAGTGTTTCTATCTCTTTCTCCCTCTCCCTTTTTCTCTAAAAATCAATAAAAACATTAAAAACAAACAAAAGCAGAAACTGAATCAAGCCAGTGTGGCTCAGTTTGTTGGGCACTGTCCCATGCTCCAAAAGGTTTCTGGGTTCAATTCCCTATCAGGACACATGGCTGAGTTGAGGGCTGGATCCCTGGTAGGGGGTATAGGAGGCAGCCCATCATTGTCTCCCTCTCACACAGATGTTTTTCTCTCTCCCCGTCTCCTTTCCTCTCTTTCTAAAAATGAATTTAAAAAAATTTTTTTAAAGAAAAACAAAACCAAATCAAAATCAGAGTCCATATTGTTCACTGATGTATGCTCTAGGAATAATGTAGTTTGAGAAATAATACTCATGTCAACCCTACTTAGTATAGTGATGTTGTTCCTAGTATTCTGTCAATACTGATTCCAACACACCTTTTCCAGAAAAATTTTTGGTTCACATTATAATCAAACCACATTTTAAAAATGTCTTTCTCTTTAGCATGGATTTTTAATAATTACAAAACAAGTTGTCAAGTGCTCCTCCCTCATAAATGAACTGAGCATAGGTTAGTTTATTAGTACTCTTCGTACAAGTTTCATCCAACTGAAAAGTCTATTAGCATGTACATGTTAGAGTAACTGTACTTTCCTGTTGTATATTATTGATATTATAGTGTCTAAAGTAGCACATTAAAGGAATTTTGCCAGCAGTTAATTCTGACTTCTTACCAGCTGTAATTACTTATTATTTTGCTGCTGGTTTAATAAACTTGGCAACTGCATGGTTTTGCACCTGCTTTTTCTCTGAAGAGTGCAACACAATTAAACAGTTCCTTAGCTTTAGTGTCTTCTCCACCTAAGACAAAAAATACTGGCATGCATTATTTTGTGCTTATTTTGGGAAGCGTTTACTATTTTACCAGAATAGTTTACAAAAAAAAAAAAAAAAAAAAAAAGGTCATTAGGTTTTGTATAAAAGAGAGTCAGTGATTTTAAGATATCCTTAGCCCAAATAAGTTCAAATTAGTTTTTTATAACCCCTCCTTCTCACCTCATCTATCTATAACCTTTTTTCTCTCTCATTCTTCACAGAGAGGCAATCCACAAGAGAGAGATAAATTATCCTATGTGAAGCAAAACAAATGACAAAAGTAACATGTAAACAAGGTAATATAAACTGGACCTTTAAAAAGGGCACAATAAATTTTTAACTGTGAGCTACCTACGTGGCTGCACTTTTTGAAGTGAGGGAGACGACTCACGGGCAACTTTTGTAATAGAGGAATTGGGTTCAGCTCTTTGAGATTTTCTGGGAGGTTCACCCTAACTACTCATGAAAGGGAACATGCCACTTCTATAGGGAGATAGCCCTCAGAAGTTAGATCACTTCCTCCATTCAGTTCTGCCAGGAAATCATTCCTAATCCTTCACTTTTCACCTTTTCGTCATCTCTTCCCAAAAGCTTTTTAATATTTTCACATACGAAGAACATTGTAAGGAGACCCTGGACATCTATTCCTCTGGTATTTTAGGTGTATTAAGATAAACATTTTGGGAGGAGATGTGGGGCTAGATACCATACATATTATGCTTCAGCAAATTTTCTGTATATTCCCTTGGCTATCATCTTGTGAAATATATGAGATGAGATTCTCTCCACTTCAGTAATTCATGCTATGAATTCTAGCCACCTTTATCCTCACAGACTCTCATAATGTTTTCTCAATTCCAGGAATCTCTAAACTCTATATCTATTGTCCTGTCCTATAGACAGAGCTTGAAAAATCTCTCAAAGCAGTAAGTTGAAGCAATAGTAAGGATCATCTTGTTTGATTCCTGTCTTCCCAGGGAACAATGTCATTTGTTATCTAATGTCCAACATTTTGAGAAAAACATTTTTCATACATTCTTTTTTCCATTTATTTAAAATAGGAGGGTAGATCTTGTTCAGTTACTCCATCTTGTTCAGAAACAAAAGTCCCTACTAATTTATTTTTAAATATATTTTTATTGACTTCAGAGAGGAAGGGAAAGGGAGAGAGAGAAACATCAATGATGAGAGAGAAGCGGAGATAAATGACATAGAGACAAAAAAAACCCAAAAAAACAATACAAAAGATCAACAAAAGCAAGAGCTGGCTATTTGAAAGGATAAACAAGATTGATGAACCTCTAGCCAGGCTCACCAAGAACCAAAGAGAGAGAGTACCCAAATAAACAAAATCAGATACGAAAGAGGCAAAGTAACAACCGATCCCACAGAAATAGAAATGATTATGTAAAAATACTATGAACAACTCTATTCCAACAAAATTGACAACCTAGATGAAATGGACATATTCTTAGAAAAATACAAGCTCCCAAAACTCAATAAAGAAGAATTAAAAAAAAAAACAAAAAAACCTGAATTGGTCGATAACTACTGAAGAAATTAAAGTAGTGATAAAAAAAAATCTTTCAGGAAACAAGCCCTGGTCTGGATGGCATTACAGGGGAGTTATACCAAACATTCAAAGAACTAAAACCTATTGTCCTCAAACTATTCAAAAAAATGCAAGAGGAAGGAACACTTCCAAGCTTTTTCTATGAAGCCAGCATTACCCTAATTCCAAAACCGGATAAAGACACCACAAAAAAAAAAAAAAAAAAAAAAAAAAAAGATAACTACAGGCCAATATCCTTGGTGAACATAGATGCTAAAATACTCAACAAAATTCTAGCAAACTGGATCCAGCATTACATTAGAAAGATACACCATGATCAAGTGGGATTTATTCCAGAAATGCAAGGCTGGTACAATAACCAGCACTACATAGTTTGGTCTTCCTTTTTTTTTTTTTTAATCTATTTCTTTTGCCTTTTAATTGCAATGCTTAGTTCTTGATGATTTAATACAATTATCATTACTGGATTTTATTCAACCATTTATTATTTTATTGTTCTCTCTGCTGTTATGCTACTGCTGTTCCTTTCTTTGTGTCTTTTGAAATTTAAATAATTTTTAGTGTTTCATTTTATTATTACTACTGGCTTATGAACTACACCTCTTTGTATTTTTTGTTAGTGATTTTTGTAAGGAATATACATCTCTATAATCTTTCATAATTCAATCAGAATACCTTTTCATGTAAAATATAAACATCTCACAAGCACATAGGTTCCTTTAATTACACACCCCCAACACACACCATACTTTGTTATAGTTTTGTTTCCTAGTAGTATTATATATTTACTAGAGGCCTGGTGCATGAAATTCATACACTGAAGGGGTCTCCCAGCCTGGCCTCTACCCTCTCACAGTGCGGGAGCCCCGCAATCAATCACCCCAAAGTGGTAGGCCCTGACCACCCATCTGGGGCTCCTCAATGGATTGCCCCAAAGAGGTAGGCCGGAGCTGCGGGAACCCGGGCCTTGCCAGCGAAGCCACAGGACCCGCCTCTGCACTGCACACACACACAGTATCACCCACTGCACGTGCAGCCTCCTGGTGATTGCTTGTTATGGCCTGAGGGTGCCACAACCACAGAGGCTTTTATTAATAGGATTTTATTATACATTTATATATTATATCCGCATACATTGAAAACACCAAGGGCAATGTTGTAATTTTATTTTAAACATCCATGTCCTTTTAAAGAACTTAAGAGGATAAAAATACTTTTTAATTTTTATCCAGATACTTACCATTTCCTATTCTCTTCAGCTGCTCTTGAATATCCAAGTTTTCTGTAATATTATTTCTTTTCCCTTTGAAGAACTACCATCACCATTTTTTATAGTACAGTTCTGCTGGAGACAAACTTCTCTTAGTTTTCCATTAATAAAATTATCTTAATTTTGCCATCATTTCTCAAGAATATTTTCACTGGACACAGAATTTTGAGTTGACCAGTTTACTGTTTTAAAGTCTGGCTACTATGATTTCTGATGAAAAATCTATTAGCATTTGAATGTAAAGCATCACTTTTCTCCTGCCTTCGTGATTTTCTCTTTATCTTAGGGTTTCATATTATAATGTGTCTAGGTATAGTTTTCATCAAATAGTCCTCATGGTTCTAAACTGCACTTTAACATGCCTCATCCCTTGATTTTCTGTTATATCCAATATATCAGTCCTCTAATTCTCGGTGTCCTCCCTTCCTATATACTTTCTTCACTCATCAGCTGTCAATGTTGGAATGCCCAGAACTACTGATTTACAGGTTTATATTTTATCATTCAATGAAGACATTAGAGTCCTCAGCAATACAATCATTCTCTCAGAGGACCATTCCAAGTAAAAGCATGCATGAAGAGAGAAAATACATAGCAACACACTACAAAAGACATTAAAAATTAGCTTCCTTCTAGAAAGCACGATGTCAAATTCTTGTTAAAGTTTATAATATTTTTAAATAAGTTCAAAAGTAAAAGTTTCCATTTTTAAAAGCAGAGAATAGATGAGATAAGATAATTATACTTTTAGGGGTGATTTTACCAATTACACAGAAGAGAATTGTCCAGTCTTTCTGAAGTTTTCAGAGGTCTGCTGAATCAATGAACATGAACTCTTTTTCTCAGAAGTACTCAAGATATTGGTCAAACAGCAGAAACAAAGTGTTCACGCATTCTTAGTAAATAATCTGATATACTTACAACACCGAAATCAAAGACCAGAAATGCTTATGCTAATTGCCTTTCAGCATGTATTTTCCCTGCCAATGGCCACTTCTCAGGAATATATAGTTTATAAACATATGAGTAAGTCCTTTTATAAAACAACTAATACATTTAATATGGTTAAACTACTCTTACAATGGTTCTCTCGTTAGCTGCCCAAGTATATAGTCATGCTGTCATACTTCAGAGAGAACTAAAAATTCTTCAATTCATGTTCATTTCAGGAACCCTACTCCTCTGTTGTTTTTTCTTTTTGCATATGTTAATAAGGTATAGTCGACATTATTTAACTTTCCATATAAGTAAACATTCAAGATTTTTGTATATAAGAATAGTGCTTTAGTGGCAATAAAAATAGTAATTTTGCTTAAAAAAACTTCTCATAATCATGTCCTAACTGGTTTGGCTCAGTGGATAGAGCGTCAGCCTTCGGACTGAGGGGTTCCAGGTTCAATTCAGGTCAAGGGCATGTACCTTGGTTGTGGGCACATCCCCAGCAGGAGGCGTGCAGGAGGCAACTGATTGATATTTCTCTCTCATCAATGTTTCTAACACTCTATCCTTCTCCCTTCCTCTCTGTAAAAAAAATCAATAAAATATATATATTTTTAAAAACTCATAATCAATAGGAAAAAATAAAGATTTATGGAATTAAAAATAAAGATTAAATAATATAACAATTATGAATATACTTAAAGATTACAATTTAACTAACTTATACTATTTATACTATCCTACTGGTTAAATACACGAATTATAACCTTGTAATTACTAGTTCCAAGGGATCGCATTCTACATTAATAATCTTCAACCACTGTCAATACTGTCTACTTTTTCTTATAATTCTCTCAATTTGATACACCATAAAAATAAAATTGTGTAGTTTTCATTAAGAGATAGAAATTAGATAACCCTGCATCTTGTGCAGCATCCTGGGTCTTTAGAATCCTTGTTGAAATACCCAGTTGGCAGTGATACTAACCAGGGTGAAGGTCTCCAGGGATAAGCAGCACCTACTTTATTTTTTCTGGAGGAAGGGGACTGTTATGACTCCTTCCATTGCTTAATATTCTGGGGAGTTTTTGCCAGCTATCCTTATAAATACACAGCATACACTTAGCATGTTTCTGGGAGCTTATTAGGAGGCAGATGAGTTACAGGTCAAACCCCAACCTTTGTCTAAAAGCAGGCCACGAACTTCTTTGAAGGTTCCCTCAATATACTTGTAACCACATATTTATAATAAGTTCTTATATCAAACACTAGAGGCCCAATGTGTGAAAATTCGTGCACTGGAGGTGTGGTCCCTCAGCCCGGCCTGCCCCCTCTCACAGTCCAGGAGCCTTCAGGGGCGGGAGGAGACCCGGCAATCAGGGGAAGGTGAGGCCCCATCACAACCCACAGTTGGGCATGCCTCTCACAATGTTGCTACTGCTGCTGCTGCTGCTGTTGCTCCATAGCATCTCTCTGTTCTGTGGTTCATACTCGCCATGCTGGGGTTGCACCCCAGGTTCATGATGTTCAAGGTCTATCCTGGGGGTTCAGGCTTCTCATTGCTTGCTGCTGCAGAGGGACAGCAGGTTGTGGCCCGCTGGCTTGCATGGCGTTCAGATTCAGCAGGCTGGGCTAGAGCTGAAGGCCAGGCTGGCCGGCCACTTATTTGGCAGTGTGCTATTTGATGAGAGCTGCCATTGCTGAGGGTTTGACTTGAGGATGTTGAGCATGTATTGCTGCTGGGGGAGCTGGGAGACTTCAGGGTCCACAGCAGGTCCTTCAGGGCACCTGGAGAGAAGTCCTGAGGTGGCTGCATCTTGGGTCTGCACAGACATCAGGGTTCTGGGTGTGCCTCACATTGACTCTTGCTGGGGGATGGGTGCTAGCTGCCACTGCTGGGGCTTGGGAGCAGAATAACAGGCCCACTGACCTGGTTAGGTTACATTCAGGCCCACGGGTGCCATCTGGCTCTCAGAGTCACTGTGCTTCAGGGGCATACCGTTGTTGGTACTCACCCAGTACAGATGCTGCTGCTGCTGTGCCTCACATGTAATCTGCTGGGCACTTCCACTGCTGCAGTGGTGAGGCTGGTACCTCGTTAGTGGGCTTCCCAGTGCAAACTGTGGTGGGGGGACTGAGTTCTGGCCACACTGGAGAAGCCAGCTAGTGACATGCTCACAGGTGAGGTCTGGGGCAGAGTGGTGGGCTGAGGTGTCCAGGATGTGCTGGGATGCAGTGTGGGGGCAGGGTGGTGCTGAAGGAGGGGAAGGGAGACTTGGCTGAGGCATGTGCAGGAGTTGATGGTGGCATCCACTGGTGCATGAGCTATATGTGCTGCCGGTGGTGCTGTCTTCTGCTGGCAGAGCTTCTGCTTGATGTTGAGGTAGTTGGGAATGGGGCATGTGTTTTCTTGGCAGTTTTTGGCTTGGTATCAGCAAAGAGCCATGAACTGTTTGCACACTCCACAACCTCCATTAGTCTTGTGCTGGTGGCCCTTGGTGTGCTGCACAACCCATCTCATCTTCTGGCAGGACGGCTGTGGGCAGCTGGCGTTGCGGTACTGGTGGGCATGCCTCTAGGACTGGATGCAGCGCTGGATGGCCTCATGCCACCACTCCCAGAAGCTCCTGCCCTGCGGCTCACCCACCACCCCTGCAGGAGCAGAGGCAGCCCAGCCTCCTCCGCTTCTGCTCCCCCCCCGCTCCTCTGCTCTGGCTCCCCTGCCTCCTCTGCTCTGGCTCTGTAGCAGCGGTCACCGCCTCCTCCCCAATGGCTCCTTGGCAGTGGCAGTGCTGTTTCCTGAGCAACTAGCAGAAGAGCTCTCAGGACCCCCTCCTGCCTGGATTTGCCAAGAAGCGGGCTGTTTTGGAGCCAACTTTTATTGTACTTGCTATGGCGATGAAGCAAGCATTCTGCCAGGCCACTCACGCTGCCCGCTCTCAGCTGCCACCGCCCGGGACTAGAGGACTCCAGCAGGGCTGAAAGGACTGGGTGCTGCCACTTTGTGGCTATGGGTGCTGACATATTTGTGATGGAGTGACAGTTAATTTGCATATAATCCTTTTATTATATAGGACTAGAGGCCCGGTGCATGAAATTCGTGCATGGGGGGGTGTGTCCCTCAGCCCAGACTGCACTGTCTCCAAACTGGGACCCCTTGAGGGATGTGCGACTGCCCGTTTTGGCCCAATCCCCGGTAGGATAGGGCCTAAATGGGAAGTTGGATATCCCTCTCACAATCCAGAACTGCTGGCTCCCGACCGCTCGCCTGCTTAACTTCCTGATTGCCCCTAACTGCTTCTGCCTGCCAGCCTGATCACCCCCTAACCACTCCCCTGCCAACCTGATTGATGCGTAACTGCTCCCCTGCTACCTGTTTGCCCTTAACTGCTCTCCCCTGTAGGCCTGGTCACCCCTAACTGCTCTCCCCTGCAGGCCTGGGTCCCCCTCAACTGCCCTTCCCTGCAGGTTCGGTCACTCCCAACTGCCCTCCTCTGCCAGCCTGGTCACCCCTAGTTGTCCTCCCCTGCTGGCCTGATCACCCACAACTGTCCTCCCTTGCAGGCCTGGTCCCTCCCAACTGCCCTCCCCTGCTGGCCATCTTGTGTGTTGGGATGATGGTTAATTTGCATATTACTCTTTTATTAGACAGAATAGAGGCATGGTGCATGGGTAAGGGCCAGCTGGTTTTCCCTGAAGGCTGTCCTGGATCAGGGTGGGGGTTCTCTTAGAGTGGAGCGGCTTGCGCAACAGGCCTGTGGTGGTTTGCAGGATGGCCACACTCCCTAGAGACCCAAACAGGGGCCCTGTAATCTGGGATTTATTTATCTTCTATAATTGAAACTTTGTAGCCTTGAGTGGAGGCCTGGGCCCACCAGGGTGTGCGAAAAGCTTGGCTTCCTCTGTTGCCAGGGAAACCCAAGTCTCCTGCTCACTCTGTGGCCACAGCCATCTTGGTTGAGTTAATTTGCATACTTGCTCCTGATTGGCTGCTGGGCATGGCTTGTGGGTGTAGTAGAGTGGTGGTTAGTTTGCATATTACTCTTTTATTAGATAAGATTCTAAGGACAAGCAAAACATTTCTCCAAAGTCCATTTCTTAATCCTTGGTGAGTTATCATTTAGCCAGTAGCCAGGAGGTATACACTTTTGGTACATACATCGTCACTGTGCTGCATAATCTCTAATTTGGAATAATAGATTCCAATACATTTACAGTATGACTTTACTGAGCACAATTTGTTCCTTTTGAACATCATCATGAACTTAGAACTTTTTACAAATTCAACTGGTTCCAGTTATTGTAATCATGGTTTTTTTTTTTGTTGGTTTTTTTCATGTTTGAATTATCAAAACTTAGCCAATAAAAGATCTTTGAAGTTGGCATCTTTGTTGGTACTTCCAGGCATCTTGGAGAGTATTCTTGCTTCTCACAATAATATAATCCAGAGCACTATTATTTTTCCTGACTGCAAACATGAAAGCAGTTTTCTCCAAAGAATTCTGGCTCATTTCAGTGGACAATAGTATTAGTAGAAGCCAACAAACAAGATATTTAAACTCCAATGGCTTTAGTTTCCTTTCTAAAATGAGTGTTTTAGATCATACTGATAATCCAGGGCTCCTTGGAGAAATCACTCATATTAAGGCTGAGAAAGAAAATGTACAAGACAAGCATAAAATATATTGTAATGGGGAAGAAAAAAAGTGCTCAAAAAATGAGATACCAAGAAACAAATTTAACAAAAGAAGTATAAGACTTATATATCTGAAACAACAAATTATTGTTGAAAGAAATTAAAGAAGCTCTAAATAAATGGAAAAATATCTCATGTTCATGGCTTCAAATATTTAACATTAATAAAATGGCAATATTCCCCAAATTGATAGAGATTTAGCACAATTCCCATTCAAATCTGAGATACATCCCCCAACCCAGAAAGCTGATTGCAGTATCCATATGAAACCCACAAAGGAACTGAGAAAACCAAAACCGTGATGTAAAAAAAGAACAAGGCCGAAACCGGTTTGGCTCAGTAGATAGAGCGTCAGCCTGCGGACTGAAAGGTCCCAGGTTCAATTCTGGTCATGGGCATGTACCTTGGTTGCGGGCACATCTCCAGTAGGGGGTGTGCAAGAGGCAGCTGATCAATGTTTCTCTCTCATCGATGTTTCTAACTCTCCATCCCTCTCTCTTCCTCTCTGTAAAAAATCAATAAAAAAATAAAAAAAAAGAACAAGATTGGAGGACTAACACTTTCAAAATCGAAACTTACTACAAAGTAACAGTAATCAAGACAATGTACTGGCATGAGGAAAGACATGCAGATCAATGGAAAGAATTTAAGAGGCTAACAATAAATACTAACATACTATCTAAATACTAATGGTAAATTGATTTTTGACAAGAGAACCAAGATATCAATGGGAAAAGAAAAAATGGCACTGATAAAACTGGATATCCACATACAAAAGAATTAGTTGGGCCTCTACCTTACCCCATACACAAAAATTAATTCAAAAATGGATCATAGACCTAAATAGAATAGCAGAAACTATAAAACTCCTAAAAGAAAACATAAGAGTAAATCCTCATGACCTTAGGTTAGGCAATGATTTCTTAGATATAACCACAAAAAGCACAAACATTAAATGAATAAAAAACATAAATTAAACCTCATTAAAATTAGAAACTTTTATGTTTCAAAGGAAGCAAACAAGAAAGTGAAATGACAACTTACAAAGTAAAATAAAATATTTGCAAATAATATATCTAACAAGGGACTTTTATCCAGAATATATAAAAAACTTACTGTTAAAAAAATAAAAATAGGCAAAGGATATAGACATTTCTAAAACAACAAACAAAAAAATGTATAAATGACCAATAAGCACATGAATAGATGATCAATATCATAAGTTATTAGGGAAATCCAAATCAAAACCAATAAGATATCATTTCACACCCACTAGGACAGCTAAAATAAAAATGATAGTTAATGACAAGTTTTGGTGAAGATGTAGAGAAATGGGAAATCTCATACATTGCTGGTGGGTAGATAAAATGGTACAGCTGCTTTCAAAACCAGTATTCAATTCATCAAAATGCTAAACATAAAGTTACTATGTGACCCAGAAATTCCACCTCAAGGTATATACCCAGAAGAATTAAAAACATATGCCCACACAAAATCATCTGCACGAATGCTCACAGAAACACTAATCACAATAGCCAAAATATGGAAACTATCTGTTCATCAAATGATAAACTGATAAACAAAATGGGTATTATGCATACAAAGGGATATTATTTGGTAATAAAAAAAATGACATACCAATATTTGTTTCAATAAGGATGAATCTTGAAAACATTAAGTGAAAGAAACCACTAAAGAACAATAACCTATGATGCCCTGGCTGGTGTGCCTCAGTTGATCGGTCATCATCCAATGTATTGAAAGGTTGTGGGTTTAATTTCCGGTCAGGGTAAATGTTTGGGTTGCTGGCTTGTTCCCTGGTAGGGAGCATGCAGGAGGCAGCTAGTTAATGTTTCACTCTCACATTAATGTTTCTTTCCCTATCTCCTTTCCTCTTCCTCTGAAAAAAATCAGTCTGGCATCCTCTGAGGGCTCCTGGACTGCAAGAGGGCACTGGCCAGGCTGAAGGACCCCACCCCCTAGAGTGCACAAATGTCGTGCCCTGGGCTTCTAGTCTATATATATAAAATCCTAAGCAACTGAACGACCAGTCAACCAGTCACTATGATGTGCACTGACCACCAGGGGGAAGATGCTCAGTGCAGGAGCTGCCCCCTGGTGGTCAGTGCAAACCCACAGTGGGAGTGCCACTCAACTGACTGATGGGTGCCAGACACTGGGCTCATGGCTGGCAAGTGCAACTGTGGCAGCATGAGCTTCTCCTGCCTCCGCAGCAGTGCTACTGAATGCCATGTACATTAGGCACAGTGGGGCTGGGATGAGCAGAAGCAGCGCAGCGCCCAGCCCAGGCTTAGGCTCCTCCCAAGCCGCTTGCTGCTTCACACACTATTACACCCCAGAGAGGGCCCGGATTGCGAGAGGGCGCAGGTCAGCTGAGGAACCTCACCGGTGCACCAGGCCTCTAATATGCATATAAGCATAACCCATGGACATAGATAATAATGAGGTGGGCTTGGAGGGGGTGGGAGTACAGGATGGAGGAGGTCAATGAAGGAAAAAAGGAGACATCTGTAATATTTTCAACA
Source organism: Pipistrellus kuhlii (assembly GCF_014108245.1). Lineage (NCBI taxonomy): Eukaryota > Metazoa > Chordata > Mammalia > Chiroptera > Vespertilionidae > Pipistrellus > Pipistrellus kuhlii. The sequence continues at coordinate 48,168,087 of NW_023425573.1, read as the reverse complement.
ATAAAGATAAATTTTAAAAATCAAATACTTATTATTAAACCAAAAGTTATTTTTTTTGTTTTTCTATAGTCAATTTTATCAAGTTTATTTTATTAATGTGGTTTAAAAATTTCCCCTCTCTTAGATAATATAGGAATTTTTCCATATTTTTTTTCCAGTACCTATATGGTTTCATTTTGTACATTTCCATTTTTCACAGTTCAATTCAGAATTTATTCTGGTGTGTGGTGTGAGAAACATTTCATTTATAGCTTTCCTATATGCCTGTCTAGTTTATCCCAATAATACTTATTTAAAAGTCTTTCTTTCCCCATCGATCTTAAATGCTATTTTTACAAATATGCTTGAGTCTAATAATGGACTTTTAAATTGTATTTTAGTTAGCTGGAACTACTATTTCAATTATAGTAGGTGTATTATGTATTTTAATATCTTGAAATACTAGCCTCCCTTTATTGCTCTCCTTTTTCATAATATTCATGGTTATTCTTGCTTTTTTGGTTCTTCCTAATAAACTTTATAGTCCATTTTTTCTTGCTATCAACAAACAAAAAACCCAGAAGGTATCTATATTGAGGCTTAAATTTCAATTTATAAGTTAACTTAAGCACAGCCATTATGGCTCACTGATTGACATTCAACCTATGAAACAGGGGGTCATGTTAAATTCCCAGTCAAGGCAAATTTCCCAGGTTGTAGGCTTGATCTCCAGTATGGGGCATGTAAAAGGCAGCCAATCAATGATTCTCTCTTATAATTGATCTTGCCTTTTCTCTCCTTGTCCCTTCCTCTCTGAAATAAATTAAAAAAAAATATTTTAAAGAATAATTTACCTTTTGAAGATAAGATTTATATCCAAAAACAATGTCTTTATGTTGAGTCGTATCTTCTTTAAAATATTTTGTTTCATGTGGTTTTAGGCATTTTGTATTAGATTTATGCTTAGATCTTTTTTTGCTATATTATTTTTCTTTTGCTATTGAAATTTTATTCTTCTCTTACCATTATATCTCTGCTTATTTCTATGTCCATGTGATGTTAATTTTTTTTGTTAAGTTTATAACCTGCTTTTTAAATACTCTTACTGCTTTTACTAGTTTTTCCATTTACTTTACATTTTGGGGTTTTATGAATATAGAATTATACCATCTGCAAACAAATAGTTACCTCTCTTCCTTTACAATATTTATGTCTATAAGTTCTTTGTGTTGTGTAAAAATTGCCTGACAATATTAGTCATCTTATCTTTTCCTGGACTTACTGGCAATGATTCTATTGTTTCCCTATTTTTTAAAAAAAACATGAAACACAGGGAATTTGATGAATACAAAACTGTAGGAAAGGCTGGAGGACAGGTCCTAAGAAGACTCTTTAAAAATGACTTCCAGAACATCATGAACCTGATGGCTAGCAACGACAGCCAAGAGGAGCAGGAAGTTAGCCTTCATTTCATTTCTGCCTTCTAAATTTTGCAGGAATTTAGAAGGCATCTTATTTAAGGTGACCAGATCGTCCCGCTTTTGGCGGGACAGTCCCGATTTCTAACAATTTTTCCCGCGTCCTGTGGCGTTTTAAAAAAGTCCCGATTTTTGGAAAGAATTGGAGAAACTTATTGTGCTACCGCAGCAGCACGAGATTCAGCAAATGAAAGAAACCACTAAAAAACAATTACATGTACTGCTCTGGCTGATGTGTCTCAGTTGGTTGGCCATCATCCAATGCTTTGAAAGGTTGTGGGTTTAATTCTTGGTCAGGATGCATGCTGGGTTGCTGGCTTTTTCCCTGGTAGGGAGCATGAAGGAGGCAGCCAGTCAATGTTTCACTCTCACATTGCTGTTTCTTTCCCTATCTCCTTTTCTCTTCCTCTGAAGAAAAATCAGGAACTATTTTTTTAAAAAAACCTATATACTTATGATCCCATTTACTACATGCAATGTCTAGAACAGGCAAACCCATGCAGACAGAAATCAATTAGTGGTTACCTAGCACTGGAATGGTAGAGGTGAGAAAAGGAGCAGGAATTTGGATGACCAGTAATTACATTTTGGGGTTTGAAAAATGTCCTGAAATTAGATAGTAATGATGGTTGTACAATTCTAAATATACTAAAAACCACTAAACTGCACATATTTTAAGTGGGTCAATTTTATAAAACTTGAAATATATTTCAATAAAGCTATGAAAAATGCATAACCTGAATTTAATGAGAAAACAAGACAAACCCAATTTAACAAAACTATAAAACAACTGGATTATACACTTAAAAAATGTTAATTTCATAAAAGACCAATGAATGCATAAATAAGTAGAACAACAAATCAATGTTTACTTTTATCTCTCTCTCCTCATCTCTTTCTAAAATCAATTGCTTAAGAGGTTATGAATTAAACTATTAATAATAATTTTATAGTATCTTACTTTATTCAAATACTAGTCTGATCGTACATGGTCCAAGACCATTCAAATAATAAAATAAAAATAAAAAGATGTCAATTATTGGTCTTCAAACATTATAGCCAATGATACCACACTTGCTTATGATCTCTCACATAAAACCACACCCACATCTCAGTGGCCACCAAAAATTTCAATTCCTTCCTTTTTTAAAAAAAAATATATTTTGCCAAGACCGGTTTGGCTCAATGGATAGAGCGTCGGCTTGAAGACTGAAAGGTCCCGGGTTCGATTCCAGTCAGGGGCATGTACCTTGGTTGCGGGTATATCCCCAGTAGGGGGTGTGCAAGAGGCAGCTGATCAATGTTTCTCTCTCATCGATGTTTCTAACTCTCTATCTCTCTTCCTTCCTCTCTGTACAAAATCAATAAAATAAAATAAAAATTTCATAAAATAAAAAATATATATTTTACAGGTTTTTTACAGAGAGGAAGAAAGAGGGGTAGAGAGTTAGAAACATCAATGAGAGAGAGTCATCGATCAGCTGCCTCTTGCACACCCCTTACTGGTGATGTGCCCACAAATAAGGTATATGCCCTTGACCGGAATCATACCCGGGACTTTTCAGTCCACAGGCCGACGCTCTATCCACTGAGCCAAACCGGTTTCAGCTCAGCATACCTTCCTTGTGAGCTGTTTGAAACTACTAATTTGAGCACTAGAGACTTTTTTTTTTTAATAATTACTAATATTTTTCTTATTTTATTGATTTCAGAAAGGAAGGGAAAGGGACAGAGAGATAGAAAAATCAATGAGAAATCCTGCAACAGAGAGGAACAGACAGAAGCGCTCCAGCCATGAAGACAGAAGAGACACAATTTAGAGATGGAAGATGCTGATGACGCCTCAGCATACCAGCAGACAGCAGCTGCGGATTGCTGAAGGATGCCCAGGACCAAATCAGAGACGGGCGGACCTACATTACCACCATTTGTCCACCAACCAGATCTGAAATACCATGGCTGGCATGTACACATAAGGAACCATCTGGCATTGAAATTGGGACTCAAAAGAAATTGGCCCAGAAAGGAACTCACTACAGACTGATTCATTTGCCTCTCAGCATAACCATTATGGCTTGTTGCAGTTTAGGTTCTTACAGGGGTATTTCTTGGATCACATGATCTCACACATCTAGAGGAAATAATGAACAACATAAACAGACCCAGAGAAAGAGAACCAGCGATCAGACTCTCAAACCTCAGAGGGAAAGTAAGGGAGGATGGGGGTAAGGAGAAGAGATCAACCAAAGGACTTGTGTGCATACATATGGGCCTAGCCAGTGGCCATGGACAACAGGGGCTGGGAGGGGGCATATCTAGGGAGGGGTTTGGGATGAGAATGGGGGAATAAGGACAATTATGTGAGACCATAATCAATAAAAAAAATAATAATAAAAGAAAAATCAATGAGAAAGAATCATTGATTGGCTGCCTCCTGCATGCCCCCTAATGTGTATCAAGCCCGCAACCTGGGCATGTGCCCTTGACCAGAATTGAACCCAGGACCCTTCAGTACGCAGGCAGACGCTCTATCCACTGAGCCAAACTGACTAAAGTGAGACTTTTTCTTTTTTTCGAAGTCTGGATAACTGTAGGGATCTCAACAGGTATGGGAGGAACCAGTTCAACCTTGACATAGTGTCAAAATATTGCCGACTGAGGTTTCAGGTATGTCATAGCAGTGTCAAATTATTAATTTTAGTACAGAAAGTTTTACAAGGATTCTGTTTACCTGGTAATCTGTTTATTAGGTAACTTCCCATTTAGCAACACCAGAATCTGAAACCTTTTATTAAATTATGAATCATGTCTAAATTTCCTCTTCAGAAAATTCTAGGTTTGGACAGTTAATAGTTGACCTCAGTCTTTAAAATTCTCTATTAAGAGTAAATAGAGAATTTACTATTGTTCAGAAAAACCCAGTGGCTATGTTTGGCTTACAGTGCAAACCCTTTCTTTATAAAATGTATTATCTGAGAGAGTTTTTTAAGAGCAGCAAAAATAGTTTCATACTATTTATTTGCTGCTTCTGTTGATATTTTTAAACTACTGTGTTTGTGTATGGCCTAAAACTGTTAAATAAATCAAACCTTTTAAATGAAAGAAGTTTTAAATCCTTTTTCCTTCTAATTCATATACCTCTACTTATTTCCTATTATATAATTTTACTATATTTGTCATCAGGATGTGAATCAAATTGGGCCTTAGCTATATATGTATAAAAGTTCCTTGATTTTTGCTCTAAGATAAAGCAAATCATCATACAAAATAGTTCTAAAGCTTTCTTCTTCCTACAAAAACTTAGGAAACCCTAAGAAGGAATAGTATGTTTAGTAAACTTACTGATACTAGTGACTTCTTTGTGATGTTTTTAGCTATTTATGTGTCTATATACTAGTATATGTACACAGTCCTGTTCAGTGTTATATTTTATTTCTTCTAAATGACACTAGTAGACCTTAAGTGTTTTTCTCCAAGTGGAAAAATTAAAAGTACACAACCACTAAAATCGAGTCATTCAAGGTCAATCCATAGAGACAGAAAGTAGATTAGAGGTTACCAGTTGCTGGGGGAGTGGGAAGTTACTGCTTAATGTTACAGAGTTTCTGTTTGTGGTGATAAAAAAAAGTTCTGGAAACAGTAGATGATTGCACAATAGTGTGAATGTAATTAATACCACTGAAACTTAAAAACGGTGAAAATTAAAAAGTTTATGTTATGGATATGTTACCACAATTTTACAAAATGGCCAGGATAGTAAACTTTATGCTACATATATTTCAAACTCAGTCTTACAAAAGTGGTCATTCATTTACAAGAAGGGTTACTCAGTTGAAAATTGTTATATTTAGTTAACAAGATATAAATACAAAATATATGACAGAGCCCAGACCGGTTTGGCTCAATGGATAGAGCATCGGCTTGGGGACTGAAGGGTCCCAGGTTCGATTCCGGTCAAGGGCATGTACCTTGGTTGTGGGCATATCCCCAGTAAGGGGGTGTGCAAGAGGCAGCTGATCGATGACTCTCTCTCATCGATGTTTCTAACTCTCTATCTCTCTCTCCCTTCCTCTCTGTACAAAATCAATAAAAATATATATTTTTATATATATATATATATATATATATATATATATATATATGATAGACTCAGATCTCCATTTTTGAGCTAGATTTTACCGAAGAATTTCAGCTATGTAATAATCTATCATTCATTCCAATTATGCTAGATTATTCATTTAAACTATAATAAATATGGTAAAACTTTTTAACTTTATCTGAGTCAACATACTGAGGATGAAGCACCAAACAACTAAAATCCCAGGACAAACACCTTAAAGAAAATGGATGTCAGCCCTTACTGGGTAGAAGTTCTGTACTGTGCTGCAAGGGAATCTTCAATAATGATATGACACACAGATACCAAAGCTTATATAATTATCAATAACCATGTGCATTTGCCTGAAAATAAAACATAAACTATAAGATAAGAAAATTCCCAAGAAATAAGACAATTTTAACTCTTTTCCTAATTTCCAATACTCTAACAAACTGTTTGTAACATAGCACACTGGTATTTTGTAATAAATCAATTGCTTAAATATATTCTTAATGTTTTGCCTAGCTATGTTTTTGCTAATTAAAAACTACTAATAAATCATGAAATTAACATAAAATGTATCTTTTAAAAGATTAAAAAATGAGCACTCTTTTTCATAATGTCAAAGAAGATAGAAACCCCCCCAAAAAAAATTTTTCAATGTTAAATTTTATTTCTCTCTTTCGTTATTAAATTTTATTTCTGATTTCACATCTATCTTTAAACATGTAGCAGGACAAAATAAACCCATAAAACAATGAATATCACATATTGTGACAACAAAGAGTCATTTAAAAAAATTGTGGTGTCAAAGTATGCTATTTGAAAACAAATGACCTTATCCTTAATTCAGAAGCTTAATTTCTATCACATCTAGATTCCCATAACATTTAGAACGATAAAAACAAATACTTTTGTAGATTTGTTCTTCCATTTCTCCTCCTTCTTTCAGGGAATTATGCTAAATTTATATTGTTACTTTGAAGTACAAGAGAAACAACAAATGCTGTAGTGTTTATATCCCCACCTAGTGGTCTAAAATTTCTGTTCTGCATGGAATTAAAAAATGAATACTTAAAACATAAAAACCAAAAAGAGTTATCTGGCAAAATTAAAACAAATGAAAACTTTACAGCTAAGAGATGTTATTAGATTATCTAGCATTATTAGACTAGAGGCCCATTGCACTGTTGGAGAGCCACTCATCCCATCAGCTGAGCAGCGCCCCCAATATGGAAGTGCACTAACCACCAGGGGGTATCTCCTGTGTTGAGCATCTGCCCACTGGTGGTCAGAGTGTGTCATAGAGACTGGTAGACTAGTCGTTCTGGTCATTCCACTGTTTGTTCACTAGGCTTTTATTATATAGGATTATCTAGTCACATGCTATTCCAAATAGAGAATGTAATGTTATATCAGGAACATGTGAAGCCAACAGAAAAAAATATGGAGCATCTATTTTACTTAATTCTATGTATGAAGGCAAACACATGTCTGGAGTAAAATGTTTATTAGGATTATTTCAGTTTGATAAGCAGAGGATTTAAACATCTCATTCTACAGAAAAGAGCAATTAAATTACTTGAGCAATTAAATGACTTGACTGAGTTCACTCAAGCAAATAGTGACAGAAAAGTATCAATAATTCAGATGTTTTATACACTTTCCATTACAAAACCAAGTTAATAAAACACAAAATACTAACTTAACTGCCAAATTGCTATGCACTAGGGTGGTTTTCTTGTATACATATAGAATTTCTTAAATCTTTTAATCCTCAGAATTTTTCTTTCACTTCCTATCATAGTACATTTACAACCTGAAACTAAATCAAAAGTCTATTCTACATTTTAAATCACATTTTTAAAAAATTATATATTAAAATTACTTTCTTGAGTGTACTTACATAAAATACATGTACAGATTCATCTTACTACCACATCAGGATACAGAACACTTCTATCACCATCACCACCCCCAGAATTCCCTGTCCTAGACCATTGTAGTTATATATTCCCACAATCCCTAGACTCTGATAACCACTAGTCCAATTTCTATCAATATAAATGTGTTTTCAACTGTAGTTTACAAAGGGAATCATACAAAATGTAACCTCCTGAGAATAACTTTTTTTGTTTTAACATGTTGCCTTTCACATTCATTCAAGTTGTTTTATGTATACACTAGAGACCCGGTGCACAAAATTCATGTCTCCTCAGCCCAGCCTGCACCCTCTCCAATCCGGGATCCCTCAGGGGATGTCCGACTGCCGATTTAGGCCTGATCCCTGCCTAAACCAGCAGTCGGACATCTCTCTCACAATCCAAAACCACTAGCTCTTAACTGCTCACCTGCCTGCCTGCCTAATCACCCCTAACTGCCCCACTGATGGCCTGGTCGCCCCCAACTGCCCCGCTCCACTAAGCTGGTCACCCCCAACAGCCCCCCACCAGCCTAGTTGCCCCTCACTGTCCCCACCTACTAGCTTTGTTGTCCCTTACTGCCCCCTGCTGGCCTGACCACCCCAAACTGCCCTCCCTTCTGGCTTGGCCACCCCTCATGGCCCTCTCTGTGGTCTGGTCACCCCAAACTGCCCCTGCCTAGTGGTCTGTTTGCCCCTCACTGCCCCCTTCTGCAGGCCTGGTTGCCCCTCATTGCCCCCCCTGCCAGCCTGGTCACCCATGCAGTTTGATGTTCAGTCATTTGGCCACACCTCACTGCCTGCATATCAACCTTGTTGCCCCACACAACCTGCTGTTCAGTCGTTTGGACATCCCTCACTAAGCTCCCTGCTGGCCTGGTCCCCCCCCCACCCCCCAGATTGCTGTTCAGTCATTACTATGAGGGTGTCCAAATCTGCATATTACCCTTTTATTAGTATAGATAATTATATATTTTTCTTTAAATATATATATATATATATTTTTTTTTTCATTATTAATTTCAGAATGAGGAAGGGAGAGGGAGAGACATCTATAATGAGAGAGAATCATCAATTAGTCACCTCCTGCATGCCCCCACCAGAGAACAAGCCTAAAACTCAGGAATGTGCCCTGACAGGGAACCTTCCAGTTCCTTGGTCAAAACTCAACCACTAAGCAACACTGGTCAGGCTCTGATGTCTTCTTGATGAATTGAGTTCCTTATCATTAAAAAATGAGCATCTTTGTCTCTTGTTAGAGTTTTAGGGTTAAAATCTATATTGTCTAAGTATAACTACCTCTGCTCTCTTTTGATTTCTACTTGCATAGAATATCTTTTGCCATTCCTTATCTTTGAATCTGTTTTATTAAAGCTGGAATGAATCTCTTATAGGTGGCATATAGTTGATCTTGTTTTTTAATTAATCCAGCCACTCTATACCTTCTGAATGGAGAATTCCGTTTTTACATTTAGAGTAATTATTTACAGATGAAGACTTATTAATGCCATCTTATTGTTTTCTATTTTATAGTTCAATTATTCTTTTTTCCCCTTGATACCTATTTTTGTGGATTTATGATTTTCTGTAGTGTTATGCTTTGATTCCCTCCTCTTTATCTTTTTGTGTTTCAATTGTATGTTTTACTATGTGGTTACCATGAAACTTACATAATATATATTATGTATGTGTGTTTATTTTACTGATAACTTAGCTTATGTTTTTGATAGCATTATTTATATATTTTTGTACTGTGCTCTCTTTAACAAATTATAAAAGTTTTTAATGCTTTAACCTTTATTATACCTAGAGTTAAGAAGTTAACACATCACCATATTGCAGTATTAGGGTATTCTGCATCTGGCTGTATGCTTATTACCTTTACCAGAGTGTTGTATATGATCCTATGCTCTCATGTTATTAAGTAGGGGGCCCCCTCCCCCAAGTGAAGACTCCATCATTTCTTTTTTTTTTTTTTAATATATTTTATTGATTTTTTACAGAGAGGAAGGGAGAGAGAGAGAGAGCTAGAAACGTCGATGAGAGAGAAACATTGACCAGCTGCCTCTTGCACACCCCCTACTGGGGATGTGCCCGCAACCAATGTACATGCCCTTGACCGGAATCGAACCTGGGACCTTTCAGTCCGCAGACCGACGCTCTACTGCTGAGCCAAACCGGTTTCGGCTCCTTCATCGTTTCTTGTTAGGCAGATTTAGTGATAATGAACTCCCTCAGCTTTTGTTTACTAGGGAAAGTATTTCATCTTCAATTCTGAAGGACACATTTACTGGGTAAAGTTTCATGGTTGGCAGTTTCTTTCTTTTAGTACTTTAAATATATCATCCCATTCTGCAAGGTCTGTGCTGAGAAATCCATTGCTGACCGCTTTATGTGAGTTGCCTTGTAAGAGAATTTTTGTCTCTTATTGCTTTTAAAATTCTGTCTTTGGTTTTAGACAGTTTTATAATATCTTGGAGAAGATCGTTTTGCTTTGAAATTTAACATTGTGAACTTGGATGTCTAAATATCTACCCAGATTTGGGGAGTTCGTATCCATTATTTCTTTAAATAAGCTTTCCACCCTGTTTTCCTGTCTTCCCCTTTTAGGACTCCTATTTTGCATACATTATTTTACTTGGTAATGTCCCATAATTACCATAGGCTTTCTTCATTCCTTTCTGCATTCCATTTTCTTTTTGCTACTATAATTGAAATAATTCAATTGATCTGCCTTCTTGATGTTCTGCTTGTTCAAGACTACTGTTGAAGCTCTCTACTGAATTCTTTAGTGTTGTCATTGTATTCTTCAGTTTCCATACTTTTGTTTGATACTTTTTGTTTTGTATTTTTATGTTGAACTTCTTTTGTTCTCCTGTTAGATTGAAATTGATTATCTGTGTTTTCTTGTAGCTCTCAAAGCATCTGTGGAACAAATTATTTTGAATTCCGTGTTGGGTAATTTCTGGATCTCCATTTACTAGAGGTTTATTGTATTCATTTGGTAGCGAAATTTTCCTGATTCATGAACCCTATAGCCTTGCATAGGTAGTTACGTATTTGGAGAAGCAACATCTTCCAGATGTTATAGACTGACTTTGGTAAGGGGAGCCTTTCACCTGTGAGTGGGAACACATTGGATCATGCTGTAACCTTGGTATATAGAGGTACAGGATGCCAAGTGTGGGGCATGTGGAAGTACAAAGTCCAGCAAGAGCATGATATCTCCTTGGCTCAGATGACTGGGGTCCATAGCACTGACAACTGTGTTGTCCTAATGAGCACTATAGGTCTGCAGTGGCAGCAAGGGCTGCTAGTAATCTCAGTGGCTTTTCCAGGTCTGGCAGCTAGGGACCAAGGCAAGCGGTGGTGGAGGCCGGAGCCAGTGGTATACACACATCCACACATTTGGCTGCAGGGATCAGCTCCAGATGCTTTTGTAGTGGCAAGGCCAGTTGTAAACATACACATACTTATTGGGCCAGGGCAGGTAGCAAGTACTGGGGCCAATTATAGGCTTACAGACAACTGCAGAGGCCCTGTCAGTGTGCTCTCCTAAGACTGCCCACTCTTATGCTGGGTTCACATTGCAGTGAAGGCTAGAGATGGGGATGGGATGGGACATGCAGGTGCACAGCTGGAGTGGCTAGCTTCAGGTGAGCACCATGATGCCAGCTAGTGATAGGAGGCAGGCTCTTAACTGGCCCCACAGCAGCTGCAGGGCCCTATCTGTGTGCCCCTGTCTAGATGCACATACTCCCCCAGCCGGGGGACTATAATGAAGGCTGATGATGCGTGTCAGGCCAGTGGAATTCAGAATCATGGTTGGAGGGGCTAGCCCTGAACACAGCAGTATGGGTCAGCCAGATAAGTCTAGGCTGACATCTTCCACTCATACAGCTGCAAAAGCCCCAGCTGGCTGCGGTTGTAGCTACTGGGCTTCGGCAGGGATGGGGAGCGACTCAGAAAACTATTATATTACACTTGTGCATGTTAGCTACTTGTGCAGTGGACTATTGTTAGCTACCGTATTTTTCGGACCATAAGACGCACTTTTTTCCCCCCAGAAGTGGGGGGAAAAAGTCCCTGCGTCTTATGGTCCAAATATAGCCTACACATATACTTTTAAAAAAAGTTTTTTTACTTGCCCGGCTCTGTGTGGTCTCTGTGTGCTTGCCCAGCTCTAAAATGGTTCTAAATGCTGCTGTTTACTTTACAGGGTTGATTACATGTGTTTATGACTGTGATGTTGGGTTTTAATGCACATAAAATATTTTAGGACACTATTTGTTTCAGAATCTTTTTTTCTTCATTTCCCTTCTCTAAAAACGGGTGCGTCTTATGGTCCGGAGCGTCTTATGGTCCGAAAAATATGGTAATTCCTGGAAGCATAATCTGGTGAAATCTGCTGCGGAGATCCTTGGAGGAGGTGTTGGCTGTTCGCTTTGTCAGTGGTAAAATCTGCTGAGTTTGTTTGCAGAGCCAGAGGTCTCTGTGAACCTGTATCATTCTAGCTGCATGTCTATTACCGTGTTTCCCTGAAAATAAGACATCCCCTGAAAATAAAACCTAGCGCAACTTTGGGAGAAAAAATTAATATAACTCACTGTCTTATTTTCGGGGAAACAGGGTAGTAATAGCCTTTGCTTTTCTTCCTTTTACCCAACTGTCTCTATACATCTCAGGTTTGCTTTTCTGGGCAGGGTAAAACTGAAGCAGTACCTTCATGCAGTGCACCTGGGGAAACTGGTCACTTGCTCTGCTCTTCCTTTCCTGGTGAGAAGAACTCTATCTGGGAAGTTCCTTCTTAGTGCTGAACAATGCCAGATTGAGGGATGGAATGATGCAGGCAAAATCAAATTGTTTTCATTCTCTTCTTGTTTTGTTTTTTCCCCCTACTGTGGTGCTAAAACTTCCTAAGTCTGTGGTCGGCAAACTGCGGCTCTATTGACTGAGTTTGCCGACCACTGTCATATACTACCCTTTATCTCTTTGCACACTATATGCCACAATTGCCTAATCCTCACAGCTTCCAACTACATGATAACATTTAGTCCAGCAGTGGTCAGCAAACTCATTAGTCAACAAAGTGGCAAACAGCAGCTCTCGAGCCGCAGTTTGCCGACCACTGTCCTAAGTGAACCTCAGAGGTCTCACAGTTGATTTGATGTATGGATAGTTGGCCAAATCCTTGATCTTTCTGGATGGATGGGGAAGCTGGGTTCCCCTATGCCACCATTTCCCCCACAACCTCTCCTAAAATGTTATCAAATTTTTAATGTGTTTGAAATATAGGGAAGGAGTCCAAGTATGTACTTAATAAAGCACAAACATATTATCAAATCAGCATCTGAAACTAGGCTGGAAGAATTAGCTTAATACAAAGGGTGACAGATGTGATTTTAACAGTTTTTTAAATGACTATAATCTTACCCTCCTCCTCATTCTACATCTTCTTCTTCTTCCTTCTCCTCTTTTATCTAAGATTATCTAAGACAAAATTTGTGCACTCGGGAGGGTTCCTCAGCCCGGCCTGTGCCCTCTCGCAGTCTGGGAGCCCAAAGGGGATGTCTGACGGCCGCAGAGGTGGGAGAGGCTCCCGCCACCACTGCTGCGCTCACCAGCCATGGGCTTGGCTCAGGGCTTCTGGCTGAGCAGCATTCCCCGTGTGGGAGTGCATTGACCACCAGGGGGCAGCTCCTGCATTGAGTATCTGCCCCCAAGTAGTCAGTGTGCATCATAGTGACTGGTAGTACGGCCATTCAGTCAATTTGCATATTAGCCTTTTATTAAATAGGAGGATTAGGCCCCCTTTGCTATATACTTTGGATTTTTTTCTAGTAATAAGACTGTCTGGAACTACCCTATCTTTATTTCTCTTGCTCTATAAAAAGTCACACATTTGTAAGGCAGTAGGCCTAGGATTAAGAATGCTACAGATCACAAACAAAAAGTACTGGTGAAGATGTGGAGGAAAGGGAAACATTGAGCATTGTTGGTGGGGTTGTAAATTGGTGTAGCCATTGTGGAAAACAGTATGGAACTCAAAAATTAAAAATGGAACTACCATATATCCCAGTAATTCCACTTCTGAGTATTTATCCAAAGAAAAAACATACATTAAAAATGATACATGCATTCTTATGTTTACTGAACCATTATTTACAATAACTAAGATATGGAAGCCACCTAGGCATCCATCTTTTAGATCAGCGTTTTTCAACCGCTGTTCCGCGGCAGTTGCCTGGTGTGCCGTAGGTGCAGACAAGACAAGAATTTTATAATTTTTCACTATTTTGTTTACTTAATATTTCATAATAAAGTAATTATAAAATACTTTCTTTGTGTTTATTTGATTCCTATTCAAGAGAATTACTTTATATATAGTCAATATAGGCACAGAGTTAAGTTTTTTAACATTTTCTAATGGTGGTGTGCCTCGTGATTTTTTTCATGAAACAAGTGTGCCTTTGCCCAAAAAAGGTTGAAAAACACTGTTTTAGATGAATAGAATATCACTAATCCATAAAAAAGAATGAATTCTTGCCATTTGTGACAACATGGCATGTGCCCTGACTGGGAATGAAACCAGCAACCTTTTGGTACGTGGGACAATGCCAAATCACTGAGCCATACCAGCCAGGGCTGATGCATAGTTTTTTGTGTGAACATAGTTTTAATTTCATTTCTCTTGGGTAAATAACTGGGAATAGGATAGTTAAGTTGCATAGAAGTGCATATTCAACTTTCTAAGAAACTGCCAAATTTTGTTCCAATGAGCCTCTACTCCTTACATCCTTTCTGAAGCACAGAGTTACCCACCATTTAAACAAAGAAAAAAAGTGCTCATAAAGAAAAAAAAATGGAAGAGCCCTGGTCAGTGTGGCCCAATTGGTTGGAGCATTATCCTGAACACCAAAAAATGGCAGGTTTGATTCCTAGTCAGAGCACATACCCAGGTGGTGAATTCAATCCCTATTCGGGGTATGTGCAGTAGGCAACTGATTGATGTTTCTCTCTTACATCTAATATTTCTTTCTCACCTCTCTCTCTCTCTCTCTCTCTCTCTCTCTCTCTCTCCTTTCCCCCCCTCCCGCTTCCTTCTTCTTTCCCTCTTTACCTTCCTCTCTAAAATCTATATAAAAAAATACTAAGTAGAAGAGATAGTTTTGGGTTAGACAATACTGTTTACCAAAATTATAGGATAAATTATCAATAAAGACAGAAATAAAAACAGAAAAACACATTCAAGAGTCCACATAGTTTTATAGACTCCTAGATATATTTAATAATTCTAGAAATCGCTTAGTAAATAATGGAGGAGCAATACTGGATAATAGCTGAAAAATTCCCAGAATTAAGGAGATATTTAAATCCGCAGATTGATAATGCATAAGTAGAATAAAGAGAATCACACCCAGACATATTATGATGAAATTGTGGAATATTAAAGATAAAGAGAAAATCTTAAATCTATCAGAAAGAATAAATAGATTACTAAAAAAATGAAAATTAAGACTAAGACCAGGCATTTCACCAACAATAGCAGAGGCCAGACAAGAATTTTACAAATGTACAACTTATTTTATATATGAAATATTGGGATAAAAATATTTCAGAATTTACATTTTATGGGGGCATGAAGAATGTGAGGAAATTAATATGGCCCATATTATACAGTACTCCCAATAGCACATTTAGCAAGCTCTGAATAAAGCATATGTAGTGAGGCAAGAAGAAGGGAACTCAGGTTAGTTCCAGAAGCTTCTACAGAAAAATGATGAGATAGAAACATCAGGGTAGAGACGACCTGATAGAATTTTACTTTGGAAGCTGCAAGTTATGTCACCACTTAACATGCTTTACCTTGTTTCTCTGTACTGCTTGTGAAAAAGTATAAAGAATTTCCAGATAAAGAAGTTAGTTTCCAGATCTTTTCTCACAAAAACCCCATTCCTGCAAAAAATCCCTCTCCTACTCTTAACTGGTTTTTGGTCTACAATTGTATAACAATTTTTCAAATCTGACACATACTCAAAATAAGAAATGTATTTTACAACCCAGAAATAACTCACTTACATACATAAATATCTGAAATAAATGTTTCAGTAATAGCAATTACACTACTATGTGCCAAACATTGACATTTTCTGTTGTTTTATTGAACTTTAAAAATGCTCATTGTGACTTAACTGATTTCATAACACACTAATTGGTATCAACTTGCAGACTCACAATGATTCAGATATTTTCTACGCATAAACATGTTTACATCCTATTCATATAAATGAAATAAGACTATACAAATTATATCTTTGTCACAATTGTCTTTATTTCATACTCCTTTTTGTTAGTACATTATTTGTTAACTAGAGGCCTGATGCATGAAATTTGTGCTTGGATAAAGATAAAAGCCTGGCTGGCGATTAGGGCTGATCAGAGCCTTCCAGCTGCCTGCTGGGGCCTTCCTTCTGGCTGCTGGCAGGAGCCTCCTTTCCCTGACTGCCAGCCGGGACCTCCCCTGCTGCCAGCTGCTGGCGAGGGCCTTCCTCCATTCCATACCACCCCCTGGTGGTCAGCACACATCATAGCAAGTACTCAGATTCCCAGTCTCCCAGTCTAATCCCAGAGGGGACATTTTGTATATTAGGCTTTTATATATATAGATACTCTTAGTGTCACTAAGAGTTAAAGCATATATTCTGATTTACACACTTTCATAATTCATTATTCTATCCTCTCAAAAAATTTATTTTCTAAAATACAGAATAGAATTATCTGTAGTAGTAATCTTATATGTCACAGATCAAAGAGGTATTTTTAAAACCTCCCCTAAGAAATTCAACATTTTCTTATATAGAATTTCCTGTCAAACAGGCCAAGCTATCCACATCATACATATTTACTAAGTGGATTTTGAGGGTGGAGGTATCATTGCTTGAAAGAGTTATGAGTAATGTCAAGATCTCCTTTCTTTTTGCCTGTTATGCCCCTTTTATGCATGCTTGTTGAACTAGACTGCTTACTTATTAGTTTTGTTATGTAAAGTTTTATGAATTTAATAGTAGATCTGTTTTTCCTAAGAAAAATATGACAGTGTTTCCACTTTATTTAAAAGGTGAAAATAAAATATACAAAAATGTTCTGAGGTTATACTATAATTTTATTAATAATTTCCAGATTCCAAGTAAAACATAAATATAATTTTTATAAAAATAAGCACCTGTGAATTAAAAAGTGTAACATTTGCTGACAAAACAGTTTAACTAGGCAGTACACTTAAGTAAAACAAATAGGATTTGTATCTTACAACTTTTAACTTTTAACTTTTTATTTTAAAATTATTTCAGACAAATTACAAAATACTACTACAAATCACTCAATTCCAAGATCCTAATTTCTAAATATCATTCTCCAATAAAAGGAACAAGGGCTCTGGAAAAATAATCAATTGTAGGACTAGGGCAGAGTAAATAAAGACAAGGTAAGAAGCAAAGAACTGCAGTACTAGAAAGCAAGGAAATGCTCAGAAACCAAAACATTGGAGATATGTCAAAAGGCCATAGGAGTCTACCAGAACTCCAACTGGTCAAAACTGGAATTATTTGAATGACAAAATAAAAAAATTTATTATATTATAACCCAAAGTATAAAAATAAATGTACAATGAATCCAAACAAATATTAGTAAATGATACATAAATAAAGAGGGGAGCCCTTGCAGGTTTAACTCAGTGTTGGCCCGCAGCTTGAAGGGTTCTGGGTTCCATTGTGGTCAAGGACACATGCCCGGGTTGCTGATTCCATCCCCAGTAGGGGACATGCAGAAGGCAGCCAATCAATGATTCCCTCTCATCACTGATGTTTCTCTCTCACTCTCTCTCTCTCTTCCTCTCTGAAATCAATAATTTTTTATTTTTTTTTTTAAAGAAAGGAGAGGGGTCAAATCTTTCCTCCAGAGGAATCTAAATACAGTCAACCTTCTTTTCTCACACACCTCCCATCTGGAATAATTCGGTCCTCCACCAAGTTCTCCACAAAACAAACAAACAAACAAACAAACAAACAGTCTGGATTGTCAAACCAAACTTCGGTTATCAAACTGACAACACTTTCAAGCTGATTCCTCGGTATGACAAAAAGTGTCTCTCAGGCAACAAAGAAAAGAATGGGAAATGAACTATTAGCACTATTTTAAAACTTAAAGAGGCAACCAGGAATGCTAATGCTGTGAAAGAAACAATGATCACAGGCAACTGAAGAGGTAGAAAAACTGTTGTTGACTTGGATAAAGGAAAAAGAGCCAGTGACAGCACTTTGGTGGCTGTGATGCATGAACAAGCAAGGATGCTGCATGCTGAAAGACATCCCTAGAACAAGTGTTAACAGTGGTTCCTTTAAGAGGGGGTGGTTCGACAAACTTAGTAACTGTTTATTTATAGATTAAACAGTACATTGGACATGTACTGTACGAGAAGCTTCCTCCATGTTGTTGCTCAGAAATTTGGGAGACATCTCCCTCTGGGCCCGCTGCGTTAATAAAGACTCCTACTTGGCTTGTTAAGGCATCCTACGTTCCACTCACTGATTTACAATACAACATTGTATATAAGAAATATTAAAACAGGGAATCTTTTGGGGGTCTGGAACAGATTACTTCAATTTACATTATTTCTAATGCTAAAATATGATTCGGTTTTCAAACAAATGCTTCTCGAATAGCCTTCCTGAAGGAACTGAGTTGGAGAACCGAGGTTTCACTGTAAGGTCTGTAGAAACTATCCCATCCTGGAGGTAAGCTTCATCTTTCAGCTGTCTCCCTGCCGCCAGCCATGCTTAAGAGCATTGGGCTGAACATAGTGGCTCCCTTACCAGCAGAGTGGGAAGAACGAACTTTAAATAGAAGAAACCTGGGGTGGGGGATGGGAATGGGGGGGATGAGGGCAAGTATGTGACACCTGAATCAGTAAAGAAATTTTTTTAAAAATTAAAAAAATAAAATAAAGAGAAGAAACTTGACAGATGCCACCTTCACCAAGATATCATGGTTGGCATCCCCAAAGATAACTCTGTTGATAGCATTTACTCCCTGATATATGGTGATGAGAAAGGTACTCCACCTCCATAGTATTATTTCAAAAAACTCATTACCCCTGTCTAATCATGAGAAATACATAAGACAAACCAAATTTGAGGGACAGCCTAAAAATATTTCACCAAGTACTCCTCAAAACTGTCAAAATCATGAAAATTAAGGAAAGACTGAGAAACTGTCACAGAACACAGGGGATTGGAGAGAGATGATGAATACAAACACAATGGAGTACCCTGGTTGGGATCTTGGAGCAGAAAAGGGACACTGAGGGGGGGAAAATAGTAAAATTCAATTCAAGTCTGGAGTTTATAGATACACTCACAGAAAATCAGTGAAATCTGAATAAAGCCTGGAGCCTGTTTAATAATAATGTTCTAATGTTGATGTCTTAGTTTTTTTTTTGTTTTTTTTTAAATAGCATAGTAATTTAAATAGGCAACATCCAAGGAAACTGAAACTGGGTCAGTACAAAGAATGTCCACACACACTTCACTCAGACTCCCAAAACTTAACATTTTACTGTATTTGCTTTATCAGTTTCTTTTTCCTCCTTCCATCTTTTCTGAATTTGATAACTTGCAGACATCATTCCCCTTTACTCCTAAATGTTTTAATGAATTCCCTTAAGTATGTTTATCAAAATAAATTACCACTAATACAATACAATCTAGAAACCCTCACATTTTGCCAATTGTTCCACTAACATCCTTTATAACAAAAATGGAATAATAAAATAAAAATGAAATGATAATTGTTTCTGTCTTAGCCCATGATGATACATTATAGGGTCATACATTATATTTAATTATCCTCTCTCTTTAGTTGTCTTTGATGTGGAGCAAATTTCTTTTTTTATCTTGACCATGACATTTTTAGAGTAAAAGCCACTTACTTTGTTAAATGTGCTTCAATTTGGGTTTGAATGAGGTTTCTTTATGCTTAAGTTCTAGTTATTTATATATTTGTGCAGGAATACCACATAAATGATGTTAATCTCTTCTTAGTGCATTCAAGATGTCTATTTGACCCATTACTAATAGTGTTAACTTTAGTGACTTGATAATTTAGTGGGTCCAATTTAATAAAATTGCTACTTTCTTCCATTAGTGGTATTTTGTGGGGATGTATCTTGAGGCTGCAAAAATATCTGCTTTGTAAATTCTTCATGTATTAGTTGTAGGATCCATTGATGATTCCTGTCTGAAATATTAGTAATTCCTGGTCATTCTTACATATTTGTATTTCCAAATGAAGTCTGTATCAACTTGTCTAGTTCTATAAAAACGCATGTTGGTATTTTTATTGAAATTATGCTAAAATAATAAATTAGGGGAGAACTGTCTTTTCACTGGTTAAAATCTAGTTTTGTCTTTCAGAAGTCTTTGAATGTTTTCCTCAAATAGTTTTTGTACACTTCTTGTTACATTTACTCCTAAGTATTTTATCTTCTTTGTTGTTATTGAGGTTTTCCCTACCATTATCCATTATCTCCTCTAACTTGTATATACAGATATGTATATCTGTATATGTAAAGGATACTGAGATATGAATGGTAAAATTTATAGCCTGTTGAAATTTGTAACTATTTTAACTATTTAGAAAAAAGTTACTGAACTATTTTATCACCTAAGTTAGTTTTAGCAGATTCTCTAGGGCAGGAATCACATTTTCTGTAAAATGTCAGAGTATTTTCAGCTTTGTAGGTCAAATCATTTCTATCACAACTATAACTATCTAACTTGGTCAGTGTAGGGCAAAAGGAGCTACAAGCAATATGCAAACAAAAAAGATGTGACCAGATTAGGCTCCAGTCTAGTTGCTTATCTTTGTTCTAGAGTTTTCAAATATACTATTGTTATTTGCAAATAAAAGTAATTTAAAAAGCTTTTTATCTCTACTAATTTCTCATTTTATTGGACTGCAGCATATTCCAGTGAAATGTAGAATAGTACTGGATACCCTTGCCCTCTTCCTGATAGTAGTGAAAATATTCCCATTGTTTCCCATTTTCCCAATATATTAAGAAAATATCTGTTAATTCCTATTTTGTTAATTTATTTTATTGATTTTTCACAGAGAGGAAGAAAGAGGGATAGAGAGTTAGAAACATCGATGAGAGAGAATCATCGATCAGCTGCCTCTTGCACACCCCCTACTGGGGATGCGCCCGCAACCAAGGTACATGCCCTTGACCTTAATCGAACCCGGGAACTTTCAGTCCGCAGGCCGACGCTCTATCCACTGAGCCAAACTGGTCCCGGCCTATTTTGTTAAATTTTTTATTAGGTGTTGAATTTTGCGAAAGGTGTTGTCATTTTAGCATCTATATATGATTTGTCTCCTTATATTCATTAACTAGAGGCCCAGTGCATGAAATTCGTACACTGGGGAGGGGGGGAGGAGCATTCCCCAGCTTGGCCTGTGGCCTCTCACAATGTGGGAGCCCCGCAATCGATTTCCCAAAGAGGTAGGTGCTGCCCACCCATCCTGGCTCCTCTATGGATTGCCCCAAAGAGGTAGGCCAGAGCCAGGGGTCCCACCCCCCCACGTTGCCATGCTGAGGTGCTGGGACCAACCCCTGGCATTGTTGCATGGAGCCGTGGGACCCACATCTGCGCCGCACATACAGCGCCAAGTCCTGGCCCACCCACCTACGCCTGCTGCACACACAGCCTCCTGGTGATGGATTGTTACGGCATGAGGGCATAAGGGCATCATGGCATGATGACCATATGGGCTTTTATTAGTATAGATATGAGGGCCCAATATTGAACTAAACTTGTATTCTTAAAATAAATCTCACATGGTCATGATATATTATTTTCTTAATATGGCATTGGAATTTGTTAGCTAATATTTGCTTAGTACTTTGCATCAGTATAACATTAGTGTGTAATTTCTTTTTTGTACTGCCTTTAGGAATTAGTATTATCCATTTTCAAAACTCTAGAACAATTTATAGAGTATTGAAACTATCTGGTGCTTTATTATAGTTTGTTCACATTTCTTAGTTTTTGTATAGAAGTTGGACTATTTCAAATGTGGTTAATTTTTATAAACTATATTTGCCTCAGAAATATCTTTTTCATCAATGTTTTCAATTTTTTTTGCAAAGCAGTTTGCAAAGTAGGGTCTTATGTTTTTATAAATTGAAATATAATTCATATATCATAAAATCCATCTGTTTTACAGTTTAGATGGAACTGCATCCCCTCTCCCAAGTTCATTTGTTGAAGTTCTAACTCCTAGTACCTCAGAATGAGACTGTATTTAGAGACAAGGTCTTTAAAGAATGAAGGTGAACCTGCCCCGTGTGTTCAGTTAGTCGACTGTCATTTGTGATTTGCATTTCCCTAATGACTGATGGTATTGAGCATCTTTTTTTTAACCATTTATTGGCATTGTCAACCTATCAAGACATGTGTTTTCCTACCCATGATATGAGATTGTTTTCAAGCTTCCATAACACATGCGCACCTATCTTCACCTTGAAAAAGAAGCATTTCAAGTTTTAGTCAGTGTAGATTATTCACTTGCACAATTTTTATGCTGCTGTCAGAGATCTTCTTGGCTTTGAATTCCATTTTTAGTACATCGTGGTGATTTGATATACATATACATTGTGAACCACTCTGTATATGTTTTTATTGCCTTATTGCATTAGCAAGAAGTTCCATGGTAATGTTGAAAAGGACTGGTGAGAGGAGACAACCTTGCCTTCTAACAGATAGGAAAGCTTCAAGTTTATTACCATTAAGTATCACATTAGCTAAAGGTGTTTTTGTAGTCTTTATCAAGTTCCCCTTAAGAAAGTTCCCCTCTATTCCTAATTAGCTGAGAGTTTTTATGTTTTAATCATGAATGTGTGATTAAGCCTGTCTTTTAGTGAGCCAAAGCCTCTGGACTATGATTGTTACAGAGTTTTTCTGTTTTGTTTTTTCCCATTAGTTTAAGTCAGTGGTCAGCAAACTCATTAGACAACAGTACAATGACTGAAATTTCTTTTGAGAGCTGAAAACCGACTTCTGCGCATGGGCCACGAAGTTTCAATTGCACTATATGTGCACACCCACATGTAATATTTTGTGGAAGAGCCACACTCAAGAGGCCAAAGAGCTGCATGTGGCTCACAAGCTGCAGTTTGCTGACCACTGGTTTAGGTGAAACAAAATGGCTACAGTTGGATGGAGTTGTGTATTTCCCCTCAAAATGGAAGGCTAGAGCTGTTTAGAGTTGGGTATTTCTCTTTTCCAGAATCTGATAAAACCTCAGCAGGTTAGATTCTGGTTAATCAGTTTTCCCGTAAGGCAGGAGTTTTTAGGAACAGAATGCTCAGATGTATTTCAAAATGGTTCCTTTTCCTTCCCCCCTGCCAAAGTCCAATGGGATTTTTCTCTAATTTAATTTACTGTGAGAAAATATTGGTGGAGCTCCTGGAGGTGAATTGCACAATACTGTGTGGTCCCCCTATGACTGGGTCTCATTGGAGTTCTTTAAAAAAAATAAATAAATAAATTTCTTTGACTTCAGAGAGGAAGAGAAAGGGAGGGAGAGATAGAAATATCCATGAGGAGAGAGAATCATTGAGAATCCCACTGGGGATTGAGCCCACAACCCGAGTATGTACCCTTGGCCGGAATCAAACCTGGGACCCTTCAGTCCGCAGGCCAACGCTCTATCCACTGAGCCAAACCAGCTAGGGCTCCCTGGAGTTCTTAACTGGGTTATCCACACCAAGTCTCCAGCAACTCATCAATTATAGATCTATTGGTTTTTGCTCTTGAGTCTCTGCTCCTATAAGCAGCAACTCCCTGTATGTCTCTATTTTGGGGGTCAGTAATTTGCCTTATATCCTGCCCTCTCTTATGGTCCCAAGACGACTTGTTGTTTTTTTTAGTCTGTTCAGCTTTTCACTTGTTGGTAGGATGGAATGGAGGCTCCCAAGCTCCTTACATATAAATCCAGAAACTGGATTTTTTACAAGAATATATGATCCATTCTTAAGGACTGAGGACAGTATAATCTGCTTTTCCATACAAAAGGTAATTGACTCATTCATCTGTTTGAATTGATGGGAAGTCAAACTCATATATTTAAAACTTCAGGTAAAAAGAGAGTCTCTTTCTACTTTAAAAGTTATAATGTAATTTTAATAGTTTTTAAGTTGTATCTGTATTTTTTAAAAAAAAATATTTTTATTGATTTTCCACAGAGAGGGAGAGGGATAGAGAGCTAGAAATGTTGATGAGAGAGAAACATCAACCAGCTGCCTCCTGCACACCCCCTACTGGGGATGTATCCACAACCAATGTACATGCCTTTGACGGGAATCGAACCTGGGACCTTTCAGTCCGCAGACCTACGCTCTATCCATTGAGCCAAACTGGTTTTGGCTGTGTCTGTATTTTTAAAATGTACTTTACATTCTATTCTTCTGAAAAGTATGGTTCTTTTTCACCTACCTTATATTAATTTTTGTTTATTTTTCTCTGTACATTATGTTACTGCATAAAATAAATTGGGAAAATTGCAGGTAGTTTGTGCCAATTTTGCAGTGAAAAAAACAAAAATATTCCACATGTGGTTCTCCTGGAAAGAAAACAAGTCTTCTAAATAGGATGAAAAAATGTCTATTCAATGTCTAAGAGTTGCTTTTTTTTCATTTTTGTTTGTTTATTGTTGCTTTTGCTTTTTCAAATGTTTTTCGTTTTAATTTTTTTCATATTTGTTGATTTAGAAGCAAAGTGTTGTCGTATATAGTTCTTTCCATACATTTTTCAATACAGAGGATAAATGCTAATGTACACTAATAAAAGAAATATGCAAATTGACCATCAGTTCGCAATGCCCACCAGCCAACCAGGAGTGAGTATGCAAATTAATCCCATTGCCTCCATGGAAACTAACAGCAGGGAGGAGGCAGCTCCCTGCTTGGCCGTCGCTGTGGTGACCAGGGAGCAGGCAAGCGGCTGCAGGCAGCACCCAGCATGGCCTCAGCAACCTGGGAGCAGTGAAGCACAGCCAGCAGGTAGCACCCAGCATGAGCTGCTTGGCTGTTGCTAAGGCAACTGAAGAGCAGGCAAGTGTGGCCCCCAGGTAGCACCCAGCACGGCCTGCTAGGCAGTCAAGCAGGCAGGCCTAGCAGAGAGCAGAGAACCACAGTGAACCTAAGACGTCAGTAGGATATTCCCTTAGGGCTTCTGGATTGGAGAGGGTGCAGGTCAGGCTGAGGGACACCCCCCCTGCCATGCACAAATTTCATGAACCGGGCCTCTAATAAATAGCATAAATATAATAAATAATTTCTATGTGGTTTTCTTCCAAGCATAGTTAGACTAAACACTAACAGTTTTTATTTTTGGACATTATCAAGAAGAATTATTAAAATTTAACTTTAAATTCTTAAACCAAACATTTTAGATACAAATTTTCATCTACCCAATTAACTTTCTAATGCTATAATTTGGCTGTCATATTTATTCAGATTTTAAAATATTATGAAGCTTATTAAAATCCTGATACAATATTACAAAAATAATTGTATTTTACAAGTACTTTAGCTATCTGTTTTACTATGACTAGTAGCACAATTGATGTACCAAGGAAATATTTGGCTATCAACCCAAGGAAGTAAAGTCTAACACAAAACAGTTATATCAATATATTTATAATACTGTTAAAATACATAAATAGAGCACAGGTGTGGCTCATAGGTTGAGCATTGACTTATGAACCAGGAGGTCACAGTTCAATCCCCAGGCTGCAAGTTCGATCCTCAGTAAGGAGCATGCAGGAGACAGCCAATCAATTATTCTCTCCCATCATTTATGTTTCTATCTCTCCCTCTCCTTTCCTCTCTGAAATCAATAAAAATATGTTAAAAAAAATAAAAGAAATAAAAGACATAAAATGGAAATAAATATTCAGTATAACTATGTATTGTATTTTCATTCCTATTCTGGGACCCTAATATCTAACCATATTAAAAAATTTCAATTCAAATTATTAGAGATAAAGTTCATATGATTAAAAAATACCTTAATAAGTGGATTTGAAAACAATGAAATAATCACTTCTAAGAAAAGCCTTCCCACAAATTTAGGCATAATTAACTATATACAAACAAACAAACAAAAAACGAATTGAATATCCTCTAAAAATTGAATTAAAATATGTTTTAAAGTGCATAATTCTTAGCTTGGAAGAAACAAATATTCAAACCACAACAAAATCAACAACCAACAACAACATGTTTACGTGCTGTGCTAACGCTAAGAATTACAAACATTAAACATAAATGAAACATTTAAAGCATGTCACCATTCTTATATCATTAATGATGACATAATAGGGAAAATGTAGGATTCCTTTTTTTTTTTGTCCATTATAGAAATGGCCAACTTGCTGTCAAGACTGGCTAAGGTTTCCTGGTGAAAAACTTACACTGGACCATAGGAGAGCAAACAGGGTTATTTAAGGAACTAAGTAGTATGTATGTGTGTATGAGTATAGTTTTGTTTAAATTATTATGATATACACGGTATTGATGAGGTGTTTTTAAATAACTGAAGTATATTCAATGGCTGTAGCAAACTTCTGAGAAAGAAAAACAGGAATAGCGGGAGGAAAAAGAAATTAAACTAAGTCCGAGGCAGGCTGCTAGTATAATATCAAGTATATAATGCAAAGCGAGTAAAATTTATTGGTGATCCTGGAAAAAATAATTGCCATTTCTATAATTGAATAGGTAGGTGACAGAAATGCAGAATAGTATTAATAATACAAGAGTAAGATTCAAAATATTATTAAAATAATATTTAGTTTACTGCATAGTTTATAGTTCTGAATAGTTTAGTTTTCAAAATAATCCAGAAATAAATCCAGTATAAATCTGAAAATTCAATACATGACAAAGGTAACTTTTCTAATTACAAATAACAAATTAAGAAATATCACTGTCACAGCTGGCTATGCACTGAAAAGCAAACAAATTGGATCGTATTATTATATTCCACATACAAAAATTCATTTGAATTTAATTTTTACAATCAAGGAATAGGTAAGACTTTTTAAGCTAAGTTAGAAACTCAAAAGTTATAAAAGAAATTGTAGACAAATTTTATTATATGAATGTACCTGTGGTAAAAGATATTAAATGATAAGTTAATAGACAAATGAGAGTTGAAAAACTGGGATATTACAAATTGAAAAGAAAGGATAATCAACCAATATAAATAGGTATTTTGATTGAAAAAAATATGATGAATATGCATGTAGAAATTTGATTGTTTTTTAAAATAAATGGTAAAAAATAATTCTTATATAATAAAGAGTTAATATGCTAATTAGATCGAACAACAGAACCACCATCCAGACGACTGTCCACACAACTTTCAGATGAAGCCAGGCTGCAAGGGCTGAGGCCCTTGCATGAATCTTGTGCAATGGGCCTCTAGTTTATGTGTGTGTGTGTGTGTGTGTGTGTGTATCTGGTGTGCACATGTGTGTGATATTAACTATTCTTTTAAGAATGTATGACCATGCAGCCCTAGCCAGTGTGGTTCAGTGGACAGAGTGTTGGCCTGTGGACTGAAAGGTCCCAGGTTCGATTCTGGTCAAGGGCATATGCCCAGGCTACAAGCTCCATCACCAGCAGGGGGTGTACAAGAGCCAACCAATCAATGATTCTCATTATTGATGTTTCTCTCTCTCCCTCTCCCTTCCTCTCTGAAGTCAATCCTATATAATAAAGAAATAATATGCAAATTGACTGTTATGCCCTCACACAAGATGGCCACCACAAGATGGCTGGCAGGGAAGGGCAGTTGTGGGTGACCAGGCTACTAGGGGAGGGCAGTAAGGGGCGACCAGGCCAAGCAGGGGAGGGCATTGGGAGTGGCTGAGCCTGCAGGGGAGGGCAGATGGGGGTGACTGGGCCTGCAGGGGAGGGCAGTTAGGGGTGATTGGACTGGCAGGAGAGGGCAGTTGGGGGCAACCAGGTAGGCAGGGGAGTGCAGTTAGGAGTGACCAGGCTGGACAGGGGAGGGAAGTTGGGGGTGACCAGGTCTGCAGGGGAGTGCAGTTAGGGGCAACTGGGCTGGCAGAGGAGGGTAGTTGGGGGCGACCAGCCCTCCAGGAAAGGGCAGATGGAAGGGACTAGGCCTGCAGGGGAGGGCAGTTAGTGGTGTCTGGGACAGCAGGGGAGGGCACTTGGAGGCAATGAGGCCTACAAGGGAGGGTAGTTAAGGGCATCCAGGGGAGGTCACTTAGGGGCGACCAGGCTGGCAGGAGAGGGCCATTGGGAGGGACCATGTCTGCAAGGGAGAGCAGTTAGAGGTGACCAAGTCAGTAGGGGAGGGCAATTGGGGGTGACTAGGCCTTCACA
Source organism: Pipistrellus kuhlii (assembly GCF_014108245.1). NCBI lineage: Eukaryota > Metazoa > Chordata > Mammalia > Chiroptera > Vespertilionidae > Pipistrellus > Pipistrellus kuhlii. The sequence continues at coordinate 48,140,131 of NW_023425573.1, read as the reverse complement.
GCAGGGCAGTTGGGGGCAATTGGGCCAGCAGGGGAGGGCAGTTAGGGACAACTGAAATGGAAGGGGAGCAGTTAGGTATCAATCAAGCTGGCAAGGGAGTGGTTAGGGGGTGATCAGGCAGGCAGGCAGATAAGTGGTCGGGAGCCAACAGTCCCGGATTGTGAGAGGGATGTCTGACTGACAGTTTAGAACCGGCAGTAGGATAACCCCCCCAAGGGGTCCCAGATTAGAGAGGGTGCAGACTGGGCTGAGGGACCCCACTAGTACATGATCGGGGCTGGGGAGGGACCGCGGGAAGGCTCCAGGGCTTTTCTGGCCTGTCTCGCCCAGTCACGATTGGGGCCAATTGGGGCTGGCCGGCTGGTGAGGGACTGTGGCAGGGCTCATGTGTGTCTGGCCTGTCTCACCTGGTCTCGATCAGCCAGACCCCAGCAGCAAGCTAACCTACCTTTTGGAGTGCCCCCTGGTTGTCAGTGCATGATGTAGTGACTGGTCAAATGGTCAGGCACTTAGCACATTAGGCTTTTATTATACAAGATAGCTAGTATGTATGATGCAATCAACATATACATTGTTATAAAGTTGTACACATATGTGGACATGAAAAATATTTAAGATAAAAATGGGGCTGTAATCAAACTTGCCAAAGGAAATACTCTAAAACTTTATTTCAGTAGTTGGATGCTCTTCCGCTTTTACTGTCATAAAATATAGTCTGAAGTGGCCATGGAGGCTGAGTATAGTCCTGAATTAGTATGATTCTGAAATTGCGTGTGTGAGTTTAGCTTGACTGTATTAAAGGAATGGGAAGAACCTCCCTCTTGGTTCTTTGCTTCCTTTCTGCCCACCCAGTGCATTACCATTAGCTTCCGCGCTACGCACTCCAAAGCTCCAAGGGCCCTTCCTTTACCTCTACAATGTTTCCTAAGCACATTTCTTCCATGAATTACTCCTACCTCTGCGATTTCCAAATAAATATTCTCTTATTAAAAAAAAAAAAAAAAAAAAGGAACAATACTTAAGATGATGTTCAGATGTTCAATACTTAAGAAGATGTTCAGATGTTCAGCCGAAACCGGTTTGGCTCAGTGGCAGAGCGTTGGTCTGCAGACTGAAAGGTCCCGGGTTCGATCTCGGTCAAGGGCATGTACCTTGGTTGTGGGCACATCCCCGGTAGGGGGTGTGCAAGAGGCAGCTGGTCGATGTTTCTCTCTCATCGACATTTCTAGCTCTCTATCTCTCTCCCTTCCTCCCTGTAAAAAATCAATAAAATATTTTTAAAAAAATAAATACTCATTAAAAAAAAAAGATGTTCAAGGGACTTACATAATATTAAATAATAAATACTACATATTAAAGTTACCTATAACTAAATAGTAGATCCTCAAGTTGGTTGAAGCTCCCTTCTCAAGGGATCAATGATATTCCTATATGAGAAAAAAATTGGCATCCTTATAAGCACTCTCCTTTTGTCCTAGGTATTACTACCTCCTGTTCCTCAAAAGTTTAAGAAATAACCAACATTCAAAATGATTTGATTTACAAAAAGCAAATATAACTATACTTTTTCAAGATCACACCATTTGCACAAAGTAAAAAATGTCTATAAGATTGCCCTTGTCGCTCTAGCCTAGGGGTGTCGAACTCAATCAGAGAAGGGGCCAAAATCTAAAATCCAGCCTAAATCGCGGGCCGAATGGTTTACTGAACAGTCATAAACTGTCATTGTGATGGAAACGCAGCGGAGTGCAGTGATGACAGCGCGGTGCGGGCCACATTGCAAGGCCTGGCGGGGCGGATTTGGCCCGTGGGCCTTGTGTTTGACACATGTGCTCTAGCCTGTTTGGCTCAATGGATAGAGCAGTCGGCCTGGGAACTGAAAGGTTCAATTCCAGTCAAGGGCACATGCCCAGGTTGTGGGCTCTATCCCCAGTGGGGGACTTTAGGAGGCAGCTGATCCATGATTCTCTCTCATCATGAATGTTTCTATCTCTCCCTCCCTCTCTTCCTTCCTCTCTAAAATCAATAAAAATATATTAAAAAAAAAAAAAAAAAGATTTCCCTTGCCAAAGAGAGGCTTCTTAGAAAGTCAGGATAAGTTAGGATGAGGGTTGATAAAAAGCGAGGAAGTCCTGGCCAGTAAGACTCAGTTGATTAGGTGTCATCCTGTGCTCCAAAGGTTGCTGGCTGGATTCTCCGTCAGGGCACATGCCCCAGTCTCGGCTAGATCTCCAGTGGGGAACGTGCAGGAGGCAGGTAATCATGCTCCACTCTCACATCAATGTTTCTCTTTCTCTCTCCGTTTCTTTCTCTCTAAAAATAAAAATGTGTAAAAAGTAGGGAAAACAGGGACTATGGAATTTAATATATGAAAAAGAACTCTAAACTATTAAGTAGTTGAAGAAATAGTTAAAATATAAAAGTAAAGGGCTGTTATGACCATGACCAAATGACAAATTTATAAAGTAGAAAGGGAAAACATGAGTAATAGTAGTATGACCCTAATTTAGAGAAGAAGCCAAGTTAAAAAATGTGAACTAATGTGAGTAGTGTGGCAAGTGGTGAAAAAGATTTGGATACTGAAAGGTGTGTCATGAGAAAAAGTTCAGCAAAGAAAGGTCATGTGGAGGAACTCTTTTTTTAAAAAAAATATATTTTATTGATTTTTCACAGAGAGGGATAGAGAGTTAGAAACATCAATGAGAGAGAATCATCGATCAGCTGCCTCTTGCACATCCACTACTTGGGATATGCCCGCAACCAAGGTACATGTCCTTGCCCGGAATTGAACCCGGGACCTTTCAGTCCGCAGGCTGACGCTCTATCCACTGAGCCAAACCGGTCCCAGCATGTGGAGGAACTCTTAAGTAAAAAAGGCAACCATGGAATCTAACTTGGTCATAACAATTCTGATTTCAAACATTTTGCATATCAAATCATTTTGTTCTGATTTTTCATTCAGAAAATACAGTCACTATTGTCCCTGTTTGTACCCACAACTCCTATAAAGTTGTCTTTAACATAGGAAAGGTTCAATTATTTGTTGGTAATGATAATTTCATATAAAAGAAAGTGCATTATAAAAACAATAAAAATTAACCATTCTCAAAGAATAAAAATTTACATTTTTATTCTTTACCTATTTACTAGTATCAATAGGAAACTGGAGTCTGGAAGGTCTGGTTAGCTTAGAAAATTGGTACCACACTCACCTCTGCTGATAACATCAGTGCTGGGTGGGGATGAAGCCATAATCTGCCAACATCTGAATCATCCTTGCCAGGTTAGGGGGTTCTGCAGAGAAGTTACTGCTACCAGGTCTGACTGCCATAGCTCAGGAAAATGGTGCAGTCATTCCTCTTAGTGCAGAATAGACTTGAGAAGAAGTTTAAGAGACCTATGTAATATTAAGCCCCAGAAAGATAGCATTAGTCATAGTTTGGACATGGAATGTAAGAGCTAACAATTGTGGAACGCTTACTGTTTCAGGAACTGATGTATTATCTGATTTAATGCTTTCGACAACCCTATGGGTATAGACATTGCTATTAAGCCCATTTTATAGGAATCAAGTCCTGGCCAGTGAAAGGTTAAGAAACTGTTCAGGATAACAAAGATAGTGAAGTATCGGGTCTAGTAATAATTAATGTCGTTTTTAAACATTCGTTTAAAAACTTGCTTGGCGTTGACTTGTATTGACATAACCTTCAAACACGTGGTATCTACAGAACGTGTGAAGTGCAATTAACACGTTTTGCTTGAAAAAGTTTGTGTTTGGTTTGGTTTTTGTTGCAAAACTAGGGCTAAGAAGATGGCGGATGAAGAGCATATTTGGCACTGCATGCTTTACGAGTTCCAATTAGGAAGAAAAGCAAGTGAGGCTGCAAAAAACATCTGTAGTGCTCTTGGTCAAGATGCAGTTAGCGCCAGAAAATGCCAGCATTGGTTTGAGAAATTTCGCGAGGGAAATTTTTCGTTAGATGACAAGAGTGGAAGAGGCCCTGTGTCCAATTTTGATCAAGAAGCTCTTCAAGCTCTTTTGGTGCAAAATCCTCAAATTACCCAACAAGAGTTTGCGACAACTTTAAATTGTTCACAAAAAACAATTTCCAATCAATTGCGTGCACTTGGCAAAGTCCAAAAGTTTGGAAAAACGGGTTCTTCATGAGTTGACAGACAACAACCGTAATCAAAGAGTCACAATTTGCAGTTCGCTCCTCTCTCGTCAAAACCGTTTGCCGTTTTTAGAGCAAATTGTTACCGGAGATGAAAAATGGGTGCTGTATGTTAATTTGAAAAGGCAGCCTCAATGGTTGGACAAAAATGAGGCTCCGCAGCCCACGCCAAAACCTGACTTGCATGAGAAAAAAGTGATGTTGTGCGTTTGGTGGAATTTTAAGGGAATTCTTCATTGTGAACTTTTACCATCTAACCAAACCATTACAAGTGCAGTGTATAGTGCCCAATTGGAAAGGTTAGCCCAAGCTTTAAGAGAAAAAGAACCCACGCTGATTAATCGGAAGGGCGTAATTCTTCACCACGATAACGCACGACCGCATACTGCAAGAATCACTGCTGAAAAACTGCGCCAGTTGGAATGGGAAGTTCTCCCTCAACCTGCATATTCTCCTGATATTGCCCCTTTTGATTACCATTTGTTTCGTTCTTTGCAAAACTTTCTTCTTGGAAAAAAATTTAATAATGAAGAATGCCTCAAAAATGCATTGACCGAATTTTTCGCATCAAAAGAATTTTACAACAGAGGGATTAAAATGCTTCCTGAGCGTTGGGCACAAGTAGTAGAAAACAACGGCAACTATATTGTTGATTAAATTTTGTTGTATTGTTTAAATAAATTCGATTTAAAAAATATTAGAAAACGACATTAATTATTACTAGACCTAATAAATGGCAGAGCTGGGATTTGAACCCATGCAGTCTGGTACTCAGGGTGCGTATATTCATAACCACAATGCTACAGGTACATTCAAACAGGCTGGGAGGAAAAATCAGTTTTCTAAAAAGGGCACACTGATTCTCTCAAAAGCGATCTGTGTTCATTTTACCCTATATTAGCTGCTTAATCTTAAACTCACAATTCCAAAAATCTAGAATGGCTTTTATGTGCCAACTTTAAATAATAGTAACCCAACTTTAAATCTTTACCATCCATAATATTTTACAACTTACAATAGTGAAAACGGACAGTCTCTCAGTCTCCAAGACAGCGAAAAGTGGGGATGGTAGTAATAGTGCATTCCCTCCAGATTCAATGACAAGGAAATACATAGAAGCGTCATAACTCATTTATCAGAGTTACTTGAATTCAACGAATTGCTTAAAACCACCTAGTAAAATAGGTCACTTTAAAAATCAAAGTGCTGTCAGCACATCGGTAAGTTTTAATATATTTCCGGTCAAGGAACTTTTTATGTTTGATACATTACTCAGAATCACCTAAATCCACAACGACATGATCAAGTCCACATAAATTATGGCTTTCCCTCTCACCTATTCGTGTATGTATTAGGATTCATTGACATCTTAGTTTATCACTTCGGGTTTTTTTGGGGGGAGTGAAAGTTTCGACTAATGTCATCAAACGATTAAAAACAAATTTCATCAGATCATTTGCCCTAAGTTTTCCTGCCCCTTTCTAAATGGATGCAATTTTTACTACGAAATCTGTCGCTACCCTACCATATATCAGTGTGACTATTCAAAAGGATCACCACCAAAAAACGGCATTTATGATCAAAAACGTCAGGTTTGGGTCAGCTCCGACCTGACAGGGAAGGGCGGGCCGGGCGGGGGCCGGTGGGGGGAGGTCGGGAAAGGCAGTGCTTGGTTCAAGTCGTAGCTAAACATTCGCGGCGCTACTCACCCAGCGCAAAAAAAAAAGAAAAAAAAAAAAAAAAAAAAAAAAAGAAAAAAAAAGAGAGAGAGAGGAGAAAAAAAAGAAAAAAAAGGGGGGGGGGTGGGGGCTGGACGGACGGTATTTGGAGCAGTGGGGCCCCGCGGGTGTGCGGGAGGGGCTGAGAGCCTGTGCCCGGGACTCGGGTGCCCGGGAGCGCCGGGCAGGACCGGAGCCTCTCGCCTCCTCGGCGGCGGCGGCCAAGCAGGGCCAGGCCTCCAGCGCCCGCCTCCGGCCGCCCGCACACTCGCCGGCCCGGCCGCCGGCCCAGCGGGACGGGACGCCCGGCCGCAGCCGCTTACCGGTGGCGCCTCGCCGCCTCCTCCGGGGCAGCCCTCCAACGGCCGCCGCAGCCAGAGCACCACCCCGCGGCGGGGCACGTCGGGTCCGCCGAGCGCTCTCCGATCCCGCAAGCGCCGCCACTCTCGCGAGAAGAGAAGCCGGCGGAGCCCGAGAACTGGGAGGAGGAGGAGGAAAAGGAGGAGGAGGAGGAGGCAGGAGGAGGAGGGACGAGGGAGGGGGGAGGAGAAGGGAGGGGCACTTAACGGTGGCAGCTGGTTCTGCGCCGGATCCGGGAAGAGGGGCGGGCGCCATTGTGCTTCGCTGCCGAGTGCTCTGCCTCCGAGGCCTCGCGCTCCGAGGAGGAAGGCGGCGGGGAGGGCGCGGCGAGCGGGTCGCGCCGCGGTCGGTACCAGCCCCGGAGCGAGCGGAGGTGAAGGGCTGCGGGCTCGGGCCTCCCGGGCGGGCGGGCGGGCGGGCGGCGGGGAGGCGGCGTAGGCCCGGCCGCGGTGGGGGAGGGGAGGGATCGAAGTGCAGGCCTGAGGCCGCCCCGGCCGCTGCCTCCGGAGCCGGACGGGGCGGGCGGGCTGGGTTCGGGCTCGAAGGGATGCCGGTGGCCTTCGGGAAGGTTAGGACCGGCGGACGGGAGCAGACGGGCCGCCTTTTAGACGCCGGAGCCCTAGTTTGGCCTCTGGCAGCAGCCTTTCCGGCTGGGTAAGGAGTGTCCTCCTTCCTCTCCCCCCAGCCCCGGGGCCCGGAGGATCCGGAGGGGAGGGAGGGAGGGACGCGGGGTTGGAGGGGGAAAGCGGGGGAGGCTTGGGGCTCTGACCCCCCCCCCCCCCCCAGCCTCCGATGGATGGAAGGGGCTTTCCCCCACCCCCACCCCCGGGTGCTGCGAAGGTTTGCTCAGCGATCGTCCCGGTTCCTGAATATCGTGACACTTGGGGGAAGTTCTTTTTTTTTTTTTTTTTTTTTTTTTGTGCCGTGGTAAATCCTGTGTATTTCACATTGAAATAGGAGATGAAAGTATGAAAAACGGACCGAGTGGCGTAAGAATTAAAAAATATGGAAGCCGCCGGGAGTAGAACACTCCCTCCTTTTGATGACACTGCGTAGGGAGGACTTGAGAACGTGTGCGAACACGCACCCCCCCCAAAAAAAACCACTAAAATACTTTTTTTTTTGGTTCCCTACGTATGGATGTAGATCATACGTACGGAAACTCTAGTCGTTCGTCACGACTAGTGTCGTTTGGCACTTTGAAACGTGCCAAGTGAAATGGAATTTGGTAAGATTTCCCCTCCCCCCGATTTTTGTAGAATTGTTAAGGTATTTATTTATTTATTTTTATTATTTTAAGTCTCCCCTTTTCTTACTCCATATCCATCCATAATCTGTATAGAGCTAAGCGGTCAGGTTTAAGATGAAGTGTTGACTTAAAACAGGGTAGATTTTTTTTTTCCCCCCCTCATGAAATGGGGTCAGTGTTTTATGTACAGCTCTACAGCATTGTGTGGAAGAACAGCAGTGTATCAGGAGATGTGGTCTTGATTTTGCAGCAAATTATTTAACCTCGTCCTATTTCCTTAGAAATGCAGCCATTGATTCCTAGACTTGATGTGAGGATTATCTTAGGTGAGGCAGTCCAACAATACTGGGGGACCTAATGCTTGCAGAGTTAATTTTTAATGGATACAAACTATGAATTGTACCTAATGCCCACTTGTTAAGGAATTGTTGTCCAAATAACCTTAAAATTCTTCTTTTGCCTATAATGACCCCCACAGATTGCTCACAGCTTCACACAATGTATATTTATATAAGTTCTCTAATATGAATGTGTGTAAATAAGAACTTTTACAACTCTTTGCCTTGTGTTATACCGCAGATGTAAGCCTAGTCGGGGTTTTTTTCAACCTCTTGCATGCTGGGTTGAAAAAAATTTAAAATTCCTTGAATAAAATTTAAAATTCCTACTTATTTAAGTCCAGGTGATTCATCTTTCTGCAACAGTAGCAAAAGAACTTCTTTTCCTAGATGAAGCACAAAGATGCCCCTATTTAGACATGCCACATATGTTTTCACAAATAATCAGCTTGGCTATAAAAAGTCATCCGTGGCACTCAGGCAGCCAATGAGTTTTAATCAGCCCTGTATTCACTTCACAAAATTCTCCACCTGGTGTGTGTTCAGGAGTTACCCACACTTTACTATTGTATTTTCAGAAAGTAATGTTAATAGTGGAAAATTATCAAATAATGTAAAACATTTTTTGATAATTTGTTATTTGTTGTTTACTGGTTTCTAGATGAGGGCTTCACGTTTCAAGAATGAGCTTGACACACAGCGTCTGCCCTCCAACAGCTCACAGTTTAGTCATCAGACTAATATATAAACAACTACTCCTATTATCTTAGTGTAAGTACATAATAGTACTTTGGGAGCACAGAGGATGGGTGTTTATTCTTGGGGGGAAATTTTATAAGAAGTATTGCTTTAACAAAGATGTGAAGAATGATGACTTAAGAGTTTGATAATGAAACTGCAAAGTCATGGTATCATGGTTTTAGGAATGGACAGTTTTTCCCCCTAGCTGAAACAAATTGAATGCAAATTAGAGCAAGCCATGTAAGACCTGTATTGTTTACAAAGTTAGTGCTCTGCTGTTGGGAATAAAGAGCTATTGCATCCCTGAACCAAATAAAAATGATTTTTAGATTATCTTTGCTGATACATACTTTACTACAGATAATTAAGTGCCAGTGCCAATAATAAACTGGGAAATGCACAGGCTTTCTTCAAACTTCATTTTCAACCAACAAATTAAACTTAAGAAGTAATGAGTCAAAATAAAAGAATCAACAGCTGATCACATTAAGATGATAACCAGTTAAAATGAGTAAGATTTTGAGTTCCTAAGATCTATTTGAATTCATTAATGCAGAATTCTATTACAGTGAAATAATCTTCTCACCAATCATTATTTTACAAGAAAATATATCTGTGATACAGTTGCTAATCATAAAATGAACCCAAAAGCAGGGGCATAAACTTACAATTAGAGAGTTATTTGACTGGAGTTTAATTTTTATTGACTTTAATTTTTAACTTTTCTATTCTGGTTTGAACTCATGGTCAAATCAAAGCTGGTTTTTCTCGTTCTCTGTGACTATACCGGTTAGACTAGATAAGTTGAACACCTGGTTTTTAAATCACTTGCTGGTCTACGACAAAACCCACTTTTGTCAACAGCTTTAAAAGACGGCATATTTTTTTATCTTAAAAGTTCTCATCTTTCCATTATAATTATTGCACTTGAATGTAATGTATTTCTCACTTTCCAGAAAAAAAACCCCAAATGGTTTCCACTTACTGAACGAAGATTGAAACTTTAGACAATGGATTTTAAATACACTTCAAAGGAGGACAGATTATCTCAAAGTACTATGGTGTAGACTTTCATCATAGTCACATTTTCTCATGGGGATATTGAATTTTTTCTAGTTATTTTTTAAAGATGGATCTATCTTTAAAATGTGTCTTAAATAATTGTAAGACTTCCCCCCAAAATTCTATGCTTTCCTCATGTGACCTCCCTTAGCTTCCATGTCTCCATGTTCACTAGGAAAATTAAGAAACTAGAATTTCTTACTGAGAAAAAAAAACTTTCCCCAGAAGCTGATTTTTAAAAAAAGTATATACCACGTAGGGATAAGTAATAGATTTTTAACTATGTTTGTAGTTAATAATTGGTAATTACAGTGCATTGTTGTTTTCTTTTATAACTCTGACCTTCATGACATGTACTGTATGTTGTGCTTTTGGTAATTCAGCAACTGCATCTCACTTGGATATTTAAAGCAAATTCTCAGTTACCCCCTGAAATAGAATCAAATTTTTTTTTTCTTTTTCTTTTTTTTAAATATATTTTATTGATTTTGTACAGAGAGGAAGGGAGAAGGATAGAGAATTAGAAACACTGATGAGAGAGAAACAGATCAGCTGCCTCCTGCACACCCCCTACTGGGGATGTGCCTGCAACCAAGGTTGACTGGAATTGAACCTGGAACCTTTCAGTCCACAGGCTGACACTCTATCCACTGAGCCAAACTGGTAAGGGCTAGTGAAGTGATTTTAACCTTTTCTTCCTCTTAGTATTTACTAGAATAGTACTTGATTGTTTTATATTTCCTACTTCTTTTGTAGTATGTAGCTACTAAGGAGTGTAAACCAGCAGTACAGCAATTTTGAAAGAGAATTATCTTTAGGAGTTCTTTATAGAGTTTATTGTAATATAAGTTCTAAAAAAAAACATCTTTTTATTTGCAAATAACTTTTCCTTATTTTTCAAAGTAAGACCAAGTACATTAAATAAATTTTGGAAAACAAAGTATAAAGAAGGAAACAAAATCCACCCAAGGACATAGTAACATGTTAATAATGCTATTTCCAAATTTTTATGTAAGTAAGGTCTATAAGTTTCTTTACCCTTTAGTAATTATCTTCCTGTACATAAATCTGATACGTATACTTTAAATAAATCTTTTATTTTGCCCTGGCCAGCATTGCTCAGTGGTTAGAGCATCAGCCTGCACATCAAAGGGTCTCAAGTTCAATTCATTTCCTAGTCAAGGGCATGTACCTGGGTTGCAGGTTAAGTTTTATTTATTTATTTTTTAAACTGTTAAAATCCATGCTCAAATAATGAAAAAACTAATAGAATGTCTACTAAGCTGTTCATATGAAAATCTTTTTTTGACAATGGTGGTATTTCTTGATAGTAGCTGGTATTTGCTGAATACATACTATGTGCCAGCAAAGTTCATAATGTACCTGTGAAGTACTCTCCCCCAATTTTGATTTATTTTACTTGAAAATATTTAAATAGAAAAGAGTTGGGAGAATAGTAAAATTAATATTTGGATGACCTCACCTACATTCAGTAGTTGATAATTTGCCACATTTACTTTATATACTAGAGGCCCAGTACACGAATTCGTGCACCAGTGGGGTCCCTTGGCCTGGCCTGCGGGATTGGGCCAAAGCCAGGTCCCTGACATCCCCTGAGGGGTCCTGGATTGTAAAAGGGACCCCACTGGGGAGGAACACAGGAGGTTGGCCAGGTGGGGAGGGACCGAAGGAGGGCTCCAAGGTGTGTCCAGCCCAACTCACCTAGACCCCACCAGCAAGCTAACCTACTGGTCAGAGCATCTGCCTTCTGGTGGTCAATGCACGTCATAGCGAGCGGTTGAGTGGCCTTAGCATATCATTAGTATATTATGCTTTGATTGGTTGAATGGCCAACAGGTTGACTGGACACTTAGCATATTAGGCTTTTATTATATAGGATGTTATATGTAATCGTACACATAGTACTTCTAAAACATGTAATGTTATTTTGAAGTATTTATTAGTAACGCTAAGTTGCAGACATCATGACACTTTACAAAAATTCAGTCTTCATTCAAACTTTGTTTTATGAATCAAGATTCAACAAAGGTTCTTGCTTTGCATTTGATTTTGTTTCTTTAGTCTCAAACCAAGAGTATAGTACTTCTATATTTTTTCCTTTGTGACATGTGGTTATTTGTGTAGCTTGTTTGTTCTCTACTAGATTATAATTTCTTGATAATCACTGTCCTAATATGTTCGATGTTCCCTCAACTCGAATCCTTGTTTAGTATTAATTTTAATGTGCCTATCACATACTAAGCACCTAAAAAACTTATCTGTTAAATGAATGGAAAAAAAAACACCTTAAAAAAATAAAAAGATGCCTCGTAGTAGTAACTTGTAAGTGGTCAGGTAGAAGTTTTTCAAGGACTATGCATTTTAAGTTTTTTTACTAATTTTTATGCTTTTGACCTACAACTTATGCAACCATATTATATAAGCTCTCTGGTAACACCTACATTGTCGAAATTCCATCAATTTATGTAGAGAAGTTGCCAAAAATAGTTTCATATAATATAAAATATCTCTCAGAGGACTCTGCCTCTTTGTCTTCTCAAGAGGTTTCTTTTAAACAGATTTCCTATTAGGTTAGTTTCATTCTGCAAGTATGCAAGTAAGTCTTAGATATAAATATAGTCAAAGTAAACTACAAGAAGTATGATTAAAGAGAATCGTTACTGAAAACCATCTATCGGACTGCATCTTTTAAAAAGCACTTTGTCTACCTGTTTAAAATCTTAGGTTACAAATACAGTTCCTTGTTTGTATTTTCATAGATTTTTTTTTTTTTTAATAAAATAACAAATCTACTACTTGTCATTTATGGACTTTTTGCCTGTTAGTGTTTAACCATTAATACTCTTTGTACTATGTATGTTTTCTTTAAAGGTCTAATTCATAATACACATCTTTTTAGTTTAAAAAAAAATTGCGCAGACATGCATATATATAGTTTATAAAAAGCTAAAGCTTTCATATGCTTTATCAACCAAACCAGGTCAGAGAGACAGCACAAGCTCTATTAATAATTGTCCTGAGATAATGAGCACAAATTAGGACTTTTCTGGCTATAAACTGGGACTCCTCTAGGTAAACCAGGAAATATGGTCACCCTGCTTTAAAGGAAAACAATAATTTTTTGCGCCATCCTACGTACTAATGTTAATTTGCATAGGTAATTCTTGATTTGAGCTGCATGCTTTCCCAAAGGCAATTCATCTAAATTTGTACCTCACAGGAAACCTTAAGAATGGAGTCTAAACCTTCAAGGATTCCAAGAAGAATTTCTGTTCAACCCCCCAGCTCTTTAAGTGCTAGGATGATGTCTGGAAACAGAGGAAGTAATTTAAGTGATACCTATCACTCAAGAGACTCTTCCTTTAGACTGGATTCTGATTACCAGGTAATTTCTTAATATGTACAGTCTCTCTTTCAGAATCCTTGGGGCCACATGTGTCTTGGATTTTAGGTAAGTAGTAGAATATGTTTAGAATATCCTCAACGAATTTGAGACATCAAAACTTATGTCTGTAGCAAAATGAATGATCATTCATAACAAGCAGCAAAAACTTAATGGTTTTCAAACTGCTTGGACTTCATAATTTTGAATGAGGGATTGTGATCTTAATAAAAATGATCATATTCTTCAAAGACTTGGAAACATTTTTACTTAAAAAAAGCAAGTATCTAAGTTTACATTTGATTAAGTTAATCAATGTAGGTGACTGCCAATGAACTAGAAATGCATCCTTTGTTACATTCATTTATCTGACTTTTCTCTGAGTATTCATGGCAGTGGTGGAATAATCATTGTTAAGTGTTTTTTGCATTATGGACAAATTTTGGGACTTTTTTATGGCTAGTAATGACTGCATTAATTCATAATCTATATAAAGCTACAGCTACTACTCTTAATGTAACTAATTTTACTTCAGACTGACAGTTTTTGGAAAGGTTTATTAGCATTATAACATCGTAGTTGTATAAAGCTGTAAATCTTAGATGGCATGACTTGTAAGTTTAGTGCAATTTATCTTGTCTTTTAAATTTAAGTTTATTGCATTATTGTCTGAAGAGAATTAAATCACACTTGATTTGCTAGAGTCTGATGTTTTGGTAACTGAATCGTAAGAGAATCCTTTAGTGAAAATTCCTGTCAAGTATTTATATATTTATGTATCGTGATACAGTATATGATAGTCTTATGAAAATATTTCTACATAATAAAATGCATTTTATAAAATATTTAGAGAAAACAAGTAATTTTTCTAAAATGTACATATCTAAATACACAGTCATAAACTTTATATAAACTATTTGCTTAGTCTCATTTTCAGTGTTAATTGATATTGTGGGTTTTTGTTTTGTTTTTTAATTTTGTTGGTAAACAAGCATATACTTGCCAGAGGCCCAGAATCACATCCTTTGTATTCTATAAAAATGTTGTAGGTTAAATGATGTTACTAAGAGCACAGAATTGTCGTTGTCAACCCCCCCCCCCCCAACATATTTATAGAAATTTGTCTTCTGATGCTTGTCTAATTTTTCATTCAGCCTCTTAGTGAGAAACACAAAACTCTGAAACCAGACTATATGTCCTGGATTGGAGTATTGTTCCACTCATAGCAATGTGAACTTGGACTAGTTAACTTCACAACTTATTTCCCATATTATTTAGTCAATTGGGTTGTTAGAGTTAAATAAATTAATACATTGAATGAGAATAGAGCTGCCACATGGTAAATACTACATAAATGTTAGCTCCTACATTTTTAAATTATAATTCCAGTTACACTATGGATTACATAATATAGAAACACCTTATTTTTATATAGTGCTTGATATTTCATGAATATTTTTGAATATTAGTTTTACTTATATATAGGACACATACTTATTTCATAAAATAAAGTTCTAAAATCTGAAAAGATTAGTGAATGATTAGTAAATATGTTCCTGAGCTTAAGAATCTATTAGACTTCTGGATTGCTTTGTTTCTTCTTTATTAGGTAGGATAGAGGCCTGGTGCATGGGTGGGGGCCAGCTGGTTTGCCCTGAAGGGTGTCCCAGATCAGGGTGGGAGTTCCCTTGGGGTGTGGGGCGGCCTGAGCAAGGGTCTGTGGTGGTTTACAGGCCAGCCATGCACCCTGGCAACCCAAACAGAGGCCCTGATATATGGAATTTATTTACCTTCTACAATTGAAACTTGGTAGCCTGGAATGGAGCCAAGCCTCCTGCTTGCTCCATGGCCAGCAGCCATTTCTGTTGGGGTTTATGTATTTTCTGAAATTGAAACTTTAGCCTGGAGTGGAGGACTGGACTGGCCAAGGTGTGCGGAAAGCTTTGCTTCCTCCGTTGCTGGGGGCAACCCTAGTCTCCTGCTCTTTCCAGCTCTGTGGCTGCCGCCATTTCTGTTTAGATTTGTTTACCTTCTATAATTGAAACTTTGTAGCCTTGAGTGGAGGCTTAGGCCTGCAAGGGCAGGTGGAAAGCTTGGTTTCCTCCATTGCGTGGGAGACCCAAGCCTCCCTCCTGCTCTCTGGCTGTAGCCATCTTGGTTGGGTTTATTTGCATACTTGCTCTGATTGGCTGGTGGGCGTGGCAGAGTGATGGTTAATTTGCATATTACTGTTATCAGGTAGGATTATATTATAACTAGAGGCCTGGTACAGGAAATTTGTGCATGGGTACAGAACTTTGGCCTGGCTTGCAATGAGGGCCATCTTCCTCTGCTGCCGCAGCCAGTCCCACCCCCCAGTGCCACTCACCTCTGGTTCTCTGTTTACAGTCGGTCAATTGGAGCTTGATGGCCAGGGGAAGGACCAGGAGGTGGTTAGTGCACCTCATAGCAACTGGTCAAGCAGTCGTTCTGCTGTTAGGTCGATTCACATATTACTTACTCTTTTATATACATAGATTTTAAAAAAATATATAATTTGTTGATTTTTTACAGATAGGAAGAGAGAGAAATAGAGAGCCAGAAACATCAATGAGAGAAAAACATCGACCAGCTGCCTCCTGCACACCCCTTACTGGGGGTGTGCCCACAACCAACTTACATGTCCCTGACAGGAATCGAACCTGGGACCTTTCAGTCCACAGACCAACGCTCTACCACTGAGCCAAACCGGTTTCGGCTATACATAGGTTTTTGATTATTTCTTATATGTACTCTAGAACTCTTTGATGGTGCACATTATTTGGATTTTATATTAAGATTCTTTAATAAAATGAACTATTTACCACATACATATTAAAATTATTATAAAATATTTTTATTTTTATTTTCCCTAAAACTTTTATTTTAGTATTCAGTGTCTCCAATGAATTTAGGACCATCTCTAATTGAGGTTAAAATACTATGTTCTTAGTTAAGCCTATGTTTTTAAGGAGATAAGCTATTATTTTCTCTTTTTAGGCATTATGTTAGGTATACTGCCTAACCATTTAATGAATTGAACAGACATAAAATAGTTTGTAAATTGTGAATAACTTTTGAGTTTTGGGTTGTTTTATTTTGTGTTCGTTAGTTTATTTTGTGTTCTTCAGTTAATAGAGAAAAACCTTGAGCAAAGAGTTTTCAAATATGCACTTTAAAAAAAAAATCTACTTCTTGCTTCACTGATTAAGAGATTCCAGATAATAGGGTATTTGTTGTTGCTGTTGTTGTTTAGCACATTAAGCACCATGTCAGTCACTAGTGACTGACACTATACTTTCCGTCCAGACTGGTCAGTCAGTGGTGCCGCCAGCATACTGGTGAAATCAGATATCGCAGGCTAGAAGACAAAACAGGCTTGATGCTTAACATGTTAAACATACTGTTTAATAGTGTATTACTATATTTTTAACAATGAGCATTAGATTCAGGATAAATTTTTAAAAAAATATATACTTTATTGATTTTTTACAGAGAGGAAGGGAGAGAGATAGAGAGCTAGAAACGTCGATGAGAGAGAAACAGCTGCCTCTTGCATATCACCTCCCACCGGGGATATGCCCACAACCAATGTACATGCCCTTAACCGGAATCGAACTTGGGACTTTTCAGTCCGCAGACCGACGCTCTACCACTGAGCCAAACCAGTTTCTGCCAGTATAAATTTTTATTGAAAATTTTTATTTTCATAGTAGAGTGTTCACAGTTTTACATATTAGTGCCTTTATTGGCATTCTGTCCACCTCTAAGAACAGGAAACAGGTTCCTCAGAAGGTTGTAAACCAGGAAAACAAAATGAATAAAGTTTTTGCCTTTGAGTATTTCCTAGCCAGATGTTTATATATAGTTACACAGAGGACAGTTCAGATTTATTAAAAATATATAATTTCAGTATAAAACAATGAGGCAATGGATTAAAGGGAACAAAGATTATGAAAAACATACATGGTAGAAAAATTTGGTCCTTGGGAAAGCATTAGAATATTGTCAATTAAGTTTAATATTGAATGCAAGCATTTTGTTCCTTTAAAAAAAATTTTTTTTTTTTAACTTAACAGTCTACATCTGCATCAGCAGCTGCATCTCCATTTCAGTCTACATGGTATAGTGAATCTGAGATAACTCAGGGTGCACGCTCAAGATCACAAAACCAGCTACGGGATCATGATTCAAAAAGACCTAAACTTTCCTGTACAAACTGTACATCTACCTCAGCTGGGAGAAATGTTGGCCATGGTTTAAATGCAGTATCAGGTAAGAATTAAATTTATGTAAGAATTACACCATATGTATTTTGGACTAAAGCCCCTTTCCCAAGATCTGGTATATATTAGGCAAATAGAGCGAGTGGAGCTTCTAACATCCTCCCTTAACTAGTAAGTTAGTGCTAGAATAGCCGAAAATGTATGGTGATCAATTGGTAAAAGTGATATGGATTCTTCTGTTGTTATAGGAGGTAAGTTTTTTGTTACTAGAAAAGCCAATTTTTCTGAAGTAGACAATATTTTAAAAGCTTCTCTTCTATACCTATAAAAGCCTAATGTGCAAAGTGTCCCCTCGGGAGTTTGATCCCTCGCTGTGACGTGCTGACCATCAGGGGATGCCGTGGAACGAAGGGAGGCCCTGCTGGCGACCAGCACCTGCTACGGACTCTACCCATGCATGAATTTCGTGAACCGGGCCTCTAGACTTTTATAAATGAGAAACATTGTGGTATATATTTATTGTTTAGAAAATATAAAAATCTTTATTTAAAAAACAGTTGGTGGTATTCTACTAGTTCTGGTAGTAATTAGAAAACCATGATTCTAGCCCTCTGATTAGATGTACAAGTCTCTTAACCATTCTGGGATTTAAATGGCTTATCTGTAAAGCTTTTTGCTTGGTATTTTGTCCTCACAGATATGTTTGTTGTACAAATTGAAAAAATCTTTTGTTAAGAGGTTAGGAGGCTCCCTCTTCACTTTTCATATGAAACACTATTCAATGCCTAACATCATTTTAACGTGGTGCAGAACTTGTGATGACACAATTGGATATAAAATTCTTGAAATGCATATGTATTACCAATTGAATTAGTATAAGCAATTTCTTTATATATTTTTTAAAACATGTTTTCATTGACTTTTAGAGAAAGGAAGGGAGAAGGATAGAAAGAACCATGCAGGTGAGAGAAATAACAATCAGCTGCCTCCTGCAAGCCCCCTACTGGGGATCAAGCCAAAATTCGAGCAGGATAGAGTTTAGTGTTAGAGAAGACTGTTGTAATAGGAAATAATTTTGTAAGTGATGAGTTTATTTAGTGAATAATTTTGTTTTGCTAAATTTTAATACGTTTTTATTGATTTCAGAGAGGAAAAGAGGGATAGATGGAAACATCAGTGATGATAGAATCATTGATCTGCTTGCTGCCTCCTGCACACCCCCAACTGGGGATTGAGCCTGCAACCCAGGCATGTGCCCTGATCTGAAATGGAACAGTGACCTCCTGGTTGACACTGAACTACTGAGCCATACCTGCCAGGCTGTTTTGCTAAATTTTACTTCTGATTACAACTCTGTAACTATGGGGATTTCTGTAATAAATGACAACCTCCCTGTATAATACTGAATTTTTATTTATTTATTTATTTATTTATTTATTTATTTATTTTTGTCATTAGAAACCTTAAAAGCTCTCTCTGAATTAAAACTTCTTTGGTTGTTTTAAGATTCTTGGAGACATAGTCAAGTTCCCAGATCTTCATCAGTGGTACTTGGATCATTTGGAAGTGACTTAATGAGAGAGAGGAGAGATTTAGAAAGGAGAGCAGATTCCTCCATTAGTAATCTTATGGATTATAGTCACCGAAGTAGTGATTTCACAACTTCATCGTGTATGTATAAACTGTATTGTTACATATAACTTAATCTGATAATGTTGTTTTCCTCTTTATATCACTAAATTACAGTACAAAAGAATAAATGAAGTGAATCTATTGAGAGTTTTAAAATAGTTTAATGTTTCTTAGTACCTTATTTGTTGTTTTGCTTTTAAAAATGTAAATAATTTAAAAGTGCACGAATATCTAGATTCTATGTGCTGATAAATTTTTTACTTGCTCTTTTAAGGGTGTATGTGCCGTAAAGTATACTAAACAACCCTTGTATATTCCAGTATAATTTGCTGTATGTAGTGTAATAAATAACCTATAGTAAAATTTTTAACTAAAGCTTGAAATCACCATTTTAAGCAATTTTAAATTACCTTAATTTAACACATATGTGCTTTTGTTTTCATTTAGTCGAAATAACCACACTGTCAATGCATAGAAGCTTGAGCTTTTCAAACATAAATACCATAAAACAATAATGTTAAGTAACTGAAGACAAAAAGTGCTGATTAAGTAGACAAATATAGCAGGCAAAAGTGGATCTTGATTCATGTAGAAGATACATTTGTTTTTAAAGGTTAAGTTTATTTTAAGTTAAACGTATTGGGGCAAATCTTTGCTTATTTAAGACAAATGAAAACATCTTTTTTATTTGCTTGGCTTTGAATGGATTACCTTTAGTATATGGTATCAGTAGCTTCTAGATTGGGAATATAAAAGTACAGGTTAGAATAGATTTATCCCTTAACAGTTTCTCTTCCTGAGGCTGCATGTATTAGCACACCAGTAATCTAGGTTTTAAATTAGGTGTATGGGTAAGCATTCTTTATAAAGGAATGCTATAGATTTTCTCATCCCTATGAATTTTAGAACCGCCAATAGTGTACTTTTAAAATCTTAGATGTCAGGACTCTATTCTGATTCATAGCTCCCAGCCAGTATTAAAAAGCAAAGGTGGATGAGTAACCAGGGATAAGAATCACTGCTGTTACATTGAGGAGTGTGTGGAGGGGATGGAGACATTTTTAGCATGTTAGCAGAGTTTGCCATAAAATTACTAGGGGATAATACTTCTATGAAATAGCCTTTATACTTACTGCAGAGTAAGAAAATTTCCCAAACACTGTCTCCTAGGGTTATTTTGCTTTTTTGTTTTAATTTTTTTAAAAAAATCTTTATTGTTGAAAGTATTACTTGTCCTCCATTGATCCCTTTGATTGTCCTCCATTGATCCCTTCTAGCCTACCCCCCACCTCACGCTTTTATTTGTTACAAGAGTCATTTACATTGACTTATTTGGCACATTTTAAATTCCTTATTTGTTTAAATGTTAGATATTGTACCATATCATTTTCTGATCAACAGATTCAGCTATTTTACATTGATCGCATTTGTAGATTGATGTTTGCCTCTCATAAGCTCTCATTTCTTTTTAGATTTTGTATAAAGTATAACGACTTTATACAAAAGTGCTGGATTTCACCAAATATATAAAGTCGTTATACTTTATACAAAAGTGCTGGATTTCACCAAATATATAGAAAGAGAAGCACATTTATGTTCCCCCAACCCCCGTAATAATAGTTAAACTGTGTAGCACTATTGAGTTTCAAACCAGTGTTTCATTTTGCAGTACTATTAAGTTTCAAACCAGTGTTTCATTTTGGCAGTAATTAGTCATTAATAAATTCAAGTTCTATTAATAGTCAGTTTATTTCATGTAATTGCCTATTTTCCCTTTCTTTCAAAAACAGATGTTCAAGACAGAGTTCCTTCTTCATATTCACAGGGAGCAAGACCAAAAGAGAACTCAATGAGCACTTTACAACTGAATACATCATCCACAAACCACCAAATGCCTTCTGAACGCCAGACTGTACTGTGCTCTAGGGATTCTAGAAGAAATTCTTTAAGATCAAATTTTTCTCCAAGGGAATTGGAGTCTCTCCAAAGCAATACACAGCCTGGATTTTCTTATCTTTCAAACAGAGGTGAAACCTCAACCATAAGCAGTTCAGATAGGGTTGGTTCATCTCAAAGATCATTTCAAGAATCTTCTGACAATGAAGGTAGACGTACAACAAGGAGATTACTGTCACGTATAGCTTCTAGTATGTCATCTACTTTTTTTTCACGAAGGTCTAGTCAGGAATCCTTAAATACAAGATCATTGAGTTCTGAAAATTCATATGTTTCTCCACGAATTTCTTCACAGTCTCGTAATGCAGCATCAACTTCTGACGTTCTTGATAATAGGGCATCTGAAGCTTCTCAGGGATTTCGATTTCTTAGGCGAAGATGGGGTTTGTCATCTCAAAATCATAGCACTGAGCCAGATTCAGAAAATTTTAACCAAGAATCTGAAGGTAGAAATACAGGACCTTGGTTATCTTCCTCACTTAGAAATAGATGCACACCTTTGTTCTCTAGAAGAAGGCGAGAGGGACGAGATGAATCTTCAAGGATATCCACTTCTGATACGCAATCTCGATCTCATATTTTTAGAAGAGAATCAAATGAAGTGGTTCACCTGGAAGCACAGAGTGATCACCTTGGGGCTGCTGCCAACAGATCGCAAGCACCTGCAGCATCCAGCAGTGCTGCTACAGGTGGCTCCATGTCAGATTCGGCTCGTAGTGGAAGAAACACAGGAATGACAGGGATCCTTCCTGGTTCTTTGTTTCGATTTGCAGTCCCCCCAACACTTGGAAGTAATTTGACCGACAATGTCATGATCACTGTAGATATTATTCCTTCAGGTTGGGGTTCATCTGGTGGAAAAAGTGATAAAACTAAAAGTGCACCTTCAAGAGATCCAGAAAAACTGCAGAAAATAAAAGAGAGGTAAATTTAAATATCCATCTTAAGCCCATAAAGCAAGAGTAGATTAGAGAAAAAAGTATTTCTAAAATTTTAGGCTTCTTATAACAGTATCTAAAACTTGTTCCCTTTAAATTTATGGTAAGATATAAGCATTGATAGAGATTAAATGGATGAGACTAATGGAAGTAGGCACTAAGGTGTCTACTACATCAAGAAATAATCTAAAGATTATTTTTAGACAGATAATAATTTAATAAAAAATTTTTAAAAAAGATTATTTTTAACCAGTTTTGGATATAGAAGCACACAAAGATAAAAATCTTTTAACACTAGTCCTTGATGGACTGTGCTAAATTGGATTGGTAAGGAGGCCTAAGTGGTCATGGATTATTAAGATGATTACTAAGATGATTTATGTACTATCTGTCATTCTCAACTTATCTTTTAAACAAAATTATTTACACATTTTTAGTTTTGTTTTTGAAGTCCCAAGTATATACTGAATATTATTTTAATATATTGTGACCATTGGATAGACCAGTTTAAATTTCAGACTTTTAAAGAATCTTTACACCAATCTTTTATACAGTTGAAGTTTGCTTAAAAATGTCTGGTATAAGTGGAAAGGTGAAAGATCAGAGATTGTAGAACCAATTGGATTATTAATTTTGTCATATTAGTTTTTTCATCTAGTAAAGTAATTTTTTTTAATATATATTTTATTGATTTCTCACAGAGAGGAAGGGAGAGAGATAGAGAGCTAGAAATATTGATGAGAGAGAAACATTGACCAGTTGCCTCTTGCATACCCCCTACCGGGGATGTGCCCGCCAACAATGTACATGCCCCTGACCAGAATCGAACCTGGGACCTTCCAGTCCGCAGACCAATGCTCTACCACTGAGCCAAACCGGTTTCGGCTAGTAAAGTAATTTTAATGATGAAATGGGTTAGGGTAGTATATATAAAATATATGTATAGAAAGAAAAGACTATGTAAAGCTAAGGTTACAGAGTTTTGTTCATAAAGGCCTAAATGTTCATGTAATTTGGGAGGAACATAGCTTTTACTATCATTTTAGATAATTTTTTTGTACTTTTAAGAAGAAATACATTCAAAACTAATTCTGGGGATAAAGGAAACTTCACATGCTTTCTGAAATGTTGGATATTGGGCTACTGTGTTACATTTTTCCTTATAAAGGACCAATTGTACCATAAGACTCATCCTGCTTCTAAAATTTTTGATTTTTCCTTTCTTGGAGAAAGATTTACTCTGCCCTGATAGTATTAGTTTTAACATTATTGTAGCAGCTCCCTCTGATTGCAAACTGTCTACTGAGGAATGTAGTTACCACTATTAGAGCTATTATAACTAATAGTTATAAATATTTCATGTGCCCACGTAAGGTTAATTTGAGTGCAGTGATGTAAGCAGCATGTTAATTTAGTGTTTTCCAGGGAAACACATTAAGCTGGCACCATCCTCTCTGGTTAGATTAAAAACTTTAAAATTTGTTGGTTAAAAAAAATTTTGTTGGTTATTTTGCCATAGAGTTTGTGTGTATAATATGTATAACTCTTTATTGAATTTTTTGCTCATGAGGATTTTAAGACACTACATTTAAATTATAGTAGTTCCCTCTTACCTTCAGTTTCACTTTTTGTGGTTTTAGTTACTTGTAGTTATCTGTGTTTCAAAAATATTAAATGGAAAATTCGTAAGTTTTATGTTGTATGTTTTTCTGAGTATCATGATGAAATCTTATTCCACCTGGCTCTCTCCTGTTCATGATGTGGCTCATTCCTTTGTCCACCCTGTACAAACAGTAAAATAAGATACTTTGAGAGAGAGACCACATTCACATTACTTTTATTATAGTATATTGTTATAATCACTGTTTCATTAGTTGTTAATCTTTTCTCGTTTCTAATTTATAAATTAAACTTTATTCTAGATGTGTGTGTAGAATAAACATAACATATATATAGGATTTGGTACTGGAGATCTTGAAATGTACTCCCTGAATATTGGGAGGTGGGGAAGCTATTGTAATAAGAGTAAAAAAAATTAAATTTCAAGTAAAGAATAATTAAAACAATGAACTGTAGAAAATTAAATCTAAAGGTAAAACAAAAATTGAAGTTGTATATCTGGTTAAACCAGGGCATGAGAGTTACCTAGCAGCTGTATATCTATTCCTCTTTTCACACATCTACTAGTATTGCTAAATTTATTGTGAACCAATATAATCCAGATTTTATTTCAATAACAGTTTAATATTAAGTATAATCATTTTACTGAATACCTCTTTTATGCTAGCAGTGGACTAAACCAATAGGGATTTTAACAAAAAATTAATTTAAAAATATATATATATTTTATTGATTTTTTACAGAGAGGAAGGGAGAGGGAGAGAGAGTTAGAAACATCGATGAGAGAGAAACATCGACCAGCTGCCTCTTGCACACCCCCCACCGGGGAGGTGCCCGCAACCAATGTACATGCCCTTGACCGGAATAGAACTTGGGACCCTTCAATCCGCAGACCGACGCTCTACCACTGAGCCAAACCAGTTTCGGCTAATTTCTTATTATATAGCTATTATTCTACATTTAAATGATTCTACATGTCAGCCTATTAAGTAGAGTACATAGGTTAATGGAAACTGCTCCACACTTAAAAGCCTACCCAAGAGGATTTAATAACATAATATTGTTGGGGATAGGGTAAATGGAGAATTTTAAAATCTATTTTGTTTTTTCTGTAATTTAATACAAAAAGCTTATTTTGTTGTTTTGACAATATGTAAATGGGAAGTCACTAGGCTATATTTCTTTAAGGCATTCAAGTTGTTTTAAAAGTTTTGGGGAAGATGAGGGGTGAGGTGGGATTGAAGTAGTCTGTGATTTTACAGAAATGAAAATCTCTCAGGGATACTTGTAAAGTGATTGAAAAATATGGAACTTAAACTAGTACCAAAGACAAAATTACTTAAATCATTTGAAGATAAGTAATAGGATAGTTTATTTTATTTACCTTTAAAGTATTTATTTTAATTCTCATTGTTACAGTTTTTCATGGTGGTTGCCGTTTATTGTTACTGTTTTGTCCTAATCAGAGAGAGTGGGTAGAAGTAAAAAAAAAAAAAAAAAAAAAAGAAAAAAAAAAGATACTGTTTGCGATTATATATGACTGGAAATGACCAATCAGGGTTAGCTTTGAAAAAATGGAAATCTGCCTTATTTTTCAGCCTCCTTTTAGAGGACTCTGAAGAAGAAGAAGGTGACTTATGTAGAATTTGTCAGATGGCAGCTGCATCATCATCTAACTTGCTAATAGAGCCATGCAAGTGCACAGGAAGTTTGCAGTATGTCCATCAAGAGTGTATGAAAAAGTGGTTACAGGCGAAAATTAACTCTGGTAAGATTTAAACCTTTTTGTGTATTTTATTTTCACAATTTTTCCAAGAGATGTATGCATGAATGCATGTAATTAACAAATCATTACAATTGTCAATTTTATATTCTTACCAAAGTGTCTTGTTTTTTGAAGCAAAAACATTAAAACGCATTAGTCTTATATCATAACTTTAGTTTATACTACTATTTTTTATGTTCCATTTACCCAATAGACAACTTACTTCATAGTTTACCATGTAAGATCCTTTTGAAAAGATTTGTTTCTAATGCTATTGTCTAATGTTGTATAGAAATAATGTTAGTAGGGGTGTCGAACTCAATCAGAGAAGGGGCCAAAACCTAAAATCCAGCCTAAATCGCGGGCCGAATGGTTTACTGAACAGTCATAAACTGTCATTGTGATGGAAACGCAGCGGAGTGCAGTGATGACAGCGCGGTGCGGGCCACATTGCAAGGCCTGGCGGGACGGATTTGGCCCGCGGGCCTTGTGTTTGACACATGTGCAGAGACTCATTTGTTTCTTGAGTAAGTGTCTGTTGTGAAACCAGGCACAATTCTATATGTGAGGTATAGAGTGGTAAACAAGACAGAGGAAGTACTTGTCTTATGGGGTAATATTGCATGTTATGGGGTAATATTGCATGTTAAAGGAATGACTTGTTGAGGTGATGACATTTAAACTGAACAGAGAAGAGCCAGCTAATCCAGAATGAGGGCAAGAGCATTCCAGCAGAGGGAACAACTAGTACAAAGATTTTAAAGTGGCAATGACTTAGGTCTGAATGAAGCTTGCTTGGACTATAATTAGTGGGCAAGGAAAGGGGTGATACATTTAAAATAGGAGAGACTAGCAGAGGCTAGCTCATTTAAGCCTTCAGAAGCTAATGTCTGAAATTAGATTTTTATTTTAATTATGAGGGAAGCCACTGAAGGGTAGTGGAGTGAAATGATCTTTTATTTTGGCTGCCATGTGGAGGGTGGCTCTTAGGGGGACAAGAGTAGCAGTAGAGAAGCTAACTAGTAGTCTATTGTGGCAACTAACCAGAAAACTGTCTTATAAGAGAGAAGTGGTAATGGAGGTGATACAAATAGGTTTTTGTATGTGTGTGTATTTTGGAGATAGATTTGCTGGTGGATTGGATATGGTGAAGGAGAAAGAACAATTAGGAAGCCTATATTTTTGTCATGAGCTGCTAAGTAAGTGGTAGGTTCATTTGCTGAAATAAAGAAGACTGGGACTTGAATAAATTTGGGAAAGATATCAAGAGTTTTGTTTTATAAATATTATGTATGAATTGCTTATTAACCAGATGGAAATGTCAACTGGGCAACTTGCTAGACAAGCTGGATATTTCACAGGATATTAGCACTGGGAATTACAATTTTGAGAATCATAAGCACATACATAATACTTTTAGTATTGGGATTAAATTAGGCCATTTAGAAAAGAGCAGATATCCAAGAAACTAGCCCAAGACAGAGCCTTGACGTTTAGTGGGGGCAGAAGAGATTTGAGGAGCAGACTCAGTCTAGTAAGAAAAAAAGCTTAAAAAATAAGTGTTGTGCAAGCCAAGAAAAGGAAGTGTTGTTTTAAGGAGGGTGTAATCAACCCAGTCAAATATACTACCAAGAGATACGAACAAAGAAATGACAGTTGAGTGTGTGTGTGTGTGTGTGTGTGTGTGTGTAACGAGAGAGAGAGAGAGAGAGAGAGAGAGAGAGAGAGAGAGAGAGAGAGAGAGAGAGGGAGAGAGGGAGAGGGAGGGGGGGGATCCAGGGCACAGGTCAAGTAGTTAGCCTTTAATAGGAATTAAGGTTTTAAAAAAAATTACAAGAAGGCTAGAAGGATGTTGATCAGTTGTTTAGGTAAGAAGATGCTTGGATTGCTATATAATTGCTGCTTAGTTAAGGGAGGTAGTAAGGTCTTCAGATGGTTAGGGGACAGTTTTAGAGATTTTGATGTGTGTGGAAAATACCATTCTAAGGTGTTTTTAGGAAGTATCAGTTTCATAAAAATCAGTGACCATGAATATGCTTCTCAAGTGAGGTAGATACATATAATTTTATTCTTTTTCACATTGTTATTTATTTTACTTTATTCTTTTATTTATCTTTATTATTAAAAGTATTACGGATGTCCCCCTCCCTCCTCTCTTCTCCCTTCCCCACCCCACATTGACACACTCCAGCCTGCACCAGCCCCCTCCAGGCCTTCACCACACTATTGTCTGTGTCCATGGGCTGTGAATATATGCATATAAGTTCCCCAGTTAATCTCTCCCCTCCACCCATAAGCCCTGCCTTTCCTCCAAGATTTGTCAGTCTGTTCCATGCGTCTATGTCTCTGGATCTATTTTGTTCATTAGTTTATTTTGTTCATTAGATTCCATATCAGTGAGATCATGTGATACTAATCTTTCTCTGACTGGCTCATTTCACTTAGCACAGTATTCTCCAGGTCCATCCATGTTTTCTCAAAGGGCATAAGAAATCCTTTTTTTTTTTTTACAGCTGCATAGTTTTACATGGTGTAAATGTACCACAGCTTTTTTTATCCACTCATCTACGGATGGCCACTTGGGCTGTTTCTAGATCTCAGCTATTATAAATTAATGCTCCTATGAACATAGGGGTGCATACATTCTTTCTGGTTGGTGCTTTTGGTTTCTTAGGATATATTCCTAGCAATGGGATCACTGGATCAAATGGCAGTCCATTTTTAATATTTTGAGGCAATTCCATACTGTTTTCTATAGTGGCTGTCCCAGTCTTCATTCCCTCCAGCAGTGTGTGAGGGTTCACTTTTCTCCACATCTTTGCCAGCACTTGTCATTTGTTGATTTGTTGATGATAGCCATTCTAACATGTATGAGGTGATACTTTATTAGCATTTTAATTTGCATCTCTCATGATTAATGATTTTGATAATTAGTGATGTTTTTCATATATCTCTTGGTCATCTGTGTGTCCACTTTGGAGAAGTATCTACTTAGGTTCTTTGCCCATTTTTAATTGGTTTGCTTGTATTCCTTTTGTAAAGTTGTATGAGTTCTTTATATATTTTGGAAATTAACTCCTTATCAGATGTATCATTGGCAATTTTTTTAAATTTTATTTTATTGCTTATTTTATTACAAATGTAGTACATATATCTCCTTTTTTCCCCCATTGACCTTTCCCCAGCCTCCCTATCCCCTGTCGCATGCCCTTATCCCACCGCACCCCCCAGAGTCTTGTGTTGGCAAATATGTTTTTCCATGCAGTGGGTTTTCTTTTCATTTTGTTGATGGTTTCTTGTGCAGAAAGGAGCTCTCTATTTTGATGTATTCCCATTTGTTCGTTTTTTCAATATATTTTAAAAATTGATTTCAGAGCGGAAAGGAGAGAGAAAGAGATAGAAACATCAATAATGAGAGGGAATCAATGATTGGCTGTCCCTGCATGCCCCACACTGGGGATCAAGCCCGCAACACAGGCTTATGCCCTGACCAGGAATCAAACCATGACCTTCTCTGGTTCATAGGTCAATGCTCAACCACTGAGCCACAATGGCTAGGCCCATTTGTTTATTTTCTCCTTAGTTTCCCTTACCCTAGGAGATGTATCAGCAAACCTAGTGCTGCTGCCTATGGTTTCTTTTAAGATTTTTATGGTTTCATGACAGATTTAAGCCTTCTGTCCATTTTTAGTTTTTTCTACTATATGGTCTAAATTGATGGTCTAGTTTCATTATTTTACATGTATTTGTCCAATTTTCCCAACACCATTTATTGAAGTGTCTGTTTACTCCATTATATGCACTTGCCTCCTTAGTCTAATATTGAGCAATTAATTGAGCATAATGGCTTAGGTTGAGTTCTGGGGTCTTTATTCTGTTCTAGTGATCTACCGTATATGCCTGTTCTTGTGCCAGTACCAGATGTTTTGAATACTGTGGCTTTGTGATATAGCTTAATATCTGGTATTGTGATCCCTGCAATTACTGTGGCTATTTAGAGTCTATTTTGGGGGGCAGGAGGGATTCTGTATATGAATTTTTGGAATGTTTGATCTAGATCTGTGAAATCTGCTGTTGGTATTTTAATAGGGATTGCATTAAATACATAGATTGCTTTGGGCAGTATGGACATTTTAATGATGTTGATTCTACCAACCCATAAACATGTTATATTTAGAAACAGCTTTTAGATGCCTGGCTACAGCCACAGATTTGAGTTCAGGGGGGTTGAGATCTTTTTTCTTTTTAAATATGTTTTTAAATAGAGAGGAAGAGTGAGGGAGAGAAACATCGATCAGCTGCCTGCCTCCTGGGAATGCCCTGCCAAGAATTGAACTGGTGCCATTTTGGTGTTTGAGCCAACTTCTAACCAACTGAGTCACAGCAGCCAGGGCAGGGTTTTAGGGTCTTTACCAACAAATATGATGAAGGCAAGGGTATTTGTAAGGCCATAATTATGTTTATAGTAATTAAAATCCGGAGGGAATAAGTATATCAGAAAATGGATAGTGAGAAAATGGAAGGGTCAGTCTCATTGCCATTGAAGAGAATTGCCAGATTAGGTGAGTTAGAATTATGAGAAATTGTAGATACACAGGAGGAAAGGTTACTTAAAATAGAGATTTAGGGTTAGTGAAGTAAACTGTGATGACAGGGCCAAGGGTGTGACCATACAATTGGTAGTTGTGGTGGGGGAAAGTAATACTGGAAGCAAGGATGTTGAGGAAGTCAGAGTCAGAAGGAAATGGTCTATGTGGATGTTGAAATTGCCAGGAATAACTTGGTAAAGAAGAGAGAGAGGCAGATGTTCAAGTCATTAATTATAAATATTTCTCTCTTCCCTGGCCAGCTGTCTGGTTCCTTGAGTAGGGGCAGCTGAGGATTGAGAAAAAGAGACACAGAGATAGAAGGAAAAGGTTGGGCCAGGTGGGACAGCTGTCCTCTGATGGAGAGACAATGACCCAGAGCCGATATAGCATATTTATTTTATACAGCAAGATACCAGGAAGTTTTACTAAAGCCTAACACAAAGGAGATTATATGCATTCTTCTAGTTTCTTTGTAATTGTCACTTCTGGGTGAGCCCAGATAATCATGTTTGTTCCTGGTGCTTGGCTGGATTTAGGTGATGAAACCCACCCTCTGGCACCTGAGCTGACAACACATCTGCCTCTGGCAAGGTGTGTTTCCAGAGCATGGCTCTGCCAGGCACCAATGGATTCAGATGACAATCAGCTCAGGGACCTTTGCCAGGCGCTCTTTACAGTTAATGAATGAGGAGGGACTTGGAGGTTCAGAACAGCAATAGGTGTTGCGAGTCTCTTGTCCAATTTCCTGGTTTTGAGGTACTAGAAGGGGATTGTGAGGTAGAAAAAAGCTGCAGAAGAGGTAGGGGACACTGTGGTTTAGTCATGGAGTTGAATAGACTATTCAAAAAGAGATTAGTTATTAGAAGAATTTACCATGAGTACCTCTGGTAAATTTACAAGTGAGATAGATACATGTACCATGAGTACCAGAGCACATAGTGAAGTGACTAGTAGGGTCAAAAAGATGAGAAATTAGGCCTGATTAATAAATATATGTAATTGTGTGCGATTGAAGGTCTGATAGTGATACCTTGGAGACATAGGCCAATAGGTATTGACTTTTGATAGCTTTAATTTTAATAATCTGGAGAATTCAGGTAACCTGTTGAAGCTGGAGATTATAAGACTACTAGAAAACATTTTTCCTAAAGCCAGGTAGTAAATGTCTTCTTGGGGTGGGAGTCTTATTTTTTCTTTAAAGCTAGCCTGATCCCAAAGGATGGGCCATTTCACTTATAGCCTCTTGGCTGTATGGTGTTATGACAGCTTCATAGACTTTATTAATCACTGTGCTGGAGTGTTACTAAGATTAAGTGAGTGCTCAGCATGGTTCTTGGCACTTAGTGAAGGTCTAGAAATGTTAACTAGTCCCAAAATGAAAAAACAACTTGACTCACTTTTTAATACATTTGCAATGAGATCGTTAGTTTTGTATATATAGGAAAACAGACAGTACAGTATATTATTTAAGAACATTGGTTTTTTGAAGTTAGATGAACCTATTAATAGATTGGAATAATGGCTCCAACACTTAACTATAGGATCTTGAGTAAGTTTTCTTAATATTGGTTCTCGACCCTGGCTGCTGATCAAAGTTATCCATTGAAATTTTATAAAATATGGATGTCTTAGATCCACTCCTAAAAGTTACTAAGCAGGTTTGAGGTGGGTCTTAAGTTTCATCATAACTATAATTGAGTAATACTTCCTTGTAGGCTTATTGTGAAAGTCACATGAGATGAAGTTTATAAATAGTTCCTCACAGTACTGGGCACATGGTAAATACCCAAATGGGGTATATAAGGTTATTAGTACTTTTTAAGATAAGTACTTTTAAGAAATGATCAAGTGAATATAAATATCTCAAAAACTGACCCTTTCTGATAAATTTTCACAAGCCTTTCTTATATTTATTATAAAGACCCCATCTGGTAGAAGATTCATTCTGGTAGAGACTGATATAAACATGCATTAAGCAGTTGCTACAAAGATGAATAAATGAAGTTGAGTACAATTTTAGGCAAATGTTAGGGCCTACTGGAATGTGGTAGAAAATAATGCTAAAAGAATGGGTTAAAGAATGTTGGGATAAATGGGTTACTCCTGGCTGGGTATGGCCTTTTGAACACCTTCTGCAAATTATTTATTCCATAGAAGAGAAAAATGAAGCCTTAAGATGTGAAGTAATTTGTACTGAATGATCTCCAAGATTCATATTTGGTGATCATCATAGTTTTCCTGCTTCTAAAAATCAGAGAGTAGTTTTAAGGAATTCCTCATAAAAGAAAGCCTTCTAAATGTCTTTCACATTGTTTATATTCTCTATCAGGTCACATTATGGTCTTAACCTGATTTTGGTTCAGTGTTACAGTTATAGTAACTATCTTATGTAATTTGACTTAAGCATATTTTTGAGATAATATAAACAACTTATTACTACCTCAGAATAACATTCACTTTTCTTTTAGCTATTTTAGAGAGAATATATGTAAATTACTACTGCTGTCTTGGAATCTATGCCAAATTTTATTACTTACAGAATTGTTGTTATTAAATAGCACTAATTCTAAGTTTTATGAGCTCTTTGAATACAGGAGTTACTAATTATTCTTTTTCTGAATCTATAATATTGCACATAACAAGCACTCAACAGATGCTAGTTGAATAGAATTTAAAACATCTTCCCGGTTACTCATATGAATTCCTTTAATTTTTTGACCATTTTTTTTTTCTTTCCAATTTAAAACCCTATCTAAAAGCAAATACAGTGGGGGAAATGACTTTATGTTTAATAGACAAGACTGCTACCTACTAAATTGGAACCAGAAGATTAAGAGTAATCAGATATTGCATGCATATGAGACAAAAGCTTTTTTTTAAAATTGTGGTAAATTATATCACAGTAAAATTTTTCATTTAAACATTAAGAGTACAATTAATTCAGTGACATTGTGTGTATCCAGAATGTTATGTGATCATCATCATTATCTGTTTGCAAATCTTTTTTTTTTTTAATATATTTTTATTGACTTTTTACAGAGAGGAAGAGAGAGGGATAGAGAGTTAGAAACATCGATGAGAGAGAATCATCAATCAGCTGCCTCCTGCACACCCCCCACTGGGGATGTGCCCGCAACCAAGGTACATGCCCTTGACCCGAATCAAACCTGGGACCTTTCAGATTCCAGAGGCCAATGCTCTATCCACTGAGCCAAACCGGTTTTGGCTGCAAAACTTTTTTTTTTTTTTTTTTATCACTGCAAACTTTCCATTAAGCAATAATACCCTCCTCTCTCCCCTCCCCACCACAATCCCTGTTAACTTCTGATTTACTTTTTCTGAATTTGCCTATTCTACACTTTCATATAAATGGGATAATGTATTTATCCTTTTTGTACCTACCTATTTTGCTTAGCATAATATTTTATGTTGTGGCACATATCATGACTCGATTTTATGACAGAAAGGAGCTGCTTTGATCTGGACAAAAGCGGCTTTTTTTTCTTTTTTTTTTTTTTCTTCCCCCGAAACTGGTTTGGCTCAGTGGATAGAGCATCAGCCTGTGGACTGAAAGGTCCCAGGTTTGATTCCGGTCAAGGGCATGTACCTTGGTTGCGGGGACATCCCCGGTAGGGGGTGTGCAGGAGGCAGCTGATTGATGATTCTCTCATAAATG
This sequence comes from Pipistrellus kuhlii, assembly GCF_014108245.1. Classification (NCBI taxonomy): domain Eukaryota; kingdom Metazoa; phylum Chordata; class Mammalia; order Chiroptera; family Vespertilionidae; genus Pipistrellus; species Pipistrellus kuhlii. The sequence continues at coordinate 48,106,665 of NW_023425573.1, read as the reverse complement.
TTTCTAACTATCACTCTCCCTTCCTCTCAGTAAAAAAAAAAAAAAAAATCAATAATATATATATATTTTTTAAAAACTGCTGGGGATGGGAGTGAAGATCGAGAATGGGTTATTTCAAACCCAGCTCTGTCTACCTCCCATTCTTTAAAAAAAAAAAAAAAAAAGACTTTTTTTTTCTTCTTCTTCTTCCTAATCTAAAGAGGGCACTTTCCTTAAACCACAGAAGGTCTTAGGTATACATTGTCACATCAAAGATACTAGTCTGGGTATACTGCAACTAGTTGTTTGAGATACTATGTTATTAAACATTGTTTTAATGCCATCTTGCTGTCATACTGAAGGATGAATGCGGAAGTGCAGATAGCATTCCATTATCAGCTTCCCAGGATCAGTAATGTATGATTATCTAGTAGAAAAAAAACAGGTATATAAATAATGGGTGGAGGCTTAAATATCATAGAGTAGCACCTGACACACACTCTAGGTATTGGCTGGTTGCTATTTTAGGAGACATGACTAGTTTATGACAGTAATCCAGTCTATGTCCTAAGCTTAAAACTTAAAGGAAAATTTAAGTTTTTCTGAGTGCTAGAACATGATTAAAACACCAAGCTAAGGTTAACTTGTACTGTTTCTCCAGGTTCTTCCTTAGAGGCTGTGACCACCTGTGAACTCTGTAAGGAGAAGTTACAGCTCAACCTGGAGGACTTTGACGTCCATGAACTGCACAGAGCTCATGCAAATGAACAAGTTAGTATATTTTCCCTTGTTGGTAAGTGTCTCTTCTATGTTTAAAGGACAACTCTTGAAGAAAAGATTTAAAACATGGTCAGAAAACCGGCATTAAAATAATAAAAATAGTAATAATGTTCTTAATATAATTCTCTGTTACTGCATTAGGGATTATAATTATTCTTTATTTTTCTCATACCTTTTTGTCACTGAAAGGTAAATAACCAAGTCACAGGTTTTAAATTTAGATAAAATATATGCTTCCTGAAAATAATAAAAGCTTAGGAAAGTGGTCCCACAGTAGCACCCCAGAGATGTCTGAGTTACAAATGCCTCTGAGTGCTGGAACATGATTAAAACACCGACCCTGGATTGGCTTCCTATTTCTGTATTTTTTATGTTAGAATAGTTTTTAATGTATATCTGACCACATGTTCTTACTATCCTTGTTCCCTCTACCCTTCCCATTTCTGTCACCAACTTATGTTGGACAAGTTATTTTATAAAATCTTTTATTCCAAGTTCACACAGTTGTTATTTTCCTTTAGTATTTGTACCATTATAGTCTAGCTATTATTTATTAATGAATACCAGGCTTCTTTGATTATAATACTTATTCAAATATTTTCTTCTCATTTCTCAGATTCTTTTGGTATGTGTTGATAACTTCTGTTTCCCAATAATTTTGATCACTAATTTTTGTTTAAGAATTTTAAATTTTTAAATGCTGAAATGATTAAATTATATTGTTAAAATGAAAAGCTTACTTCTTAAAGGAAAATTTGGGGGGGGGGTGGAGGTAGAGAAAAAATGTTAAAGGAGATTATTAGGATGATCCTAGAGCCATACACTATCCAAGTGAGCTTAGCATATTTGTTATTAAGAGAGATATTTGATGGTGAGAAAATGCATGAATCCTTTAGAAACACTTTTTAAATGAAGAGGTAATGGGCCTCCCTCCCCTTTATTTTATTGACATGAAGTTGAGATAACATAAAAACCACTTAAATTAAAGAATTCAGTGATTATTTGTACATTTGCAATGTGCAACCACGACCTCTATCTACTTCCAACCCACTTTCATCTCTTAAAAAGAAAATTGCGTACCCATTAAGCAGTTTCTCCCCCTTGCCCCCTTTTCCACACCCCCTGGAGACTACCGGTTTATGTTCTATTTTTTGGAGTTCTCTGTTCTGAATATTTCATATTAATGGAATAATGTAGTATGTAGTCTCTTGTGGACACTTTACTTTTAAACATGGGAATAAATGGATACCCCTGAAAATGTGATTAAATCCATGAACACGTCTTAAAAATATACATAGACACAAAATCTGTATATAAATTAAGAGATTCCCAGGTTCCTTGAAGCAGTTTTGCTTACAACCAGGTTAAAAATCGACCTAGTGCAGCAGTCACCAACCTTTCAGACTTAACGAGAACCACTGCTGATTTAGTGAATGAAACATTAGGCAGTTGTAGTATAGATGTTACTCCACTAGTAATTATTGTTATTCTCTAATGAATCAGTTGTCCAAAAAATACCATTTAAGCAAGAAATTTTCTTAAATCCCCAAAGGAGTCTCTCTAGACAACTGGGCATTGGTACTTTAAAGAATAGTAGAAGAGTATGGAAAGATGGAGTAATGCAAAAAAATATATATTTTTTTTTTTCCCCTCAAAATGAGAGTAGGTTTCAAAGGATGGTTTTCTCCTGCCATTCTTCCTTCTCTAAGTACTCCATAGTGTCTCTTAAAGGTGTTTTTGGCTTTTCAGTTAAACCAGGAATGTTTGTACTGTTCTCCAGTGATTTCAATGATCCACATCTTAAGTAATTTGGAAATGTTAGGAAATAGGTGGAGTCATTGCTAAGAAAGCTTCCTGGCTTTATTCTTTGTTCTTTGTGAATCATGGATTCTGGTGGCCTGACAACCACACCCCCATTTTAGATGATTAGTTTAATATTAATATAGTTTAGTATTTCATTTCCAGTGGCTTCATTTTTTTCGAGATGTTAACCATTAACATTTTTTAAGTCTTATGGGTATATAATTTTCTTGTAAGTTAAAAATAAAATTAAGTGAAGCATTTAAAGAAACATTTAATAAATCAATTTTAAATACCATTAGTACTCTAGAATCTGATAATTTGCTGAAGTTGGTACTAATAATGTATAGTTCTTAACTTGCAGATTAAGTTAATTACCAAAATGGCACAGCTTCTAGATAGCTTGCTATATATAAAAACTACAGGACAGTTCAGATTTTAAAAACACTGTATGACTTGTAGTCTTAGCCTCAAAACAATAGAATAGTTTGGAATCAAAGAACTATTTGAGCAACAGTTACTCTACTTCCTTTTCTGTCTTCTTTTTATTTTTTATTACCATGCCTTTAAATTAATTGTATTACATAAGAATCATTTGACCTATCAGAATAGGTTTTAGTTATATGGTATATATTGAGTTTGTTGTAGATAAAGTGGTAATTTTTAAGTAAATATTTACAGTCATTTATGCAGTGAAAGTGCTAATGAGTTTTATAAAGAATCAGATTCATTCTATAATCATATGACTTAAAAGTCCTACTTTTATATAAACCATTACGTAAAGGAAGACTATATGAGATTAAAGAGGCTATTCACACATCTATTCGAACTCATTATTTGGCATTAGTAAAATTTTATGACATTATGAAGGGTAGCTCTTTATTTCCTGTTTTAAAAACATTTTATTGATTTTTTTACAGAGGAAGGAGAGGGATAGAGAGAAACATTAATCAGCTGCCTCCTGCACACTCCCTACTGCAGTTGTTCTCAACCTTTTTAATGCCGCGACCCTTTACTATATTCCTCATGTTAAACCCCCAATGATAAAATTATTTTCATTGCTACTTCTTACAGGTTGAGAACCACTAGCAGGGTCGCCTACGACCATTGGAAAACACAGATATTTACATTACGATTAACAGTAGCAAAATTACAGTTGAGGTAGCAACGAAAATAATTTTATGTTTGTGGGTCACCACAACATGAGGGTCGGGTCGTGGCATTAGAAAGGTTGAGAACCACTGCCCTACATACCCATATGTGCCCACAACAAAGGTACCTGCCCTAGACCCGAATTGAAAATGTGGGACCCTTGAGTCAGCAGGCCGACGCCCTATCTACTGAGCCAAACCAGTCAGGGCTATTTCCTGTTTTAATAGATGGCACCATATCTCTTACTAGAAGCTAGACATGAAAGAATATATTTCCTCTAGTTTATCAGTGTGCTATGACTGTCAATCTCAAGTTTACTAATTTTTCATTCTCCTTTTTCTTTTGTTTGCTTCTCTTTTGAAGGCCGAGTATGAGTTTATCAGCTCTGGTCTCTACCTAGTTGTGTTATTGCACTTGTGCGAACAAAGCTTTTCTGATATGATGGGAAATACAAGTGAACCAAGCACACGAGTCCGAGTAAGTGATGATGGAGGGGGGCGGAAGGGAGGGTGTGATGTGCCAGATGTTTGCTTTGGAAAGCAGATTGTTTTATATGCTCATATTCTATTTCCTTTGAGGACTTCTTGTGTTAAAATGTGTCTTAAAAATGAAAACATAGTAGATTTTAATAGAAATTGCTATCTTCTATATCAAGCAGCCTAATTTTCTCATAAAGCTATTTTAGAGAATTTTCTAGCTCTTAAAGGTAATTGGAATATATTTTAGTGAAAAACAGAATTGGAAGCACCAAGGGGGAAAAGTTCTCTTTTTAATTGTGAGGAGAGGAGGATGCCTTAGAAATATAACCTAGAAATCTGAACTCCAAAAACCATGAGAGAACAAGGAAATGAACTTCCATTTATTTGTTATCATGTAAAACCTTACCAATGTACTAATTTTTAAGTGAGTCCGTAATATAAACTATTTTATTTTAGATAATGGACTATTTGGTATTTCCTAGGTAATAAATTATTACCTTAATTTAACACTTAAGCTAGCTGTTAGGTAGTTGTAAATGATGCAGTTTGCCTCAGTGTACCAGAGGAAATTTGCATGCTGCTACCATGTCCATTTTGTGTAGCAGAGGCTAGGGCCACCTACATCTCATTACTGTAATAATCTGAATACTTCATATCTTTAAATATGTTCATAAACCTTTTTATTTATGTTCATTTTAGTGACAATTTAACAGTTTATGGTATTTCTTAAATTATAAAAATGTGTATTATACATTGGTAAAACATTTTTTCTGTAACCATCATATGCACATTATTATACCTGTGAGCCATTTGACAGATTATCATCATTGAGGAAAAGAGAATGAACAGTCTTAAGACCATCCAGAATTTGAGCAAAGATCTCTTGACTTCTTAGTATTTTAGAAATCATAGTACCACCTAAATCTAGTTAATGCCATAAAATGACTTCTCTCTTAAGAATGAATAAACCATATAAAGTATGTAATAAGGTCTATTGAGTTCATGCCTTTTTAAAAAGCTATAGTCAAATTAATATTAAAGTGCAAGTCATTTTTATGATTAAAAAAATACAAAATAAGGTGCAATACTTATGCACATTTATATAAGAAAATACTCCTGTTTTAATTTTCTGAATTGACCACTAAAATTGAATTCATGAATCCAACTTCTAAAGTTTTATTTTTTTCATAATTGTTGCATTACATTTATGCAAGAGAAATGTTATTTGATACAAATTCTGCATTTGCTCCCAATTTCTACATGCTTAATACATGATTAATTTATTATAATTTATAAAGAATTTAAAACAATATCCTTAAGCTTAGTAATTTTTGATGTGGGTCAAGAAAGACCCCCCTATTTAAAGGCTTAAAAATGGTGTTTGACTTTTTAAATAGAAATGAAACTCCTATACTGATTCTCTCTTCAAATCCATTTGCAACATTTCAACTACTGTATTTTTTTCTGCATTGTTTCTAGTTTATTAACCTTGCAAGAACTCTTCAGGCACATATGGAAGATCTCGAAAGTAGGTGGAATTTCCCCTCCCCAGACTTGTTGAATTTACTGTTGCAAATTAAACTCACAGAGCAAAGCCTTATGTATATATTCTCTCAAATTAGAGCTTCATTTATAGCCTTAATAATACTATTGATATGGGAAAGACTGACATTAGGTTTTTTAAAACGTTTTTTTAATGGCACTAATTTTAAAGTACAGAAGGATCTGCTTTTAACCATCAGTATATTTTATTTTCAATAAAATTTTGTTTCTGATCACCTTAATTTTCACTTAAGACGTTTGACTACTAATCAAACGACGCTTTTTAATCTTTTAGATTTTTGTATTTGTGCATGAAATTTTGTTATTCAGCTTTGTTAGATCATAAAAGATTTCCCTGGGTTTATGACAGTTGTAGAAAAATAGGGGTAAAAGAGCGCTAATTCTGAGTTCATAACAGAAGCCATAGTTTGTGGGTTCTTTTTAGTTTTGCTCCTTGTTCAGGTTCTCATGGACATCTTTAGATCCTGTTCTAGGATTAGGTCTTCTGCCTGGGCTCCTATATGAAGGCATTTAATGTCCAAATCTTTACAGGCATTTGTACAACATACCAACTTCTCAAAGTCCTACAACCTCCATGGTGCTTCATACCAGGTGGACGCAGATACTGGTGGCTCTGGAATAATTCCTGGGACTCCAAGATTACCCTGTTTAGTACTTTTTCACCCAAAGCAAGTGGTTCCCCCTGAACAAATTTGAATGCACTTTTTGAAGTGTTTTAAAATATGTATTCTCCAATTGATTGATTACCTTTTATATCATCTTCAAAATACCTGAAGTGTTGTCTGTAGTGTGCATAACATTTTCATCTTTAGTGAGTGTTCATCTTTTGAAATAAGATTTGAGGCAGATTTAGTTCTCATAAGAACTTTTTAATTCTTTGATTACTCTTAAGATAATGGATTTTTTTATCATTCTGTGCCATTTTTAAGTTTTGAAAAGAGTTAATGGTACAACCAGATAATGCATTTTTAGAATTTTAATTAGTATGTGTAAAAATGGTATATAAAAGAGTCAAATGGTATATTAAATGATATGAAAATCTTTTTCCCCTTATGTCATCTTATCCCTTTTTTTTAAATAATAATTTATAGTTTGTCAGCTATAATTTCAGTATTTTCCCCAGATTCTTTTTTTTTTTTTTTACATTCTTTTTTATAATTCAGTTCCCTAATCATAATGGTGTCAACTCCTAAGCAATGAGAGAGAGGAAAAAAGATGGAGGTGAAATATATTCAAACTCAGCTGAGAATGAAAGATGTTGTGAATACTACAAGTTAACTACCAAATAAATACCAGCATATTAACATTTTGAACATGGGTTCTGACTGAATTTTTACCTGTGGAATAAATAAAATAGGAAACATAAGTTCTTTACAAAGCAATTTACTTTTAGTTTGTTACTGCTCCATGATACAGAATAAAACTTAACCCCTGTGTTTATGCATACATGAGCTTTATGCTTGTTATCATTTACTAAAAATAAATTTAAGTTTTCTGCAAGATCAACGAATAGACTGAGAAACTATATATGTAGCACAGTTTTTTGGCGGAAGTCAGGGTACTCTTAAATTATCTAGTGTTAACACAAGAGTAAATGCTCTTGATAATAGGGGAAATGGTAATTCAATGTTTATTTTAGTGAACTTCCATTTTCCTCAACATGTAGAGCAGTTTACAGAATACTTATATTTTTCCTAAAGATATTTCAGGATGTTTCTTTTTTTTTTTTCTTTTTTTTTTTTTTTTTTTTTTTTTACAGAGAGGAAGAGAGAGGGATAGAGAGTTAGAAACTTGAATGAGAGAGAAACATTGATCAGCTGCCTCCTGCACACCCCCTACTGGGGATGTGCCCTTAACCAAGGTACATGCCCTTGACCAGAATCAAACCTGTAACCTTTCAGTCTGCAGACTGATGCTCTAGCCACTGAGCCAAACCGGTTAGGGCTTATATTAAATTCTTGAACCACTAATGACTAAAATAAATTGAGGTCCGAAATGTTGCAAAATGTAAGTTTCTGGCAATGTGGAGTTATAGGAGTTATTTCAACAAAAGGTTTTTACTGAATCCAATTATTTTACTTTAGGTATTTTGAATAATTAAGTAGAGCTTTTTCTAGGCATTGTATAGACACAGTTTTGATGTCATTTGCAAGAATACCAAGTGCACATTTTTTTCCATTCTCACCGGATGCATCAAAACATGTTGCAGTGATAAGCCAGACTCTGGTGTATGAGAGCATTTGTTTTAAGCTCACTTTTTCTCTATTGAAATTGACTAATACAAGTATAGACATCTCAGAAACTTTCTAGAAGATATTCTTGAACCACATTTTAAAACATTTTTGTTTTTATAGAAGCTAACATAAAAAGATTTGGGGGTGGGGCATTGTGGAATGGCATTACCCACAGTCATACTACCCTAACCCTGTCATAGCATCATTTTGACCAAAGAGTGTACTACATTGGGATTTTATTTTACAAGTCATTGCTCTTCTGGCTTCATATTTACACTTCCGTTCTCATCCCCCTTAAAATCATTCTTGATCATCCTCTTTTCTTTCAACAGCTTCAGAGGATGATTCTGAAGAAGATGGAGAACATAACAGAACATTTGATATTGCCTAACTTCATATAAGACAAATGGATGATCTCTTAACAAGTGTTTATTAAAACTGGCAATTAAGTATGAGTTAATTTTGTGGGGGAATGCCTATTAAATACATGATATAAGTAAAATGAATAAATATATATATACACACACACACACATACATTGCGTGTGTGTGTGTGTAATATATATATATATATATATTCATTCTCAAGTGTTGCTGAATTAAAATTCTACTTGCTGGACCTTTTAACATGGCCAGTTTCTCTAATGTTAATAAACTGGTAATCAAAAGTGTTTTTCTTTTAGGTGAGTGGGGAAGTATTATATTGTTTTAAATAAGCAATCCTACAACCCTTTTTTTTTGTTCTGATTATTGTAGTCATATTTATGAAAATGGTTCGTGTTTTAGCCCTTTGGTAGTGAAAAAAAAAAAAAGACTAAACTATGCTTTCAAAATAAAATGCCAAATGGCACCTAATTATTTTTTCTTTTAAAATGCCTTAAGTTGCAGTCTAATTTACATAATCATTTGCTTCCAGTGTTTAAAAAGAATGAGTAATGGGGAGTAAGTTATGAAGAGCATTATATTAGGTGTCCAAATTTACTTTAAATTCTAAATTTATTTAGTGGTAATATCTAATTTTTTAAAAAGTATATAAAATTAAAATGTATAAATGATGGATACATTTTTGTATTGATTTGAAAAATGCAGGTTATATTTGATAGGCCATAGTATGTAGATATTCCTTTAGGAATATTTCAGCTCTAAATTATACCAGAATTGCCAGTCAAGTGCTTTTTGGTAAAACGAAAATTATTGCAATCTCAAGTTAATGGAATATTTTTAAATCCCACATTCAAAGTTTAAAACACTGGTTTTCAGTATGTTTTTTAGTGTTGTCACTTCTTCGTAAATAAAAAAACCTGTTTGAATCCTGATCGTTTTTAACTGTTCTTATTAATCTGTGCATTTATTTAGTAGCTTACTATTTTTCACTACATTGGAGAAAAAAGAACTTTACCTTCACCATGAATAGATCTACACTGGGGCCATGCGTTGTGTATAGTACCAGAACAGTATATTTTCTCTGTCAGCAACATAGCACACACTCAAAAACACTTTCAAATGGTTTTAGGTTGAATAAAGTCTTAGGCCATGGCAACAAACTTCTTTTTCCAAATATAAATAAAAATCATGTAGTTTCTCAAATCTGAATCAACAGTTTGTTGGTCCTCATGTAAAACCTTGGCTCAAAATAAAGTATACTGATTGACTTTGTAGCTTGAAACATTTGCTTCTGGTGCTCAAAGTAGACTTCAAATCTTATAGCAAGAATTTTATTAAATTTTCAAATTCCATATCATACAAAAATATAAATGTTTCTAAAACATCTGCTCAACTTGTTAGTTTTGCATTCATTACCTTATGTAAAGCAAAAATGCTAATTTAAGAAGGCCAGTTTCCGTATCTATTCTGTGCGTCCTTAGGATTGTTTGAAACATTTATATTTTTACTAGAACTCAGTATGAAAACTAAAGTGTCTCTTTCTTTAACCCACAATGTTTTTTATTTGAAAAATTAAATGTTAAAAATTCCATTGGTATACATACAATTTTATAGTTGTTTTAAATGACAGTGACTTGAGCAATTTTTTTTGTAGTTCTTAGCACTACATATTTAATATTGTATTTGCTTCTGATATCTGTAAATGTAAGAAATATCATCCATTTGTTAGTACAAACTATGAACAAAAATGGGACACCATACACTTTGCTACAAAGATTGCAAATTTCTAGGAAAATGTAATGCCATTCTTTCTAGGTATCTGCCAAATTAACTAGGCCATAATCTTAAAGAAAGCAATTTAAACATTCTGAGTATAAACAAACATGCATATTATTTGTTAATAAAAATATAGATTTGAATGCTCCAGTTAATATGTTGACCTTTAAATAGAAATAAGGGCCTGTTTTACAGATGTTCTGATACATAAAGAAAATTAAGATTTAACATTTTACCAGAGTCCTCTAATAACTTGTTTGAAAAATGAAACAAACATGGGGGGTGGTGAGGGGTCAGTTTAAAACAGCCATTTTGCAAGAGGTGCCATTAGGTAGAAGGTAATCAAAATGAACAGAAGAAATTAGTTGTATGAGTATTGAGTGGAAGAGGAGGGGAGATTCTGGAGCAACACTAACCAGTGAAAGTGAAAATATTTTAAGTTGCATGTGAGTTGAGCACTTGAAATATTGCTAGTGCAATTGAGGAAATGAACTAAGTTATTTTTAATTCAAAAGCCACACGTTTTGTGGGTGCTACAGGTTACCATATTGGCCATTGTAGAGATTTGTGACAATAGGAGAAAGTATTAAGGAGGAGATTGGGACTGTTTTATTAAACTCCTAGAGAGCAAGAAGGAATTCCAGTATCATGTTCACTGTCTTTAGTATTACTTACCTAGAGGACCTGTGCATGTGAAATTCATGCTTGGGGGAGGGGTTGTCTCAGCCCAGATTGCACCCTCTGCAAGCTGGGTCCCCTTGAGGGACTGTCTATTTAAGCCCAATCCTGGACATCCCTCTCACAATCCAGGACTTCTGGCTCCCAACTACTCCCCTGCCAGCAGGATTGATGCCTAACTGCTCCCCTGCCAACCTGATTGCCCCTAACTGCCCTCCCCTGCTGGCCTGATTGCCTAGAACTACCCTTCCCTGCCAGCCATACCCTTCTAAATCACCACATGAAAAAATTTAAAGCTGGTTTTTAGTTTTTATTCTTCTTGTGCTTTAAGCTTTCCTTCAAGTAAAAAGTAACATTTAGAGAGGTGGTTAAAGCCACTAACATACCTTAAGATCATTCCTTTTTCAAATGCGATGAAGGATGTTACAGAAATAAGGATATATACCATAAAAACTCATGAGGTTTTATATTAAAGTCTTACAAGAACCATTGCCAACATATTTGATGTTTTAATCCGAGATTTCCGAAGTTTCAGTCAAACTGAACAGCATGTTCGTTTTCTTCTGCAACTACCAAAACACAGTCGTCGTTATAAGGTGATTGGGGTGCAGCTGAGAAAACTGTGGTGAAACCAGAATGCAAATTTCTTTTGTACAGGAACCAAACTATTGCTCCCAAAACTGTCAAAATCACTGTGCTAGCAATCACCAAAGCTGTTATCAAAATGTGGTTGTCTATAAAGGAAAAGACAAAAGAAAATATGGGAAATCAGGTTCATAAATTGCTAATATTGTATTGGGGGGACACTAATAATAGTTTCATCATGTAAATTTAGGGAATTTCCCACACTGTTGAGAAAATAAGATCAGGTTTATATTTTTTGCTTGAACACAACTGCCATATTTTAAAATTTCAGGTAAATTTTGCAATTCTCTAAGATTCAAAAATCCCTTTTTGTTTTTTGAATTTATTAAAGTAACTGTATTTTTGTATTCCTGAAGTAATTGTGTACAACTTTGCAGTTTTGGCTACCGAAACCTTGGAACTTTTCTGTATGAATTTAGTTCAATAATTCAAGCAAAAATCCCTCTGTTTAGGAGTCAGGAGGAGGACAGTGCTGTGAGGAAGGTAAATAATTTTATTTCATAGTAAAAGTAAATGAAGAGAAATCCCAGAATTGTTTATTCTTTAAAAATGTATTTTTGCATTGAGATTACTAAAATATTCTCATAACGCTCTTTTTAGCTGGTGCTTGTTAAAGTGAGACAGGCCGAAACTGGTTTGGCTCAGTGGATAGAGCGTCAGCCTGCGGACTGAAAGGTCCCAGGTTCGATTCTGGTCAAGGGCATGTACCTTGGTTGCGGGCACATCCCCGGTAGGGGGTGTGCAAGAGGCAGCTGATTGATGATTCTCATTGATGTTTCTAACGCTCTCTCCCTCTCTAAAAAATCAATAAAATATATTTTAAAAAATCTGTAAACTGCAAATGGGATTCTTTCATAATTAGTTGTTTTTATTAAACTTAGCCCATTTGTAGTATAGCATTCTGACTTGACCAGTGTAGACATACTACTATTATTTCAGTTTATTAATGAATCCTATCTAATAAAGAGGGAATATGCTATTTGACTACCACGCCCTTACAAAGATGGCAGCACCCACAGCCATTAAGGAGGGAATATGCTAATTGACTGCTACGCCCTCAAAGATGGCAGTGCTCATTCCTCAGTCCTGCCAGGGCACAGGCAAGCCTCCAATGGCAACTGCCCTAATACCCAGAGCTGCCCAAGTCTTAGGTAACCAAGGCCAGCCTAGGCTTGCACTACTGCCAATGGCAACAGCAGAGGTGTGATGGAGGTGTCACCGTCCCCTGATGCCAGGGTTGCCTCCTGGACTGAGAGGTGGCAGGTCAGGCTGAGGGACCTCCTCCCCCTCCAGTGTATGAATTTTCATACTCTGGGCCTCTGTATAATAATCAGTAATAACCACTTAAGTGACTATATAACAACTAGAGGCCTGGTGCATGAATTCATGCACGGAGGGAAAGGGGTGTCCCTCAACCCAGCCTACATCCACTCCAATCTGGGATCCCTCTTACAATCCAGGACTGTTGGCTCCCAAAGGGAACCAAAAAAATAAGGGCAAAAGACTTGAACAGGCATTTCACAAGATATTGGAATGGCTGATAAACATGGTAAGTGCTCAACATCATTCTTTATCAGGGACTTGAAAAATTTAGTAATTACGTACCCAGTTGAATGGTAAAAATTAAATAGCATGGTAAGTACCATCCTGGGGTTGGTAAGCAAGTGGAACTTGTATACACTTGCAGTAGGAATGTAATGTCGTTCAGCCACTTAGAAAAATTACTCAAGCCTAGCCAGCATGGCGCAGTGGTTGAGCGTCAGCCTATGAACCAGGAAGTTATCGTTAGATTCCTAGTCAGAGCACATGCTTGGATTGCGGGCTGCATCCCCAGTGGAGGGCATGCAGGGGGCTGCTGATCAGTGATTCTCATCATTGATGTTTCTCTCCTCCCTCTCTCAAATGAATAAAAATATATTTTTAAAAACTCAGTGGTTTCTAATAAAACTGAATATATTAGCTACCTTATAACCTTGCAATTCCATTCTGGAATATTTTTAAACATAAAATTGTATTTTCTCATTGAATTTTATTATCTATTTTTGTTGAAATCACTGCAACCTTTTGTTTAAAGAAACCTGACCTCAGTTATAATTCATGAAGCATCTCTTTTAAAGCTTTATTCAATGAATTTTCGAAAGCTACAGGTAATTACATGGTTCAAAAGCAAAATTATACAAGGCAAACAATGAGAAATCTCCCATTCTGTCTCCATTCTACTCAATTCCACTCAATGAAAATGAGACTATAGGTCCAAAGAAACATTTGAAATTTCATAGGCAGCTCTATCATATCAGTGCTAAACTAGAAATGATCTAAATACTCATAACAAATAGAATTGGCAACTGGTCCATTTATAAATACTACGTAATAATAGAAAAATTATATATGTACATACCTATGTGTGTGTGAATATATATAACAAACATGGATGAACTAAAATTCCTGAGTGAGAGCACCAGAGTTAACATTTATGTGAAGTTCAATAAAAGCAACTATACTTGGTGATAGAAGGCATAGTGTTACCTGTGGGGTGGATGGGAGTGGGGTGGACATTCATGGGAAGGAGCATGATGGAACAGTTTGTGTGATGGAAAGGTTCTATATCTTCATGGTATACACAGTGTATACATGAGCAACCACCAAGCTGTGCATTTAAGATTTGTGCAGTTTACCCTGTTATTTATACTTCAAAATATGGAGATGAAAACTATACTATCCAATTGGCAAAAATCCAAAAGTCAATGGTATGATATCAATATTAATAGAAGTTATATGTTCACTTTTAGTGTAGCAATTACATTCAGGTAATTCAGATAAACATTTTTGTGCAAGATGAAGATGTTTTTGTGCAAAAGGATTCACTCTATAAAAGAAAATGTCTGGAAATAACCCAATAATCTGGAGCTGGTTAAATTCATACAATAGAAACGTAAATAACTATGTATATCCATTCAGTGTATGTAGTTGTAAAAAAGGATCAATCTATAGGTAATGATATGAAGAAAGACCTAAAATATACTAGTGAATAAAAAGGGGCAAACTAAATCAAATATCTGTTGCTTACTGGCAAAAGAAACACTAGGCAGTTGAAGAAATGGAAATGATATCTAGTAAAGATAAATGCAGGATGAGGAAAAGATGGGAGACAGATTTTCCAGAGTTTGCGGTATACAGTTTTGCTTTTGAACCATGTAAACACATATATTAACGTCAGCTTTTTAAAAGTGTGTTTAGAAAGCCCTCAAGACATATAATTACATCTGAGGGGAAATTTTTTTGAACAAAAGATAGTCATTTCCCTCAAAAACATATTGGAGTTCAATGAGAAAATTTGGTGTTTTAAAAAATGTTCATTTCATAATTGCAGTTAATCAAAGAGACCTTTCTATATTTGTATAAAAATTGTTCTACTTTATATTAAATAACTTTTAGAGAGGGTCACTAGTGAAAAAATTTCAAGAAAAGATCATTACATACCTGATAAATATTTCTTTTCATATGGAACTAAAATACAAAAGAAAATTAAAATTTTTAATATTCTAAGATTGCCTTTAAATACTTTCAAAGCAGTTAAAAATAAACCCTTTAATAGCTTAATAGTATCCATTTCTATTTCTTAGTATTGCCTTTATCTGTTTTGAACTTAGTTTTTAATAAAAGATGTAGAGATCTTACAAAATGCATTAGTTCAGTAATAGAAAAAGAATGAGGAGTCTCAAGAAAAAAATGAAGTGAGTCAAGTAAGAGGAATTTGGTTGGGAGAGTGTAGAAAACATTAAAATTAAAGTACACAGTTGTAACTTTTTACCTCATTAGCATGGATTTACTCATGATATATGATGTTTCAAAGTTATAATTTAATTAAAAATTTGGTTTATATAATGGTTCCCTAAGGCACAGTAAATGAACAGCAAAAAACAAAAACTCAATAAATACTGGAAGTTGAATGCTACTCTCATAAAACTATGACAAATTTTATATAATTACTATAAAACACTAGTCAAGAACTCTGCTGAAGTAAGTAAAATATATCTAGCTTCAGATATCAAGAAAGAAAATAATCAGAGGCAGATGTATAGTTTTGGTTTACAGTTAAAGTAGAAGGAGGTTTTACTAAAAATGCTAAGTAGAAAATGGCTATCTTTATTTCACACACTCCAAAATTATATTTTGAAATTATAAGTGTCTTTAATGAAAAAAAACAATTATTTCTAAAACTTAGAACAAAGTTTATGTAATGTTTAATAATAACATCAAAATGTTGTGGGTCAGGCCCTGGCTGGTGTGGCTCCGTTGGTTGGAGTGTTGTGCACCAAAGGGTCGAAAGTTCAATATTGGGTCAGGGGACATTCCCAGGTTTCAGGTTCCATCCCTAGTCGGGAGGCACCCATTGATGTTTCTCTCTCTCTCCCTCCCCCCCGCCTTTCCTCTCTAAAATCAATAAATAACATCCTCTGGTGAGGATTTTTTAAAAACTTTAATGTTTTGGGTCAGGATAATTTTATTCACCAGAAAGTATTGTGATGGATCAGAAGAAAACTTATACTTTAATCCAGAATAAATTATAAACTACAATAAAAATTTTCTTTGCCCAAAGAAAAGATATTCATTCTTGTACAGAATCAAATTCTTTGTAAACTAACATTAAAATCCTGAAATCTGATGTGCAGGAGGCAGCTGGTCGATGTTTCTCTCTCATTGACTTTTCTAGCTCTCTATCTTTCTCCCTTCCTCTCTGTAAAAAATCAATAAAATATATTTAAAAAACAAAACAAAAACAAACTTCTAAGGCCCTGCTCTTTTCCTTTTTCCTTTTTTCTTTTCTCCTTTTCTTTTCTCCTTTTCTTCTTTCCTTTTCCTTTTCCTTTTCCTTTTCCTTTTCCCTTCCCCTTCCCCTTCCCCTTCCCCTTCCCCTTCCCCTTCCCCTTCCCCTTCCCCTTCCCCTTCCCTTTCCTTTCCTTTCTATCCCTTCCTTTCCTTTTCTCTAATACATTTTTTGAAATTGATTTCAGAGAGGATGAGAGAGGTATAGAGAGACAGAAACATAAATAATGAGAGAGAATCATTGATCAGCTGCCTTCTGCATGCCCCACACTAGGGATTGAACCGGCAACCCAGGCATGTGCCCTCACCAGGAATTGAACCATGACCTCTAGGTTCATAGGTCTATACTCAACCACTGAGCCACACTGGCCGGCCTCTACTCTTTTTCTTAAAAGTATTTTTAAAGGGAAAATTCATTTATATTTTTATGTACATTTTATATTTTTGTATATATAAAAAAAATGGAGTCAGCCATTTTTTTATGATCTTGGGATGACCAAACCAGCCTTTGGCGCATTCTCTGTACTACTTCTGATGTTACTTGTGGTGTGCCTATGTTCATAATAATCTCAAGTGAGAAAAAAACCTTGTAAATAAAAAAACAACAACAAAAAATAAATAAATAAAAATAAAATCCTGGAATCTTCTTTCACCACTTCCACTGTTAAAATCACATGCTAAGGGGCTATGAAAATTCCTCTGAAATTTTGACCTCTTACAAGCTCTAAGAATAAGCAGACAGAATAAAAGTATGTTTGGTTCAAAACAAGCCAGTCAGAGAAAGACAAGTACCACATGATCTCACTTATATGTGGACTCTAATGAACAAAATAAACTGACCAACAAAAAAGACCCAGATATTGAAGCATGGAATAGACTGACATCTTTCAGAGGGGTGGGGAGAAATTAACCAATGAATTTATATATGCATATATGCTTATATGCATAGCCCATGGACAGACAATAGTTAGGGGAAGACCAGGGAAGGGAACAAGGGAGACATCTCTTTATGTGGTTCACCTGATCTGGCTCAACCTTTGAAATGTAAGAGAATTAATGCTTGACTTCTAAGAGATTTGGGGAACAAACCACCCTAATATAATCTGAAGTTTTATCCCCTCCCCTGAGGCATACTTATCTCAAAGAAAATTATTTCAAAACCATCTTTCCCACATCTTTTAAGATTGGGAAAAGGTCTTCAATTTTACTTACTAGCTGCTTTACAAAGGGCTCCTGGCACAGAAGAAACTTCACAATTTCCTTTTTTCCATTCACCGGTCGTGGTGTGCAAAAAGGCACAGGTGTCAACCAGATCTTCCTCTTCATCTTCATCTGTCCACTTACCAAAAGTCATATTTGACTTATCAAACCACTTGAAACTCTGATCTGTCAGTAAAGAATATTTTCAACATTATCAGTATAAAAGCCAAAGGGTCTAGGATTAAAAGTAGAAAGTTAGAAAGGTATGTCTAGTCTACACATTTGGATTTTAATTAGAAAAGAAACATATCCTGTGTACAGGTCAACCAAAGGTATCGGTTCAAGAAGGTTCTGCAGATCTCATATTTGTACAGAAAAAACATATTAGTGGGAAATAGCCAAGAAAATAAATTATTAATAGTAACCTTAATAATTTCATTTTGAAAATATTTATGTATTTTCTATTTTCTACAGTGATAATAAATACATTTAGCTGTCCATCTGTATCATAATCACGGACATTGGTACTGATTTTTATAATCCTACCATATTACAAAATTGCTGAACCTAGAACCACATTTTAATCCAGGCAAAAGAACCGACTTTGATTCTCACATGTGAAACACATTGAGCTGCGCAGGGGAAAGCTGTGGGTGACGCTGAAACTACAGTCCTTGGACACCAGAGGAAACACCACCTTGAACTAGGTAATTAAAGAATATAAAGAAAGTCACCAGTTTTACTAAAGTTAAGGGGGGGGAAAAGGATATATCTCAAGATTAATAGCACTTACCATCAGTGTCAAAAAACATGCCTAGTAGGATATCATCTGGGCTTTTCCATTGTTTTTTTAAAGTGTCCAGTATAAAAGCATTTTCTTCTTCATTGTGTATGCTTATCATGTCTGCTCCTAAAATCATTTTAGGTAGGAAAAGAGTCACCATCTTCCCAGAACCAATGAAAACCAAATGAAGTATATAAAATTATATAGTATTAAAATACATAATTATATTTTTACATTTTTAATTTAGCTTTAAAATATGCACATCTGAAGAGCACATAATCACTCATGAGAAAAGTAAAATAAAGTGATGTAAATTGAGCAGAATCATTTTATACTTTATTTCATTCACCTATAGTTGGTAATCTCATTATCATGAAAACAAACATCATGAGGAGGCTTGAGCAGTAAAACACATTTAATGTATCTCTCAACTTTTTCCCACTGTCCACATTAACGATCTTGGGCCCTCCTATCCTCATTTCACAAGTATAGAGGGGAGAAGCTCTAACCACACTCAGGAGACCTGCAAAGGAGGGCAACTTGCCTCAATAGTCCTAAGACCTAGTCAAGTTCAAGTAACAAGCAGCGACTCTGATTTACCTCACTTACCTGGCCTTCATGCTCCTGCTGCCCAAAGCCCGTTCCTTCCCATATTTTCCCTGGTTATCCTTAGAATAAGTCCTGGCAAATGACAAAGATGGTCCCTGATCATCCCATCGCCAGTCATTGCTACCCCCTCAATGGCCCTGCCCCCCCTTGCCCCCTCCCTCTGCCTGCTGCCACCCATCTTGGCGCCGCCCACTCACTGGCCCTGTCCCCTCCAACTGGTTGGACAATTTGCATATTAGGCTTTTATTATATAGGATATAAACCACCATGTAAAGATAGTTTCAGGGAAAATGTGGATTATATAACTTTTTTGTCTAATATCCATATGCAAATGTTTATTAAAATGTATTTGCTTGGAGATGGGGAGTCTTGGAGACTTAACCAAAATGTTTTCAGTCATTACTTTTCCTTGAGGTAGGGCAATTTAGGATAATTTTGTTTCATTTAAAAAATCTTTGCATGTGTTTTTCTAAGTTTTCTACAGTGATCGTGTCTTAGTTGTATAATTAAGAAAGAACTTTGCAAAGAAAAATAAGACTGACATTAAAATACTTAGTAGTATTTTAATTAATCCCAAATCAAGATTCAGCAAGATTCTCTAGTTTTAACAACTCTGTGATGACTTTCTTATCAGTTCCACCAGCTGTCACCTCCTGTCTACTGAATGTCATATAGACTTTCAATCTGTTTTACCCTAGTATTTTCTTACTTATAATTTGAAATGTGACCAAAAATGCCACATTAGAAAACTCCTTAAGAGAAATACTTTACCATGTTACACTTTAGGCATAAGAGTTGAGATTAGTTTTTTATCATTTTCTCTGACCTTATAGCAGCCAGTGGAATCCAAATTATTTTTAACATTTAACCTAATTAAGTACTGTACACTTAAATTACTATGTCATTTTCTTCATCAAATGACAGCATAAGACCTTGAAGAATACATGCACACAAGCAATTTTTTAAAATGCATTATTGGTGACACTACCTGCTGAGATGTAATTTGGGTTTTTAATTCTTTTTATGGCTAATGACATAGCTCATAGATCACAAAAAAGGAAAGATTGAAAATACTCATTTTTTTCTATTGTATTGATAATATATAAACTTAGGTTAAATGCTGCATAATAAGAAACACTTTAGCCCCTCACAATTATTTTCCTAAAGGAATATTAGTATCAAGAAAAATGGAGAGGTAACATCAAGTAAATTATAACAAAACACAGGGAATATTTCTAGATATAGCTCTTTGCAGCTTAAAAGGTAACAAATCACTTATTGTGTATTTTAGTTCTAGTACATATCCTTAATGATATGTTTATGATATTATTTTGTGAGGCTGTGAAGATTTAATAAATCGAAATGTAAATATTCTAATAGTCCTTGTGCTTTTCTTTTGCATACATAGCAAACACTGAATTAATGTCCACTACTGCTCTAAACCAAAACACGATCCTATGCAAAAATAAGAAACAGCAATATAAACACATTTTAGCTAATTTTCTGGCTCACCAATGAAATGATTATTTCCATAGTGGAAGTACATAAAAAAGATTATCACATAAATGGTGAGAATTGTATAAGAATTTTTTTTTAAATTAGTAAGAAAAGCTGAATTTATACATTTTAACTGGGTTTAAAATAATTTAATTTATTTTTTCTTTTGACACCAGACAAATTGTATAAGCAAATTTACATACAACAATTTAAAATTCCTAAATGGTTTCCCAGTTTGAGCAAGTAGAGTTAATGGACTCTGAAACAAGCCATAAAGTTGTTGGGTGTTTTCAATTCTGTTTTGCTTTGCTAAAGAAAAATAGCAAATAGAGCTAAACACAGCTGAGTCATAGAGGAAGTCAGTCACAAGTATTAAGTATGCCTCTGTGTAGTAAGCAGCTGCTTAACTGCATAAGTATTAAAGCTGGACAATGAACTTCCACCTTGTTCATACAAACTAATAAGAGTATAGGAACCTGTCCTTTCTTGGCTCTCGGCCTCCAATATCATTAATTTCTGCAACTGAAATCTGGTTTATGTCTAAGTATCTCTATATATAAAGGCCTATCATGCAAAGTGTCCCCTCAGGAGTTTGACCAACTGGGAGTTCAATTACTCGCTATGACGTGGGCTGACCACCAAGGGGCAGTGTAGAAGAAAGGAAGGCCCCTGCTGGCAGCCAGCAGCAGGGGAAGGGTGGCCCTGGCTGGCAGCTGGCAGCCGCTAGGGACTGGGTACATGCACAAATTTCATGCACTGAGCCTCTAATACCTAATAAAAAATGGTTTTCTTTCTTTTTATTTTGTTAATCCTCACATGAGGATATTTTTTTCCATTGTTTCTCAGAGAGAGTAGGAGGCAGGAAAAGGAAGAGAGAGAGAGAGAGAGAAAGAGAGAGAGAGAGAGAGAGAGAGAGAGAGAGAGAGAGAGAGAGAGAGAGAGAGGGAGAGAGAGGGAGAGAGGAAGAGAAACATTAATATGAGAGAGATGTTTGCCATCTGTACTACCCCAATCAGGGTAGGATGCAAACCCACAACCAAGGTACGTAGCCTTCACTGGAAATCAAAATCCTTTGGTGAGGGGAGACCCTTTGGTGTGCAAGCTGATGCTCTAGGTACTGAGCACACCAGCCAGGGCATAAATGATTTTCTTAAAAAAAAAAAAAAATAGTTGTAAAGGAAATTCCATTTTAAAATCTTATAAGACAAGAAAAATTCCTATTATTCAGTTTCCTTGAAATGAAACCAAATTTTGTTTTATTTTTATTTTTTATTTTTTATTTTTTTTTCAAAGAGCCAGTGTTCAATATCATTTAGCAGGCAAGAGTTTTTCCAAAGGAAACAATAACTATGTATTAAGTACTATGTGATACTTACTAGAACTAAAAACTTCTATGCTTACACATATTCCTTCTATGATAAATAACTTTTATTTTAACTAAAATATTCCTAATGCAATTTGATAGCATTCTAAATGTTATACTGGTGGGCTGTCAGAAATTGTGTCTTTTAGGTAAAGGGCATTTCTTAATGCTAGAGTGATTAATATGCCTAAGTGAAAATTTAATGAAATGATCTATAGATCTCTAGATCTTAAAGAACAATAAAAAGCATGTTTAAAGAATCAAGGACTCTCATCTCACCATCATAGATATATCAGTTGAAAAAGATGCTAGTTTACAGCATCATAGGTTTTTAAGTCACTTTTTATTTTTCAATTACAGTTGAACATACAATATTAGTTTCAGGTGTACACCCCAGTGATTACACATTATTTAACTTACTAAGTGAAAATCCCAATAAATCTCATAACCATCTGACATTATACATAGTTAATAGAATAGTATTGACTATATTCCCTATGTTGTACTTTACATCCTCAAGATTGTTCTGCCACTACCAATTTGTACTTCTTAATCCCTTCTACTTTTCCACCAGTGCCCCTACCTCCTATCTGGTAACCATCAAAATGTTCTCTGTATCTATGAGTCTGTTTCTATTCTGCTTATTTATTTTGTTTTTTAGATTTAATTGCTGATAGGTATGTATTTATTGCCATTTTGGTCTTTTTATCCCCTTTTTCTTCTTAAAGAAGGCTCTTTAACATTTCATGTAATGCTGCTTTGGTGGTGATGAACTCCTTTAGTTTTTTCTCATCTCAGAAGCTCAGTATAAGTCTTTTGATTCTCAGTGATAAGCTTTGATGGGTAATCTAGGTTGCAGGTTCTTGCTTTTAATCACTTTGAACATTCTTGCCAATCCCTTCTGGAGTGCCAAGTTTCTGTTGGGAAATCAGCTGGAAGTCTTATGGGCGCTTCCTTGTAGGTAACTAACTGTTTTTCTCTTGTTGCTTTTAAGATTTTCTCTTTGTCTTTAACCTTTTGCATTTTAATTACAATGTATGTTGGTGTGGGGGCCTCTTTGGGCTCATCTTGTTAGGGATGCTTTGTGTTTCCTAGACTTGTATGTCTATTTCTTTCACTAGGTTAGGGAAGTTTTTCTGTCATTATTTTTTTCAAATAGGTTTTCAATTTCTTGCTCTCCTCTCCTTCTGGCACTCCCCCCTCCTGTCCCCTATGATGCAAATTTGGTACACTTGAAGTTGTCCCAGAGGCTCCTTACGTTATCTTCATTTCAAAGATTTTTTTCTCTTTGCTTTTGTGATTGGGTGGTTTTGCTCCCTTATATTCCAAATCGCTGATTTGATTTTCAGCTTCATCTACTCTATTGTTGATTCCCTATAAATTATTCTTTACATTAGTTAGTGTAACCTTCATTTCTGACTGGTTCTTTTTTTTATGGTTTCCGTGTGTTTTTTAGTGCTGCTGAAGTTCTCCCTTAGTTCTCAGTGGTGACTTCTACAGTTGAGATATCCCTCCTGATTTTTATCTACCACATGTGGGTGTGTGACCAGGCCTGTTCTGCATGTCCACCCCTCCTACCCGTCTGGATGTGGCTTCTTTGTTAATCCCCTCATTGTAGGGCTTCTGTTCAGCTATATTTCAGGCAGTTTTGAATGATGGTTGTCCTGTGGTTTAGTTGTAATTTTGATATGGTTGTGGGAGATTCTAGTACCGCATTTTCCTATGCCCCCATCTTGACTAGAAGTTTATATCATAGTTTAACTTTGAGCCAATGATGATCACAAAAATTAGAGGCTTAACAACAGGATGCACTATGAGCTAAAAAGTCAAATATATAAAGAGCACCCAAGTAGACCTTTTTATTTTTATTTATTTATTTCAGACCTTTTAAAAAATAACTTTTATTTGAAATATTTCACTGTCCTCGCTGGTTTGGCTCAGTGGATAGAGCATTGACTCTAGTCAAGGGCACATGCCTGAGTTGCAGGCTGATCCCCAGTAGGGAGTGTGCAGAAGGAAGCCAATCAATAATTCTCTCTCATCATTGATGTTTCTACCTCTCTCTCCCTCTTCCTTCCTCTCTGAAATCAATAAAAATGTATTTTTAAAAAATAATAAAATATTTCATGACATGAAGTTACAAATGTTTTCCCCAGAGAATTTTGAACATACCTTCTAGCAAATATCCTTTCTCTTATTTTTCTTTAATGCACACTTCTTTACCACAGTCTTACTTCATGGTCCCTTGTCACCTGATGTCTGCTCACACACATGCCTGTAATAGCACTTTCAGGCAGAACAACAGAGTGACCCAGAACTCTGGTGCTAAAGTCAGACACACCCTGGTTTGAATCATGGCTCTACTGATTATGACCTGTGTGACCTTGAACAAATAACTGAACTGAATTTCTTCTTTAAAAAAAAAAAAAAAATATATATATATATATATATATATATATATATATATATATATATTTCTTTATTGCTTTCAGAGAGGAAGGAAGAAGGAGAGATAGAAACATCAATGGTGAGTGAGAATCATTGATCAGCTGCCTCCTGCATGCCCCCCTCTGGGGACTGAGCCCACAACCTAGGCATGTGCCCCTGGCCAGAACTGAGCCTGGGACCCTTCAGTCCGCAGGCTGATGCTCTACCCACTGAGCCAAACCGGCTAGGGCCTAAATTTCTTCTTGGTAAAAGAAGGTTTGTTATAATAATTTAAGCCAATTATAATATATAGTGTGTTTAAGCATAGTGCCTGGCACAGAGCAGGCACTTTATTTAGACACTGCTGTTGCTACTGTTCTGCCACTCTGCTAGGACAGCAATGTGCGGTATAGCACAGAGTCCATGACCAACAACTGTCTTCCACCCAGTTCCACTGCCTGTGGCTTGTACAGTGCAGAATATGGTTATGATAAGGACCCAGGGAGATACAACTATAAACGATTGTTTTTAAAAGAAATTAGTAAACACTATTTACTGATTTCTGAAAGGCAAAATAAAAAGAATAAACTCCTTACCATGGTCAGTGCATTGATTTCTGACATCCTCTATGCTTTCTACTTTGATGTTTTCTTGAAGAAAAATGTAACAGCTGTCTTGGAACTGAACCCAGGTGGATGAAGGACAGTCTATGAGGAAAAAGAGAAACACTGTTCAGTAACTTGAAAATAAGAAATTCATGAATTCCTACAGATAAAAATATTATATTTTCACAGAAAAAAAAAAAAGGAAAGGCAATTACCCTTGTTAATTCAGCAACAAGGCTTTCAGTTTTTGTTAAAAAAAGAAATTGATGAGTGTGACAGTAATTTATTTTTCTCCATTATACTAATATATGATGGAAAAGAGAACTGAGCAAATGAATCTCTTCTGGTTTTACAGAGCTAAGTTCTAAGTCTCTGAGTTGCTTAGGAATTCAGACATAAATTATAGCATTATTGCCAAGGCAACAAACTATCAAGGAAGACAATCAGAATTACAAGCTCTTTTTAAGGTTACCTTTGTAGCATGCAGTAACAATTCCAAAAGTCTTAGTTTTACAAGATCTTTTTGTTAAAATTATACTTCCAAGAACAGAAAAGAAAACAAGTTGCTGGATTATGAATATTCAGACAAGTTTTCATATTGCACTGGAAAACAAGATTGATGTTCTTCTGAATGTTCTTAATTTATCACCTCAGCAAAGCAGATTCTTAGAACTATTTTTAGGAAACATAATATTTCTCTCCCTCTACAGCTGTGAGGTAGAGGCACATCTCCTTTGTTTCTATCTTGGACTCTCTTGTTGTTTATTATAAAGGTGTACATTTTAAAGCCTTGGTTCTAGAACTCTTCATTATTAGCATTATAAGCAAAATATGCCTGCCTGTAAGAGCTTGGTTTCAATGGCCAGAATGAATAAAGGATTCAAGGTATTTACTGAATTTCAGTGAATAAAGGAGCATAAAGCATGAATCTTCCATATTCTCTTAGCTCTATATAGGGAAAAGCACTAAGATTTTACATATTTTTAAGTTCTGTATATTTTATAATATTAACACAAACAGGATGCCCTGCTACAAAGATCAGAATTTAACAATCAGCTATGTTAGTCTAAACTCAGCAACTTCAATTTTACTAAGCTCAGAATATGGCAGAGACCAGGAGTTGTCTCTGGTACTAGATCTCAGCACAGAGTACATGACCACCAAGATAGGTTATTTTTCAGTCTTCCGAAAACTTCTGGATAATAAGGTCTGAGTAGAATGAAACATGTAAAATGTGCCCAACCAGTGTGGCTCAGTGGTTGAGCAACAACCTATGAACCAGAAGGTCATGGTTCGATTCTCAGTCAGGTCACATGCCCACTCAATCCCCCAGTAGGAGCCATGAAGGAAGCAGTGGATCAATGATTCTCTTTCATTATTGGTGTTTCTCTCTCTCTTTGCCTCTCTTTTCCTCTCTGAAATAAATTAAAAAAAAAATTTTTTTTAAGGAAGAAGTGTGCTCCTTGGGCCATATGTGCTCTTTCCCACTGGCTAGCATATAGTAAGCCATCTCATTCTATAAACAATGGAAGCAGCCTAGGAATAACAGGACAAGACAGAAGACGAAGGATCCTAGGTGGAGCCATCATATCACACTCAAATTGTGACAAGAAAGAAAAGGATCTCCTGTGTGGTTAAATCCACTGTTAATTCAGGTCACTGTCATAGCAGCTGGATCAATAACCTTAGTACAATGGGATACTTAAAATCATCCTGATGTATGAGACCCGAGTTTTTCCCTGGCTTCGTACTGCTGGCTGCTACTTCTCCTCCTCCTCCTCCTCCTCCTCCTCCTCCTCCTCCTCCTCCTCCTCCTCCTCCTTCTTTTAATATATTTTATTGATTTTTTTTACAGAGAGGATGGGAGAGGGATAGAGAGCTAGAAACATCAATGAGAGAGAAACATTGACCAGCTGCCTCTTGCATACCCCCTACTGGGGATGTGCTCACAACCAATGTAATGCCCTTGACCGGAATCGAACCCTGCAACGCTCTATCCACTGAGCCAAACCGGTTTTGGCAACTGCTGGCTTCTTTTAGTAGTAGTTAAGCCATGCAAGATGCATGAGCATGAGGGTAGTTCTAAGGTACAATTTATTTATGTACGGTTTTTTTCTTTCCTGCTGTTTTAGAGATACTTGCATTACACTTGTGACTGACAACCTTGGCTTGAACTCCTGGAAATCTAGTACTTTCCTATAAAGGTAGCTTAAAGGTAGTTGAATAGGGGTGTTTTAGTATCAAACACTTTTCTTTAGGACAATGCCCTTACTAAAATATTAAGTAAAACAAATCTCTGGCTATAAAATTGTATGTGCAACATTTAAGAAGCAAGGAATTCCAGAAGGGTTCAGGAACTGGACAGACCAGACACCTTTACAGGAGGAGGGTTCAGGGATGCCTTAAAAACAACGTGCTTGGCCGAAACCAGTTTGGCTCAGTGGATAGAGCGTCAGCCTGCGGACCGAAAGGTCCCAGGTTCGATTCCGGTCAAGGGCATGTACCTTGGTTGCGGGCATATCCCCAGTGGGGGGTATACAAGAGGCAGCTGCTTGATGATTCTCTCTCATTGATGTTTCTAACTCTCTATCCCTCTCTCTTCCTCTCTGTAAAAAATCAATAAAATATATTAAAAACAAAACAACAACAATATGCTTGGTTGAAAGTCTGTAAAAGAGCAGCTAGATCCCCTTCCTGAGAAACAGTGCTCAATGATCTCCCTTTCACTACACACCTCTGCTGCCTTCTTCAAAAGACTGGTCCTTAGAATGAAAAACTTTTATTTCTCCAAAACCACTTCCAGATCATCAAACATTATTTTTGTCTGCTCATCCTTGAAGGTCCAGGCCATCCATGTATACCACCATTGCCAAGACATCGCCACTGGAATTGATGTTGCTTTCTCTTCTAAAACACCATCCAAGGCTGGGTAAGGTACCAAGAGAAACTTGTCTTTGAAGTCAGACTGACAAAGGTTTTTATCTCCATGGTGATACCTTGGACAGCTTATTTCCTGTGTTTCCTCAAGAAAAAACAACCTCCTTGGATTGTTGTCAGTTTAGGTAGGCATCCACAAAACTATACAGCATAGGGCCTAATTTAAGGAAGGTGCTCAAAACATAGTTTCCATTAATATGTCCATGATGAGTATCCTTACCCACTAAACAGTGACCTTTCTGACAATAGGGACTTATTCTTAATCTTTGGATCTCCCATGCCTCAAAAAGCTCTTGGGCTATAAGAATTTAAAATACTTTGATGAATGAATGAATCCCTCTCTTCTTCATCCTTAAATAGCTTACTTTATCATCTCTTCAGCAGCGTCACACACTCTCTAGTGTATTCATCTTTTTCTTCCAGAAGTATGATAAGTTTCTGATACCCTGTAATATAACTGGATTGAATGTGCTGCCAATTCTACTACTTTTACTAGCATACTTTTTTAAAAAAGTAAACTTTTTATTGAAATACATCATACAATGTGTAAGTCATAATTATACAGCTTGACTTTTCATAGAATGGACATATCCATATAATCATCAGTGAGATAAAGAAACAGATAATTAACCCCTTTTGGTCATTGCTTTCCTCCAAAGGTAATCACTATCCTAACTTCTAACACCATAGATTAGTTTTGCTGTTTTTGAACATTGTAGTAATGAAATCATGCAGTATTTAATGAATCTCATTAAAGTAATGTTTATCAAAGAAGCCAGACACAAGAGTAACTCCTGTGTGTCAGCCAGAATGGGCAGTGCTCAGGGGTAAGGAGAAAGGGCTATAGAGAGGAATGAGTCAGACATATAAATATGACATATATTACAAGTGTATGGTAGGCAAAATGCATAAAACTATTAAAGAATGAATAAATCATGTACGGAATAAGGGATATTTTAGAAAGGAGGCAATATTGGAGCTATGACTCACAGGATAAATGAGTTTGCTGTGCAAGAAAGGAAAAAGTGAAAGAAAAAACACACATTCCAGCACAATGACAGGCACCTAGTAACTAGTAAGGGGTCAAATATTCTTTGACTGAGTAAACTAGGCAGGTCTCTCCCTCCTCCCCCTTTTCCCACCAGATAATAGTTTCTATATTAGAACAAAAAAAGAAAACAGTAATTTCCCAGATGAAACTCAAATAGAAAAATCACAGGGCAGATATTATGAATTGCAAACAAGAGAGAGAGAGAGAGAGAGAGAGAGAGAGAGAGAGAGAGAGAGAGAGAGAGAGAGAGATTTGTTGTTCCATTGTATGCATTCATTAGTTTTCTTTTTTTAATAATATATTTTATTGATTTTTTACAGAGAGGAAGAGAGAGGGATAGAGAACTAGAAACATTTTCCCAATATATTAAGAAAATATCTGTTAATTCCTATTTTGTTAATTTATTTTATTGATTTTTCACAGAGAGGAAGAGAGAGGGATAGAGAGTTAGAAACATCGATGAGAGAGAAATACTGACCAGCTGCCTCTTGCACACCCCCTACCGGGGATGTGCCCGCCAACAATGTACATGCCCTTGACCGGAATCGAACCTGAGACCTTTCAGTCCGCAGACCGACGCTCTACCACTGAGCCAAACCGGTTTCGGCTAGTAAAGTAATTTTAATGATGAAATGGGTTAGGGTAGTATATATAAAATATATGTATAGAAAGAAAAGACTATGTAAAGCTAAGGTTACAGAGTTTTGTTCATAAAGGCCTAAATGTTCATGTAATTTGGGAGGAACATAGCTTTTACTATCATTTTAGATAATTTTTTTGTACTTTTAAGAAGAAATACATTCAAAACTAATTCTGGGGATAAAGGAAACTTCACATGCTTTCTGAAATGTTGGATATTGGGCTACTGTGTTACATTTTTCCTTATAAAGGACCAATTGTACCATAAGACTCATCCTGCTTCTAAAATTTTTGATTTTTCCTTTCTTGGAGAAAGATTTACTCTGC
The DNA here is from genome assembly GCF_014108245.1 of Pipistrellus kuhlii. Classification (NCBI taxonomy): domain Eukaryota; kingdom Metazoa; phylum Chordata; class Mammalia; order Chiroptera; family Vespertilionidae; genus Pipistrellus; species Pipistrellus kuhlii. The sequence continues at coordinate 48,076,930 of NW_023425573.1, read as the reverse complement.
CCTGATAGTATTAGTTTTAACATTATTGTAGCAGCTCCCTCTGATTGCAAACTGTCTATATGTGCCCTGACCAGGGATTGAACCTGCAACCTTGGTGTATCTCTAATTAACTGAGTTATCCGGCCAGGAGAAGGTGTTTTCTATTTAGATGGGATATTAGCCAATCTATTACTAAGTAGCAAATTAGCAGCTAAAATCAACTAAAAAGCTTTATTATTTCACACAGTTTCTCTGGGTCAGGAATTCAGAAGCAGCTGCTTAGCTGGGTGATTCTGGCCTGGGGTGTCTCATGAAGTTGTGGTCAAGATGTTGGCCAGGGCCACAGCCTCCCAGAAAGCTCACTCATGCAGATGGCGAGTTGGTGTTGGCTGTGGGTAGGAAGCCTCAATTCCTCACCACATGACTTCTCCACTGGGTTGCTCAAGAGTCAAGGTAAAAGTGCAATGTCCTTTATAGCCCAGCTCTGGGACTCACACTCGGTTATATCCACAATATCCTGTTGGCTATACAGGTCGGCCCTAATTGGTGTGGGGGTGAGCTATGCAGAGTATGAATACCAGGAGGTGAGAGTCACTTGAGCCAGCTTGGAGGCTAGCAGCCACAGATAAGCACTAAGAAGAAAAGTGAAAACAGAGAAGCAAGTACCTTAGTGTAGGGTAGGGGTTTGGGTTGCAATCGTAGAAAGGTCTTATTATAAGAATCACCTATAAAAAGTGATCTGAATGAGCTGAAGGAAAAAGCCATGCGAATATTTAGGTCAGAGAGAGGGAACAGCAAAGATTTGCTTTGAGATGGGAGTGAATGTGATGATGATAATGGTAATCACAGCAAATCAAAGAACATTGTTGAACAATTAAATAAGCAAAACATGTTAAGGCCAAAGAGAGAGAGAGAGAGAGAGAGAGAGAGAGAGAGAGAGAGAGAGAGAGAGAGAGAGAGGGAGAGGGAGAGAGAGAAAACTATAGGCAGGAAAATGTAAAAATTGTTGATTCACTTCCTCAAACCTCTCAGTTGCCTTCTCCATAGGCTCATTTCAGCATTAGCAGAAACTCCATCTAGCTGATTCAGCACAGTACCCTTCTTGCCATGCCCCAGATCAGAGTGTCTGCCCAGGAACAAGCTTTACGCATTGCTCAAGTGATGCAGTTTTACTTTGAGAAGAATAATGTTCAAGTAGAGACTGGATACCCCCTGTGAGGAATGTTGGTGAGATTCATAGACTTCATGAGCAGAAGGGTAAATTAAGACTTTTTCAATGTTAACCATCCTTGCTATAATCTTGCCTCCCTAAAATATTGCCATAAGTTTTTAGGTTCTGTAAATATTTTCTATAAAATATCCTATATAATAAAAGGCTAATATGCAAATAGACCGAACAGCTCAACAACAGGAACAACTGAACAACTGGTCACTATGAGCTGCGCTGACCACCAGGGGGCGTGTGTGGAACATGGTGGGTGTTGGCCAGCAGGTGAGTGGAGGCACCAGACCAAGGCGGGATGCTGGTTGCTGTCATGGGCCCAGCCTCTGGTAGTTACTAAAAATTCTTTGCTCCCGCGTGCCATGGTCCTGCCTGCGATGACCTATGCACTGGCAGGTCATGGTTCAATTCTCAGTCAGGGCACATGCCTGGGTTTGCTAGCTTGATCCCCAGGAGGGGGCATGCAGGAGGCAGCTGGTCAATGATTCTTTCTCATCACTGATGTTTCTTTCTCTCTCATCATTGATGTTTCTCTCTTCCTCTCCCTTTCCCTCTCTCTTCCTCTCTGAAATCAATATAAATATGTTAAAAAAATAATACACCTAAAAAAGTCTTTATGGATTTTGTAACTTTATAATTCTATTTGACTTAACTAGTGCAGAATTTTAGGAGCCTGATGAGAAACTTAAAAGCTTGTACTTAATGTAACTCCAAATGTTTCTATATGGTTTCTCTGCCTAACATTACCTTTGACTGAAAGAAGAAAATGGCATGTCCACAGGAATATTGTGCATTCCTGGCTAGCTGCCATAGAACTCTCTGTTCTGTTATTATTTCTTTTTTTGAACAATCAGGCACAGAATAAGAGGAAGTGATCCTTGGGACATACTTGTTCTGAGTGTTAACAAAGGAAAGGCAAAGATTATATATATTTTTCCTTTGTCAGTAGTAAGACCTTTGCCCCTCTCCCATTAAGATATGAGCTGCGTCATTTACCGTCCAACAAGGGCAACGGTGGCAGAGACAGAGGAGGAAGAAGAGGAGCCCTTTATCCCCTTCACTGTGTGAGGAGGAGGGAGTGGCTGGTCCAAGTCCCTGACTAATCTAGAGCCCAGTGTGCTGGGCTGCAGGATCTCCCTGAATCTCACGGAAATCCGGCCTCTCCGACACGCCATCCCCTCTCAACCCCACCCTTACCACCTAGCTTCCACAGTGCCCATCTCCGCCGTGTCCCTCATGTGCCTTCTCAGAAGAGCTGTCATGATATTTATTCATTGTATGGGGCTACCAGTCAGCGTTACTCTGCACCAACGAGGCAATACTAGCCCATTTTCGTAGAGAGCCAGTTTTAAGATTTACCCTCAAAATCTAAAATAACCCACAAAAGAAATGAAATATTTGATATGTGTTATAAAAATTGTCAATAACCAAATTGTAAAACTAGTTTTTAACACATTCATAAAAGCTTCTCAATAACAAAAAAAGTCCTGAAATAATATCTAGTTGCAATTTCACTTTTTCATTGGAAGAAAAATAAACAGTTATTAACATTTCAAATGCAAAAAACTATGTGAATTTTCCTTGAAACATAACTGCGCCTTCCACAGGGTCATAAAAAGTCACATCAATAGATTAAAATGACTTAAAGCTATAAATTCAACTAGAAATGAGTTTATAGCAGAGGTGAAATAATTTGGAAGAAATTACAATTTCATTACCTTCCCCTCCCCCTACTTTTAAAACCATTTATCTAAAATGTTTTTTTAAAAATTATAAATTTGAAAAAAGTACAGAGACATAAGTCAAAACAAAATAAGCAGAAACTGGTTTGGCTTAGTGGATAGAGCAGCCTGGGGACTGAAGGGTCCCAGGTTCGATTCTGGTCAAGGGCATGTACCTTGGTTGCAGGCACATCCCCAGTAGGAGGTGTGCAGGAGGCAGCTGGTTGATGTTTCTCTCTTGATGTTTCTGGCTCTCTATCCCTCTCTCTTACTCTCTGTAAAATAATCAATAAAATATATATATATAAAAGACTCCACGAGATAGTAAAGTCTCTGCTATTACAGAGCTTCCTCCTAGTAAGGGGAGTGACAAGCAAGAAAACAGTGAATAAGCAAGAATGGGGAGGAAAAGGAGACATCTGTAATACTTTCAACAAATAAAGGTAACTTTTTGTTTTATTATTTTATTATTTAAATTCTTTCTGGTTTAAAGTATTACAGGAATCTCCTTTCCCCCCCATTGACCTCTCTCTGGCCTCTCCCACCCCCCTCCCAGTACATACCTTCACCCCTACTGTCTGTGTCCACTTATTATACTCATATGCATGCATACAAGTCCTTTGGTTGATCTCATTTTTAAAAAACAAGATGCATTCAGACAGTATTAAGTGTTTGAAGAAGATAAACATGGGGATATGGCAAAGAACGTGGGGTGTTCAGGGAAGACCTGAGGAGGTGAACAGATGTGAATGATGTGGGTTAGGGCAGCTATGCCAAGGACTGGGAAAGGCGAGGCTGGTCTGGTTGGAAGAACCAGCAGGTGCCTGAGTCCCATAAGGTCAGTGTGGACAGAGAATGGCGGGAAAGGTGGTAAGAGATGACAGGAGCACCTCACCTAGGGCTTGAAGGATATGGCAACTCAGAATTAGTAACTACATCTTTACAAATTCATATTCTTTGGGTAAATACCCAGAGAGGAGTTGCTGGATCTTATGGTTGTTCTATTCTTAATTAAAAAAAATTTTTTTTTATTGATTTTTAACAGAGAGGAAGGGAGAGAGCTAGAGAGCTAGAAACGTCGATGAGAGAGAAACATCGACCAGCTGCCTCTTGCACATCCCCTACCAGGGATGTGCCCGCAACCAAGGTACATGCCCTTGACTGGAATCAAACCTGGGACCTTTCAGTCCGCAGACCAAGGCTCTACCACTGAGCCAAACCAGTTTTGGCTATTCTTAATTTTTAAAGGAACCTCCATGCTGTTTTCCATACTGTCTGTACCAGTTTACATTTTCACCAACAGTTCCCTTTTCTCCATATTCACACCAACATGGATTATTTTTGTCTTTTTGATAATTGCTATTTGGATAGGTAAGAATGGTTTTTGATTTGCAGTTTTGATTTGCATTTCCCTAATAACTAGTGATGTTGAACATCTTTTCATAGACCTGTTTTCCATCTATACATCTGGGGGGAAAAAGTCTATTCATGCAGCCATTTTTAAATCTAATTTTTGCTGTTGTTATTGAGCTGCATGAGTTCTTTGCAGTATTATTTACAATAACTAAGATGTAAAAAACAACATAAGGGTCCACTGATAGATGAATGAACAAAGATGTGGTATATATGTATAAAGGAATACTACTCAGGATGGATCTTGAGGGTACTGTTCTAAGTGAAATAAATCAGATAGAAAATATAAAAAAATCATAAGATTTCACCCATATGTGGAATATAAAACAAAAAAAGTAACAAAACAAACAAAAACAAAGTAACAAAAAAAATCCATAGACACAGACAACAGAATTTTTTCTGTTGAGGCAGAGTGGATGGAGGAAAGGTGAGTTGGATAAAAATTAGACTTTGGACAGTGAGCGCACAATAAAGTATACAGACATAAAAATATAATGTGGTATACCTGAAATTTACATAATGTTATTAACCAATGTTATTTCAATAAATTTAATTTTAAAAGTTTTTTTTAAATATAAAGAGGACTGCTTCCACAAAGATCTAAAAAAATAATAATAATAAAAAAATTAGTTACCTAAATTCTGATCCATGTGCTAACCACAGAATGAGGATTTACTCTGAAATGCTTATATTCACTTATCTTATGCCATCCATGGGAAATCACTGACCCCGTAAACATACTGATCATCAACTAAATGCAAAAGAACTCTTTTGAAAGGAATATCACAGAACCTCATTCAGGAATTTAAAGAATGTTTTGCTCACTGTGATCTCCAAGATAACTAAAAACAATATAAGAGCACTTATAAAATAAATTCCAAAATACCGGAACAATAACAATGATCTCCATGTCAACATTAAATTCATACTTCATGCAGCAATTCCATAGGAGCTTTTCTGGTGAGGTCTTGCCATTCAGCTAAATCTGTGAAAACCTTGAAAAGCTTTCTTGACTTAGTCCTAAGCCAAACGTGATTCTTGATTTTGTCTGGATGGGAGATTTGGGAAGTATTAAGATGAAAAAAACAACAACACATATATAGCTGTTTAGCCCTATATCATTAACACGTATGTGAATGTGTTCAGTAAACACATCCAACATACATCCCTGTAAAGTGGCGCTCATAAGGTTTTCTAGTTGCAGTAATTATCCTTCATTTTGTATGAAGAGAACAAGGGAAAAAAACAAGATTTCCAGGCCTGTAATAGGTACCAGACATAGAGTTTTCACCTAGTGCTCACAGTTAGCGCTGTGAGGTATTATCTTCATTTTACTAACGTGAAATGGGTTGGGTAACTTGTTCAAGGCCACACAGTTTGTATACCTAACTCCAAAGCTCTCGCTCTGCCTAAATCAATCATGAAAGCCTCCTTACTGAGAGAAGCTGATGAATTAATGGCATTAATGTATTCAACGGGCACTTTTCTTAAGCTCTTGAAAAGCCTATTCACTGACTTTGGGTGAGCACACAGTGCAATATGGAGACGATGCACAACAGACCTGTATGCTTGAAACCTGTATACTTTTCCCGAAACAATGCCACCCCAATACACTCAACAAAAATAAAAAATAAAAACAAGAAAAGCCCATCTAACCATCCTGCACTTACAAAAAAGAAAAAGAACAAAACGTTCTTAAAATAGCTTGTCCTCTATTGATCAAAACAGCCTTTCTGAAGAGAGATCTCCAAATCTAGGAGTTGATTTTTTTGGTAACGTTTAACAAGAGAAGAATTTTTTTACTAGCCTGAAGTATGAAGGCATGGCCACCCGGGCATTTAGATGTTACCAACAAAAGTGATGAGGGCATGCTTAAGGTGGCTCAGACAGCCCCTCTCCACACACTCCAGTCCAGCCCTGTCTTAGGAAAAGCGAGTGTGCAGTCTGAGCAGCGAGAACATCCGCACAAATTGTTTCTGCTCCTTCACGGGCATCAGATGACATAACTGGTGGTCATTGCTGATGGACAAAAGATTTAAGGGAAGGGGCTTTGGGGTTTTTAAGCAAGTTCTGAGCTGCTGACTCTCCTGATGCCTCCATCACTGAGATCCTTTAAAACAGCCCTGCCTGTCAGCAGGCTTCCAGCAAGAACTTATAAAACGGCAATGAAATTCGGGGGGGGGGGGGGGGGGATCACACTCTTGCATAATCGTTTAATTCAAACCCACACAAGTATTCACCGAGTTCTTGTTTATTTGGCTCTGCAATTCCTGGAACTGTTCCCCCTGCAGTGCTTGGGGATGGAAGTCTTTCCCCAGAGGTTAGCCCAGCCACATTTTTGACATGCTTGCGCAGTCATGTTGTTTTCAAAAACACACACAAAACCACATGCTCGACAGAATCGTGTTTTCCTCGGGAGTCATTTAGGAAATGACTGACCGACGTGTGATTTTTCATCTGTCGCTTGCACCACCACAGCAGTCCGCACTGAACGGTCTTTACATCACGCGACCGAAGCGAAATCCGAGCTCCGGCTGCCCTCGTCCCACCAGGATCCAAGGGTCATCTGGCTGAACTGCTCTCCCGTTTCCACGACTTGAACACCAACCAATTGGACAAACAACGCGGGGAGCAAACGAGGGCCTGCTTCCTGCCACCCCCTTCACCCCCCCCCCCCCCGCACCCCCCATCCCCGCCGCGCACAGCCGGGGAATCTCTCATTTCAGCCCCAAGCGGCGCTGAAACTACTCTGGGCGCGTTCTCCGCGTCCCTCTGCGCTCCAGGCACTCAGCCCCCTTTGGGGTCCCCTCGCTCCCAGTGGGGTCTGCGCTGAGGCTGGCACTCGGTCGGCAGGGAGAGGGTGCCCCTTCTCCCGGGCGCCCTCCTGGAGCCCACTGCGCTGGAGAGGGGCGGGGGGCAGGGGAGGGTGCGGCCCCGGCCCCGCGGGGGGCGCAGGGGTGGGCGCGCAGGTGAGCGGAGAGGCCCGGGCAGGACGCCCAGGGCGGGTAGGAGATGGAGGGTGGAGGGTCTCAGCTAGGCGGGTGGCGAGGAGGGGGCATCGCAGGGGAGGGGAGGGGGGGACTTACCCGCGGCAGCGGCTGCGGCCAGGCCCAGCAGCGGCAGCAGCACGGCGGGCAGCGCGGCCCCGGGCATGACGGCGGTGCGGGCGCCGGGCTCGGAGAAGCGGGGCGGCCCTCCCCTCCCCGGGGCGGCCGCGGAGGGAGGGCGGGGGCCCGGCTCGCCCAACCCGTGGCCAGATCCGGCGGCGCGCTGTCCGCTGGCCCAGGTCTCCAAAGCGATTTTTAAAACTTTTCACGTGAATCGAATTAATTTCAGACTCGCAAAAATCTTGCAAAATTCGTACAGAGAATGTGTGTCGCCCTTCAGGCAGCTTCTCTAAATATCAACGTCCTATGTAATGCCAGGGCCATAATCAAAGCCGAGAAAGAACGCTGGTGGGATTTCCTGGATGGTCTCTCTAATGTTCCTTTTCTGTCCTCAAATCCAGTCCTGGGGCACTCATTGCACTGGCTTGTGATGTCCCCTTGGTTTCCTTTGACATGGAACAGCTCCTCTGTTACTCTTTTCTCTCCCTCCAGGTTTTAAAACCTTTTATTTGCATATTAAAAACACTGCGAATTCCAGTAACTAAAATCATTTTAACAACCACAAAAAAGGAACTGTTTAAATTGCATCTTACAGCTTGCAGAACACCTTGGACCGGCTTGGTTTTTACTCCAGATTTCACTATCGTCCCACCCAGCTGCTTCTTTCACCAACATCACCAACGTGCAGGCTATTTTCCTTCCCTGCCAGCCAACCACGCAGGTGGGAGAGATGTCAGCGGTTCTCTGATGTGAGAAGAGGCGGTGCAGGCGTTTAAATTGACCCAACACCTTTGCACCTTACAAAGGTAAACAGCTACAAGCAGCAAGATCTGAGGCCAACGCTGGTGGAATGCACAGTGCATTTTGGCGGTGCCTCGTTAGGATTCGCCTGCTTGCTGCTCCTGTTCAATCGTGTCTTTGGATTTTCCCCTTAGCTTCTGTCTTCTTTAATTTCCATTTATAGATTTTCTCAATCTCAGCCACATCGGGCTGTAGACGTGGCTGCAGAGGAAACAGAGTGAGATGTACAAATGAGAAGGGTGCACGCTGCTCAGAGACGGCCTCTGTTAGTCTGTGTTTCATCCTGTCCACAAGTTGGAAGAGTACTGGCTGGTTGTTTTGTAGAATGCACTCAGGTCCCGTTTGTCCGCTGTTTCCTCCCGAGGGAGATTGGGAGAACGGGATTCAGGCTGTACTCCTTTCGGCCAGGGCACCACAGAAGCGATGTGCATGGCCCAGGAGGGACAGACAGGTGTCTCACATCACTGCGGATGTTACCAGGATGGATTGGTTAAGGTGGTGTTTGCCAGGTTTCTCCTTGGGATCTCAGGGCCAGAAACCTCTTCAAAGGCTCCTCCCGGTGGACTATGTCCCTCAGATAACTTTTCTCTGCCACCAGGGCTTGGATTAAAGTTCTTTAACCTATGTTTGCACAGCCCTTGGAAGAAACCAACCCTGTCGATACCTTGATCCTGAACTTCTGGCTTCCAGAATTATAAGGCAATAAATTTCTGATATTTTAGCCAAAGCAACAACAACAAAACTGTGCTTGCTATGATGTGTGTGTAAACTAGGCAACTATCACCGGCATGGTGAGGGCCTCTGGAACTAGACAACACAGTGCTCACGCCCGGGCCAGCTGGGCTGCTTGGTTAAGCCCTGACAGAGCCTCGTGTCATCAGCAAGAGTCGTGCAAAATCAAGTCTGAAGCCAACAATAAAAATACAACTCAATTAGAAAGGTACAAATGATATGAAAAGACCCCTCACCAAAGAAGATATGTAGGTAGCAAATAAGCATCTGAAAATACAGCATATATCACCATGGAATTGCAAATTAGGACAAAAATGGGATACCACTCTCCACGTACTACAGTGACCACAACCTGGAACACTGACAACATGAAATGGCAGTGAGGATGTGGAGCGGGAGGAGCTCCCGTTCGTGGCAGGTGGGAATGCAAAGCGGTACAGCCGCTTTGGAGACGGTTCCGCAGCAGCTGCTGCTGCTGCTGCTGCTCCTTCTTCTTCTTCTTTTTCTTCTTCTTCTTCTTCTTTTTTTTAAATATATTTTATTGATTTTTTACAGAGAGGAAGGGAGAGAAATAGAGAGCTAGAAACGTCGATGAGAGAGAAACATCTACCAGCTGCCTCCTGCACACCCCCTACCGGGAATGTTCCCGCAACCAAGGGACATGCCCTTGACCAGAATGGAACCTGGGACCTTTCAGTCCGCAGACAGACGCTCCACCACTGAGCCAAACCGGCCTCGGCTCCGCAGCTTCTTACAATACTGGGCGCAGCAACTGTGCTTCTTAGTATCCACACAAACAAGTTGAAAGCTTACATATACACAAAAACCTATACACAGATGTTTATAGCAGCTTTACTCAGAATTGCCCAAAGCAGAAAACAGCCAAGATGTTATTCAATTAGTGAAAGAATAAACAGTGTGGTACATCCATGCGATGAAATTTTATTCAATGCTTCAAAGAAATGAGCTATTAAGTCATGAAAAGACAAGGAGGAACCTAAAATATGTATTGCTAAGTGAGAGAGGCCAATCTTAAAAGGTTACATATTATATGATTCCAACTATATGCTAGTTTTGGAATAGGTAAAGCTATGGCAACAGTAAGATAATCATGGTGGTGGTGGAAGAGGAGGACAGAAAGGAGACGTGAGTAGGTGGAGCCCAGAGGATTTTTCGGGCAGTGAAGCTATTTTGTATGATACTGTGATGGTACATATATTATATTATCATTATACATTTGTCAAAACCCACAGAATGTGCAACATAAAGATGAACCCTCATGCAAACTATGGACTTAGTTAATAAACTATTAGTTAATGCTGCATCAATATCGGATCATCAATTTTAACAAATTTTAGTACACTAATGCCAGATGCTAATAATAGGGGAAAGAGAAAGAGAGGTAAGGAAGTATATAGGAACTCGGTATATTTCCTGCTCAACTTCTTATAAACCTAAAACTGATTTTTAAGGTAGTTAATTTATATTCTAAAGACATCAAGTGTAACCCTTTCCCATCCTTTCTAACCCCCTTTCCATGCCTGTGTAGTCCAGTCTGAAGGGGAGTGGTTACACCAAGGAAATCTGACCAATAAGGCCTATAAGGACAGTCAGAGTGTCAGAAGTGACAGGGGCCATTTTCATGTACTGATAAGGAAATGGAGGCCCACTGAAGGAACATGACTGACTGTGGACACACAGTGAATGCCAAAAGTCCTCGTCTCCTGCTGAACTGTCCTACCCACACCAGGTTCAGCCCCTTTGCCAAAATATCAAGATCTTGTTCAATTTATTTCCATTCTTCTTCTCTGGCTATCAGTAAGGGGTTTATGTACTAAATTCACATCTGAGGTGAATCCTTCCAAAGGCACACTATGTTTATATATTTAAACATTCTAATTCTGGATTCTTCTGTCTTGCTAACTACACAAGTAAACAATTCTTTTTTAAAAATAGATTTTTATTGATTTCAGAGAGGAAGGGAGAGGGAGAGAGAGATAGAACACCAATGACAAGATAGAATCATTGATTGGCTGCCTCCTGCACGCCCCACACTGGGGAATGAGCCCACAACCCAGTAGGCGTCCTGACTGGGAATTGAACAGTGACCTCCAGGTTCATAGGCCAATGCACAACCACTGAGCCACACAGGCTGGGCTAAAACAAACAATTCTTTGCAATTGTGTAATTGAAAAAGTTCTCTCCGCTGCCCGCCCCCCTCAGGCACCAAAGTATAGTTTTATCTATGAGGATTACTTTGCATTAAAATAAACTTCAAATAATGATTAGGTTTACAAAGAAGTGGCATCCTAATGAATCAATTTACTTTAAACAAATCATCTATTTCAATAGTGTTTTGTTCTTAAGTCACTTGAACTAAAAAAAAGGTATTTTTCCCCCCACTGTTAACTCTGGTGCACACTTCATTTTTAGTTGCTAATATGACAAAATAGGCTACTCCTTTGCGTGGATTGATGTGGTATTTTTTTTAAAGTCTCTCACTATTATGCCCTACTTTCCTGCCACACCACATACCTTTTACTTGTCTTACACTCCACTTTGCCTTCTCTTTGATCTCATTCCAGGCCCCAGGCCCTGAACTTCATTTTTTCAGGGCTTTTATTTCTCCCTTCTTCATCTAGCCTGGATATCATGCTCTCTCTCATTCCTCTGCTATATCTACCTGCCAATGAACCTGGGTCTCTTCCCCCCCCCTCTTTTTTTTCTTATTAAAAATAAAAGTCTTGCCGGGACCGGTTTCGCTCAGTGGATAGAGCGAACTGCGGACTGCGGACTGAAAGGTCCCGGGTTCGATTCTGGTCAAGGGCATGTACCTTGGTTGCGGGCACATCCCCAGTAGAGGGTGTGCAAGAGGCAGCTGATCAATGATTCTCTCTCTCATCGATGTTTCTAACTCTCTATCCCTCTCTCTTCCTCTCTGTGAAAAATCAATAAAATAAAATAAAAAAAGAAAAAAGAAAAAAATAATTGGAGAGATTAAAAAAAAATAAAATAAAAATAAAAATAAAAGTCTTCCCCGTGTCACTGAGATATAAGTGACATACCATTGTGTAAGTCTGAGTTGTACAACATGTTGATTTGATACACTTACATATCACAAAATGATTGCGACTGTTAGCTAATACTTGTATGTCATAATTACCATTTCTTTTTTATGGTAAAAACATTTCAGGTTTACTCTTAGCAACTTTCAAGCACAAAATAAAGTATCGTTAACTATAATCACCAGGTTGTATATTAAATCTTGAGAATGTATTAATCTTACAATTGGAAGTTTGTATCCTTTGTCCAACATCTCCCCATTTTTCCTTCCCCCAGCCACTGGTAAACACCCCTCTAATCTCTTTTTCTGAGTTCAGTCTTTTAGATTTCAAATATAAGTGAGATCATACAGTATTTGTCTTTGTCTGTATGATTTCACTTAGCAAAATGCCCCAAGGTTCATATGTTGTTGAAAATGGCAGTTTCCTTCTTTCTCATGGCTGCATAATATTCAATGGATATATCACATCTTTATCCATTCATTCATTAAAGGACACTTAGGTTGTTTCCATATCTTGGCTATCCCATATAATAAAAGACTAATATGCAAATCGACCGAAAGGTGAAATAACCAGTCACTATGATACGCACTGACCATCAGGGGGCAGACACTCAATGCAGGAGCTGCCCCCTGGTGGTCAGTGCGCTCCCACAGGGGAGCACTGCTCAGCCAGAAGCCGGGCTCAGGCTGGTGAGCGCAGTGGTGATGACAGGACCCCCTTCCCTGCAAATTTTGCGTACTGGGCCTCTAGTTGTAAATAATGAACCAGGTGGTGCAGGTATCTTTTTGAGATCTTGTTTTCATTTCCTTAGGCTACACACCCAGAAGTAAGATCACTGAAACATATGGTAGTTCTACATAGGTTGTCACTACAAATATATGGCTTTTAAATTTCAATATATATTGATTTCAGAGAGGAAAGGAGAGGGAGAGATAGAAACTTCAATGATGAGAGAGGATCATTGGTCAGCTGTCTTCTGCATGCCCCACACTGGGGTTTGATCTTGCAAGCCAGGCATATGCCCTGACCAGGAATCGAGCTATGATCTCCTTCCTGGTTCATAGGTTGATGCTCAATCACTGAGCCACACTGGCTGGGCATCCTCCATCTATTTTTGTCTTGGTCATTGTCCTCTCCTATTCCCTTTATCAGGTATTCAAATTTTTTATTACTCTCTTCAGGCTGAGGCCCCATTCACTACTCATTTTCTCACCGGGTGGACAAACACTGTAAAATACTCACCTGCTCTCCCCTTCTCTTTCTTGCAAACCCTCCTCTGTGGCCTCAGAGAGGAAGGCGTTCTTCCTCCCATCCCACCCAAACCCAGTTCCTCTTTCTGTGAGCTTAGAACTGCCCCTCTCATCCCAGCTTCTCCAAGACCTTCTTCCATTAATGACTCCTGCTCTCTTGCTGGCATCTTCTCTCTGCCAGCTATTTTTTTTGTTTTGTCCTCCTCTCCCCCTCAGCTTCTAAACCTGTAAACTATTTACCATCTTTTTTGAAAAAAAAAAAAAAATCAACCTTCAACCCCCTCCTTCCTCTAGCTATGGCCCAATCTCTCTCCTTCCCATTTCCATCATACTTCTCAAAATTTCAAGTTCTCCATTTCCTAATTTCACTTTCACTTTCTAGCTCAGTCTCATCTGGTTCTGGCCCCACAACTCCGCTGCATTTCGATTGGCTAAGATCACCAGTTTTCCTAATTCTTAGAGTCTGTTTTATCTGACCTTTCCTCTCTGTGGTTTAGCAATTGATCAATATTGACTTGATCCTACATTGTATTAAAAGGGTATTTGGCTAAGGAACCAAGACCCTAGGGGGAAGGCATTCTTTCTTGCATCCCATCCCGACCTAGTTCCTCTTCCTGTGGGCTTAGAACTGCCCCTCTCATCACATCTTCCCCAAGACTTTCTTCCAATAGTGACTCCTGCTCTCTTCCCTGCATCTTCTCCCTGCTGGCAGAGAGATAAAAAAAATAAAAGACTAAACTAAGACAGCTAATAGTGGAGATAGCCACTCGGTGAGAAGTCTTAGGTAAAATTGACAGAATTGTTGAATTAGGAAGATGAGAAAGGATTTGTGGATAACCTCTGAGTTTATAGCTTGGGAGACAAGAGATATGGTGTCTTCATATTAATGGACAGAGACTATAAGAAAAATCTGGATAGGGGAATAGAAAAAAGTTTCCAAAGTTCTGCTCATGATTAATTTAGCTTGGAAAAAAGAGAAACACGTATAAAGTAAATTTGTTGAGCTGTGGATATTGGAAGAATATTTTAATTTAGAGTAAATAACAGCTCATGAGGTCTTGCAGAAAAAAAAAATGTCTTTGAGATCTAGTTAAAATTTGTCACCTTAAGCAAGATAAAACAGTTGAACTAATAACAGATCTTCATTTCTCCAAGAAGGTTTTAGGATTAAATGAGCATAATACAGAAAAATCTGAACCTCTGACTGTCCCTAGCATAAACTCAGCAGTGGGGTCAGGACTGGGGGCTACCAACACTGCAGCAGTCATTTGCGGGGCAGAATTCCCGGAGAGCTAGGGTGTCTTATCCTAGGATCAGGGAGGGGAACATGCTATGTGTGGGGGGAAATAGGGGGAAAGAGGCTGATCATGGCATCACTTCTGAATTTGTCTCAGAGACCTGATGGCCAGGTCTGTTTGGTTACATTTTCAGGTGCCTAAGTTTGAGAGATTGATTTTGTCAGACCACGTGTGGGGGCTGGATTTGTTAGGGAAGGCTGTCTTCAATTCCCCCAAGGCATCTGAACAGAGGAAATGGGAAGGGAACACCATGTGGGCAGTTCTGGTCATGCTGAGAGGGCTTTCATGTAGACTGTCCAGGGGGAGTTGGACAATTGACTTAGAAGAGGTTGAATGCCTTGGGATGGAAGGTAGTGAAAAGAATGAGAAGTGGAGTATAAATGGAATTTCTGCTGATCTGATAGTTAAAAGACATGTTGATTCAGACGAATCTGAAAAAGAGACTAAAACCAAACATTCAGAAATGTAGGAGTGATTATATTTATTCTTCAAAAAATACACACAGAATCTAAGGAATTCTTTGCTTTACAATAGCTGCTCACTTTATTTCTTGTCCTACTGTATACCTAACACAATAAAGCCCAATTTAGAGATTTTTTTAAAACAAGGATCAACAACATTTTTACTTAAAAAATAATACAACTTTATTGCAGCATCACTACTGTATCCTAGTATAGCTGAATTTTTCACATCACGTCAGTTTAGTTCTTTGAAGAAAGTCTTAATAACTAAAAGTGTATAAATCTTAGTGCAAAATAACTGGTCTAACAAATTTAATAAAAAATATTTCAGAACAACTACAATATAGTTTTAGTTTATACTAAACCTGTCTTAGATAATTATTTACAATTTTATTATAGCATAAAAATTTTAAACTTTAAAATAAATTTGTGGATTTTATACAAAAATACTCTAACGTACAAATATAAATTAAACGTTGAATAAAACATTCACCAGGTCCAGTGGAAGTTATTAAGAATAGATCTTTAGTGGTAAAATGTACAGTGGCAACCCAAAACAGTGTTTCCTTAATCATTCATAATTTTAAATATTTTAGTAGTAATCACAAAGTTTATAGTTTCATTGTATAATTTTCATTTTTACAATTACAAGATATACACTTTCCTTCACAGACTACTTCTCTTTAGCTCACTATAAAGTAAAAAAAAAATAAAAAAAAATTGTTAGTCAAAAGTTGACATATCATGTACATTATATAAATTGTAAAATTTTCAAAATCTCTTAGCTGATTCCCTTTAAAAAGGAAACAGGTATATGTTGTACCTAAGACAACAAACCCATACTGCTACAAGGTTATCTAATCAAACTAATAACAGAGTTCTCACATGAGAAAAATATTAAGTACCAAATCTTTAACAGTCACTGTTTTATGAATAATTATAAATGGAACAAAATTTTACCTTTAAGTAATTTTGTATAAAATGTATTTGGACTAGTATAAGAATCATTTTGCTAGGAGGTACCATTTTGCTGTGCAAAAAATAAGCACACCTCTCCTTTAATACTTTCCCTCAAATGCTACAAATGATATTTTAAAACAATGTTGACATTACTTAGAGTTCTGTTTTTACCCTGAGGTACTAATTTTGCATTTGGCCAGATGTTCATAAAAATTAAAAGGGAGATGTATGACCTAGTAATACACCAATTTAAATTTTGAGACATTATGTTAAAATGTCATTAAAACATACGTATTCTAGTTACCAACCACATTCTTACAGAGAAAAGGCACATTAAAATTAGTTCCTTTCCATTCTGTTCAGTAGAGTTATATGCATGGCATGTTTGAATAATTAAACATGGATACCAGAATATCAACTTCAACAATTGAAAAAGTACTTGGGAAGAGACTAAATACTGACACTGGAAAAATTTTTAAATGGCTCATTTTCCCTAACATGTTAGTGCAAATTAGCAAACTTTTAGAAGAATTTAGTCCTGGAAAGAAGGAAGCATAATCTCATCTTCATTCACTCCTTGTTCATATCGGACGGAAGAGAAGCCTGCCCAGTGCATACGTTTTCTTTGGAAGAGGAACCAAACCAGTCCGCTGATGAGAGCTAAGATGATTAGCACGGCGAAAGCAATAAATATTCCTCTGTAATCAGAGCCTAGAGCAGGGGAAGGTTTGACATTGGAGGAGAGAATATAAAAGCGATTATATTATTAATTTTATGCATTTGGCAGTGTGTCACATAAGCAAACCTTGTACAGATTAGATCCAATAAGTATTTGATTGTCAGAGCATGAACACAATTAAAAATCACCACCAAACACTTAAGTGCTTTCCCCCCCCAATTTATTTTCCTTTTCATGCAAATCCTTTTCATTAGTATAGCAATTTTCTTACAAAGAAATTGAAGCTTCAATGTCTCCTGCTCTTAGACATCTTCCCTGATAACCCAACCGAGAGTAGCTATCTCTCTAGTCCCAATCACATAGTTTATGACAATTTGATACTTTCCTCTCTTCTAAATATGGGTTTGTGTGGTGGTTACGTATGATCTGTCTCCCTCCACTAGATTCTGAAGAAAAGGCATCTCATTCGTCTTGTTCCCAGGTCCACCCAGCACATGGAACAGGGCGTGACGTAGAGATGAGGCTCAAAATATCTGCTGAACCAGTGAGTGATTATACAGATACTGATAGACACCTTCATGCTAGATCTTTAAAAATGGTGCTGTGAAAAAATTTAGAGCTCTTTGGCTAGACATCAAGATTTTTATGGTTATTTTATATATCAACTCATGCTGAAAAGTAAGTCCAAATTGTGATTTCTTACAGACATCCAAAGTAATTCTAATTAATCAATCAATTTTTGGAATGCTGTTAAGGTAATCATGAGTTCCAAGGGACTGAGGAAGAAGGAAGCAAATTGCAGAATTTAATCTTTGAGCTTTTAAATATTTAAACTATAGAATGAAACACATCTTAAGAACATTTTCAAAGAATTGACCTATCTGACAATTCTGGCAGCTTCCATTTTCCTTAGGAAAGAATTGTATAAAATTGAGGCTTTTAGTCATTTCCTCTGGAAGTCCTAGGCACCTGGTGCATTTATCATCTTTGATAATCTAGTTTTCTGAGGGAAAGAATCTCTATGACTTAAGATTTATTTTTATTTTTATTAATACACTGTAAGGACCAAATGCTTTAGGGCCTAGGACAACCCTTTGCATATTATTAAATTGTACATTTATTTTCTAACCCGTTCTGCAAAAACGTTTCCGAAAGACAGGTTCCATACTTACCTAGAGGGACTTTGCAGACAACTCGTCCGTAGCCATGTGAACATTCAGCTTTTATCCAAGTTTCATTTGAGGCTAACAAAACGCTACATTTTCCACCGTTACTCCTTCGTTTATTTGCCCATTTGACAAATTTCACTTTTGATTCATCTAACCAATTCCAAGATTTATCTAAAGAAGGAAATCAAATATGACTATGTTTACTGTCACTAAATTACTAAAGTAAAAAGGCTTGCAGCTCATACAGTGTTGTGCCACTACTTAAAATGAAATTTATTAAAAGTGAAAAAATGTAAAACAAGTCGCACTTGTCACATTTTAAGTGCCTGATTGCTATATGTGGCTAGTGACTACTATACTGGACAGGGCAGATGTAGAAAGTTCTATTAGACAACACGGATAGAGTATGCAGTGTTTTGACTAAAGGGCAGGATTCCTGCACATTTATTGCGAGAGAGTAGATTTCTACCGACCTTTATCTCCCTCCCTCTCTTACCCCCAGTGAAAAAACTCATTATTAAAGTATGTTCGTGAGAAGGAAGCATCCACCTTAACTCCACCTTTTATTTTCCAGCTGAGGCAGCACCGCCTTGTGGTGATAGTGTAAACACAGCTTATAATTCATAAGTAGTCAACTTTGAATCCATTCTTATTTTTTTTGTTTTAACTTTTATTATCTCCCCCCCTCATCAATATATGTTTTTTATGGCATCTTTAAAATATCACAACTAATTCTGAGGAATAATTTGGCATCTTGCTGTTTCTGTAGCTGGGCAGCTTAGATCTTATTCATTAGCCTGCTGAACTGTTTTGTTTCCAGAAATACAGATACCATCAAAAAATTTTCTGATCTCTGTGTTTTTCACTATTGTGGCTTGCTGAATCAAAGTAGCTAATGTGAATAAAAATTCAATGTCATTTCCTTCAAGAATCAAATCTTTCCGGGCTTGAGATACTGAACAAGCAATTCCAGATCTCATCTGAACCCTGCAGATTATTATTTGCCCAAGAAATTTTACTTCAACGAGAGAACCACTGCCCTGAATAGCGGTATTGATGGGGAAGTGAGGGTACACAGAACTCACCTTGTAATAGAAGCTCAGTGTAACTAACACCCTTGACCGTGTTCTGTACATGATTTCAGATGGTGCTAACGGTGGCCAGTTCCTTTCTATTTTCCCACCATTTGTCAACCCAGAGCCTCTTCTTCTTCCCAGGGAGAATGATGTGCCTCTGAGGCCCTTCACAATAACCGCACGTCCTTTAGAGTGATGTTGACATTATCTGAGCTGTTGACAGTCTGACTGCTCAGAATGGACTTCATAGTCACAGCAGATGGGGCAAAGAGCTTGAGTTTTTAATTTTTTAATTATTTATTTTTAAATTGAATTTATTGGGATGACATTGGTTTATAAAATTATATAGGTCTCAAGTGTACAATGCCACAAAACATCAACTGTACACTGCCCCAAACAAAGTCTCTTTTTGACAAGTGCTTAACATTTTGAAATTCACATTTCAAATATTTAGAATTGTACTTTGTATAAAATATGAAACAGACTTCCTATTCGTCTATTGAGTTTCTACCCTGAACTCACTCATTATCAATTTCAAGTTCACTCAAACCCTGCATCTGTTATTCTTTGTTGAAATGCTAGAAGCCCAGTGCACAACATTTCTGCACTCGGGAGGGAGCGGGGTCCCTCAGCCTGGCCTGTGCTCTCTCGCAGTCCAGAACCCCTAGGGGGATGTCCACCTGCTGGCTTAGGTCTGCTCCTCAGCAGTCAGACATTCCCTGAGGGGTCCTTAGCGCCACAGCTTCAGTGCTTGCCAGTCGTGAGCCCTGCTTCTGGCTGAGTGGTGCTCCCCCTGTGGGAGTGCGCTGGCCACCAGGGGGCAGCTCCTGCATTGAGTGTCTGCCCCCTGGTGATCAGTGCGTGTCATAGCGACCAGTTGTTCTGCCATTTGGTCGATTTGCATATTAGGGTTTTATTATATAGATTCCTTTTTATATAGGATTCTCCCACAGATCTTTTTGAATCAATACTTTACAATTTTATAGTTATTTTCAAAAATAAAACAAATTGCTATGAAGATGAAATTTTTTCTCTATGATAAAAATATTCCAAGAGGGAGGGAAAGAACAAGAAAAGAACTTTCTGAATAACATATTTATAAACTGGGAAAACTTGGGGTGTTAGACATGAGAACTCTAAGGGAAGTAAGACTCCTTGTAGGGCATGGCGAACACAGATATTGCTGTAGAAGAAAAATAGATCCTATTGGTCTAAGTATCTTAAACTTCTAACAATGCCAGTTGGTTTCAACTTATTTTCTATTGCATCAGTGTTTTCCATCCTTACTAATAAATTATCCACTTATTCATTAGGAATTTATAAGCCTTGAAAACAGCCAGCAGACCTAGCTTACTCATCAATAAGAAGCATTTGAATTAAATACCATTTGACATTCTTCAGCAAGGCTGACTTGGTATTTAGGACAAGTCAGAGCTCTCTTTGCACACTGCACAGACAAAGATGTCACTTACCAGCAGTATGCTGAGATAATCCAAGCCAAACTCTCATGGTAATGTTATTATTTTCCCTTATCAGTCTGCTCACGAATTTATTCTCATCTTCATCCTCTATGGTAACAATAGTTGCAGAATGATCTGTTGAAGGAAAACAAACCCCTAACTAATTAGCTTCATGCAAACTAAGTTGGTGGTTTATTTTGAGTCTTTGAGAAAAGACAAATTATCATGATCAAGATCACTGAGAAATTTTTTTTTTTTGGGTGCATATTTATTTATTTATTTATTTATTTTAATATATATATATATATATACATATATATATATATATATATATATATTCCTTCTTTTTTTTAATATCAATCTTTATTGTTCATATTATTACAAAGGTTCCTCATTTCTTCCCCCTTCCACCAGGTTCCCACCCCACCCTCCGCCCCCTCCCCACCCCCCATTGTCCTCATCCATAGGTGCACAGTTTATGTTCAGTCTCTTCCTCCATCCCTTCCACACACCCCACCCCCCCCAGAACAGTCAGTCCACTCCCCTCCCATATCACCGACTCTACTACAATGAACTGCTATTATTGTTCATCAGCTTTTTCAATCTCCTTTTGTTGTTGTTGTTGTTATTGTTTTTTTTTAATTAATAAACTTTTACACTTCTAAGAATAAATTTTAAAATCTAATAATTTTAAACCTTGTTTTTTTTCTGCCCTGGGAATTGAGAGCAAACTTGTTTACATGTAAACTTGCCCTTAGGCTACCAGAGGTGTAGCCATTCAAGTGTAAATGGACACATTGTTTAAACATAGCTGCTGGTTGGAATTGGATTACCTGTTCTGGGTGGGAAGGGCTTGTCATTCCCTTTCTCCATTAAAATTAAGGTGTTAGCTTTAAAACCTCTTTTTGGCAAGAAACATTGAACTTTCAGAACTTTAAATTTTTCAGAGAGTAAATCAGTTACTTAGCATTTTCTCATATCAATAATACCTCCACATGCCCAATGATACACTTCACACAAAAGACATTTCCAAATAGATCAACCAACCCCATCCAGGCCCCATACAAGGCACTCACAGATCAACACCCCAGCGCTATACTAACTCAACACATCCAGATCTAAGCTTTCCTCATTTGATTCAGCAGACCCTCAAGTTCCCCCCAAAGTTTCCAGCCATGTCTGAGAGGTAGCCTTGGGGCAGAGGCAGGCGAGGAGCGAGCTGTTCCAGGCCTGTCTGCTCCGGGCCTGGCCTCTGTTGCTCTGGTCCGTTCCACAAGCAGTTGCTCCAGGTCTGGCCACTGCCGCTCCCGACCTGGCCGCTCTGGGCGTGGCTGCTGCTGCTCCGGGCCTGGCTACACCCGACCCAGCTGCTCTGGGGCCGGCTGCTTCGGGCCCGGCCGCTCCGGGCCTGGCCACTCCCAGCCTGGCAGCTGCTGCTCCGGGCCTGGCCGCACCTGACCCGGCCGCTCCGGGCCTGGCCGCTCCCAGCCTGGCAGCTGCTGCAAGATCACTGAGAAATTCAAACTTTACAGAGAATGTTTTTAAAATCGGATATTGGCATTAATTGCTTCCTAAAAAGTTAGAAATATTTCTAGATTGAAACTTTTTTAAAGAAATTTCATGTCTGTGTTTTATTTACTATGCTTACTGGTGACCTTTTAAAATCTTGGAACTGCCTAACCAGTGAGACTGTTGTGTATAAACAGTTCATCATAAGAAGTGGGGTACATGACAGTAGAAAGGTATGTTTCCCTATAGATGTTCAGCACTCTCTCTTCAACACCAATTTTTGCATAAGTTTGCTTTTGTTAAAATGAAAAATAAAGCAAATATGTTTGGGGTGTTAGGGAGCATTAGCCTTCCACTTAACATTATTTTATACATATGTGCATTTGGTCATGCTTATTGTAAGTTCCTAAATATAGTATGGAATTGAAAGAGTGAATATGCTTGAAGTTTGATAGTTTGCCCCAAACTCAGAGAATATAGCATCAGGCAAGAGATAGAAATAAAATAATAACTAGAGTTGGAAATCAATCCTAAATGGAATCAGATAGTCTTCAACAGCAACTAGCCTATCCACACTTGAACTTTTGTAGTAGGTTGTATTTAAAGCGCAAAGAAAAGCCTTTATTCCGTTCTACATCCTACAGCATGCAGGTACTTTATGTTACCATGCTTATTATTACCTAATCCTATGGAGGAAGGCATTATCACCATTTTATAGATGAGGAAGCTGAGGCTCAAGGAGAGCAAGTAAATTGGTAAGGTCTACACAGCTAGCCAATTATCGAATTAGAAAGTCAGTCTCAGTCTTTCTAATGATAAGTTCTAAATGCTCACTATTTGCAGGGCACTGCCCTACATTTACAAACATTACCTCATTTCATTCATTAATACAACAACCCAATCTTTACCCAAACTTTGAAGTAAGTACTACATTTGGCTCTTCAACAATGGGTTTGAACTGTGAGGGTTCAAAAAAAAAGATTTTCTTTTCAATAAATATACATGCGGCCCTCCGTAACTCTGGGTTTTGCATCCTCAGATTCAACCAACCTTGGGTAAAAAACAGTATTTTCCATCTGCATTTGGTAATCTGCTGATGTAGAGGGCCAACTTATGCATTGATCTATGCCATTTTATATGGGGATCTTGAGCATCTTAAGATTTTGGTATCTGTGGGGGTGGGAGGTGGTTCTAAAACCAATCCCCAGTGGATACTGGGGAATGACTGTATATTTTGGAGAATCAAAAGTTATACACACATTTTCTACTGAAAGGGGGGGGAGGGGTCACTGGCCCTAACCATTTGTTGCTTAAGGATCAACTGTATTTTTATTCTCACTCTTTTCAGGTGAGAAAAGAAAAACAATTATGTAAGTTCCACAATACCACTCAGCTAGTAAGTGTGGGAGCTTGGTGGATTTGAACCCAAATCTGTCTGCCTCCAAAGCTTAAGTGTTTAACACATGCCCACTACAATAACAGTAGACCTTCCTATTTTTCTCCTTTCGGAGCCCGAGGCTTCTGACCTCCAGAGCATATATGCATATATTAGTATATAGCTCATAATATTTCCCATCACATTATCTATCTATCTATCTATCTATCTATCTATCTATCTATCTATCCATCTATCTATCATCTATCATCTGTTATATATGCCTGTGTGCGTATATGTCTGTATTACGTATGTTAACAAAGAACAGTTCCCACACAAAAATTCCTATCATATAGTTAAACAGTAACATGGAGATTTAAAAATCTTCCACGTGTATCTACAACAATTAGAAAAAAAGAAAAAAGAAAAAAAATGAGATAGATACCATCTGGCTAGCTACACTGATACTCAAGAATACAGGTATTCTAGAAGTCATTTCACAGTTTGACCACTGGCTAAATTTATCATGGAGAGCGATGATCATTGCTGCTCATCCTGAAGTAGTTCCATCTGAAGGCAGAAGTCCTGTCCCTGTGGTGTTCTGATGATGTGAGCCACTGCCATTGCAGATTGAATGGTCAACACATGCTTTGTGCTACCCTGGTCAGGCTAAGCTTATTTATTAATAACTAAGTGATAAAAAATCTACAATTTTGCATTTGCTACTTAACCAACTTTATAAAAAATTTACCTCTTAACCCCTTCATCTAAGCAAGTCTAGCTATATTTAAAACTGTTTCCTTGTATTTTCACATAACAATTTACTTATTTTTTCATTCTACTTCCTCCCACTTACTTCTATTTTCCATGTATGTATTCTTAGATCGATCATTTTTAATGGCTATTTCAATATTCCATTGAGGTCGTACATCATAAAATACTTAACCACTTCCCCACCACCGGGCAATTAGGTGATAATGCTATTATCAGTTGGGTCTGCTTTAAAAATATTTTAAAAAAATAATCATTGTTTCAAATTATTTCTTTAAAAACATTCCAATGATTATATTATTGAATCAAAGAAAATAAATGAGTTTTAACTCACCAAGTTCTGAACAAAACTGTTTGGCTTCTGAGAAACTGTGCAACGCCTGGTCAGTTGCATAACAGTGGCCCTTGTACTGGATCCACTGGGGTCCATTCCCTTTTACTGCTGGGCATCGCGATGAGTGTGTAAGAGGGGATACCTCTGGAGCTATAAAAATGTGAAACAATTGTAAAGATGCACAGAAAAAATATCTGACTTTTGAGTATGTATTCTAATTAGATTTTTGGAATACCATTTTTAGAACTTAGACGACAAAGATGGATTTAGACTAAGTGAAAAACAACTGGAAAGACACAATAGGAAAGGAAGCAAAGATTGGCTAGACAGGCCTGTAAACTACTTTGAAATAGCAATCACAATTCTTTGGATTCCTTTTTATTTTGATAACAGAAACCTTGTTTTACCTTGCCAAATACTATTCAGAACTACTTTTAAAAATCACAACTACAAATGAAAATTTGGTGATGTGTTTGCAAAATGTAACATGTCAGCAAAGAAAAAGCAGTCTCAAACAAAAAAAGAGTAGGTGAGGCTTCTCAGCTTTTAACCCTCCCTCTCTGGTTTCCATTTAAAATGTTTAACTTTTCATTGTGCTGTATAACACAGGAAGCCTGTGTAGGAAAGCCTGTTCCTCTGATTATTAATTTCCACAGAAGAGAGCATGAGAACTGGAAGGTAAATTGTTAGCATGCTATTTGTGAGGTACAGATCATCAGGATCAAAGCTCTGACCTGGTATGGTCAGTCATCTCAACGCCAGCTATTCTCTGTGTGCATTCTGCAGGGTCTGTATGTCCTTCAGCAACCGAAGGCTCTTCCTGCCTTTCCCCCCCCATCTCTCAATTTGGTAGGTCCTTCTAATTTGTGGTCCCAGTGGTTCCAGAAGAATGGCTGCTGCTGTTTCCTTTTTCATCAAGAGATGTTCTGATTGTTCTGAATTCCTTCCTCTGTTTCTCTATCTTCTGTTTCTCTAGCTGGGCTTGATCTTTTTTGAACTTTAATTATTTGATTGACTTTTATCTCCATTCTTTCCAAGAACGCTCTTGGTTTGAGCTCTAAGTCTCCCTTCAGTTTGACAGTTGATAACTCCTGAATAAGTTTCCTAGTGTCTGGTGATCAAAGCTCATTGCCGCCGAAACCGGTTTGGCTCAGTGATAGAGCGTTGGGCTGCGGAATGAAAGGTCCTGGGTTTGATTCCGGTCAGGGACATGTACCTTGGTTGCGGGCGCATCCCCGGTTGGGGGGTGTGCAAGAGGCAGCTGGTCGATGTTTCTCTCTCATCGACGTTTCTAGCTCTCTATCTCTCTCCCTTCCTCTCTGTAAAAATATCAATAAAATATATTTTTTTTTTTAAAAAAAGCTCATTGCCAAGTCCATCGGTAAAGTCTGCAGGACTTGTGACAGGTCTACGTTAACGTTGCTGATGGAGAGAGACATTACTAGCATGTGCTTCCTTTTACCACTTTGTGAAAATAGTTGCTTTTTCAAAAATAAACTGTCAACCACTCCATTGTTGTGCAAGACAATGATCTGTGAGCTTCATTAGATGCAAAACATATTGAACATTGGCTCCTAAGACTGGAGGACCTTCTTGAATTGCTTGGCTTTAAAAACTAGGAACCCTTGGAGATCTTCAAAGTCCACTCGTTTCTATCCAGTCTGCATCTGGGCTGTCTTAGGCTGCAAATGGTTTCTTTCTTTACTGCTATTCATGGAGTTTTACTTCCAACTCTTGCATTTATTTTTTTCTGCAAGGGCCAGCAATGAGAACCAGAAGCTTCAGAGACCAACCCCGCAACAGGCCCTGGCCACCCAGCATGCCTCTGCAGCTCCTGGTGGTCTGGGTTCTTGCGCTCTTCCCAAGGCTCATGCTCTACCTATCAGGAATGATTTCAAGTACAGCCTCTGATGGAAGGGGCTCTTTCCTCAACTTTAAGGATCATGTAAGTTTAGAAAATGCTTAGTTACACAACATGCAGCAGACTTCTTGATCACAGAGACTCACACAGCCATCAATCAATATGGTAGGTCACCTAAAGCATTTCCCAAGATACATGCTTTGGGACTCTCTTAAAAAAAATTTAAAAAATTAATATATATATATATATATTATTGATTTTTTACAGAGAGGAAAGGAGAGGGAGAGAGAGTTAGAAACATCGATGAGAGAGAAACATTGATCAGCTGCCTCTTGCACACCCCTACCGGGGATGTGCCCGCAACTAATGTACATGCCCTTGTCCGGAATCGAGCCTGGGACCTTTCAGTCCTCTACCACTGAGCCAAACCGGTTTTGGCGGGACACTCCTTTAAAAGAAGAATACCAGTCTTTGAAAACACTGCTAAGTGAAATTGAAACTCACAAATTCTAGAGTTAAAACTTCCCTAGTGATGGAACTACTGAATATCTATGAGAACAAACTCCCTGACCAGGTATTGTATTTATTTCTCCTTGCAAAGTGTTAAAATTATTTTTTGGAGAAATTGTAAATAAACCTCATTTAAAATTTCTAAAAATTCCTTTGAGTACTTAATCAAGTGTATAAAACAAGCAGTATATTTTAGTAAATACAGTTATTTGAAATCAAGTCTTACATTTTGTAGATTTATAGCAAATAGCACCATCTCTATGAGAGCTGCATTCTTCATGTTTCCAAAATCCTTTTGGATCCAAGAAAACACAATTCCCAGGAGACTGTTTATCTTTCCATAGGATGTAGTCAAATGCACTGCCATCAGACCACTCAAAATTTGATTCTGTGCCCTGTTTTAAGAATGATAGAGACAACCTGAATCTAGATGGATGAGTTAAAAAAGAACATAATTAAGAACATAGATACTTTAAGAAATGTTGAAGTGGAGCATTAATTATTTGCTTGCAAGTGTGTAGGTCTGGATCTATTTGGGATTTATTTTTGCTGCACTGATTTGAGATATTTGCTCTGGCACAATTTACATAGGATTTTAAATTTAGAGTCAGTTTTTATATGCTATCTCTAGATTTATTCTGTTTAAGGATGAGTTTATATAACACTTGAAATAAAACAATGTGTAAATGGTTTCCACTTATCACAATTACAGATTTACAATTCTAGCATTGATATTATCTTAAATATTGTTTTTCATATTACAGAAGCCAGTAATCAGCAGGGGGCTGGGAGAGAAAACTAGTTCCCAAGATTACTTTTTGATTTTTCCTTGATTCTATAATCCTAATTCACCATCCTTTATTTTATTCTCCCCATTGTCCTAAAGATTATTTACACTAGGCCTTCAATTCTAATTTCAATAGATGGCTATTTTTTTTTTGTATACTAGACATTATTATAGCTACATGATATGATAATTAATAGAACTCAAACAGTGGCACAAAAGACGTGTTTACTAGTAGAAGATTACTCTCAAAGAGTGCTGATTTCTAGGGAGAAAATGGCAAAAGTATATATGTTTACTAGTCCTAATGTTAAGAATTTAACTTGCAATCATCATTATAATCCTAGATTAAGGAAAATAATTATCACTCCAAAATCTTACAGATGAGGAAATAAGCTTCAAGTGTCAAATATCTTGCCTACGATCACCCAATACGCAATGGAAGATCTGCCACCAGAGCAGACCTCTGATTCCGTGCTCCCTCCTTTTCACCAGCTTTTCAATTGGTCTCCCCCAAACAGATCAGAGAGGTGTTGTTGTGTTACTCATCTCTGGGCCCGGGCAGTGTTGAGGCTATGGCAGTCCCGGCCACATGCTGCAGTGCACACTAGAGATATAATTTTCCATTTGTTTATATTGTGGAAAGTCGAGAAAGCACTAGGCTATGCTAATTAAGTCCCAGGACTTAATCTGGTGCTATACTTTGCATTGGTATTTTATGTTCACATTGCCAAACCTCTAACAAATGTGGGAAATTTCTGGACAACACAGCAATACTCACATCATGACTTGAGAGCCCAACCCACAGTGGAAATCCATCCCGCTTTGCGATATCTTCCAGGAAGAGCTGGCCCTTTGCGTCGTGAACACTTGCCAAATGACCTCCACTCTGAGAGCACATGTTTACTGCTTCATACCATGTCACTGTTTTTTGAATGACGCTGTAAATGCCATCTCCGTATGGAATAGACTGTGGCAGAGTAGTATTATATGGTTCCTTGTAGTCAACTAAAATATTGAATGAAAAGTGTTCATGATTAAATTTAACTGGTGACCAATGTCACTCAATCAATTTAATAAATATATTTTTTAAAATATATTTTATTGATTTTTTACAGAGAGGAGGAGAGAGGGATAGAGAGCTAGAAATGTCGATGAGAGAGAAACATCAACCAGCTGCCTCCTGCACACTCCCCACCGGGGATGTGCCCGCAACCAATGTACATGCCCTTGACCGGAATCGAACCTGGGACCTTTCAGTCCGCAGGCTGACGCTCTACCACTGAGCCAAACCGGCTTCGGCCAATTTAATAAATATTAAAAGTAAAATACATATGTGGGGTAAGACAGGTCATACAATCACGTCAAAAGTTAAATAAAACTGGGTTGCTTATTAGGAAGGAAGGTCAAATGCATACTTCATTTTTCTTTTTCCCACAGTACGTACATTTAACAGGCTCTTAACTATGACAGTAGTCTGGCTGATTAAGAAAATGGCATACACATCATCTTTCATTGAAGGAGCTCGCATATTATTGTGGACAGAAAACAACAACACCTACAATCGGGATAAAACAATTACCTGATAGAATGTGCATAACTACTAGAGAAGGAGACATTCCTCTGAATTAAGAGAGTCATAAAGCCTGCTGGAAGCATTAGGTCTCCAGACATCAGGCTTGAAATTAGGACTAAAAAGAAATGAGGTAACCAGAAAGTAAGCCGAAAACAAACAAATAACAATAACACAACCACATTGATGAGGGTATTTCAAAGGGACCCAGAAACCAAGTGAAAGAGTGCCCAATGTCCAAAGCTGGGACAATCTAGTCAAAAGATTCAATAGTATTGTGAATCACAGATTATACTCCCAGTGTGACTTATGTAGCTATAAGCCCATAATGATATCAATAAATGATTGAATGATTTTTTTCAATTACAGTTTATGTTCGGTATTATTTTGTATTAGTTTCAGGTGTACAGCATAGTGATCAGACAATCGTATGCTTTACGAAGTATTCCCTCTGGTATTTCCGATATCCACCTGGAACAATATAGTTATTAGAATATTATTGATTACATTCCCTACATTGTACTTTACATCCCCACGATTATTTTGTAACTACCTATCTATACTTCTCAATCCTTTTCATCTTTTTTTCACTCAGTCCTCCACCTCCCTACCCTCTGGCAACCATCAGTCTGTTCTCTGAGTCTGTGGGTCTGTTTCTAATTTTCTTATTCATTTATATTATTCTTTGGATTCCACATATAAGTGGAACATATAGTATTTTTCTTTCTTTGACTGACTTATTAAATGACAGTAGATTTTAAAATGTTGAAGAATAGAAAAAAACCTCCTGTGTGGTCAAATTCCAAATAAAGTATGTAGATACCACCCCCTTCAGGAAGAATTTACTTAGTGAAGAGTAACTCTCCACTAAGTAAATGTGGACTGAGGACAGTGCCTTCCTAACGAAGAGTATGCTGTGGGAAAGGAGAAAAAGAGTAACTTTGCAGTGGAAAAATCTGTAAACATTACCTAGAGCCAGGTGACCAAGATTAAAATCAGCAGTGATAGTCGTATTGATAGCATACCCTTCACATGTTATGAGAATGACACTACTTCTGTGGTTTTCCCCTAAACTCCAAAACCATAACTTCAGCTTAATCATGAGAAAAGAATGAGGGACATTGTACAAAACATATGACCAGTGCTCCGCAAAACTGTCAAGGCTACCTCTGTAGCACCTCTCATAGGATGGAATTCAGAAAAAGCACTCAGAAAATACAATTACAAGCTTCCCACCAGGCGAGCCAATGGCTTTATATTTTCTTTTCCTGGAGTGGAAACTCTACATTAGCACACTCACCCATTTCAATTTTGCAAGCAAGAATGCTGTGCTGATGAAAGTAGTGTATTTCTTCAACAGCATCTGAGGTACGAACATCCCAAAAGCCATCAGTACTCAAGCCAGCAAAAAAATGGCCATTTTTTATAGCTGGTCTTCCTGATCTCCAGTGTGTATAGGACAGCATGGTCCCATCAGACCACATAAGAGAATTATCTGGAGAAGAAACATTTTTTTCTATATTTAGAGATGAAATCAATATTTGAGTTACAGTTATGAGGTTAATATTTCAATCATAACTTTTCTTTCTTCTTTCTCTACTTCCTAAAAGGTTATATGATTATGTGCATCTCTCTAAAATAATTATAACAGTGAGCCATACTTATTTTCAACAATAACTTGTTGAAAGTACAAGTTATAAACATGAAAACAAAAATTTACTTTTAATTCCACCATCCTGCAATAACTTTACATGTTGTTATCTTTCATCAAATATTCATTTTTCCTACATATATGTTTGACGGCAATGAAAATGAGTGTAACTATTTTATAAAAAAATAATTTATTATAAGACTAATGACAAGTCCCTTCTCTGGACTGAAATCATAATTGTGTATGTTATGTCAACTGGTTTTTAACAAGAGTGCCAAGACAATTCAATGGTGAATGAATTGTTTCTATGTATAAAAATAAAAAATGAGGTTGGACCCTTTCCTTTCACCATATACATAATTAACTCAAAATAGATCATATATCTAAGAGCCAAAACTATAAAACTCTTAGAAGACAACACAGGAGAACATCTTTATGACCCTAGGGTATGCAAAGCTCTCTTAGGTATGCACAAATGATAAAAGAAAAATATACATAAATTGGTCTTCATTAGAATTAAAAGTTTTGTGCTACAAATTATACTATCAAAAAAGTGATGGAAGAAAATACTTGCAAGTAATTTATTTGACAAGAAACTTCTATCCAGAATATAAAAAGAATAATTAGAACTCAATAATAAAATGAACAAATAATATAAAAAATGGGCAAAGGGTCGGAATAGAGATTTCTCCAAAGATGATGTACAAATTGCCAATGAATACATGAAACAATGCTGAATAGTTTCAATCATCAGATAAATAAAATTTTAACCTCAGTGATAAATTACTCAGAGTCACTTGGATGGCTATAATAAAAAAGACAACAAACAAAAACCACCCATAAGTGTTGGCATAGATATGGGAGAAATTGGAACCTTTGATGGAAAATGGTACAGCAGCTTTGGAAAACTGTCAGTTCTTCAAAGGATTAAATAAATTCAACAATTCCAGACCAAGTATATGTCCAAGAGCAATGAAAACATACATGCACAAAAACTTGTTTATGGTAGCATTATTCACAATAACAAAAAAGGTAAAAACAATTTAAATGCCCACAAACTAATAAACAGATGAATAAAATGTGGTATATCCATACAACGGAATATTATTCAGTCATAAAAGGCACAATATATGATACATGATACAGTGCTACATACATAAACATTAAAACCATTAAGCTAAGTAGAATAATAGTCACATAAAAAAATCACATATTGTATGATCTGATTTATAAGAAATGTCTAGAGTAGGCAATCTGTAGTGACAGAAAATAGATCAGTGGTTGCTGAGGGTTGGGAGAGAGGCTAGAGAATGAGGAGGAACTACTAATAGGTATGGTGTTTCTTGTTAGGTTAGTGATAATTGCAGTGCTCTCTGATTATACAAAAGGCCATCTACACTAATAAAAGAGAAAGATGCAAATTGACCATACCTCTGTGACACCTGCCAGCCAACCAGGAATATGCAAATTAACCCAACAAAGATGGTGGGTTAATTTGAATATGCAGACACTGAGCAAAGACTGAAGACTGAAAGACAACTGAAGACTGAAGAGGCTTGGCTTCTCGACTGTGGCCGGAGTGAAGGCCTGAGTCCTAGGTGTCGGAGGAAAACTGGTGCTGGCAGCCAGGGGGAAGGAAGGCCTATTGCACGGATCTTTGTGCAACAGGCCTCTAGTTAAATTATATACCTTAAATGGCTAAATCATATGGATGTGACTATATCTCAATAAAGTTTTTGGAAAAACAAACTGCTAGGCCTACTGAAATTATGAATTGGTATAAGGAGTAATGTCATTACTTCCTACACATAATCCTGGTTGTCTGGCTGTTTGTACCTTTCAGTGATCGCCACCTCCCAAGGCATTATCCTAAACTCCTGTCTGCAGCAAGGTAACACTAGCAGTTCTGTACATATCGCTTCGTTCTTTATTGCTGCTTCGTATCACGTCATGCATCCTAGTCGCTCTTTCCCTCTCCCCAAATGTTCAAGTTACAATTTCCTGACTAACACAATGGGCAAAGGTGTATTTCTAAAGTTGCTATACAAAAAGGTCACTTTTTCATTTGAAGTATCTTTCAATTGACATGTGGCTTCTCTTAGCAATGTCTATTCATGGCCTTAATTTTGAAAAGTTCAGAATTTTAAAAAGCAAAACAAAATCCTTTGTATGGGTGGTATACAGTTCAATGTAATTTAAGTATATCAAGGTGACAAAAAAATTTATGGGTATAAATTAAGCCAGTAAGAATTAGATTTAAACCAAATTTGCTTGAAACATCTCTCTATATGTTGCTCATATGGCTACATATCTTAATAGAAATTTTATTACTCAGACATTTTATTAAAAATTTTAGGATGATTAAAAGAAAGTCTAGAGATTCAAAAATGTTTTTCAGAACATAAAATGCATATTCAGTTGTTTGTGAAAATACAACTAACAAAATACATCAGAGGGTGCAATTGAAATCTCGAACTATATCCTGGGTGGTCTCCACTGCTTCAAAGTTCACTATTTCCTCAATACTTTCAGATAAAGCCTGAGAACTTTCCATCTAGTTTCCTCTGCCTCCCAACTCCCCATTTCTATATTAAAGGGTATTCAAGTGTCATTGGGAAAAAGACTTGGGCAAATATGTCCTATTATGATAAACTCATCTTCAACTGGCAACCCAAATCTTACCATTTGCTTGATAGCTTAATTGTTGTTAACTAATTTGCAAGCCATAAACATTTAAGAAATGCCTTTGCAACTCATTCTAAGAAAGACAAGTTAAATACCAAAGAGAAGGCTATTTTTAAATGTCAGAATTGAGTAATTTAGTTTCTTTTCCCACCCACCTCTGATTATCATTGTTCTGTCCCCCTTATTATGGCCTGTTTTTGAATAAATGCATACTTTTTGATGCTTTATACCCAAAGAGTGATTTTCTTTTTTTCTAATTCCAAAACTTTTATGATTTTCAGAACATCTATAGTTGAGTATCTTTCTAAATTGGCCTATTATTAAAATCTGTGCTTTACAAAATTTTATAGCAATTAACTTGGATTTGTTGTATTTAGACACAATGTCAAATATTCTATCCCGTTATCAATCTATGTATCTGATTTTCCTAGTGTATACCCCAAGCCAATACTCTAAAAACCACAGGCTCAACATTAATAGAAGTGTAATTCTGTTCTCACTCATCTCACATACACTGTATAGATACAAAGTCAGTACTGGAGATATATATGAGAATGTGATTTTTAGTCTGGAACTGCTTGGAGGGAAAGTAGAGAAAGATTTATTTTTCACCATTTAACTCTAGGCTTGATGGTAAAGACATTTTAATAGCAGAGCAGAGACATAAAAAATGTTTCATATTCATATGTTGTGCTTAGTGCATTAATGATAATTTTGTATATTAATAAACATATACTTTGAAGAACTACTGGTATTCTTTTATAGCTTGATAAACAAGTAGTTTATAAAAAGTATAAATATAAATAAAATCAGCAGATTTACAACTTACTTTCATAAATTAGACCTAACATGACCCATGACGCCATATAATTAAAGTGTAGCAGTTGCTGAAGAACAAAGTTATTCTCTTTTTCATCTCGAATACTCAGAATATGTGATTTTGAATCTGTTAAGCAAAAAAAAAAAAGTCAATAATTTAAGCAATAGTTTATCTAGAATACTTTATTTGAATTAGAAAATGTTATTTCTGAGTTTAATATACCCCTAAACTTAAATAGCAGAAAATAAGAAAGACATGTTAATTAAAACTGTCTCATTGTACTAAAATGAATAGGTTAAGAAGTTTTAAAACATTTTGATGATAAATAAGGTCTTACAGACTAGTGACAATCTAGTAGATGAGCTGAGTATTTAAAACTAATTCACTTCACCTTTCCTCATTTAAAGCTTATTTTGAGTTGGTATAATTCCACCTGTATTTATGATACACTGTCAAAGACTATAATAAATAAAACCTCTTGGATGGGTTCTAAGACAGAGTTTCAACTTTCTGTAAGTCTTAGTGATCACTCTTATATTAGAGTTAAAAAAAGTTTTTATTTCCCATACTGTGTTCCTCGGGGAATTAAGAGGAGTTCCTCAGAAAAGAGCTCCATGGATAAAAACTTTGCAAACACTTGGTAAACAAATCAACTAGTTCATTTAGCCAGTATTTCTTACAATATAAACAAATGCACACTTGATCATCTGTAACAGGAAGCGATGGTGTTTCTTAACCTTGTTCTTTTTTCTAAAGATCCTCTTGTGTAGAACACCTTTCAAGACCAGTGTTCAACAGAGCAGACTTTGGGGGGAAGGGAGGAGGGTAATGGTTTGTATTTCCCACAGGCACTTTCCGCAAAATTCAGAGGTCCATTGTTCAGAAGTTCCAAATCCTCAGTGATCACATAGGAAATATCTGAAAAATCTTTGAAGTATGAAATGTGTGTGTGTGTGTGTGTGTGTGTGTGTGTGTGTGTGTGTGTGTTTTAAAGCAGAGCGGCTTCTTTGTGGCTTATTTAAGCTTCTGACCTCTCAAATGAACTTTTAATTTTGCCTAGAGTCCCCCCTATATAGTGATATTTCTTTCCTTTGTGAAGTAGAACCCATTTTGTTTACACCTGTAGAGCTAGACAAATTCTCTAATGAAAGGATAAAGAAAGAGGTAACTGCTATACCTTCCATTTTAATTAAAAGCAAATTAATGTAGAAATTAGAAAATTACTAGTGCCAATTAGAAATATTTCTAACACAGACAAGATTTTTAAAAAATGAGCGTAATGCAATATATAATGCCCATATAATGTACTTACTCAGATTTTGGCATCTAGAATGAACATCATCTTTTGTTACTGCCTTGTATCTATTCTTTGCTACCAAGAAATTGTAGCAATAGTTCTGAAATGGTATCCACGGGGTATTTAAAACAGGAGATGGACAACGAACACTGTTAACTGGCGTGGCCTCTTTCTTAGTCTCATCTAGAAAAAAAATTAATGGTATGAATACTAATTTCAGATATAAATGCTAAATTCTCTATATAATAATTGGACTTGATTAGTAGGAAATATTCAGGAAGCTAAGAAATACTAGCCTGCTGATGCTTGTTCAATTTACATTCAATATAA
Source organism: Pipistrellus kuhlii (assembly GCF_014108245.1). Classification (NCBI taxonomy): domain Eukaryota; kingdom Metazoa; phylum Chordata; class Mammalia; order Chiroptera; family Vespertilionidae; genus Pipistrellus; species Pipistrellus kuhlii. The sequence goes on along the minus strand of NW_023425573.1, from coordinate 48,041,037 downwards.
TGTGACCTCCTTTAGGAAAGGCTTTCTTTAGGAAAGAAATTATTTAACAGTACAATAATTTCCTTTCCCCGGCTGTGGAGTGAGTGGAAGAATGTAAAAAATGAGGTGCTATTGGGTTAATTGTACTTTCTGTCTTCCTCCATCTCCAGACTTCAAATGCAAAAGGCCGTCTCATAGGAACTATACAAACATAATAAAAGGCACGTAACTAAAACTTTGAGTTCATCAACAAGTGTCTGGTTACTTATATCTTTTCTAATTCTAAAGGAACATTTAATGAAATATGTGATGTATTAAGTTATTCCTTTAACAAAAGCAAACAGCAATAGTTTAAAACCTGACATCTAGATAATCTAATTACGGCCCCTCCTTCCACCCCACCCCCGCCCCGCCCTATTTAGTGAAAAGGCCATACATTCAAGAAGATGCAAGTATAGACATGCTCTACTCAAAGTCCTTGGAACTACTTAGGTGTGCAGTAGAGAGGCCTGCCAGTCTCTCCCAGCTTATAACCAGTCCCTTTGTTTGAGGAGTGTCTTTTTCGTACCCCAAACCCGCACGTTCCTCTGAGTGACCTAGATTGCATACCCAACTCAGCCAAGTCCTTCAGATTCCCTCTGAGAAACGGAAAAGTGGTATTCAGGGACAGTCACCTCCAGTGACGGGTGCAGGTGAAAGCTGCAGAGCCGCCATGGGTCATCAAGCGCACAGAGAAGCAGAGAGCAGGTAGAGAAGCAGAGAGCAGGTCCACAGAGAGAAGCAGAAAGCACAGGTAGAGGATGGCATCAGCCTCTGATTTCCATTCCTCACAAGCTTTAGCTCTATCCCCATTTTTTGAGGATCTAAAATTCTTATTTTTGGTTTAAAACTAGCTTGAGCTGGTGGCTGTTACTTATAACCAAATGAATGTTAACAGTGAGTCAGAAGAAATTGTAGCTGATGATACGAATTGTGAAAGGATTCTCACAAATATACAATTTTCTATAAGACTATAAACAGCAAACATATGCAAATGAGGCCACTGGGGATTTAAAATTAAAAGGACAATTACCATTGTCAGCTGATAAAGATAAAACATGTCTAAAAAAATTAATGACAGAATATTTAATATATAGTATTTTTGAATACATATTTTCACAAATTTTGTTGTTAAAAGATCATGATTGTGTCCAGTCGGTGTGGCTCAGTGGTTGAGCGTCAACCTATGAAGCAGGAGGTCACGGTTCAATTCCCAGTCAGGGCACATGCCTGGGGTTGTGGGCCCGATCCCCAGGGTGGGGCATGCAAGAGACAGCCAATCAATGATTCTCTCTCATCACTGATGTTTCTAACTTTCTCTCCCCATCCCTTCCTCTCTGAAATCAATTAAATATATTTAAAAAAAATAAGATGATTGTAATTTTCTTAATTTCAAAACCAGATTTTACAAAATCACATCCTTCATGAGACTAATAGTAATTTGAGAAAGAAAATATCTGAATGTAGCATACTTCCTGGATAGTAGCAAATAGCACCCGGCTGGTGGTCATCGCATTCCGACGTTTTCCAGAACCCATCGGTGTCTAAAAACACACAGTCCTCCAGCTGCTCATTGTTGTCAGCCCAGCGACTAAACTGAAGATGTTTCCCATCTGACCAAACATAGTTGAGTTCATCCTGCAAAGAACGAAAACACATTTCAAGTGGCAATACGTCATGTAATCCCTTTTGTATTGCTTTGGCCCTCATGGTCCATCTAATGACTTTTAAAACATATATATATTTTATTGATTTTTTACAGAGAGGAAGAGAGAGGAATAGAGAGTTAGAAACACTGATGTGAGAGAAACATTGATCAGCTGCCTCTTGCAAACCCCCTAGTGGGGATGTGCCCGCAACCAAGGTACATGTCCTTGACCGGAATCGAACCCAGGACCTTTCGGTCTGCAGGCCAACGCTTTATCCACTGAGCCAAACCGGTTTTGGTCATCTAATGACTTTTAATGTTATCTTGTATTTAACACACATAGCACTTACTATGTGCCCAGGACTGTTCTAAGCGCTTTGCAAATGTCAACTTATTTAATCCTCACAACCATATGAGATAGACACTATTATGCCTATTTTACTGAAGGCATGTAGAGTGTGCAAAGTCACATGGAACATAAACTGCAGGGCATTCTAGTCCAGGTCGGCAGTCCTGGCGTCCATGGTCTGAATGATTACACTATGCTACCTCACCCATCATTGGCATTGTTGGTTGTTGGCAATCAGAAAGCTAAAGTGGAGTGAAGACCCCGGTTAGGCACTGATAAAGTTAGAGACAACATGTAGTTGTGGGAAGAACATGGGCTTCAGAGCGAAGCACACCTGGTTTTGAATTCTGGTTTGATCACTTATTAGTTCTTGATTGTGAGGTTACCTTGCTAAGTTTCCATCCCTGCAGCTATTAAATGAATGTGACCCTGAACCTCCTGGGTAGAATTAATGGCACAATACGTGTAAAACACCTGACTCAGTGGCTAGCTGGTACACACAGAAAGCTACATACATGTTAGCTCCCTTCCTCCTAACCCCTCAGACCAGTAGATGACATGGCACTGCTTCCACACTTGTCTTTGGGGACGTGCTTCCTTGTCACTATATTCTACTGTGCAGTCAAAAGTCTGCAAACACCTGCTGTTACATCCTGACCGGGCCTGGCCACTCGGCTATCTTGAGGAAGGCTTTACAGAGTAGGTACAGAAATCTAGGAGATGGATTGTGGGGTACAGTTCTGTCTGAGCTTCCCATGTTGCTGCCAGATCTGAGGCCCCACACAGTGACTCATGGAGCAAAGCTTTCCTGAGGCCCAAGGTTAGTTTTGTATCCCTGGCTTATTTGGAATACTGGGCAAAGGCCACACACAGTCTCCTTAGCGAACCCATAATAGCAACATGGTGAAGCCTCAACACCACCAATGTTTCACTCTGAGCTGTCCTCCACCAGAGTTCCAGTTGTCACTGTGCTCAGTTATCCCCAAGCCACGTGGCTTCAGATGTAGCCCTCTGGCCATGTGACTGTACTCGTATGACCCTGGATTCCACCCCCTTGCTGCACTCTCAACGAACACAGGTCCCGGGACTCTGAATTCCATCTCTTTAATGAGTACTAAATCTCTTTACTAAGACTCTACTTAGCTGTTACTGAATTCTGTTTAAAAAATACACTTTTATTATTGATTTCAGAGAGGAAGGAAGAGGGAGAGAGAGAGAGAGAAACATGATGAAAGAGAATCATGCTTTGGCTGCCTCCTGCACACAGGTGCACTGACCGAGAACCGTGACCTCCTGGTTCATAGTCGATGCTCAACCACTGAGCCATACCAGCGGGCCTCTGTTTACTAAATTCTTGACCTGTTTTTTTTTTCTTTAAAGAAGTTAATTTCCTTACAGCACCCACAAGGGAAGGCTGTTTGTTTTTCTGTTTTCAAATCACATAGGGCCATGAGAATGGGAGAGTAGGTATTTTTATCTCCTTCAGTCATTTCCTTTGAGGGTTATGGCCCTCTTACCACTGCCAACTCCCAGATTCCTTGTCTCTCTCTGACATTCGCTATGGATCTGGCCTATTTGCTTTTTTCTGACATTCACTAAGGGGGTTCCCAGGCCTTGTTCCAACCCCTGGCCCTCCCATTGACTTAGGGAAATCTATGTTCACGTGGGTGATTCTCCCAGTCCCAAAGTTTTCCCAGTTCCCTACTTCTACGTACGTTTACTGCCACATACTTGAGTGATCTACTGCCACAGTCACACTCTGGACTTTACATTTCCCAGAAGTGCTGCATTGCAGATGCTGCAAATATGCCTTAGTTCAGACCAACAGCATTTTCTGCACAAATTTATACAAGAAATTCTAACTAGTCTCTTATTATCTCTAGATTACTCACTTCCTCCCTCACCTTCTCCCAGAATAATTTTTCTTAACTAAAAATCTGATATTGTTGTTACTATTGTACTTTTAAAATCTTTCAATACCTTCACATTGCTTTCAATGTAAAGTTTTATTTATTTATACCCTGCCCTTTCCCAAAGATTTAAGGCAGCTTAAGAAGATACATATTAAACAGCTACATGGAATTAGTTAAAATGAATAGTAATAGGGGCACAGAGAAACATAGGTAAAGATTGAAAAATAGTATAAGAAACAAGACCCAAAATCATTATAGGGGAGAAAAAGCTACAAAACAATATGATCCAAATTATCTTAAAATTAAATACATCTACATAGAGAAATAACTTGAAGGATATTCACCCAATGATTAAACCATAGTTATCACTAGGCACTGGGATTACAGCTAATTTAAATATTTTCTTTTAATTTACTATAACTATCAAATTTCCATAGTGACAATATTGCTTTTGTTTCAGAAGTTTAAGGTGATTGAAACCAGAAAATATAATAACTTATTACCAGCCTCACAAGAGACACAGGGATGGGTTTCACATGGTTACAAATACCAAAGAGAAAGTAAGGCAATGCTATGAAGAAAATGATGCTGTGAGGTCTGGGAAAGCAGATCAAGCTATGATCTGGCTTAACTTGGGGCTACATTTTAAAATACCCATTCCAGTAGGTGTGGCTCAGTGAATTGAGTGTCATCCCATGCACCAAGAGGTCACCAGTTCAATTGCCAATCAAGGCACATGACTAGGTTTCGGGCTCCATAACCAGTAGGGGGCGTGCAGGAGACAGCCATTAATGTTTCTTATCAGTGTTTCTCTCTCTCTCTCTCTCACTTTAAAATCAACACACACACACACACACACACACACACACACACACACACATATATAATATCCAGTCTTGCCCTGGTCAGTTCTCAGTGGTTAGAGTGTTGGTCTGCACACCAAAGGATCACAAATTCATTTCCTGATCAAGATGTGTATGGGAGGCAACCAAACACATAGATGTTCCCCCCCTCTCTTTCTCTCTCTCTCTCCCTCCCTCCCTCCTATGCACTCTCTCTAAAAATCAGTAGGAAAAATATCCTTAGGTGAGGAGAAATAAAATAAGATAAAATAAAATAAAATAAAATATCTAGAGTCTTGGAGAAACTCTTCTTCAAGCAATTTCTAAATACTGCTTCTTTTATTTTTATTTATTTATTTATTTATTTATTTATTTATTTATTTATAAATATATTTTATTGATTTTACACAGAGAGGAAGGGAGAGAAATAGAGAGCTAGAAACGTCGATGAGAGAGAAACATCGACCAGCTGCCTCTTGCAGGCCCACTACCGGGGATGTGCCCGCAACCAAGGTACATGCCCTTGACCGAAATCGAACCTGGGACTCTTCAGTCCGCAGGCCGACGCTCTATCCACTGAGCCAAACTGGTTCCGGCAATACTGCTTCTTTTAAATGAGTGTCTGGTAACTGCTGGTGGCAATGAATCCAATTTGTCAAAGATAATGGTTACTTCTGAGTCTACTCTCCACTTCAGCTCTGGGTTTGTGCTAGGACTGAATTGTCTTTGATCACATTTTCTCCAAGCAGCCCTAAAGCCATCTTGATATACTGAGGGTCATCCTAAGGTGTATATATAACTTAGGTTTGCTTCATAAGACAATGGACTTACTCTCCGAATCTGCCCATTACCCTCTCTCTGAGAGTAGTTGAGGAATACTGGTCTAGGTGATTTTTATCTAGCTAGGGCTTCACCAGTCATGCACTGTGCAGATGCAGGGGCCAACGTTCACATTACAATTTTTGTAAATGGCACCTCCTATGCACTGCATAATGTATACAGCCTTATACTCCCGCCCTATATCTTATCATTATAATACATCTCAGTGGGCAGAGTATCAAAGTATTGCATAGGCTGCCTAGAAAAGAGACAAAATGGCCTATAATGCTGAGAGGAATACTACAGCTTAAAAAAAAATCTCTATTAATTATAACCCAAAGCTCCAGTAGCAATAAATACTCTCATTTGTGCTACTTGTATGCAGGTTAGTGTTGGGAATGGATAGAAGACTAGCATTCCTTGCTGGGCTATGAAATGAATGAGAACTACCCAAGACATCAACCCCGAATCACAGCTTAAGATGTGGCAAAACACTATCCCTTCTTAGAGTCTTCATTTCATTCTGCTGATTCCAAAAGGGATAGGAAGGACTCTTCAGCGCCATCCGTAGGGCTTCTCCACACCCAGCCCCATCTGGCTTTTAATCCTTCCCCTCCTCTCTTCTCTTCAATGGGAAAGGAGACATGGCAGCTCCTGATTCCAGCTCAGTTGTTCGTTGGAATAAATTACAGAAATGATCAGCTACATTGGTCCACTAGAACCTTTTCTTAATCCAAACAATAAAGCACCAGATCTTCCAACAGTGGAAAGATGACTGCCACTAAAAACTCTCTACTTCATGAAATTCACTGGAGTAAGGTTTTATGATCTCTGGGTGGTTTGTGTGTGTGTGTGTTTTGTCTGATAAGAGACAGTGCATAATAAAAAATGCTGCAGTCCATCACCCGATCCTGGCAGTGGGGACTGAAAACTTACGTCTTCGCTGGAGAGTCCAATCCACAGGGAGGCATTACGCAGGACCGCCTGCACAGTTAGGAACGCCTGCTGGTACGGGTCCGAGATGCTCACCAGGCGCATGCCATGTTTCTGGCATTCCCACAGAGCCTCGGGCCACGTCAGAGGCTTCAGGATTATTTTGTACAGATTACTTAGGTACTTCACAGTCTCTGAAGTATTCTGCAAGGTCTGGCTGCCTTCAGGGTCTGTGTGTAAAAGAAAAAAGATACAAAAACTACCCACTCTGTGAGTCATAGGACATTTAATGTACGTTAGATACTACTTATCTATTAGTTTATGTTAGATTTTGGGTGGGAGAGCTAAGTATGTCTTCCTGCATACCTTAGTTAAAATGTATGAACCCCCAACATTTGTGTTCTAAAATTAGAAGAAAATTCTGTTTTAGCTGACTCGATTTAGGAAGGAGAAAAGCTATAAACAAAAGTAGCCTGTGAAAAGATTTCCACTTCAGGTTGGTGTCAAATACTTGCTTTGTTTGAACTGCTTTAACAAGAGGGATTAATTTAGCAAACAGTTCTTCAGAAGAACATAGATTATTTACTTGAGAGTATCACTACATAACAAAGTTTTTTTTTTAATCATGTTAAAAAGACATTGTGATTAATGAAAATAATTAAATGCTTCTTAAAATACCTTTTTGAAAATATGGATAATTCCTATTTTTATAAATACAGTTTAGTTTTATTTGGATTATAAGAAGTCATAGTGATCCATTTATAAATGCTTCACATCTTTTTTTAGTGCTAAATTTAACTGTGAATGTTTATACTGAACTAAATTAAAACATTAAGTTTTTTCTCCCTCTTTTCCCAGGATAGAAAGTAAAATCTAAAAAAATGCCAGAGTAGAAAGGAGAATAAAATTCAACCATAACATTGTTAGACAATTCCTAATAATAAATTCCACCTGATAGTTAATTTTGATATTTAATTAAGTATAATGATAATACTTGAAAAAAATCACATTCCATTTGAGATACTCTGACTCACTGAACCAATATGGATTTAGTCATGCTATCATTTTAAGAAAACTATGTGATCACAAATTAACTTTAATTCATTTATAAGATTTTTGTTAAAAAATACTGTACATAGCTAACATCATAAAGTCCCACAGTTACTTAGATAATAACCCATACCTGAGTATTTTTGACAGAGAGACAGGGTGTGGCGTTCACTGCAGGACGTGAAATTCCATGTCCCAGTTAAGGGTGACTTTCGGTGGTTGAGCATCAGGGCACAGTGGTAGCGGGACTCTTCGTCAAAAATCTAAACAAAGAGGCAAACAGAAACAAGCAGTTTTGAAACTAACAGCCTGAAGATCTCAGCAAGAATGATCCCTGAAAAGGGTTCTAACGTCACATGGTTTTGTGAGTAGTTCTTTTAAACTTTCAAGGAAAGACAGTGCCTCAAACTGAGTCCTAACTCAAAACACAAAAGCAGAAAGCTATGGAGTTTATCTAAGGAAGCTCACATGATCAGAAAAAAGATCTGACAATACGGCATAAAAACACTCTATGAACAGAGATGAAAACATTCCCAAATAAAACTCTAACAAATCTAACTTGGTAGAAGAGTAAAATAAGAATCCATTCTGAGCCAAGACCGGTTTGGCTCAGTGGATAGAGCGTCAGCCTGTGGACTCAAGGGTCCCAGGTTCAATTCCGGTCAAGGGCATGTACCTTGGTTGCAGGCACATCCCCAGTAGGGGGTATGCAGGAGGTGGCTAATTGATGTTTCTGACTTCCTATCCCTCTCCCTTCCTCTCTGTAAAAAATCAATAAAATATATTTTAAAAATGAGTCCATTCTGAGCAACTTGATTTTTATGAGAAGATAATGACAGTTTAATGTAACATCAATTAATGTATTATACCACTGTCCATAGGCTAAATGGGAAAGACTATATGACAATTTCAATGGATGCTGGAAACAAGTTTTAGAAAACCCAGTACTTATTCCTGAATAAAAATTCAAAATAAGCTAGTTAAACAAAAATATGTCTTAAAGGGACAACATCATATAGTGAAAGACTACAGATAGGCCCATGAGAGTTTAGATCAAGTCTAGGAAGGTGTTTATCACCCCTCGTATTTACCATGGTTCTAGTAGTTATACAATATGTAGTGAAGCATGAATTGTTATTTGAAAATTGTTTTATTAGGAAACATAAGGAAACCTAGTGAAAAACTCTAAAAAGTAATAAGGGCTTTTAATAAGATGGATGTCTATGAAATTTCTCTCTGTAAAAGCCTAAGTAACACAACCCGTCAACTGAATGACCAGTCACTATGATGTGCACTGACCACCAGGGGACAGGTGCTCAAAGCAGGAGCTTCCCCCTGGTGGTCAGTGTGCTCCCACAGCAAACCTCCTGCAGCCAGCCAACCTCCCACGGTCCTTCCCCACTTGATCAGCCCCGATATTCGGCCAGGCCGAGGAACCCCACCCATGCATGAATTCATGCACTGGGCCTCCAGTAAAAATATAAAAATTCCAAACAATAGCTTTCCTACATATCAGTAAGAAAATCAAGAAGAATGCCATCTCAATGGCAGTAAGACAACTGCTATAAAAACTTCTTTGAGAGATATAAAAGAAGACTTGAACAGAGGGATATTATACTATATTCTTTTTAAAAAATATATATTTTATTGATTTTGTACAGAGAGGGATAGAGAGTTAGAAACATCGATGAGAGAGTCATCGATCAGCTGCCTCTTGCACACTCCCCACTGGGGATGTGCCCGCAACCAAAGCACATGCCCCTGACCGGAATCGAACCTGGGACCTTTCAGTCCGCAGGCCAATGTTCTACCCACTGAGCCAAACCAGTTTTGGCTATATTATATTCTTGAATTAGAAGAGTAATAAAAATTTGTGAATTATCTCTAAAATATTGTCAGATTGTCCTCAGAATTTTTTATTTAATTGTTTTGACTGGAAATTCACTAAGCATAGTTTGCCTGGAAGAATGGACAAGAATACTAAAAATATCTTAAAGGCAAATAATTAAAGATATCCAGTCATATATATATATATATATATTTTTTTTAATTTATTTTTTTTATTTTTTATTTTATTTATTTATTTATTTTTTTAAAATTTTTTTTAAAGTGTGAATTTTAAATAACTTGATTAAGAACACACACAGAAAAGCAGTAGAGATGGGTGTGGACAAAGCACCACCTTTCTCCAAAGATATATTTTTAAATATGGCAAAATTAGAGTATTTAGATCTGTGAGATTGCTGTATAAGATTATATCTTATATACAGATACATGTCATAAACGGTATAACAAAGAAGGCATCCTATATCTCATTAAAAAAATGTTTTTATTGATTTTTCAGAGAGAGAAAGGGAGAAGGAAAGAGAGATAGAAATATCAATGATGAAAAACATGCATCTGCTGCCTCCTGCTCGGCCCCTACTGGGGATTGAGCCAGCAACCTGAGCATGTGTCCTGACCAGAAATCAAACCACGATCTCCTGGCTCATGGGTTGATGCTCAACCACTGAGCCACTCTGGCTGAGCCTATATTGTTTTTAACAAATGGAAATAAATGCAATAAATAATGCTAGATCATTAGCTAGGATTAGGGAAAATGATTACAGAGTCATTGTCTAGGTTGTATTTCTGGAATTCAATTTTTAAGTTAATTTCTTAATCTTTGCTCTTTGTACAAAAGGTGGTTTGTATCAAGCAAATAGGGAGGACAGAAGCTGTGGGCAGCAATCTCATGATATAGGCAATTGTATATAAATAAAAGCCTAGGTGGCCCTTGTGCCCTCCTGTCATCACAAGATGACTACCCCCACATTGTCACAAGATGGCCACCAAAAGATGGCCAACAGCAGTTGGGGCCATCAGCTGACAAGAGAGAGCAGTTGGGGGTGACTGGGCCTGCAGGGGAGAAGTTAGTTGTCAATCAAGAAAGTGGTTAAGGGGTGATCAGGCTGGCAGGCAGAAATGGTTAGGGGCAATCAGGCAGGAAGGCAGGAGAGCCAGCAGTCCCGGACTGTGAGAGGAATGTCTGACTGTCAGGATTGGGCCTAAAGCGAGGGGTCCCAGATTGAAGTGGGTGCAGGCTGGGCTGAGGGACACCTCCCCTCCCCCAGTGCACAAATTTTATACACTGGGCCTCTAGTTGTTAATATAATGCCTAATCTCATTTTATTGCTTCTTTATATTTAACTCTTAGGGAAAAATGATCATTAATCACCAATTTTGTACATTTTGCCTCAAGAGACAAGTTGACAGCTTCAAATCCCAAAATATTAAGTAAAGCATTTATAATTGCTTCTGTTTGCAACTCACTACTTGACAGTTTTACATCATCGTGACAGGGATGTGGATCTGATGCTATTGCGAAAAATGAAGGCATACACATGAAAGCTAGAGAAGCTACTGCTGTTTTTGTTCTTGTGACAATCTTATTGAGATACAGTTGATAGACAATATAATTCACCCACTAAAAGCATAAATTCCATAGGTTTTAGTATATTCACAGAGTTGTACAACCATTACCCTCCAATCGATTTCAGAACATTTCACCTCCCCCAAAAGAAACCTGGTACCCTTTCACCATCATTCTCAATCCTTCCATCCTCTTTAGGTCTGGCAACCATGAATCTACTTTATGGGTATTTTATATAAATGGACTCATATAGCAGGCCCTTGTTCTTAGTCCAATAATTTATGGAAGACTCGAGAATTTCATAGAGCTACATAGATTACTGAGTCCAAAAAACTTACATTTGATGGTATTGCTAGCCTCCGACCAACCAAGAATGGATGAAAGTTATTGTATGTCAGCTCTCTGTTGTCTATCCATTTAGTTATTCTTTCAAAGGCTGTCCAGCGCAAACCAATCCAAAGAGCATCTTCCATCTCCGGAAGCAACGATGTAATAAAATCTGTCAGAAAGAGGTTTTTAAAGAAAGCATTTGACTTATTAAAATTAAAAATACACTAAAAATGTCAATGATTGCCTCCTGCTTATCTATTATGATAGTCTTTTACCTACTCTGTACAAAAAATAGTTTAATAAGATTTAAAAACTATGTAGATTCCCCCCAGCCTCCCAAAACTAACTTTGCTCCCACATCAGAATAAACCATGTTTCCAAAAACAGTTCTGCTACCTTGTTCTCTTTGGCTCAGCACTGTAGGAAGGGTGCCACCGTAGGTGTGACAAGTACTGCTTGCTTCAGAAAACGTAAGAGACTTGGGTTTAAGCTTTAGGAAACACTGCAAACAAAGAACGTACATGAAGCATAAGATTCCAGTCATGGGAAAGCTCACATAGGAAATAAATGTCTCATCTTTCAGAGGGTTGCTAATTTTTTAAAAATATTTTATTGATTTTTTACAAAGAGGAAGGGAGAAGGATAGAGTTAGAAACATTGATCAGCTGCCTCCTGCACACCCTCTACTGGGGATGTGCCCACAACCAAGGTACATGCCCTTGACCGAAATCAAACCTGGGGCCCTTCAGTAGGCTGATGCTCTATCCATTGAGCCAAACCGGTGAGGGCAAGGATGCTAATTTTTGGTCTGTATCTCACAGGTATGGAAATTTATAAAGTAGTACTATAAAAATGCAGATCTATGCTCTCTATATAAACAACTGAAGAGAGGTCTTTGAACTACTTTTTATATCTTCCATTTATTGAGTGCTTCATCTGGGCTAAATAGTTTGTTTCATATTATCTCATTTAATTCTAACAACTGGGGAAACGGAGGCACAGGTACAGTAACTAACTTTACCCATAAGTGAAATAGCCATAAAATGGTATGGTCAGCATTTAGACCACATTAGTTCCCATGTGATTTTAAAGTTTGTATTCTTAATCATCACCTCCTTATATATAAAAAGAAATAATTAAAAAAACAAATTATTTCCCTGTCCCTTGGCAGAATATTTTGATTCAATTTACATTGACTGTATAAATTTAGTACTAGTACTTTGGGGGGAAAAGACTGTCCTAGTTTTAAAATATCAAAATATACCCCTAATATTTCAGCTTTACTACAGATTTTTCTAGCTGTCAGACACATTTCCTTTTTCTTTTTGATGTTATAATCATACTAGAGGCCCAGTGCATGAATTTGTTCACCAGTAGGGTCCCTTGGCCTAGTTTGTGGGATTGGGCCAGAACCGGCTCTCTGACATCCCCCAAGGGGTCCTGGATTGCAAGAGGGTGCAGGCTAGACCAGGGACCCCACCAGTGCATGACCAGTCCCAATCAGCCAGACCCCAGCAGCAAGCTAACCTATGGGTCGGAGGGTCTGCCTTCTGGTGGTCAGTGTACATCATAGCGACTGGTAGACTGTCTGACCCCTGGTGGTCAGTGCACATCATAGTGAGCAGTTGAGTGACCTTAGCATATCATTAACATATTACGCTTTGATTGGTTGAATGGCCGACCAGATACAGCATGTTAGGCTTTTGTTATATAGGATTAATGTGGAGTAGTATGTTCTAAATTGTGTTCCTTGAAACATTCAACAAAATGTTTTTATTTAATCTTCCATATAGCATGAAGCGGCCTAGGGCATACAAGTCATTGTGTGGCTTCTTGAAGACTCGAGAAAATACCCGAGTTTGGGGTTGAAAGCCTCATGGCAGAGGAAAAAGACAAAAGGAGCCCGGCTTTGAGGAATTCATAGAGTTTACATACTAACCCCAAGCTGCTTACCTTCAAACTTCTTTTATGTAATAGAATAAATGTTTTAATACTGTACCTATCTCTCTTTTCAGCAGTCAAATATGTCCCTAAGAGATATATATATGCCAATACGGATTATGCATCTCAAAGAAGCAAGTATAGAATGTAACATTTCCCAAACCTATTTAATCGTAAACTATTGATACATCAGAGGCAAGATCAGTAATTAACATTTGGTTGGCATATGTGTAGTTTCCAAAAAGGAGTTGGGAAATGCGAGTCTAGTTTGATCAGTAGATGTTGGGTGGATGTTTTTCATAAGGGGGAAATTTATCAGCCAGAAATTGCAGTTTCCTATATGCCATAGAGATAGTCTTGACTTCAATGTATTACTATCTGTTGATACTGGAACTTCAGCAATTTAGGTGCAAATAATAACAGAATAGGAACACACTATTTTGAAAGAGCTGTAGGCATGACTAACTTGAGAGTTAATTTGGTTTCTGACTAAGGTGAGATATTGAAATATGCAGAGGCTGTCTTAGTGAAGTTATTTGATGGATTGCCATTCTGTCAGAGGCCATACAACCATCATGAAAGCAATCATCGTTTGCACAATGTAGCAATTCTCTTTTTACCTTATTCAGAAAAGAAATCCAACTCCCAGAGCATTGTACTTTAGCTGCCGAATCTGGACTATATTTCTCCAATGAAGATACATTATATTTTTCACAGATGAAGGGCAACTTGGTATTACAGTCTGCTGGTTTATTTAAGTCTGAGAAATGAAAAGCAGGATTACTGTGGTGAGATTTTCCATCCAGTACACTTAAAAAACAATCCAGTCATAAAAAAAGTCTATTTAAATTAATTCCCATGTGGTTAAAATATAGTCATTCTTTTCTCTAGCCATTTATGTCTTCTAGCACTATTCATATCAGTAGGTTATAACATACCAATACTGCCTATAAAAATGCGTACATACGGAGTAACAACCACAGTTACCACAGTTCCCGATGATGGGAAATAGAGTTGAAGTAGGCTAATGAAGGGGAAAGGGACCAAAACTATATTTTAGAACTGCTGCTTGTTCATCTTTGCAAATTTGTTATTAGTTATGAAAGCGGTAAGTTTATTTGTAAGTAATTACTTTAGAATAAACGAAGTAAAAATATTCACAGTCAGAAGTAACTTTACTTGCACCTGGAAATTGTGCTATTGTGATTAGCAATAAGTCAGGAAAGATAAAGCTACCAAACCCATAATCAAAGGGAAAATAAAATTAAACTAGTAATTGAACCTGGATTTCACAAATTACATAATCAACATTCAAGGGTTTGGAATTAATTTTACCGCTAAGCCAAGTCCTGGGAGATAGGTACAGACATTCCTGTCCAAACGTTATAGGAAAGTGATGCCACGAATGTCTTGAGCTGAAAGAAAATGAGAGATTTGACAACTTAGAATATAGTTACATGTCCCATTCTGGTGTTTACTGTGAGTAATTTTAATTCTAGATTTATGCCATTATTTTATACACCTTAAATTATTTAATGTAAATATGCAAAAGGACTTGGTTTCTCTAATCTAGGCAGTGTATGGATTAATGAACAAAACTAATTATGAAAAGTAATCCATTTAGTCCAATAGGTGAGGCTCAGTGGTTGATCATTGGCCTATAAACCACAAGGTCACCACAAGGTCATGGTTCAATTCCCCGTCAGGGCACAAGCCCTGGTTGTAGGCTAGTCCCTGGTAGGGGGCATGCAGGAGGCAGCCAATCAATGATTCTCTTTCATCATTGATGTTTCTATTTCACCCTCTCTGAAATAAATAAAAATATATTTTAAAAAGGGTAATAATACATTTATTAAAAGGGAATTTGGAACTGCTTCTTTCAAATCACTTTTTAAAGGTAGCATCAATAATAATACATACTATATATAATGACGATCTATTATTGGCTGCTCAGGGGTTCTCACCCACCACTTCTGCTCATCACTAGATATCTGAAAAACAAACCAAATGTCCATTCTTATATGTGCTGAGTTTTCTAGGAGAGTTTTAATTTACCCTCATCCCATCATAACCACAAAACACTATATTCCAAACATTCCGTTACTTTGCTATCTAAATTACACAAACCAGTTCCTTTCATCAAAAGAGTAGTTTAAAAACTCTTTGTATGTTCAAAGGCCCTATTTTTCATATAGAAAATATGCTTGCTGTAATTATGGGCATACATCAATTGGACATATAGTGTTCTATCACAACTAATTATAAATTTAAAGATGAACAAATTATTTTTCCTCCAAAAAGATATTTTGCAAAGTTAGTTATTAGTAGAAACAGAAACTCAAGTTAACTATAAAGTTAACTTTTAGTAAAAAATGTGATAAGAACTTAGGATAATTTATAATATCTATTGCTGTTCATTGTATAAATCGATATTCATAATTAGTCTTGAATATTATAAACCATAAGCAATTAAAGTTAACATGTCTAACAAGAAACGAGGGATTTGAATGTTGTTAGGCAAATTTTTCTTGAGAGGAACATTTAACTTTTGTAGATTTTTGGCAAGAATTTTGAAAAAATATTAATGAAATAAATACAAAAATAAGAACAATATTTAAAAATACATTCTTTTTAAAATTACATTTGCTATTTTGTTTTTGATGGCTTTTAGTCCTGCAAAAGATGTTAAAGTAGCCAGGGAGCTTTGGTTGCTGGCGCAATATAGGACAGCTTCTTCGTAGTTTAAGCGAGGTTCAGGGACAAACCAATATTCACTTCCTTCTATTATAACTGGAGGTCCATGAATTCCAGCACGCTCTAAAGGAAAAGAATATCAAAGTTATGACTGTGTAAATCAAATTGCACCCTCTAAGCATGGATTCATGTTCAGAATTTTTTAAAATTGTAATTCATTTAGACTCCTGGCTCTCTCTGGGCAGGGCAGTGCTTCCTGAGGACTCCTGGGCCAGTGACTGCCACCAGGAGTCACAGAGAAAGACAAATCCACCCTCGTAGCCTTACCCCACCACAGCCAATCACCTCCCTCCCTGGAGACACTTCATCTAAGTTGGAGATGTGATACAGAAGAAACTGTCACTCAGGCCTGGGTTTAAATAAAGTAGATGCATCATTGAAAAAGTAAAGGCAGCTTTGGCTAAGTTTTCTTAACTCACCTGGATTGTACCAGTCTGGTGTTTTTGGAGTATGACCTGTATGAGGAAGAAAGCAAGTGGCTCAAGTTTAGTGTCCAATTATAGGACATTGCATACATAAGTCAGGGTCTTCAATCTACAGAGGCCTCACAGTGTTGCTGAGGTTTGTCCACTTCTTGCTGAACCATTTCCTTTCATGTTATGATCACTTAGATTTAAAGTCTGTGGGGACTACGCTAAAGCTATTATAGTGGCAATAAAAAAGCAGATCTGATGAATATTAATAAAGTATCACTAACAGTTCTCCACCTTATACCATGGAAGTCACAAAGGTATGATATGGCCACACACACCAAAGGGTCATGGATTTGATTAAGGTCAAGAGTATGTACCTGGGTTGCAGGTTCACCCCTGGCCCTGGCCCTGGTTGGGGTGTGTGTGGAAGTCAACTAATTGATCTCTCTCTCTCTCTCTCTCTCTCTCTCTCTCTCTCTCTCTCTCTCTCTCTTTCTCTCTCATTGATGTTTCTCTCTTTTCCTCCCCTCTCTCTACTCTCTCTGAAAATCAATAGGAAAAAATATTCTCAGGTGGGGATAATAAAAAACCAAATTGTTCCCTCTGTCACACTGCTTCTTTTATTTAAAAATAATCTTTCATTCCAAGATCTAATCACCCTAAATTAGCCTTAAATTTTATCTTTTATACAAATTCTTTCGTGATAAAAGAGGAAGGTACTATCAAATTTCAATAATCCAGTCTTCTATGAGGGATAGCATAAGACAGGCTGAAGCTCAATATATAATATTAATTGCATCTTCAAAGGTTTTTAAAAAATTATAATTATAGACTAAGAGTCATTTAGACTCCTGGCTCTCTTTGGGCAAGGCATGGAGACTCTTACAATGTCTCCACGAAAAAGACAGTGAAAAGGGATAACTGCCACTTACCTTTTGGAATCTGACACACCCACTCCAGTTTTGTATCACAAGCAAAAGGCCTTAAATAAATATATTCTCTGTCATTGTGGAAATGCCAGCCTCTTCGCCATAGCCTCTGCATGACCTGAAAGAGGATTGCACATTATTTTGAAGTTGATGCAACCCTTATAAAATACTAAGCTGTTTTTTGTTTTTTTTTTTAACTCTTTTAGCTCTAGCACTAAGATATTTTTTAATAAAAAAGTACATGAATGGAATGCAAGAGGCTGATAAAGGGATATATCATAAGATCATGTTTATGTCCAAAATGTAAATTATTGTGTGTTTTTTTGTTGTTGTTATGAAATTGTAGAATCTTGTACCATTAAATTTGGGACAGGTCATGCTAGGAAAGAATATTTGGCTCACTGGTTTCTAAACACTAGGCTGTATTAAAATATTGATAGATATCTGAGACGTGACATAAAGGTCTGGCATCAGGGGCCCAGGCTCCTTCTTTGGTGTTGCCCTGCATTCCTAGGATGTTGTCCTCTCCACATGGTCCAAGATGGCACTCCACAAATTCCAGCTGGCATCCTGGGAGGAACATCCGTTATTTTTTGGGATGTTTTTTCTTAAGGCCAACATTCTTGTGGGTACAGTGGCAGGCGAGGTAAGATTCTCCTTCTAGAACACTGCCCTGGCTGCCCTTATTCCTGATGCAGGCAACATCAGTGGCTCTTTTATTTATTTATTTTTGGTATATTTTTTCAATCTTTTCACATATGGGGACTCTGAAGAGACGATAGTCTAATTGCATCAGTGTTCTATGGATAGAAACTTCACCTTCTTCTCTTAAGTTTTCACCTATTCATGTGTTTTTCGAATGCTAAAAAGTGGTCTGATACTATACAGTTTATTACTAGAACAGCTACGTACTTTGAAAATAGTGCTTTTCAATAGCCTCTTCAGTTCTTTGTCTCAACCCTCCTGTAACGTATCTGGTCAATCACCTTCTTGAACTATTTTTGGGTTTACATAGTTAAGATATTATCTAGATCTCTCTTTTCCCCCCCTCATCTTCCTACATTTTATGTGTTGGCAATTCCCCTAAATCTACTTATTGGCCCTTTGGTACTTCATTTTATATACATTTTTCCCTCCAATTCTAGTACCTTGGTTTCTACTCACTATATTTCTTACCTCTAGGTTGGATTCAAAATATCTAAACTAAAATGTACTATGTTCTCCATAAACCAGTACTCTTTCTGACTGTTTCCATAAATGCCTAGTCACAGTGGACATGGCATAGCGTGCTCAGCCATGTGGGCTGAAATTTTAGTTCTGTAACTACATAAGTTCCAGAGTTACAATTTCTTCCTTGTAAGGTGAATATAGTAATAGTACTTATCTCACAAGGTTGCTTAAGTATTAAGTGAAGTAATATATGTGACAGGCCTAATACTGTGCCTGGCTCATGAGTCAATAAGTATTAACAGCTGTATCACCACCACCACCACAGTCTTCACTCTCTCATAAAACGTATACTCTGTCCTTGCATAAAACTTATACTTTGCCTGCCGTAAGCCGTGTAATTACTTGCTTACTTGTGTTTATCTCCAATCAGACTGTAAGTTCTGTGGAGACAATGGCTATGTTATACTTTGTCATGACTGTACCTCCAAAGTGTCACTGACTTCTTGAGCATATTACTTACAAAATGGATAAATGAATCAACTCTGCAAAGAAAGATGCATAACTCATTTTTTTTAATGTCTTTTGGTCCTATCTGTTGCATCTTGAAATCTGTCTCAAGATGAGTCTTCTCACACCTTCTTTAGTTAATGTCAAAAACTTTGAAAAATACTCTGTTGCCTACCAAAAAAAAAAAAAATGTACAAAAATGTACAAGTGTAGGCAGCAATCTTTTCCCCAACTTTGTTTTCCAAACAACACCAATTAAGACTTCTTGATCTGTATTCTGCCTCACTGCCTTACTGTCTCCCTTCCACTCCTACTTGAATTTATAACACTTCCTCTTACAATTTCCCTATTAGGGAGCTTTAACTATCCTCCTGGACCAAAACTTATCCCTTCTTGAAGGCCTCATTCAAGTCCCGCCTCTTTCTGGAAATATGCTACAGGAATCATTTCTTCTTCTGAGTTTCATTAGCCCTCTTTATAAAGCCCACTCATTTAGGCTTATTACTGCATAGCAATAGAGCTGTCTTTCCTGAATATGAATTTTACCTTCTCAACTTAAGTATCAGTTAGGTTTCTTGAGGGCTGGGCCATGTGTATACTTTACCTCCCATCACACATAATACCACACACAAAAGGCACTCCATGGATCTGAGCCGAACTGCACATGATGCTGGACTTACTGTTAACACATGCAGATTTCCCAGCGTCATACTGACCTTGACAGCAGCACAGTCTCTGACATCGTAATCCTGCTGGAACTCATTTTCCATCATAAAAGTAGACACCTTCAAAGACAGAGAGGCTTGAGAATTTAAGACTGATGCATAAATATTTGCAATTTAGATGTAATTTAGGCAGCTTTAATAATTCAAATGTGGTTCTAGGCCATGGGAGGAAAACTTTTTCATTTCCTTTTCTGTCTGAGGATGCTAAATCACGAGAGGATTTAGAAAATGTCATAATGTCATCAGTTTCCAGACAAAGGAAGATGACAGTTTTTGAAAGTGGAGGTTAATGGTGTATTATTTTCACAGTTGGAATCACAGAATCAGAGGCTGGCAAAATACTTTTTTTTTCCTCCCCCATGTGTTAAAATGCTAGTTGTTGGATGAACTATTCTCAGATATGCTCCAATTTGAAAATGAAAGCCAAGGAATTTCACATTTAGAAAGAATATACAACACTGATGTGGAGTGAATGTTAAATATTTGAGAATTATCTGCTCTTATAAGTGTTACCTAAAACTCATCTTTAGGATAATGTAAATATTTGATATAATATTTAAGGACTTTTTAGGGTTCCTCCAAACAAATCATTTTTCTCAAGTAAGGTGCTTTCTTCTTCTTTTTGGTTAATCCTCACCTGAGGATGTTTTTTTCCATTAATTTTCAGAGAGAGTGGAAGGGAGGGAGTGTGAAAGAGGGAGAGAAGGGAAGAGTGAAACATAGATGTGAGAGACACATCCATCGGTTGCCTTCCATACACATCCTGACTAGGGTTAGGGATCCAACCTACATCCCAGGTAACAGTGCCCTTGACCAGAAATCAAACCATTACTCTGGTGCGTGGGCAGACTCTCCAACCACTGAGCCCTGCTGATCAGGGCAAGGCATTTTTTTTTTAATTTTTTCTTTTTTTTACATAACTCCTATATTTTTTAACAGTAAAGTAAAAGCTTCCCATTATGAAAAAAAGAAAACAATTACAAAGAAAAAGAAGAAATTAATTGTAAAAGATGACCATTATATCTACTATATAACTATATTTTTATACATTTGCATTTTATAGAGAAAGCCTAAACATATATTTATTTTTAAATAAAAGCAAGGTTAGTAGCTTATTTTATCCATATTTCATACTTGTGAATCTATTTCCATTTCAATAAAGATACATCTGCAAAATAATTTAATGCTTGCATGATATGTGGATGTATTATTTAATAATCAACTTACTTGTTATTGAAACAAATACTATTTCAATATTACCCCAAACAAGAAAGTTTAAACTTACTGGTGTACGATCACTCCATTGCCAAGATCCTTGTAAGTCAGGGCTCCTTTTATTCAAACCTATCCACAGCCATCGCTCGCCACTATGTAAAAAGCAAGTGTTAAAAAAAATTGAGCATGGCCTTTGGCAAAAATATTTAGCATTCACATGTCTAAAATGCTTAGGAAGTGTAAGTTTTTCCAGAAGACCTGTCACTAACGGAAAAGCTATATAAAGAAGGCTTCTGAAAAGAAACCAATCTCTACATTTGGGTAGCTGTGAAAAAGTACCATAGTTTTTTAAAACTAAATTTTAAGTTATTTCCTTTCATGCAAGGCAAAAACTATTCCACTTTGAACTTAAGAAAAAAGTATATGATTATCCTAAAACTTTTACTGCAGAGTTTCAATATTAGCAATGTCACCAGATAACAGTTAATATATGACGATGGCATTTCTTTAAAGCATCTGTCTATAGCCCTGTCAAATACCATCTCTTTAAAATGCAGAACAAACACATTTGGTTAAATTTTTATTAAACAAGATTCTTAAACAATTATTTAATTCACATTGCCCATAAAATTTAAAGTAAACAAGTATTTTCTAAATGCCAAACTCCATGGGCTATAGCAGAGCAATATAAAATTAAGCAATCACTGAAGTGATTATATCATAACTATGATACTTTTATGTACAAGTTATTGAGCTACATGAAATGGTAATACAAAGAAGTACAAGACCTAATATCTATTCTCAAATGGCATATAAACAGTCAGAGAGACAAGATATATGTGAACAAAGAAAATATAAGACCATGTTTAAAGACATCAAATTATATGATATTTGCATACATTTTTAACACTACAAAAGTTCAGTGAAAGGAAAGGTTCATGGTTTCTGCAGGAAGTCAGAAAATTTGTGAGGATGGAGGACTAAGACAGACTTCTGAGTTTTTACCATATGCCAGTATTCAGATTGGCTGAGAAGAGAAAGGAGAGGTAGTCCAAGGAAGAATATAAACAACAATACACAGAGGCAGGGACATACATTATAAGTGATTTCTTCCCCTCAATGAAATTTATGCTCTAGCCAGAGAGATACTGCCAATATAAATAGAAGTGATATAACCATAAAAGATTTTTCTCCTCCTCTAACTTGAAAATATTCTGTAAAATGTATTACACTTTCTAGGCCTTAACAAGTAGGCTATTTTCCATGTAATATTTTTGTGTGTGTGATGCTTGTTTCTTTTTATATAATTTAACTTTCTGATTGCATATGTATGTATGGTCAGTACTTATGAATGCATGACTATATATACATAGAAATATATGTATATAAATATAACACATATTAGAGAAGGAGTAGGATCAAAATCTAAAATTAATCCTCACTCTCAAGCTCAGTAGAACATATAGGATATCATGGAAGGTACAGCTACAAGACCAATGGAAAATACAAGAAGTTTGGATTTAAAACTTTTGCTAGTAAATCAAAGGCTAGAGCAAACTTAGTTTTACTTTAATTCCTTATTTTTTAATAAAATAATTGTTTTTCTTTATCTTTAAAATATTGTTTTTCTTGTCTTTAAGAGAAACATCAATCAGCCGCCTCCTGCTCACCCCACACTGGGGATGTGCCTGCAACCAAGGTATAATATTAATATATGCCCTTGATCAGAATCAAACCTGGGACCTTTCAATCAACAGGCCGACACTCTATCCACTGAGTCAAACCAGCTAGGGCGACCTATTCATCTTTTCAATTTCAACCTTTCAGCTTCCTGCACTGGAATATCAGGACTGTCCTCTTTCAGTTTTGACCGTTGTATTGTATTGTTTGACAGAGGAAGATCACCAATTTGCAGACTTTAAAAAATTCCATGGAGACAGTTAAGTCCGCTTTGAACTTAGCAGCTGTAAGAGGGGTGTGTAGTTGGTGTCTGCAACTAATCAAGAGCTTTCTTCCAGGCTTGCAAATGTACCATACTTCCCATTGTTGAATAGCTAAACCACAGGGTTGAGGCAATTGCCATATACAATATAATTAAAACTAGATGGCTGAAATGAAAAGGTTAAGTTTTGGAGAATTTGTGCAGAATTTTGTGTTGCCCTAAAACAATCATTAGATAGTTTCTCTTCTTTACACAATCAACAATACAAACATAAAGATAATAAAATATTATTTGCCAAAGATTCTTTAGAGATGTATCTCCAACATGTCCACCCAGTTTTCTCTTGGCTTCACTTTTTCCCACTTAGAAGCTCTAACCTTCAGGCCCATTTCTGCCTCCTCGGCTGTATCTCAAGTACAATTTCCTAGAGAGCCGAGTTTGCCCTACTGTCCTTAATTCCTAATTTTCACTACTCCCTGAGTTTGAACTTCATTTCAACCCAGACATTTAGAGTTTTCAGCTTCCATTTTAAGAGACACATTTGTGTGTTATAAATAAAGAAAATAGTAGCTATTTGTGCATGTTTTTCCTGTGTGAGAAGAGGTAGAAAATATTTTCTCAATTACAGCTTATTTCTCGCTTGACCTGATTTATCTAAAGGCAAATAAAGAGAAGAAATTGGAAATTACATTAATCATTGCATAGCTTTACTGTGGATTTTAGAAAAATTGAGAAAAACAATTGACCATAATTAGGGACTCAAATCTCCTGAAATTTTATCTCTATTTATAAATTTCTCCTAATCCAAGCACTAAGTATACTTGTTAAGACTGTTAGGCTAAGAAGGCATTGCATGAAAGGTTAATGTGTGTATTTGTGTGAAAATTCCCACTCTCAGCCAAACTTCCTGCTGCATCTGGTTTCCGAGGAAAACAGTATCTCAGCCATAACTTCTCATAAATACTATTTGATGAGGGCGCTTAGTCTGCAAAACTTGGATTTATATCTAAATCCATTCATGCTGCATCACAGGAGGTAGTGCACACAGCAGCAATGGCATTGCAAACAAGGCTTTTCTTTTCTAATCCTATGACTGTTTTTCGCTCTACAATGGCTTTCCCTGGTGGGCTGCCATTAAGAGTTGCAAAGATCTTAGAGCCTTTAAGACTGGTCCACCATGAATCCTTTTCATTGAAATACAAATAGAGATGTGGAATGTAGATTGTGAGAAGTACAGCAGTAATCTGACTTAACTCTTAGGCATGCAATACACAAATTGGGTAGTGGACTCTTACTGAGAAAGGTCAATTCCTGCAATAAAAAGCCAAGGTGTTCAAGAATAAGCTTTAGAATCATTCTTCTGATGTAAATAGGCTTCTTTCCTTCCTTCCTTCCTTCCTTCCTTCCTTCCTTCCTTCCTTCCTTCCTTCCTTCCTTCCTTCCTTCCTTCCTTCCTTCCCATGGTCACAATATTGCTTTTAGAATATGCTGTCTTTCTAAATATAGCATGGGCAAACGATCTCATTATTAATGGAGTGCACAAGCAGACAACACAGTGTGCTTAATATGGCATTGTGTTAGCTGCTGGGGTGAGACTGTAATACAATATAGTCCTTAAGAGCGAGAGGATTATGGTTGTTTTTCTTTGTGCTTTTCTGTTTTCTAGATTCAATGTGCATTACTTTTGTGGTCAGAAAGAAAACACACCATTGTACATTCTGTGTTACACTAAATGTTAACTGTTTACAACTTGGAGCTAGGATTTGAGGTGATTTTTATTTTCTTCATTGTTATTTTTCTATTTCACAAATTTTACATAATAAACTTGCATCACTCTTTAAATTGGGGTTAGGAGCCCCAGCAAGTGTGATCAGAAACTAAGAAACAGATCAAGAAAGCTTTTGTACTTATCACTCAGACTTTAGGTTTGATTTTTAATGTAATCTATTTTGCATATAGAAGCCCTTAGGGATCCCTTATGTCACATATGATATTCTGTTTCCCATCAGTTGATTCCCACAAATACCTATCATTTCATTGCTTAGTACTCCCCATGGCTCCCTGTTCCATTTAAAGGCTCGTAACCTCTTCCTTGGTGTAATTCAAAATCTGATGTATGCCAGTATTTTACTTAAAAATGCTCTAGCCTAGACAGCATGATATGTGTGTGCCAAGCTTGAGATCTGGGGGCCTGTAAGTTACCCTGATGAAATTCTTACTTCAGGGAGGACCAGAAAGGCATGGAACGGCCATGTTCCAGAGGCAGTCACCTCAAGGACATCTGTCGTTCAAAGCCACACTTGAGGCTTTGGTAACTAGCAGAGAGAATGTCAGACATGGTTTTATAGCAGTGAAATTAGAAGCTTGTTGTTAATCAACATATTAGAAAAAGTCTCATTGGTGAAACTGAACTTATTGAAGAAATGAGGAATGGCTAAAATGTTTAGAGGCTCTCACCTTTCAGGGAGGCATATCAGAATCTGGTGAGGCTAGTAGCTCCTACACCACTGGCAATGGACCTGGGGCTTGGGCTCCCAATGGTCACACGTCCCGTCATGGGTCCGGTTTTTGGGAATGCATGACTCTGACAAAAATTAGAAGAGTCCCACCTCGAGAATGTTGTCACATCTACCCCAAATAAACCTGCCACTCAAGACAGTGGTGGAAACACCTAAAAAGACAGACTGCTGGGATGTTGTCAAGCTCACCAGTCAGGTGGTATGAAACATTTTGTGCCTGCTTCAATGAATGCTTGTTTAATAAATGTCTGTTTGTGTGGAAAGACTTGCTGTGAGGTTTGCATTCATTATAATCTACCCCTCAAGATTGAGGGGAGTAGGTAAGAAACACCTTAAAAGGAACCTAAGAGTTAGTATGTCCAAATGAGCTTAAGCTGCTCTGCAATGAAATTTTATTGATATATACTAATTTATTTTTAAAGATATATTTTTATTGATTTCAGAGAGGAAGGAAGAGGGAAGGAGAGATAGTAACATCAATGATGAGAGAGAATCATGGATCTGCTGCCTCCTGCAAACCCCCGGTAGTCTTAGGCTCACAGGTTGAGAACTGCTAGCAGGGTCACCTAAGACCATCGGAAAACACAGATATTTACATTACGATTACAGTTATGAAGTAGCAACAAAAATGATTTTATGGTTGGCGGTCACCACAACATGAGGAAGTGTATTAAAGGGTCACGGCATTAGAAAGGTTGAGAACCATTGCTTCAGAATCTATTAAGATGACTGCATCATATTTGCCTTGATATATAGACTCAACCTAATATTCTTTAAAGAAATCCTACATTGTCAAGGTGAGTTATTCTGAGGTGTTATATGTTGGTGGATTAAGAACATGGGCTCTAATGGGTTCAACTATTCCCCTTTCCTTACTAGCTGTTTAACTTTGGGCAGTTTTACTTCTCTGTGATTGTCTTCTTGTTTAGATATAATGGGCATAGTAATAATATCTGCCTCATAGGTTGTAAGAATTAAATGAATAGATAAAACACTTAGGACATTTCTGGTGCATAATAAACATTATCCAAGTGTCTGTTATTAAAACAGCTGTTGCTATTTACTTTTTAAAGTCTATTTATGAGGTTGGTCTGTAATTCTTTGTGCTATTGTTGGAAGGCTTTGATATCAGACCCAGACTAGTTTGTGGGGGGAAACCACAGATGGTTGCATAAGTTTCTATGTAACGGAATGCAAGCTCTTGCTTGTACTATTTAAATATTTGGTGATGACCTCTTTAGTAAGATGTGAAGGAATTCACATATAGAACTATATACTGTATTTTTCGGACCATAAGACGCACTTTTTTCCCCCCAGAAGTGGGGGGGAAAAGTCCCTGCGTCTTATGGTCCAAATATAGCCTACACATATACTTAAAAAAAAAAAAGTTTTTTTACTTGCCCGGCTCTGTGTGGTCTCTGTGTGCTTGCCCGGCTCTAAAATGGTTCTAAATGCTGCTGTTTACTTTACAGGGTTGATTACATGTGTTTATGACTGTGATGTTGGGTTTTAATGCACATAAAATATTTTAGGACACTATTTGTTTCAGAATCTTTTTTTCTTCATTTCCCTTCTCTAAAAACTGGTGTGTCTTATGGTCCGGAGCGTTTTATGGTCCGAAAAATACGGTAGTTCCCATTTGTTTCTTGGAAGATATTCGTTGTCAACCTTTTCAGTCTTCCATGGCTATTGGATTACTGGTTTTCTACTTATCAAATTAATTGTATAATAATTTGTATTTCCCTAGAAATTGCTCATTTAATAATTCCACAGAATTATGCATAGTATTCTCATCAATTAAAAAGTTTCTTCATGAAATGGGTTTTATAATCCCCTACTCAGGATTCACTTTCAATATCTGTTTCCTTTTTTATTTTCATGGTTTAATCATCAGTGGCTTTTTTCCACACTGTACACTCTGGTCTCAGTGTCTTCGCTTACATTCTGTTTTCCCTGGCTCCTTCTCCTATCTTACCTTTCAAAATATTATCTTATTTTCCAAGAATATCCTTTTTCACAAAAAACATTTCCATTTATGAAATCCTCCCAGACACATTTTCTCCCTCCTCTGAATTCTCAGGGCCCCTCATTACCTATATGCTAGATTTTCCACTATAATTCTCTGGTCCCCACGGTTAGACTTGATTATTCCATGCAAAAGGTGGGGCCTCTGTCTTCCTCATCTTTGAATCCCTCACAAAAATAATTGATATTCAATTACTGTTATGCACTGAATGACCCTTTTAGATAATAAAACATGTTAATTCTGAATATCTAGAGGACATCCAATTTAGAATAGGAAATCTTCTAAAAGATTACCTGAACTGGTCCATTAAATAGTGAAGAAATTCCTTTATTTCATCCACATGATGGAAGCTAGGAAGGTGTCCTCCAAGTGCTTGGCAGAATCTCTCAGCTTCTTCCCAGTTCCTCTTTCTTACAACTCTTTCTATATGAAACAGCTTAACAAAATAGAATGTATAATTATAACATACCAATTATTTTAAAATCAATCAATTATAATCAAATGTAGGGGCCTCTGAAATGGATTCGTATAGATGTAATGAAGAGGTAGGTAAATGTGCATCTAATGTGTCACTAAAGTCGAAACTGGATAGAATGTAGGCCTGCAGACTGAAAGGTCCCAGGTTCGATTCTGGTCAAGGGCACATCCCAGTAGGGGATGTGCAAGACGCAGCTGATCGATGATTCTCTCTCATTGATGTTTCTAACTCTATTCCTCTCTCTTCTTCTCTGTAAAAAATCAATAAAAATATATTTAAAAAAAATAATAATGTGTCACTAAAGGCCAGCACAGGTGCCAGCCACTGTGTCCAAGGGATAACTTTCCTCAGCCAGTCTGGGAGCTGCTCCAATAATTTACCATGTCCTCCTGGACAGACCAGTTGAACCAGCAGATAAGGCTGTAAACTATACATATGAATGTATGTGCTAACAATATCATTCTGAACGTAATTACACTGAGAACCGCTCAGGAAGTACAGGACTTTTTCTGATGAAGAAGAATCAAAGGGCAGACTGCACTGCTGTGGGAACACTGACCACTTCTTTGGTTTGTGATGACTAATGCTGTGCCAAAAGAACCACAGTCACTGCAAAAGAAGAGGAGGAGCAGAGGACACAGCGGTAGGTTGAATTACTGGTCCTGTGAATTATTCAGTTCCCTGTGATATAATTATATTTTCTTGCCATGCCTCCAGGTGGGTGAAGTCTAATTCTCTGTACATTCGCTTGGGGCTCTACCATATGATTTGCTGTGATCAATGGGATATTAATGGAGGTAAAGTGAGCAAAAGCCTGAAATGTGCTTACATGGTTTGACTTGACTCTCAGGTTCCAGTGACTGACTGTGAGGAGAACAAACCATTGTTGGCTGCTGTCCGCTCAGCCCGAGACCCAAACTGAAGCATAGAAGATCCCAATGCATAGCCTGGAGGCCAGCAGAGCTGACCATTCAGGCCCAAACTCTATCAATCAACATGAGACTAAGTGTTTATTGTCATAGGCTCTGAATTTTGAGGTGATATGTAATGATTTCTTTCTGGAAACAGTTAACTGATAGAGATCCCTCCCCCTTTTTTTTATTTATTTTTTTACATTGTAAGACGTGATAGAACTCTTGGTAACGAGAATTAGAGGGACATGAGAATCATAAGCAAAGTTTCAGCATAGCATGAAGCTCACCCAGCTTTCCAGAACAAAAGAACCCCAGGGAAGAATCAGTTCTGACTCTGGCCTGCTCTTTTGGGTAGGACATGAGTTAATGTGGGAAGAGCCGTCTGATGCCAGAGATTCATTGATGCCCTCCCTGACAAGGACATGGACTTGGATTGTAGATGGATAACTTCGCTGAGGGATTGAGTGAGAATGTTACATCATTACCTTATAACAAGAAAGACTTGGAGGAAAATTTTGCCAGCCTTCGGGACAGGGGTCTTCAGGCTTGGGGGCTGCTTCTTCAGGCTCAGCAGGAGCACTGCTCTTCTTGCAGACTGAAAGTGCTCTGAAGCTTTTGCAGTCTTTTACCTCCCACTTCCCAAGGGACTTTCCAGTGGCCATAGCCACGCACCCGCCTGGAGAAGCTGGGGTTGAATGGGAAAGTTTAATTAAAAATTATATTTTAAAATTAAAGTCCAAACATTTCCCAGTGTCCTTACTCTTATCTGAGCCAAGGCGGGGAGAGAGAATAGGAAAGAAATGTGGCATTCATAGTAATAATGATGATGTGATAATGATAATAGTAATATAGAGAAGTGTTTGCTAATGCCAAGTACTATTCTAAGAGGATTAAATGAATTGAATCCTCATTAAAAAAAAAAAAACCCTCTAGAGAGTGGATCCTGTTGTTGTACTAAGGTAGAGTGAGGATGAGTGACTTGTCCAAGGTCTCATGTTAGTAAGTGATCGACCCAAGAGTAGAATCCAGTCCTGCGTGCAAGCTGTACCCTAAACCATTATGCTGTTTAGCATAATCTAAGTGGTTTATATTAGCTTTGAACCACTTTAAACATCTTAGCAAACCTCAAAACAAAAACACTTAAAGATTCAGATGCTGTTAGCATTACAAATGAAAATTAATTTTCTACAGTAAAAATTTTCTTGGTGTATTTACTTATAGGATATTTTTCCTTACATGATATTACCCTACTATCCCTCCTTTTTTTTTAATGGATGCTTTTGTAAATTTTGTAATGCAGTCTTGATAACTTTATATTTTAAGTTTTTGCACAAAAATAAGACTGAT
This sequence comes from Pipistrellus kuhlii, assembly GCF_014108245.1. Lineage (NCBI taxonomy): Eukaryota > Metazoa > Chordata > Mammalia > Chiroptera > Vespertilionidae > Pipistrellus > Pipistrellus kuhlii. Next base: position 48,010,843 of record NW_023425573.1, on the reverse strand, counting down.
TTAGGTTCATTTCATGTTAAGCAATTTTACCGTGATTTGTAATGCTAACATCAAGACACCCATGAAAATCACACATGGTGTCAAAACAAGCCAAAGGAAAATCATTTGGGCAAAAATAAAAAGGATCCCAAGTCAATTTTATAGAAAAGGTTCCTTTATTAACTTTTAGTCGAGAATATGTTTGTATATTTTCAGAAAACTACTCCAAGACCATGGGGATTCCTGCAACAGAGAGGAGTTGTCAGGTCTGTTCCAACAACGAAGACAAGAGGAGAAACAGCCCAGAGATGGAAGATGCTAACGACGCCTGGCCATGCTAGCAGTCAGCAGCTGTGCGTTTCTGCAGGTTGCCCAGGACCAAACCAGAGAGGGTCAGACCTGCATTGCCACCATCTGTCAATAATCCAGATATCATTGCTGGCATGTATATATAAGGAACTATTTAACATTGAAACTGGGTCTCAGAATTGTTGGATACTGAAATTGGGACTCAAATGTTTTTTGTTATTATATGTTTATTTCTAGTCTGCAGTTGCAAGATTTTTCAAAGAAAAGAAATGGGGGAAAATAGTTATAGAGATAAAGAACCATTGAACAGACTGTCAAACTATGGCGTGAAGGCAAGGGAGGTTGGGGGGAGGGCTGTAAGAGATCAACCAAAGGACTTGCATATAAACATAACCAATGGACACAAGACATGGGGGGGAGGTGAACGCATATGCTGGGGAGGATAGGGGGGGCAGGGGGGAAGTCAAGGGGGAAAAAAGGAGACATCTGTACTACTATTTGTAATACTTCAAACAATAAAAAAAAAAAAGATTCAGATGCAAAAAGGGGCAGGTACAATAAAGGCATACCTATGTGTTTTCACTATTTATTTTATGGTAGCTTAAATTTTATTCATTCATACAACATTAAAAGATAGTTTATATGATTAGGTCCATTTTCCAAATACTAATAAGTGACTTGCTCACAATCATAGTTAGTGAGTGGTGGGAGTCAGAACTCAAACCCAGGTTTGCTGGCCAGGTGCCATGCTCCCTTTTCCATTATACCACATTGCCCGAAGTGGGCAGAAAAGAGCATACACTGGAAGTAACGAGGGCAACTCCCACTGAACAGAGGAGCCATATGGTCTCACATCTCATACTTATACATGGACAGTAAGAGGAACAAGGACCCAGGAAATAAAATGCCATGTTATCCTGTAAAAGCGCTATTTTTCTCTGGTTCTGCCTCCTACTACCCATGATAAACCAAGCTGGCTGAAGGTGGGAGTAATGGTAAAGAAAAGCTTAATTTCAGGCCTTCTGGCTACAGGACTGAGAGAATAGACATTGTAGTTACTTCTTTTTTACTGCAGCATAGTATTCCATTGTGTAATGTACTAGTTTTTAATCCACTCATCTGCTGATGGGCACTTAGGCTGTTTCCAAATCTTAGCTATGGTAAACTGTGCTGCTAATGAACATAGGGGTGCATATATCCTTTCTAATTGGTGTTTCTAGTTTCTTGGGTTATATTCCTAGAAGTGGGATCACTGGGTCAAATGGGAGTTCCATTTTTAGTTTTTTGAGGAAACACCATACTGTTCTCCATTGTGGCTCACTCATTTGTGGAATATAATGAACAAAATAAACTAATGAACAAAACCAGATCCAGAGACAGAGAAACATCGATCAGACCGTCAAACCTCAGAGAAAAGGTACAGGAGGGTGGGGGTAAAGGAGAGAGATCAACCAAAGGACTTGTAGGAATGCATGCAAGCCTAACCAATGAACACAGATACCAGGGGGGTGAGGGCATGAGTGGGGAGAATAGGGGGGTTAGGACACATGTGTAATACCTTAATCAATAAAGAAAAAATAAAAAATAAATAATAATTTAAAAAAGAATAAATAATACTTATAATACATTACCTCCTTAATTATCACCCATTGTGGATAATAGAAGCAAACACATTCAATTTTGGAGTAAGAAGTTAAGAAGCAGAGAGATGAAAATATAAAGTGCTTCAAAATGAAGCTTCTAGATTTGTCTTGAGACTTACATGAAAAAGGTAAAATAAAAATACTGACGCCGGGTTCTATCCCTATGCCATTAGAGGGTGGTTTCTGAGAACTGAGTTTTCTAGACTCTTTTATTGGGTTATTACTTTCAAGGACTTAGTCACTGCTTCTACTTATGGTTCCATAGATAGATTCCAGTCTTGAAAATTATAATCTCCCTCACATTTCAAAGATAAGCAAAGAACATATAGAACATATTTGGGAGATATGCTATATTTCACAAGTCACTGTAGTCTATCACTTTAAAGCAAAGACACTCACATGGCTCAAGAAAATTCCAGTTGGAAAAGGTTACAGATCGCTTCACTCCACCAACACTTGCCCAGCTGTACTCTCCACTTGAATCTACGTCTCTCAGGCCAGTCCAGAAGTATTTTTCTGAAGATATAGTATACTTCTTAATCATATCATTCAGGAATTCTTGCTCAAATCTACAAAACAAAGAGTCAAATTAGAAGGCATTTTCACAATGATTGAATTACTATACAAAATTGAAGATGCACCTTTTCTTTTTTTTCTTTTTTTTTAGAAGGTTGGTTAGCAAAGGAACCCAGAGATAAAAGTTCACGAGTACATGTTTACTGGTGGTCATACCTGTTAGCTATAGTCAGGTTGCAGTTGGTTCCAAAAGGGACCTCATCCTTGTAAATCTTGTAACAGGTTTCTCCATGTCTCTTCCAGCCCTAAATCAGAGAAGAAATATCATCAGCCACACTGTCTTCCAGACTTGATGATGCCGCCCTTGAATAAGCAAGGTTTTTAAAAATATATATATTATTATTATTATTATTTTTTTACAGAGAGGAAGGGAGAAAGATAGAGAGCTAGAAATGTCGATGAGAGAGAAACATCCCCTACCGGGGATGTGCCCGCAATCAAGGTACATGCCCTTGACCAGAATCGAACCTGGGACCTTTCAGTTCGCAGACAGATGCTCTACCGCTGAGCCAAACTGGTTTCGGCAAGCAAGGTTTTGCTAACATCTCACAAATATGGAAACTAAGGACAAAGGCAACGACTTCATACACATGAGGAGGGTGGGGTAGAATTTCAGATAACCTCCACAAGACTGTGAGCCTGTGTCTTAGTTCTCTCTATCATTAGAGCCTACCTCATCATAATAATATAGCATTATTGGTTGACTTGTCTTTGAACAGGAAGAATATAAGTAAGGGAAATAAAGATACCAGCATCGTAACCATATACATTTTTATAGAAATTCATGAATAGGTAACTCTTTCCTAGAACTTTTTTTCTTCTTCTGCATGAATGTTGATTTGCTTTGCGCTCTACCTTGCTCTAATGTAAATGAACACAAGCTAGTAATTCTTCTACTTCCCTTACCAAGAAGGTGTAATACTGCTTAGAAAAATGTATGCAGGAGTTTTACATACCTCATCTGGAGGACACATCTTATCAGCCTGTGCATCACTCATTTTTTCTCCCCTTTTCTTACATACATATTTAAGTTTCTCTTCACATGACTGGACTTTCCACTGACCTAGCTTTTAAAAAATAGAAAAAAAAATTTCCCATAAGAGATATTATTTGCCATATATTTAGCTTGAACTCTAACATAGTTTAAGTCATGATAACTTCTTCTCATGAAACTATGGGGGTAGAAGGGAGGGGTTTTGAAAGACAAGGATTGGGCAAGAATGAATATAAGTGAATGATGAAATCTGAGAACATACTCCTACAAAATGCTACCCAACCAGCCTGCATTATTTCAGAATAACCTCAAGGTCACAAGGGAAATGAATTTCGATTTTCTTATACAAGCGAAAATAAAACCATCAAAGGATAGAAGTTGGAGAGAGAAGAACTCAGCCCACAAATAGTTGCCAGTGTTCTAGTCTTCTTCCATATGACATGGCCAAGTCCACAGGCTAAAAACTTTTGGTCATGTCAACTAACCTTCCTGTCTGTTTCCTCTTATGTAAAACGATGATGGTTAGAATAGCTTCTCTCCAAGAATTCTAGAATCAAAAGTTTCTTCCAACTCTTACTTTGGCTTCAATTTCAAAGTTCTCGCTTTCAAATAGTCTACTTAATATTTATTTTGCTTACTTGATTAACCCATCCTGCTTCTTCAAATTAAATTTTAATTAGTCAATTGTGATAATGTTTCTGAGAACAGAGTTTTCTAGTTGGACATTGGAATGCTGCCTAGGTATGCTATCAGTTCATTCTACCTTTGACACTCTTGTAAAGACACCTTAGATATCCTTTTTAAATAGGACAGCAAATGTGACAACTTTCTAAATTATCTTTCACAACTTTCTAAATACATCTTTACCCTTGAAATACTTCTAAACACATATACCACTGATTGTTTCCACTAGAATCTCTCTAGAAAGTCGGGAGACACAATCAGTTTCCTAAATAATTAGAAGTCTACAGGAAAGTGATATAAATAAAATACAGAGGTATACATGTCCCTTCTGCTCAAGATACAGCATGTTCAATAAATGTTTAAGCAATTCTACAGGAGCAAAATGCTCTTTGAACAAGTTAGACTTAAATTTTGATAAAATTATTTTTTTACTTCTTTAAAAAAAATTTAAATGTATTGATTGTAGAGAAAGATAGAGAGAGAGAGAGAGAGAGAGAGAGAGAGAGAGAGAGAGAGAGAGAGAGAGAGAGATGAGAGAAGAACACTGATTGGTTGCCTCCTGTATCTGCCCCTATTGACTGCTGAACCTGCAATCTGGGTATGCGTCCTGACCACAATTCAAATCCACCACCTTCAGTGTATATAATAGGATGACACTCCAATCAACTGAGCCACACCGCCCAGAACTTTTTTAATTTTTAAAGTAGGATTAATATGAAACTTAATCTGAATGTGAATTCAGAAGATGAGAATTTTCAACTGGCTACATGTTAAATATCACACCAATGGTCCCCAGAGAAAGCATCTTATTAGAACCAACCTGGCAGTAGAATCTGAGTTCTAAAGCTAAAGGGATCCTCTTGATCTGTTTCAGACCAGAGCAGATTCTCTCAGACAGAAAGTGAATTGCTTACTTAGTCATTGCTTTATTTACTTTTTTTTCCGTAGCTACCAGAAAGACACTCTCCAAGGCTCTTACCTTTTATTTTATTTTCTAGCTTAAACACAAATATCCCCACCAAATATTATTATTATTATTATTATTATTATTATTATTATTATATAAATAAACCCAGGAGGTTTCCTACCTTTCCTAAGTAGGAAACACAGTTGGGAGTCTTATTGTAGGGAACACTTGGTTCATTTTCATCCCAATATGTTAGAGTAACTTCAGTACCATCTGACCACTGAAATAAAGCTGGTGTATTTATGTTCTTAAGACCTGTCCATGTTTCTTCTTCGGCATCTAAAAGAAAAATGTTATACTTGTTTGGTTTTACTCAATTACATACTTCAGTGTGTACATTGCTACTGATTTTTTACATTCTGATGTGGGGTTTTAAGAACCTTGACAGTATTATTTTTTTCATTTAAAGTTTTAATTCAAAAGATGGCATTCTTATTTACTTATTTTTAAGTATAGTTGGTATAAAATCTTATATAGTGTCAGGTGTACAATATAGTGATTTGACATTTTCACACCTTACAATGTGATCACCCCACTAATTCTAATAAATCACCTGTCACAGTGCAAATTTATCACAGTATCATTGACTATACTCCCCTTCCCCTTTTCACCCACTGCCCTCACCCCCTCCCTCTGATAACCATCCCTTTGGGATTCTTAATTGACCTGTTAAAATGTTGGTAAGTTAGGCAGACTGAGTGCTGCAGGCTTTTCAGATCACTCATCAGGTAGAGCACACAAGTGGAACACCTGTACTATGACCTGTAGGCTGGCTGTTCCTAATATCTGGGTTAGATAATTCTTGCTTTATGGGGAATAATAAAATTATATACATATACTCATAGATATTCAAATTAGAAAAAGAATATTGTCCATCACCACCCTGGTAAAACAATTGACACCATGCTTACACCACAACAAGTGTCTACTATTAGTGAGTCCTAGAAAGTTATAATATAATACTGGCACTGTAGTATATTTTTGTTCTTTAATCTTTAGCTTCAAATAATTACAAAAGTGAAATAATCATTACTCAAGTATTTGGAGAACTTAAATAGAATTTAGCTTATGAGAAGAGAAACATTATCTAATGTACTAGCTGCCAATGTGGCTATTTAAGTTTACAAATTAATTAAAATTAAATGAAAGTAAAAATTCAATTCCTCAATTGCCCTCGCTGCATCTCAAAAGCCACAAGTGGTTGGTGGCTACCATATCAGACAGCATGGATTATAGAAAGAAGGATTTCATCATCACAGAAAATTCTATTGAACAGTGCTGAGCTAGAGGGATCTAATTGTAAGCTTTCCATTCCCGCTAAGAGTCTGAAAATAGGAATACTTTAAAATGTTTTAAACCTCTCCAGTAGGATCTTTTAAAAACTTACCCTCATTGTGGAGTTTTGTCACTACCACTTCCACATCTGCTAAAGAATGAATGCTGATGAGGTCACTGCTGAAGTCTTTGCATTTTGCATGTGCCGAATCCCAGGAATCCCTTTCCTTTACCAGCAGATAGCAAAATCCATTATTTGGCAGCCAGCCTGTATCACAGCGGGTATCTGAATATGGCCAAATATCTGGGAGAAAAGCAGTGATTTACATTCCAGTAAAGACACATCTGTTTTGAATCAGTAACGTTACAAGTTCTTCTTTCTTGAATCTTAAGGCTTCTGAAAAATTGGGGAATGTGACGTCAGATAGTACAGTGTCATGAATGTGTGTGCCCAAAGCCTAGGTGGCATCATCAGAGTGATTGCAGGGATTCAGTTAATGATGGGCCTTGTGCGATGCAAATGTGTTACGTGGCTGGGCTCAGACCATTTCAGGAGGGATTGGCAGAAGAAAGGTGTGGGGTCAGCCAGTTGCCCACCAATCTCTTCCTTGGCATGAGATTTGTTTGGTTCCCCTCCAGTTTTGGTGATGGGAGATGGTGAGGTCAAGTCTCCTTTTCAAGTACAGTCAGCTTAGCAGGGGCTGTGCATTAATATTCACTGTTCAAATGAATCCTCCTTTGTTCAAAAGGACGGACAAGGACTTAAGGAACAGTCAGAAATTCATACACTCCACACCAAGGAAGGGCATCAGTGGGGAAGGGGGGAAGCTGTGGCAGAGGGCATCTTTGGACTCCTCTCTCCTCCCCTCTGCTCTACCTCTAGCCCTCGCAGAATTAGCAATTCTTCTTGTTGGCCATGAGGAAACTCACCCAACGATGGTAAAAAAGATTAGAGAAAAAGAGTGGAAGCACAAAACCAAAAAAAATGCCCTACCCTTCTCAGCAGAACTAGAAAGTAGCCTGGTTACTCAGACTTCACCGTCAGGAGCTGTTTGGAATGCTTGTTATACAAAACACAGCATTTTAAAAATGTTGACAGTTTGTTTTTCATTAAAGGATAAAATTCAAGTTTAGCTAACTTTTCTCACTTGCAAGATAACAATTAATTGTAAGGTTCTAAACAGCACTTACTAATTTTATATTTTATAATTATGATAAAGATACAGAGAGAACAAAAACACACACCCATAATTGAACAATCATGTTTCTATTCCAGTCTTTGTCTCCATGAATTCATATTGCTACAAGATTAAAATGATAAGTAGGCATATCATTTTGTCCTGCTCTTTTTATTTTCCTGCTGGCAGAGTTATTTCAATAAATGCATATTATTCAATCATGTGGAAACATGATTTAGTTAATAATTACTACTTAGCGAGACCGGTTTGGCTCAATGGATAGAGCGTTGGCTTGGGGACTGAAGGGTCCTGGGTTCGATTCCGGTCAAGGGCATGTACCTTGGTTGCGGAGATATCCCCAGTAGGAGGTGTGCAAGAGGCAGCTGATCTATGACTCTCTCTCATCGATGTTTCTAACTCTCTATCTCTCTCCATTCCTCTCTGTACAAAATCAATAAAATATATATATTTTAAAAATTACTACTTAGGAGAGTCATTTGATCTATTATATCATTAGCCCCCCCAGTTTATTTTCATTTGTGCTTTCTTTTCTATTATGCCTTTTGTTATATAAACTAAATTTGGTTTGAATCAACTTGCAAGGTAAATGTTCATTTTTCCCTATCATTTTAAAGCATATTTCTCTGTCCCTTAAAAAATTCAGCTGTTTTGTTCCTCTCTTAACCCCAAACTCCCTTCCTTATACACATTTTGTCCTTTCGCACCTCCCTTTTTCTACCCCATTTGTCAACACAAAGACCTAAAGAACCAGCCTGGCACAGGACAGACAGAGGAGGGTTGGGCATTGTGGGGTGAGAGGTGGGAAAGCTCGGGAATGTTCTGTGTCATCCATTTTCCACTTCCCACAGCGGCAGGTAATAGTAGGTAAAGCTTGAGTGTGCAGCAGCAGCACCAGGACACTCACAGAACACTGACTGCTGGGTCCCACCCTAAGAGTTTCCGATCCAGGAAATCTGAGGTAGGTCCCGAGAACCTGCATTCCTAGCAAATACAAGCAACGCTGATACTCTGTCTGGGAGCCACACTTTGAGAACCATTGCTCCAGAGAAAAAGAGACACTGTGAGCAGAAATGTACTTCTTATCTAGAATGCCCCTGTCTTCTCATGGAGATATACTGAATCAAAGCTTTATTTCATATACAGTTGATAATATCTAACCATAGGATCAAAGTCAATACTTTCAGCATTGGCAGTACCAGATAAAAGAACGGCAGAAATGGGTATCCGAAATGAATTTACTTGACTTCAAAAAACTATGATTTGAAGACTGACGAGATTGAGTGGGAAAGATACCTGTTAACTCCACGGTGCTGTTTAACGACTTCTTGCAAACATAAGGCAGCTGAGCGTCACAGGAGAACCTCTGCCACAGACCGGTTGTGGCGTCCATGCTCGCACAGCTTGACCCACCTATCATAGTTGCACGGAAGGTATCTTAAATGACAAAATTTCCAAACAGTTAAAAGGAGAAGATTGGAGCCAGGGTGATGGTTAGTAAATGTAATTTGTATTTTTAGTTTTCTGCTTTTAAAGAGACTCAGAAAATAGTGAAAACTGTCCATTAAGTTGAAATGTATAAGCCTCAACAGACAATCTTGTGCTTAAATATGTCTTTCTCCTTAGGGGGAAATTCTCTGATATATTGTAGTTAATTTACAAACCAAAACCAAAAACCAACCTCCATCCCCAATCAACATCAATGTCATATCTTGCAGTCAGAAAGTAGCTCTTAAACTGCCACTCTCTACAATAAATATACTAATTTATGATTCTGTAATGCCTTTAAGACCTTGAAATAATAATAATGAAATCTCATTCAAGTAAAATGTCCTATTAGTGTTATATTGTAATTAATTCATTTTTCTTATGTATGCAGAATACTTTTGTGCTGAAGTTATGTGTCAGCTTTTAGGTTCTACATTTGTCAGGAGCTTAAGCTTTTATTTCTTAAAAAGATATCTAAACCTTCTTCTGGGGGAAATATCTTTTGGCTAACTAGGGTTTTATTTACAATACATTTTTCTTTAAGGTATTGACTTGTATAATAAAATAACCATTATGTTGTCGGTAATTGGGTGCTACAAAGGGAGACCCCAAGAATCTTAAAATGAGAGAGTATTTCCATGTTAGAGTGAAGCTGCAGATGAAATACATGTGGGTCAGCCATACACATGCCAAGTTCCCTCAGGGACACAGAATGGCTCCTGGGCCATGCAATGGGACTTGTTCTGCTCTTACTTAAAGACAGAGGGTTCCTAAGGTTAGAGACAGATGCTTAGTTGCCCATGATGTGATTCAACTTGGCTGTGATGGTATCCACTTGACTACCATATAATGGCATAATGGCTATAATGAGTAAGCTTAAAAGGGCTCAGGAAAAAATTATTTTCTGAGAGGTAATCAAAAAAATTGTAAAGATTTGAAATTTTTATAAGACCTTAGTGAGTGGGAAGCTCTCTTTTTCTTTTTTCTTTTTTCTTTTTTCTTTTTCTTTTGGGGCTTTGGCTCCATGTAAAAGGTAGAGGAGAGAGTAGTTACCTGGGTCCCAGTTGAGAAAGTTTAGTGGCTTGTGGTCTGACCATTCCCAGCCTCTAGAAGAGTACAGCTGATTTAAGCCAATCCAGAAGATGCTTGCAATGCTTTCTTTTTCTGTAACAATTACATAATTTTAACAAGTGACAAAATTACCCAGTTTATTATCTAAGTCAGACTATCTAGGAGAGTATCTATCCCACAAAGCAAGAGATGCCAAGAGACAACAACACTTCAGACTACCAAGAAACCCAAAATTCAATTCTAATTTCTCATTAGCGTGTGTGACTCCCTTTCTTCTAAGGTAAGAACAGACTTCTCAGAATAGCTGTTTCACTACTTTATTGCCCTCTTGTCAGAAAGCAAGATATATGGTCAGGGGTGTAAAGTGCAACACAGGAAATATAGCCAATAATTTTGTAATAACTATGTATGATGTCAGGTGACTACTAGACTTATCAGGGTGATCACTTTGTAATACTAATCACTGTGCTGTACAACTGAAGCTAACATAATATTGTATGTCAATTGTAATTGAAAAATAAATTTAAAAAGAAAGCACTTACATACAAAAAGTAGTTCCCATTGCAGATCTAGATTTTGAGAATGTGATTGTATTCCATTAAGCATATATCATTTGCCAGAAACGAAAGCTACAAAAACCAAAATGGGAGTCCTGCCCTCATGAGGATTTAAAACTAGTAGAACAGATGTGGATCCCAAAATGGTAAAGTGCTACCAGCATTGCTTCAGAGATGTGTATATGAGCTGCTTTGTAGATAATGTAATATACATCTGTAGAGTCCAAAGGAGATATTTAAACTGGAGATACAGAAGAGAGAGAGACACACACACATGTATGCCACTGTGGAGAGGTATCATTCTAATTTATTATTTGACAACAAGATACCATGAGCAAAAAAAAGAGAAAGACAGAGAAGCAGAAATAATTTAAATAGTGAGATTAATTGCAGAAAAGCCCCCAATATGCATATGCCCATAAGCAATGGGTTCAATCTTGCATGTATGTTCCATGTGCATTGGGAAAACATGTAAAGAATTGTGAATTATTATAAGGAAGGAAGTCAACAGAATTACTTAAGAACGTGGTAAGATTTCATCAACATCATGAGGAATAATCTGAAGATACTCAGGGCCAGGTAGAAGAGAAAGAGCAAATGATGAAATAGTCTACAGAAGATAAGGATGATGTTGATAAATAGGAAGTGCTCACAGGTTGGAAATATCTATAAATTTGTTAAAATAGTCTCAGTAGTAAAACACTTAATAACAGTTTTTTAATTCTTCATAGGGAATTATATATAATATTGTATTATATGTAATCATATATATATATATATATATATATATATATATATATACACACACACACACACACACTAGAGGCCTGGTGCATGAAAATTCATGCACTGGAGGGGGGTCCCTTAGCCCAGCCTGCCCCCTCTCATAGTCTGGGAGCCCTCAGGGGCAGGAGGTGATCTGGTGATCAGGGGAAGGCGATGCTCCCATCACACCTTTGCTGCTGCCATTGCCAGCAGTGCAAGCCTCGGCTGGCCCTGGTTACCTGAGTCTCGGGCAGCCCTGGGTTACTGGACAGCCACCATCTGAGGAATGTCTATGCCTCAGGTTGGCCCTGGGCAGCTGGACAGTCACCATTCGAGGTTTGCCTGCACCTTGGGCTGGCCCTGGTTGGCTGGGGGGCTGTGGGGACTAGAGGACTCTGGAAACAGGTGTGCAGAGTGGCCAGATCTGCCTGGGGGTGGGCCCGGCTGTGCCGTGCACCTGCCATCCTGGTGGGGCTAAGGGGTCTGAGCACTGCCATATTGTGGCTGTGGGCACCGCCATCTTTGAGGGTGTGATGGTCAATTAGCATATTCCCTCCTTATTGGCTGTGGGTATCACCATCTTTGTGAGGGCGTGATGGTCAATTAGCATATTCCCTATTTATTAGATAGGATATATACATATAAAATATAGTTATATTTTTATATAATTTATTTGTACATTAAATTATGTGTACATAAATTGTTCTTAAAGTATGAATATGTTTTCTACATGCAAATCACACAGATATATATATCTGTGTGATTTGCATGTAGAAAACCGTATGCGTTCTTTACTTTTTAGTAGATGTATATCTATGTATTTTATACAGAGAAAACTATAATACATATACATTGGAGTGATTTGCATATATAAAACCATGTCCATACATTAAGGGACTTTTAAAAGAGGGTAATTTTAACCGTACACAATTTTTGTCTTACTGCCTGCCTCAAACAGGTGATTCCATTGGAACTGACACCAGGGAATGGGCGAGTTCCCCTGGGTAGAGCAGAAATAGCAACTGCAAACACAAGAAACCATGAGCAGTAACACAAACACCAGTGTTCAAGGGATGGACAGGAGTCTGGAAAGAGGGTGGTAGGCCCAAGGCCCAATTATCACTCCACCAAAAAGGAAATGTGAGGATGAAAGTGACTTACAAAGATACACTGTGCTTTCCTGAGGCTTGCCTGTGAAAGAAAGAGATAGGGCCACAGGAACTAAGAAAAGAAAAAAAGAAAGAAAGAAAAATATGTTTATATTAATGGTAGAAGTTTAAATAAGCTAATAGACTTTTGGAGAAGAATTAGAAACATGATGAAAATACAAGATGGGAGAAAAAGCTGGTGTGGCCACATAGAACCTTGGGGAAGGAATGAACCTTGAACAAGCTGCATGGCTGACAGTGCAGATACAGATACATTTGTAAGTATTAGGGTGAGAAATAAGGGTTTGCCTCACCTTTCTCAAGGAAATAGCTGGTAAAGAATACTCTGCTAAGGAAGGAGAAGGTGGGTATTTGAGAGAATTTTGGATTCACCCTTTTCTTTCACTTGTTAGCACAAGCAAGGGCTGCCAATGCTTGTATACAAAGACCTTGAGGATTTAATATAATATAAATTTCTTCCTGTTAGTAAAAGCAATGAATTTTCTACCGTTCCTAAAGAAGTCCTGAAAACTATGACATATTTATGGTACTCTAGACATGACTATACCCCGACATGCAGAATTCCTTTCATTCATTTTTAACTGGGGATACCATGGAGGGTCAATCCTTCCCATCGTCCCAAGTTCAATGCCCTTCCTCCCATGAAGTCTTTTCAGATAACCCCCCTGCAGGAAGTCTAAATAGTCCTATCACTGCTTCAAAATTATTTTGTTGCTTATCTGCACATGGCAAGTACACATTTATGACAGACCAAATCCTTTCCAAAGTGGTTGTATTAGTTTACACTTTCACTACCACTTGGTGTTAACACACTTATTAATTGGTTGATCTGATGAATGTGAAATGGTATGTTATTGTTGATTTACATTTCCCTGATAGTTAATGTGGTTTTGCATCTTGTGTTTATTGAGCATTTAGGTTTTCACCTTATAATTTGCTAGTTCATATACTTTGCTTCTTTTCTATTGAGTTGTTGATCTTTTGCATATTGATCTGCTATATTTTTTATATATTCTGGACACTAATCTTTTACTAGTCTTTACCTTTTTAAGTTGTCAGGCTCCGACTCTGCTTCATTGCACTTTTCTATTTGTGATCTGTATTAAAGACTTACTCTTCCCTGGAATCATAGCATTTAAAAATTGTGACTGATAGAAAATGCTAAGACCCATATGATTTCACTCATGTGAAGGGATATAAAACTGAAAGTCATGAACACAAACAGCATTGTGATGGTTGCCAGAGGGAAGGGGGTGGGGGAAGAAGAGCGTCTTAATATAAGGTGACAGGAGATTTGATTTTGAATGGTGGAAACAGTGCAATATACAGATCTTGTAACATAGAAATCCACACCCGAAACCTATTATGTTCATGCTGAACAACGTCACCCCAATCAATTTAATAAACAAACAAATAAACAAACAAAAATCACCCCCCCCCCCCCAAAAAAAAAAAGAGAGTTAGCCAACAGGAATTTTCTTTATGTGTCTTATGCCAGCTGGATGTGAATGGGAAATAGATAAATCATAAAGGGCACAAACTTCTTATGTGGCCTGGACAATATGGAGCTGGAGTTTTTTTCTACATAGTCCAAGCAAGAAGTTGATCAATTTGAGACACTACTTACCCCTCACCTTTGCCATAAAGAAATAGACCATTGTTAGCGTAAATCTTCATACCTAATCAATAGGCAAGCCCACTGAGGAAGGTATTTCTTGACTGTCCCTGAGACCCCTGTTCAGAGCTGGGGTCCTTACAATAAAAGACTGCAGGGCCTGCTAAGGGGCATTCATTTGGGATGAGCCAGAGGAGAGTCTCTTTAATGCATCATGAAAGCCACAGCAGCCGGGGCCCTGACTTAGTAGTGTCCTAATCTTGGGGCAACTTCAAGGTGGCTCAAAGTGAAGAGCCCCTCAAGGCAGAGGCAAATTAGGAAAAATGAAAACGTGCTGTTCCTGCTCCAGGGACTGTTGGGCCCTCTTTTGTCGCTTTGGGGTGTATCTGTAGTTAGAAGTCCTCTGGGAAGGCCGGATCATGGAAATCTGTCTCTCTCAAACAAAATCTAGATAATATAAGGAAACCATGTCCCTTCCCTCTAGCCCCTGTATCAGTAAAACATAACGAAAACAAAACTAATTAGGTGAAGGGCAAGGCAGAGAGGAAGAAGAAAGCTTTTTTCAGACTTTATTAGACTTAACCTTCAAGGGGCCTGCTTCTGCTTTTTTTCTGGCTGATTCCCTGGTTCCCCCCAATTAGTAGCTAACAAACCAGAGGTTTTTTTTTTGTTTTTTTTTTGTTTTTTTTTTAAATTACATTCTCCAATATGCTCTACATAAATACAACTCTTATTTCACAACAATAGAAAAAAACTTTGATCACAAAAATCTGTCTTATTCACTTTGGTTGGCCTCACTGCTCCAAGCCCAATAGTTACATGGTAGTTTTTCAGTGAAGGGCCACTTAACAAAAACTTTAAGATATTTTCAAGTCTTAAATACTCTGAGTTTCAGATGTTTGCTATTACAAACACCTCTGCAAGGAACATCCTTGTATGTGTCCCACTGAGCATGTATGAGTTTCTCTAGAGTAGAAATTGCTAACATATGTTGTGCACATCTCTTCACCTCTAATTAAATTGCTATATGGGACTCAATAAGATAACGTCTAAAAAGCATTTAAACATCTCTCTAAAAAATCATCAACATATATTATGATTTTTTTTCATTAATTAAAGAAATCATCAGGGACTCAATAACTTGATTTTCGAAAATAATGAAAAAACTTTGTTTACAAACTTCTAGTAAAAGAGTAAAGATGGGCAACAATCTTACATAATTTTGCTGAGTTTATAAAAGAAGTCTTAAATAAGTAAACTACTGAGTACTCTTATAAAATTTTATTGAGTACATAAAAGAAGTCTTAAATAAGTAAAAAGGCATACCATTTTCATGGATGAGAAGACTTAAGAATGTAGTGACAGAAATGCCTTTTTAATTAATCTATAATTCATGCAATTCAAAGTCTCAATAAGGTTTTTTTCTTTATTGAGAATAACAAGCTGATCCTTAGATTCATATGAAAGAATAAATGGTTTAAAAAAATAGCCAAAAATAATGAATAAGGGAGAATTTGCTCATCCAGAAAATAAGATTTACTTTGTGAGGCAGGACTAACTAAAACAGTGTGGAATAGATAGAAAGAACAATAAATAGACCAAAAGAATAGAATGGAGAGGCTAGAAATAACATATATATCCTAAGGTTTATATTTATTAGAGATGGCATAACAAATTAGAGGGGAAAATGTAAAATAAATAGTGCTTGGTAAACTTTACTATCTATCTGGAGAAAGATAAATAAGATTTCCAGCTTTACAAACTACATTACACATGGATTAAGGATATAAATGTGAAAAGCAAAATAATAAACCTTTAAAGAAGACACAAGAGGATATTGCTACCATTTTAGGGCTAAGGAAGGATTTGCTAGATAATATAAATATGCATAAAACATTAAGGAAAAGATTGGTAAGTGTAACCAAATAAACACTAGCGTATTTTTTATTATGAGGCAACCAAAATAAAGTGAAAAGGTAAAGACTAGTAAAAGATTAGTGTCCAGAATATATAAAAAATATAGCAGATCAATATGCAAAAGATCAACAACTCAATAGAAAAGAAGCAAAGTATATAAACTGGCAAATTATAAGGTGAAAACCTAAATGCTCAATAAACACAAGATGCAAAACCACATTAACTATCAGGGAAATGTAAATCAACAATAATATACCATTTCACATTCATCAGATCAACCAATTAATAAGTGTGTTAACACCAAGTGGTAGTGAAAGTGTAAACTAATACAACCCCTTTGGAAAGGATTTGGAAATTTAATTAGAGGTGAAGAGATGTGCACAACATATGTTAGCAATTTCTACTCTAGAGAAACTCATACATACTCAATGGGACACATACAAGGATGTTCCTTGCAGAGGTGTTTGTAATAGCAAAAGCTGAAAACAACCTGTTTCTCAGTAGAGAATAGATGAATTGTGGTTTATTCGTACAATGTAACACTATACAGTGGCAGGTGAAAATGAATAAACTTACATATGGTAAATAAGATAGTGTTTGCATTATTGTGAAACAGAACAATGGTATAATGAAAACATATATAGGATTTATAAATATGTATAAGAGCACTCAAGGAATGGTTATTTTGAAAGGTGAGCATGGGACTTGAATTCTGCTAACATTTTATGCTTTAAAGGGAAGGAAGGAAGGAGAGAGGGATAAAGAGAAAGAGAGAAAGGGGATCAATCCATGTAAAACAGTATGACTAAATGTCAGTGAATATTTATTTAGTTAGGGTGGTGGCTGCATAGGTCTCTATGTGATTATTTTCTACTAGAGGCCCGGTACATGAAATTTGTGCACTGGAGGTGGGGGAGGGTGTACCTCAGCCCAGCCTGCACCCTCTCCAATCTGGGACCCTTCCAGGGATGTCCGACTGCTGGTTTAGGCCTGATCCCAATTGGGCCTAAACTGGCAGTTGGACATCTCTCTTACAATCTGGGACTGCTGGCTCCCAACCACTCTCCTGCCTGCATGCCTGATTGCCCCTAACCACTTCTGCCAAGCAGCCTGATTACCCCTAACCGTTCACCTACCAGCCTGATCGACGCCTAATTGCTCCCCTGCTGGCTGGATCACCCACGAGTTCCCTCCCCTGCCAGCCCAGTTGCCCCTAACTTCCCTCCCCTGCAGGTCTGGTTGCCTCTAAATACCCTCCCCTGCTGGTCTGGTCACCCCCAACTGCCATCCCCTGCTGGCCTGGTTGTCCCTAACTGCCCTCCCCTGTTGGCCATCTTGTGGTGGCCATCTTGTGACCACATGGGGATGGCCATCTTGTGCAAGGGCATTGCCAGTAACCGAAACCAAATATTATCACTGGTAATAAAATGTAAAGGGAGCTTGATGGCTCTGAATGATCGGAGCTATTAACTCATTGACTCTAGGTTGAGTCACTAGTAGTCAAATGTAAAAAGAACTGGCTAAACGGAACCAAACATTGTTTCCTGGTAGTAAAATGTAAAAAGAGCTGGCCAATCTCTATGGCTCTGAATGGTTAGAACTATTAACTCATTATCTAGTTGAGATTGTGGTAGTTGAGGCAACTTTAATTTGTTGATCATATGTAAATTCTTATTGATTTTCTGTTGTTGGAATTTCCCGCCTAAGAGATGTCTTTGTCTCAGAATCTCAATAAAAGGAATGGTAAAAGACCAGAGCAATGGAGTAGTTCTCCCCGAGAGGTGGACTCCCGCCTGGTCCCCCATTTCCCCAAATTAACCATTTTCTAGCTTCTTCATTTTAGTATGTGGCCTTTCCCAGAAACCGGACTCTGAGTGGGCCCTGAACCTCGTGAGCCATGTTAAGGCATGATGGTTAATTTACATGTTACCTCTTTATTACATAGGATCCTGTCTACATGATGTTTTAAAAATGTTTTCACAATTAAAAATTTTTAAATCATCACTACCCCACAAACAAAACAAAACAAAATCCCATCCACTCCATTTGTCTATATCACTAAATCCACTTTAAGATTTCTTAAAACTCTCCTTGCCTCTGAGGACTGTGCTTGTTTAACTCACATGGGAAACCATCTAGTATGACTCAGCCATCTTCTTTACCTTCCTTGAGTTTTCCAGTTTTCAATGTTCAGAAAGTTTAATGTTTACCTTTTAAAAAATCCTTTCACTTAGGTTTAGGGTAGCAGTTTAATCCTGCAACCTCAACCCATTTTCTGAACATTAACCTCTTTTTGCTCTCCATCGCAATGGATGGAATAGGATTATAGTCAGTACATTTTTGCTTGTGAGTTTCAGTGTTGAAGTTTAAATCCCAAGTGAAGATAGAAAAACATAAACATAAAACAACATACCTGAATGTGAAAAGAGGAACACAGACAACCTCTTTATATTTCGGCAATTTGCTCTATTGTGTATAAGTTAAACGTACCTTTAAGATAAGTTAATTCAGCTTCACTGTTGATGCTCAGTAAATCAGCTCCTTGATTCTGACATGAAACATAAGCTTCTTTCCAAGAAAGAGCTGCCTGAGTATTAAATTGATAGCAACTTCCCATCTGCTCATTCTTTTCCCAATTACCTTCACAGCCATTTTCTGTTGATAAAAAGATTCATTAGTGATCATAAAGTAAGGGTGTAATGTTTACTTATTACTTAGAATGCTTATAAGTACTGCGATTCAATTTGCATAGTCTATGGATATGTTTAAATTGAGGATTATTGCTTGACTAGACCAGTTTGATCTTTTGGTTACACAAAGGATTTGAAGTCACAGGACACCCAATGACTCAGGCTGATTAAAGCTTCCACTATCCTACTGACCACTCTCCCTTTATCCCTTATCAAGTACAATGCCATATTTTAGCCCTTACCTGCCTTCTATGGGTAGGAAACTTCAACTGTGCTCAGACTTTTAAGCCTCCAAGTTAATGGAAAACAAGCTCACATGAAAATGGTGGCAGACTGCAGAGAAACTATTGCATGAGTATGTCTGTGTGCAGACATACTCCTTAAATACTCAAGAGAACCCAGGGGACTACATTATTAGGAAACTCAGTCCAAGTTTCTCCTTAATAGTTTAATAGATAACTCAATATACAATATATACTAATCAATAATACATAATTATCATTATATATGTATATGTACATGTATGTGTGCATATGTATACACACATATATGTTCATAGTATAATGTACCTATTCTTTTCTTTAACAAATATATATATATATATATATATATATTTATTTGTATAAATAATAAATCTTTATTGTTCAGATTATTATAGGTGTTCCTCTTTTCACCACCCCCCCATAGCTCCCCTCCACCTGATTCCCCACCCCAGCCCACCCCATGCCCTTACCCCCTGCCACTATCTTCATCCATAGGTGTAAGATTTTTGTCCAGTTTCTTCCTGCACCCTTCTGACCTCCTCCCCTCTGAGAACTGTCAGTCCACTCCCTTTCTATGTCCCTGATTCCATTATATTCACCAGTCCATTCTGGACATGACAAATAGGTCTTGATAGAACTGGTTCAAAAATATGCTCAGAGACTCCCATGTGCTCTCTAGAAGAGGGAACATGGAGTGTGTCCTAGGCTTCCCTTGGGGCGTTTCCAAAGGGCCTCCATAACCAGTCAAAGGCCACATGGCCTTTCAAGCTGGAAGGGCCCTTAGATACCATCTTGGCTAATGTCCTCCTTCCACAGGCGGTTACAAAGGCCTAGAGGTGTTTGTGTAGAGCTAATCTGAGCTCTGGCCTCTCCATCTGGGCTCTTGATCTTCTGACTGGCTAACACTGCTCCTTCCACTGCTTTATAATGACCCAAATAGTAACAGAGGATGCTGTGTCATGTGGTGAACACAAAACAGGTGGATTTTTAAGTATACTGCCTAAAGGTTCCTTATTATCACCAGGCCCTATGCTTATAAATCCAGGAGCTCCCACTGCAATAGCAGTGTGTTTATTACTATAAAATAAAACCTCATGGTTTAGCAGTCATTGGTTTGAAAAACTAAGTCTTGCTTCCATAAAAATAACTCTGGGATGCCTATGAATACATTAAAAATCCACTCTCCCCCTGCCCCACAGAGGAGGCTAAAGGCATTGAGACACATGCCAGTCAAGGCTGCAAGTCAGAGTGGGATAAATATGTTGGGAATAAGGATCAGGAATCCTGGGATTTCCATTAGGCTCTACGCCAATGGGGTTTGACTGTGACAGTCTGGGTGTTTGTTGCCCCTCACCTGAGAAGTGAGGGTTTGCACTGGATAACCTCCACATTCCCATTCATATCTAAAATCTCATATCCAGACTACTGTTATATTTACATGAAATTCGTGCATGGTTGACCGAACTCTGCTTATCAATTAAAGATGAAGCAAATATCGGCTTTTTTATCTTGCAGTAGGTTCCAGGTGTTTAAAAGCCTGTGCCTCTACCAAGAAAAGTGATTATCATAGTGTGGTCCCAGACCAGCATCATGAGCATTATCTGGGAACTCATTAAACTGCAAATGACTGGGCCCCACTCTAAATGTACAGAATTATAATTCCCAGAAATCTGTGTTCTAATAAACTCTCAAGTGCTTCTGTTGCATCCTGAAGTCTGAAAACCACTGGTCCAGCATAAACCTCAATTGCCTGGAACTCTGCATTTTGAAGCTCAGCTTCCTCGAGGAGGTATGAGCATGACTAGATCAGCAGGATGGCTGCTGAGTAAGGCAGGATAGGACAGCTGTTCAGGACAAGGTCTGAGGGCTGGATTTCCTGGCTTTAAATTTTAGCTCTGAAATTGATTAGCTGTGTGACTTCAGGCAAGTGACTTAATCCCCCTGTGCCTCATTCACTTTGCTCATCTGTAAAATAAGGTTGTGTGAGGATTGCAGGAATTAATAGAGGCTGAGTGCTTAGAATACTAACTGACACTTGGCAGGGTACTATCAGTATTATTACTTGGGGTTGGAGACATTTGCTTTATCTTTACTACAGATTCCTCTAACCTAGTGCCCATTAAAAAAGATTCTTGAAAACATTTCTTGAGTACCTACCACACTTCAAGTACTGTGATCCTCTGTAAATCTCAACTGATTGGCAAGAAAATCTGTCCATTATTATATACCAGATAATAATCCAACTGCTTCTTTGGTCTCTTTCACTCTAAGGAACAGTCAATACTTTAGCACATCCTGAATTGTTTGCTTCATGTAAGACGCAATTAGAAAACATGCTCTTATCAATATATCGGATGGCAGAGGGAACAATTCACCAATTTTGAGATGATCAGGAATAATGTTTCTTTTGCCCCCCACTCTTTGCTTCGGACGATAAACATATTTAAGTGTCCACCATCCTAAAAGTGCTTTTACAACTTATCTGCCCTTCAGACCACCACCTTGCCTCTCTTTTTCTTTTCCATAAAACTTAAGAGGCTTAATCACCTTCTGTTCATGGTGCAGTCTATGGTAACCTAGCTTCCCTGACCACTAGTCTTTCAGATTGCTCTGTCAAAGGTCAGCGTTGCCTATGCTTTTTCTACTTCCTCTCCGAGAGGTATTGGTGCAAAATACCCTCTCATTCTGTGTCTTCTGTGACACCATCCTGTCTTTGTTCTCTTTTTGGCCTACTTTCAAAAGCAGGTTCATAGCTACACATTAGTTCTCCCTTTCCTCAAATATATATACTCCTTATTTAGGATTATATTTGTTATAATCATTTCTGAATACCTTGGACTCTTCCTTCCCCTTTTGCCTCTGGGAAATGTTATCTTTTTCTTTCCATATGTGAAGTGTACTAGCCATACATACCTGGGTTTAAGCAGATGCCCCACTCTTGATCATATTCATAGTTCAAGGTGGTTGCACACCATGGCCCACTGTGCTCTTCATCAAGGATGCACTCGTGATGCCAGGTCTCAGCCACTAAGAATGGAAATTCACAAGGTCTCCCATAGGAGTTTCCATCTATGGTATATGTCTCTGTGGGGAGGGGTGGGGGGGAGAGATAGAGGACAGGAGAGTTAATCACTGGATAAATTAATCACTGGATAATCAGCTTCAGTTAACTAATTTCTAAAACTGCTCTGGAAGAAAGGTGGTTGTTTTCACTTATGAGCATACAGTATCTGGGCAGGCTGTGTGGTATAAAAATTCACAAATGCTGATTGCTCAGGTCTGGACTTGAACGCTAGCTTCGCCACTGACCAACGCTGTGCCCGTGGACAAGCTCTCCAACCTCTTCGAGCCTCAGTTTCTGCATTTGCAAATTAGGAATAAGAGTACCAGGCTCATATGTTTGTTCATGAGGATTCAATGAGGTAATCCATGTAAAACTTCATTTAGTGTGATATGATAAAGAGCTAAAACACTGTGGCTTGATCAAGTGAGGATCACTTGGCTACTGTGGTTGGCAGAGTATTTCACCAGAAGGGGTGCCCACCTGAGATTAAATGCATATCTATATTCTTTTCTTTAGTAGGAGTGGGGCCAGTCAAATACTTGGAATCACTGAAGGTGGGTGTGGACTTTGGAACTCACTGTGGAGTTAGAGACATGGACAAATAGTCCCATTCTTCACAGACTGGTAGTAGAATCGAGGCTTTAGGTTTTGAGGAAGTGGGAAGAAGAGTTGCTAGATCTTTGAGTGAATTTTTGGAAAGGGGGAGTACATGGTAATTCAGGTTATGAAAGAAGAACCAGCTTCAACTGGGCAGTCATAGGACCAGCTGGTGACCAACAAGGCAGTAGAATCGCTTTTTTCATTTTAATAACTTTTCCTGGTACACTCATGGAGAGGAACTGAAAAGTTATTTTAACCTCAAATATGCCTGGAGATACTAGAGGAAGTGCTCAATACTTATGTTAATAACAGATCTCTTTGAAATTTTTTTTTTTTTTAACAGAACAACTAACCCTATAACTATTTTGGTCACCTTTTTCCACATCTGTAATTTTTTTAAAAAACTATGATTATTACCAGATTAAAGAATGGCTATTAGATAAAGCATAGGCATCAGATCTTATCACCTTTTACCCAGTTAGTAGGGTCCCTTAGAATGACTCTTCTATTTGCATAAAAGTGTACTTAACATAGCATTTGGTTCCACGTCTTTATTATTCTCAAATGTTCATTTAACTGAAGTGTGATGTGGCAGGATAGTAAGAAGCTAGGAAAATCCCATGGAAACTGAGCCTCAAGACAAAGGACTCATAGCTGGCTCTTTTGTCAGAGCACGCCCACACTTAGTATTTCTGCAGTTTTTCTCCTGACCTCTAAGGGTCTCACCAGACTTGCATTCATGGGCTTACCTCATGAACCTGTTTCCAAGGCCCCCTTTTCTCTGACATTCTTTCTCCTGTTGCTTCTTCTACCTTCAGCCCTTCCTTTGTTTCACAGACATGGTCTCAAAATCAACTGGACTTGCAGTGTGAAATCTTTCCCCACAATGGCAGGCCCAAGGCAGACAGACCCACCCTGGACCCAGACCCCATATGATAACAGTGAGACTTAACTTAATATTAAACAGCAATACAGCAAAAGGTAAGAATAATTTAGATGTCTTTCTTTTCAAAAAATCTTTTGGTTTTGTTTTCCTCTGACATATAAATGTATCTGAACAGGGTATTTCTGTTAAAGAGTAATTTGTCCTTATATTTTATAAGGATCCTGCGTATAAGCTTAGTTTCGTTTTTAACCATACTCAAACTCCCAAGACCTCATGACCAATTTCTCTTCCCATATTCAACACTTAATAGGAGAGTCCCTGAGCACAATGACTATTACTTATAGAAACATCAGTGTGTTTTTTTCTAAATTGTGTTTCTCATACAAAGTGCTTTCACATACATTTCTTTCACGTCCTCATTACCATTAGTCTCTGAGGTCAGTAGGGCAAGCATTACAAGTGAGCATCAATTGGCTTCTGTGGTTGGCAGAGTATTTCACCTGCCTGAGATTAAACGTATACTCTATCTCCTTTTCTTTAGTAAAAGCGGGGCCAGTAAAATACCTTGGAATCACTGAAGGTGGGTGTGGACTTTGGAACTCACTGTGGAGTTAGAGACATGGACAAATAGCCCCGTGAAATCCCTGTTTTGCCGAGTAGTTAAGTGAGTCAGCCACTCTTAGTAGTAAGTGTCAGAAACTGACTCTTTGATTAAAGTCCTTAACATCTAAGGACAACTTATGACAGAATGGCTGTCTTCTCAGGTTTCAAGTTATGCTTCATAGCGGGAAGCTGGGCTTCCTTTAAAAAGCTCTCCTATTCACAATATATTCTGCAGAATGATAGGCATGTAACGACCTCTCCAACGGCAGCTGCTAAATTATGCTCACTATTCACTGAGTTTTATTCTCACACATTTCTTTGCTGCTGCTAGATCTCTTTAAATGCCATAGGCTTCTCTAGAAAAGCAGGCTTTCCTAAGAAGATCCATCTCTGAATGGGGATAGCAGCCTTTAAAAGGATGAGGCACGTACATGGAAAAGTAATATAAAATTTTTGGTAATATTAGACAAAGTATCTTCAATGGTTAAAAAAAGTTGGCAAGCTTCTAAGAGCTGTTCAAAATTTAGAGTGCTTTATAACCCTGACTCCAATCAAAGTCCATTTCCTCTGCATAATTCACCAAATGTTAAAATATGAAGAGTGGTAGCAAGGCCAAGATATCATAATGATATAAATGCCTATCTGGACCGTAGTCAAAGCAGTTTATTCATAAAATGTACGCAGGTGGTTTTCTCTGATGAACATGACACACACTGGATAGGGGTTGGCTAGAGAGGCAACCCGGGCCACAATGACAAATAAATGTTCTTATGTTAGAAGTAAAATAATTGATATAGCAAAAATCAAGGGAGAAATAAAGTAGCTTTGGGGAACCCAATCCTGGCATGGAGCTGCAGCTTTGCTGTAACAAGTGTGGTAAGTTTGGACTTCGCTTTGTAGCAACTCTGGTATCTTATCTTTCTTTCCTCTATATAGTTAGATAAGAAGCAGGGCAGGGACCAGTATGGGGAGTCTGAGAGACAGCAGTCCTAGAAAAAGTCCCTAACTTAAGACAGCAGTCTCTAAGAACAAGGACTACATAAATTTGACAAAATTGCCAGGACTTAATATTTGATTACATTAGAATGAACAGTGGGAGAGGAAATCAGGCCAACTCCAAGGTGACTTACAGATTTCCGACATACTTGACTTGGTAGGAACCAGTCATCAGGAGAGGAATGGAAAAGAGGAGGCAGATTTAGTCTTGATCTTTGTGCAAATTAAATCCTGAGGTTTAAGTTGACAAGTCAGAACTACATATGCCTTCTATTCGAAACTTATAAATTTCTTATTTCAAAATTTGCTGGTCCTATCACTATATGGGTCAAGAAACCCTTTACGCCCATTTGACTCTCTCTGGGGTGGTGCCTAGATGAGTTCTTAGTCTTTTGGGGGCCATCGACCACTTTGACAGTGGGTCCCTTTCTCGGAAGAATATTATAAACGCATAAAATAAAACACATCGGATTACAAAGAAAACCTGTTATATTGACATGGAGGCATTTTGGGCACTGAAGGAACTTAAAATTACAACTATGTCCCTCAAAAGAATTAGAGGCAAGAGACAGAAAGAGTCCTGTCAACAAAATCATACTTTCTGATCCTTAAACAAAGACAATGAAACAAGTAAAATCCAGTTCAAAAGGTATTTTGTTTCGTTCCATGTTTTCTCTTAGTTGCCAAGTTGGAGAAGGCTTGACAGCACAAAATTTAAACTTGCCATTAAGAAAGCGATTGCTTTTTAAGGCCAGGAGGAAACTGGCTTCAGAAACAGACCTGTTCAAATAGGCAAGGGTTGAGGATCAAAGAAAAGGAAAACCCCACCCCGTAGCAGCAGAACCTGGCATCTCAGAGGCAGCTGCATCTGCACTAGAACATAGAAGGGGGTTCCCTCAGGACAAAACTTGCGCAGATAAGGGAAAACATGGGAGGCCAGATTATACTTAAATGAACTTTAAGAGAAGAGAGGGGAAAATCCTCGTAAAGTTGCGTAAATTTACAAAGAAGAGCAAAGGTGAGATCATAGGTAAGACTTAAAAAGATAATTAAATATACACTGAGTGGCCAGATTATTATTATCTCTGAACGCATAATAACCTGGCCACTCAGTGTACTTATGTATAAGGGAAAGCTTGCAAATCTTGATATGTCAAGGGACAAGGAGATAGTGGCTCCCAGCCTCTGGCTAGTAAGTCCTCTGCTTCTTTCTAACTACCCACAATGCAGTTGTTATTCATGGAAAAACCTTATTTTAAAATGCCAACTCTGTGGTCAGTCTACACTGAGTGGCCAGATTATTATGTGTTCAGAGATCATAATAATCTGGCCACTCAGTGTATATGTATATATCTCAACTTCTGATGTAATTTAGAGCAACATGATGAAAAAAGACTTGCTTGGAGGATAGCTATTTACATTTAGAGATTTAAAAAACAAATCTGCCTATTCTTTTTAAACTTCAAAATCCCTTTTGATCAAGTCTCTAGACTCAGAACAAAGTTCACAATCAACTTCCCAAATGGCAATAATCATGTACTCATTTTTGGGAGCAATTGAGAAATAGTTAACTATCACAGTGTGTAATAGGCACACCAAAAATTAAAAATAAGTACATAAACCCACACGAGGCTCCTAAGTTTTTCCATTACATCAAAATCTGCAGATAAGAAAAAAAAATTTCAGTTTTTTCTTTCTCTTTTTCCTTTTATAATTTAGAATAGGTCCAACTTTACTACATCATTTATTTGACTTTTGTACTGCACGAAGGTTTTCCTGTTACCCTAACTTTTCCTTTGCTCTGGAGTTCAGGACTTAATCATGAAAAGTATGTCAATACATACTCAGGCATCAGGGGGATTTTCAATTCCAGGGTGGCACAGAATTGCTGTGTGACCTGTGACAAGGCAAGTACCTCCCTCTCCCAGCCTTGCCTGTAACAGAGGGCAAACAGCACCGAACCCACAGGGATAGTTTAGAGTTACTGCCCAGTGCCTGGAGCTGAAGACTAGCTCACTGCCCATACCCCTGTACAACTTTGTGGTTGGCTGTGCATGTTTAACAGCACATTTACCAAACACAACAGCAAATGAGTCCAAGCCCCTCCCCAATACTCACCATGGTAAGGCTGGGCACAGAGGTTTTCCCCCGAGCCTCCTTTCTTCCAGCGGTCAGATGAATTTGTGCTTGCTATGGCGAGTCCACCCTTCAGAGCCAACTTGGACTGGGCAGCTCCATAGAGAGAGTGGTGCTCGCACTTCCACCATAGCATGGCTCTGGAGTCGCAGTTGAACATCCTCAAGGAGTCCGTGGGCTTGGTCAGATCAATGCCAAGGCACTTCTGGGATTGCAAGTGAAAGAGCCGGTGCTGGGACACCCACTTCCACAACATGTCCTCTGCTTGGTCACACTCCTTGGCTATTATCCAGTCATTCAGGGGCTTGATACACTGGCCCGTGTTTTCGTTGACGATGGTGAATGGATCATTCCCTGAGTCAAGACAGACAAAGGAGATGTTTCAGGATTCTGAATTATGTGGCCCATGTGCCTTGGCCCCTGCTGGCTGGTGAGAGTGTGAGCACCCTGGGACCGTTCCTACCCTCCACACTGTATAAACTGTAAGGTACTACAAGGTCAGAGGACAGTGGTGGCCAGTAAGGCAGAATGGTGTGTGGAACGAGCCTGGGCTCTAGGGCCCCTCGGCCTGAATTCAGTCTGTCTCTGCTACTTGCTAGTCATGTGATCAAGCTAAGTTATTTGACTGCTATACCTCAGTTTCTTCTGTTGTAAAAACAGTACTTCATACAGTAGATGTGAGGATGAAATGAGCTTATACACACAAAGCACTTAGAATAGTATGTCTATTGTTATTATTCCAGGAAATACTTATCTTCCTTTGTTTAACAAGATAAGGAAACTCCTTAGTTTCCATTTCCTTAAGACAGGTGGTTTACTGTCAATGAAAAATTCTGGACAACTCTGTCTTGCTTTCACTTTACTACGGCAGGTGAAATATTACATGCCATTGATGAGTCTCAGAGGTAAATTACTACATGTCATTGATGTGTCTCAGAGGAGAAGAAGGGCAGATTCTGAGGGTCCAGAGGAGATGGAGCTCTGGTTCTGATGGAAGAGGGGAACCTTGGCCAACTCCATCACAGCACCTCCAGGAAGGTGAAGGGAAACCCTGGGGAGGGACTGAGGGTAGGAGGCTTACAGTGTAGGTCACCGTGGGATCCCAAATCTGAGCCTCAGCAATCATCTGAGCCACAGGATTTAAGACCCGGTAGGATGGGACAATGGAAAATTCAGAACTAACCAGTGTTGAGCTGAAGGTGAAAGAGAGGAACCTCCTTGAACGCTCCCAGCAGTTTTGCATGAGCTGGGGAAGTCGGCAGTAACAAAGAAACCGAAATGCTGTTAACCTGGGGAAATGGGACCTCTGAATAAAATGTAATTTGCTATTATGAAAATTTAAAAAATGCTTGTTTCTTTGCACGCCTAAGTTTGTGGAGCAAGATTCACATTTGTTACAACAATCTACAACTGAACAATTTGATCAGTGCTTTTTACAAAGAAACGTTTTTTTTAAAGTTATAGCACATCACTTCATGTTGATGAGAGTAAAGCTGAAATAGTTCTGAAAAATTTAAATAATCATGATCAATGAACCAAAATATTCAGCAGAAGGACCTCTAAAATTTTAGTTCCCAAAAGGCACTTTCATTTTGATGCCAGTTTCATAATCACTTATTTGACTAATATTAAACAACTTGTCTAATAATAATTCACCAACTTTCAGAGTGACACATTTTCATTCAAAGGACTTGAGGGGGGATCTAACTATGTAAATAATAAACTATAGAATTAAGTCCAGTTCCAGTTTGAACTTTGGACAGAGCTTTTTGTTTAAATAGCAGTAGCAGCTACAAAAGAAATGATAGGAACAACAAAATCATTTAAAACTTTGTTATTTCTGCTTTGAAATCTGTATTTTAAAATATAGCATAGGGTTGAAGCTAAGTACGATTGCCCTCACTCTTTCTCCCTTGACATCACTCTTGTCATTCTCTACTTTGTGGACACAGTTTGGGAAGATAGTAAAAAAAAAAAAAAAGAAAACATACTATCTTAGAAGATTATCACTCGCACTTTCTTTAAAGCCCTCCTCCCACATTTCCAATAGCCACTCAACCCTAGGATGCAGCTCTTTATTAAACTACTAGAGGCCTAGTGCACAAAATTCATGCATGGGAGAGTGTCTCAACCCAGCCTGCACACTCTCCAATCGGGGACCCCTGTGGGAGTGGATCTAAACCAGCAGTTGGACATCCCTCTCACAATCTGGGACCACTGGCTCCTAACTGCTCACCTGCCTGCCTGCCTGATTGCCCCCTAACCACTCCCCTGCCAGCCTGATTGATGCCTATCTGCTCCCCTACTGACCTGATTGCCCCCAACCACCGTCCCCTGCTGGCCTGATTGCCCACAACTGCCCACCCCTTCCTTGACCTGCCTCTTTCGCTGTACTGGCCTCCTCTGTGCCTCACAGAGTCATGGGACCCCAAGGCCTCACCACATGGAGCGGCCACTAGGCCCCATCTCTGCTGTGTGCACGGCCATCTTGTGGCAGCCATCTTGTGACAACATCACACAAGGGCATGACGCCAGGGCATGATGCCACCTAGGCTTTTATTATACAGGATTCTCTCTCACCTCTCTAAAATAAATCTGGTGTTCCAAGGTATCAGGAGTTACTGCAGAAAAAAGAAGTCTGCTCCTACAAAACACAGGTGGCCGCCACCTTTTGCTGTGGCCTCACTGCTTTCTTTCCTGGGCACTCAGCTCTGTGCCCCTCAACCCCCATCAGGCGAACAGGACATGGAACAGCTTTGTCTATCTTGGTGGCTTGGAGTTCTAGATTTTTCAGGTTGCCTCTGCCAAATCCAAAGGATTAGCTGTGGCTTTCAGTGCAGTGGCAGTGGAATAAGGAGTTAGGAATCCTAGATTAAAGACCTATCTCTGCTACCAGTTAGCCAGGAGACCTCAGGAAGTCACTTAATCTCCCCAGGGTCATCATATCTCCAAATGTAAGATGAAAGTAGTAGAGCATAAGGTATCAAATCCACTTCTAATTCTAACATCATATGCTTCCAGAGGATAACAGTTTTCCTAGCCTTGCATGAAGAACAATATGCAATGAACTTTGCTAAGTTCATTGCATATTGTTCTTCAAAAAAAAATTTTTTTTATTGATAAAGTTGGAGGGATCACAGTACCAGATATCAAGCTATATTACAAAGCCACTGTTCTCAAAACTTCCTGGTACTGACACAAGAACAGACATATAGATCAAAATGGAACTGAACAGAGAACCCAGAAATCGACCCAAGCCATTTTGTTCAATAACAATGGAATCAAGTCAGTCTCTTTAATAAATGATGTTGGGAAAATTGGTCAGATACATGAAAAAAAATTAAACTAGACCATTAATTTTCACCATACACAAAAATAAACTCACAATAAATAAAGGACTTAAACATAAAATGGGAAACCATAAAAATCTTAGAAGAACCCACAGGCAACAAAATAGCAGATACATGCTATAGCAATATCTTTACTGATACAGCTACTTGGGCAATGGAAACTAAGGAGAAAAATAAATAAATGGGATTACAACAAAATAAAAAGCTCCTGCACAGCAAAAGAAACCATCAACAAAACAACAAGAAGCCCACTCACTGCATGGGAGAACATATTTGCCAATGTTATATCTGATGAGGCTTTAATCTCCAACATTTGCAGGGAACTCCTACAACTTAACAAAAGAAAGATAAACAATCCAATCAAAAATGGGCAAAGGACCTAAATAGATACTTTTCGAAAGAGGACATAGAGAAGGCCAAGACACATATGAAAAAAATGCTCAAAGTCACTAATCATCTGAGAGATGCAGATCAAAACAACAATGAGACCATCTCACACCTGTCAGAATTGCTATTATCAACAAATCAACAAAGGGCAAATACTGATGAGGACATGGAGAAAAGGAACCCTTGTGCACTACTGGTGGGAATGCAGACTGTTGCAGCCACTGTGGAAAACAGTATGGAGTTTCTTTAAAAGGTTAAAAATGGAACTGCCATTTGACCCAGTAATCCCACTTCTAGGAATATATCCCAAGAAATCAGAAACACCAATCAGAAAGGATATATGCACCCTCTTTATTCATAGCAGCACAATTTACAATAGCTAAGATTTGGAAACAGCCTAAGTGCCCATCAGCAGATGAAAGGATTAAAAAACTGTGATACATCTACACAATGGAATACTACTCTGCTATAAAAAAAGAAGGAACTTTTACCATTTGCATTAGCATGGATGGACCTGGAGAGCATTATGCTAAGCAAAATAAGGCAGTCGGAGAAAGATAAATATTATAGGATCTCACTCATTTGTGGAATATAATGAACAACATAAGTTGATGAACAAAAATAGATTCAAAAGACAGAGAAACACCAAACGGAACATCAAACTTCAGAGGGAAGGCAGGGGAGGTTGAAGGTGGGGTGAGGTAAGAGATCAACCAAAGGACTTGTCTGCATGCATACTAGTATCAGCATAACCAATGGATAGACACTGGGGTGGTGGGGCTTATTCTGTGGGTGGGGGTGACCAGGATGGGGAAAAAAGGAGACATATGTAATACTTTAAACAATAAAAATAATTTTTATTGAAGTTATTAGGGTGACACAGGTTAATAAAATTATGTATGTTTCAAATATATAATTATATAATACATCATTTATATATTGTATTGTGTTTATCATTCAAAGTTGAGTCTCCTTCCATCACTTTTTTTATCTACTCATCTATTTTTGAGCACTTAGGCTGCTTCCAAATCTTGGCTATTGCAAATAATACTGCCACGAACATAGGAGTACACACTGCATATTGGTCTTGAACCAATGTCCACAACTTTATTATGTCATACTAATGTCACTTAGGTGACAGTGATGCTTTACAAATGCTCTTCAGAAAAGAAGAAATATGTACCCTTTTCCATTTATTTCTGGGATTCTGGGAGGCTTGATACAGTAAGTAGCATGGAACAGCTATGCTAAAGAGGAGTTGCCAAGCTTCTTACCTAATTGCAACACCTAAGTTTCTAGCTACTTGCTCATTCTAAACTTGTCTCTTACCCTAGTATAAACATCAATGTTGAGTACATATATTTTTTTGAATTAGTGTTTTGGGTTTCTTTGGGTTAATTCCCAGAAGTGTAATCACTTGGTCATAGGCAGTTCCATCTTTTTATTTTTTATTTTTTTTTAGGCAACTCCATATTTCTTTCTACAGTGGCTGTACCAATCTGCATTCCTACAAACAGTGCACAAGGGTTCCCCTTTCTCTGTACATGTTCATTGCAGTATTATTTACAATAGCCAAGATTTGGAAGCAGCCCAAGTATCCATCAGTAGATGAGTGGATAAAAAAACTTTGGTAAATTTACACAATAGAATACTAAGAAGGAATAATATTTTAATCTTTGCGACAGTATGGATGGATCAGGAGAACGTTATGCTAAGTGAAAAAGCTAGTCACAGAACAATTACCATATAATTTTACTCGTATGTGAAATTTAATGAACAAACTGAACTACCAAGCAAAACAGACTCATAGATAGATAGCAGGCAAACAACTCTGATTGGGAGGGAGTATTGGGGAAAGGGGTGTGCAGGGTTTGAGCAAAAAAAAGATTAAAAAATGAGAGAACTCATGAACAATGTGGTGATTGTGGGGGGATGGGATGAGGTTGGGGTGGATGGAGGAGAAGAGGGCATAGAGGAGGAAAGTGAGGATGGAAAAAATAAGTAAAATAAAATAAACATCAATGTTTCACATCTATACTGGTCACTTAGCATAGACATTAATTATTGATATGATTTAAGGAAACTTGTTATTTGCCTTCATGCATAATGTATACACATTCATTCACAATATATAAGCTAGGGAGAGTCTTGTCGCCTTATGATATGGCCCCATCCTCCCTTACCCTTAACAGGAGCTGTTCAATCTGCCTCAGCTTGTGACTCTACTGGGATCGTAGGTTGAAGAGTGAGAAGGACTGAGAAAGTGTGAAAATAATTTCTTATTTAGCAAGTTTGTTAAATAAAGGTGAACAAAATATTTCAGAAATGCATTACACTTTGAAAAGATATAGAGCAATTTACAAAAACGACCCTTTATTTATTTATTTATTTATTTATTTTTATTTAATTTATTTATTTTTTATAAAACGATCCTTTATTAATAGCTTTATATTGCATCTTGTTCACTTAACAACTTGATGCTGGTCCGAAATGAAATTTTAATGTTTCTCTCCAAACATAATATTGGGACACGTCTAAATGGCAGAGGTTGATAAAAAGAAGCCTCATTACCCTCCTAGTAGCACTTTCTGTATGCTTCATTTTATATAAACATTCTAGTGGTGTTTGAGAGGAAAGGGATATGTAGCATTATCATAAACTGAAAATGAATGTTTAATATTTTCACATTTATCAACGGAAAACTATTCTTATTGTCTGGCCATTAACTCATTCCTATAGTCTAAACCAAAGAGCTTTGCCCATTCCAAAGAGAAGCTGGACGTCAACATTGTATAACTACAGTCAAATGGAGAGAGGGAGCTGCTTGGGAAGGCCAGAGGGTAAAGGCTGCAGCTTTTTTAATTCTAGGGAAATTCCCACAGCCCGCGTGGTTGGGCATTTTTTTTGAGTCACAGAATCATGTGTGCAGTGTTCAGGTGCAGCAGGAGGCAAGGAGAGGTCTGCGTTTGCCGGTTCAAAACAGGTTCTGAATATGATGGCAGTTTACCAGAAGTCAGAAAGTCACGGAGCACAGATTGAATGTTGTGTGCTGATGAGAGAGAGCCTCAGCAGTTCCTGAAGGATTAGTTTACTTCAGGCTGTTAGCTCTCCAATGAGGCAAAAAAGGTAAACGAACCCATTGGCACCTCCCCAAGAACGCTGAGGTACTCCTCCAGCATCTGAGCAACCGAGACCACCTGCACACATCTAGCCAACATGTGATGGGATGTATGCGGTCAGCAGCATTGTGAAGCTGACGCACTGCCAGGCAAGCTACGGAAATGGCTGGGGTTTCCAGCGTTGAATAGGACCACGAGTCTTGTCTGAGGGTGTGAGAAAGCCAACCCCAGCAGCTGTTGCTAACGGGGAGGAAGGATCCAAGAAAACAAATGGGGACCTAGTGCAGGGTGGTTGCACTTAACCCTTTGCTCTTTGCTTGGGGTTGATGAGAAAGGCCAGGGATTGTCGAGTTTGCCAGATTCAGTCAGAGAGACAAAATAGATCCGGCTACAGCAGATGTAGATAGAAACCAAGAGTTTAGTGACTCAAAGGTGAGTGTGTTACACTGTAAGTTAGTTGCTGCAGTAAAAAATGTTCTCCCTGGATTGCGGGGCAGGCTTGATGAGAATTCTCACAGCAGTAAAGGACTTTTGGTAGCTTCCAACACAGAGAGGGTCAAAGAAGAATGGAGAAGTGGGAAGCAGAAAAGGGTCCTGGTGGTGGGCAGGGTGATGTCACTGACACTTTGAGAAACCTCTTCCCAACAGTCTTCTGAAAAAAAAAGTCCAACTTGGATGGAAACTTAGTTCAGCTGCAAATAAAACTAGATCCACACGCACTGTGAAGTTTTCAAAAAATTCCCTTGACCATCTTTTACTTCCTCTTACAAGCAAAGATAAGCGGTGAGTGAGGACTCACAAAGTCTTTGGCACAGCTTTGCCAAGGCAAAAAGAGAAAGTGAAAGCAAGCTCCAGTCGCTGCCAAGGGGGATGGGTGAGGCTAACACCATCAGGCGACCTGACCTCCAGCGGGAGGCTCATGGTGAGCCTTTGGGAGTGACACACCCAGGAGGAGAAAGGGCTGCTGCTCCAGGCACTGAGGGGAGGACATCATAGCAGTCCTCCCCTGATCATTTCCAGAGACATGGCTTAACCTGACTTCCTTCCACGTGCATCCCTGGGCACGGTGATGAAGTCGGGAAATCATTACTCATCCTTGGCGCTGTGGGTGGAGAGTGCCCCTGGGCTCTCTAAGTGGCAAAAGTGATCAAGGGGATGGGGCGGGAGGAGTATTGAGTGAGAAGCCCTATACTCCAGGGAAGCAAGTTGGAGGAGAGAGGATGAGGGAGGCGGGGGAGAGAAGACCCAGAAAAGCCTCCGCGCCTCCCCTAGGCTGGGCTCCCAGCCCTCGGCTCCTCCGGAAAGGCCCGGCCTTCCCACGCCCCACGCCGCCATCCTCCAGTCCCCGCCACCTCGACCGAGCGCAGAGGAGCACCTACTCCCCAGACCTCTCCTTCAGCTCCCCTGTCCGGCCCCAGACCCTGTGAGCAAAGCAGAGATGA
The DNA here is from genome assembly GCF_014108245.1 of Pipistrellus kuhlii. NCBI lineage: Eukaryota > Metazoa > Chordata > Mammalia > Chiroptera > Vespertilionidae > Pipistrellus > Pipistrellus kuhlii. Next base: position 47,975,102 of record NW_023425573.1, on the reverse strand, counting down.
CGGGATCCTGGAGCTCAGCCTTAAGCGGAACCGAGGGAGGCCAGCTGCCCTGGCAGCGTCGAGGCCCCCCCGCCAGCTGGCTGGCTGGCTGGCGGACGCACCCACCCCGGTTACCTGCGCGGCCCAAGGGCTCCGCCAGCTCGAAGCACCAAAGGAGCAGCACGAGGAGCTGCGCCGCGCGGCGAGGGGGCGCCCAGAGCGTCCTCATCCTGAGCCGGCCCCACCGGGTGCTCGGGCGCAGGTGGCACCCAGCCTTTCTGGTGCGCCCAACCTGCCCACCAGCGCCCTCGTCCTCAGGCTCCCGGGGCGCTCTGGCCATGCCCCCTGCCCTCTCAGCCAATCAGATCACCCTGAGTTGGGTTCCCCGGGCGGGGCTGGGCGGGGCTGGGCGGGGCGAGGACCTCGGAGGCGCTGTGCGCACCTGTGGCGGGCGGGCCCGCGGGGAGGCGGGACGTTCTCGCGCGCCGACTGGCTGAGCCGTGCAGACGGCCGGGTTGGGGGGGTCCTGGCCCCAGATCAGTCAGGTCCCAGAGACGCGGCTGGCTGGGACTTGGCCCTGCCCCAGGGGCTGGGTTCGATCAGCTCAGGACTTGTCTTCTGCCCCACGCTCCTGTCACAGGCGGTTTCTTCGCGTCACGGCTCGGTTAGAAGAGCAACTGCATCCTCTCGTCCTCCCGAGGAGGAAATGTACATCCGCTGTGGTGCAGCTGCGGTCAAGCCGGAGGGTTCAGTCGTCCTTGGCAACGTCTTGCGCATTTGGGTAGAGCAAACAGAGGTGAGGCAACGCAAGCTGCCGCAGTTGACCAGAAGTTGCAAGAACTTATTCCAGTGACCCTACCATACTTCCAAGATGATTGAGGCTTTGTGACCATCTGATATTTGCAAGTAAGATTTAATGATGATAATAATAACCAATAATAATAATCCACTGGGAGCGTGAAAGTCTGCGCCCCAAACTGGCCATGGTGATGGTAGGATTCATTCTCTCCCCGTGGGAACTGCTATCATTATAAACAGGGTGACCAAAGGTGCCTGGAAATGAAGGTCCTGTATTTTTAAACCCGTGTTTACTGAGCACCTGGTGTGTGCTTAAGGTGGCTTCCGTCCCTGCCCTTCCAAAAGGTGAGCAGCTAGACTGTCTTCCCGATTCCAACTGCAAGGCTTTGCTGATGGCACCAACCCTCCCTTGGCTCTGCTCTTCCTCCAGACTTCCCCTTTTCAGTTTGGCAGAAACGTTGAGCCCTTGCCATCGCGGGGATAAGATAAAAGGACATCCCTGCCTCTCAAACTTGCTGAGTACAGACAGAACGTCAGACTCGCCGTTCGCCGTTTCGTGGTTATGTCACCATCTCCCATTCATTTATTTTTTTTTTAAAGTCTCGTCATTTCGATGTATGTACATATGTGCTTTATGTTTTATTATTATTATTTATTTACCACAAGTAAAAGTCAGGAATTGTTATCTTTCTTTTAAATTTGTCTTACTGTTTCACTTCATTACTGCTGTGTATGTGCTCCATGTGAGCGAGGTAGCTTACAGAGAAAAATCGCCTTTTCGTAGCGGTAAGAGCAGATCTCTGATGCAATGGGAGGACCTACTGTACTGGAATAATGAGGCGCACACACAGTAACACAGGGCAGAATGAATAGGGAGACTGGACAAGGCCTTGAAGCATGGGTAATGGGTAGGAGTTTGGCCAGGCACAGCAGGTGGAAAAATGTAACGCAGCGTCAGAAGACAGTTGAGTCCATTGCGGCTGCTCTGCCCAAAGCATGTGTGCTTGTGTAATTGAAAGCCGCTGTGGTGGGGATCTCGGCAGAAAGGCAGAAAGGCGAGTTGTGGCTATTTTTTGAAGTGCCTTGAATATGAAGTAAAGACTTTGACTTGATTCTTCAGGGAATGGGCAGTGGAAAGCAAGTTCTGAGTAAGAGACTCTGCTGCTGCCCGGATCCCTCCGCATCTATTGCCGCTTGCCTTTCTGATCCTGCCCAGGTTGGAGCTCATTGAGGGCATCAGTCTCATATTCTGTATGATCATGTCCTGAACACTGAGTACTAGGCCTGCCTCAGAGTAAGCTCTCAATAAATACTACTGAATCAATGAATTCTTAGAGCTCCGGCCTTAGCCTAAGGCCACACGAGCTTCCCTTTTTTCTTTCTTTCTTTCTTTCTTTCTTTCTTTCTTTCTTTCTTTCTTTCTTTCTTTAATATATCATGATTTTATTGTCATATAATAAAACAAAATATGACACTCTAGAACTGGATCACTCGACCCTTTCTCTTCTTATCTCCTCCCAGTTCAAAATGCTTGCATCTCTTAATAGCCAGCATTCTCTTAGATCTGCAGTTAGGCTCAACGCATTCAAGCCTCAGCACAATCTTCTTTGTAGTTTTAGCCTTTTTTCGGAAAATAGGCTTAGTCTGCCCACCATAGCCACTTTGCTTCCTGTCATAATGCCGCTTTCCCTGCGCATACAGAGAATCCTTGCCCTTCTTGTACTGTGTCACTCTGTGGGGTTGATGCTTGCTACACTTCTTACAGAAAGTTCGGCGGGTTTTAGGAACATTCACCATGTTTGCGAGCGCTATCAGCAGTGAAAGGAAGGCGATCCCGCTTTCATTATATTGCAATAGTTTCTCACTAAGCACAGTTGTTACCTTCTCAGGCAAATGAACCCTTCTACACACTGGTACGTGGCACCTTCATTTTACTCGGATCCTTGGTGGAGTAACTCAGTAGACAGAGGTGGTGGGGAGGAGATTCCAAGCCGAGGCAGTGCTGTGAGCAAAATGACTGATCTCTGCCACTCACTGGATGCCTGGCCACTGTGCTAAGCATTTCCCATGTGCTCTGCTATCTAACAATCATCCTATGAAGATACCACTATTATCCTCATTTTACAAAGGCAGATAAGGCAGACAAGAAAGATGACGTGGCTAAGGTCAATAACCACAAGTGAAGATAACAAGATGGAAATCTGACTTAGGAAATTTGCATGAATGTGTGTTAGTATTATTTTATTCTCAGTTACATTTAGGGAGAGGGAAAATGAGTTTTTAGGACATTTAAAGTCATGTTTTTATTTTTTATTTTTTATTTTTTTAAAAATATATTTTATTGATTTTGTACAGAGAGGAAGGGAGAGAGAGAGAGAGTTAGAAACATCGATGAGAGTCATCGATCAGCTGCCTCTTGCACACCCCCTACTGGGGATATGCCCGCAACCAAGGTACATGCCCTTGACCGGAATCGAACCCGGGACCTTTCAGTCCGCAGGCCGACGCTCTATCCATTGAGCCAAACCAGTTTCGGCTAAAGTCATGTTTTTAATTATAAAATATATCAGATTTAAACCAGAGTAGCTATGTTTGTTGGCCTCTTCCAGATCATATATGTACCTTACTTACTCCCATACAGAAGGAGCCACTCCTCTAAATTGTTTATCATTCTTTTTTCCAGTTTTCCAATATCTGATACATCCCTTACACATTATCTACAACGTTGCATATTTTTTATTTTTACGTAAACAGGATCATTTCAAGTTGTGTTTTGATTTGTTTTTGTTGTGTTTTTTTTTGCCACTTACCTTTTTTGCAGCAAATCATGCACATGACATTTATTTGTGTTGGTGTGTGTTCCTATAGTTCATTCATTTTTACCCGATGTTCCATTATAAGATAAAGCACACTTTATCCATTCTCGTGTTGGTGGACACTTGGTAGGCTCCAGTTGGGTAGTGTGCTGTCCTTAACAATGCCTCTGTGACCATTTTTGTTCATGTTTCCTGGTGCACATTGCTAGATGTTCCTGAGGGTATATTCTTAGAAATGGAATTCCTTGAGCATAAGGAATGTTTAGCATCAACATTATTAGACAATTTAGCATCAACATTATTAGACAATGCCAATGTGTGCTCCAATTTGCACTCCCAGTGGTGTAGACAGTCATTCACATTGCTGAGCATTTTTTTTCTGCTTCTTTTTTTTAAATATATATTTTATTGATTTTCCACAGAGAGGAAGGAAGAGGGATAGAGAGCTAGAAACATCGATGAGAGAGAAAAATCGACCAGCTGCCTCTTGCACACCCTCCACTAGGGATGTGCCCACAACCAATGTACATGCCCTTGACCGAAATCGAACCCAGGACCCTTCAGTCCCCAAGCCGACGCTCTATCCACTGAGCCAAACTGGTCTTGGCATTGCTGAGTATTTTCATTATCTTGGCATTTTAAAACTTTCGTGTGGGGTAAATGGTATCTCATTTTGGTTTGAAATGGCATTTCCCTGATCACAAATTTTTTGCCACTTACCTTTTTTTTTACTGCAAAAAAAGGTTAAGTGGCAAACTCATGAGGACTATAATTGTGAACATAGTTTTCAGTGTTCATTGGTGATTTGTATTTCCCTTTTCAATTCTTGTACAGGTCATTTGCATGTTTTCTCTTAGATCTATTCTCTGCCTTTCTTTGCTTTGAATCCCAAGGGAATACTCTACATTTCCCAGGCTCCCTCACCTGCTGCCTTATGGTTATGCTCAGTCTTTGGAAATTCCTGGCAGGAGATGGAAATTTGGGAAGGGGAGAACCCAAGGTGTTTCTCTCTTTTCTGCTTCGGGAATGGCTGTATCTCTTTTGTGGTTCCAGCTCCTACCTGGACATTCCCCTTTGTGGTCAGTTCCCTCCTGCCACCTTTCCTTTTCCCACAGGGTAGATCTGGCTGCTATTCAGATAATACCATCTCTTCTCTGTTCCTCCAGCCTCCTGGGCAGTAGTAGCTTCTTGTAGTTGTTGCATTCTGGGTAGCCTCATTAGCACTTTTTTAAAGCCCCTACAGCATCTCTGTAACTAATTATTTCCCTACATTAAACTTCTAATGAACTATTTAACATGGGTTTTGTTCTCTTTACTAGACCTTGATGATTCTGATTTAACACACCAAAAATAAAACAAAACCATACCTGAGACAGCAATCAAAATTCAGTAAGGTCTGAACACAAAAAACTGTAAATTGAGTTCTAGTATTCAACTGCGTGGGAAGTTGTAATATAAGAAGAGCCAGTCTGGGATGCGTTTAAACTGCAGTTTTGATGATATCCACAGATGGTCCCAGGTGAGGTAAGAAGTACCTAGGAGGCCAAGGCAGGGGCTTGGTCTAGAATAAATTTTAAACAACTCCCATGATAATTAAGATCTGCATTTATTCCTGGTCCTAACTAAACTCATGAGGACTATAAATGGACATAGACATCCCTCTCCCTCCTAAAGGCAAATATAAGGTTGTAATTTATCTACTTAACAAAAAAATTAAACAAATCATCTTGTTAAACTGAATATCCTCTACAGACTTTAAACTATAGCACTCTCAGATGAGGAAATGTTTTGCTAGGATGCTACAGGACATTGACACAAGAGACTGGACAAGGAGCCTAAATGATTAACTTATTCACTTACTCAGCTTATTCTCCCGTACAGATGCTGAGGAACTGTGGAATTCAGAGCTCAGATAAATGAACTCTGTATTTGGAGTCCATGATATACTTTCTCACCGTATAGACAAGGAAACTGTGGCTCAGAGGGTTCAGTGACCATTGTGGATACAAGAAGCATTAGAAAGGTTAGATGCAAACCCTTGAGATTCATGGGCAGAAAAACACCAAGGGCACCTGGTTCTGACAGAGAGCAGAGGTGAAATTTGGGCATGAGATGATGATGCAAGGGTGGATCACAGGTTAAGAGGATGCTGGTGTTGGTAAGATTGTATTGGTAGGAATATGTTGCAAAGATCAGTAATGTATTTTCAATAAGAGTGTAATTTCTCAAGATGGTGGAAGTTGTCGGAAACATTTTTGTAAAAGATACATATTTGGCTCAGCCTGAGTATAGTCCTGTGCACCAAAAGATTGCAGGTTTGATAACCGGTGGGGCACATACCCAGAACATCCAGGTTGCACATTCAATCTCCGATTGGGGAGTGTAGGGAAGGCAACCGATTGATGTTTCTCTGTCATCTCTCTTTCTTTTCTCTCTCTCTCTCTCTCTCTCTCTCTCTCTCTCTCTCTCTCTCTCTCTCTCTCTCTCTCTCTCTCTCTCCATGTCCTTGGTTGAGAACAAAAAAAAAAGAAATAAAGGGTGCATATTTAGAGATTAGAGAAATAATATTAGTGATACAGAAATAATAATAATGATTTTCTGGATTAGAGAAATGTCATAAAGGGGTAAGTTTGACTTTGGCAGAGACACATGTTCGCCATGTTTTAGCAAAGAGGCAGGAACTGGGGCAATGTGTTTGCTTTTGACTCATGTAGTTGGAGGCTCTTTTGTCAGATTAATTGAATCCATTGCCAAAATCTGTTCCAAGAAAACAACAGTTTGAATGATACTACTAAATAACCAAAGCCCAAGAGTCCTTGCTCCTCAGGGAAACTGATCCTTGGTGTTTTTCTGCCCATGTTCTAAATAATTTTAGAACAATTATTTTTCTTACTTTAGCAGAAGATTGAGAAGGTTACCTGTTTTGGAAATTAGAATGTGATGTGAGCCTATATCAAAACTGACTTGTAACCCATGGGCAAAGTTCAGGATCACCCAAGCTGTTAGTTAAGGATAAAGTTAAGAATGCTGGCTTACTGATTTTCAGAAACATTTATGAAGTGCAATAATTCTACAAGGAAATTTTACTACTGAGAGGTATGCCACTGTGACACACTGTATTTACCAATTTCACTATTTATTTGCTTTTTGTGAACTCACTAGTAGTACCTCCATGGTCCAAACCCTTTTCTCTATTAATCCAATCCCAGCTCCAGCTCCTCCGGGGCTTCCTCCAGGGAGAGAAAGGTGCAGCTTTCTCTGCTGATCACCTGGAGGCCACCTGATGTGAGTTCTCCATGTCTCTGTTTTTCTCTCTGTAAACTTATTTTTCTCACAGTCTTGGAGGAGAAGCAGGCCCATTTTTTCTTAACATAACTGCTCTCATCTCTATTCCTTCACAAATTCTGCACACCAAACCCCTATCAGTTGTATATATTACAAATATCTTTTCCAAATTTGAGGTTGTATATTTTTTCTTTAAGGTATCTTATAGACTTGTATTTAGTCAAATGTATAAATCTTTTTCTTGATGAATACTTCTCACTCTTGTTTAATGTGTGCATTTCCTTGCACACATTAAAATTTTCTCCTTGACACATCTAGATCTTTAATTTACCTGGGGTGTATTTGAGTAAATAGGAATTACTTTTTTCTATAAATAATTAATGATCCCAACACATCCTTTTCTCATTGATTCATAGAATCACCTATATATCTCCATAAATGCATGGGACAATATCTGTGCTCCGAATATAGATTCATGGGGAAATTTTCTGATCTTCACACCAATTGTAGCACATTCTACATTCATCGTGTGGCTTTTTTTGTGTGTGTGTGCAGAGTAATTTTTGTATTGTGACATCTGTGTGTGAGGTAAGGTAAGTAGTTATTGAGTTTAAAGGATTTTTTAGTGTGTTATTATTCTTACAGTAAAGTAATTTAAGCTGTAAATCACCTACCAGGTCACTGCATGCAATTTACAGAGTGAATGACAGATACCTAATAATTCAAAAATTAAAAACAGAATGCCACCATAAATAAAAATGTATCCTTGCTACCTTGTAAATAGCTATAATCTTTTTGCCCCAATGGGTGGTCAAACTTCCCCTCAATGGCTTAAAAGAGGGAGTGGTTAATTTCTCTTGGGCAGGGAAGAGAAGATTCTTCAGAGTAGAGGCCTTCCTTTTTTCCCCTTTATCCTCTAAAAATCATGGAAAAAATATCCTAGGATGTGAATTAACAACAACAACAACAACAACAAGGTTCTGTGTACAGCAGTCAGGAACTTGTACTTTATCCTCTGAGCACTGCAGATCATTGAAAGGGTTTGACCAAAAACAACAACAAAGATATATTTAGATTTATATTTTAAAAAGATGACAAGATTACTCTGGCAGCTATGGATACATTTAAAGTTGTTATACTGGAAGAGCTATTAGAAAAATCCAGACTAGAGATACGACAGTGGTAACTAGGAGAGTAACAATGGGATTAGAGAATAGGTAAGAAATAAAGGAGATTACATAGGGATATAGACTATAATAAACTGCAATAGAAAGTTACAGATATAATTGTTATTTATACTATAATTAGGCCTTCCTAATTATTTTAAAGAAACGTCACATTTTAATAACTCTCAATCCATGTACAATCAAGATTCTTTGCATTTCTTTTTTTTTTATTATCACACTTTCCCCCCCATTTTTTTAAAGACAGGAAGAGAGAGAGAGGAAGAAACATCCATGTGAGAGTACAACATTAATTGACTGCCTCCTGCACAACCCCTACTGTGAGCCCTCGATCCTGGCATGCGCCCTGACCAGGAATTGAACCAGTAACCTTTCAGTGCTCAGGATGATGCCCAACCACACTGGCCAGGGTTGCATTTCTTTTTGAATTGTATGCTGTGGTCTTGGGTTTTGTACTTTTCAACCAAACTTGTCTCCATCTCATTATAGATATTGGAGTAGAATAATAGAATCAGCAATAAAGCTGCAATGGTCATTGTAGTGTAACTTGTATTTGCCACAGTCCTTGGCTCTGAAAGGTGTCAGAATGAAGAGTTTAGGAATATAACCAAGATAAAATGGAAATCTGGAAGTATAAGGAAAAAAACGGACTTGTAATGGTAATATATAAAGATTATATTGATAGATGTTAGTGAATTGTTCAGTTTAGAATATCAGCACTATACGCAAAGCTGTCAATGTCATTTCATATTTAAACTATTAAGTGCACATTTAAGCTGTGCAAATCACTTACATTCATTTCATGGCTAATCAATCCAGTCTGAAATTGTTTGCCAAATAGTAATGGGATTTTCTCTAACAGCCAGATACTTAAGTCACTAGACACCAAATTAAGGGCTAAAAAAATTTAATTCAGCATCCCAGGTAATTATCTGCTTAAGACAATATTGTGTTGAGTCCTGGCATATACTCTCTAACAGCAGATGTCTTTGTTTTGGACAATTTTGATGATCTCAGTAACTCTAGCATAATAAACTAATGATGCAAAAATTGTTTTTCATTTTAATTTCACATTGTAAATGAAGCTGATGGCCTGTAATGTGGCATATTATCTGGTGCAGCCAGGGCCTAAATTAGAACAGCAACAGTGGAGAAGGAGAGCAAGTGACATATGCTGGAGCTATTTGGAAGGTATGATATCTGGAAATGGAAAGCAAGAATTGAAATAATAAATTCCAGGTTTCTGAAGTGGGCTAACCTATACTACTAAAAGGGTAATATGCTAATTAGAACAGGTCAACTGGCCATTTTCTGGATGTCCAACTTCCTTCTGGACAGAGCTATGGTGGTGGGGGCCAAGGCAGAGTTCATTAGGGGCAATCAGGCTGGCAGGGGAGGGAAGTTGGGAGTGAGATTAGGCAGGCAGGCAGAGAGCTTAGGGGTGATCAGGCAAGCAGGCAGAGAGTTTAGGAGTGATCAGGCAGGCAGGCAGAAAGTTTAGGGATGATCAGGCAGGCAGGCAGAGGGGTTAGGGGTAATCAGGCAGGCAGGCAGAGGCAGTTAGGAGCCAGCAGTTCCAGATTGCGGTGGAAATGTCCCACCAATTGGACATTCTCCAAGGGGTCCTTGATTGGAAAGGGTGCAGACTGGACTGAGGGAACGTCCCCTCAGGTCCACTAGTGATGGTATTATTTGCTGTGATAAGGGAGAGAGGAGGAGGGGGAAGACTTAAGAAGAAGACAAAATCTGTTATGGATTTGAAGAATTTGAAGTATCTATGGTATGTGGAGAGATTCATTAATCCATTAAGCCAGAATTTTAGGAGAGATTTGAGAGCATCATGTACAGGGAATAGATAAAGTTATAGGAGTATTCTAAACAATGAAGAATTCTAGGGAATACTAATGTGGGGGGGGGGGGGAGAAAAGAAGAGAGAGGAGGCATAAAGAAGTCAAGAAGAAAAGGTAGAGGAGAAAAGCCAGGAGAGACTATTACTTACTTAGAGAGAGACTAGAGGCCCAATGCATGAAATTAATGCAAGAGTAGGCCTGCCTTACCCCAACTGCCAGCACAGGTTTCTTCTGGCACCTGGGACTGGGGCTTCCCTCCGGCACCCAGGACCCTGGCTTCCCTCCAGCTGCCAGCAGGCACTCAGGACCCAGGCTTTCCTCGCAGCCCCAGCTTCGTCCAGAAGGACGTCTGGTCTAATTAGCACATTATGCTTTTATTATTATAGATGGTTTAAATCAGTGGTCCCAAACCTCTTAAATTGTGTATCCAAGCAATAATTTTTAAATAACCCCCATATATGTATACTTATTTATGAATTATGTACATATAATATTTTAATCCATATAGTAACTATAAGAAACGTAATTTATTAAAGTTTTAGACATAGAGTAAATATATTTTACTTAGCATAAGGTGAATATTTCTCCCGTTTTAACGTCTATCCATCAGAGAGCTGAAATGATGTCATTATCCATACATATATGAACTGTGTTTCTTCATTGGTAGTGTTTCTTTCTTAGTGATACCTTAAATAATGGTGCATTTTATCATCAAAAGAGGTTGCAATGTTCTTTTCCCACCCAAGTGAATCATCTTGTGTGGACCATTTTGGAGACTGGGTGTAAGTCAAGAAGGGTCAACAGTGTAGAACACCTTAAATAAATTAAATAAAATTTTATCTTAAAAAATTAAAAAAGCTTTAATAACTCAGTCATTGGAGGGGGCAGTGTCAACAGGGGAAGAGGGGCAGCCAGATTGTGGAGGTTCACGGACTAAGAACAAGATTACCTTCACAGCACACTCACTGCGCGCCAGACACTGCTGTGAAGCACTTTTATTCAACCCTAAGAAGAAGTTATGATTATCCCTCATCTCAGATAATCAGTGCCTTGCAGAATCTGAGTGACTTTCACGAGATCACACAACTAAGTAAGTGGTCTGGTCCTAGCAACATGTGAACCCATGTTGACCATTTCAAGAGGAGAGCTCCTACAAAATATGCAGGAAAGCCTCTCAGTATGAAGTTAGTCAGTGGAGAGTGTAGACAACTGCTTACTCCTCCAGGCAGCCTGCCTGTGCACAGGAGCAGACAGGAAGGGAAATGGCCAAGTTAAAGAAGGGCTGTTTTTTTTTCTCTTTTCTTTTCTTTTTCTTTTAAAGAAGGGTAAGAATTGAAGGTTTTTATATGATGAAGAAAATGAGACAGGAAAAAAGGGAACTTGAGAGCTAACAACTGCTTGGAAAATCCCAGAAGTCTAGAGCATAGGAGGGAAGTTCAGCCTTGAGCAGGAGGAGGTTGCCAGCTCCACGGAGTGAAGGATGGTGGTAAGATCTGGAAACAGACAGAGACAAGAATGGGAGGTTTTATAGGGGCAGGAGGGAGAAGACATGGGGATTTCAAAGTTAATGTTATAACTTTTCTGTGAAGAGTAGGAGACAAGGCCATTGCTTAGGGTGTGTGTGGAGTGAGGAGGAAATGAGTAGTCATCAGACTTGATAGGGCCGTTATTAAGGTTTAACCAGTGCTGTGGGGAATGAAAGCTGTAGTTCACTTGGTACCTGCCAATTCCATGACACTAATATGCATGGGGTAGGATATTTTTTTCCCGATGAATTCTGCCAGCTTGGACAGAATTGCCAACCAGACAGTTGGATTGCCTCAATGAGCTGGGATTTTTACACTCTATAGAGAAGCATTGGTTGGAAGACAAGGTGGCAAGGGAATCAAAGATAATAAGAAAGGTGGAGGGAGCTGATAAACTGGAGAAAACTGGGGTATCAAAGTGCTGGAAGTCTCAGTAAGGTCATTGGTCTGGCAGACGTAGGGGGAGAAGGAGGAAGAGGAAGCTGAAGGAGAGAAGAGAGTTGGACCCAGGCGTTCAAGCCTTCAGAATGGGGACAGGTATCTCCGATCCTCACAATGACCATCCTAAATGCTTTCCTTTGTGGCAGAACTGGAAATTTGAAAATGACATTTCTCTGATGCCCTTGCCAGTGTAGTTTCAGTTTAGAACGCTCCCACTGCTGCTGTGGGCAAGTGCATGAACATCGGCAGATGGCGGACATCTGGACAGACATGCCAAGATCTCCAGGCATTCTCTTGCGAGTGTCGCCTACAGGAGTTGCAGAGGGCTGAAATCCTCAGCAGCGGTTTTTACCTTCCATTGAATTCCAACAGTGGCTTCGCTGACCTTTGCTCTTTGGGACTTCCCAGAGACTGCGTAATCCTCTAATTTTCTGTATTAAATCCATTTACTCGACGTGCTTAGAGAGCTTTCTGTTTGCCTGGCATAACCTTGGCTAATACACCCACCCCCAATTATTCATTTTTTCTGGATTATGAGCTTTTCCATGATCACCTCAGTATTGGTCAGGAGCATATCTGTTTGTCAGTATTCTTAGTTGCAAGCAACATAAATGAAATATAGCTAAGTTAAAAAGAAAAGAAATTTGTTGAAAGGATTTCAGCCTAGCTTATGGAATTGCTGGGAGGGCTGGCAAACCAGACTCTGAGAGGGCAGTCGATGGGAGACAGATAAAATCATGGGACGGACCCAGTGCAGTGACTGACCTTGCTGACCTCCGAGGCAGTATAATGAATCTAAGTTTTGCCCCTCTAATCTATAAACAAAGGTGGCAGGCAAAATGAGGGCCCACCTCTCAGCTTTTAGAGCTCTGCCTCATAAGGGGGAGAGACCTCAAACAAGAAATTCTGATGCTGGAAAGCCTCATCATTGATAATGTGATCCTCTAACATTGTGTGTGTGAGCATGTACTATATAGTGTATACCTTTTGTTTTATCTAGCAAACTTTCCAAATGCTCCTTGTCCCCTCTATGTGTACTTCTCCTTTAAGATCCAGCTTCGTCCTTGACACCTTCCCAGCTTAAAGATGTCTGCTTCCTGCCCTGAATTCCCTTATCATTTGTATCTTGTGTGACCTTATTCTAACTTGTTTTTATGAATATTTGCAGTTAAAAATATTCAAGGTATAGCATACTTAAGGCTGATCACTCACCCTTAAAAGTCATTTGAAGTGGCTACCTCATCAGCTCCTTGAAGGCATGGATTGCCTTATAAATATTTGTGCTTCCCACAGTTTCCAGCATAGTACTTGTTTATGGTAGACATCACAAATATTAGTTACATTGAATTAAAGTTCCCCATCAGTATTTGCTTGACCCCATTTCCATTCTCTCTCCCAGCCACCTCCCTCTACCACCATGGGCTTGTCTTGGATCCCAACCCCTCCCACATCCTCTAGGATCTTATTTCACTTCTTTTCTTCTGAATTTTCAGTCATCCTCTTTCTAGATTCCTGCCTAGTGACCTGAAATGTGCTCAAATGTCACCTGTTCTAAAACACCCATTTTTGCCTATCATTCTATTTCCACATTTTTAAAAACAGAATAGTTTACACAGCCTCCATGTCTCCTCACTCTGCCTCTCTCTTCTTTTTCTTGAAGTTTGTTTTATTTCCTCCGAAAAGGTACCCGTGAACGCTGTGGCCTGACCCGGAAACTTTTTGCCCGCATCCTCTTTGGCCATCAGTGACCACGTGACCAATGATTAACATCCCTCCTTCCCCTTCTTTCCCCTCTTACCTCTCTCCCTCCCTTCTGATGAAATTGCATCCTGATTCCTCTGCTGCTTTTCCTTCCTCCTTGCTTTAGTAAACTTCTGTCGGTTTTGGGCTGCTTCACATCTGGATCCCTGTCTGTTAGGGGAGATTACAGAGGGGTAAAGGGAGGGAGGTAGGAAGACAAACAGAACCCTCCAGTGGGTGAAGGGTGTACCTCTCCTCTTCCTCCCTCTCCTCCCCTCTGGATGCCAGCCTGTTGACTCCCTGCGCCCTGTCAACCAGAGACTCCTGTCCAGGATGGTTAGGAATCTTAGTGCAGGTGGAAGTTGCACTAAGTCTCTTACCCCAAGCAAGGGCGAGGTGTCAGCTCGCTGAGCATGCCCTGCAGACAGCACTGCAGTGGCAGCATCCTTACCAAACTTCTGTGGCCTGTGTGAGCTTGTCCTGGCTCACAGCTGCCAGCGCATTTGGTTCCTTCTTGTTTTCTGAGCCTGGTTTTCCTCTCCTCGCTCACTGTGAGAGAGCCCCCACGTCCTTTTCTGTTTAGGTAAGCCAGAGTTGGGTTCTGTGGTTTGCTCCCAAGATCCCTGGCTATTACACTTTCTTTTCTTCCACCTTCTATCCCCTAAGTGAAGTTATTACTCAAGGCTCTTTCTTCACTTCCACACTTTTTCCACTTGCATCATGTTTTCCATGGAGCAGTTATCATCTTTATGCAGATTTCTCCCAAAGTTTTTTCTAGATTTCACCTCTCTCTTAAACTCTAATCTAATCTCAGGTTTCAAAATGCACATACCTGCATGTTCTTCTGATGCATCAAAATCAACAAGACGAACACCCAAACTCAGCAACTTTATTGCTCCTCCAATTTATCTTTCTTGCTGAACACCCAGATTTGGATTTTTCTGTTGAATCATAACTCCACACAGCACCAGGTTCTTTTCATTTCTTCAGAACCTTCCTTTCCCTCATACTGTCATTACCGTGTTGTTGCCTGAACAATTGTCATAGGCTCCCTACTGAGCCTGTACCTCTGGTTATCCCCCTGAATCAACTGGACACATATGGTCAGACTAATTTTCCTAAAGCACAGTTCTAGTCATATCACCCCTTCAAATACCTTCAGTTTCTCCTGATAAAGTGAAAAGACTAAAGCCTGACTTCCAAGCCATCCATAATCTGATCCTTACTTATTTTATACTAGAGCACATGTGTCAAACACAAGGCCCGCGGGCCAAATCCGTCCCGCCAGGCCTTGCAATGTGGCCCGCACCGCGCTGTCATCACTGCACTCCACTGCGTTTCCATCACAATGACAGTTTATGACTGTTCAGTAAACCATTTGGCCCGCGATTTAGGCTGGATTTTAGATTTTGGCCCCTTCTCTGATTGAGTTCGACACCCCTATAGAGGCTCAGTGCATGAAATTTTGGGTTTCCCTCAGCACAGCCTGTGGCCTTCCCCAGTCTGGGACTCCTCAGGGGATGTAGCAGTGCACCAAGTGGCAGGTGGCCAGGGAGGAGCCCGAACTGGGGCCAGGCACTGTACCACTTGTGCTCATCTTGGCCCACTGTGCCTGCTGCCACAGCTTTCAGTTTACAGCTCGCAGCTCAGTAGTGCTGCTGTGGATGGGAGAGGCTCCTGCCGCCACAGCTGTGCTTGCCAGCCATGAGCCCAGCTTGGGGCTGAGCAGCGCTCCCCCATGGGAGTGAACTGACCACCTGGGGGCAGCTCTTGCATTGAGCTGGTCAGTGTGCATCATAGTGACCAGTCGTTCTGCCATAAAGGTCAACTTAGGCTATTATATGCACATAGATATGGAATATCTTTTCTTCACACTTTATAATGTGATCATATTCCATACTGTCCCACCCTCAAGCCTTTACTTAGGGTGTTTTTCTGTTGTATCTTTCTCTGTAGCTCAACTCAAGTGTCAACTTAAGTGCCAAGCCAAATGCCATCTCCTGCTCCCCTCTTGAAGTGCTTCTCAACTTTTAGTATGTATATGAGTCACCTGAGCATCTGGTTAGAAAGCAAATTCTGGTTTGGTAGAAGTCATTTGAAGTTTGGGATTCTACATTTCCAAGTTCTTTGTTGATACTGAAGGTCCCTGGGCCACACTTGGAGTAGTAGGGGCGTAGAGAGAAGCATGTCCTTTCACTAAACCACAGGGCAAGATTCCAGAGCAGGAATTGTATATTATTCATTTACAATATTCTACAATTTTTAAAGTAATCATTTTATCTCATAAAAAATAGGTTTGGGCTTGGCTCATTGCTATTTTTGGTTAAATGCAGTGACTTGATCAATTTATTTTAATGAAAATGAATATGCTTCTGGTTTCACCTCTTTTTCTTTTCCATATCCTAGTTATCCTCTGTTTTTAGTTTAACTGGTTTTCATATGGATAAATATGTGGGAAGATGGGGGTTTGCTATAGGGTAGGATGGCCAACATGTTTAAGATAATGCTAATTTTGTTAAGATAATAGCTATGATATAGTGAGGGTTCTCAAATGGAAAATACAGAATCCACTCTAGCTCAAAGCAGAAAAGTCATTTATGAAAGTTGAGAGGGTCAGAGACTACAGAGCAAATGCAATGCATAGGATTCCATGCCACACCCTTTGGGGGTTGACTCAAAGCTCACCTTGTACTTGAAGTCCTGGGACTTTAGTCATTACTGCTTCTGAAAGCTGTATGTGTCAGCTACCACCCTGGCCACAATTGGTTCTGGCTTCATTTTTTGTGTGTGGTAGTTTCCAGTGTGTCACAATCCATTTCTTGCTTCTTCCAGCTTCTGGTGGCTCTGGCATTACTTGGCTTGTGGCTGCATAACTCCAGTCTTTAAGGCCAGCGTCTTCAGATCCCTTTCTTCCCTACCCTCACACTGCCTTCTCCTTGCGTGTATCAAATCTCCCTCTGCCCACTTCTTATTAGGATACTTGTGATGTTGTTAACGCAGGTTCATCTCCCTGGCTCAACAGCCTTAATTTAATCGCACCTGCCATGTCTTTACCATATAAGGTAACAACCACAGGTTCCAGGCATGAGGGCCTGATATCTTTGGGGGCTGTTTTTCAGTGTACTGCTTCTGAATTAAGGTCTCACTTTGTACTTATTACTGGTGGAGCAAACCCACATGTCTGCTCCTGAGCTGCAAAGGAAGTTGAACAGTGAGCTTGTTCAGATATGATAGGTGGCCAAGTGCCACATATCAACTAAAATAGGCTCTGAAGTTTCATAAAAATGAACTTGGTGCTGGAATCTTTAAACCGAGAGAAACTACTTATGGCTGAATGTTTTAGACACAACATATCAAGCCATGCAATTCTTAAAAAAACAACAATATATATGTGTGTGTGTGTGTGTGTGTGTGTGTGTGTGTGTGTGTATTATTGAATTTTGCAGAGAGGAAGGAAGAGGGATAGAGAGTTAGATGAGAGAGAAACATCCATCGATGAGAGAGATGAGAGAGAAACATCCATCAGCTGCCTCCTGCACACCCCTACTGGGGATGTGCCCACAACCAAGGTACATGCCCTTGACCGGAATGGAACCTGGGACCCTGGAGTCCAAAGGCTGACGCTCTAGCCACTGAGCCAAACTAGTTAGGGCGCCATGCAATTCTTTACAAGGAAAACTATTAATTTATAAAACCATTTTCTTTGACTTGAGGGGGCTGGGTGGCAAAAACAAAAACATCAGGTATGGCTGTGGGGCTGTGTTCCTCTTTTTTTTTTTATTGTTTAAAGTGTTACAAATAGTAGTACATATATCTCCTTTTTCCCCCCATTGACCTTCCCCCAGCCTCTCCCACCCCCTGTCACATGCCCTCATCCCATCCCCCACCCCCAGTGTCTTAAGTCCATTGGCCATGTTTATATGCATACAAACAAGTCCTTTGGTTGATCTCTTTCTCCCACTCCCCAACACTCCCCAGCCTTATTGGCCCAGCAGGCATGACTCAGGGGTTGAGCTATGAACCAGGAATTCCCCAGGTTTAATTCCCAGTCAGGCACATGCCAGTGTTGTGAGCTCAATCCCCAGTGTGTGGCATCCAGGAGGCAGCCAACCAATGATTCTCAAAATTGATGTTTTATCTCTCTCTCCCTTTCCCTTCCTCTCTGAAATAAAAATATATTTTAAAATTTTAAAAAGAGCACATATAGTGTATTTCAGGAAAGTTTCCTTTTCTAGATTCCCCAGTGGGCCTTCATGGAATCATCGTAGGGGTGTCGAACTCAATCAGAGAAGGGGCCAAACTGAACAGTCATAAACTGTCATTGTGATGGAAACGCAGCGGAGTGCAGTGATGACAGCGCGGTGCGGGCCACATTGCAAGGCCTGGCGGGACGGATTTGGCCCGCGGGCCTTGTGTTTGACACATGTGCTCTAGAGCAGTGGTCAGCAAACTCATTAGTCAACAGAGCCAAATATCAACAGTACAACGATTGAAATTTCTTTTGAGAGCCAAATTTTTTAAACTTAATATTCTTCTAATGCCACTTCTTCAAAATAGACTCACCCAGGCTGTGTTATTTTTTTCCCTAATATATTTTATTGATTTTTTGCAGAGAGGAAGGGAGAGGGACAGATAGCCAGAAACATTGATGAGAGAGAAACATCAACCAGCTGCCTCCTGCACACCCCTCACCGGGGATGTGCCCGCAACCAAGAAACAGGCCCCTGACTGGAATCGAACTTGGTATCCTTCAGTCCACAGGCCAATGCTCTATCCACTGAGCAAAACCAGTTTCGGCCAGGCCATGGTATTTTGTGGAAGAGCCACACTCAAGGGGCCAAAGAGCTGCATGTAGCTTGAGAGCCGCAGTTTGCCAACCACGGCTCTAGGGGGCCTCGCTTTGGCTCGGAGAAGCTCAGTTCTTACCCATCTCACACCCCCGCACCCCCTTTTTTTTCAGATACTTTGGGAAGAACTTACACAACCAATCCATGCCCTATGTTTCACAGAATATTTTAAAGCAACTGACCTTCCTGTTTCTGTAGCTAAACTCAATCAGCAAGGCCTCTTCCTCTTCCTGTGTTCCTCTTTCGATCACCAGAAAACTTTGCACCAGGACCCTAGTACAGACAATTTAATTAGGTCCTATATTTCATTCAGAATGACTTTTGGTTATAACATCATGGTAAGTACCATTTCTTTTTCTTTTTTCATTATTGATTAAGGTATTACATATGTGTCCTTATTGCCCCACTGCCCCCTAACCCCCACTCATGCCCTCACTCCTCTGTTGTCTGTGTCCATTGGTTAGGCTAATATGCATGCATAAAGTCCTTTGGTTGATCTCTCCCCCTTACCCCCGCCCTCCCCTACCTTCCCTCTGAGGTTTGATGATCTGATCGATGCTTCTCTGTCTCTGGATCTGTTTTTGTTCACCAGTTTGGTACCATTTCTTATCAGGTCTGATGTTTGTTACTCTTGTGGTGCCCCCACACTGTCCAATACACTCATGGCAATAAGGACTTAGGCAATAAGATATGGACATCTTCTCTTTTCTTTCTTCACCTCCATAATATGTGATTTTTCAAACAAATCAAAAGGTCCTTCTTGAAACCACCGCGCCCCCCCCCCGCTTTTTCTTAACGTGTGCCTCCATATCAGCAGTTAATTTTCCCAGTTTCTCTCATGTGTGATACCTGCTAGAAATAATTTCCCTAATCAGTTTGTAAAAATCAATCAATCAATCAATCAATCAATCAATCAAACTATCTGCTGGGATCTGCCATGTCTTAAGAGTGTTATCTGATGGTAGGCATCTTACAGGTTGCACAGGGTCCAAATTGCTGTGGCAGGATCAATAATTCTACATTTTGAGAAGAACCGTGCAAACATATTGAGACTAACATTTATAGCAACTACATAGATGCCAGCGTAAATACATTTTGGCCTCTTTTGTGTAAACAATCTTCTGAGAACATTGTTTTTTATTGTTGACACTTTGCTGCAGGTTTATAAGATACACTTAAAATTCAATTTGTTCCCTTGAGTATTTTTTGTGTGAATCTGGTGGCATAGTAAAACTTTTCTTTTAGAAGGCCCAGAATCAAAGTGATAAAAAAAAAAAGTTGTGGATTAAAAATGATTTTTTTTCTTTAGCCTTGGAAGCTTCCTATTTCTCTATTGAGATATATATTTTTCCCCAGGAAGGAACTGTAGTATAATGATCTGATTGACAATGATGCCAGCTTCCCCAAACACTAGCTGAAAAGTTGGGGGCAAATTCCTGACCCTTTCTGACACCCTGTTTCTCATAGGATGAGAATAATAACCATGTCACCTTCTTACTTCCCAGAACCAGTCACTTACGGTACCTCTTTCTTAGATATGACTGGCATTTTTAAGAAAAGTGTATTTCAGTGCTTGTCTCTTCCTTGGGTTGTAGAGTGGTTTTGTGTATGTCGCATGTTCACAAACTGTCCACCTCTCTTTCTCCCTAAAGTGACCTTTTTGGGGGTGGGGGTGGGGTGACAGGGAGGAGGGATGAAGGAGAATTGTAGAGGTTTTGGAAGCTTCACTCTATGAATGAATACTTCTGCTTCAGCATAATGTTGGTATTAGATCAAACGTAAAAAGCTTCAAGCTTTCAGTGTCCTGCTGACACCAGTATCAACAAAGCACTGAAGCGGAAGCTTCCTGGCGCATGATTAGAGGGAGGTTTTACTTCACTAGCTTTAAGACTAAGTATACCTTTTAGTAGATCTTTCTCAAGGATAAGCTGCATCATACATTATAAATCAAATTCAAGAGCTTTAATAAAGGACCCCTGATAATTTGGTAATGTATTATCACCATGTTTTGGAAAGGCAAAAAATGACTGCATTTTATAGTGTAATTTAAAATAATAATATGGATTACAGTTGTGTTCAGTCATGAAAGAATAATTTAACAGTATATGCTTATAATAACCTTTTTTCCCTTGATGGTGTCCACTCTTATTTTAGCCCGAGAAGGGCTTACTTGGGAATGGTTTACTATGCTGGTTTTTAGAGTCTAGTTAGTAGGACTGAATACATGTTTCTCTGGAATGTTATGTTGTCGTTTTGGAAAAGCTTCACACAGAAATGAAATTGAAAGCTGGAGAATAAAGACTGCTGAAGCCTGACCAGCGTGGCTCAGTGTTGACCTACAAACCAGGAGGACATGATTCAATTTCTGGTCAGGGCACGTGCCTGGGTTGAGGGCTCAATCCCTACTGGGAGGCATGCAGGAGGCAGCCAATCAATGATTCTCTCTCATCATTGATGTTTCTATCTCTCCCTCTCCCTTCCTCTCTGAAATAAATTTAAAAAAATAAAAAAAGACTGCGGAGAAGTGAGCCATTTCGATATCAAAAGCATGGCCCATGTTTGGGAGCCTGCTGTATGGGCAGAGTCTCCAGGAAATGGGTGGCTCATGAGAAGTGGTAATTGAAGAGAGTTTAATGGAGAAACTGTTTATAAAGGTGTGGGAATGTTAAGAGGAGCCACCAGGGATGGCGAGGCACCCAGGAACTCATGCAGCAGCGTCCGTCACCACCTCATGACTCAAGAGCCAAGCAGGTTTGCTGCTCCCAGATCTGGAAATCACTGAGCTATGGGACAGGAACAGGTGACGGGGGCTGTGGCTTCAGTGGGAGAAAGTGGGTCACAGTTACCTTGCAACAGGGCAAGGAGGAAGGCAAGAAGATTAAAATCCTAACCTTTTTTTATTTCTTTCTCCTTTTGAATCTCTTTCCGGAGTCTCCCATTGGGTTGGACCCAACCAAAGCTGGAGAGCAAGGCCATCCAAGTGATAGAGTCTGAGGCACCGAGCAGGGTGCAGACAGCTGAAGCGTGGCTTTGGAGGAATATCCAGCACACATCCAAGCCTGGAAGTGAGGAATGATTAACAAAACTGATATTACCTGACATATATGTGACCAACGAAAATCTAAACTCAGTGATTTTCTATTTCCCACTTTTCTGCCCTCCAGCCTTTACCAAGAGAGCTCCCTGAGTTATATGACTGCAGAGCTATTTGTTTTATAACTTTTATTATGTTGAAATGCAACCCACTGGATTTTAAAAAGAATGCATTGGGCTCCAGGAACACAGAACAAACAGCCCAATCCCTGCCACTGTCCAGGAATGCAGGAGGAAATCTTGCCATTCACAAGCTCCATCAAAAACAGCCTAAAGGTAATTTTGCTTTTGCTTGTCTGGTATTCTGTATAGCTCCCCTGGGGTTCCAGCCACCCCCTCCTGCACCTCCTTCCTTTAGCTCCCTGCTTTCTCCTTGGGGCTCCTGGCCTGTTCCACATATCTGTTTGGATTCCAAAACAGAATTGCAGCTATATCACACCTTCCCAGTTGCCCTTCTCTGATTTTATATCCTCTTTCATTGTCCCTGCTTTCCCACGCCCTTCACTCCTCTGGACTCCCACCTTTCTTACCGGTCGCTGGGGCCAGCTGCACCACAAGTACCACAGACTACCCATGAGAGCTCGGACCTGGGCATCACAAAAATTAGGTTCTGATTCCAACTTTGCCACAAATTAGACAGGTATCATCGATCAAATCAAAGAATATTTCCTAGATTAACTTCTGTCATCTGGAAAATAGGGTGCATGAAATCCGTCTGTGATTCCTAAAATACTGCCTTGAAATAAATAAAATAAGAGTGGTAGAAGAGGTCTAGTTGTCTTCACAGGAAATGGAGGTTAAGGGGACATGGGTTGGACCTTGAAGATCACAATTGTGTCCCAGTGAGAAGGAAAATTCCTATTTTATAAAAAACTGCTGTTTGGAATTTTCTGCTGTTTTTCTTAGATGGCCTCTTATTCTTAAAAAAAAAAAAAATGTTTGCTTTCTAGGCTCCTTTAGCCTGCTTGTAAAATGAGGATCATAAAATTTGCTGTCTGACCTTGCAGGTCAAGACTAGGTATGCCCATAAATTTAGCTGTGTTTGTTTTCAAGGACAGCAGCGAGATAACCATTAATTGCACAGAGAGCTGTCTCCTTAATAAAAAGGGAAGCTCTGCTTGTATCTTTGCGTAGAATTTGAATTTATTTTCTCTAGGCCCATCGCGCGATGAATAGAGTCTCTCCACTCCCCTCCTGCATTGTTTGATTGGTCGGGAAGTCTGTAATATCAGGACCTGGTTCTCGGTTTTTCAGCCATAGAAACTCACTCTTGTTTGGGACCAGAAGATGCCATGCTTTGACATATCTTAAGTAAACACCCACAAAAGCTGAGGTAGAGAGTGTAATGTCTGTTTATGGTTGCTCTGTCATCTAAGTAGGCACCACACATCTGTTTTTCATTTCAGTCACTGCACCAGGATCCTTGGGTTTAGAGCAGTGTTTCCCAACCTTCTCTCATGATGAGAATCACCTGGTGGAGTTGTTAAAACACAGATTCCTGAATCCCAACTAAGAAGTGCTAAACTAGAATTTTTGGGAACATATAGGTAAAATTGTATACTTAACTAGTGCTCTAAGACAGATTTTATATACAGAGCACTAAGTTAGGTATAGCTCCCCTGGGGTTCCAGCCACCCCCTCATGCACCTCCTTCTTTTAGCTCCCTGCTTTCTCCTTGGGGCTCCTGGCCTGTTCCACATATCGGTTTGGATTCCAAAACAAAATTGCAGCTATATTACACATTCCCAGTTGCCCTTCTCTGATTTTATATCCTCTTTCATTGTCCCTGCTTTCCCACGCCCTTCACTCCTCTGGACTCCCACCTTTCTTACCGGTCGCTGGGGCCGGTAAGAGGTAAAATTGTATACTTAACTAGTGCTCTAAGACAGATTTTATATACAGAGCACTAAGTTAGGTATGCAATTTTACCTATATGTTCTCAAAAATTCTAGTTTAGCACTTCTTAGTTGGGATTCAGGAATCTGTGTTTTAACAACTCCACCAGGTGATTCTCATCATGAGAGAAGGTTGGGAAACACTGGTTTAGAGAACCCTTTCCAATGAGATTACCCCCACCTGGACACCTCCTCCACAGTGTTCTGGAGTCTCTACTGCCCCTCCCAAATCACACGGAGACTGAGGTAGCAGTCACAATGCCAGTGACTTACTTTACAATTAGAAATTTAAGAGCACTTACACAATCAGCGCCTTCTCTACAGCTGCATGGGAAATTCAACTGCAATCACAGCCATTTCCTTTATTGTATGCAATCCCTCTCCTAAGGGCCTAATGTACTCAAAGGCTGGAGATGAGACATTCTCTTGATGCTAGGTAGACCTACACTGAGAACCCAAATCCTAACAGGAGACTTTTAGGGAGTGTAGAAATGGGACAAAGGAAGTCCTGCTTGATAGCACAAGGAAAGATGGCCTGGTAATGCATCCACCTCACCCACAGATGTCCTTGGAATCCTAGAATCCTTTGGCTGTCTCTGAGCCTGTTTCTACGGGGGACAGATTCCCCTCCCCACCTCCTTTCTCAGCACCTTCTTGCTTTCTTTTCTCGGACATGTTTAACCAAGTTACAATCTCCTGGGGAGCTATTTTCTCTGGTGTAGATGACTTGCTTATTTATGCTCAGATCCAATAGGTGTGGATTTCAGAGTTAAGTTCTGAGGGAGAGTCCCACTTCGAATTTGGAGTCTTCAACACTTAACAGCTGAAGAAGCTTAAAATTTTGCTTCTCTGCTGCTCAGCCAAACCCTCCGTGAACAAGCTGTTAAAGGGCTGCTGCTCCTCTTCCCTCTTACGATGAATGCGAGTTGATTGTGTTGGTCCGCAAATCCATTTATGTCAATTGTACTGGGTATTATAATTTTATCATATAAGTTATATTAAAAGTATGAGTATAAAAAAAACTGTGAGCGTGAAAAGAGAATTCTTAATGAAAACTAAGCTAAAAGCTTTGCAAAGAATTGATAAAGGCACATAGCTAAAAATTCTATTGTTGAACAAGACAATTAAAAATATTGGGGAAAAATATAAAAATTTAGGGCTTTGCAGCCAAATTTTAAATTTTCACTCCTTTAAAGACAATGAAACTGGAGATTGTGAACAAAATCTTATGGGCATACTTTATGCATGAGATCAATGGTAAATGAATGACAGTGTCTGTATACCAAATATTTGTGGATAAATATAGAGTGGCCAGATTATTATGATCTCTGAAGGCATAATAATCTGGCTACTCAGTGTATATGGTATATAATAAAAGGTTAATATGCAAATTAGCCTCAGCCAGGAATTCGACCAGCAGGCAGGACAGCCAACTGCCCATGTCTCCTCCCCCTGGCCAGGCTGGCCAGACCCCACCCATGCATGAATTCATGTATTGGGATATATATATATATATATATATATATATATATATATGTATGTATATATATATATATATATATATATATATATATATATATATACACTGAGTGGCCAGATTATTATGTGTTCAGAGATCATAATAATCTGGCCACTCAGTATATATATTTATCCACTAGAGGCCTGGTGCACAGAATTCATGCACAGGGGCGGGGGGTGTCCTTTCAGCCCAGCCTGCCCCCTCTTCAATCTGGAACCCCTCAGGGATGTCCAACTACTGCTTTAGGCCAGATCTTAGAGATTGGGCCTAAACCAGCAGTTGGACATCCCTCTCACAATCCAGGACCACTGGATCCTAACTGCTCATCTGCCTGTCTACCTGATCACCACTAACTTCCCTCCCTGCTGGTCTGGTTGCCCCCAACTGCCCCTTCCTCCCCCCCCCCCCCCCCCCCCCCCCCGCCAGCCTGGTCACCGCTAACTGCCCCTCCTGCTGGCCTGGTCTCCCCCAACTGTCCCTTCTGCCAGCCTGGTTGCCCCTAACTGACCCCCCTTCCCTCCCCCTCCTGCCTGGTTGCCTCCTCTGCTGGCCTGGTTGCCCCACACAGTCTGCTGTTCAGTCATTTGGTTGTCCCTCACTAACGCCCCTGCCAGCTTTGTCATCCCATGCAGCCTATGTTCTGTTGTTTGTCCGGTTGTTTCAGTTGTGACAACCCCTGGCTTTTTATAAATTAGAATGTGTGCTAATAGCAAATGAAATGTTTAACCTAAGTATGTGTCCATTTTTATGTTTTCTCACTTCAACTGATAATTTTGATTCCCTGACTAGAGGCCCAGACTGAGTAAGTGAGATAAATGGGCTTTAAGTGCAGAACAAGGAAGGATAATAGCAATATACAATGTGATAATGGCTACCATCCATGGAACTACATTTTAAAAATAAACACAGTTTATTATTTAAATGTAAGGTTAAATGTACTTAACATGCAAATACAGATGATCTTATGAAGCAATATATAAACAAGGAGAACTTCTCTAGTCTTCCCTGGCAGTGTGCCATGTTAACTGCAGGGAGTTTCTGTAGTGAGTACCAGCATCACCAAGCTCTCTGATCTGTCCTTGTTGCCAGGAGACGCTGCTTCCTACAGATGCGCCCCCTGCTGGCAGTGTGCAGAGAGACCTTTTCTTTTGTACCTTTAGGTTTCATCATGGAGTAAAACAATTTCTTGTTTGACCAGCAGAGCCCTTGCTTGAGGAATACATGGGCGGATATCCAGCCTGAGCGAACATTGCATTAATTCAGGCATGCTCAGTCTTGAACAGGGTTCTTGTTAGTTTCCACAGAACCACATTTTGAATGAGGAACTTCAGAGTCCTTGTTGACACACTGAGGTAAACACTTCCTGTTAAGTGCCTACCTTTTTCTATTCTTTTCAGTGTTTTCCCTGGCTCTCCTTGTAGTTATGGGTCTCTCCTACACCCCAGAGTCTATAGGAACAAGAGACGGGCTGATTTCTACATATTTAAGTTGGGTTTCCAGCTCCTACCAAATTCTACTGTCTAAAATGGTAGAGAAATTTTAAATAATCTCCTGGGGACATGACCTCCTAAACTGAGGCTGAATAAGCTCAGGTTAATTCACAAATCATCATATGGAAATAATAATAAAGTCACAATTTCAGAGTTGGGGGAGGGACAAGAGACAATATTAATATAGTCTTTTAATAATTTGCCATATTAAATTCAAAATATATTTATGTGAAAAAATACTCTGGAAAATGTGCAATGCTTGAATTTAACGTAAATGAGAGACTTAATGGGAGAAATGAAAGAGCATGTTATATTAGTTTTAAAAATCAATTTCCATTATTAAATAGAAGCACAGGAAACAAACTGAAAATAACATAGATCAGGATGTCTTCCCCCCCACCCCCCAAAAAAAATATAATGGTATTGCTACTCATAATTACAAGAAATGGATGACAGTATTTTAAATGAGTTAACTTTGGCCCATCATGCTCACTTCATGGTGTGAAGAAAACAGCACTTGAATTATTTTCCCCTTAATTTGTTCTAAATTACAGCAAAGTGCTCTGCGAGAAGCAAGTGCTTGTGTTAATTAACTCTGAATAAAGAAGGTCACTGGTATGCATGGGACTCATTTTGTGGGTATTTTTGTGTATGCTTTTTTTTTTTTTTATTGGAGGTACCAAAACAATTTGAATTTTTATCTTAATTTATTTTAAAATAGAAAAAAAAAACCACACACACACACACACACACACACACACACACACACACACACATTCCTCTCTCAATCTGGGACTGCTGGTTCCTAACTGCTCACCTGCCTGCCTGCCTGATCACTCCTAACTGTGTCTGCTTGCCTGCCTGATTGCTCCTAACCCCACTGCCTGCCTGATTTCCTCTAATTGCCCTCCCCTGCCGGCCTGATCTCCCCCCCACCCCCAACTGCCCTCACCTGCAGACCTGATCTTGCCCCAACCTGCCCTCCCCTGCCAGCCTGATAGCCCCTAACGGCCTCTGCCTTGACCCCCACCACCGTGGCTTTGTCTGGGAGGAGTTGGATGTCCAAAAGATGGCCGGTTGACCCAGTCTAATTAGCATGTTACCCTTTTAGTAGTATTGATAGATTATATAGGATAGGTTTGCTTAAATGCGGGGGGGAGAGGGAGGAGCCATTTTCATCAGAGGAGATGCTCTTGGCAGACAAAAATACATAGTCCCTATATTTGGACTGATAGCCAGCCATATGCACTATACTGCCAAACTGGTCATTAAAAAAATTGAACCACTTTCTTACACCTTACACCAAATAGATGTTGCCCTTAAAAATCCTTCCTCAGCTCCCATCTTAGGTTCTGCCTTTGTAGTTAACCCAGATTTGGTTCTGATTGGTCGGTTTCTATACCAGTCAGCATCTAAAGCTACACCTCCTATGCAGCCATTGGCTATTCACACTTCTCCCAGATTTGGTACTGATTGTCAGTTTCTATGCCAGTCAGCATCTCTGGGCCTATCCACGGGCCTTATCAGAGAGGTGGGGCTGGTCAGCAGCCGCAGCAGAGGTCTGAGAGAAAGAGAGGCACAGCTGCTGGCCAGGCCCCCAGAGAAACAGAGAGGCGAGGGCTGATCAACAGCTGCCACAGAGGTGGACCAGACCCTGCTTCTCTCTCCAGGCCTCTCTTCAGGCCTGATCCACAGCCCCCTTGGCAGTTAGTGCTGGGTCGCCATGGCAATCCAGCACTGACTTCTGGTCGGTCAAGTCTTTGGTCATTTTGGACGTTATGGACCCTGGGTTTTTATATATTAGGATAACTTTATTATTCAAATTATTTTCTCATATATGCCAAAAATCACAGTGATCATACATTAAAAATTATTTTAATCATCTTTCAACTGACAATTTGATTATGTTCTTCTTGAATTTTGCTTAAAGTAAAAAACTGGAAACACTCGATTTGCAAAAGAATTTGCTACCCAATCATTAGAATGATTAACTGTCTGTTAATTTCCTAGATGTAAAATTAAAAGACATTAGTAAGATCTTTCAAATGACTATTAATTATGCATGCTATTCTTTCATTTATAGACACTTTATTTTATCTGATATACAAGGTAAGGTTGGGAAAAATGAAATATTGTTAATTTCATTACACTTCAATAAATACTTTTTTAAAATTAAAATGTCTTTATCTTAATAAGTACTTTAATCAGAACAGTAGAGTTGCAAATTTAGTTTATTCAACTAATAAGAAATATTCATCATAAAAACTTAATTGGTAAGGCCACTTTTCATTGTCAAAACCGTGAGCCAAATAAGACAATGTTCAGAAAAAGTCTGATTTTCTTTTTCAACTCAACAAGTATGCTACTACTCATCCTTAGAAATCTAAGATAGATAAATCTAAGAGCTCTGTCATGAGCTTTTTACCAGGATAAAGTTAAGACATTAGATTCTTATCAAAATCTACACCCTCCTACTTTCACCAGATTTTCTTTCCAGGGGCTGGATGAAATAGTCTTAAGCAAAGTGGTTATCATCTCTGATGTTCCACTATACAATGCATATTAACTTAGAATATCCCAACATGGAATTGCTAACTCAACACTTTACCCTTAACAGAAAAATGTATGGACACAGGGAGCCCATGAGGCCGTGCACTGGGTTTATAAATCCTTGATTATAAAGATGCTGCACTGACATCTTTACTTCGAACATTTTCCTTTGGTGCCAGGGAGGCTTCCCCAAAGTGAAGGATCACAGTATGATTTGGGGTAAAAGCCATGTCATTTTTTTTTTTTTTTTTTTTTTTTTTTTTTTTTAAAGCTCAAGACAAGCATTGTGTCAAGAGATGTAGGAACTAAGAATCAGTATGACACCATAATCTCAGGGTGTTCTCACGCAACCAGTCCTAAGAAAGGTTGTATGAAGGTTAAAGGTTCTGGAAACTAAGCTCCTTAAAAATACTCATGCCCCTCTGTCCCTTGGAAATCTTTATGTACCTTTATGTACCTTCAGGGTATGTGTCCTCAGTTTGAAGGCTTAGGTACATAATCAATCAGACCTGTATCCAAGTTAACTTCTTCAAAGGCAGGAGACCCACGGAAGACTCCAAGGCTTTAGGAGATGGAGGCCTGACTAGGGAAGAACTGGGACTTGCCAATAACTGAATGAAACCAAGTCCCCCTACAAGCTCACTTCGGTGTGGAGGAGGAATGAACCTTTGCTTGTTAAACCACCAGGACTTTGGGATTGTTTGTTACAGCAGGTAGCCTCCCCTGATTAACAGAATAGCAGATGGTGCTGGATAGAGTCTCACTACTGCAGGGATGAAATAGCCTTCTAGCCAAGAAATGCAATGTCCAGGCAGGAAATTGGATGGGAGTCACAACCAATTCTCCCAGGATTAGGTGGTGCCAGAAAGAGGCGGGATGGGGCCAAATCAAAGAGACTAGACCACAGGTTGCACCAACTACAGACTTCAGGGTAGATTTCAGCAGGATTCCCAAGAGTGGGGTCAAACAACTACCTTCAGTGGACACCAGGTAACACACATTCTCAGCCAGTTATCACCTTCTCCCCCAGTACTGCAAGGACACACCAAGTTCTCATATGTCCATCCATCGTTTGGAGGAAAGAAAGGAAACTCCAAAAGACTGGACCTTTATCTAAAGACACCAACTAATCCATGCTTGATAGGGAGGGGACCTTTCAATAGAAGAAACATTTAAACTGCAAGAAAACTGCTGGGATGGGAAGAACCATTGGACTTAACAAGAAAAATGCAAGATTTTCCATTATCTAGAGTCATAGAAAATAACTGATTTTTTTTTTTTTGGAAGGGGCACATTAATTATACATAAATGTGTTTGCAACACTGCTACTTTTTTCTTTTCAGACTATAGCTGTGAAATCAAGTTCAGATTAAAATTGATATGGAAAAATGTTTATTAAAGTGCACATATATGCATAAAACAGACTACTTCTGTACTTTCTATTTCTGAACTTGCAGTATTGTGAAGGACTGAATGATCTGTCCATGGGGACAGAGTCTCCTGGGATGTGGTTCAATATCAAAGTACAGAGCATTGACAAGCAGTACAGTTTCTTTCTGCAGAACTAGTTTATGAATGACATATTTGGTCAAACTGTTTTGTGTGATTGTTCCACTTCAACATAGCTTGACTGGAAGGATAATTGATTAGCATTTTTTTTTTTTTTTTTTTTTTTTACCAAGTCCACTGAAAAGACCAGAACAGAACTCTAATTTCACTTGATAGATTGTTAAATTGGGCTTTTATACTATTTGGTTTTGACAATCATTCTTTTGCGTTATAAATATACAACTGTCACATAATATAATATCTTAAGAAAATAAAGTCTTAAAACTTACAAAAATTATGGAAGCTGATTGCTCCAGTGTGTAAACTACACACACAAAACAGTAGCAAAGAGCTGCTTTGGGAAGCTGTATTTACTGTTTCAAGCTATGGAGTCTTCATTCCGAGGGCATGCTCTTCAGATTGTACTTCTAATGATGATGGTTTGCCACTGAGAAACATATTTGTACCTTCTCCCAGAGCTCCACCTTGTGACTAGTGACCACCAGCTTTGAGGCAGTTGGTGGTAATAACTAAAATGCACACTCTAGCTGAACCAGTTTGGCTCAGTGAATAGAGCATCGGCCTGCGGACTGAATGGTCCCAGGTTCGATTCCGGTCAAGGGCATGTACCTTGTTTGTGGGCACATCCCCAGTTGGGGGTCTGCAGGAGGCAGCTGATTGATGATTCTCTCTCATCAATGTTTCTAACTCTATCCCTCTCTCTTCCTCTCTGTAAAAAATCAATAAATTTTTTAAAAAAGAAAAAAATGCACACCCTAGGGAAACCCTGATAACCCCCAGTTTTTCTCTATCATGGAACCTTACTTAATATTCATAACCAACTGCTATTTTCTGCTCCTGTATTTCTTTACTGGTTTACTGCCCATTTTCCTTCATTAGAAAAGAAGTGCCCTGAAAACAGAGATCTCATGGACCTGCTTACCCCAGTATCTCCAGTTTGTAGAATAGCTCTTGGTTCTTAATAGGAATTCAATAAACATTTATGGACTGAGTAAACTCTTAAATATTGATGGTGAAGTCATGTTTCTTTATAAGAAGTTAATGAAGGAAGATAAAATCAGTAATTTTAAATATACAGACAGTACATGTTTTTAATCATTATTTACCTACTGCACTTACTAGTTCAACACAATGGAGTTGGTTCCCCGGAACTACAGTTTACTAAAGAGAACACTCCAAATACACTCCCTTAAATAGCAAAGGGGTTTAGATTACTGCTGGAGAATAACTTATTTAGTGCTGCTCAACATATTCTTGAGTCTGGTTCCAATGGAAATATAATTCAGATCTTCAATTTTTCCCATTTAAATTCAAGTTACATTCAACATCTTTTTGGTTGTTAGGAGTGTTAAATATTATTTTATACCTTTAGTTTTTAATAAAACCCATGAGTTTTAATAGAATTAAGATCTCAATAAATTTCTTTTAAGCTTATCTCTAAGATATTTTTAACTATCGAACTTAGTCATCATTTAATAATGGAATATTTTGGGCCACATTGTGTGGTTGTTTATGAAAGCATGCTGCTAACCAAGATTTTACTATTTAAGGAAAAGTAAATTTTCTTTTCCTTTAGTTTGAGAAATCAAAATAATAAAAATGAGTCACCCTAAATTTTAGTTTAGAGCCCAGAACCTATCACTTTTAAGCTTACACATCAGTATTTTCCAAACCCTGCTGTTAAAACTGATTGAATTAAAAAGATTGCATTACAAACAAAGAAGAAACCTCTCAGAAGGTTTTTCCTTTTCCAATCACATACAAGTATACGGTTTTACATTTTGTTTTGCTTCCTCTTTTTTCATGGAATGAAAGTGGGTAAATGTCTAAATAGCTGAGTTTTAAAATTCCCCCAAAAATATTTGGTAGAAACCTAGTAATGCAAAAACTGCTATTAACGTTGGTTTGAGAGTTTTCGAGAGGGTGCTTCTTTTAATAGTTCTTGTTTTCAGAATAATAACCATTGTGTAATTTCCCCTTTGAAAGAATAGATCACAGGTATGGGAAATGAATAAATCAACACCCATCTAATTTGGTTACAATTCACTTTGAGATTATCACTTTTAGCGACACAATTCACAGTATAATGGCATCTGGTCTGTAAAGAAAAATACAGATGAGGCTCTCCTTGCGGTCTTTACTTGTCCTCATGACTGTGGCTTTCTCTGGCTTCATTGCTGTTGGTCATTGTTCTCAAGATCCGAAATGAGAATATTTTCTTCCAAATGTGCTGTACTGAAGTTGGTTGTGGGATAGTAAGGGTTCCGAAACTCCAGGAGCCTCCTGAAGGCACCACTGCTGTGCTTGTTTATGCAGAAGGCAAGTGTGGAAATGGCTAGAATTGCTATCAGTGTCAGAGCTACTGCCAATGGTACGATGCTGTGACTTGGTCCTGAAAGAAGATGAAAAAAAGGGAAAACTTCAATGGCAATGAAGTACAATAGACACTCTCACATAGTTACTTTCTATTTTATTATTTCTAAGAAAAATAAAAATGTTCTCTACTGCTCCAAACATACCTTTTCCTGGATGTTCCTTTGCCACATGAATATCTAAAATTAAATACAAAAGAAAATGAGATGAAGTTTTTCTCTTAAGTCAGCAAAATGGTGTCATTATTTGTAGCGGGGCTCAGCAAACTATGGCCCATGGGTTAAATCTGGGCTTCTGTTTTTATAAGTAACTAGAGGCCTGGTGCACAAAATTTGTGCAGGGGAGAGGTGTTCAGCTCGGCCTGCACCCTCTCACAATCCGGGGGCAATGGCTCCTAATCGCTTGCCTGACTGCCTGCCTGATTGCCCCTAACCACTCTGCCTGCCTGATTGCCTCTAACTGCCTCTGCTCTGCCCCTGCCACCGTGGCTTTGTCCAGAAAGTCATTTGGCTGTCCAGTCTAATGAGCATATTATGCTTTTATTAGTATTGATGTTTCATTGGAATTCAGCCACATTTCATTTCTGCATTGTGTGTGGCTGTCTTCATGCTACAGTGGAAGCAAGATAGAGACCATATGGCTCCCGGAGCCTGAAATTGTTCTATCTGGCCCTTTACAGGAGAAGTTTGCTGACCCCTGATTTACAGTAAATATTGTTGGTGCTTACTAACATATACAATGCCTTTTTTAAAGCCAAATAATTCCCTTTCAGTCTCAGCACTGTGCATTTTGTTTGCAATAAAAATGTGAGTAAAATATATTCGAGTACTTCCTGAATATTTGGATTTTAAAAGCTTTCGATGCTAGTGGGTCCACATTACATAGGCTGGAATCAAAATGAAGAATCACCCTCTGACTTTACCCACCTGGCTCCAGTTTACAAATAAATCCTTTTTTTTCTTGACATGGGGATAACTGCCACACTCCTTCGGGGATCCTCAGGGCAACACACAGAGGAGGCTTGATGTGGTCCATCTCTGGCTTCCGAATGCCCCAGTTTGACTGCTCTGTGGGAGTTCCATCAAACCACTTCATGGTTTTATCTGTGGAAAAATTGCCAATTTAAAAGTGGCCTTGGTTATCTAACCTACGAAGACTGGAATGAACCATAAAAAGCAGCCCCTAAATTTAATGAAATTCTCTCCTTATCTGGTGCTTTTTAACTCAGTAAGTACAGTTATGAACTCACCTTGTGAACAACTCCCGATTCATTTTAATTCAGTTCCAATTTAGTTCACCGAGGATTTCATATTTGCTAACTTAAGTTTGAGTTTTGAAATATTTCTTATCATTACAAGCATCTTAAAGAAATCATTTAATAAACTAAACTAATAACATAGAAAAAAATTCTCTTGAAGTCCTAACATCTATGTCATTACAAAATGGCTCACTTTCTAAAAGAATTTTACAGTGAGTTTCTTTAAATAGCAAGCCAGGAGTATACCGAAGGGTGGGGCCATAGAAGAGTCCATCAATGTATAGGAAATGAAGGGGTGCATTGTCTGAAAAGGATTTAAAATCAACAATAAGACTAACTAAAAGTCAGTCAGCTTTTTATCTCCATGTGCTAGAAATTCTGTCAGTGATTGAAATAATACAGCTTGCCAAGGTAGACCCACCCTCTACTTCGATATACCACTTGTTTTATAGGATCTAAGCTGTCCATACCACTTAAAATAATTGTATTGACATGTACTTTCAATAACCATCATTTAAAGAAAGGAAAGAACACTATGCTCTCATTTGAATATAAACTTTGGTTGTTATGGGTAGCAAATAATTCTAATAGTATAATTCATCAATGAAAGATTAAACAAATTTAATACTATTTATTTTTTCAATATTTTTATTACTGCTAAAATTACTAAATTATTAGACAAAAATTTAGATTGCTTACCAAATGTTACCATTACACTCTACTGTGCTTTTTAACACTCAGAAACCTGGAGTATTTTCAAATGAATATGGTTTTGGTGTCTATGACTCAGTCTGTGAACATAAAGTTCCAGTCAAGCATCTTCATGTACATAAACTCATTTGTTTGTTTTCATTTGGGATTATTTCATAGGATAGTATAGAGAAAAGGTTAGCAATGCTATTTTTTTTTTTTAACGGCTTTAACACGTGTGCTATTTTTCACAGCAAATCTATCCAAGGAGAGTTTTCTGGTTTGTAGAGACCATTTTCATGAACCTTGATCACCATGTGCTTGTTTATGCTCTCCTCTTTTCTATACCAATTACTTACTGTCATCGTTAAACTGAACATTCAACCAAACCATCCGGACAGAAGAAACAAAAACAGAAAGCTCTTCTAGGAGAAATGAATTTTCAGCCTCATCCTTGATTGTCAAAAGATTAGATCCTGTGAAAGACAAACAGCAAATGAACAAGTACTTGTGTTTACATGTAAATACAATTTTAAAAATGTTTCCCATACCACAATTTGTAAAGCTCAGGCTTTGAAAAGTGAAAATTTGCAGTGTATGTAACTGATTTTTGGTGAAAAATGTTAAAGCAAAACCACATTTATTAAGAGATATAAGTTTTAATCTCAGAAGTAAAAGCATAGAGTATTAATTTTAGGGAACATAAAAAAATCTGTAATTCAAAAGCATTCAAAAAGAACATTTTATTTGGGGGGAGTACAGTATTCTGAGAAATCATCTTAAGTTTTAAAGTTTTATACTGGACATTTAATCCTATATAATAAAAGTCTAATATGCTAACTGTGTGGTCTACTGGTCAGCCATTCAACCAATCAAAGCATAATATGTTAATGATATACTAAGGCTGCTCAATTGCTTGCTATGATGTGCACTGAACACCAGGGGTCAGACGCTCAATGCAGGAGCTGCCCCTGGTGGTCAGTGCCCTCCCACAGGGGGAGCCCTGCTCAGCCAGAGGCCGGGCTCATGGCTGGCAAGTGCAATGGCAGTGGTGGGAGTCTCTCCCCGCTCTGTTGCAGGCAGGCGATAAGGAGCAAGGATCCCGGACTGCAAGAGCCCTGGACTGCGAGAAAAATGTCCGATATCCCCCGAGGAGTCCCGGACTTCAGGAAGGCTCAGGCTGGGCTGAGGGAACCCACTCGTGCATGTATTCATGCGCCAGGCCTTTAGTTTCATATATTTAGCCATACTTTAAATAAATGTAATACAATTTATTTTTCCAGTATTTTTTATTGCTGTTAAAATCACTAAATCATGAGACAAAAAATTAGATTGTTTAATAAAATATCATGAAAGAACACATTGACATAGCCCATGGTCCCAGACAATAGTGTGGTGAGGGCCTGGGGTGGGGCGGGCATGGGTGGAGGGGATATAAGGGGAATACAGGGGGACATCTATAATACTCTCAAAAATAAAAATAAATTAAAAAAAAAGAAGGAACACATTGAAAGTATGTTACCATCACAAAAGAATTACCTTCCTTTTTGCAAAATTCATGAGCAGCTTCAAAACTCATGCTGTCTAGGACTGTAGAAAAACTGTAGCAATTACTTTTGAATTTTATCCAAGGAATAGATGTTTCAGAACACAGCTCTGGATGTCCAAATGGTCTTGTTTCTATAAACAAAAATCAGTCATGATTTCAGTGTGGTGACTGAGTTGGGATGAATATCGCATTACATTCTATGAAAGACCAAGATAAATATATGTAATGAGATTTTCATGGTAATAGTTTGAAGAGTGGTTTAATATACATGATTACAAAACTAGGACCAGTTTATAGCATTTCTAGCAGAAATAACCTTTACCTACACATAACAGGGTATAGAGGCTTACCCTGGGTGAGGTGGCTGACGTTCATGTTTACCATTAGTCTCACATTGAGGGATATGATTCTTAGGAATACTGGCAGCTGAATGAAACTTGCAAGAGGCAATTCCAAAGGCAATGTATAAAATTTATTACATGCAGTGCTGAATATTATAGATTTAGCAAATCCTTACCTGCTAATAAACCTACTAGAGAAAATAATGCATTAAATTGTGTATCATATAACATCACATCACATAACACAGGGAATTTTGGGGTGGACTTTGATTCAAAGGGCAAGCACAAGAGTCAGACACATCATGCTGAGATCCTAGGTAGGTGGCTTTAGGCCTGATATGTAACCTCCCTATACTTTGGTTTCTTTGTCTACAAAAGAAATCTAACAATAACATCTTTCTTACAGCTTGAGAAGTATAAGTGAGATAGTGCCTGATGCTTCTAAAGCACTCAATAAATGCAGTGATGTTGAAAGAGAAGGCTAGCTCTTGTGGTGTTTTAGAAGCAGAAGTGGCTTTTCCAAAGTATGACTATTATCCTGAATTATTTTGAATCTGAAGTTACATAATGTGCATGCTACTTGACTTATAATATCCAGAATGTAAAAAGAAAATGCACTTTTACTAAATGAGAGATTAAAAAAGAGCCCAACTGGTATTAAGGAACTCTAGGTACACCGCAGCAATCAAGGGAGCGAGGGTCTGGTGTGATGGGAGACACATCACACCAGAAGGCAAGGAAACTTGTCTGCTACTACTGGGGCTGTTGATGGACATCTGTGAGATCTTCAAGAAGCTTTTTAATGTTCTGAATTTGTTTCATCCAGGTGAACTTTAAGTATAATGAGATGTTATTATCATCTTAACATTTAAATATATATATGTGATATAGACATAAATATAATTGCCATTATTATCACAATAACTCTAGAATCCAAATCGTTGTTGACCTAAACATAAATCCTCAGTGTGGCATTCAAGGTCGTCCATTCTCCTAACCCACTTTCCTAGCTGATTCCATACATCTCTCTTAACTATAATTTGTGATGCAGGAAAATCTCAATATCAGCTTTGCCCTATACATGCTCAGTCCTTCCTTCCTTCCCTGTCTTTGCCCAACCTTTTCTGCTCAAAATGTCCCATCATTGCCTCATTTACATCCCACCCATTCTTCAAAAGAAATCTCTTCAGTCAAGTCCTTCAAGAAGTCTTTCTATGTTCTCCAAGTGGATATGATGTGATTTTTTTTTTCTTGCTAACCTCCACAGCACTTGCTACCTCTCCTATTTGGTTGGTAGCCCTGCCTTGTATAACAGTTATTTGTCTGTACCTCACCTACCAGACCAAAGGCTTCTTGAGGCAGAAACTCGTTACTCCTTTTCCTCATAGCTCTTCCTGCTTAGCACACTGCCTTGCGTACAGTAGGTGCACAGTACCTATGTTTTTAGTTGAAGAGAATTGAACCTACCAGTAGGTACATGACAGATGGCTCCTTGCAGAAATGTCTCACAGGCTGTGCTACTCCAGCACCCATTGGTGTCAGCAAAAACACAGTCACCCAGCAAGGATGACTCATCCTCTTTCCAAAAAGTGAAGGAGGATTTGGTGCCATCTGACCAGTCAAAACTGAGACCATTCTGTGGAGGGAAACAGAGCCATCATTTCCTTGCCAAGACTGCTGTTTTGACATCACCCAATGCTGTTTGGGCATCCCTCACTCTGTACACAGATTTTTATTTCCACATCTTAGATGTCTCTTTCAGGGGGTCTAGGACAGCTTGTGAATATGGCCCGACAAAAAAGAACATCTGCCGCAAGAGATGTCTTCTTTAGTTCTGGGGAATCCTTGGCTCCCTGCCACCACAATTTCCCAGCAAGCAATCAGAGTGAAGTTGGATCAATACCTTCTTCTTTACACCAAAATAAATTTCAGATTGATCAAAGATTCAAACATAAAATTGAGCATATAGAAGTGCTAAAGAAAACTTGGCTAAATATTTTATACTCTCAGTGTGGGAAAAATCTTTCCAAGTCTGATAGAAAATCCAGAGGCCATAAAGCAAGAATTGACTACATAAGTTAAAACATTCTGCAATACCAAAACCCAGCCAACAACCATAAACATCATTCTTTAACCTATCTCACTGGCAAGGATTAAAATTTTGACATATCCAGTGTTGGCAAAGACGTGAAAAAAAAAAACCTAGATGTTATACACGAATGTTGTCATGTAAATTGCAGGTACTACTTGTTAAAATTCAAAATGCTCTTAGCAACTTCACTTCTGGGAAGTCGTCCTACCTGCACAGGATATTTGTTGTGCATTGTTTGTTATTGTGAAAACTGGGACAAACCCAGCTATCTATTCAGAGGATTGTTTAGTAAAGTGTGATATATCCTTACATGTGTTAGATTTATATGTACTGACATTGAAAGCTGTACAAGGCATCCTATAAAATAAGAGAGAAATATGCTAATTATCCTTATGCTGTAACGTAAAGACCAATCTACAAGTGGTGGAGAGTTACAGGAGGGCGGGGCAGTGGGAGAAGACCTACAGGAAGATGGGGCAGTGGGTGGAGAGCTACAGGAGGGCGAGGCATCAGGCTGTAAGCTATGAGCAGCGGGGAGCTACTAGCTGTGGTGGGCAGGTGGCCAGCTGAGGCAAGCAGCAGCAAGCTACTTACTCATGGATTTGTGCGCAGGGCTACTAGTATTAAATAAAAAAGCAAATTTAAAGATAGCATATCTAGTAAGTTCTCATTTGTATTTAAAAAACAATATACATATTCATCCATTACATTTACATATATATATGCCTATATAGAAAATTTCTAAATGACACACCAGAAATGATTAACAGTGATTGATTTTGGGGAGTAGCCCTAGAGGTCTTAATAGAATTGATTTACTTTTCACTAATTAGGGTGTGTGATATTTTTATTAAAGAAAAACAGAAAACTTAAAAAACAAAACAACTTACTCTCCAAACTACATTCCCAGAGGAGAAAAATAACCTACATGGCAAATGTCAAGGGATGCTGAAGTTATTAATAGCCAAATTTCTAAACAGGAAGCATGATTCTTTTTTCTTGGGAAATTCTTAAATGCAACAAATTACCCAAATAAAGGTGCTTCCAGTGAAATTTCTCAGAAAATTTCATAGGACCTTTGAAGGGCATTAATTTCCAGAAATGAGACAAGTGACTTCTCTAAGAAGGTGTCCATATATTGTGGTCATGGGCTGCTCTTAAGGTTGGTCAGTATCGATAGTTACTGCATAAACCAATTACCTAAATGTTTCATTTACTATTATTTCTGGGGATTTTTTTTTCTGTGCTAATCTCAGTGGCCAGCCTACTGAGGAAGTAGATGTGAAATGGAACGAGGTGAGGATTGTCTAAGGGAAATTAGGACACCTACATCTGCAGTGAAGAGTCCAATCCAGTGGGCATGTCCGAGCCGGCTGAGGATAACAGTGAGAAAGGACTGGTGATACTGATCTGCAATGCTGACCAGTTCTGCTCCATGCAGCAGGCAGGCTCTGATTGCTGTGTACCAGGTCATATTTGCACTGATTATTTTGTAAGTCCTGTTTCCGTAGTCTAAGGTGTTGGGGATTGGATACATATCAGATGTATTTACACTGTGTCCAGAAGTATCTAGAACAAGAACAACAAAAATCATTTGTAGCATCTGGAGGAGGCAGGGGGAGGCAAAGCTTAGCATGGGAAGCTGCCACAACGGTCCCTGCTGCTGTTAACAGCAGCGCTTTTCTTCTCAGAACTGATGACATCAAACCGAGGACACTACCTGAAAGCACAGGTGATGCTAAAGAATTCAAACAGGACATTTAATGAATGAGTTTCTTTAAAAAATATAAACATATAGTAAATGTCATTTCTAGAAGGTTTCCCATTTTGACCACCTTTGCCAAACTGACCACCCTGGTGGAATGCATGTGACTCAGGTAAGTTTCCTTTTGCTAGCTCTCCTCGGCTAACATGTGTGCTCTGGCAGAACTTAATACTTACAAGAAAATATTGGCATATGCCATGTCATCATATTCTGCACTGCAGACATAATTTACAAGTGAGCATTCTCAAATATAACACTTTATTAAACTTCTCAGACTGTATGATTATCATGTTTAATATTTACCTGTGTACTTACATTCTATAAAGAAGCTTAAAAATTAATTGACACTTAGAAATACAGCCCAGCTGGCATGACTCAGTGGTTGAGCCAGGAGGTCACAGTTTGATTCTTTGAAAGTCAGTGGTTCTGCTTTCTACTTCTGAGATCTTTTTAAGGAAGAGATCATTTTATTTTATTTACTTTTAAAAATATTTTTTATTGATTTCAGAAAGAAAGGGAGAGGGAGAGTGAGAAGGAGAGGGAAAATGAGAGGGAGAGGGAGAGTGAGAGGGAAAGGGAAAATGAGAGGAAGAGGGAGAGGGAGAGGGAGAGGAAGAGAAAAACATCAATGATCAGAGAGAATCATCCATCAGCTGCCTCCTGCATGCCTTACACTAGGGATCGAGCCTGCTTTTTTGTTCTGTCTTATATTATGTACTTGATAGGCTACATTTTGAGAACTTAAAATACAAAAACAAGATAAGGGTTTCTGATCCAAAGTGGCTTGGATTTCCTTCTTATACTGGTTTCACTCCATTTGTGCTTGAAAAGCAGCATGGTAAGGTGTGGATAGTTCAGAAGACCTGTGACTCAACGCTAGTCTTGACCCTACATGGCTAAGCAACCTTGGGAAATTAGTTAATCTCTCAAAACCTCACATCACCAGTCTGTAAGGTTAGAAAGACCTCCTAAGAGGGTTGTGGGTAGAACTCATTGAGGAGCACTTACGCTGGTACCTGGGATGTAGTAGGCACTCAATAAATGTTGCTTCTTTCTCCCCTCTCCTCCTGTAGTCACAATCTTCCAAATAAAAATGACAAAATGGGAATTCAACTTTTACCTGAAAATGTTACCTCAATGCATGTTGTAAAACCAAGTGAAACTAACCAAGTAAATTGAGATGGACCACACTTTTATCATCTGTTGTTGTTTTTTGCTAGAAGTCTGTTTGCTAGCCTATGTATGAAGTGTAAGGTTATTTATATAAAACCAAATATCTATTTTTAAATGTTAACAATTTTTTGTATATGTGACCCAAGCACCCACTTAACTGTGTTCCCCCACTAAGTTGTACATCTGTATTTTCACCTATATAAATTTCTCCTTATGTAGCTGATTCAATCAGGTTTCAAAACATAAGTGACTTTGAGCAACATGATTTTGCCACTTATTTCTGTGAAAAAGAAAGGTCCAGTGGACACCAAGTTCCAAATTGGGGGTGATGATTTTGCCCCTGACTCTCTTTTATTCAGACATTTTACTCTTTTGTGCATATTAAAATTTGAGTAATCACTGTAGACTATAAGAATTTGAGTAGTTGAATAATATGGTTTGGAAATAACAATAAAAAAGAGTCACTATTTGTTAAACATATAAAACCCCATATATACAGAGAGTCTGTGAAATAGATATTATTCAATTTTATAGAAGTCAAGGTTCATAGAAGAAAAGAAACTTGACTGACCATTTATTGACAGAGGTAGGATAGGAACCCAGAGCGTGTGAGCTCCAGTGCCCACGCTCTCACCAACCACTACTCTGCACTACCTCCAAAAGAACATCAACATTGTTCGTCTCTAAATATCAAAGAGAGGAAGTGGTCAGGAGCACATTTCTAGAGGAGATCAACCTCAAGGTCGTGGAATAAAATAATTATATTTAATTTGAGTGTGTTACTTATCTTTTCTAATCCTCAAGATCCTCATTTGTAAAATGGGGAGACTTTTATCTACCTCTTAGATTTGTCATGAGGATTTTATGACACAATGCATATAAAGCCAAGGCACAGGGCCAGATACATCATAAATATGCAAAGGCACATTGGAATTATTTCTTTCCCTGCAAGACTCCG
Organism: Pipistrellus kuhlii; assembly: GCF_014108245.1. Classification (NCBI taxonomy): domain Eukaryota; kingdom Metazoa; phylum Chordata; class Mammalia; order Chiroptera; family Vespertilionidae; genus Pipistrellus; species Pipistrellus kuhlii. The sequence continues at coordinate 47,932,321 of NW_023425573.1, read as the reverse complement.
CTCTTCTCATAATACTCTTGCTGTAACTGATCTGGTATTTCTTTCAGTTCCCAACAACAATTGTGATTAAGTGATAGCCGTGAACAAGGAAACAGGGCTTCCCTGGAGCTGCTTTTCCAAGGACAGGTTAATACTTAACATCATTAAAGGGTCCCCATGTATGCAACAGTAAGAGCTATAATTCCTATTGCAAGTAAGCATAGTTGCCCAGAGTTCCACACAGTTCCAGACCCAAAGCATGGCCTTCCAGGGTTGCACAGTACAGAAAGCCTAGCCCTCAGTGAAAGCATGAGCTATGAGCTATGCTGTTGTCCTCACATACAGGGCATTCACACCGTTCATGGACCATATTGGCTTCTTGTGGTAGTATGGTTTTGTTACTTCACACCACAAGTCATTGGGTGTTGTCACCATCAGATTGAGAAGCATGCTGCATGCCATGTTTCGTTACAAAGACTGTTTTGGGCATTCCAAGACAGGAGTAAATATTGAGTTGGTTTCTTCCCTTGATTCTTTTTTTAAAGCATACATTTTTATTAATTTCAGAGAGAAAGGGAGAGGAAGAGAGATAGAAACATCAATGATGAGCGAGAATCATTGATTGGCTGCCTCCTGCACACCCCCTACTGGGGATCAAGCCTCCAACCCAGGCATGTGTCCTTGACAAGAATCGAACCTGGGACCCTTTAGTCTGCAGGCCAATGCTCTATCCACGAAGCCAAACCAACTAGGGCTCCTTGATTCTTTCCAGCATTTAGCAATTCTTTTAATTGCTTGAACAGACATATAATCCCAGAACAAAGCAATAATACCTTTTCGTATGACCAAATACATGCCTAAACTTGGCCATCACTCATGTAGTTTTTGCAGTCTGTAGAACCCTTCTAGAGGACGTAATCCTGGGTTAGCAGAAATTAAATGACTATTTATATGTAAATATAAAAAAATCAGTGCCTGGCACTGTTAGCTATGAGACTGTCCGTTATACAGCTTGTAAAATGGAACAACAAAATGGAAAAGAAGAGTGGACCATACAAATGAAAGGAACAAAGAAGCAAATATTTCTTACCCTGCATTTTCTCACAAACAAACCCATAACCTTCTTTTCCACAGTCTTCAAAATACCATTTTCCAGTGAAATGAAAATTAGTATTACTTGACAGCAAAGCACAGAGAGGAATGTGCTTTTGAACTTCAGTAGCGTTCTGACTTGGAATCTAAAAGAATGGATTTTTCTTAAAGGTAATGTATAACATTATCATAACACTGACATTTTTATTAAGAACATAACTTTAAAAATTCAAACACCATTTTTCTTTTGTTTGCATTTAATAAATCTGTTCATAGGTCACTTCATAACCTGAGACATAAATAATTCTTATGCTGAGTAAAGTAATTACAGTTATAGAACATGTGAAAATTATATAGTTGCATTATCAAAATCAATATATTAATAATTGAATAATAAAAATTTATGCCTATAAAGTATAAAAAAAGTTTAGTAAACAAGTCTTGAGCAAAATCTTTTGCCAATTTCTAAAAAGTAAATCTTAAAACTTACATTTATTATATCAAATGGAGACCAGTTAGAATATGTCACAGGCTTTCCACTTAGCCATTTTTCATAATCATCACTTTGTAGCCCTATCCACACATCAGTGGTCTGTCCATAAAGATTCATAGTAATGAAAGCTGAAAAATAAGAATACATTATAAATTTCAATACTATATAAACCATTTGGGTAATCAGCCAATTCTGTTTATAGCTACAATTTTATTTAAATGACATCAAGACTTAATTATCAGTCAATTGTCAGAATTTGTTATTTTGTCCTTATTAAGATAATGCAGACTTTCACTTTTGTTTCAGTTTAAATTGACAGAAATTAGCTGGTGAAGCCCAGGATTTCATCATATTATTAACAAAACAATTTCCAATGTTCATTCAATGCCTTTCTTAACAAAATAGAATTTATTTGCTATATTTATACTAAAGTATATAATTGCCTGAGTATCCAATAAAAGTTCATAGGTGAATCTAAAGGAATCTAAAAAATTATGTCATGCAATTACAATAGACTTTACCTCAGGTTATTTTAGCCCTTTGAAATACAGATCAGATCTATGTCTTTATTCTCTTTACTACTACTGGTAAGACAAAAGGTTCCAGACCAACAGTTTATAAGGAATGCAGTGCACGAACTTTTATGGATGTCACGATCTAAACTTTATAGGTAAAACTGGAAAATTCATGAAAATGTTGATTTGGAAAGGTTAGTATTTTGAGGGAATAGTTTACTAAATACTTAAATAAAAATTTGACTACCTTGCTCCACCTCGTCTTCAATGGTGACCAGTGTCCCCCCTTCTTCAACACAGAAATCTTGAGCGGACGTCCAGTTCTTCCAACCACTTGGGCCTTTGGGGATTTTCACCAAAAGGCACTATAAAACATGTCAATTAAAACAAAACAAAACTTCTGTTCATTTCCATATTTTTATAATGAATTAAACATTTCCCAAAGACACAGCAGATCAGCCTTGAAAAAATTTTTTATAATTTTTTTGCTCAGAAATGATTCCAGTACTTAAATTCACTATGAACTTGGAATCAGCATGTGGTCAGCAAGTGCAAGAGAAAGAGCCAGAAACACACACACACACACACACACACACACACACACACACACACCAAAACAAAACAAAAAAACACAAAACATGAGTCCCGTGGGAAGAGAAGCTAGATCCTGCCCTAGGGAACCAGGAAGAAGACACAAAAGGGAGGGTGGTCAACATTGCTAAATTGGACAGAGAAGGAAAGCTGTGGGATTCAGCAGTGAGAGCTGATTGTTGCTCATGAGAGAATCTGTCTGGGTGTAGCAGGGTTTACTCATTACAGAAAGAGAAATGGAACAGTAACTACCAGGCAGGACAGGCTGAGTTGAAGAAAAGCTTCCACTCCCAAAGCTCAGTAAAATTTAAACATGTTAGTAGGGCCAGATGGAGTCAATCAGGGGTCAGGGGGGAAGGAGAGGAAGAGAAAGAGGGAGAAGGAGAGAGAGGATATAACAACAGATCAGGCTAAATTCCAGAGAAGTCCGGATAGACTTTATGTGAAGGGTACTCCATGGAGATATTCTCTCATCAATAAACATAAACAACTCTAGTTATTAATAGATCAGATTTCAAGATCTTGCCATTGAGAAAAATCTTAACTACAATACAAGCTAATTTTAGGGTAGCATGGAAGCCTTCCCTTGAGAGAGCTTCCTTTCCCATCCACCTCTGGAATGACATCCTAACCCATTTTTCCTTAATTTCTAAATTTGTCTGCCTCCCATTCCTCCCTTTGTCATAAATTCCTTCAAAAGCAGAGACTAAATGCTGTCCCTCTTTGAACACCACAACAAAGAAGGTCACCAATTAATATGTATGGAATGAAATACAACCCAATAGAATTTGAAATTGCTGTCAAATGACATTGTGAGATATTCTAGATTTAGTCCAGTGGTTATCAAATGGGGCCACTTTGTCCCTCAGGGGATATTTTGATAATATCTGGAGACATTTTTGGTGTCACATCTCAAAGTAGGGGGACTGTTATAGGCAACTAGTGAGTGGAGATCAGGGAGGCTGCTAAACATTCTATAATGCACACACAGGTCAGCCCCCAGAACAAGGAATCCTCTAGCCCGAAATGTCAGTGGTGCCTCGGGAATTCTTTTCAGAACTCAGGTCTGACCATGTCACTCTAGTGCAAACCCTTCAGTGATTTCCCACTGTTCTTAGTATAAAAAGCCTGAAGTTGAGTTACCAACTAAGAGAGGAAGTAAGTATATTTTCAATTCTGGTTCCCTTTACCCTGTTTGCTTCACAAAGAAACATAATTGGTTATAAAAGTTTTTAATTTTACAACAACTGCCTTTTTATCTATTTCCTTCATTTTCCCACTTTCCTCTAATTACAACTTCCAAAGAGAGGCACATACTAATTATTAGGGAGTCTTATCATTTAATGTGAATTCACCTTCTATTCAGATAGTCACACTAATGAACCATTCATAAATACCAATGAACCTCATAGGTTCAGTTAGCTCAATAAATCTCTCCAGAAAACACACACACACACACACACACACACACACACACACACACACTCCCCTCTTCTTTCTTCCTTCCCCCAACATTGGTTTCAGTCAAGCTTGACTGTGGCACATTGTCAGTACTTCATTGTTTCTAAAAATATGACATATTTACTAACACACTTCAAAATGGTGTCATTAATAATTAAAGCAGACTAGCAGGATAAGTACAGCATCCTTAATTTTAAATTGTTTATTTACTTACTAATTTACAAGATGTGGTCAAGTTGAATGGATCTCTGGTTATGACTGTGAATTAAGGATATTCTCCTCTATTCCAAACAAATTTTGAACATAAAGTTCTCTTTTGTTTCAAAGTCATTTCCAGCTCAAAATCTGAAAATAGAATTCATGTTCCATTTGCCAAACTCGGTCCTTTCCCAGTGTGTTGACTGACATTGAATGGCCCAGTCAGTGTTGCATTTACACCAGCCTAAACCTGGAGTCCTCCTCACTCTCCCCACTCCATCATCCCTTCAATCCTATCACTTGGAAATCCTATTTCTCAGTGCTCCCCACCATTCCCACTGCCCCACATTCTTTGTCTCCATCATCTTAGTTCAAGCTACTATTAATCTCTTGCCTGGACTACTTTATAGCTTCCTAACGGCCCTTTCCATTCTAATTCCTCTCCCATTGTATATTGGCACTGTAGCTTGAGTAATTCTTCTCCAAATTCAGTCCTGATCATATCTTTCTTTAGTTGAAGCCCATCAAGGATTTCCCATTGCTCTTAGAATAAAAACCAGAAACTCTAAGACGATATAACCCTTACCTACTTCTTTTGTCTCCCCTCTCATATTCTGGATCTCTATGCTTCCTTTGATTTTTTAACTATGTTACATTCCCTCTCACCACAGCACCTTAGCACATGCTGTCCCCCCGACTTTTAATGCCCCCTGTCCTTTGCACCACTTCACTCAGGTCCTCCTATTATACATTTTATAGAACTTTGTAACAATTACTCATCATATATGTCACAACTTTAAATTATACATTATTTACCTGATTGATTCATTACTGTTTATTCTCCCTCAAATCTATAAACTCCAAAAGAGAAGGGATTGTTTATATTTTTCCTAACCATTGTCTTACCAATATCCAATATAGTTAAATGAATGCGTGAATGAATAAAATGCTGTGAACTTGAATACATTAAAAAAAAAGAGGAATGTTTTTTAAGACTATGTTGTGCATGAAACAAAATACTAGCTAATCCCAAACTAGAATGCTCAAAACTGCTATTAGCACTCAATTCAGGTCCTTGAATAAAAATGTGTGAGTAGAAGCACAAAAGTTAACCTAACACACACACACACACACACACACACACACTAATACACTCCACACAGAATTTCTTCCTCCTCCTACAGTTCTGCTGTGACATGTCTCTTAGATGAACCACTCTTCCAGGGGTAATCCTGGTCAAGCCTCTTTCAGTCCATCAAACAAAGAGGAAATCATTTGTAAACATTAGAAAAGGAGCTTAACTTCTGTTATTTCTGTTTTAAAACTCTAAAAGGTGGCCCTTAATCAACCAAGTGTTTTGTTTTTTCCCCCTTAGAGATAAACAATAGAAATTAATCCTAGGAAGATGAGAAACAAAATATAAAGTTTGATGGGACAGAATATATTTACAACTCATTCAGAACTGTGACGTGAGCAATGCTTGTTATTGCTGTCTCCCAATTTTCCTTCAGTAGCTTTAAAAAAATTAACTGGGGACCATGCCACGGGGCTTTCCATTCCTCTCAGCTATCAATCAACTTTTCTAATAATCTGAGAAAGTCGTTTATTCCAAAGTGTAGATGACAGATGAGTCAATCTCAGAAATATTTCTCTTAAACAAAATAAAGTGTTAAGGCAAATGTGAGTAAGCCCCTTGTGGTGGGATTTTAGCCATTGATATGCAGGGTAAGGCACTGTGGGTGGGGAGGCACACTTAGGGTCTTTGAACTCAAGCTCTGTAAAAGGTTACCTTCCTGTGAAGCCTGCTGTGATGGTTTCCTTAGTAGTCAAATCCTTTAAATGATTGGAAGAACACGCTGTGACTGTTGCATTGCTGGGCAAGTGTTGGCTACACGTTAGAATAACGAAGGAAGATTTTTTAAAATACTGATGCCTGGATCCCATGCAGATCAATTAAATCAGACTCTTTAGCGTGTCACCTGCACCTGGATATTTTGTAAAAGCTCACCTGCTGAGCCTAAATATATAATCAGGGGTGTGAATCCATAATCTAGCTGTTAGTTATCAATAAAGGCTTTTGTTGGTTTGTTTTTTAAATGGATTCTGAGCTACGTGCAAGAGTTTTAACCCTGCTCCAGACAGCTCTGGAAAGCCCTTCTGCTCTCACGTCTGGGTCTGTGCTTTGCTCATGCCCCTTTCTATTCATTTCTAAGGAAGAACTTGCTTGCACTTTGCTCTGGGTCTACTCCACTGTCGTGCTACCAGGCCCACGTATGTGTCTACATACTCCCTATTCCTACACAGGTGGAAACATGGAATAGAGCTAAGCTGTGCGGATAAAAATGTGTAAAGATAATAGCCAAGGACTGAACCAAAATGAACCATTGCAATTTATTTCTTCAATGCCAAGAATTTGAATTACCATTAACATCCTCTCTTATACATGGGAGGAATTATGAGTTAGTAACAAAAACAGTTGTGTTCATGTTTTGGGGTTGGTCACTGACTATATATATAAAAAAAAGTGATATTTAGACAAGATAAGTATTTCTTTGTACCTGTTCTCTAAGACCGCTGCCAGGATGCACTTGTTATAGTAGTAGTAAAAAAAACACACAAAAAACAAACAACAAAAAAAACCCCTAGCAGCTATAAAAATTAACTATAAGTGCATCAAAACCTAAGAATAAGAGTTTTTTTTAGAAGAAAAAATATGTCATCAAATGCAAAAAAGAAAAATTAGATAAATTAGGCTTTAAAAACTATGCACTGAAAAATGGAGAAGATTGCTCTAACCAGTTTAGCTCAGTGGATAGTGTTGGCCTGCTGACTGAAGGGTCCCAGGTTTGATTTTGGTCAAGGGCACGTCCCCACTGGGGGGTGTGCAGGAGGCAGCTGATAAATGTTTCTCTCTCATTGATGTTTCTAACTCTCTATCCCTCTCTCTTCCTCTCTGTAAAAAAAATAAAATAAAATATATTTTAAAAATAAAAATAAATAAAAATGGTGAAGATAGTAAATTCTACATGACATGAATTTTACTCCAATTTAAAAATATCAGTGGGTGCTCAATTGATATGTTTAATATCCAAATGACCCCATTTCACAAATTAACAATGAAAGGAAGATCACAAAGGAGAGAATGCCCTGCCAATGCAACTGAACATACAGATTAACAATTGGCTGTTAATTTATAATTTGGGATGCATTTTAATGACTCTCACCTAAGGCCTATAAAATTATCTATACTAATAAGTATGCTAATTAGACTGGCCATCTTCTGGATGTCCTATGGACATCCTTCCAGACAAATCCACAGTGACTGCAAGGGCTGAGGGCCAGCAGTGGTGGCAGCTACAAGGGCCAGCGTGGAAGAGGCAGTGGCTGTGAGGGTCAAGGTGGTGGTATGGAAGGCGGAAGGCAATCGTGGCAGCAGGGAGAGAAGGAAGGCTCTCGTGGCAGCTGTTGGAGGAGAGACATCCCAACCCTCCAGTGCACGAATTTTAGTGCACTGGGCCTCTAGTTTTATTATAAAATGTAAGGAGTGGAGAGGAAGTCTCAGCCTTAATTGAGGTCATATCAGAAATAATAAATCTGGTTTATAATATCCCCACTAGCAATTAAATTTTTTTTTCAATTCTGCATGGAAACACCTGCTTTATGAGGCTCAAGATCACATTGTCTGAGCTATGTTATTAGTGGGTCAATTCATTAGGCAAGCAAAGCTCTATGCAGGGACATGTCCAGGCAGGGAAGACACAAGAAGGAGATGATGGAGCCTGGGCCCCCTGAAGAAAGTTGACAACTTATTGGGAGCAGGATCTAGATCTACACATACACACAGGTGCGTGTATACACACACACACACACACACACACACACATACATACACACACACTTGCAGAGGTCACACTGGCGTATAGCATAATGAATGACGGAATATACAAACTCTGAATAAACAAACAAAGGGTGGCATCAAGGCTGTTTCTCACCAACACTTCTTAGTCTAGAGAGGGTTATCCCTAAATGGAAAACTTCTCAAATCTCTTGAAAGTTGTAACAAAAATATTCCAGGTCCAATTTTCAAAGTCACACCCACTTTTTGATTATTTTCAAGAATTGATATCTACAAAAGAGCAACAAAGGCAACTTTTTGAAAATAAGTTTACCTTATAGTTAAAATACAGCCATCCTTTGGGACACATTCCGTGCTGCTTTGGTGTATCTTTCTCTTTCTCTACGGGCCAAAACCTTTTTCGCTTACAGATGCTGGGCATAGAAACTGAACACTCTTCACTAGCCCAGAGTCCTGGAGGGGGAAATGGGTTAGAAATGACTGGAAGCAATGGTAACATTCTTTAATTGATGAGTATTTTTATGACTGCCTCAGTTTATCAAAGGTTGTTTTTTAAATCTAGAAACTGAACTAAATTTAACTATGAATCATAGAGTTCTCTCGTGACCAAAACTAATTGGTCAAGGGGCAAATCAGTAATTCTAATTCAATAATGCAAATGCAAAAATATCTAAACAAATACTGTGGTTGAAATCATAGAACTGATTAAAGTTCTAAGAGTATTTGACTTCATTGGGAAAATAATATTTTGTAGTCTTTATTTTAAATATTCAACTTCAAATGTAAAGAGAAATGTTCTAAAATAATAGATGACCATTTCTACTTGATAATCTGTTTGAAAAAATAATAATGTAGAAAAATTAACTCACAAACTTCTCAGAAAAGAGCACTCCTTAACACTGACCTTTAAACAAAATAGGCTCACATCTAACCATGCCCACAGGAGACATATCCCCAAAGACCTTAGCCCCTGGAAGAGCTTTTTTTATTTTATTTTTAATTTTTGAATTTAGAAGAGCTATATTTTCAGAGAAGATTATAGAATGTATTTCATTAGCATTCAAGCTATAATTTCAGAATCCAGAGCAAGGATGCATGGAAATTGCAAGGACAGATTCAGTTTTCTATGTGAGAGATATGAGCCAAAAACATGTTGGCATTTTGAAGGAGGGGCGGGAAGGCTATTTTAAATGCAGATTAGCTGCTATACCTCCAGCATCACAAAGCAGCCTTTCTTGTAGGCTGTTGTGACACCTGCTGGCAAAAGTGAGCTGACTTCACCACATGGTTTTGCTTTTCCTGACTTTCTCTGTAGATGCCCTAGCATCAAGGATTGCTTTCCATATTCATCCTACTCCTGGCTTTGGGCACAGGTTTGTTATGGATCTGTTAGAGTCGGGAACATCATTACTTTTTATTGGATAAAAAGAGTGGGGTGGATATAAGTGGGTAATCTATCCAAATAACACTGTACTGATGAGTAGAAATTTAAAAAAAAAAAGTCTTCAACATAGATGTGCTTCTAAATCCCACTTGCAAACAATTGGTGTTCTAAAGCAAGCAATAATTAATGCTAGGTATTTTTTCCTATTTATTTATTTTAATTATTTTATTTATTGTTGATATCGATAGTATCACAGATATCTCCCATTTCCACCATCCTTTCCTCCCCTCCTCTCTTCACCCAGGTCTTCATTACCCTATTGCCTGTGTCCATGGGCTATGCATATAAATATATACGGTATGTTGTTTGGTTTACCTCTTCTCATTTCCCCACAGCAAGGTATGTCAGTCTGTTCCATGCCTCCCTGCTTTGGATTTTATTTTGTTAGTTCATTTACCAAGTGTTTTTTTTTTTTTTTTTTTTGTTTTGTGTGTGTGTGTGTGTGTGTGTGTGTTTTAAAGGAATACTGAATTCAATGAAATTTTTTCTTAAATGGGAAATTAGAAGTAAATTTTTCAGAGGTTAAAGATCTGGCCAATTATAAATTGGATACTAAAAAAAAAGTTAAAAAATGGGCTCATACTGAAATTTCATAGAGAGCAGTATTCGGCACACACATTTTTGACCCACTTTCAAAGGACTCATTTTTTACGCTTTTTTATTTAGTTCATGAGGAATGCCTTATCTGGATGTAACTTGCTTTCAAGAACATGAGTTCATGGAATAACCTGTGGGAATGGCCATTCTTAAGCCTTAAGATGAATGGAATTGAACACATTAAATTCAAAAGCAAAACAACCAAACCAAACTTCCTCACCAAGCTTATGCAATGAGAAAGAGATGTCATGCCTCCTGAAAATTATCAGTCTGTGTTATAAACCTAAAAATGGATGAATAAAATAACCTGTTACGGATGAAATGAAGCCACATCTCTGACTGTGGTTATTCTTAGGTCCTTCTCTTCCTTTGTCCCAGTTCTGATATATTACTGGTGCTCCATCTCTCCAGCTGTAGGAAAATTAAAAATTTTAACATCTTCTCTCATTCTGCATTTTCAATCTTCAACACCATTTTTGGAGTACGGGGGTATGGATTGAAGGCTCTCTCTCTCTCTCTCTCTCTCTCTCTCTCTCTCTCTCTATATATATATATATATATATATATATATATATATATATATATCCTCACCTAGGATATATTTTTATTACTTTGAGAGAGAAAGAGAGAGAGAGAGAGAGGGAGGTGAGAGAGAGAGAAAGAGAGAAACATTGATGTGAGAGAGAAACACTGATCCATTGCCTCTCATATGCATCTGGACTGGGAATTGAACCCACAATCTAGATATGTGTCCTGACTGGGAATAAAACTTGCATAGTGGATGGGAGAACAACCAATGGAACCACCTGATCAGGGCTGAAGGCATAACATTTTATTAAATTAAAAGAAATACTTGTGTGTTGGGTTAGGGAAATGAAAATTTATAAGCTAAAGATAATGTTTGAGGCTACTCAATAAATTGATCACTAAGATCTAGCCCAATCATTCTGTAAATAAAATCTGCCAAACAAGATTAAGTGCTAATTAATCTAAGTCCATACCGAAGTTCACCATTGGCTCTTTCTTCTTGAAGTCCAATCCACCAATTTACACCATACTTTGACAGCTATTTTTTGAAAAAAGGAAAATGTCAGCATTTATTCTACTTGTTTTCCCTTTTCATTAGTAAGATTAATGGGGTTGCTGGTAATAGCTTTCTATTCTCCAGTATTTGCCCAATTATCTAAAGAAGAATACACTGAGGCCTATCATCTTGAGAAAACCTGTCCCTTCATTATTCTAAGATATTCCCTCCTCATTTTGAAGGAAAATGTAATCAAATATTGAATATTCATACAACATGCAATATCTTAATGACAACTTTTCCTATGTATTTAAAAGTAAATTTTCTCTCAGAATAGGGATTTAAAAAGTAATATGGTAAAGTAAAATACAATGTGAATTCATTTTTCTTACTAAGAATTCAGTGGTTTATCTTCTCAGTGATTGATGAAATTTTTATTTATGAGCTTAAAGAGGCTCATTGTATATGTCACTCTACTTGAAAAAAAATTCAAGGCACAAAGACATCAATAGTGGAAAGATTTTGAAATTGAGGGATTAGTCTGGGGAGCTTTCAAACTGAGTATTAGCACCCTCCCCTCTTCAATCACATAGTGAGATACAATATAGGACAAAAGAATACCACAGAGTTCCCAGTGTTTGACAACTGAAATATCCTTTATATTTTTTTTTATTAATCTTACACTATTATTTATCACACAGATCTCAGTACAATAAAATACAAACACACGCACACATGTACACGTGCACACACGAACACATTAGAACAGGTGTAACACTAGACTTATGCCCCAGGAAATTGAAATTCCCTCTCAATTATAAAAGAAAAAGAGGCAGTAAGGATTGCCCTGAGACTTCTAAGTCAATATACATTATTGTTTTGTGTGCTGTGTGTGTAAAATGTAACTCAATTTTATATGCTAAAAACTTTATTTTGAAAGCATATATTTAAATTTGCACGTCCATTTCTTCTGTAAAGACTTGAGAATACATGTCAAGACATATATATATATATTCCATGTGAATTTCAGATCATTATAAAATAGTACCTCATATCTCTCTAACATTCTCATTTATAAACAGATATTTTTACTCCTTAAACAGTGTGGCTGTCTGCCATATCAGCAATTTGAGAACAAGCAAGATGGAGCGACAATAATTTTGTATCCCCGAAGTGTTGTTTCATGGACGTGTGCATCCATGCTGAATTTAGAATCCCATTGTCAGGCTCCAGAATGGGTCCACTGAGACTGGCTGTGAGCTCGCGGGGAGAACCATGACACTTTCATTCACTCTAAAAAGGTCTCATGTGCAACAACTGTGGAAATCTCGGCCTGATTGCTTACTGCGTCAATTAAGGACCTTTAAAGAGAAATTGCAACTACTGCATCTTCAGTGGCATGTTTATTACCACCTCAGTCATAGCACAGTGATCCTCCACATGGCCTATCATAACCTGTTGTGATATGGAAGAGAACTTCACAGGACAAGCTAAAAATCCAACCCAAAAAATGGTTGTTTTAAATTTTAGCATACGTATACTACCACAACAGTAGAAGACATTAATATTCTTTGTATAAAAGAATATAAAAATGTGATAGGCTGATTTTCAATTCGCTTAGCTCCTCAAAAGAGTAAGTGTAGTCTTTTTCTATCTTAAGTTGAAATGGAAAACCACATCTTACCATTTCCTGTATATTGTGACTTTTCAAACTTAAAAATACTATCCTCTTGTAAGTAAAAATAGTGTACTGTTGTAATTTTTAAAAAATGTTTTTATTTTATTATCATTTTTAATCCCAACATGAGGATATGTTTATTGATTTTAAAGAGAGGAAAGGAGAAAGAGAGAAACATTGATGTGAGAGAGAAACATTCTTCCTTACGCACTCTGACTGGGGATCAGTCCTGCGAACTGGGTATGTGCTGTGCCTGGGAATTGAACCTGCAACCTTTTGGCATATGGGATGACACTCCCAACCAACTGAACCACTTAGCTGGGATTGTACTGTTGTAACTTTAAAATAGCCACACGTATCCCAGATACTCCTTGTCCCACATCTGTGTTTTATTTTCTTCCATGCCATTTATCCATTCATCTTTTTATAGAACTCTGTGTGATTCTATTAACTTGTATTGATTATAGCCTTTTCCCCCAAACTAGACCAAAAAGGCAGGAGTTTTGGTCTATTTTAATCACTGATAAAGCCTCTGTCCCTAGTAGAATAGACTCTGAATATGTATTGAATGAACCTCATAAAAGCAATAACACTCTACTCATTCACTATTGTTGCTAGTAATGAATAAAAGGGGTGAAATGACTGACGAACATTGTAAACTTGTGTTTTCATTATTTTCTCTTTATCTCTATAACAGAGAAAACCCAATTCTCAAAAATCTATGGCTTTTAATGAAACTTAAATAAGTGTCTGAAGTCAAATTTAAAAAATTCCCCAAGGACAGAAGAAGGAGCTAGCTCTAAATTTCTTATGGTTAAATGTATTCAAGTACCACTCTTATTTTGCTGAGGATGAATTCTTGCTCATGTGCAGAATGAATTGTGAGGATAGCACCACCCAGCCAGCCACAGATAAACTCAAAGGTGGACCATTCGGAGGGATAGGCATGGAAAAGGTACTCTGCGTCCTGATAAAAGAGCCAGGGTTCATCTGAAAGAAAAAGAAACAACACAAATAATGCAGAAAGTAATGACCAGTATAGTGCCGCCTTAAATAAAATAGGCTGTAATGAACCCCAAATTCTTAACTTGGTTACTGAGCATTGAAAAAATTGTGTGTGTTTAAATAAATATATTTAAACATATATAAATAAATATGTAGCTTGCTCACTTTCCTTGTTCTGTCTCATATAAGAAACCCTCATTTGTATTCAAAGGTCTGGGATAGATGCATATTTCAAAATCACGGGTACTCAAAGTGGAGTTAAGCTATGATATTGGTCATTAATCATATTTAATAACATTTATCAATTTGATTATTTACTGATTATTTGTTAATTTGAACAAATTAGTTCTAGATTGATGTAAGAAAAGAGGCTCAACTGCTGAACTGTAATAATACAACAATGGTATATAATAGCACATAATTTGAAGTTCAAGAACTGCCAGGATAGTTCTTACCGTACTGGTACCAGGGAGGAATCTTGGGTTTCACATCTGTAAAGTGAAAGCAAACCACCCTGAGTAACCACTCTTCACAGATGTGCTACCTCTGACTTATTTTAGCTCTAAACACAATATTTTGTACTTTGTCTTTTGAAAGACCATTTAAAAACCAAGTACGTTGTGCTATTTGAAATATGGTTAGTTCCTTACTTGAGGAGGAGGCTCTGCTTACAGGTGGGAGGATGGGAACACTTGCTGAGGGCCTACTGTGTGTCACACACTATTCTAGGTGCTTTCACTCACTCATTTGACAAGTAATTTTGTTTGATTGTAATGTTACCATAACATTCTTCCAGATTGTACTGGCAAAACACAATACGATATAGTCAGTTATCCTCACTTCCTATTAACTAACTTAGCATACTGCACTAGTGTCATTTTTAAAAAAAATTTCCCTTTGATTCAGTCTTTGCTAAAATAGTGCAGTTTGGTTCATCATGAAGGCTACTGGCTGTGATTCAAGATACTTGCGTTAGATCCCTATAACTCTTCACTTGGGAAAATGCTATAGGTTTTAAAAAAGCAAACATATAGTCAAGATCTCATTAATATTTTTACCTCTTGGAATTTTGCATATCCATTCACGCTTGGAACCACAGTGCGAGGGCAGCAATGTTTTATTTGCTTTATAAACAGCACAATTTCTTGTATTATCTCCAAAATAAGTATTGTCTAAAAATGAAGAGACAACCTGCAGCAGATGAAGTTCATTATTCCTTAATGACGATTCCCCCACAAAAAAAGTTTCAAAAGGTCATAAGGGCACCCTTGTAAAGAAGCCGTGAAAGACTTCTGGGAGAAGCTCTAGAAAGGTCTGGATATGATTCCAGATAAAGGTTATCCCCATTTGGGAAGAACCAGTGAATCAAATTTTAGAAATTTTCCCTAAGGATGGTCTTTTCTTAAAAAGAGGCATGCTACTCTTTTCTCCAGATGAGCAAAGCAGATGCATGCTTCTTTCCAAACTTGCACTATTTCCTCACTAGCAGGATTAGGCTAGCTACCGTGGGGTCCACGGCTCAGGTACTTGTAGAATCTGAGTCTCACCTTTGGTGTGGATTGTTTTTGTACAGACACTAAGCTTTTAGTTTCTAATCACTAAATTCTAAGTCACCACTAGCTTAAATCAGGAAACTATCCAACACTTTCCACGAGTTATCACCCAACAGGGGTATTCAATAAAGACTCAACACTCTCAACGATTTAATGACTATCTGGTAGGAGTGCATGGACCACAAGTAAAATTAGGGTGAAATTTTTTGGGGGAAAAAGGATGCTTTGAAATCATGTGAACTCTTCAAACATGGACACAGTCATGAAATTTAACTTCAATCTACATGAGCTCCGACTCAGAGAACAGCATGAGGCTGAGTATTCATTTTATCTAGTGGGGACTGAGGAGGAATTCAGAGCCCTGCTTCATAGCTTTGTCTCCTTTATTCTGAACCAAATTGTCCATTCCTCTCTCACTACTGATGAGTTTGTTTTAGTGAAATGAAATGGAGTGTTTTCAGCCTCTATGGAGCACACATCATTAAATTTTTTTTTTAATTGTTGACAGTATTACAGATATCTCTCATTTTATCCCTTTTTGCCCTCTTCCACACAATCCTCACCCCACCCGAGGCCTTCCCCATACTACTGTCTGAGTCCATGGGTTATGCATATATATTCTTTTTACATCTCTTCCTGTTCCCCAGCACTCCTGCCCCTACCACTGAGATCTGTTGTTCTGTTCTGTTTTTAATTCTATAATGACATTAATCACCTAACACCAGGTTGGGGTCAGATCAATCCTTTTATGCCCCTTCTGCTTTCTGGGCCTCTGTTTCTTCATCAGCATAACAGATGGGAGGGGCTGGGTGATCTTTAAGATCTCTTCCCACTCTCTGGTCCTGATGCTCTTTTTAACGAGGCAGCACATGGGTGGAAACTTTACTTTTTCAACTAGCATGCCCTATTATTTTCTTCTCACTGTAAGCACATAGCTTTTCCACAGATCTCTTCCTTGACACAAATTTGAATGCTCTCTCTGTTGCAGGCGTAGAGTTCCTATTTCGATCTTTACTATTTCAAAGTTTAGCTATTGATATTTTGCCAACTAGGAAACATACTAGTAATATTGTGGCTTTGGAGGCAGGCAAACCGTGTACCAGTTCTGGCTCTCATATGTATTACTTTAGGCAAACTATTTAATCATTTCAGTACTCAGTGCATTGAGTTGTAAGGATGGAATGAGACCATGCAGGCAGGACTGCACTCAGCTCAGAACTTAGAAGGGAGTTAGAGCTCAATAAACAGGAGCTGCAGCAAATGCTCACTGCAGGCTAGCCTCCCCATTTCACAGGCCCAGCGAACAACTTGATTCTGCATGTGCCCTCAGATGGAACCCGTTTCAATCTGGGATACTGCTTCTGTTTTTTTCTCTATCCCCTTGAGAAAAAAATTCCTCATTGAACCTAAACAATACGTAGTGGTAAGTTCCCCTTTTCTATCACATAGGTTTTTACAAGTCTGAGGCTGACTAAAAGCAAATCTTTCTTTCTCTTTCCTAATGACTCGCTCTGGCTGAGAAGGAGGTGATATTTTTAAGACTGGCATTTCTGTTCTTTTAGAGGGAGATGAAATGAAACTGGTTCTTTTCCTTGTGGAATGGATGAGGGTCCAACGTTCACATACTAAGGAGGAGGGAGGGGGCGGTATAGGAAGCCTGGTAGTGTTAAAGAACAGTGGCTTCTTTGCTGGAGACTCTTCTTCACACGGTAGATGGTGTGAGGACCTTTCTGGAGATTTTGGTTCTTTTCAGGATAAGCTCCTACAAAACTATCTGGCCTCCGAGCTAGCTGGCTGGCCAAGGTTTCCCAGGCATTCCTGAAATAACTCTTCTGGCACAAAGGTCTGGTGTAGTTTCTGGTTTGGGCCTGAGTCATGGGGAACAGGCTCATTATTTCCAGGTTCATTTGCTTGCTCTATCAAGTGGTTCCAGGGCCACCTGCTTTTAATTCATTTCCTTTTCTCTGGGTCAGAAAGACTTACAGGGGTTCCATCAGACCACTCCCAAGAGCCAGCGTTCAGGGGATTTCTTTTATTGAATCCGATCCAGAACTGCCTTTCTTCTGTCCTGCGAAGAGAAGAAATAGACACTTGGCCTTCCCCTTTGAATTCACCGCAGTATGAAAAACGCTCAAGTCTGTACTGATGCGGGCAGGAAGCAGCTGATGCCATGGGCAGGGTTGGCCAAGTCAAATAAACATGTACAGAACATCTCCCAGTGCAAAACCTGAGGTCTGAAATGAGCTGAGAGAAGATTTAGCCTCTGCTTCCCGTTTCTCTTGGTTTGTGCTGTGCTCATCGGTGATGTGCAGTTGGGGGAGAAGCCAGTGCCTGTTGAGAACATGGCTTTCTCATGTTCGTTAGGAATGGCAACACCCATCAACCAGGCCCGGAACACATGAAAGCCAAGTTGGTGAGAGATTTTGGACTTCACTATACTGTGCTATTTATATACGTGGAGATGCTTTGATTTGTGGCTCTTTTGTCACACGCTCATGCATTCTCTGCAGGTTCATCGCCAGCACTCCTGTTTAATAAAAGGCACACGGCATGTTTGGGGTTTTTGTTCAGATCCCAACAGAAATGTTTCCACAGCGAATCAGCCTGAGGCATGGTGGGTTAGCGTCAGCAGTCACCACCGGGTTAGACGTGGTGAGAAGCCCCACAGAGAACCATCTTCCTTCCTATAAGGCGGAGGACAAACATGTCACGCCCCAGAGGCCTCAAGCAAGCAAGTGGCTCTCTCCTCGGCTGACTTCCATGTATAAGACTCTCCTCGATTTCAGTCTAACAATTTTAGAAAAAAAAAATAGAGTCTTAAAAATGGAAAAACATAATAATCTCTAAGTCCTAGGTTGGAAGTCCACACTACCCTCCCTCTATGGAGAACATTTTATTCCTTTCCTCACTGAACTCAGCATTCTACAATATTTCTGCTATATACTGACTCCTAGAACTGGTATTTATTTTCTCTCCATCAATTTCTAAACTGGTATAATTTCTTTTTTTTTAAAGACATATTTTATTGATTATTTACAGAGAGGAAGAGAGAGGGATAGAGAGTTAGAAACATCGATGAGAGAGAATCATTGATCAGCTGCCTCTTGCACACCCCCTACTGGGGATGTGCCCACAACCAAGGTACATGCCCTTGACCGGAATCGAACCTGGGACCTTTCAGTCCGCAGATTGACGCTCTACCCACTGAGCCAAACCGGTTTTAGCTAAACTGGTATAATTTCTAATAATGTCATATAATAATATAAAAATAAAATACTAACAGAAAAGCAGTGCCCCGGGAAGGAGAAGAATGCTAGTTCATGCTAACTATGAAAACTTGGAAGTCAGGGAAAAAGTAAAACACATATTACATAGCTTTTGTGATTAGATGCTGAAAATCAATAACTTGATAGGTGCGTGGCACTAAATTCATCTAGAAATTCCAAGTGTGAGAACTTATGTAAATAGAAATGATATTTGATCTTACAGCAAACATGGAAGCAGTTAACATGTGGCTGTTTCATACAGCAAAACTCACTGTGTATGCATATGTATATGAATTTGCAATTGGCTAAAGTCATGAAGCAAAGTTGCAATGTAGAACAGCGAAAACCATCACATATCCTTTGGATCTGTGGCCCCCACCCCTGGCTAACAATTCAGTTCACTAGGCAGTTTCTTGAACTTTTCTTCAACCTCAGAGAATCTGATTCAGCAGCTCTGGCGTGAGACCAGAGGGCTCTGTGTTTAAAGGTGTCCCAGAGAGTGTGATAATCAGCAGGTTTGGGAATCCTGGTCTCAGGTCCGCGTTTCCTGCAGTGCAGAGGCTAGGAATTCTATGGGATGTTGATAAGTGTTTTAAAAATACACACCAATAGTTTTGTGGTCAGAGGAAGTGCTTCCGTCTAAAAGCTCTTACAATATTAATGTACATGGCAAATTTCCAAGATTGTACTTTGCTTTGCAAGCATATTTAACCACAAGATCGGCCTCCTCCCCTCCCCATAGTACTCTATAGCACACACCCTGAGGAGAGTGTCAGTCTCCTACTTTTAAGGCCATTTTTAGGTTTTGGAAATGAATAATTTGTTAGGTATTACCTCTTAACCTTCCTAGGGCAGTGATTTTCAATACTTTTCATCTCCTGCCAAACATAAACTAGTTACTAAAATTCTGTGGCACACCAAAAAAAATATTTTTGCCGATCTAACAAAAAATAAATACAACTTTTGCTCCTTCACACTGAATAGCTATTGTGTTGGCTGTTGTCATTTTTAAATGTGACAATCTAAGAGCAAAGAGGTCAGTGCCCCTGACTAGTCAGGTATTGCATATTTTTAAAATTCTAAACTAGTGTGCTGTGGCTGAAAACTACTGTCTTATGGGATTGCCCCAAAGGAAACTTAGGGCAAGGCTAGGGTGTTCCTCAACAAACAGTTCTGGAGTTTCTCTGTGACTCAGGCAAGTGTTTCATAGACACTCCAGATTTCCAGAGCTTGGAGCAGAGTAGCTGGTGTTAACTTGTTCTCATTAAGTAAATGGATGGAGCCATGGAGGCCTGACCCCCGCTTAGTCCACAACATCCTTGGGGGCAGATTTTTGTCTGACATGCCTATTAGATTCTCAAGTCTGCTGTGCATAAAACAGTGACCTTTTTATAGAAGACATGCCCAACATGTGTTCTGAACTGACAAGAACATTCTAGATAAAGAGGCCAAGAGCTGGGAAGACTCACTAAAAGAGGACACGGTGGCTGCCTTTAAATATTTGAAAGTAGGTTAGACTTGATCTGTGTTGCTCTGGCTTACTAGAAGGTTGATCATTGAAACCAACCTTTTAGAGGGGAATAAATGGTGATGGAAGGAGACTCGGCTTGGGGTGGTGAAGGCACAGTATACAGATGATGTATTGTAGAATTGTATACCTGAAATCTGTATAATTTTATTAACTGATGTCACCCCAATAAATTCAATTTAATAAAAGAAAAGAAGGAAACCAGCCTTTAACAGTGGAACAGGCTTTCCTTCTCCCAAGTAGGACCACTCTGAAACTGACAGGCATCATGCAGACAGTGCATGGCCCCAGGGATGGAGGAGAAGAAATTCCTGCCTGTGGGTGGAAGGTAGCTCAAGATCACGTATGCTTTCTTCCCATTTAAAAGTAATCAACTTTCTAATTTTATGGAATTCAAAGATTCTATAAATTTGCAAGATGGATGAAGATAAGAGAACATGTAAAATAAGGGTTGGATTAGAATTTTTTTCTTTTAATTAGTGGTAGTTTGATTTTTTTAAAACAAAATCTTACGTGGACTTTGATTATATACAAAATAACTAGAAGAGGAGCTGGTTGGAGCTGCTAGTGAGTCAGTGAGCAAGGAACCAGGAGCTCTGCCTACTAGGCCCCTTCCTGCCCCTCAGTCAGCACTTTGAAAATCACTGCGCTAGATAATTTCTGAGTTCGGCAGAAAAGTTCCAAAATTCTGATTTTAGGCACAGAAGAGATTTCAAATATCAAAACAATGTCACTTTATGTTCTTTGTTTTATGGAATGAGAACTTGGTGCAATATATTTATAAAATTATATGTTTATGTTTTTCTTTCATAACCTGAAGCTAATGGGTTTAAGGCTTAAAACAAATATTTGAGATCTTAAACAAATATTAGGGATACTCATTCCGAAGTACTGGGGGACAGAACATTTGACTGTAATTTTCGAAAATTAACAAGTATTTACCGATTAAATTTTGAATGTAAAAGCTCATTCACAAAATTCTCTTCCTCGATATGGGCAAAGCTTGCAAGATGAGCTCCAAATTCTTCACAAAATGCTTCAGCTTCTCTCCATGTTCTTTTCATCAATACCTTTTCACTATGAAATACCTGTATAGTAAAAGAAAATAGAGTTGACACTGTAAGACTATTTGACTCTGGACACGAAAATAATAGTAATTTAATTGTCATTATTCTTTGTTAAAGCTTGAGCAAGTAGGAAGAAATAGCATTTATTGAATTAGAATGTGTCTGTTGTAAAACTATTATCTCATTTTATTCTCACAACAACTTTATGAGTATATAATAACCTGTTTTTATCAATGAGCTGCTTGAGGATTCTTTTTTTTCTCCTAAATTTCCTGTGACTTGTCCCTTAATAAGTGTTTGTTCAGCGATGAGGAGAGTCAGACTAAAACAGATTACAAATTTCAGGTCACACAGCTACAAACAGGCAGAGCGAGGATTAGACCCAATACTTCCTGCTTCCAGAGCCCACGGATTTCTGTCCCTCCAGATTGCCTTCTGACAAATTAGAATTGGCTGAATGATCATGCATCTGGCTGATGCATGGCAAGAAATGAAAAATTAGTCCTGGGACCTAGGGCAGGTC
Organism: Pipistrellus kuhlii; assembly: GCF_014108245.1. Taxonomy (NCBI): domain Eukaryota; kingdom Metazoa; phylum Chordata; class Mammalia; order Chiroptera; family Vespertilionidae; genus Pipistrellus; species Pipistrellus kuhlii. The sequence goes on along the minus strand of NW_023425573.1, from coordinate 47,910,451 downwards.
TAATTCTAGGGTCTTTGGCTCTGAGTTGTGCCTAAATTCTCTGCTGTTTCTCAACTGTCCTATTTTTTTTTTTTTTAAGCAATCCTCACAGTAACAGGAAGAAGTCAGTCACATGGAGGGTCTGCTTTTGATTTTATTTAAGATCAACGATGAGGGACCCAAGACCGGAGCTCTGAATCCAGTGCCTCTGCAACCTCCTCATTTTTAACTGCTCAGCACTAAGCCTGAGCCTCTGGTGCCAGGCTTCACGAGGCTCTGATCTGCCGAGAGCAGAAGGAATAGGTATCCCAGTCCTGTGGACCATAGCACAGCCTTTCCATCCTCTAAATTATATGTCAAAACTCACCTCCTTTGGGAACTTTTTCTCAACTCACTTTAAATTATTAAATCCTACCATCATACCCATCAAACACACCTGGCATTTGCTGATGTGTTAGGGTAATGTATAGTAGAAAAAGGAGTTCCGAGATCAAGAATTTATTCCAACTCTGTCAATAAATAGTTGTGATCTTGGATAAATCACTTCATCCTGCTAGTGCCAGCTTACTCCTTTCTAAGGTTCAACTTATTGCTCTGTGAGGTCACATCTAGGCTTATTGCATGAAAGCAATGTAGGACTATACACATGGATATTTACATTGAGTGCATTCACAGGTATTTCAGGCCATCTATAGATATGCATTATCTCTAGAGAGAGAGGCCATCTTCATTCTGCTTTGCATATGCCCACATACTAGAAAAGAACTTTCTCCCATGATTTTGGAAATCTCTATTTATAAAATGAACCAAAGACAAAACTATCAAACAAAAACATCATATCTCAAAAAATACATATTTCTGACAAGAAGATTGTAGGTGCTGATTTAAATCTAAGATCTAAAGCTGCTTTACAAAAAGACATTTCAACATTTATATACATACACATACATACATATCAACTGTGTGTATTAATGTGTTTTATCTTTAGGTGTCTGGCAAGCTGCAAAAGCTACCCTTAGCAGGAGAAAGGTAGTATACTATTCTGTAATACGGACTTTATTAATTTGTTTACACATGATATGAATTACATCATTTTCATACCCAGAGCAATAGTAACTGGAAACCCAATATCAATCCTTATTGAGGAGGATGGCAGTGCCACCAGGGATATGTCTTTAAAAATTATTTTGGACTACGACTGAAATGATAGAGACAGTTGACAAATATTAATCAAGTACCTCTGCATGCCAGACACTGTTCTGGAGTAAAGGATTTGGAATACATGGACAAAGTTGAAATAATGTTGGTCCAGTTGAGAATGGCCATGTGACCCTGACCTCACCTTGAAGCAGCTGGCCAGGCCCGGCTCGGACTCCCAGCTTAATAAGCAGGGGTGAAAGGGCCATCTCTCTTCATGCTCAGTCTTCTCCCGGCTTTCCACTGGCTGTTTGCACAGGGACATTGCTTTAAAGTGCGTGCAGTCCTTCACTTCCCAGCGGCCAGGTGGACTCCGTCCTCGCATGACAACACAGCCACCGCTGTAGCCTAGAAGCAGAAAGCAATGCTTTCAACACCGGTCGACTAGAACACTTTGTGCTCAGAAGACCTCTTTAGAGGGTTGAATAATTGATATCTCAAAATGACGTACCCAGGCAAGAACAGTAAAGGTGAAAAAGGATGTTTTATTGGCATAATTATATCACTTCTCACTCTCCCTGGAGAAAAGAATAGAAGATGGAAAAGTGAGAGAAGAGAGACTAGGAAGCTTGAAATTTGGACATTTTGAACTCAGATGGCAAATGATGGAAAACTAGGAGCTGTTCCAACTTGAAAGTGAAATATCTCCCATCTCATCAAACACCAACTTCCCTCTACGTTGAATTATTGAATTTTTAACTGTGCAGAAAACAAGTTTAACTCACCATTTCTTAAGTATGTATGCATGCTGTGCTTTGAGATGCCAATGTGACAAACAACAATGAAAAATAGCGTGTATCCTCTGAGAAGTAGGTTGAGCAGGAAATAATATGCGACTGATGGATTCAAGGTATTTGCAAGGGACACAACAGAAAACCAAACTGTAAACTATGGTAGAGTGGAGAGAATGAGATAAATTCTAAAGCGGGGTGAAACTCTGGGGCAGGAGTAAGGGCAGACTTCAGGAAAAGGAAAAGGCCTTCTAGTTATGAACAAAACTGCATTTTATTCTTTCCAGTATGTTTGAAGATATTAAAAAATAAAAATTTTCCCCATAGAACAACTTCTAGGTTAAGATCCTCAAATTTGTCACCAAATCCACACAACTCATAAGACAGCCAGGAAGTACACTTCAAATTTCAGTGCATCGTAGAAAATAACCCCATTCCAAAAATAAGATAAAAACTGAAAAAGGGACCTAACTGGTTTGGCTCAGTGGCTAGAGCATCATCCTGCGAACTGAAAGGTCCCAGGTTCAATTCCAGTCAAGGGCATGTACCTTGGTTGCGGGCACAACCCCAATAGGAGGTGTGCAGGAGGCAGCTGATCAATGTTTCTCACTCATCGATGTTTCTGTCCATCCCTCTCTCTCTAAAAAAAAAAAAAAAAAAAATCAATAAAATATATTTAAAATAAAACTGAGAAAGGGTGAGCTTTTTTTCTTGAATCTAGAGTGATCATCTAATTAATTAAATCAACATTCAACAACAAGAAAATGGTGCATCTATATCTATATACCAGACAAGGCTGTATATGAGCTGTGAGAGACAGAAAGATAACACAACACAAAACAAACAAACCCCAATTCTTAATTTAGTATGAGGCACAGACTCATAAACGCTTAATTGCAGGCAACATAATGTGGGAAGTGCTATAGGGACTGTGTGTCCAGATTTCTGTGGGAGACTCCAGAAGGATGGAATCTGCCTCGGAATATCAGTAAAGAATTTGCAGAAAGTAACATCTGAGCTGAGCTTTGAAGGATGAGAAAGAGAAAGGAATTTTCAAAGAGTGCTTATTAAAAAAAAGTGATTATAGATAAAGCATCTGAAGACTTGTGATGATTCTGGACTTAAAGGGGCTTTTAAAAATGTAGTCACTCAGTACTAGATATTTGTCTTGCTTAATTTCTCTTCTGAAGTAGTGGATTTATTTTATTTTATTTTATTTTATTTTATTTTATTTTATTAAGATACAGGGCAATTACCTTTGGTATTTCATGCTGACAGAAAGATTAAAGAGAGAAAAAAATGAAGACTTAGAGAAGAAAAAAAGATAGACAAGATGTACAAAGACCTTCTCCTAAAGGAATGGGGGAGTGTAAAATAGAGAAAGAATAAGGGCGCTGAAGAACAACTGCTTATATCTTCAACTATTCTGGGAGCATGCTGGGTAGAACAGTAACAAGACAGCACCCCTCTGCGAGAAACCCACAATCCTGTGTGTGTGCTCCCTGACGTATCAAACAGACCTGCAAAGGTGAAAATGACTCGTCTTAAACAAGGAAATATAATTAGTATGACTCACATAGAATAAAAGTGAGCCAAGAGAAATTTGGTCCATAGAAAGGCCATTAGTGGGTTCCATTGACTAGAACAGCTAGTTAGTGTTAAAAATGGAATGTTGGGGGCCAGACAAGGAGGAGAGATTATAGCATGTACCCACAACCTCCCATGTATGCAGCCTTGCAGTACTGCTGAATGCAGTTTCAAAATGCAACTCACAATCTAGCAGGTCATCCCATATAATACAGAGGTGTGAGGATTAATATGCAAATTAACCCTCACACCCTCACAAGATGGTTGCCTATGACCAGGCTGGCAGGAGGGTTAGTGAGGGATGACCAAAGAACTGAACAGCAGGCTGCATGGGCTGACCAGGCCAGCGGGTGGAGGGGGGCAGTTAGGGGCGATCAGGCTGGCAGGCAAGCCCAAGGATCGGACCTAAACTGGCAGTCAAACGTCCTCCAAGGAGTCCTGGATTGGAGAGGGCACAGGCTGGGTGAGAGGAAACTACTCCCCCCCCAACATCCCTCCTCCCCAGTGCACAAATTTCATACACTGGGCCTCTAGTGAACAATAAAGGAGATGCTGCATGCTCTGTGTGATGAAGTTATAAAGAAACTGAACTGTGGAAATCCACATGGAAGCTCAGAGTCCTATACTAATAGGGCTGCTGTACCGAAAACGGAAGGGACCCATGCACTCCCACCTGTTCCCTTCGTCCTTCCTTTCCTAGAAGCCTTCGACCTGGAGCCGGAGGTCTAGGGGTCTAGTCCCAGCACAAACGTTAGTGATTCTAAAGGTAAACAGATTATTTTCACCGCACACAAAAAGCTTGTCTAGAATATGGGGATAATAATCTCTTTTCTTCTCGTAAGTTTGAATGAAAATCAAATGAAACAAGGTATTAAAAGGCACCCCAAAAATTATCAAGGGTTAAACCCACCCATAAATGTTGCTTAGAGATTTTTATTTTGGCTGTTTTCCTTAAAAAGCTGGAATTTTGTAGCATGAGTTCTGCCTGCAGGTTCAAAGAATTTTTTTTATAAAGCTTGAATCAGCAAATTTACAATGTAATGCACTTTTCTGTTGGCCTTGCATTTTGCCTCACTCCCCCCATCAGACAGTGATTAAATAGCTTTGGGTTTGGATACTATGGATACTCCACCCATCTTCTCAGTGGAGAAGAGATGTCTGTGAAGATGGGAAGTGTTGCCGGAGTGTTACTGATCTTCTCAAGTTGTTAACTCAATGGAACATTGGACCCACGTTTTAGAATCTCAGCCCCAAAGAAGCACATAACGTGGTGTAATAGCGGGAGACTGGGCTAAGGGAGCTATAAACTGAATTTGAAATCACACATTGTGGGGATGCTTGCAAAGCCAAATAATAAGGGCAGGGTGTGGGAAAGAGCAGAGGTGGATTTTCTCCCAGAGAAATTGTTCTCAAATTTGGTAACTCGTTTGCTTCTCCCTTCGGAGAAGAAAATCGATCATCCTATTCCAAAGTGGCGAAGCTCACATTTAAACTAATTCTCCTTACCTGTCTTACCCTCCCTCAACCACCCACCCCCCCGCCCCGCGCTTCCCCTCAAACATGTCTTTCAAGAAATTCTAGTTCACCATTCCAGTCTCTTCCATTTGGCAAAGCTATCTTACCATATAAGACGAACTGAACTAGGAAAGCCTCCACTTTCCCCTTCTCTGGCCGAATACCTCAGGGCCAGGAGGGAACTGTAGCTGGGCCTTCTCTGTCTATCTATCTACCCATCTATGTATCTAGGTACCTATGTATGTATGTATGTATGTATGACCTATCTATCTTTATTTTTTAAAATCTTTATTGTTGAACATATTACATATGTCCCCTTTTGTCTCCCATTGACCCCTTATAGCTGTCTCCCCCCCACCCCCCCGCCCCAGGCCTCCACCACCCTATTGTCTGTGTCCAAGGATTATGCATATATGCATACAAGTTCTTTGGTTGATCTCTTCCCACCCACCCACCCACCACTGTCTTCCTCTGAGATTTAACATGGAGAAAAGTGAAGCTCTTGGGATAGGGAAGGCTTTCTGTCTATCGGCCTGATACTGTGCTAGGCTTTTCATATGGTCCGTTCCCTGTTGAACTTCAAAAACTATTTGAGGCAGACATTAGTATTTTCAGTTTGCAAATGGAAAAACGGAGGCACAGAGGCTTAGTTATGTGCCTAAGACTACATAGTTAGTGAGGACTTGTTCTAGAATTTGAAAGCAGATTTATTTGAATCTACTATGAGACCATGTTAAGGTACAGCGTAGGTGGGCATTCAGTAAGTTGTCGAATGAAGGACAGAATCTTCCCCTCAGATAATCTGCCTCCATTTCCATGGAGCTCTCTCTCATGCCCCTGGCCATGTTCTCTTCTTTGTGTGTCTACACGCAGGCGTCTTCAAACTACGGCCCGCGGGCCACATGTGGCCCGCAGAGGAGTCTGATCCGGCCCGCCAGGTTTTTTGGGCAGTGAGTGTAGCCGAGGTGTTACAGTAGGAATTAGTAGTTCATATAGTCCGGCCCTCCAGCTCTCTGAGGGACCGTGATCTGGCCCCCACTTTAAAAAGTTTGAGGACCCCTGGCAGCGTTTTCCTGAATATCTATGACCACATCTTTACCTTGTATGACAGTTACTCACATAGTAGTAATTATATAAAGCACTAAAGGGTGCTCAGATTGAGCTTGTCATCACTTCAGACCTCTGTCCTCATAGTGGATCAGCCTGTCTATCTCTGGCTGGACAGGCTTTTTACTACTCCTCGCTCTGAGCAGGGTACTTCCAAGAAAACAGATCAGCCTTCCTTTACTGGGACCCATTTTCCTAGTAAATTTCCCCTGACTTGGTACAGTTGGGGTAAATGTGCCCTGGTGTTATCCCCTGTGTGAAATATGCCTGTTCTGCAAGTTTCTAGATCTAGAAACTGCTGTCACAGAGCCTGGGTTTGGGATGGATGAAAAATAGTGATTTCAAAGGGTCACAGAAATGTACAGACATCTATGAAACTCTAATGTAACTTGGGAAAGCATTTTTGAATTTCCTAGCAAGAATGGACTCATTTGTTTTCTTTCACTATTGAGCAGCCTCCATTTACATTGAATCTTTAATCAAAGTACAAAGTCCATTCTAGTTTCAATGCATTAGCATCCCCCTAAATGAGAAAGGCCCTATTTGTCATTTTCCCTTTAATTAATGGCACTAGTTAATAAGGATCAAAATTGTTTTTTTTTTTCTGAATAGTTACTTCTCTCAAAACACCAAGTACCAGAGTCTCTTTGTGATGTTGTTTTAATAAAAACCTCAGAATTTCCTAGTGCTTTGAGAATAGGGGATTTTGGCATGAAAGAAAAGAAATGCATCCAGAGACAAATGGCAGGGGAAGGAGGGAGTTAGAGAGCAACCAAAGGAATTGAATGCATGCATATTAGCATAACCCATGCACAGACCCAGGAGCGGTGGGGACTTCCCCAGGGGTGGGAATGGCTGGGGGAGGGGGGTCAGTTGGGGAAAAAGGAGACATATGTAAAACTTTAGACAATAAATTAAAAAAAGGAAGAAAGAAAAGAAATGCATATATAAAACAGGGTAAGCAAAACCCTTGTAGTCCTGAATTCAAATAGAAAATATCAGTTTGAACTTGATATTTCACACACACACACACACACACACACACACACACACACACTTTCTAGCTGTGTTCAGTGAAATAGCCTAGGAAGAATACAAACCAACAAAGCAGTGAGCACTCCTATGTATGGATTGTGATACTGAAATAATAACCTTTCCCATGAAGATGAACCAGGATTCCTTGATGAAATGCGTGTTTCTAGATCCAGATAAAAAATTTACTTTTTGTCAGACCAGATAGCAAGAAAGCTATGAAGACTACCAGTGTTATTAAGAGGACTCATGAGGTAGTGCTTGAGATTTTCATTTCCATTAAAAAAAGATAACAATTGCAGTGAATTAAAACATATCAAACATATTAAAAACCCTTACTTCATAGTAATGCTCTAGCTTGTTTGGCTCAATGGATAGAGGGTCAGCCTGTGGACTGAAAGGTCCTAGGTTTGATACTGGTCAAGGGCACATGCCTGGGTGGCGGACTCGATCCCCAGTGTGGGGCATGCAGGAGGCAGCCGATCTATAATTCTCATTCATTATTGATGTTTCTATCTCTCTCCCTCTCCTTTCCTCCTCAATTAAAAACAACCAAACAGAAAACTAGTCACTGTTACAGGATGCTTATCCTATCTAATAAAGAAAGAATATGCAAATTGACCTTCATGCAGTGACAAAGATGGTGGCACACCGCCCCCCCCTCCCCCCAGCCCCACCAGAATCTCACAGACCTTTTAGCCCAGTCGAGGGGGTGGAAGGGGCATGGTGCTGCTGAAACTTTCCTCAGCCCCCCAGCCACCCAGGGCCAGCCCAAGGCACAGGCAAGCCTCAGATGGCAGCTGCCCAGCAGACACCCAAGGCATAGGCAGGCCCTGGATGGCAGCTGCCCAGCCATCCAAGGTCACCTGAGGCTCAGGTAACCAGGACTGGCAGTGGCAGCAGCAGAGGTGTGATGGGGTGTCACCTTCCCCTGATTGCCAGGTCAACTTCCTCCCCTGAGGGCTCTCGGACTGTGAAAGTGGGCAGGCCTGGCTGAGGGAACCCCTCCAGTGCATGAATTTTCATGCACTAAGCCTCTAGTAAACAAATAATCATTTAAGAAATCAGTAAAAGGAAAGAATTGAACATTTATTCTGTCTTTTCTGTGAAAACTGTCACAAAATAACAAAAATAATAAAAGAAATTACACCTTTATAAAACTGTACTCCCTTCCCCAGCTACAAATGAAAAAAACCCTTCATGGATCAATGGATCTAGGCATCAACAAATAAAAAAGTAAGAGGCAGGTCAAATAAAGAGAGAAACCTAGAGATTAAAAGAGATTTTAGGAGACTTATCAACCAATTGTGTGAAAGTATCTAGGATCCCAATTCAAACACACTATAAAATACATTACATAATATTTATGAGTTATTTAGAAATTTGAACACTAACTAAAGATTTGTTATGAATTGTAGTTAATTACTTTTAGGGATGATAATTGTATTATATTCATTTAAAAAAAACAAGTCTTTATCTTTTAGAGATAATACTAAAATATTTATGGATGAAATAATATAACAGCTGAGATTTGCTATGAAACAATAGGGAAGTGGGGGTAGTGGGTGGGGTTATAGGTGAAACAAGATGGACCATGAGTTGATAGTGGATGACACTGGGTGATGGGTATATGGTGGTTCATGATACTATTTGGAGAACATAACACAAAGTTGAAAAAAGTGGCACAACTATGATTCCACTACAGCTTGACTATTTTGATAATCTGTCATAGGAGAGCATCTTGATTGAGTTTATTGAAAGGCTGCAGGCTTCCTATTCAGTGGTCTTATAGTCAGTTTGGACTGGATTAAGATTTTGACGTGTGTGTGTGTGTGTGTGTGTGTGTGTGTGTGTTTGTGTGTGTGTGTGTGTGTGTGTTTGTGTGTGTGTGACAGGCAGGAAAAGAAAATTATTTAGGAGAGTGTTTCTGCGAGCTGCAATTTATAATAAAAAAGGAAACACAGGGGCTCTTACATTGCTATTTTCTTCCAAAAAGGATTTACATTTTCATCTTATTCAGAGACAATTTACTCAATGTCAATCAGCAGGAGCTGCCAAACTGAGCTTCACAGTATTATTTTTGCTTCAGGGAAAAGAGAAAGAGTAGTGCTACTTAAATTATAGCAGAAACTCATGAATGACAAGGACCTCTGCTTCAATTCCAGCTTTTAGACATTCAAATATGCCCCAAGGACGATAACACAAAAAACCAAGAATTTTGTCTACTCAAAATGTATTAATTTATTTTGACAGGCATAGACATTCCAAAGTATATTAGAAATGATACCCAAGCTTTTTTTTTTCCTTCAGTAATAGTATGACATGGGACTTTATTAATCTCTGCATTTTAATACTATTTCTAAGTCTGTAGAATGAGAAGGTTGTTTATCAAGTGAACTGGGATGTTTCTTGTTTAGAGCTATGCAAAGTCACCAGTTACTATATAAATTTTTGAAACTGATGCTTATATACTCAAAAACATCTTGTCCTAACTTCAGCTGGCATACATCTTTAAAAAGTACAGTTTTATAAAAACAATAAGCTATATATTTGAGAGGAATTTAAAATTACAGGAAAACAGTGGGAAGTACAACTTTATTTATGCCCCCTGCCACCACATACACAAATTAACATCACATACCACAATGGTATATCTGTCAAAATCCATAAACCTATATTGACACACCATTATCACCCAAAGTTCACAGTTTAAATCAGGGTTCACTCTTAGTGCTGAACATTCTATAGGTTTGGACAATTGTATAAAGCATATGCCCACCATCTGTCCCTTCCCACTAACCCCTGGCAACCACTCATCTTTTTATGGTTCTATAGTTTTGCCTTTTCCAGAATGTCATATGGTTGAAATCACACAGTATGTAGCCTTTTTAGATTGGCTTTATTCCCTTAGCAATATGCATGTAAGTTTCCTCCATGTCTTTCCATTGCTTGATAGCTCATTTCTTTTGAGCACTGAATAGCATGCCATTGTCTGGATGTACCACAGTTTAATTATCCACTCACCTACTGAAGGATATCTTGCTTGCTTATCAGTTTTGGCAATTCATGTACTGTTTTGTGTGTGTGTGTGTGTGTGTGTGTGTGTGTGTGTGAACGTGTTTCCAATTCATTTGGGCAAATACAAAGGAGTGTGATTGCTGGATTGTATAGTAAAAGTATGTTTAATTCTGAAAGAAACTAACCAACTCTTCAAAAGTGGTTGTACCATGGGAGAACCAAGATGGTGGCATAGGTAATCACCTATACTTGCTGCCTCTCACAACCACATCAAAACCACAACTAAATGGCAGGACAACTACCACCTAGAACCATGGGAAGGCTGGCTGAGAGGAAGCCCCACAACCAGAGAGGTGAAGAAAGCTCATTGAGACTGGTAAGAGGTGCAGAGGCACAGAAAGTGCTGGCACCTGGATGTGCTTCTCTTTTAATTGGGAGGGAGATACAAGCTCCTGTTTGCTCTGAACTCCAGTTCCAGGAGAGACTCTGGGGGATCCAGACACATACGAGGAGAAGCTGGACTGTTTAGCATTGGGACAGGATCGTGAGGGCAGCTTTCTCTTAAAGGTGCTCTCAGTGATCATTGCTTCTGTATGGGGGGGGGTGTGGCGTGGGATGTGGAGACCTGCAGACCTCTCTGGTGCAGGGCTGCCTGGCAGCTATTGCTGTTTGCTCCACTTTGGTGATTCCCAGAGACTCCTCCCCACCCAATTTACAACCCCACTCAAGCTATGTGCATCAGCTTTTGCATATAATGGCTTGTCCTTTCACCTAAAACCTGTCAAACTGCAGCTGGGTCAGAGCCCCAGAGCTTCTAAAAGAAGGAGCAAGGCCTGGGAGCAGCAGTGGCCTTGCTTCACAGCGAGGCCTCATCTGGGCACTTCCAAACCCCATACAAAGATGAGGAATCTGCAACTGTCTCTGTAGCTCCTGCTGGGTAGCCCCAGACAGTGGCTGACCTTGCACCTTTTTGGAGATCCAAGAGTCAGTGTACCCAGTGGTCAGTGTCAGACCATACCAGATTACAATTCTTCACATCCAGAAGAGACACACCCAAGAGGCAGACTCAGTGAGCACCAAAGCCCTACTGAAGCAAGTACTGCCCCATAAGGATGTCTCCTGCACAACAGATCTTCCAGTGTAGACACAGCCAATTGGCCTGGAGATCAAATCCTCCCAGTGACACTAACAGTAATCAAGGCTTAACTACAACAAGTCTGTGCACATACCCACAAAGGGGTGCACTAAGAGTGTCCACCTCAGGTGACTGGGAGGCTGAGACACTGGGCCCTATAGGACACCAACCACACAAGGCCACTCTATCAACTCAAGGAGACTTAGCAGCTACCCAGTACATAGAAACAAACACAGGGAAGCAACCAAAATGTGGAGACAAAGAAACAAATAGCAAATGAAAGAAATGGATGAAAGCAAAATACTGGATATAGAGTTCAAAACCACAGTTATAAGGTTACTCAAGAATCGTCTAGAAGTTTAGTAAGACCCTCAAGGATATGAAAAAGGACCAATCAGAAATTAAGCATACACTAACTGAAATAAAGAATAATATACAGAGATCCAATGGCAGACTAGAGGATCCCAAGAATCAAGTCAAATATTTGAAATACAAAGAAGCAAAAAATACCCAATTGGAAAAGGAAAGAGAGAAAAAAAAAATCCAAAAATATGAAGAGTGTAAGGAGCCTCTGGGACAACTTCAAGCATACCAATATCTGAATTATGGGATTGCCAGAAGAAAAGAGCAAGATACTGAAAACCTATTTGAAGAAAACTTTCCCTACCTAATGAAAGAAATATACTTACAAGTCCAGGAAGCACAGAGAACCCCAAAAAAGAAGAATCTAAAGAGGACCACACCAAGACATATCATAATTAAAATGCCAATGGCAAAAGACAAAGTGAGAATATTAAAAGCAACAAAAGAAAAACAGTTAGTTACCTACAAGGGAGCACCCATACGATTGTCAGCTGATTTCTCAACAGATACTATTCAGGCCAGAAGGGAGTGGCAAGAAATATTCAAATTGATGAATAGCAAGAACCTACAACCAAGATTACTCTACCCAGCAAAGCTATCATTCAGAATTCACAGATAAGAAAAAGCTAAAGGAGTTCACCACCAAATCAGTATTATATGAAATGCTATTCTCTAAGAAGAGGAAGAAAAAGATAAAAATAAAAATTATGAACAACGAAGTGACAACAAATACCTATCTATCAACAAGTGAATCTAAAATCAAGTGAATAAAAAATCTGATGAATAGAATAAAGTGGTGACTATAATAGGATGAGGGGCATAGAAGGAGAGTGGACTGACAATTCTTGGGGGGAAGGGGTGCAGGAAGAGATTGAACAAAAATCTTACACCTATGGATGAGGACAGTGTAAGGGGATAAGGGCATGGGGTGGGTGGGAACTGGGTGGAAGGGAGCTATGGGGGGAAAAAAGAGGAACGACTGTAGTAATCTGAACAATAAAGATTTAATTTATTGTAAAAAAGTCGCTGTACCATGGAACAGACTAATGATAAATCATTGGTAGGGGTTGGGGTGGGAAAGAGATTAACTAAAGAACTTATATGTATATAGGCATAACCCACAGGCATAGACAATAATTTGGTGAAGGCCTGGGGATGGGTGGAGGGGTGGAGGGGGTTACTGGGGAAAAAGGGGACATCTGTAATACTTTAAACAAAAAAGATAAATTAAAAAAATAAAACATAGGCAAAAAAAAAAAGAAAAAAAAGAAAGAAATGTGGCTAAACCATTTTGCATTCCCACCAGCAATGTGTGAGATAGACCTGTTGCTCCACATCCTCATCAACCTTTTGTGTGGTCATTGTTTTGGATTTTGGTCATTCTAGTAGGTATGCAGTGATGTATTGTTGTTTTGATTTGTGAATAAAAAATTTTTGCATTGATTTCCTAATGACATATGATGGTAAACATTCTCATATGCTTATTTGCTATCTATGTATCTTCCTTAACTTAGGCCTTTTGTCCATTTGTAAAGTGGGTTCTTTATTTTCTTGTTGAGTTTTAAGAGTTCCTTCTATATTTTGGGTAACAGTCTTTTTATCAAATGTGGTTTTGGGAAATACTTTCTCCCAGTTTGTGGCTTGTCTTCTCATTTTCTTGATATTATTTTTCTCAAGTGGAAATTTTAGTTTTAACGAAGTCCAGCTCATTAATTATGTATTTCGTGCATTGTGACTTCGTTGTTGTATCTAAAAAGTCCTTTCCATAGCCAAGGTCATCTAGATTTTTTAAAATTTTCTTTCCTTTAGAAGTTATAGCTTTGGGTGTTGTATTTAGGTCTATAATCCATTTTGAGTTAATTTTTGTAAAGGGTTTAAGGTCTAAGTTGTATGTAATATTTCTTATTATCTTTTTAATGTTAATGGAATCTGTAGTATGTCTCCTCTTTTATAATATCTTCCCTCTTCTTATTTAGTGCGCCTAATTAGGGGCTTCTCAATTTTATTAATATTTTCAAAGAATCAGCTTTTGGCTTTATTGATTTTTGGTTTCAATGCCATTGATTTAAGCTGTAATTCTTTTTTTCTGCTTACTTTGCATTTAATTTGCTCTTCTTTTTTCTAGTTTCCTAAAGTTTAGATTATTGCTTTGATCTTTCTATTCTAATACATGCATTCAATGCTAAAACTTTCCCTCTACACACTGTTTTATCTGCACCTCACAAATTTTAATAATTGTATTTTCATTTTCACACACACAGTTTAAAATATTTTAAAATTTCTCTTGAAAAAAATTTTTTTTACCCATGTGTTATTTCGAAGTGTACAATGTTTCGCCAAGTATTTGGAGACTTTCCAGCTATCTTCCTGCTATTGATGTCTACTTTAATTCCACTGTGGTCTGAGAGCAAAAATGTATGACTTCTATTTTTTTAAAGTTGGAAAGGTGTGTTTTATGGCCCACATGTGGTATGTCTTAGTGAATGTTCCATGTGAGTTTGAGGAGAATGTGTAATCTGCTGTTGCTGTATGTTATTATCTATAGATGTCTATTATATCTAGTTGATTGATGGTGCTGTTGAGCTCAATTTGGTCCTTACTGATTTTCTGCCTGCTGAATCTGTCCATTTCTTGTAGAGTGTTAAAGTCTCTGACTATAATAATAGATTTATCTATTTCTCCTTGCAGTTCTATCCGTTTTCCCTCCTGTGTTTTGTCACTCATTTGTTATGTGGCTACACATTAAAGATTGTTTTGTCTTTGAATACCCACTCTTATCATTCTGTAATGTCTCTTTTATCACTGAAAACTTTCCTTGTTCTGAAATCTGTTCTGTCTGAAATTAATACAGCTATTCCGGCCTCTTTTGATTAATGTTAGCATTTCGTCACCCTTTTAATATATGTACCTTTAAATTTAAAATGGGTTTCTTATAGACAACATATAGTTGTGTCTTGTTTTTTTTTAATTATTCATTCTGATAATTTCCATCTTTATATATTTAGTCCTTTGACTAATATTTGATATAATAGTTATTATGTTATAACAATGTTTATCTTTCCTCAGGGAATAACGTGAAGTCATTAACCTATTTCCTCCAGATACAAATTTAGAGGTAACCTACTGCTCATTGTCTATTGGAATAGCCCTAATTCAGATCCATAAGCAAGAAAGGGGCCAAGTCACTCAAATAGGAATTCACACTAAGAGAAAAGGGCGTTAAGCCTAGGTTGGTAGCTTAAGCTTACTACAACAGCTTTAGGCTTGTTTCACAGGGGCTAGTTCAAGTGTAGGTTGTGGCTAAAGCCATTAACTTCTCTGGAACTGGCTAACCTGACACAGTTTCGTGCTTTGGGATCCAGAGCTGAGCACACCTGAGTGAATGGAGAGAGCTGTGACTCTGGCATCCTGCTGAGATACCACAGAGTCCACGGCAGAGACAGACTAACAAGAACGTTACCTAAGTGATGGGCCAGCATTCTTCAGCAAGTCATAGGGCAGTGATTGTGAACTGATGGAAGGTGCCCACACATGGGCATTTACTGCGCCCATTCACTGTGAAGCATCAGCAACTATTCTCAACTTAGTGAGCCCCTGGGATTATCGAATAGAACTTAAGAGGGAGAAATGGGCCTTCTGCTAATGAAGGCACATATGGCCTTGAGCAATGAATTACACCTTGAACTTGTCAAATGACTCATACGGTTTAGACTTTTAAAAATGACCAGCCATATGTCACCCCCCTGAGAACCTGTGGTAATTGTTTTAGTTGATTTATGCATTAAGAAAACATTAAGGAAGAATCAGAGGAGGTGGATCAAAGGATAGCAGTGATTTGGAGCAAAGGAAACAGGAGGGAACGGTGGTGTTGCAGTCCCCTCTACTCACGAGGCTGATGGGCATTCCAGTGTGTGTACCGCACCGGCTCAGACATCTGCCCTGCTGTCTTCCAGGTGTATTCTCCTGTGTCATTCTGGTCTTGGAGAGCTATCCAAAAATAACTGTCCTTTGTTTTTACCACACTACTGATCAGACTGGTAATAAAAGCCTGTTCAAACCTTAAGCAGGGGGAAAGGAAATGGTTATAGTAAGTTTCTGGGCAATTAAAAATGCCATTAAAACATAATAAGGAGCACAGAATGGCACCAGAATAAACATTTTTCATGAACTCTTTAGAACACGAAGCAGAAACACACCCAAAGACCCTGGACATCATTCATAAAGGCAAAATGTCATTGTAATTCCCAGAAACACAGGCATGAGGAGAATTTGACTCTTACAGACAGGGCTTAATTCTTTCAAGGACTAGGGTTTAGTTCTGGTTTCGAAGTATAGGTGATAAAGCCCATGAAGCCAGCTATAATACAGTTTTTGGGGGCACAGTATGTGCCTTACTTTGCAATCACACCCCATGCAGCACACCCCAACCTATAATGTGCATGAGATGAGGGGTGGCCGGAGGGGAGGAGGAAGGATATTATACTTTTCTTGATGAGCATCTGCCGGCAGAGTTCACAGGCACCCACTCTGCACACTTGCCTGGTGAGAGCGAGACAGAGATTGGAGTAGCAATTTTATGTCTCCCAAATCAGTTTTTCACAGGTACATGGAGTCCTTGACTTATTCAAATGTGTTGAGATATGCAAATTCACTGAAGATAAATTTAAAACCCTAGAGATGAACCCAAGGAAGTGCAGCCAGTAACACTTCCTCCAAACAGCTGAATGAGTTAGTGTTCACTGATTGGGGGGGAAGGTTTCCTTCCCAACCCAAATGCACCAGAAGCAAAATCTAGAAAACCTGTCTACATGCTTTCACATGACTGCCTGCAAGAAAAATGTGCTAAAATTTAACTAGCATTGAAATTTTAAGCCAAGTTGGAAACTATCTTGAACATTTTATTTTCAGTACATATAACGTTCTGAAGAAACATTTCAAGCAGGGCTGATTTTTTTTTGGCCAGACTTGCTGAGTCAGTGGGAAAGGAAAGGCCTGATGAAATTACCCAGGAAACCTAACAAGAAAGCAAATTAGACTTTTTCATCCAATTGTGTGTGTGTGTGTGTGTGTGTGTGTGTGTGTGTGTTTTGACTATGCATCCTTAACTTGCACAGGGTAGCAAAAGCAATGGGGCCATTTAAGAATAGAGAAGTCTCAAAAGAAATAGGAAGCCAGCGGAATGACACAAAGAAGTAACATTTTAAACTGCCTGACGAACATCACTGGCAGCAGTTAGAGGTCTTAGTTGTCCAGAATCCTCATCTTGGTAGAGCACATGGGTTTTCACCTCACTTTGGTAAGTACCTCCTGCAGGTCCCTCTATGAATAATCTGACCAGCACACTTTTGAAATTAGAAAAGTTCTTTTGTAACCATATCGCAGTGGCAGAACCTTATGGAAAGGTGTCTCAAAAGGAAGGAGGTAAATTTTGAATTACATCATTAACATGCCCTGTGCCTGAAACTGCTGTGCTAGGAGGCCAGCAAGGCACTGCACCATGGAGGCTGTGGCCAGGTCACCATTCACTGTGCCGATTCTAAGAACCCAATGGGCATTGCAGGACACCATTCACTGTGCCGATTCTAAGAACCCAATGGGCATTAGCTTCTACCATGACATCTATCAGGTAATGAGAGAAATAACATTGCCTGTGAACTTGGACTCTAGTATCATTATTCATGACAACATTTTGCTTTTGTCCCTTGCTGGTTTTAGATTTATTTAGTCCACTCTGGTTTGCTATTTTATCTCCATTTTATCATTGCTTAAAACAATAGAAACCTTCCGCTTTTTAATTGGCAAGCATATTTTTTTTAAAAAGTAGTTGCATATAATACTCATACATTAAATCCTAACACCTTCAAATCAAAACAGGGTTCTATTATAGTTTTCTTAGTCCAGTTTAGAAGATAGCATTGTTCATAAAGAAATTCAGCAAATATATCTTTCTTTTAAGCCATATATACTAAAAAATTAATTCTGGATAACAGCATGAAACCTCTTGAGTGTCTGTTTTGCAACTGATAAAGAGACAAGAGTACATTTTATAATCTTTACCACTCTACTTGGCTTCAAATACTAAAAGTGTTGCAAAACCTCTACCTTTACAGTAATAGAGCAGATGACCTTTAAAGTCTTTCTTAGCATTGTGTTTTATAATTTCTCATTTGCAAATATTCCAGAGCTTTATGATATCTGGCCTTTTTGTTTGTTTTCACTGAAGTTGTTTAATGCAAATGTCATGATTTAAGGAACAAAAAATAACCATATGTACATGGTTTTATATTATTATTGAGCCAGGATAAAATATTATCTCTAAGGAATTCAGTGAATACTTTTTTTGTTATTCTTATAAAAACAACACAAATGATAAAATATTTAACTTGTGTGTACCTATTTGTAAAATCAAATTTTATAGGAAAACTAGAGGCCTGGTGCATGAAAATTCATGCACTGGGGGGGGGGGGTTCCCCTCAGTTCAGCCTGCCCCCTTTCACAGACCAGGAGCCCTCAGGGGTGGGAGGCGATCCGGCAATCAGGGGAAGGCAACACCTATCACACCTCTGCTGCTGCCGCTGCTGCCACTGCTGGCAGCGCAAGCCTTGGCCAACCCTGGTTACTTGAGCCTCAGGTGGCCCTGGGTGGCTGGGCAACTGCCATATGAGGCTTGCCTGTGCTTCAGGCAGGCCCTAGGTGGCTTGGGAGGCTGAGGGGTCTGTGGAACTCCAGAGGCAGGCACACAGAGTGGCTGAGCCTGCCTCCAGGCATCTGCTGCCTCACATTTTTTACAGAAAGAAAGGGAGAGGGATAGAGAGTTAGAAACATCAGTTAGAGAGAAACATTGATCAGCTGCCTCTTGCACACCTCCTACTGGTGATATGCCTGTAACCAAGGTACATGTGCTTGACTGGAATCAAACCTGGGATCCTTCAGTTCACAGGCTGACTGACGATCTATCCACTGAGCCAAACCGGTTAGGGCCATATTCCCTCTTTATTAAATAGGGTAATTCTTAGAATCAGAAAGAAATTAATTTTCTAATCAGATCCTTTAAAACGTTAAGAAATCAAATGTGTGTTTTTAGTGTAAACAAGAAAAATATATCTTAAACTTCCATCACTTTAAGGAAATTGTTGCTCATGTTGCTAAACATTAAATTTTAATTTAAAAATGAATTTGAAGATAGCAATACACAGTTTTGGCAGACACTGACCAGTATTTTTATTTCAAAATAAACATTTTGCATTTCAAAAATATATACTTCAAAGGGAGGTATTTTTTTTTTTTTTAACTCAAATCACTAATTGAACATTACATTTTTTTCATCAGGTTAGCCAGTGATGTGTAGATGAAAAAAAAAAATGTTTCTTGTCTGTGAACAACACAGCACTTAGCAGATAGAAATACTGTAATGATTGCGTTTGTATTACCTGAAAAAAGAGATTGAAAAAGTAATACATTGGAAGCAGCTTCACTAGAGAGCTATTTCAATTAAAAAAAAAACAAAAACCAAACACCTCACAATGGGATTGGGTTAGAAAGGACTCAGTTTTGAACTGAGTAATTACAATTGGGTTTCTCCCAATAACACAACAATTAACATTTTAAATGGCATTTAAAAATAAGTGACTCTAATGCTGAACTAATATAAATAAAGAGTAGAAGCAGAATATCGATAGATTTGAAATGGAAGACACACATCATGATCATTATTGCCAGCAGTTTCTGGTGGCATTCCTCAAGAACTGGCAATGTTAAATTTTTGAATATTGTTTCTTGCAGAAAGCTAGAAGAGAAATACAGACTTAGAAAATACACAGGAACAAACCCCAGAAGAGCAAACACCACACTATTAATGGCAGTTACCTCTGGGAGCAGAGTAGGATTGGTTGGGAGAGGAGGATAGCAGAGGTGACGGGACATTTTCACTTTTTAGTCTACATTCTTCTGGTTTGCTTGAATTTGTATCAATGAGAATGTTTTTATTGTATAATTTAAAAAGGGGTAATTAAAATACGTTTTAAAAAGAAAGTTAACTGCATTGTACAAAACAAAACCTACAACTAATAAACAAATTCTGTAAAGTTGTCAACACACAGAAATCAGTTGCATTTTTATATACTAACAGTAAACAAGCTGAGAAGAAAACCACAAACAAATCCATTTATAATAGTATCAAAAAGAATGAAATACTTGGGAATAATCTTAACCAAGGTGAGGAAAGAGTTGTCATTGAAAATTACAACAATATTGCTGAAGGAAATTAAAGAAGACACAATTAGATAGGAAGTCATCCCATTAATTGGAAGGCTTATTCTTAAAATAGTCATACCACCCAAAGCAATCTACAGATTGAATGTAATCTCTATCAAGATCCCAAATGGAGTAGAAAACTCCATTTTAAAGTTCATATAAAATTTCAAGAGACTCTAAATAGCAAAAACAAAGATAAAAAGAAGAACAAAGTTGGAGTTCTAACACTTCCTGATTTTAAAAATTAATAAAAAGTACAGTAATAAAAATGGTGTGATACTGGCATAAAGAAAGAAACAGAGACCAATGAAACAGAATACAGAACCCAGAAATAAACTCACACGTATATGGTCAAATGATATTTGACAAAGGTGGCAAGACCGTAAGGGAAAGGTCAGTATTTTCAACAAGGATTCAGGGGAAACTAGATTTTCACTTGCAAAAGAATAAAGTTGGACTCCTATCTTACACCATTTACAGAAATTAATACAAAGTGGATCAAAGACCTAAATGTAAGAGCTAAAACTAAAAAACTCTTAAGAGAAAATGTCATGACACTGCATTTGGCAATGACTTTTTGCCTATGACACCAAATGCAGAGATAACAAATAAGAACTAGATAAATTGGACTTAATAAAAATTAAAAACTTTTGCACATCAAAGGGCACTATCAACAGAGTGAAAAGGCAACCCATGGAATAGAAAAAAAATATTTGCAAATTATGTATCTGATCAGGAATCACTATGTAGGATATTTAAAGAAATCCTACAACTAGTAACAGAGAACAATTTTAAAAAATGGGCAGCCGAAACCGGTTTGGCTCAGTGGATAGAGTGTCGGCCTGCGGACCGAAAGGTCCCAGATTCGAATCCGGTCAAGGGCATGTACATTGGTTGCAAGCACATCCCCAGTGGGGGTTATGCAGGAGGTAGCTGGTCGATGTATTTCTCTCATTAATGTTTGTAGCTCTCTATCTCTCTCCCTTCCTCTCTGAAAAATCAATAAAATATATATTTTAAAAATGGGCAAAGGACTTGAATAGACATTTTTTTAAAGAAGATATATAGATGAATATAAGCACATGTAAGATGTTCAATATCATTAATTATTACAAAAATGCAAATCAAAATCACAATGAGACACCACTTCATACCAATTAAGATGTCTATGAACAAAAATGGAGACAGAGAAGCATCAAACAGACCGTCAAACCTCAGAGGGAAGGTAGGGGAGTGGGAGGGAGAGGATAAGAGATCAACCAAAGGACTTGTATGCATGCATATAAGTATAACCAATGGACACAGATAGTAGGGGGCAAGGCCTTGTGCTGGGGGCGGGAGCAGCCAGTGAGAGGTCAATGGGGGAAAAAGGAGACATATGTAATACTTTCAATAATAAAGAATTTAAATTAAAAAAGAAAAGAAAAGAAAAGAACAAGTGTGGCCAGTGGCCAGGATGCCAGGATGTAAAGGAATTGGAACCCTTGTGCACTGCGGGTGGGAATTAAAATGGCGAAATGATGCAGCTAAAAATGAATATAACTGTTCCTTAAGAAATTAAAAATCAATTTATCCTATGAATCAAAATATACCCAGTTTCTGGGTATATTACCCAAAATAATTGAAAGCGGGGATTCAAAAGATATTTGTACATTCATATTCACAGCAGCATTATTCACAATAGGCAAAAGGTAAAAGCATCTATATCTATTGATGGATGAGTGGAGAAGCAAAATGTGGTGTATACTTACTATAGAATATTATTCAGTCTTATAAAGAAGGGAAATTCAAACACATGCTCCAAGAAAAGTTAACTTTCAGGATTTTAGGCTAAGGGCCATAAGCCAGGCACAAAAGGACAACTACTGGGTGATTCCACATACCTAGAGTGGTCAGCCTCATAGAATCAGAAATGGGACGGTGGTAGCCAGAGGCTAGGGGCCACTGAGAATGGAGTTATGTTTAATGGGTACAGAATTTCAGTTTGGGAAGATAAAAATGTTCTGGGGATGGATGGTGCTGATGGTGCACAATAATATGACTGTAGTTAATGCCACCAAACTGTATACTTGAAAATTGTTAAAATTACAACTCTTACATTATGTATATTTTACTACAATAAAAAGTTAAGTGTAAATATGTTTGGGAGATATGGTGGTTGCAGAAAAATAACGGAGCTGTAAATACGCTAGAAAATAATGCACATTTAAACTTAGGAGAAAATGAGATGTCTATGCAGGATTCCTCACTTTTGGCAAAATTCACAAAACTGAATGGCGTTTGGATTATTTGGTACCAAATATTCCATGACTGATTGATTCAAGACTTAGATACACATGCATTTAGGCAATTATCCATGGTCACTTTGGAACGCAAGCTCTGCATTCATGCTCTGTCGAGATGCAAAGTGGTCAGGCTTTAAAAAATTCGGTAACAGTTAACAAGCAAATAAAATTCTGTTAATTCAGCAATAAGGATCTGTTTTTTCTTTCCTTCGTACCCCACAAAGTGTTAAAAGTTCTAGATCGGGAGCAGTTACCGGATAACAAAAGAAAGAAATAATTTGTAGCAGGTGGCTCTAATTGTGCCTATCAAACCTGTCGCTCAGTTGTGCAGAAAAGTGGAAAATCAATTAGCAACTACAAGCTTGGGTACTGGTGAGTGACAGGAGCGCCCTAACTCAGAGGGAAATCAGAAATAGAAGAAGATGATTACCCAGGCTGCTAGTGGACACTCCTGGATCTGGAGGGACGTTGCATTGCCAATCCTTCTCAGACAAATGCTGCTGTTGAAAAAGATCTGAACGTGTATTGTCCCTCAAAAGAGCGGTGCAGTGTAGGTTTTTATATCTTACCCTGTTGGGGTCTGAATGAATGAAGTTCAGGAGTATGAGGCCCTTCCTTCCCTCACCCTGCATGTCCCAGGTTGGAGCTTTGGATGCAGGCACGTTTACCGAGCAGTGCTCATGTATGCTACCTGCCTGGGACAGATGCCTCACTGGGTTGAACCTGTGGTGAGGTGGGGAGGTTGGCTGGTGACTGAGGAGCATACCAGCACAAGGTCACCTGGGCGGACCTCGGAGGTCAAGGCTGGGATGAAAACAAGCTTGCCTGTGCCATAGTCCTGCTTTAGAGTTGGACCCCACATTAGCATTGGCTGCGGGATATAGTTAATCAGAGAAAATTTTAAAAATATTCACAGCATACTCATATATTCAGCTCTGGGGGAAATAAAGCCGCAGTATTTTTGTGAACACTTCCTATCATTTGTATGAAAGTCCCCACAGGTGTTTAGAAAATGGAGCACTCGAACTCTAACAGATCTGCCTTACCCTGGCTCACTTTGGCACTGCGGGTTATCTATAATGTCACCCCGAGTTTATCCATTTATTGAGTTATCCTAAATTTTTTATTTGCTTTACATATCTATTTTCTATTTCCTCAGCTGCTGGCCTGCAAGCAGCAAATAAAGGTGATTACACCACAGTTTTTCTTTATTTGCTACAACCTGCCAATACGGTGCCTCTCACAAAATCGGTATTCAATAAATAATTTTCTAATAAACTCTTGACTATTGAATTTTTACAAAGTCAGATAACATATGAAAAATAGTTAACACAGTACCAAGTACATGACAGGCACTCAATAAACATTACACACACACACACACACACACACACACAGAGAGAGAGAGAGAGAGAGAGAGAGAGAGAGAGGGAAAGAATAAGACATTTTAAAAAGGTCAGACAATTAGACTTATTTTCTTCAGTGAAAACATTATTAATTTAAAAAATAATGAACAAAAGAGCACAGTTTTTTTGGCCAGGCCTCTAAATAAAGTCCTATGTTGACTTCCAGCCCAAGGTACTCTTGAAACCTTTGAGAGGATCAACAAATGGAGAATAAAGGCTTTTTCCTGGCCTGGGAGGAGAGAGGTAGAACTAAAAACAACACTAACTCATCAAAGACCCCTCCATAGGAAGGGTTGCCTGAGCATAAAATGTTTCACCAGGCAATTTATTTTGCCAATGAAACCATTGTCCTATTTTTTGGCATTCATGGGTATTTAAAAGTTGTTTTAATCCTCACTCAAGAATATATTTTTATTTTAGAGAGAGTGGAAAGGAGGGTGAGAGGAAGAGAGAGGCAGGAGAGGGAGAGAGAAACAGTTGCCTCTTGTTCACAACCCCAACCAAGGATTGAACCCGCAACCTAGGTATGTGTCCTGACCAGGAATTGAACTCACAACCTTTCTGGTGTACCAGAATGCTCTAACTAACTAAGTCACCCAGCCAGCATCCATGGGTATTTTAGAGGCAATGCCTAGATAAAAAAAAAAAGAAGTGACTTGCTTGCAAGTGCTATAGTTTTTTCATGGAACTACTTCTGTCTTCAGCAGGGAGCAGTAACTTTCACAGCCCTCATTGTCCTTCTGATATAATAGTGACATTGAGGCTACTTCTGCCTTTGGTGCATCTATCCTCTGTGACACATCATAACACACTGTGAATTGTACAGAGTGTCAAAAGGGCACGGGTTGTCTGTTAGCATCGAGAAGAAACCTGTGCACTGAGGTGTCTAACTCTAAACAAACAAACCTAAGTCTCAATGGGCAAGTGTTTGAATATTTGAAACCTCTACAGTTTAGTTATACTTACTTTCGTTCTAAGAAAAAGCACACGTGACTCACACACATTAAATTTTTAAAAAATTAATGTTAACTAGAATATTTCTTTTCTATTACAAACAGAAGATAAACTCTAAATGCAACTGAATATATTAGCAAAGCCAGGTAATTGATAAATCTTTATGGAAAGTAAAAGTCACCTTGAATTACTCAAAAATCAATGGAGGAGTAACATCCTATGACTTAAATTCATCTCAACCAATAATTTAAGTAGTTTAATACTCTATTGTATAGTACACTTAGATTTTGATCAGTTACTTATTATGGCTAGATTTTATCATTCCAAGGGCCCTCACATCAAAGCACAGTCCTGCTTCTGACAGAAAGCTTCTACTTTACCTGTTTGTAATGGTCACAAGGGCAGGAGGACAGTAATAACCACTGGCAGCATGGTCAAAGTTTCGAAGTACTGTGTCAATTTTGTAACAGAACCCACCATGTCTCTCCCAACCCTTAAGAGAGAAAAAGGAAAATAATATGATTTAGTTAATTAGAAAAAGAACTTTTTAATATATATTCGTATACGTGTGTGTGTGTGTGTGTGTGTATATATATATATATATATATATATATATATATATATATATTTCAGAGAGGCCGGGAGAGAGAGATAGAAGCAGCATCAATGATAAGAGAGAATCATCGATTGGCTGTCTCCTCCATGACTCACTGAGCCACACCTCGCTGGGCTTTTGTATATTCTTATTTACTACATACCCCACTGTCTTCTCTGACCCACTCAAAACTCAAAACTTGAACTTGTCTTGATAGACTGGTATTCATTCTACCTGGTAATGTTATTAGCTACAATCACTTTTAGATTTATTTAATTCTGAAAGCCTAAAAGTTCTAATTAACTTAAAACATAAAATCTTAAAAACAAGTGAATATAAAGGGACACTTTCTCAAGATTCTGACACACACACACACACACACACACACACACACACACGGAGAGAAGAAGGGATAAAGGAAGGGAGGGAAGGAGTGAGAGAGAGAAAAAATATAGAATTTCATACAAATTCAAATGGTTCCTATGGGCTAGTAGAAATTAAGAGTGTTGCCTTTGAAGACGGAATGCATGGGTTTGAATCCAGGCTCTACCCCCATGTGACATTATTTGATCTCTCCATGTCTTAGTTTTCTCCTCTGTAAAATGGGGTAATCACAGTATCTATGGGGCTTTTGTGAGAATCAAAGGAGAAAAAGTAGGCAGAGACCTCAGAATAGAGACAGGAAGTCAGTGTGAGCAAAGAGGACACATGTATCTGGATCACAGTGTATATCGATATTTTCCAACCTTCTTTCTAACTGTTCTCTCATGCTATCCCACTGAGATTTACTGAGGTTAGGACCGGGGTAAAGACACAGACCCGTGGACAAGCTGACCTGGAACCCAATTCTGGGCAACCTAGGATGGTTTTGGCTGGATCATCATGCATCCAAATGGAGATTGGCCAGAATATATATATATTTTGATAAAGATTATTCTTAAACCAATTGGTTAGACTTCTAGAGAGAAAGCATGCATGCTTTGGCACTTAGACAAAAATGACAAATATGTGTTTCATGACTCGGCCCTGGAAGCAATGAAGGGTCTCTATTATTTAAAATCATATGATACAGGGGACGTGCATCCATTAGTCTTCCATATTTCAACTGAATTATTTTATTTTTCCTTCAACAGTGTAAAATCACATCATTCATAGCTATCTTCACCAGTTTTAAAGCACACTTCATTCTGTGCCATACCAATGCTTGCCAAAATTTGATCAGCTATACAACGATTCCTGCTATAATCTCAGTCTTGCAGTGAATTAAATAAAACTTATTTTAGAAATCAGCAATTTTAGTTCAAAACATACTGTCCAATGAGGTGGGGGTTACAGGAGTCCCACATCCAGCCAGCCAGGATGCGCTCTGAAGTCACTCCCTTAACATTGCTCCCCAACCTTACCTGCATGGTCACAACCCCCGCCAGAGCCCCTCCTGGGTCACGCCAGCAGGTTAGACTGCCTTGGTACTTTGCAAGGACAGGCTGCGGGAGCCTGACAATTTGACTTTCCTGACAAAGTATTCTTTCTTCATTGGTGGTTTTTAGATCACAGGCTGCTTAGCAAAACAGAAAATCCAAGAACTGAACAGGCTAAAAAAAAAAATGTGGCATAGCAATAACCAGAAAAACAAAGACTGTTTACTATAAGCCTTTATGCACATAATGGAGTGGGAAGAATAACTGATTGTATCCATGACTATCCTTTGTTCATGAGGTGCCATTTCATTTGAAGTGAAATGATGATGATGACACTGAAATAATTGCTCATACTGTGCCATCCCCAAAAAAGTGACTCAGAGGGAAAAATAAAGCTTTTTCTTTGCTTTGAAATTATCAAGATTTATTTTACAAATTAATTTTGTATGTGCAGATTGCTTAGAGAATTACATTAAAGCCATTGCCAAAAAGAAAGGCGCCTTTTGAAACCATACCACAGACTGATGATGCATAAATAAATTAGTGGGAATTTTGCCCTAAAGTTGAGAATTGGGTCTGAATTCCAAATCTTTAAATACTGGTGGTGCTGGCCAAGAAAGGAAGACAGGGTATAAAATTCGAATAGAAGATCACTTCTGTTCCTGCCGTGTAAGAAGCTAATTGCCCTTCCAACACAAAGCGTGTTGAGTTGCCTTGAAAGACACAGTGAGATAAGAAATTTTAATATTTCTTTTTATAGAGATTAAATCCGTGATCAGTTATCACTAATTCTGGAATTATAATCATTAGATAAAATGTTCAGCAACATGTCAGCTATGGCATGTGTATGTTCAGTTAGAGTATGAAGAGTCATGCTTATGCACTGATTAATAAATCAAATGCAGTTTTTGGATAAATGTATTATTGTTCAATTGGTACATAAATTACTGGATTAGGAAAGAAAATAATTCAAGCAGGATTGTATATAAACCCAGTTTGGGAAAATTTTGATATTTATGCAATCTAAAAATCTCCAATATTTAAATCCAAATTTGTGTGTGTGTGTGTGTGTGTGTGTAAGAGAAGACATGAGTAGGTATATTGAGGACACTGAGGTATATTTCTTTGTGGTAACTTTACTGCAAGAAAACATAATTTTCTACCTTGTAAATTTAAACCTAAATATTAAGTGTTGTTGATTAAAGTACTGAAAATGCCTTTTTACTTAGAATATGAAAGTATTTTTTTATCCCATTCCCAACTAATAAATATGTTGTGAGCGTCCACCTCTCTCCCTTATTGTATCCTGTCAGATACTTCAGTTTAAGAAAAGGGAACAGGAAAGCAAGCATTTGGAGGCAGAAGTTCACTTTCTGGCTCAAAGGAAGGCATTCGCTTTCATTCTGACATCCCACAGGAAGCCTATGAAACCCCAGGAGACAGGGCATTGCGTGTACAGATGGTATAACAGTATCGTTTACATTTATTTTACCTCAAAAGAAAAGTAGTCTTAGGTGGAAGAGGATAGCAGGCAAACCCTCGCAGAGCTATAAATCCACCATGTGACTCTAGCTGATAATTGTCTGGTTTGTTAAAAGTAGCCCACACTCAACGAAAAAGAGGAGGGAAGGAAGGTAACCTGGAAGGGAGGTAAGGAAGGGAAAGAGAGGGAAGAGGGAGCGAGGCAGGAGAGAGAGAGCGAGAGAGGTTCATTATAAGTAGACGGGGAATAAGTTTTTCTATTATGAAGGCCCAGTACCTAAATCACAAGGTTAACGGCACTTACCTCTGGACAGCCTGATTCAGCGTCGGAGAGCACATGGCCTGCTTTCTCACAAATGTAAGAAAGCACCTCTTCACAAGGTTTAACTTTCCAGTGTCCTTCCTGAGCGGGGGAGGATTACAAGATGAATGAATGCCCCCCATTAGGCAATACCCATATTCTGAATAAAAATATGACTAACAATAAGTGTTTCAGGATGGAGGAATATGTCAGGACCTCCTGCTGTCATGACAGAGGACTTCCCCTCTCTGTCATGTATCTCGGACAGGCTGAGCTCTAGGGGAATATGGAGCTCTTCCATGACACTAAGAAACATCCTCGGTAGGAGGCTGACACCGTCACCTGTAAGAGCATTCTGAGCTTCCCCCGTGGCGTCTTCAGTTACAGGAGAGCAGAAGGCACACTGTGGTTGCTTAATGACTACTGGATGGATGGATGGATGGATGGATGGATGGATGGATGGATGGATGAATGGTTTCCTAGGTTCTCATATTCAAATTTGGGCTCCACCATGCTTAGGTAACTTGTTCACCATGATAATTATATTCATAATGCATTCTACTTCAAGGGAATAAATGTTACTTTTTATACATCTACTGTTTAAGGAGCTACTGAGCTGACAAAAAAAAAAAAGGGACCTAAAAAAACACACTTACAGTGCCTTATCCTGACACACCCAGTGATATTAACCCCTGCCTTTATTCTCTGAAAAATAATTTCTCTGTCCAAATGTTGCTCCCGTTCTGTGAACATGCTAAGTGAAACGCCCATGTTTGTCAAATAAAACGGGAGAATGTCAGTGGGAAATGAAGGTCATCTCTGTTATATCAAAACTAACGAACCAGCAGAGCACCGAATGTTGTAGAATAAATTGCGGCGGCTTTCAGTGGAGCCAGGACAAACACCGAGAGAGCCCTGTGGCTCGGAGACACTGTCTCGCCGCTGTAATTACAGCGGCACATATCGGGGCAGCCTTATAGGGTAAAACCATCAAACCCATGCTGAGAAACTGCCCATGTCTGATCAGCACAATTCCTTTGCCGAGCTATTTAAGGAACATGGATGAAGTGCATTCTGGAGGAACTCATACAGGGTGATCTGAAAGAATAAGGAAGGACATCCACCAAATCCCAATAATCTAAACTCAGCCAGTAAGTTCAGCAGCTAGCTGATCAAGAGAGTAACTCTATTCTAAACACATAAGAAGCCCTTCAAATGGCTTGGGATTAAACTAATTCTGCATAATCAGATGTTTCAGATAAAAGAGAAGCTCAAGATGTTAAGGTCACTGGGACCATTACATTCATCCAAGGAAAAGAGCAAGGTTTTCCCACTGATGCACCATCTTCAGAGGTGGCACACACTGTTGAAAGCCTTTTATGTTAAGAAGATAATGGAGCTTAAGAACCATGACTCTCCAGAGTCATCTCTCAACACCCCAGTCCTCTCTAGTCTTCGTCACCCTAGATAACAGCACCACCTCCGCCAAGATGATGGTGGCTCAGGCTGTAAGCTGACCTCTTCTGCAACCCCGAATCTCATTTAACAACCATTCCTGCCTTCGGGATCCTTGGATCTGTCTGCTGTCTCCACATGCACTACACCAATTCAACCACTGAGGAGCCTCCAAACTGCTTTCTCTGCTTCCACTTTGACCAGCCTTGGTTGCAGGCACATCCCCAGTAGGGGGTGTGCAAGGGGCAGCTGATTGATGATTCTCTCTCTATGTTTCTAACTCTCTATCCCCTCTCTTCCTCTCTGTAAAAAATCAATAAAATATATTTTTAAAAAATGTAAATTAGATTTTGCCCTCCATTTCTTTGAAGCTTGAGAGTGCTTCCTATCCTTGATCTACAACCCACACATTTTTGTATTCCTCTTGCCCCAGCTCCTGCCACCCCCTCACCCTTCACATCTTTTCGCCACACTGGCCTTTCGGATTATCAAATATGGCAAGCCTTGGCTTGCCGTCGGGCTTTTGCATGAACCACCCTGACTGGAATGTTATTCTCCCTGCTCTTCAAGAGGGTTTTTGTTGTTGTTCTCTAAGTCCCAGCTTACATGTCATGTCTTCAGAGTGCCTTCCCTGGCAATTCCATCTGAAGTAGCTGCCCCAATCATCATGTCCCCCGTTTCCTCAGAGCCATCATAACAACTGTCACCACCCTGTTTTCCCTGTGGGACATGGTTACTGGCCAGCAGGGAAGCTCCGTGAGGAGCAGGGACTGTGCGTTCTGGTGGAGGTGGCCTTCCATACAAGTCCAGCAAAGGGAGCATTGAACAAACAAATAAACTTACAGATTCCTCAGCTGAGACACATAACTGGCTTCTATTTGGAAAAATTTGGGGCTCATGTGTATGCCAATTAGTAAAGGTGACTGAAGAGCCATTAGACCATTCAAAGGAAACAGGAGTTTTATTGCTGCTTAAACCAATCCATGTTTCGGATGCATTTTCTGTAAGAAACAAATATAAACTACTTAAAGGAATCCTATTATATGCAAAGGAGATAATGCACTAGGATTATTACCAAAATATACCACTTTGCAAGGGATTTCTTCATGTGATGAAACCTGTTTAAGTCTTGGTAAAAATACCAGCTTAAACCTTTTCCCCTACACTGTGCTAGCTGATCTGCTTGATACTGGCGTTAGCCGTGAGGCAGAGTGGGAGGTACAGCCAACGCCAGGACAATGCTAAAAAACCAGTCAGACTGCTGGGACTCTAGATCCTGCTACTGGAAGGAAAGTAGATCTGGAAAGTTTGTTTTTGTTTCTGCCTACAAAAAGGAAAAACAGGAGGGTCTATTGGATTAGGAAAAGGCACACACAAAATAACTTTTAATGGTAGTCTAGCTTTATGATGCATTTCTTTTTCTTTTTCTTTTCTTTTCTTTCTTATTTATTTATTTGTTTGTTTGTTTGTTTGTTTGTTTATTTTACCAGGAAAAAAGGAGCAGAAACTCTTAAAAGCATGGAAATAGGAGCAATGGGGTTGCCCGAGACAGAAATAAAATTAGACAGCCCAGGTTGGGTGAAAGACCCATGTGGCTGAGGGATATGCCCAAGTGCTGCTATTGATATGGAGGCAGCCACAGGATTCTTTAAACACCAGTGGGAAAGATGAGGAGAAATTTCTTTGTTTTCACCCTAAATTAAAATCTAACTTGAAAAATTCCTCAGAATAGAGTCTGGAGATTTTTATTTTCATTTAAAAAATTTACTCTAAGTCAAGGGTTTTAATATTTCCTGGCAGAACTCTATATTAAATCCATGACATAGATAGAGGCAGATTCCTTTTGATGAACTAAAGCTGGGTGAAGGTCTGGAAACCTGGAATTCCCAAACATGTCATGAAGCTTGAAAAGCACCACACGAAATAAATTATCTATTTTCACTGGCTGAAGTTATTTTAATACAATTATTTTTCTAACCAATTCCTTTTAGTGCTTAGATTATATGACCACAGCATATTATTGCTATCCAGTGGCCATAGAGCTAAATTATAGGTTTAGGGTTTTTTATTAGAAGTTTCAGGAAACAACATTTGCCCCTTAAAAAAAAAAAAAGTATATATATATATATATATATATATATATATATATATATATGATGTGAGATATTACAAAGTTTCTGAGCATGTATTTTGTAAAAATCCAATGATTTTTCACTTCTGGGTATTATTTAGAAACTTCAGATATATATGCCACAAATAAGCACTTTTAAATACCTTAATTTAAAAGTTACTATATTGTATCTCACACCTCTTAAATCAAAGACATTTGACACTCACCATCTCCAAGGAGGGTTACAAGAAGCTCCACCTCTGCTAACGAAGCTATGTCTATCAATGTACTGTTATCAGACTGGCAAGAATGCAAAGCCTCATTCCAGGTCTTTCCTTCTTTCTGAAGTTTATAGCAATTCTGATTGTGGGAATTCCAGCCGGGCTCACAGTGGGTAGCATAGTATTTCCAAGCATCTTTTTCTTTTTAAAACAACAACATAAACAAAAACAATTTCATTTCCCACATTTAAAAAAACATTACTCATTACTCTTGATATAAATATTGTTTTTAATATAAGAATAAATATAAGTGATGACATCAGAATATGATTAAAATTTTGAGAAACAGAAAAATGAAACAATAACATGAATTATAGGATTCCAGGTCTTCAGAGTTGAGAAGGACCCAATCTATGAGCCAGACCTAATAGATCCCAGTGCTTCATTTTCCAGATGTGCTTTCTAAAGCACAAAGAGGTAAGGGGACTTGGCAAAGGTCAGGTAGCCA
The DNA here is from genome assembly GCF_014108245.1 of Pipistrellus kuhlii. NCBI lineage: Eukaryota > Metazoa > Chordata > Mammalia > Chiroptera > Vespertilionidae > Pipistrellus > Pipistrellus kuhlii. Next base: position 47,877,799 of record NW_023425573.1, on the reverse strand, counting down.
AAGCTGAGAGTCAGCGCTAGGTATAAAATTTACCAGTTATAGATCTCCATTTAAAAAAAAAATCTTTTCACACTGAAAAAGGGCTGTTAGGAACCATAATTTAAATTATATTTTATGTACAGTACTGGCTTACAGGATCAGGCCAAAATTGGCTCTCTGACATTCCCCAGGGGGTCCCAGAGAGCACAGGCCAGGCCAAGGGACCCCACTGGTGCATGATCGGGGTTGAGGAGGTAGGCGGGAGGTTAGCCAGCCAGGGAGGGACCGTGGAAGGGTCCAGGGTGTGTCCAGCCCATCTCACTCAGTCCTAATTGGCTGAACCCCAGCAGCAAGCTCACCTACTGGTTGAAGCATCTTTCCCTGGTCATCAGTGTATGTCATAGTGTCTGGCCAACTGTCTGCCCTCTGGTGTCAGTGCATGTCATAGCAAGCTTGTTGAATGACCTTAGCATATCATTAGCATATTATGCTTTGATTGGTTGAAAGGCCGACTAGATGACCAGACACTTAGCATATTAGGTTTTTATTATATAGGATGTCAGTGGGGATAGATATTTATCCTGGGCTGAAAAGAGTCAGAAGTTCTGGCCAATTCCTCTAGAGCAGAGATGATAAGTAGCTTTTATCTCAAGGGTAGGGTGAGTGCCTATGGCATCCCTCTGGATTCTTAGGAATGCTGGGTTAGAAATAGAGGAAAATGGTGTCATGATGCTTTGAGATTAGAGGGAAAGGAAGTGGTGTGCATGGCAAGTTTGGACTCCTTTCTTCCAGGAGCTTGTCCCCAACCTGGTGACAGCATCTTTATTTTATTAACCACAACTGAGTGCCTCCCTTAAGCACTAATTTAATTAGTTGCGATTCCACTGCAGTATGGGAAACAACCTTCTTTTTAAATTGCTTTTAGGGCCCTAGCTGAATTGGCTCAGCGGATAGAGCATCCACCTGAATTGAACTAGGACCCTGTGGATGGAAGGGTCCTGGTTTGATTCAGGTCAAGGACACATACCTCATTTGCAGGCTCCTCCCCAGCCGGCTCTAGTGGGACATGTGCCGGAGGCAACTAATCGATGTTTCTCTCTGTCTTTCCCTCTCTCTTCCACTCTCTCTAAAAAAAAAAAAAATCAATGAAAAATATCCTTGGGTGAGGATTGGAAAAAAAGAAAAAAAGAAAAAAATTATTTTCAGGGCTCTGACAGCAATCAGCACCACAGTTGAAGATTGTAGAAACTTTTAGTATCATCTACCAAGTGGTTTTCAACCTAAAAAATAATGTCAGAGACCCTCTTTTAAATATGGGACCTTAAGTTTCACTTGAAAGGTAAGATAAAAAGATAAAAAAGGAGCTTCTCCAAAGAACTCTTCTCATATATACATAACCCATGGACACACAACAGTGTGGTGGAGGCCACGGACAGGATTGTAGGGCGGGCTAGCAGGGGTCAATGGGAAACAAAGGGGACATATGTAATACTTTCAACAGTAAATATTTTTGAAAAACTAAAACAAACAAAACAAAAACCGCAGCTTCTCCGATTGAAGTGAAGGTAGACTCAAGCAAAGAACCTGGAATGCAGGATCCTGGAACGCAGTTTGAAAACGCTGGAACGGATCATCAAAAGGACTTGTTGAACTTGAAGCAACAGTTATTAATCCAAACAAATTTAGCATAACTGCCCTCATTTCTGGTCTCTGGCCTCAGTTAGTAGATCAAGGAAGTAGATAAAACAAGAAAAAAACGGGAGTAGGAGAGAGTGCAAGAAGCCATAAGAATGAACAAATAAAGAAGGAAGAAATGGAAAAAGGAAAATGATAGGAAGGGAAGAAGGGTATGAGCAATTTCAGCACGTTATTGAAACAATGAAAAATATCTCAACACAAAACAAAGCCACAATGCTTCTTCTATCCTGCCCCCGAACTCTACAATAGCCTGAGTCTTAGCTGTGTAAAGAAATTTAGAAAGTTAAGGCCTGGTTGTAAGGAATAATATTTTAAAGTGATAATTCAGCTTATTATTTTAAACCTAGAGTTGTTTCTGATTATTCTGGTAATGATTCTTTTAACAATGGCTAGGTTTTAATCTCTGCTTTTTAAGTTAAGACATTAATTCCCACAGAAACTAAAAAGAGGTAACAGACCTTCAACAGACAGAAATAATTGGATGTCCAGGTACTAGATTGTAATTAGGTAGTATTCAAGTTACACCTAAAGTTTTGCATGTTATTTCAGAAGGAGGATGTCTTATTATTTAGAGCTATAGCGTGTGATAGAAAATCAATGAAGCAAAGAATTTTCTAAAACTGTTTTCTAATTTACATTTAATTTCTAGGACAACTATCAATAAAACTCAAAATTAGAAGAGAAAGGGAAGCTTTTTAAACACAGAATGATTAAGAACACAAATTTTTTAAAAAGAGAGGAAGAAGCTGAAGCTGGTTTGGCTCAGTGATAGAGTGTCGGTCTGCGGACTGAAAGGTCCCGGGTTCGATTCCGGTCAGGGGCATGTACGTTGGTTGCGGGCACATCCCCAGTAGAGGGTGTGCAAGAGGCAGCTGGTCGATGTTTCTCTCTCATCGACGTTTCTAGCTCTCTATCTCTCTCCCTTCCTCTCTGTAAAAAAAATCAATAAAATATATATTTTAAAAAAAATAATAAAGAAAATGCTTAGGTTTTCAAATGCTTAGGTTACTCTGCTTTAGTTTTTAGTATAAACCTAAATGCATGTATTAAATTCATGGTGCCTTTAGAGAACAACCATGTCAAACTCAAAGGCTAACACATAACACAGGCTTAAGTTTATGTGGGCCACAAAAACAACAACTTAAATTTTCATAGAAACAGGTTTATTTCAATTGAGACATGTTGAATACAAAGGGCTGAAGAAAATGAGTAATCATTAACATAAAACAATAGAACATTTTAATAAAAATTAATATTTTTTCTTAAACATATGATAATTAACTTACCAGACACTGAATAACTGCACAAATTAATAAGCGTAACACAAATAAACCTATTTTTCTTGGTCTCTGAAAGCAAAATATTTCCTGTTGTGCACACCAAACAAGTCAGTCCAAGACTAATTACACAGCAATCGGCTTCTAAAATATTTGCTGCTAGTATTAGTGGAGAGAAATGGTGTGCCTGCGTGTAAGGTGCATAAGGGAAATGAATGCAGCACGCTTATAGTAATCAGTCATGAGCAAACGTTGTAGTTCGTTATTAATAATTATGTACAACAGGATATTGTAAAAATTAAGTTATGAAATTTTTCTTAAAACGTTTCTTACATTTCGTTGTATTGGCTGGGCCACAGAAATATTTGTTTTGGGCCACATATGGCCCACGTGCTTCGAGTTTGACGTGCTTGCTTTAGAATAACAAATATTATCTTGTTGCACATTTTTAATCCTACCAATACAAAACTAACCTTAGCTAAGTTTAAATTATGAATTATTAGCACAAATGGAGGACTTTGACTATATTGAAAGGACAAGTAAGCAACTCATAAGAGGAACTCAGAATGAAAACACTTACCCACTACTTCCTGATCAGAGTGGTTTAAGTATTTTTCACAGACGTAAGGTAAGGTGGCCTCACAGTCCCGAACTCTCCAGGCATTTGTCATAAGTGGATTAAATGTCCCACAGCGATATTCGACAAATGGCTCAAAACTTATTTCTGAAAATACAGTGTTTGTGTAGTTCATGTTAGAAGCAAAAGCAGTCAGTATAATCTATATTGAAATGTAGCCTTCGCATCCAAGATACATTCCTTCTCTCTGACATATACGTTAAATCCTTTAAGACCTTATATTTGTGATTTTGCAGTTGAAGTCCAGACATGACAATGAAATGATTTTCCAAAGTTGGCAATAGTGGATTTTATTGTGTTAAAGCAGAGAAATGTTTTGCTCTTTGTGGCTATTTTTAAAACAGCTGACTAGAATTTTGGCTCTGATCCAGATCTTCTTGCAACCCTCACTAAATACACAGCTTCCCTTTTTGGCCTCCATTTTCTTGTCTGGAAAACCCTTACAGAAATTAAGTCAGGTTTAACGTTTTTTTGTAAGCCACTTTCAAAAACGTTTTTACATTTCATATGGGGGTAAGTGCTAAGTGATACTTTCAAATAATCTACTTAACATATTTAAATAGTTCTTTTTATCTTAGAGTTAATTTTGAATACTCTGTATGCAATTGTTTTAACAGCACATATACCAGATATACGTGGGAAATACTTCTGTTTCAGGCTGCCACCTGATGATGCCACCTGAGTCAGGCTGTGGGATGATGCCACCTGTTGAAGGTAAATAAAATGCCGCGGGTACCTGGATTCCAGTTCAGATGGCTGAGTGGGGTTCTGTCGGACCACTGCCAGCCAGCATTTTCATCCAGCTGGTTTAGACCCATCCACACCGCCAGCGTTTCACCCCTTAAGTGCTCTGAAATGAAGAGAAATTAGTTTTAAAAAGATCAATGTTACGTTTCTTTCTTGTTTTTCTATTCCTGGAACACAGAGTCATAAATTAACACCAGTCAATGACAGGAAGGGTTTAAGTGCTACTAACCCCACTCTGGTGCTTCAGAGTAAAGAAGCCAGCCTTGTCCAGCTGGCGTGGCTCAGTGAGTGAGCATTGACCCCTGAACCAGGAGGTCACAGTGATTCCCAGTCAGCAGGGCACATGCCTGAGTTGTAGACTAGATCTCCAGTAGGGGGCATGCAGAGGCAACCAATCAATGACTTTCTCTCATCATTAATGTCTCTCCCTTCCTCTCTGAAGTCAATAAAAACATGAAGAAGAAGAAGAAGAAGAAGAAGAAGAAGAAGAAGAAGAAGAAGAAGAAGAAGAAGAAGAAGAAGAAGAAGAAGAAGAAGAAGAGGAGGAAGGAGAAGCCGCTGCCAGCCTCACCTTGTCTTGAGGAACAATCAGTCTCCTGGAGGCTCACTGAGATGTATGTAAGCATTAGAGATGGTGCCTCTAAGTGGTTGTCAATCCAACCAAGTGCATGGTTACGACTCTGAGACCATTTCATTTGTGTGCACTTAGGGTTGCAGAGGGTGATGGCGAGTGTCCAGGGCCACTCCCAGAAAGACTTTCTTTGCTCCCCACATGTGACTGGAGACTTCAGCTTGGAGACTTAATTCCTATATGTCAGGACTCCAGCTGAGGAGTCTAGATCCAGGTGACCAAAGGACCCAGAGAGATCCATAGCAGGTTGGAACGTAAGGGCCATGCATGAAGCAAATGATTCTTCAACTTGGGGTGAAAAGTGTTTCAGTCAGGCTGGCTCTGTGGCCCCTATTCCTTCCTACCCACTGTGCCACAGCCCCTCAGGTTTTAAGTTGATGCCATTTTGGTTATAAATGCTATGTATAAACATGTGCATCGACACATATTTTGATCTTCAAATTAAAATTGAAGAATTAATGGAAATATTTCTTGTTTTTTCTTCTTTTTGTGCACTTGAATTAAAAAAATTATTCTAGAATAAACATGTACTACTTGTACTATAAAATATGGGGTTTGGGAAGACAGTGTGAAAAACATTTAGTGAAAGAGGCTAATTTTGTGACACTTTCAAATATTGCCACTTAATTTTATTTATTTATTTATTTGTTTGTTTGTTTGTTTATTTATTTATTATGTAACATGGTTAATGTAGTATATAAATTTTAGGTGTACAGCATTACAATTTGATATCTGTTATTGCATCAAAAGTCTAGTTTCTATCCATCATCCATATTTCACTTTCTTTTTCCTTTTAATCTTTTCATCTATAAAGGAGAGCCTTGTTCACTCATAGTCCATCTGCTTTGGAACCCAATTTAATCTGCATCAAATGTAGGTGCCCTGCCCAAGACTGAGACCCTGACAGATAAGAGTTGTAAATAGGGTGGCTACGTGTCCCATTGCCTTGAAAGCTCAAGGTCTATGTTATGTTGTTAGCTCCCAAGTAATGATGAATCACACTTGCTTTTACTCTCAAAAGAGTCTCAGTCTGGATGATCCATTGCACAGTCACGCAGGTTATAGGAGTCAGTGTATTCACTGAACAAGGCTGCAGCATCCTCTGTGGTTGGCCATTTCAATATAATATTATATTTAATATTTCAATATAATATTTCAACTGGAAGAATCTAACACAATTAGGAAGGAGAAAAAGGTGCTTTATAATTTTGAGAGCCCAGAAATCACTAAAAAGAAATAGCAAAACATTCATGGGCCCTGCCCTTCCAAATTCCTGAGGCATTAACGTGGAATCTCTTTCTAATGCTGATTAGTTCAGTCCTTTCAATGCCATTGTTTGATTAAGTCATATATTGATGGCAGAGGGCAGAATGGAAGATGGATGGACAAGATGGAGAAATTTTCACATTTCATATGGTGTAAGTGCCAAGTCATATTTTCAAATAATCTACTTAAAATATTTAAATATTAGTTATTCTTACTAGAGTTAATTTTGATACCCTCTGTGCAATTGTTTTAACAATACACATAAAAAATCACTGTGTAATTTATAATCTTGTTTATAAGTATCAAAACAGTCTATTTTACTTTAAGATTAAATTGATTCATAATTCTATAGTAACAAACTCAAACCTAAATTACTTTGGGTAGCTCTTGGCACTTGTGAAAGCTTAGGTAATCCCATATACCATAGTTAGTGTTCATCAGTGATAGTAGCCTGGTCTCATCATTAAAAAACACCTTGATCAGAACAGGCTTCTCCGTTTATGAACAGACTTCTGTTTTCCTAAACAATCCCCCGTCTAATTATAGAATTGTGGTATTTAAATAAAAATCCCTGACATATTTTTAAATTGTTATTTAAGATAGATGAACAAGTCCAAACCCTCTTATTAGAAATACTGACAGTGAAAATAGGTAACAATTGTAATTCACAAGTAGTATGCAAAATTTTCTATGAAAATCATTACAATCTAACAATGACTTTGGAAATGGTGTTTTTCTAAAATGTGATTCACTCAAATCAATTTCAATGATGACTTTTCACTTTTGCATGTCTGTGGGGAAAGGAGCAGGCATGCATTTTTCATGCATTTGTTACAATCTTTCTGGAAGATATTAATGACTTCTCCAAACCTTAAAACATACTTCCGCTTCTACCCAGTGAATCTACTTCTACAAACATCCTATATAATAAAGAGGTGATATGCAAATTGACCCTCACCCTTTCATACAAGATGACCACCCCCATGTGGTCAAAGATAGCTGCCACAAGATGGCCAGCAGGGGAGGGAAGTTGGGGGCATCAGGGGGGCACCAGGCCATCAAGGGATGGCAGTTAGGGGTGACCAGGCCAGGAAGGGAGGGCAGTTGGGGGTGACCAGGCCTGCAGGAGAGTGCAGTTGGCATTGACTGGGCCTGCAGGGGAGGGCAGTTGGGGGCAACTGGGCCAGCAGGGGAGGGCAGTTGTGGGTGACTGGGCAAGCAGGGAAGGGCAGTTGGGGTGACCGAGCTGGCAGGGGAGCAGGTGTCGATCAGGCTGACAGGGGAGTGGTTAGGGGTAATCAGACTGGCAGGCAGGTGAGCGGTTGGAAAGCAGCAGTCCCAGATTGTAAGAGAGATGTTCAATTGCTGGTTTAGGCCCGAGCCCAGTCAGACATCCCCTGAAGGGTCTCAGATTGGAGAGGGTTCAGGCTGAGGGACACCCCCTCCCCAGTGCATGAATTTCATTAACTGGGCCTCCAGTAGAAAAATAATTAGAGATCTATACACAAAGATATGTGAAGGTGTGGTTTATAATAGCAATAAATAAATTAAATTAAATAAATAATTGTATCTATCTATTCCTACCTATGTATATCTATGTTTATAGAGGTGGACAGATGTTCATTATATGAAGATAAGTAAAATAAGTATAATATCAAACTGTGTGCATGGTACTTAAATGGTTAACACACAAATGTTTGTTGTGTGTACCAGGCACTTCTCTAAGATTTCACATGCATTATAACATGTAATGCACATCACCAAGAGGTAAGTATTATTATTAACTAGAGGCCTGGTGCATGAAATCCATGCACTCGGGGCGAGGGGATCCCTCAGCCTGGCCTGTGCCCTCTTGCAGTCTAGGAGCCCTTAGGGGATGTCAAATGATGGCTTTGGCCTGCTGAAGCGGGCCTAAGCTGGCAGTCGGACATCCTTAGTGCTGCCGTGGAGAAGGGAGAGGCTCCTGCCACCACTGCTGCACCTGCCAGTTGTGAGTCTGGCTTCTGGATGAGTGGCACTCCTTTTGTAGGAGTGCACTGACCACCAGGGGGCAGCTCTTGCAATGAGCATCTGCCCCCTGGTGGTCAGTGCACACGATAGTGATCAGTCAGTTCATCGTTCAGTCAATTTGCATATTAGCCTTTTATTATATAGGATTCCATTTGATAGAAGGAAGTGGAGGCACTTGCTTAGGTAGCCTTGCTAGTAAGTGATAGAGGATTCATACCCACGCAGGTGGCTCTCTGATCCCTGCTCCTAACCTTAGAGTTAATAGAGATGCTTCCTATTTTTATTCAATACAGTTTTTCAGAAATACATGTATATATGCATGCATTTATGTGTTAGCTAAAATACATGGTTCTATCTGGATTGTGGAATTATGGGAGACTTGTTTTTCTTTCTACAATATATACATGAAATTTAAAATTTATTCTAGAATAAACATATATTACATATGCAATAAAATTTGAAAAAAGTGTCAGGCACTTTTAATGAAAATGATTAATTTTGTGACACTTTCAGATGTTTTCAATTTTTTTTGAAGCTGTTTGTACATATACACAAACTCATTTAATCTTTAAAGGAGATGAGAGAGAGAGTTTAGGTGATAAGTAAAACACAACACCCAGCTCATTATCACAACTCGTTTGACATATTATTCTCCTATACTATTAGTTACCATGTGTGCTTCTGCTTTTCCAACCAAATTTTAAATTCTTTAGAATCCGCCAGGCCTACTACATACTGCACACAGTAAGTAACAGGAAAGATTTTACTTAATAAATTACTTGATTATTTATTAATGGGAACTAAACAGCTAAGATCTCTAGCAGAGCAGGGATTTGTACTTAATGTCCAAGTCTCCCAGATTCACTTGCTTTACTGCAAGCTTTGAGTCCCTTGCTGGGGCCTCAGCTTCTCTTCTACAAGGGCGAGAAAATAAGGAACACTGGGTGCCAAATGGAATTGCCTGGGTGTGAATTTGGACCATATTAATAAATGAAAAATATCTCCCATGGAACACTCCGCCCCCCCCCCCCCAAAATATATCTTTGCATATGTGGACCTAATTGTTAACAATCATTTAAATTGTATCAATATCAATGTCCTACTTACTCCTTATGAAACTTTCTTCAGCCTCATCTGCAATACTTAGTAAAGCGCCACCTTGCATCTGGCATGACGAATGTGCCTCGCTCCAGGAGAGAGAAGAAAGCAGGTTGAATTGGTAGCAAATGTGTGAATCGAGATCCTTCTCCCAGACAGCATCGCAACCCATCTCTGCCGATGCTGGAAACAAAAGCCATCAAACTATTAGCTGTAATTTTTTTTTCTCTATAGGGCTATATGCTTGTAAGAGGAATTTGCAATGGAATCATCCCCAACTGCAGCCTCTAAAACTTCTGTATTTTATTGATTCCTTATTAGGTCTCTAGGATAAAATCTGCATTTGTATCCCATTGGTACTTTACGGTTATACTCTTTCAAGATTTAAAGGAACTTCTAGAAATTATCAATAAAGAAGCTCCGATCCTTTTGGGGAAAGAATAGAAGGCATTTTTAAGAGAAGGAAATAGAAGTGAAGAATTTGTGAAAATAACATCTGAGTCCTTTAACAAGTAGTCATTTAGAGCTTTATACTGAAAGCTGTATAACTGTAAAGGTTTATTTGAGGTAGATGCAAGTGTGATTTCAAAAGGCTTCCCCCGCCAAAACCAAAATGTGAGAGGAAATGAAAGGGATACTGTTGACATATGAGTCTATAGAGAACACAGTTTTCACATAAACACCGAGAACAGGAAAACCGATATTTAATTTTATAAAGTTCTTTCAGCCAAAAGGAAGAAAAGCACTTATAAAACATTGACCAACAATTGCATAGTATGTTTAAAAGTAAATTTAATAAAGATAAAATGTGGGTCTAAAATCTGAAATTAATTGAAAATGAAGACCTAATTTGAATGCTTTTGCTAAAGGTTTAAACCAAAACCCAAGGTGAACTAAGCAGCTACAATAATTAGCTGAAATAATTTTAAAAAATAATTATCTGAAATCAAACTCAGCCAAAGAATTTCACAATGTAGAAAACATGACCCATGCTACAGCATGAGTGTAAGTGATGGACAACAATCTGCTAAAACCTAGAACAGCCTTTCTGTAAGTGTGATCCGCAGAATAGTACAACTTCAAGAGCTCTCCAGGGAGATCCAGGACCTCACGCCTGTGTAGGTAGCCTTCTGTAAGGAATTCATAATGTACATTTGCTTCATAAAGGATCTGAGAAGAAAGAGCTTAACTTTATTTCAGTATATTTCAAACTTATCTGACAATGAGTTCTTTTTTTTTGTTTGCTTTCTTTTTCCCACTGTAATAGTCAGATATCCTTGCTAATGTGGAAAGTTTGTTCCATGTCTGTTTGCCACATGCTTTCCCCAGAACTGTGTTGGTTAACCATAAGTTATCAAAGCACTAATACATCCAAGGTTGTCTAAAGAGTTTCTTTAAAAAAAAATTTTTTTTGTTGTTGATTTTTTTACAGAGAGGAAGTGAGAGGGATAGAGAGCTAGAAACATTCTCTCGATAAGAGAGAATCATCGACCCCCACCGGGAATGTGCCCACAACCAATGTACATGCCCTTGACTGGAATCGAACCTGGGACCTTTCAGTCCATAGGCCGACGCTCTATCCACTGAGCCAAATAGGTTTCTCAGCTAGAGTTTCTTGACTGATACATGTATTTATAGAAAGATGCAAGATTGTAAGAGGGTCGAAAACAAGGCTACCACCAAGTAAAACAACTGTAGAAAAGTAAGAGAAAGGAAGGACATTTTCAGGCACCGTATTGCCCTGCCTGGTGGCTGAAATGTCCGAGTCCTTAGAGATTGTTTTCTGTTAAAATATTAGGCCATCCCCAACTGGACAGCACACTCTGCATTATCAGACAGGAGTTCACCCTGTGACAGCTGAGGCTCTGAGGGAGGAGCAGGAGGATGTTTACAAGGCAAGCGTGCATAACAATCATTTAGCCAGCTTGTAAAAAAAACTTGCAGATTCCTTGTTTTCTGAATCAGGAGGTCAGGAACTCGCATTAAACACATTCCTGATTTTCAGACAGATGGTGCATGAAGCAAGCACCAGCCTAAAAGAAAAACTCAGCCGGGACCGGTTTGGCTCAATGGATAGAGCGTCGGCTTGGGGACTGAAGGGTCCCGGGTTCGATTCTGGTCAAGGGCATGTACCTTGGTTGCGGGCATATCCCCAGTAGGGGGTGTGCAAGAGGCAGCTGATCGATGACTCTCTCTCATCGATGTTTCTGGCTCTCTATCTCTCTCCCTTCCTCTCTGTACAAAATCAATAAAATATATTTAAAAAAAAAAAAAAAGAAAAACTCAAAGCACTTCCCAGGAGGGCAGGTCTGAGTAGCCTTCTGTACTAGAAGGTGGGTAAGATGTGAGAAGGCGAGTTGTAGGGAGAGGATGTCAGAAGTCCTGGGAATAGGATGGAGACCACTCCTGCCCAGGGTAAAGATTCTACAATAAGTCTTAATTATAAGTCTCTGGACCGAAGCCATATCATGATAAGAAAAGGTCTAGAGTCTAGCAGGCGTCTTCAAACTACGGCCCGCGGGCCACATGCGGCCCGCAGAGGAGTCTGATCCGGCCCGCCAGGTTTTTTGGGCAGTGAGCGCAGCCGAGGTGTTACAGTAGGAATTAGTAGTTCATATAGTCCGGCCCTCCAGCTCTCTGAGGGACCGTGATCTGGCCCCCACTTTAAAAAGTTTGAGGACGCCTGGCAGAGGATACTTCAATTGATCGTATCCTAGTTTTGTCCTCTCAATAAGACAGAGATGGAGCTATGTGGACACAGTCTTTTGTAGTAACCTGATTGAATTCTACTATACCTTTAAGTAGAAGGCTTAACCAGCTAAGTTAGAGGCTTGCTAGTGATCCCGTATGTGCGTAAATGATAGAGCTGGTTTTCTTCAATTTCTCTTGGTTTTGGATTATCTGTGCAAATTCTTAAGGTTAATCAAAAGGAAAGTTTCAATCAAATGTTTTCAACAGGTGTCTGTAATCTCCTAATAAGTTCATTTGGTTTTAACTAAAAAATAAGAATTTCTTCTTTTGTACAGGCAAACAAGGTCCTTTCTCTGTTTCTCTACGTGGGCTGCGGCCCAGTCACTCCACAAATCTTACGGGAGGTTGTACTGTAACAAGTGGAATGGAAATGCTACCCTGGACCAGGGTGTTGTGATGTGCTACCCGGCTCTCCCTTCAGGACGGAAGGCCTTACTTCCCCAGATGCCAGGAGAGACCTCTCAATGACATTATGCCTTCTTCAAGGACTGCCTTGGCTGAACAGTTTCTTTGCCTGATGTCACTCTCCCTTCCCAAAGGCAGCCGGCTAACCCTGATTGAGCAGTGTAGGGTGTGAGTCCTCTCTCTTCCCAACACAGGGCACATCCACCTTGAGGACACCACAGAGGGTCAGTCCAGCCTGCATTCCAATCTTGCTCTCTTCTCTTCCTTTCCATAGGCGGTGATCCATAGAACAACCCCCCAACAAACCTCCTGAAGGTTCATCTCTGCCTCAGAGACCACTCCCTGGGGAGCCACTTGGCCTAGACTCCCCTCTTGGCCTAGGGTCCTTGCATCTATTTATTTTTAGTCTTTGCTTCTTCATATATAATCTCCCTTCCCAAGGCTCTGAAAATGCAAGATGGAAGGATGGTGTCTAACCCATATTTAACTTGAAACATTCAAATATAAGGGCTAGGATTATGTTATATTTCTTTGCACCTTTGGTTATCTTTATATGATCCATTGAGGGAAACAACTGTGTTGTGTGTGTGTGTGTGTGTGTATATCACAGTTGTGGATCATATATATATATATATATATATATATATATATATATTTGAATCTCCTACTATTTGGGGGAAAATTACCAAAATCTTTTGCGTGATGCTATAAATAAGTGATTTTCCTCCTTTCAAAATACTCCTCTCTTGTAATGAACTGAGGTATATTTCTGTCAGCACTGATTTTATCATAGATTATGACTGAGATGTAGCCACTTTTCCTTGTCTATTAATATGTTTTATTTTTCTTCCTTAAGAACACAGCTTTGCCATTGTCCCTGGTGTATTATCTTGTTCCTGATCTTAGGGAGAAAGCATTTAGTCTTTTATCATTAATTATGCTGTTTGTGGGTTTGTTTTTTAAAAATAGATTCTCCTTATTACTTGAGGACATTCCATTCTGTTCCTAGGATGTGTGTATGTGTGTGTGTGTGTTCATAAAAGTGTGGAAATTTTGTCAAATGTTTTCTGTATCAGTAGATGATCATGTGGCTTTTGACCTTTATCTTATTGATATGGGTATTACTTTAATTGGTTTCTGACCTTTATCTTATTGATATGGGTATGACTTTAATTGGTTTCTGACAATCTTGCATTCTTGGGATAAATTCCTCTTGGTAATTTATAAATTCCTCTTGTAATTAATAAATTACTAATTAATAAATTAATAAATTTATTAATTAATAAATTCCTTTATTAATTAATAAATTACTCTTGTGTGCAACAAATCTTTTTATATATTGCTGAGTTCTGTTTGCTATACTTGGTTGAAGATTTTTGCATTGATATTCGTAAGAAATGTTGGTCTGTAGCTTTCTTTTCTTGTAATATCTTTGTCTGGTTTTGGCATCAGGGTAATAGTGGCCTCAAAGAATGAATTGGACAGTGTTCCCTCCTTTTCCATTTCCACATTTGCCCTTTAACCTCAATCTGGCAACTAGAAGATATCTTGTCAAGGCCATCAGTGACTTCCACATTGCCAAATCCAGCAAACACTTCCTTTCAGGCCTTTCAAATCGGGCCCTTCAGCAGCATGTGAGCACCCTCCCTCTCCTTGCCACAATACTCTATGTTCTTGACTTCACATGCCTGGTGACTTTTCTACCTCTTTGGCCACCTCTTCTTCATCCCCTTTACTGGTTCTACTTAAACTAAATGTTTAGGTTTTAAGACTTGGCCCAAGTCTCCTTCCTTTTTATTTTATACATGCTCTAGAATATTTTACCCATTCTCATAAACCCCTTCCCTATAACTTTCAAATGTATAAAGACCTTTATGTCTAACTGCCTAGTCCACATTTTTACAGGCTTGATTCACATATAACATGTCCCAACATGAATGCTTGGTTTTCTCCTCCAAATCTGTATTGGCAATGAACTTATCTATGCATATCAGAAAGTTGTGATCCAAATTAACACCCCACTTTCCACTTTATCCTCCAAGTCTGTCCTTACTAATGAGAGTCCAACTCCTGGTTAAAAACCTACAAGTACATTTTTAAGCCTGATCATAAACAATTACAAAAGCTTTACCTGGCAGGCCTCATGAGGGAAAGCTATTCTCCCCACACCAGACTTCATACATAGCCAAGTTCAAGGGCACTCAAATAATTCCAGAGGTTGATATCCTAAAAATGTATCAGACTAACTGCATGAGTTTCCAGCTGTGTATGATATGCAACCAAGAGGGAATAGTATAACACAAATTGCTTTGAAAGAAACCCAGAGAGTTTCCTATACAGGGGTATGCAAAAGTAGGTTTGTATGGAAAATAGTACAATAATTAATAAATAATAATGTAAGAATAAGCTGTGTTTTGTGTACTCACAACTGCAAACCTACTATTGCCTGCTCCTATATGCCATCCTTGTTCCTGAAGACCTATAGTGACAGATGTTTGATCACACCCTTCACTGCTAGTGTGTTTGTGTTTATTAATGCTACACTTAAATTTTGCTCTCTTACTATCAACTTTAAAAAAAAAAGGCAGCATCATTTTACATTGAGATACTAAAAAGAAAATCCATGTAAGAAAGAGGAACTACAGAAGTATTAAATACAAATCTTTACTTTATTCCACTCACTCTTCTCTGCCTTACCCATTTGTTGACCCTACTGAAAGAGCTATCAGGTCACTCAAATTTCAGTCTCTAACACATCACTTTGAGTTATGTGGGGCAGAAATACTATGTCAAAACCTAAACTCTGCATAGGAACCAAAAATAACAAGAAAGGAAGAACTCTGGTACTATAATTCAGCATTATACAAATAAACATGCTTGTGGTAAAGGTCAGGAGAGCTGGGATCTGGCAGGCTGTAAAGCAGAGGAAGCTTTGAGCTGTAGGAAGCTGAACAAATAGATAGTCTTGTGAGTGAGAAGCCTAGAGCATCACTAAACCAAGGAATGTAGGGATTACATGCACATATACCTGCATGCAAGCATTCAGATTCAGTTAGAAAAGACTGATGATCTGACAGTATTTTCAGTATGAAATATTTTCATGCTGGTTGTTAAGCTGCTGTCCTGAGTTGCTTGAGTGTGCTTTGGTACCTTAGCCTCCTTTGTACTTTCCTCTCCTCCTCATTTCCTCATAATCCAGCAGCTAAGGGGTTAATATCAGCAGCAGGAAACTAGGATTCTTAACTTCCACTTTAAGGTCTCCACTCATACTGGTCAATAGCTCATATCATATTCATTGTTTAATGTCTTAAGACCATCCTAGTATATTGATGCATGTTGCATAGAATTACCTCCATATTATTTTTGACTGATGAAGAATTATCTGCAGCAGGATCACCTTGGGCACTTGTAAAAAATGCAGATACTTGGGTACCACACACTGGACCCACTGTGTCTCTGGGAGGGGGCTAGGATATGCATTTTTAACTCTCCCCCAGGTGGTTCTAGACTATCATATCAACTATAGTCTGCATTTTCTAGCACAGAGCAAATCTGTCTTACATCTAGATTCCAAGTTCTTTGAAGGGAGGGTCTTAAGTCCTAATACTCTTTGTATTTACCATTATGCTTACCTACTTTAGTGCTATTGACAGACAATAAAGAGGAAGGGTTATTGGTTCAGAAGTGCATGCTGGAAGAATAAGTTAGGTTTGATGATGACAATAATGATGATAATAATGATGGCTTACATGTGCCATGTCCTATCATAAGTGTCTTAGATGCATCATCTAATTGTTTCCTCTCAATAATCCTAATAGTACTGCTATTTTCTCCATTTTGTGGCAGGAAACTGAAACTTAACATCTCATCATTGGGAAGAAGGACTCCAATATTGGACTGTCTGATTTTAATGCCTAAACTTTTTCTTATTCCCTAAGCCATACTGGCTCTTGGGTCACAAAACAATTCTACTTATCTATCAGATTATTTGGAGTTAATCTCTTCAGTTTGCTTCTGTTTCAATTTATTTGCTGTATTTTATTACATGTGGGAAGGGGAAGGTAGACATAGAAGATGAGGAGATTATAAAAACTACTAGAGGCCTGATGCATGAAGATTCATGCAAGAATGGGCCTTCCTTCCCCTGGCCGCCTTTCTGCCTTCCCACACTGCCCAGAGGCCTGGAGCAACTGGAGTGGTGCAGAACACCATCTTTGTTGGGTTAATTTGCACATTCACTCCTGATTGGCTGGTGGGTGTTGCAAAGGTACGGTTGATTTGCATCTTGCTTTTTTATTAGTGTAGATACTCTGACTTGCAGGAACAAAGGTGGAGGAAATTGAATATAGAAAGTAGACGACATATATATATATATATATATATATATATATATATATGTATTACCCAATACTTAGGAACCATTGTAAACATTTTATGTAAGTTAAATAAATTAGTAAAGTACTAACTGATAAAAAAAAGTTAGAATATTGCAAATGTCACTGGACCTTGAAAGTCAGGTTATGAAAGGAAAAGGTTTTGAGGTTATACCTAGAAATCGAGTAATAAGAAAAGGGAATCAAGATGCGAACACATAGTGAAAAAATAATGAGAATAACTGCCATTTTTAGAAAGTTCGTCAAGGGCCCAGCTGATGTCTGGACTTGATGATAGCAAGACAAGCAGTCTGGACTTGGAGAAATTAAGACACCTTATGAAAGAGAGTGGACTGAAAGGATAACTGAGCTTTATACATGCTCAGGTTTGCTTTTAAGTATTTTGCCAGAAGCTGGGGTTAATGAGATCACAGGGTATGACCATTTGATTCTGGTTAAAGCATCCTTATACACTAAGCTTAATGAAGAATGGCTAATTAACATCTTTTGAATATAAAGAAAAAGGAATAGACATCAGGATTGTCCTTTCAAAGCAAGAAACAAACACAGAATCAAGTCTGGATAAATGGAATCAGAGTGCTTATTCAGAGTTCAGTATATCAATCCCTGTGCTTTCCTTTAGATACAGGTAACTCTCCAATCACCCTTGATTCATTCATGACAGAGGGGGAAGAGGAGATTCACTCTTACTGGGATCTGGGCAAAATCCCCACTTTTCGTCTCTTTCGTATCGGCTGGTCGTGGCACACCACAGCAGGTTGTCTTCCCGCCCTTCCCTGGTGCACTCGTGATGCCACTGGTGGTTATACTGGAAGGGAAACATGCATGGCGTCCCATGGGCGTTCCCTTTGAGTGTATACAAATCTAGGAAAGAAAAGGACAAAGTCAAATAAGTATTATGCCAGCTTCATCTTTGGACACTATCATAGAGTGAATGCATTCTTTTCATAACTGAAAACCTACAGTGGGCAAAACTCTTGCTAGACCACAGAGAACCCTCAGGACTCCACTGTCCAGTGAGTGTAAATGTGCAAGGCTGAGTGTGGGTTCACAATGGTGTGTGTACCTATTCATGTCCTTGGGTATTCACTATGGTGCACTACTATGGCAGCAGCACATTTGTGAAAGGATGAGAAGGAAAATTTAATGGAGATTTTACTTTAAAATATCACCTATATCAGTGACCAGCATCTGAAACTCAAAGCTTCACAGGCCTTCATTAATTTATTCATCCAACAAATATTTATTGAGAATTTAATGTGCTGAGCACTGATGATATAACAATGAACAGATTGGCAAAAGTTCCCTTTCATAAGGAGTTTCTGTTCATAAGGAAGAGACAAAAAGAAAACAAATACACAAGTAAATGTAATTTCAGGTAGTGGTAAGTACCATGATGAAAAACAAGGTAGGCTAGGAAGACAGAATAACTCTGTGTGTGTGCGTGTGTGTGTGTGTGTGTGTGTGTGAGAGAGAGAGAGAGAGAGAGAGAGAGAGAGAGAGAGAGAGAGAGAGAGAGAGACACAGAAAGAGAGAGAGAGAGAGAGAGAGAGAGAGAGAGAGAGAGAGAGAGACAGAGACAGAGACAGAGACACAGAAAGATAGAGAGAGAGAAAGAGAGAGGGAGAGGAGGGGGGCCACTATTTTGGATCAGATGGCTAGTGAAGGCATCTCTGAATAGGAACTGGGGGAAGTAAGTGTACAAGTATTTGGAAAAGGGTTATCTGGTAGAAGGAAGAGCATACATGAAGAACTCACAACAAGACTTGTGTGGGATGAATGCAGAGGGCCACGCAGGCGGGATGGAAGGTGGGGGCAGAGAAGTGGAGATTGTCCACTCATAGAGGCCAGCTCTGCCACATTATAAACTTTGCCCTTTACTCTGAGTGTAGTGGGAGGTCACTGTTGGGTTTTGGATGAGAAAGTTACATGATCAGATTTCCATTTTTAAAGAAAATCTGGGTGCCATATGACAAACAGAACCCATGCAGGGAGTGGGCAAAGAGGGATAACTAGCTGGGAGGCCTCTACAGTAATCTTGGAGACATGGCAGTGCCAAGGTACCTGCTGGCTGCTTTCCCAGAGCCTTTCAATAATCTGTCACCCTTGGCCTTAAGCAGGAAAGGACAGTTTTTCATGACTCACCTGGGGCTTTCTGTGGTGAAGGGGGATCAGGGCCACCCTTGAGTCACTAGGTCCTGGAGGAAAAGGCTGGCTGTGGAGACCCCCACCCCTTTCCCACATTGGCAGGGGCTGGACTGAACTAACCCTGCATCAACCCTAGAGGTTAAGGCTCTTTAGAGACTATTGTATTATAATTTCAGGACACATCCTCTTGCTTCTGTCCCTGCCTCCTACTCGCTCTTCCCTGCATGCACTGTGAGTGTGGGTATATGGCTAACATGTTAACATAAAGCCAAATGCCATGTTCTTCCTTAATCTGTAGATTGTTGGGAGAGCTGGCTTGTAGCACTTGCTCCACTGCAGTGAGTCCTGAAAATAAGTTGTTTTTAGCCACGTCTCGTTACTCATTTCTTGGAGATACATGAGAAAGTCCTGACATGGATTTTAAGAGTTCCTTGCTCTGCTTCCTAAGACTGGTGTAAATCAGAGTTCTAAGAAAGATTTGCTCTTATTTAGGCATAATTCTACTGAGCACCATGAGGGCACGGACCACATCTGTCTTGTTGGCTTTTAAAGAATATGACTGGCCCTGGGCCTGAGAAAAAGTCAGTGTTTAATAAATGTGTGACAGAGGATGAATGGATGGATGAGAGAATGAAGAGCACTACCAAACAAAACCTGAGTTTAGGGTGTCCAAATTTAATATGTTGCATTCATTCATTCATTCATTCATTCATTTATTTTAAAAATGCCAAATATTACAGAACTGTGAAAAAATGACCCTCCTCTTCCCCTGCCACCAAAAAAACAAACAAACAAAAAAAACAAAACAAAAAAAACACCCACCATTATTTTCCATTCCCTAGCACACACTAAATAATCCCTAACAACAGTCTGTCTTTAAATGTCTCAATGTGACATCACATGGATGCCAGCAAGCATGGGAGGCACTGAGTGGCCTGCAGACACACTCCATCCCTGGGACTGAGTGTCTGCAACAGGAGAAATGGTGGCAGGAGAGGTTCTTATACTCATCCTGTCAAGTCATCAACTTCAAAAACCTTTTTTCTACCTTAATTTTCTCTTTTCCTCTTGTCCTACCATGCTTTCTCCCCGTCTCAATGATGCCCAAAGGTAAGTGTTTTCTCCTCTGATAACTTAAACTTGTGAGAAATTCTGCTTCTTTAGGAGAATTTAGCACAACCCAAGACTCCAGTCATTTTTTACATTAAGTGAGTAAGCAACTACAAAGTATTTGGCAGAAGTCCCTTGAAGGCCTGAATGCTGTGTACCTCTTTCATATAATATACTAGAGGCCTGCGGGGGTGGGGTGGGGTGGGAGTGTCCCTCAGCCCAGCCTGCACCCTCTCCAAACTGGGACCCCTAAAGGAATGTCCGGCTGCCCATTTAGGCCCGATCCCTCCCTTGCAGGCCTTGTCTCTCCCAACCACCCTCTCCTGCTGGTCTGATCACCCACAACTGCCCTCCCCTGCTGGCCATCTTGTGTGTTGGAGTGATTGTCAATTTGCATATCACCTCTTTAGTATATAGGATTTTACCAATCTTGACTTATGGTAAACTTTCTAAATATATTATTTCACGAGTACTTTGGTTTATATTTACATACAAATATATATTTTTACCTCTGTGCAGATATTCACAAATGCCTTCACCGCCTGACATGTAGGCAATCCACTTATGAAGGTTTTTCCGGGAGGCCACCAGCGTGTTGTGCTTCACCTGCACCATGTACTGCAGCGGGCCAGTGATCACCTTCCTGCTACAGTGCCACCTCAAGGAAACGTGGATAGAATCACACTCATAGATACTCAATGGCTGCTCTGGATCAGACAAATTCAGGCCCAGGCAACCGCTGCCTCCGATGTTAAAGAGGCCGTGGTTGGAAACCCATTTCCACATCATGTCCTTGTTTGGTGGTTTGCAGTTCTCCAGGGTCAGTACCGATTTGCCTGCTTGAATGCATTTCTTGAGGCTCTCACTTTGGATAATGAATATTCCTTTATCTGAAAGAGCAAAATAGAAGATGGGTATGAGTCTTTCATATATAATTACCTAGTATCATGAGGATGTGTAAGTTGTGAAATGTCACAATTGGCAGTCGTTGTTAACAGATCTGGAGTCGATGGGTGGGGTCCACCAGGAAGGTTTGTTTTTTCTCAAAACAGGAGTTTCTTTGGAAGCATAAATGGGTTCACAGAGCTCATGAGAGACCCCTGACCTACCAGTAAAACCCCGTTGGCCCTATAGAAACAAAGGCTACCTGTTAGTCCACTTAAGGATTTTCTGATAGTGAAGGAGCTCTCCACAGCTGAATAGAGAAGAGGTATTGGGAACAACACTCAAGGCTAAAGGGGAGGGCTGTGGGGTGCCCAGAAGTATGGTGACACTTAGGTTTTCTCCAGACAAGTACCTGAATGTTAGAAACATGGCAGCATGTTTCAAGAGCCACAGAAATAGAAATTTCTACCATTAAATTCCTGCTGAAAACCCAAAGGACAGAATCAAAGCGCTGCTTTGTGTCTTGACACAAAATGCCATGCTGGTGAGAAAAAAAATACTTCTCCATGTTTGTTGTCTGTGCTGGATCGTTCAGGAGTCGAACAGTGGGGACATTTGCTATGGGATAGCCTCTTTGTAGGAGCATCCTTGTTGGGTGGGAATGGCCAGAGCAGATAGATGCCAGGAGACTAGCTGAGGCCACACACTGAGCTTCACAAAAGGTGTAAGAGCACCATGTTGGCAGCAAAGGCACACAGGACACATGGAGATGTGCAAAAAGTAGTCATTTGTGATAGAGCTTTGAGCTTCCAACTCCCCAGAGCAGAAAGAGGGATCTGGGTGAGTTTTCTGGGGAAAAGCTGGCAGGGCCTGAA
This sequence comes from Pipistrellus kuhlii, assembly GCF_014108245.1. Lineage (NCBI taxonomy): Eukaryota > Metazoa > Chordata > Mammalia > Chiroptera > Vespertilionidae > Pipistrellus > Pipistrellus kuhlii. The sequence continues at coordinate 47,855,888 of NW_023425573.1, read as the reverse complement.
AAACACCTATTATAAACTAGAGGCCTGATGCACAGATTTGTGCACTAGTGGGATTCCTCAGTATAGCCTACAGGGTTGGGGCCAAAACCAGCAGTCCAATGTCATCTGCCGCTTCTGCTCATCCCGGTCCCACTGTGCCTGCTGCTGCCTCCACTTGGAAGGCTTGCTGCTACTCTGTTGTGGTCTCTGGGCTGTGGCAGCCAGTGTGAGCCCTGAGTCTGGCGTCTGTCAGTCAGAGGAGCAGCGCCTCTGCTGTGAGGCAGCTCCTGCATTGTGCATCTATCCCTGGTGGTCAGTGAGTGTCATAGTGACTGGTCGACTGGTTGTTCAGTTGCTTAGGCTTTTATATATATATATAGACTAGAGTCCCAGTGCAAGAATTTGTGCATCTGTGGGGTCCCTCGACTTGGCCTGAGACATGGGACTGAAACTGGCTCCCTGACATACCCTGAGGGGTCCAGATTGTGAGAGGACACAGGCCAGGCCTAGGGACCTACCAGTGCATGATCAAGGCTGAGGAGAGACCGTGGGAGGGTCCTGATCAGCCAGACCTCAGCAGCAAACCCCCTGGTGGTCAGTGCACATCATAGTGAACGGTTGAGTGTCCTTAGCATAATATTAGGATATTATGCTTTGATTGGTTGAATGACTGGACACGTAGCATATTAGGCTTTTATTATATAAGATAACAATTATGAACTTGTTCTCATGAAGGTGGACATCAAATCTCATTTTTTTAGTCTAACCATGGACCGTCCTGAGTCTGGTGATTAAACATGCTGGCAGGTGCTGCTTAGGCCCTGGTTGCTGAGGTCACTCAGCCCAGTGTCTGGTCAGGTCCAAGGGCTCTTTTGTTCTCCCATTAGCTAGGTTCTTCTCTTAATTTTACTTCCTGTCCAATCTTCTACTATCTGAAGGGACATTATCAGGTTCCCTTAAAATAGTTGCAGTTTACAGCAAAGTCGTGTCATATAACCATGGGATAGCAAGGATCGGCCGAGGTCTTCTAGTGACTTGGAACAGTGTAGAACTAGCCTCCTCACATATCAGCACATGGGAATTACGTGCTTTTTTTTTTTTTTTTTTTTTTTGCAAAAGTTCTTTTTTCTTTTTCAAAGTCACTGAGGCCAAGAAAAGCTGATTTACAATAACAAAAATCACTTAACACATTGTTAAAAAGACTGTCAACATATTAACGAAGGTTAATTTCACTTAATAATCTGATAATCCCACTTAGAAACATATATTTGAGGAGTTGAATTCGTTGTCATAAAATTGCTTTTATCACCAGACATCAGAGCAAAAGAGAAGAGTGTGTGCAGTGCAGTCTGGGGGAGAGAATGAGTGGTTTTAGGGAGATTTCATTTAGATCAGGAAATTTGTTTTCCTAATGAAGGCCATGTCTGTATGGTTATTAGTACTAGTCATTCAAGATGAAATCTTCCTCTTGCCAATGTGATATGGATTCTGATAATTAACCTTCTCTGCAACTCTCCTTTTCACCTTTTCAGGCCTGGATAGAATGTTCACCTTCATTTCTGTTGTAATCTACTAATTAGTTTCTAGCCCAGAGTTCTACTCATTTTTTTTTTTTCTAAAGGATAATTATCTTACTATAAATTGTTCTGTAGTATGGCTTCTATCTAATATGTATGTTCAAATACACACAGCTCTGCAACTTACTGGCTGAACTTCAGCCCTCTGGGTTTGCTTATATTCCTAAGATAGGTGGCTAGGCAACTTGCTAGTGGGTGAGAGCTGTGGAATCAGGCAAACTAGCCTTGTAACTTCGGGCAAATATCTTTATTTCTGGGAGCCTCATCTTTCCTCTGTGAACTGGAAATATGACTCATAGGAATGTGAAGAGTTTTCCATTAAAAGTTACATGTAAAAGAATAAAAATAGACTATTGTTTGTCCCCATATACAAAAATTAACTTAAAATGGATTAAATCCCTAATTATAAGGCCTGGAACAATAAATTACATAGAAGAAAACATAGGGACTAAACTTATGGACCTTGGTCTTAGAGAGGATCTTATTAATTTGACCCCAAATGTAAGGGAAGTAAAGGCAAAAATAACTGGAAGGAATTTATTGAGCTAAAAAACTTCTGCACAGCAAAAGAAATTGCCAACAAAATTAAGACAACCAACAGAATGGAAGAAGAAACTTGCAAACAGTAGCTATGACAAGAGGTTAATATCCAAATTATATACAGAACTTATAAAACTCAACACCAAACAATTAAAAAATGGACAGAGAGCCCTGGCTGGTTTGGCGCAGGGTCTTAGGTTTGACTCCCAGTCAAGAGCACGTACCTGGGCTGCAGGTTTGATCCCTGCCCCCTGGGGCCAGGCAACCAATTGATGTGTCTCTTTCACATCAATGTGTTTCTCTCTCTCTCTCTCTCTCTCTCTCTCTCTCTCTCTCTCTCTCTCTCTCTCTCTCTCTCTCTCTCTCTCTCTCTCCTTACCACTGTCTTTAAAAATCATCAATGGGAAAAAAATATTGGTGAATATTAACAGCAACCAAAAAAAGGACAGAGGACCTAACAGACACTTCATCCATGAAAACATATAAATGGCCCACAGATATATAAAAAGATGCTCAACTTCACCAGGTATTAGGGAAATACAAATCAAAACTACAGTGAGATACCACCTGTTACAATGGCTATTAACAAGACAAGTAATAACAAGTGTTAGAGAGATTGTGGAGAAAAAGGAACCCTATTTACTATAAACTGGAATAGCCACTATGGAAAACAGTGTTATGGAGGTTCCTAAAAAAATTACAAATAAAGAAACTTCAGTTGGTTGGAGCATTGTCCTGTACACCAAAAATATTGAGGATTCGATCCCTGGTGGGAGTGTATAGGGGACACAACCGATTGATGTTTCTCCCTCACAATAATGTTCTCTTTCTCCCCCTCCCCCCCCCCCCCCCCCCCCCCCGCTCTCCCTTCATCTCTCTCTAAAAATCAATAAACACATCATTGGGTGAGGTTAAAAAAACAACAACAAACCCTCTTTTGGGCATCTACCTCCCAAATTTGAAAACACTTATTCTCAAAGATATATGTACTCCTGTTTCACTGCAGCATTATTCATAGAGCCCAAGACATGGAAACAATCAAGGTGTCCTTCAGTAGAGGACTGGATAACGTGGTACAGTGGAAAACTGCCAAGCCATAAGAAATGATAAAATAGTACCATTTGCAACAACATGGATGGATCTTGAGAATATCATGCCAAAGGAAGTAAATTAGGCAGAAAAATATTTCATATGATTTCATTCATATGTGAGACATAAAACTGAAAGCAACAAATAAACAAAAAAGAAAAACAAACAAAAACTCATAGGCACAGACAACAGTATGGTGATTACCAGAGGGAAGAGTGTTTGGGAGATAGTAAGGGTAAAAGGGATCAAATATATAGTAATGGAAGAAGATTTAACTTTGGATGGTGCACACACAATGCAATATACAGATGTTATATCATATAATTGCACATAAAATCTATATAATTTTATTAACCAATAAATTTAATTAAAAAGGAAAAAAAAGAGTATTCCATTAAATAATCCATGCAAAGCACACTACACATTATCTCATCATGGGAAGACCTCAGTAAATGTGAGTTGTTGTCATTATTGTTATTATTATCCCTCTGGCTTCCTGATTCTTGATCTATAGATCCAGCTATAGATTTAGTTGAACACCTACAGAGTGCTAGTCTGAGCATCCCCCAAAGACTTCTCTTCTTACATCATTAGAACAAAAGCTCATTTTTACTTTAGCTTCTGTAGCATACAGTGGGTGCATAAGTATTAGTTTAAAATAATCCTTAAATACCAAGATATCTCTCTCATGGAGGAAACATATTCTTCAAACAACCAGACAACAAAATTGTTGTCTTGTTTGTTCTACTATATGTGCAACTGTGAATTAAATCTTCATTCATCTTTTACATTATCTATTTGTAAAGTCCATATTGCAGCTCTTTTGTAGGAGAGAAACATATGATGTCAACAAGAGTTGATGGGTGTGGTTTGTGAGTAAGTGGATATGGAGATTAAATATCAATAAAATTTGGGGTGAATAATGTTTTTAAACATGCAAATTATGAAGTTAAGAGAAAAGGAGTGGTAGAATTAGAATGTCTATAGTTACCCCAGTGATGATAAAAATACCTTTCCAAAGTAGAAGGTATTAGACAAACAACCTTGCCACTCAGTTTTGGGCTGCTATTACTTTTCCATGCCCAGCTGCCTTTAGAATGTAGCTTTGGAAAAATTCTTCAGAAAGTATCAACACAAGAAGCTCTGGCCTATCAATAACAATAACTCTGTTATCTCTAAAAGAATACTATGTCATGCTGAGCTAAAAAATGATCCAAGCCCACTTTCTCATTAAGCTATAAGAGAATCTGGTCCTAGCAGCATTATTCTCCATAAATTCACTGAAGAGAAAACAATTGTTTCCAAATGAATATGGGGAGACCCAACTGAGGTATCAATATTCTGATTATCATTATATGCATATATGGGTTGCCCAAAAGAAAAACATAATGTGAAATAAGCCACCATCCTTAGTGTCTGTATCCAGATTTAATAAATAAATAAATAAATAAAATAAAATGCAGGAGGAATCAAGATTGATTATATATGTCAAGGACATCAGTTCTGCTTGAACACTGATTAAGTGATTAATGAAGTACTGCCAGAATTACTAAATCTCTTTGCAGTAAATGTTATTACTTCCCTTCATAATTATAAGTTTAGGGGGAGAAAGTGGACTGAATTACTAGAAGAAATTTATAAACTAAATTTCATTCTTTTTTCCTAAATAAAATCATTGGAAGTCAATGGTTCTGCTATCTATGTTTGAGACCTTTTCTTGGGAACATAATTTTATTTTTTAAAAACAAATTGATTTCAGAGATGAAGGGAGAGAGAGAGAGACAGAAACATAAGTGAGCAGACAGAGTCATCCATTAGCTGCCTCCTGCACACCCATTACTGGGGATCGAGCCCACAACCTGGGCATGTGCCCTGACCCAGAATCAAACTGTGACCTCCTGCTTCTTGGGTCAACACTCAACTCCTGAGCCATACTGGCCAGTGCTGGAAGGAATATGAACATGACAGAGAAGACTAACTTTACCCATAAACACAGACCCATGAATTTCAGAACTGGTGGAGCTGTAAAGCCTATTTAATTAAATCATTCCTTTACATTCCCCCCTCTAATTTAATTTTGTCTTAAAAGTCTTATACCCATATATTCAGTGAGAAACATATAGGTCTATGCATAGCTGTCCTTACACACATTCATTAATAACTCAGAAAGAAGACAATGAACTGCTATATGTCATTGCAATTTAAAGTAAGAGATTTGTCATTTCAAGCAAATATTTATTGAGTGCCTGATATGGCATGTGTTGGGAACTCTACAGATAAAAGAGTATATATATATCATAGTGTTTGCCTTCAAGGAACTGATGTTCTCCCTGGGAGTATTTCATAAAATGTACAGAAAGAACTTAAAGTGTATTTTGACATGACAGGTATAAACACAATGATGTAGAATCCAGGAGCAGAAGAGGCCAGTTTGACTAAGAAGATCAAATAACTAATTCTCTCTCTCTCTCTCTCTCTCTCTCTCTCTCTCTCTCTCTCTCTCTCTCACACACACACACACACACACACACACACACACACACTTTTATTCAACAAATATTATTTATTAGGGATCTAACATTTGTCACACATGGAGGTACATTGCTGAACTAGACTAGCATGGATGCCTGTCCTTGCTGTAGACAGAGAGTTCAGGATGGTGGAAGAAGTCTATGGATGGAGAGGTGACGAGTCAGGTAAGGGGGCATTCTGGACAGAACAAAAACCACCAAAGCTCAGAGGTGATAAAAATAATCAATTGTAGGGTGTCAAAAGCCTAGTTATATACAAGACTTTGGTAGTTGCAGAATACAAAGTTAGAAAGAAATGGTTTGGGGTAATTTTACAAATAATTTTATTCAGAAATTTGTATGTTACTCTTCAGATGGAAGGGAGATTTTTTGGAACAAAAGAAGGCATGACCAAGGCTGTGGTGTGCAATACAAATATGGGTGGTGAACGATTCAACAAAAACATTTACCGAGCACCTAATGTGTGCCCAATATTGTTTTAGGAGCTGAGAATACAGAAATAAAGGTAAATGTCCAGGTTCTGGCCCCTGAGGAGTTCTCATTCAGGTGAGATGGGAAAGTCCATGAGTGGAACTAGAGGACAGTCTGGGGACCACTGCTATGATCTAGCAAGGGAGACAGAAGGTATCAACTCAACTGGTGGTGATGAGAAAGAAAGAAGGGAATGGTTAGACTCCGGCCACCAGAGAGAATTCCCAGGGGGGATAAATGACAGGATTTGATGATCACTGGAATGCGAGGATTCTGGAAAAATCCAGAATGACTTGTTTTCTGGCTTCAGGTATTTGATTGGTTGCCAGATGCCTGCCAATCCCTAGGATACCGTGAGGTTGGAATCTAGAGCCAGGGCTACGATTACAGGTTGATCCTCGTGTTAAGCAGCACCAACAGGTCCCGGGGGAGGTTTTTCTTGAGGCCTCCCCCTTCACTCTCTGCATCCCTCCGTCACCTCCACCTCCTGGTGGTGTCCCCTTCTGCTTTACACAGCCCTTCTCTTAGAATTGGCTGAAAGTTTGAAGTGTTAAGTAAATGGCTATAGCTTGAAGGATTAAGCCTAGGTGAGTTTTCTATACATTTAACAAACAAACAAACAAACAAACAACCACAAAACAAAACCCACTTTAAACATATAAAACAACCATTCCTAAAGGCATACTCTTTTTTTTTAGGCAAGCAAAGGGCTTTCTGGTATTCAGCACATTATACTATGACAGTGGCCCTCTATTCCAATACACACATAACATCAGCCTCTGTGCTGCTCCACGTTAAGAGAACTGGAAGGAAATGTTCAAGTGCACGGCTCACACCCTGTGCAATGTTTAAGACAAGCTATTAGGAAGCCACAGCTTGCCAAGTGCAATCTCATTTCAATCTTCTATGCCATTCCCCTGGGTTTAAACCTTTCTACTCCATCCACTCACACAGCTGGTGCAGGCTCACACACTTCATGCCTGGTGTCATGTCTCCAATCTGCCCAGCTCCTTGCTGATCGGACAGTATTTCAGTTTCGGAATGGAAGGGGTCCAATCTGTAAGCCAGATAAAGGTGAGCAGCTTCTCTCTGGAGACGGACTGACCTTTTTCAGCTGCACAAACGGGGGTCTGTGCCCTCCAGGGCACAATGGCTTCAGGTCGATCGTGTTCCTGACATTGCTCTGTAGCAGGAAGGGATGTTGTAATTGGCAGAATCAATTCCCATTCAGGGCTGAACGATGCAGAAAATCTGGATTCTTAACAGCACTTTCCAATCCAATAAGCAAGGAATGTCTAATGCTTGCAGCACATACATTGTACTTGAAAGAACAAAGTGAAAAGCATGCCTGCCCTTCGTGGTCCTCTCTGAGTGAGGATTTGCTTTTATCCTAGATCATCTGCGATTTGGTGTTTGTCTCTTAACAACCTGACAGCTCCTAACAAAGCCTGTGCCTTCCTATTAATTGCCTTCCATTAACCAACTAAAAAGTGCAGTATATTCTAAAATATCTCTTTGTCCCACCTCAGAACTTCCTTCTCTTTCCCTGCCCAAGCATTGTCCTTGACTTTGAGCCTTCTTTATTCTTCTGCAGCTTCTGAACCTGATAATCACCACCTCCACAGGCCAGTGGACCCCTCTTGCTAAATCTCTTTATGTGTTCTTTCCCCCTTTCTTCTTAATCTCCCCAAATTGTCGTTTCAAGTTCCGTAAGGCATACAATACTCCTCTCACAGGAGGGGGAAAGTGAAACCCAGCTTAATCAGCTCCACCAGGCTCTGGTTTTGTGAGGATTCAAATTGCCAGCTACCATCCCCTGTGTGAAGTGGATTAACTCTTTCAGACTGTCCTTGCCACTCCCTGCCATTCTCCTTCCCACCCTGTCCCTCCTCCGCTGTCCATCTCATTTAGCCGTAGTGCCCCTTGCAGAAAATTTTATTATCTCTTTAGAAGTTCTTGGGTGTATCTGTATCTTACCAATGAAATTTTAAGTCGGCACACATGTTTCTTCTATTTGACTTTTCATTTATTTCTCCACCATTTTGCCTTTATATTGAACTCTGAAGCACCTAGCAGACATTGCCAGTGTAAGTATTCTTACTGACAGCTGCTATGTTATCTTACAGGCTGTGTTGATGACATACCACCTCAGTCACCAGGGAGCCTCATTCATTACAAAGAGCAAGTTATGGCAAGAAGACACAGTAAGACAGAACTTTCTTACACTTCCCTCACCAACACTGGCATGCTGAAGCCCTGGGGAAATAGGATCTAAAGACTTGGCCATCAAAACAAACAGAAAAGAACTCCACCAACAACAAAACTATGTTGGGAAAGGTGTGACGTCATTGAGAGCATGTTTATAAGGACTAGCCATTTTAACTGCTTTGAGAATATACCCAATGAAGACAAGTACACATCTATTAAAGTGGGAGACAGAAATGAAAAGAAAACCACGTTTTAATGGTAACTATGTCCTCCGTCCCTGTCATTTGCACAGGCTGTCATAGCAAACAACCACAGCCTGAGTGGCTTAGACAACAGAAATTGTTGTCTCATAGATCTGGAGGCTGTAAGTCAAAAACCCAGGTGCTGGCAGCATTGGCTCCCGCCCGTGTAGGAGGGCGGGATCTGTTCCAGGCCCGCCTCCCTGGCTTATCTACAGATGCTTATCTTCTCCCTGTGTTTATGTCATCTGCCCTCTATGCATATTTCTATTTAAATTTCCCCTATTTTGGAGGACATCGTTTATTAAATTAGTGCCCACCCTAATCACTTTATTGTAACTGGATTACCTCTGTAAAGACCCTATCTCCATATAAGGTTTCATTATGAGGTATTGAGGAGTTAGGGCTTCAATACATTTTGAGAGAAACACAATTCAACCCATAATTGGCCCATGCTCCCTATTCAGGCTAGCTGCCTAATTTGCAGGGCCCAGCGTGAAATGAAAATTCAGGGCGTTGGCTGGGAACACATCAGCGCCTGGATTGGGAATGGGTGATATAGGTTTCCCCGAATTCCCCACTGAACACAGAGAGGTGCTGCCAGCTGAGGGGGACAGTGGCTGCCTTGCTCTGCCCTTAGGTACCACTGGCCACCCATTCCTAGACCCTGGCCTCCAGTCCTCAACCACCACGCAACCTGATTGCCAGGTAGGCGGAGGAGAGGAATACGCAGGGAGAGGCTGAAAACCCATCCAGGGAAGTGGGGACTGAGCTCTAGGCATGGCTTTAAGCCCCTGGCTCGCACTCCATTGCCCTATGAGACTTCATGCCCAAAGCACAAATTTAAAGATGAAAAATGTGTAAGAATTCCAAGACCGCAAACCACAGAGCATTAACCCCCATGTTCAAGGTCTTTCTGAGCATGGGTCCCCAGGACAGTGCCCGCAAAGCCCACCCAGTTCTTATTTGTACAAGGCTAACACGATAGGACAGAGGTTGGCAAACTGCAGCTTGTGAGCCACATGCAGCTCTTTGGCCCCTTGAGGAGGCTCTTTCACAAAATACCACAGCCTGGGTGAGTCTATTTTGAAGAAGTGGCATTAGAAGAAGTTTAAGTTAAAAAAATGTGGCTCTCAAAAGAAATTTCAATCGTTGTACTGTTGATATTTGGCTCTGTTGACTAATGAGTTTGCCGACCGCTGCGATAAGAAAAAGACTGAGGAAAACCGCAGAGCATTTCTTTTAGGGTAGAACTGCTTGAGGGTAAAGAGCATCTGCCTTGCTTTCCCCATTTGCACAATGGGTTTAAAGTTAGTGCTGGCCTCATCGGACCCTGATAATGATTACCTCAATCCCTATGGGCCCTTTATAAATATTAATAAGAAAAAAGCAAATCTTAACTCTGAGCATGACTAACACAAAATAGCAGCAAAATAGGACAAATATTATAGTTAAATAATCACTTGGAATTTCCTGTTTATATTTTCATAATTGAAAAGGAAACTTCTGATACAAGGTCAGACTGATGCTTGCCAGAAGGGAGAGGGTGTGGGAGCCTTGGTGAAAAGGTGAAGAGATTAAGAAGTACAAATTGGTAGTTACAGAATAGTCATGGGGAGGTAAAGTACAGCACAGGGAATATAGTCAATAATACTGTATTGTAATAACTATGTATGGTGCTAGGTAAGTTCTTGAAATATCAGGAAAATACTTTGTAAAGTATATGATTGTCTAACCACTATGCTGTACACCTGAAACTAATACAAAATAAATTTAAAAAAACAAAAGGAAAGTTCTCAAGAGCAGAATGCCAAACACTGGAAATAGTGAACATTTTTTATTTTTTATTTGTTACAGAGAGGGAGAGGGATAGAAAGTTAGAAACATTGATGAGAGAGAAACATTGATCAGCTGCCTCCTGCACACCCTATACTGGCGATGGGTCTGCAATCAAGGTACATGCTCTTGACTAGAATCGAACCTGGGACCCTTTAGTCCACAGGCCAACGCTCTATCCACTGAGCCAAACCAGTTAGGGCAACAGCAAACATTTTTTATTAGCATATTTCTTTGAAACTTCGGTAGTCTGGAAAGTGCCACAAATTAAATAGTCATGTGGACACAAACAAAAACAGGGACCTCTTGCTGTTTTGTTCAGCTCTGTTTTATTAGAACCTAATTTATAGAAATTATAATATTCCTTCATTTTTATTTAGTGGCTTTATAAAATATTATTTTCCAAGTGTTTGTAAGATGTTTGTTTTTTGTTTGTTTTATAAACTGTAATATTTCCTTTTCCTTTGATCAACTAAAAATATAATTTATGTTTCTAGGTTTGAATTGAAACATTTCTTCAAAGCCTTTAAGGATAATTCTAAAAGAAAAGGACACAAAAGTCTATACATGTTTCAAGTATGTTACATTGCTAGATCATAAGAGGATTCATCACTAAGGGATAAGTTCAAAAGAGGCAAAAAAAAGTGTGTGTGTGTGTATCATTTATTTAGAAAACCTGATATAAATAAGCAAATTGTTAGGTCAAGGAAGGAGAGCTGAGGGGACAACTGAGCTCTCTGTGTGGCTCAACCTTTCCAGCCATTGGCTTGGAATCCCCATTGTGTGGTATCAGTTACTGTGCCAGCCAACAATGGGAAAAGAGGTTAGGAGCTTAATGAGAAAGAGTAAGAAGAGCTAGGAAAACTCCAAGTCCATTCTGACTCTGAAAAGCTCAGAGGAAAGGAGCCAGTGAGAGAAACTGAGATGAGAATTGCATGAAGTGGAAGCGGTCTGAGAGATGATCAACAGATATGGGGGAAACAGAGTCTAACAACTGGAGTGATTTATGATCAGGACGGGCAGTAAGCCAGTATCTGACATGCTTTCACTTCAATTCCAAATCTCCAGAGTTTAGGAATCACCTAGAAAAGTAAAAAGCAATCAACAGCTCTGCACATTTTTGCTTCATGAATTATTCACTCCCACATGTGGGAAGTACTAGTTTGGAAAAGGAGGAGCTGCAGAGAGAGTGAGAAACTTGACTCCAGTTCCTCTTGAGACAAAATTAAATCACATGCTACCATCAAACATCAGGATACAGAATGACCTATTTAATAGAGCCACAAGGCTATCTAAGATCTCTTCACATTAGTGTTTACTATCAATAGTAAGTGGCTGGGTCGAATCCCCACTCTACAAGTTCCTATAGACTCATTACTTAACCCTCCTTGATCGATTCAATATATGTAAAAGGGCATGTAGTAACCAATCCCCAAATGTTAGACACTACCAGGAGCAGTGAGAAGAACCTTTTTACTTTTGCATTAGGAATGGAAGCTACGAGGAAAATCTCAGGGTAAGACTTCTCCCCACTGTTGGCTCCAGGGTGACTCTCATCACCCTCCTTCAGAAACCTCTCCCAGGTGGCATCCTGTCTTTCCTTCCCCAATCCTGGGGTGCACCATCCTGTACCTCTTCCTCACATTCACTATGTGACACCAGCAGATTCTCCGTTGTCCTCCCCAATCCAAAGCCTTTAACTTGCACACAGATGACCCAACACTGGGTCCTGGTGTTTTCTCCACTGCAAGTTGTGGTCCATTGAATGGGGTCATGAGGTCAATTTAATAACAAGCATTACAAAACAAAACAGAATGGATGAGAGTAGCAAAGCAGCTGCACATCCTATTAAGCAAGGATATTTTTTGACGAAACTTTTTTCAGGCATGGATGTCCGTACTGCCCTGGGTGCTTGTTTTCTCAGCCTCCTCTGCTCCAAGGATCTGCTCTCCACCTCAGTGACCACTCCTACAACCAAACCTTGGATCTGGTCACTGCTGAGAATGACTACCTCCACAACTCCTTGTTTCCATTGGATAGTCTACCTCTCTGATTCTGCCACTTCTCCTGTCTCCTAACTTTCACCGAGTCTATTCTTTTTTATTTTCTTCTGCTTTCCCCCATAAAAGTCTTTTAAAAAAATACACATTTTATTGATTTTTTTACAGAGAGGAAGGGAGAGGGAGAGAGTTAGAAACATCAATGAGAGAGAAACATCGACCAACTGCCTCTTGCACACCCCCAAACCCCACTGGGGATGTGCCTGAAACCAAGGCACATGCCCCTGAGCGGAATCGAACCTGAGACCCCCCCAGTCCGCAGGCTGACGTTCCATCCACTGAGCCCATAAAAGTCTTAATGCAAACATTCTGCTCCTCAATATTTCTACTGGGACTGACTTTTTAGTTTGGGTCATCAGTGTCTTTTTTTCATGGGAAATTGCTTTAACCTTCCAGATGGTCTCTTTGCTGCTCTTCAAATTACCCTTTTCATGTCCCAAACTGACTGTGGCATTCCTAAACTTAAAAGTGTGGTCTGGTTTCCCTTTGTCCAAACTCACAAGACCCTTCTCAGCAGTACTCAATCACCAATCAGCTTTCCCCCTCTTTTAAGCATAGTCCCTCCAATCAAACTCTTCATTCCTCATCTCTCTCTATGCTTCCAAATAAAGACATGTCACAGCTTCCTGTCCTGCCATGACCCTATTCTGGGGGGTCTGCTCATCCACAGGAACTGAGGCATCCCTGTGTGCATCTCACACCCCGGCATGGCCTACCAGCCGTGAGAAGGCCTCTGATTCCAGGGCAGAGCACAGGGACTGGCCAGCCAGCTGTGACCAGTGCGGCCAGATTCCTCTCCCATGAAGTTAAGGAACTCCTCCAAGGATGCTGTGGGAACTACACTTGAAACGTCTTGCAAGTTGAAGCAGAATAAACTAGTTCACAGAAGGAGAACCAAACAGGGACCATCAAGCAGTCCCTGAGAGAAAGGAAGACAAAATATTTGGTTCATTCCAGTGGCTTGTTCTTGGTTTCCCAGAAGCCTTGGATCCTTTTGAGATCCTGGCACCTTTACACCCAGTGCCTGTCCGAGTGACCTTCAGAGCCCAGACTAGAACTTTGCCGCCCACCGCCACCCACCGCGATTCTGTACCTTTGCACCTACTCTGTGCTTTCCTGGAAATGTCCTGGATCCTTTTCACATGTGGCAACTATTTACTTACTCTTCAGCAAAACAAATGCCCTATTGTGAGTCCCCAGTCCCTCAGGTCAATTCCTCCTCTGCATCCCTTTCCACTTTGCTCATTCCTTATTATCATAACACCCACTGCCCTGTTTTGAAATTGCGTGTGTTTCAGTATCTGTCTCTGGACTCTTAGCCTCTTGGGAACAGTATCCAATCCTGACCATATTTTTGTCTCCCCCGATCTGTGGGGTGATTGTAAGGTTCTGCGAGTTCCCTACCCTCACGGCCAACCCTGGAGGCCACTCACCTGGCACAGTTCTCATTTACTTCACCTGACTTTCCGTGTCTCCCTGCCCGACGGAGCTCCGGGCAGTGCAGAGTGCCAGGAGGTTAGTGTCCCAGGGAGGGTCCTCCATCAGTGATGGGTGGGCTAGTAGATGAATGTCTGTGCTTCCTGCCCCTCATTGGGTCCCTCAGAAGGACTTTTGTGAAATTGAAGCCGTTACCTATTATGGCTTTCTTTTTCTTCCTTGTCTCATTTCCTCACTCCTTCACCGTGCCTTTTAGAATCACCTCCTAAGTAAATGACTTGCATCCAAATAAATACAAACCTCAGTGACTGCTTTGGGTGAACCTAAACCAAGACAGGGAGGTGAAGCGCATAGTGCTTGACAGACAGAGAATGAACAACTGAGTCCTCCAGCTCCTTGCCCCTCTTCCCATTGGCATAGGATGTAGAAAGACACCTCCACCCTCTCCACCCAGTTCAGTCTTTTCTCCAGAGAGGACCCATGGTCAAGCCCTTGGACCTGATGGGCATCAGCACTTCACTTTCCTTGGTCACTGGCCACTCAGAAGAGCCTACCTTGGCCATTCCCAACAACTGGTACAGCCATGGGCTCCCAGCACTCTGGCCCCTGGGAAGCTGACTGTTACAGAGGACACTCTCCAGTTGGTCCGAAGGTTGTGGGTTATTGTTAAGCTGATTAACAGAGGACACTCTCCTATGTTGATTGGGGCCATGTCACATGTATAATTTTCATATATAATATAGCATCAAAACCCGTTTTCTGGCCCCCCCATTCATTTCCTTTAGCAACCTCCACAGAGACCATGTCCACTTTTCCCCAGCATGCCCAACTTCCTTCTTCACTCTTTCTACTGTTCTCCAAGGATATGGGCTACTTGAGTAAGGAGCATCCACTTTCAGTGCTTGTTAGAAGAAAAGGTTCTGATCCCAGAACCACAATATAGCCCCTCAAAATAATCAACTAGAGGCCAGAAGACAGACTGCAGAGATGCCACATATGGTGCTGTGCTCGGGGCAAGAAATAATTGTTACCGGCATCCAACCTGTCAAAATGGTCTGGACTGGCCAGAGGAAGAAGGCCCTGTGATGAAATTGAAACAAAGAACAACTCCTAAGTATTATTATTATTAAGTAAATATATATATAAAAATATATGAGTAAACTGAGAGGTTAAGTAATTTGCCCAAGGTCCCACAGCCAGTAAACAGTAGAGCCAGGATTTGAACCCAGGCAATCTGATTCCTAGAGCCCATGAATTTAACAACTACATGTCAGTGCATCTACTTATTTTTAGTGTGAAATTATTGACAAATGATTGAAAACTCAGCACAATACCATCAATTATCTGCCCCCCCCCCCTTCCCTTGTAAAGCGGGGATGCTTATAACACACATCAGGGCAATCAATAATACATATCAAACAATTCAGATAAAATACTACACACATAATCTGCCTTGCATTATTACATACCATGTATTAGTGGATATGGAACTGAAATAGGTGCATATTTTTTTTCTTAATTTATCTGTGGATGCCAATCATGGCTAAAACCAAGTCAGTGTGGTGCATTGAACACAATGGTAAACTGAGACACCCCAAAACACAGTTATACCTCAGCTTCCATGCCTGAAAAATGAATGGCTTGAGTAGACAATGTGTCAGGTCCCTTCCAATGCTAAGATTTTTTTTCCCATCTGTATACAGGCAGGAAAAACTTCATTTCATACTTGAAATTTCACTGATGTGGGGATTGGAGTCCAGGAGGGAAGCCTTTCTGAGGACTGGGACACTTCATGCCACATAAGCTCTGTGCTCCTTACAATGCCAGAGGCAGCGCTTTCAAATCTGAAGAATTTCTGTGCCAACTGTGTCATCTGCTAACGGTCACCGGGAGCATATCGGAAGCAGCAGGTGGTCTGGCTTCCGAGCGTACTCGAGTACTGAAGAGAAGGCACAGCTTAGAAACCTCCCGGGCCAGGATTTGGGTCGGCTACATATAGAAAGGATTAGCCCATCAGTGTTAAACCCTGCTCAGAGGCTCACAGCGCATTCTCTCCCTGGGGCTCGGTTCCAGCTCCTGTCCCGGCTGCTGCTGCCCGGGTCTGGATCCCTGGTGCTCAGGCCAAGCCCACACTTTAAAACGGAGTAAGCACCGCACAGTAAACGCTTAGTGGCCGCGGCGCACACCGCAGGTCAGGTGTGCATCCACAGAAGCATTTTACTGAGCTGGCCAAGGAGGGCAGAGGCCTCTGACCTTTGGCCACTTTGGAAATAAGAACTGCTCAACCTGTTCCTGACAAAGCCTCCCGGGAGAGCTAGAGAATACAGTTCAGAAAAGACAGGTCAAAAATGTATGCACACTATGTAGAGAGGGAGAACAACGAACGTAGACATGGGTGACACCTTGTTTTACCTCCTCTGCGAACTTATCCTCGAAGGGAGAGGGGATGGAGGTCGCCCCAGGCTCCTCCTGGTTGGGTGAACTTCCCCCCGTGTCCCTTCACACGGAGCCTCCACTTTTGGATGCTGTAACGGGCGGCCCTGCAGGTCAGCCTTGCACGTCTCTTTACACATCCCTTTACCAATCTTACACATAGTCGGTGCTCAACAAATGTTTGCTGAACTGGTCCGTGTGTGCACACATGTGTTGCAGGTGCAGTGGGAGGTGGGAGGCGGGTTACCTTGAAGGAACTCTGGAACCCTGGGGTGCCCCGTGGCTCACCAAGGATCTCACTTAATCCTCAGCCGTCCGGTGCCTATCGCAAACCCCTTTGTCCTTAAGGAGCGAAAATGAGGAGCAAACAAACAAACAAACAAACAAAAAAACGGCAACTTGCTGCAGTTCCCACAGCTGATGGGGCCTCAGGGCGCCTCTCCCCCATCTGGTCTGAGGCGGTAGCAGAGAAGAGGAAGCTTCCTCTCCCTCCCGGTCGCTCCACAAGTGGCGGCGCACACCCGGAGCACTTGCTTCGGGAGGGGACAAAAGTGGAACATCTTTATTCCATCATTTACCCGAGAGATGCTGCTCCCAAATAAACAATTCTCGGTAGTGTACGTTTTGCACCGCCTCCTAACCTCCTTTGCTCGGCCGGAGCTGAGCAGAATTGCCTGCGAGCCCAGGCCCCGCCCCTCCCTGCGCCCCGGGCTGCAGTCTGAGGATGCGGCGCCGCCGAGGAAGGGGGTGCAGGACTCGGAGGAAGGGGTCGGGGGCTTGCTCGGACGGCACATATGCAGCCTAACCAGGTGAACTCGGCCTCCCTGGCTGCCCTCGCTCGCCGCCCAGGCTCGCCCTTTCTCCACTCCCTTGACTACCCCAGCCACGACGTGCCCATCTGGTCCCGCCACCCGGGGTACACTCACCCTGCCACTCAGGAACCGGCTCGGGAGAAGGAGCCGCCGGCGCTCCCAGCAGCAGCAGCAGCAGCAACAGCAGCAGCGACCACGGCAGCAGCATCGCTAACCACTAGGCTCGCCGGGCGCCCAGTGCCTCTGCCGCAGCGGGGCCAGCGCCTGGGCCCCAGCGCCTGGCCCTGGGGCGCGGGAGGCGAAAACTCAGAACCTTGGCGCTCCACCCCTCCCGAGGGTCTCACTCAGGCACCCCGTTACCACTGTGCTAGCACACCCGGGGCTCCGGGCTAGGAGACTGGAAAGCCGCGGAGGTTTTCACCGCCCTACCCACTCCGGCTCCGAAAAGGAGGAGGGAGGAGGAGGAGGAGGAGGAAGGGGTGGACCATCTGCCCGTCCCAGAAATTCCTGCCTGGGGGTTGGGGGGAAGCGTGGGGAGCGGAGGGGGGTGGGGGGAAGGCTGCCCCCTGCACGCTCCTCCTGCTTCCAGCGGGGTGGGGGCGTGTAAATTAATTGAGAACCTCTGGGACAGGAAGTCCGACATCTGGATTTGCAAACCACCCGGATCCTGGTAAACACTGCGGGTTTGGCTGCAGGCAGCTTGGGGTAAACCAAACTGCTCCGTGAACTCGGGGTCCTTAGGGGCGCTCTGGGGACCCTCCTCCCCGGAACGTGGACACCTGGAGGTCTCTGAGGTACTCCATGCAGTGCACGGAGTCTGCATGCTCCTCCCTGCAGAGTACCCCAAGGTTCTTCCATTCTGGAGCTCCTTTCTGTTTTAAAAACAACTTCCCCTTCCAACTCCTTGCATTTCCCATTCCAGCAAAACAGCTGAGTTATCTATCCCTCCAGTGGGCGTTGCCCCATTATCTCATTTTATAGCTGAGAAAATTCATCCAGAAAGGCAAAGTTCTATGTTACTCCTTAATCTAGCAAAAGTTACTCCTTAAACTGATTCATAACCCTGACTAGATTGTAGTCCTAACTGCTTTCAAATCACCAGCAGAACACAAGAAACATTTGATATTCATGAGACCTTGCTGAACAGGATCTTGACATTAGTGATTAAAATATGAGAAGAAAGCAAACAAAGGAAGCTTGCAGATAAAAAGGTGCCATCTTGGAGCACCTTACCTTTCTCAGCTGATATTTTTTAGCAACATTGTCTTAGATTTAATTCTGCACCCCTCCCTCCACTCATATGTTGAAGCCCTAATCCCCCAGTGTGATTGTATTTGCAAATCAGGCTTTTAGGACTTAATTAAGGTTAAATGAGGTTGCAAGGGTGGGGTGCTAGATAGGACTGGTGGCCTTATAAAACGAGAGAGAGAGAGAGAGAGAGAGAGAGAGAGAGAGAGAGAGAGAGAGAGCAATCTGTCCACCTGCAGGCACCAAGGAAAGGCCACATGAGGACAAAATGAGAAGGTGGCCATCTGCACCCAGAAATAGGACCCTTGTCAAAAATCTTGATCTTGGACTTTCCAGCCATCAAAACCGGGAGAAATAAATTTCCATGGTTTAAACCACGCGGTCTAGGCGTGGCTCAGTGGTTGAGCATTGACCTAGGAACCAGGGGTCCTCAAACTTTTTAAAGTGGGGGCCAGATCACGGTCCCTCAGAGAGCTGGAGGGCTGGACTATATGAACTACTAATTCCTACTGTAACACCTCGGCTGCTCTCACTGCCCAAAAAACCTGGCGGGCCGGATCAGACTCCTCTGCGGGCCGCATGTGGCCCGCGGGCCGTAGTTTGAAGACCCCTGATCCCAGGAGGTCACTATTTGATTCCCATCAGGGCACATGCCTGGTTTGCAGCTCCATCCCCAGTGTAGGGCATGCGGGAGGCAGCCAATCAATTATTCTTTCTCATCAATGATGTACTGTATTTATCAATCTATCTATCTATCTCTCTTCCTGACATCAATAAAAATATATTATAAAAAATAAGATTTCTGCTTCCAAAAAGGTGGAATAACTGTAACAACAAACAAAATACATGAAGCAATGGTTTTCAAGACACTGGACATCAGGCATTAAAGGATCGTGATCCCTGAGAGACAGGAAACATGGTGGGAGCAGCAACAGGTGCCTGGCAGGCCCCGAGGAGAAGTGCTACAGAGGGAACTGAGGGAAGTGTGTGCAGGGCTGGCTGCCACAGAGGTGGCTGGACTAAGAGGTGTGGCTGACAGAATGTAAAAGACTCTAGTGTGTGTCCCCAGAAGGTAACATCCCTGCCTGAATATATGTTGAAAAGAGATGCTTTCAATATACCAAATTATATAGACTTCAAGCACGAAGTGTTTACCAATCTCTCCGATGGCCTCAGCACCACATTGAGTGCTATGGGAACAGCCCCGAAGTGGATGACTCAGCTCTGTCCGAGTGGGCTGGCCTCCACTGCCGCACCAGGTGCAACGCACGTGGCATCATTAGGTAGCACAGGGCAGCACTGAGGTTCGTCTTTGGTGAGTGCAGTGCAGTGAATCAGAAGGAGAGAGGCAGGAGGATCACAAAGGGTCAGATGTGCTCAGATAGGGTGCATGAGGGGGTTGGGAAGAAGAGGTTATTATAGGATGAGAAAAAACACAAAGGTTGGAATGAGAAATGTTTATATGACAGACAGAGTAGGCGGGCCTGGCTAGAGCAAAGGGCACTCTGATGAAGGAGGGTAACTACGGGACACTGGGCTACCTCCCACTGGCAGTGGGATCTAGCTGTGTGGGATTCAATTTTATCTTCTAAATAATGAAGAAGAAAAAAAAAAAAGCAAAAGCCTTCCCTGATCTATAGCAGATAATATTCCAAAATAGCAGTGCTGTAAATATGAGTAGGATAAAGAGGAGAAACAAACCACATTTTTTCTCCAGAGCAATTAGTGTAATGAACAGAGGCGATGATAGCTTCCTGGCCTACTCACATCACATCTCCCATTCAACGATGGGAAGACTCCGAAAAAGCGCTAATTTCCATGTCTTCCGGAAGCATTGCAGCTCTGAGGTGAAAATCGGTGGCAGAGAGCCTTTCAGAAGCCTTCAGGAAAATGATCCTCCCCCGTTACCCAGTCCTGGGTGTGCTTCAGATTTATGAAGCAGGGGAATGTAATGGTTAAAAGAGGCTCTCTGCCACCTAACAGCAGGTGGCATAGCCTCCCTTAGCCTCAGTTTCCTTCTGTGTAAAATGGAAAAGGTGGCATTTGTTTCATAGAGTCACTGTATTGAGATAGGTTTGTGCAGTGCTTGGCATGGAGTATGGTGTGTTGTCAGCACTCATTCCTGGGAGCTGAGAGTGTGTAGGAAGGGAATGGGGCAGCAAAGAGAAGAGCAACAGAGAGCTCAGAATCACATGCTGCAGAGCACTGTCCTGTAGGAATGTCCCCTGACCCAGCTACGAGCAGGACACCAGAGCTCTGCTTCTGCCGGCCTTTGTACGCCTTTCCATGATTCAATTTGTCATTTTGAATTGGAATTTGTTATTGAATTATACCTCTCACTTGAATGTGAGTCCCTTGAAAAAACCAAATATATTTTCCTTCTCTTTGAATCCCCAGGGCAGCAAAGGTCCCGGCACTTAGTAAGTTCTCAAAAAGTCTCTGCTGAACGAATAAATAAATGAAGAAAAGAAAGAATAGGCTTGAAAGGAATATAGTATTTCTAATCATTTGAAATTCAAGAAAGATATAACAACTTGAATTATGTTGCATGAAATCATTGAAGACATTTTAGAGATTTAAAACTCAATGTGTGGGTTATAGTGAGGGTCAAATTAATAATTTTTTTGTGTGTGCACTGCAGGAATCAGGGTCTCAGCAAGAAAGGGTGAGACCCTGATTTATTGTGAAGGTTTAATGAAAAAACTGTTTACAAAGGTCTGAGCAGAGTGAAGGGAACCAAGCAGGATGCTGAAGACCTAGTTTCTAACCCAGTGCAGGAACCTGCCATTACTACACTGGGTCTGAAGGGTCAAGGGCAGGGAACAGTTCAAGGAACCTCATGACAGTTGTACCTATGGGACAAGGAGCATCTGACAGGACAGGAGAACAGTAACTACTACCAAACGGAAGCCTGACAGGGAAGGAACTGAGAGAATAAATAGCCTGTCCTGTCTTCTCCTGCCCTCTGCCCTCTTCTCATTAGCTGAACACAGCCAGAAGTCAGTGGGCAAGGAGTCCCCAGAAGTGAGCTCGCAGAGCACAGAACAGGTGGAGAGCTATGGTCAGTCAGTCTGGAGAGACAAGCAGAGAATAGTCAGCCTTCTATTGATCTTTGTACTTGTGCAGAGGATCCAACGAAAACTAGGAGATAATGATTCTTTGCTTATGGTCACAGAGTTTAGAGTCTAGTGGGAGAAACCAACAGGCAGTCAAAAAGTTTTAATAGAGTATGATGCATGTCATGATATGAGGATGTATTTGAAACATGACAAGTACTTAGAGGGGCCATGTATTAAGGCTTGGGGCTCAAAAAAGGCTACCAAGAAAAAGAGGCATCCAAACTGATATCTTGAATATACAGTTAAGAGAATTAGAAGAAAATCCACCAGCTGGGATAAAACATCTACAAATCATTTATCTGATGAAGAACTTATATCTAGAATATATAATGAACTCTCTGACCCAATAGAAAGAAAACAAATGACAAATAGAATATTTGAACAGGCACTTTACCAGAAAAAGTATATAGATGGCAAATAAATATATGAAATTATTTTCAAGACCATTAAGCTTTAGGGAAATGGAGATTTAAACCACAATGATATACTACTATCCACTTATTATAATGGTAAAAATGAAAAAGCCTGACTACACTAAGTGTAAGCAAGGATGAAGGATGAGGAGAAATTAAAACACTGTTGACAGGAATATAAAATGGTACAACCAGTTTGAAAAAACAGTTTGGCAGTCTTTAAGAAAACTAAAAAAAAACATATAACTACTTTGTTTGCTATAGCTGCTATAATAAAGTACAATAACTAAGTGGCTTAAAACAACAGAAATTTATTCTCTCACAGATGTGTAGGTCATAAGTTCAAATTCAAGGTATCAGCAGGATTGATTCCTTTTTGAGACTCTGAGGGAGAACATGTTCTATGCCTTTCTCCTAATTTCTGATGGTTGCTAGCAATCTTTGGCACTACTTGGCTCATAGCTACATCACCACAATATCTATCTCCATTGTCACATGGCCTTCTTCTCTGTATATCTCTCTGTGTTTTCACATGGCTTTCTTATAAAGGACATTAGTCATTGGATTTAGGGCCCACCCTAACCCAGAATGACTTCATTATAACTATACTTCAAAGACCTTATTTCCAAAAATACCACATTCTGAGGTTACAGGTGACATGGATTTTGAGGGACAGTATTCAATCCAGTACATTGACCATCTAATCCAGCCATTCCACTCCTACATATTTACTGAAGAAAAATGCAAGTATAGTACATACAAGATGTGTACATGAATGTTTATAACATCTTTATTTGTAATAGCCAAAACTGAAAACAACTCAGATGCCTGTCAAGGGATAAATGGATAAATTTATGGGTATCCATACAATGCAATACAATTCAGTAATAAAAAGCAGTGCACTATGGATGCATGCAACAACACAGCTGCATCTTGAAATAATGCTGAGTGAAGGAAGCTAGAAAAAAAAAAAGAGTATATATTTTATGATTCATTTGTATAAAATTCTGGGAAATATAAAGTAATCTATGGTGACAAAATGTAGATTAGTGGTTGCCTGAAAGGGGATAGGAATGGGAGGTAGTGGGAAGAAAGGTACTTGAGAAACTCTTGTAGCAAAGATACTAGGTATTGAGATAAGAAATTCTGGGAGCATTGAAATTAAATGAAATGCTGGGGTAGGTCCAAAAACAGGTTTAAAATCTTTATGCTAAAGCCAACAGAAAGCCATTGTGACCAGATTTATGTTACATTTTAAAGAGAATATTCCTGCTGTAGTATGAGGAATGGATTGCAGGGGAACAATTCATAAGAATTAAGAGGCAGCTGCAGGAGTCCAGATAAAGAAATGGACCTTATATGGACTACAAAGGAGACAGTGGAAGGTTGGGTGAAGTGAGTACACAGTGTAAGATGTTTAAGAGGAAGGATCATCAAGACTCAGTGCTTGACCAAGTATGTTGGGGAGAAAGAGAGGAATCCCAAGAATGATGTCTCATTGGGCTCCACCCAATGAGAAAAAGTTGGGGGAAGGAGTAAGATTTCAGTTTTTGATATGTGTAGAGGCTTATGGGACATCCGGGTGGAAATGTCAGGGGGCTATTGTATATATGGGTATCAACAGTAGCATTATTTACAGTAACCAAGATATGGAAGCAATCCAAGTGCCCATCAATAGATGAGTGGATAAAAAAAGTCCTGATGCATATATATATATATATATATATATATATATATATATATATATATATATTATATAATGGCATATTATTATACTTGGCCATTAAAAGAATAAGATCTTACCATTTGTGATAGTATGGATGGACCTAAGTGATAGTATGGATGGACCTAAGTGAAATAAGTCAGTCAGAGAAAGATAAATACCAAATCATATGCAAAATATGTACTTATATGCAGAATCTAAAGAAAAAAAATCATAGAGAACAGATTGATGGTTGCTAGAGGGGTGGGGAATTGGGAGACTGGGTTAAAAAGGTAAAGAGATTAAGAAGTAAAAATTGGCAATTACAAAATAGTCACAGGGATATAAAGTACAACACAGGGAATCTATTATAATAAAAGCATAATATACTAATTATACCAGAGGTCTTTCCAGATGACCTTCTGGATAAAGCTGGGGCTGAGAGGGAAGCCTGAGTCCCAGGTGCCAGAGGGAAGCCTGTGACAGCAGCCGGGGAAAGGAAGGCCTGCTCTTGCATGAATTTAGTGCACTGGGCCCCTAGTATAGTCAATAATATCCTAACAACTATGTCTAGTGCCAGATGGGAACTGGAAATATTAGGGGGAACACTTTGTAAAGTACATGATTAGGTTGTCTAACTACTGTGTTTTATACCTGAAACTAATACAAAATAGTATTGAATATAAATGGAAAAATAAAATAAAATATATTGTTCACCCCATAACATATATTGGAAAGCACACATAACCTGACAAATATTAAGTGCTCATGAAATATAACTATGATTATTAGATAATACCCACAACAATTACTCCATGAGGCAGGTAGTTCAGTCATTATTTACGGGTGAGGACACTGAATTTAAGTGACTTATTGTTAAAGTCCTACCCTGGGCTATCCATTAATTTCATGTAATAATCTATCTCATTAAGAGGTAACTGTACCATAGATAAAAAGAGAATATATTTTATAAGACATGAGGTGTTTTTTTTTTTAACCTTTTTAATATGTGTTTTTAGCAGCTTTCCCTACCATTAATTAAACAGTTCTGGATGTGTTCAAAATAGTACTTTGTGTCATGTTCTACCATGGTATTTTAACTAATAACACCCACAGTAGCTGGAGTACTAAAGGGTGAAAACAAATGAAAATTAATTGGGTCAAGGGCCAGGTTCAGTAGTGAGTTAATGAACTAGTTTTTCACCTTAGTCCAGGCAGCAATTTACATCAATTTAATTAAATTAATGGCTTTCCCTTGTGTGGTATTTAGCCGGAAAGAAAGTTCCACTCACTTGGAAGTTTCAGTTAATTCTCCGTTTTGATTAGGTCTGCAAGATGCTTCAGTCTGCCCTGTCAATGTGTAGCTGATTTCTGCACATTCATGTTCTCCTTCACCTTCCCGTGTGAAACCTTGGTTGAGGATGCACAGAGGAGCAGGCAAAGAGCCCGGCATCGCTGAGAGAAAGAGGAGAACCCTCCACAGAGAAGCTCTACCGGCAGCACATGCTCCCTGAAATGTAGCTAGCCCAGTGATGCTCAGCCCTCACTGTGGTCAGAGTCCCCAGAGGTTCTCATTCCAGCCATATGGGGTGGAACCCAGCATTAGTATTTTTTTAATTTTTTAAAAAATTTCCAAGGTTATTGTAATGTGCAGCTAAGGTAGAGAACTTCTGGGTCTGTGCTCAGAACCCAGGTTAGATTCTGAATAGTTGAGGGCAGAAGGTCATATTTGGGATACAGAAAGGAAGTGAAATCGGCAGTAAACCCCCCAGTTGGGGGAGCACAGGCTAATTTTAAGGGTGAAATTTCCAATTGGCTGTAAAATTACAGAGGGCGGCAGAAGCATGCCGTGGGAAACCACAGCGGACATGGCATGGCTGTCAGGTGGGAAAGGTGCTGCCTGACTCCAGGAGCCCCCGCTGGGAACCAGCAAATTGCCTTCTCAGCCTTGATTTTCTGGTTGCCACCCAGTGATCTGTAACTTAGAACTTACATAGAAAGGCTGGGGAGGGATCACTATTTATTTAGCACCTGCTAGTCATTTTCTAGCAATTTATATATTTTACTCCATTTAATATTCAGAAAAGTGTACAAAATAGTTTTTGGAGTCACCAATGTGCTTTTTAAATAAAAACAACATAGAGTGATCACTGCGCCTTTTGATTTTCATCCAAAGAAAACCCCAGTAAATCCAGGTGGAGTCTGTGGGTGTATTCACAGATGCATGAAAGGGAGAAGGAGGAGGAAGGTAGAAGGGTTAAAAATCTTTCTTCCTTCACTCGGAATAATTATTTTGAAGTACAGCCAGGTTGCTGAATGCATAAAATAGTTCATTAAGAGATGGGTTAAAAATCTTTCTTCCATTATTTCTTAGTTATTTTACTTTTGGCAAATGAGTTTCCTCTCTACACGTGAGACAATAACATTTGACCTTGCAGGATCATTGTAAGATAAGCAATAATGTGAGCCAAGTGCCAGCCACAAGCAGGGCTCCCAGAAGCACAGACACAGCTA
Source organism: Pipistrellus kuhlii (assembly GCF_014108245.1). Lineage (NCBI taxonomy): Eukaryota > Metazoa > Chordata > Mammalia > Chiroptera > Vespertilionidae > Pipistrellus > Pipistrellus kuhlii. The sequence continues at coordinate 47,829,680 of NW_023425573.1, read as the reverse complement.
TTCTCAGGGAGGGACATGATCCTGAGGGATCAGGGACAATGAGCCTCTGGTGTGTTCAGACTTGTCTTATCATGCAAGTTTTTTTTTTTTTTTTTTTTTTTTTTTTTTTTTTTTTAACTTTGTCTCTTTTTATTGTATTTATTTATTTACTAGAGGCCCGGTGCACAAAATTTGTCATGAGGTGTAAGGGAATTGTCTCTCAGCCCAGACTGCACCCTCTCCAACCTGGGACCCCTTGAGGGATTTCCAACCACCTGTTAAGGCCTGATCCTAGTGGGATAGAGCCTAACCAGGTGGTTGGACATTCCTCTTACAAGCCAGGACTGCTGGCTATCAACAGCTCACCTGCCTCTGCCTGATTGCCCCTAACTTAGGGGTGTCGAACTCAATCAGAGAAGGGGCCAAAATCTAAAATCCAGCCTAAATCGCGGGCCGAATGGTTTACTGAACAGTCATAAACTGTCATTGTGATGGAAACGCAGCGGAGTGCAGTGATGACAGCGCGGTGCGGGCCACATTGCAAGGCCTGGCGGGACGGATTTGGCCCGTGGGCCTTGTGTTTGACACATGTGCTTCTGCCTGCCAGACTGATCACCCCCTAACCACTCCACTGCCAGCCTGATCAATGCCTAACTGCTCCCTGTCTAATTCAATTGCCCCTAACTGTTCTCCCATGCAGACCTGCCCCCCCCCTCCAACTGCCCTCTCCTGCTGGCCTGGTCTCCCCCAGATGCCCTCCTCTGCTGGCCCAGTCACCCCTAACTGCCCTCCCTGCTAGCCTGATTGCCCACAACTGCCCTCCCCAACAGGCCTGGTCCTTCCCTTCTACCCTCCTCTGAAGGCCTGGGTCTGCCCCAACTGACCTCCCCTGCAGGCCATCTTGTAGCAGCCATCTTTTGTCCACATGGGGGCAGCCATCTTTGACCACATGGTGGCAGCCATCTTGAGTGATGGTCATTTTGCATATTACTCTTTTAGTATATAGAATTTTAATCTTCACCTGAGAATATTTTCCCATTGATTTTTCAAAGAAAGTGTAAGAGTGAGGGAAAGACAGAGAGAAACATGGATGTGAAAGAAACATAATTGGTTACTTCCTGCACTAGCATGGACCGGGGTTTGGGAGGAGCCTGAAACTGAGGTAAATGCCCCCGACCAGAAATGAACTCAGGAACCTTAGGTCCACAGGCCAATGCTCTATCCACTGAGTCAAACCAGCTAGGGCATACAAGTTTTATTTTTAAGTCAATTCAAAATTCTAAAGCTCAGGGTAGAAGAGATAATAGGGATTAGACATGAGCTAGTCATGGGGCTCTAAAAAGAAACTTGTCAATAAAGGTTTCACCTATATCTTTTTAGGTTAAACTGGGTAAATACTAGCGTTTAATATAGCTTTCTGAGAAGGTCTGCAAAGCTCAGTGCATAGAGTACTAAAAATCGGCAAACCTGTTTTAAGTTGCTGGTTCTTCTAATACTCATCCAAGGCATGCTACTAAGTTTTCCATAGCTTAACTTTTCCTAGGTTAAAATAGGAATTACACTGTTATCAAATGTCTAGATTTTGGAAAAGGAGAAGATATGAATGCTTAAATGACCAGGAATTCATGTGTATAATTTAATATTTCCTCCATTATATTTATAGAATAAATAAACTGGAGGCCTGACCCATGAAATTCGAGCAAGAGTAGACCTTCCTTCCCCGGCTGCTGGCACTGAGTTTCTTCTGGCACCCAGGACCCAGGCTTCCCTCACAGCTCTGGCTTCAGGAAGGTTGTCCAGAAGGATGTTTAGTCTAATTAGCATACGATGCTTTTATTATTATAGATAGTAGTTTTGTTCCTCCACAATGGCTTTATTTATATTTTGTTACTAGAATAAAAGCAATATATCTAATAATAGGATAATATGCAAATTGGTCAGGACACCGTCACAGTAAGGACTGGTCAGCAGGCTGCGAGTGCAACAGGTAAGGGGGAGGACTTGCAGCATTGGGGACACAATGACCACTGCCACTTGCTTAGTGCAGGCCTGGGGTTCAGGCAAGCCGCTGGTGGCAGCTGTCACTTGCCTAAGGCCAGCCTGGGGGTCAGGCAAGCCACTGATAGCCGCTGCCACTGTGAGAGCCTGAGACTCAAGCAATGAGGGTCGGGCGAGGCTCAGGCAAGTCACAGTGGCTGCAAAGGCTGAGGCTCAGGCAGCCTCGCAGCTGGCATTGGCAGCAGCAGAGGCATGATGGAGGCATGGCCTTCCCCTGTTCCTACAGAGGGAGGCCAGAGGCAGCAGCAGTGAGGAGGTGAAGGGGATGGTGCCTTTCCCTGATTAGCCGGTTGCCTCCAGCAGAGGGAGGCCAGCCATCAGTAGGATATATCCTGAGGGGTCCCAGACTGTGAGAAGGGGCAGACCAGGCTGAATTTTGTGCACTGGGATTTTGTGTGTGTGTGTGTGTGTGTGTGTGTGTGTGTGCGCGCGCGCGCGCGCGCGCGCGCTAGCAACTGGAATGTGGGAACAACTGGAATGACTGGTTGCTATGACGCCCACTGTGGCTAATGAACTGGTTGGATTTGGGAGTGGGGCTGGTGGCCAACCTCCTGCAGCCCCTTTTCCTGGTTGGCCCCACCCCCAATGAGCCCCCACCACTCTGATCAGCCTGTGGCCCCTCCCCCCAGCCAGTTCTGCCCTCATCGACCCCCACACCAATTGGGGGTAGGCCTGGTCAGTCAACCTCCCACAGTTCTTCCCCCAGCTGCTGACCCTCAATCAGCCCCCTAACCCCATTCGGGGGTGAGGCCCGATGGCCAATTGCCTGCAACCTTTCCCACCAGCTGGCCCAGCCCTGATGGGGGCCCTGATTGGGGCCTTGATTGGGGTTCACCAAGTGGACCCCATCCATGCACGAATTCATGCACTGGGCATCCAGTTTAGTAATATAAGGTCAGAAACCTCAGCCTTTTAGAGTCTAATCAATGGGTTAAATAACATTTCTAATATATTCCTAGTGAATGCAGTGAAGCATTAAATTATCAAAGGCCTTTGGTGTAGTTTTATTGAGATAAAATGACAAACAAGTAATCACAAATTTAAAATGTATAATTTGAAAAAATTTGACATGTCTACACATGCATGGAACCATTATTACAATCAAGGTAATGAGCATATCCATCATCTCTGTAAATTTCATAGAGTTCCTTGATATCCCTTTCTCCTATCCATCCCATCCAGACCCCAGTCAACTTTGGATCTGCTTCCACTCACTACAGATTAGTTAGCAATTCCCAGAATTCTACATAAATGAAATCATACAGCGTATACTCTTTTTAAAATCTGGCTTCTTTCACTCAGAATAATTATTTTAAAGTATGGCCATGTTGTTGTATGCATTCATAGTTTGTTTTTTGCTGTTGTTGAGTAATATCCCATTGAATGGCTGTTGAGGGATATTTGAATTGTTATCAGTATTATACTATTACAAATAAAGTTTCTATGAAGATTTATGTACAAATCCTGTTTGCATATATCTTTTAATTTTTCATGGGTAAGTACCTATGAATAGGATAACTGGATAATATTGTAGTTATATGTTTAACTTTTTAAGAAGCTACCAAAGTGTTTTTCCAAAGTGTCTGTGTCATTTTACATTCCCATTGGTTTATGTGAGAGTCTTAGTTCCTCCATATCTTGTTAAGGGTGGAATTGCATTCTCCCAAAAGTTCTTGAAGTTCGAATCCCCAGTGGTTGTGAATGTGACCTTATTTGGCAAGAAGCTCTTTCCAGATGATCAAGTTAAGATAAGGTCATCATGACTGGTGTCTTTATGAAGAGTGACACTTGGACACACGGTCAGACATGCACACCATTGCCGATGAAGACAGAGATTGAGGTGATGCCAAGAAATTCCAGGGATGTCCAGTAAACCACCAGATGCTGAGAGAGGCATAGAGCAGAGTTTTCCCTTACAGCCCTCAGAAGGAGCCAACCCTTCAGACACTGGAGATCAAGCTTGCAACCTGGTTATGTGTCCTGTCTGGGAATGGAACTATGACCTCCTGATTCATCGGTCAACACTCAACCACTGAGCCACATTGGCCGGACTGATTATTTTCTTATTTACTGAGTTTTGAGAGGTTTTTATACATTCTATTGATTTCTAATGAAATTTCATTCTGATCAAAGAACGTACTTTATATGACTTGAATTCTTTTAAATTTATTGAGATTTTGTGTGTGTGGTTTGGAGGGTGGTCTATTTTCCTGGATATTTCATGTGTGCTTACTAAGAGTATGTCTATTGTTGTTGGGTAGTGTTTTACAGAGTTAATTGGGTAAGCTAGGACTATTGTAGGACTCACCTTGTTTTCTGTCTCTCAGGGATCACTATTTTTTACTGCCTGATGTCCAGTGTTTTGAAAGCCATTGCTTCATGAATTTTGTTTGTTGTTATAGTTATTCCACCATTTTTGGAAGCAGAAATCTTATTATTTTTTAATAATGTATTTTTATTGATTTCAGAGAGGAAGGGAGGGAGAGAGAGAGAGAAAGAAACATAGATGATGAGAAGGAATCATTGATTGGCTGCCTCCTGCACACCCCACACTGGGGACGCAGCCAGCAACCTGGGCATGTGCGTGGACCTCCTGGTTCACAGGTCTACACTCAACCACTGAGCCATGCCAGGTGGGCCAAAACTCTTATTTTTAAGAGACATTTTCCTCTCATATCTGCATTTGACCTCTCAACTTGCTTTGGAAGAAGAGGAGGCACAAAATTGAGACTAGCATAGAAACTCTAGAAATCTGTACTATAATTTTTTTTTTTAAATGGCTCATGACTGTTTGGTTTTTCTTAAGGAGTGTTGTGTATGGTGTTAGTGTCTGAATGCATTCCATACTTATCTATAACATAGTTCAGAACCAATCAGTAAACTTAAAAAACAAACAAAATCTGAGCAGCTTAACTTCATGTAAAATCTTAGAAGTGTGTTACTGAAGTCTCTGGGCTAAAATACCTGTTTCACTTAAAGAGAATACCTCATACCCCCAGTCTTATACTGTGAAGGATTCTAAGAATGGAATATCAGGTTTTACTCCAATTTCACCAAAATGATGTTGGGAGAGGCTGCACTACATACCCACGCTGAGAGCCTGCTAAGTGGTCCCTGCATGCCAGAAGCTACCCCTTTCCAGGGCAAGTCAGCCTGTGCCCACAGCTTCCTGTTTATCTTAGATAGTGCAGAGGGGGGTTGGGGAGGCACACTGACTGGGTCTTCCCTTCACCTTTCTTTTCCCAGGCCCCATGAAGACTATTTACCTTCCATTAGCCCTGTTTTCCCTCAGGCCACACAGTAGAAAATACCATCAGTTATCTGCGGTTTTCTTACCCAAGTCACATTCCAATCCCACTCTAGTCACCACTCTTCCACTTTTAAATCTCCAAATCTTCCTGAACCATTACTCAAAGATGGGTCTCTTGGGTTAGTTCTACAGGGGTTAATCATCTCCAGTCGTGCTGATTTTGATTGGTTTCATTTCTGGAGTGATTTTGTTTCCCCGCTCTGGAAATGGCATCTTTCCCTCTGTGGGCTGGGGAAAGATGCTTGTCTTAAGCCAAACCACCCACACAGCACAGCGGTACGTTCTGTCCCATTCCTCTCCCTCAGTGTGATGAAATCCTGCCTTCGGGATTTCTCCCTGGTCCTTTGCCTTCAATTGTATTCCCTGAGGGGCGTGTGTGACTCACCTCTGTGAATGACAGAAAATCTGTGCATCTCTTTACTACATCTTTCTGTTTTGACTTGCACTTTTTATTCAGGCAAATTCCTGTTTGTTAGTAAGAGCAATCATTTCCAAGAAAAGCTAACTCCAAAGCTGAACTGGTTTTGGCTTGTTGGCTCAAGTGTCTTTAAAAAAATGAAATCTGAAAAATAATCACTTGTGTTTATTTTTTCATAAATAGTTGTGGCCTTGTTATTTCCAGGAGTAATCTTAACTTTGCCTGTTGGTCCTCATGACCTACATTACTCCTGCACTCCTTGTCCCCAATTTTCCCACTACCTTTCTGGTTCTCAGAAAAGCTGTGATTTGTTTCATGGGCTGTACCCCTGGGAGGACTAGCTGGGGAAAGGACTAAGATATATTATTGTGGAATTATTCTTAGAACTGAACAATGAACTCTAAGGGGCCACAAGTGTTCATTTGAGAAATGTGGCTTTACATTGTTTTTCCTTTGTCTGCATCCAGATGAAATATATCTGTCCTTGGAGTCCCACACCTTTCTAAGTGTCAGTGCTCAGTAGGTATGAATAGTCTTTCTAACATTCAGACCTGAATCGTGTTGCCCGTGTTCCTTACCAAGGAACCTGGAAGAATGAGGGACCCCTTCTGAGGTTCACGCTGTCCTCCAGTTTCTGGGGATCCTCATGGAGCACCTCACATGCCCCCTGGCAACTTGTTGGTGCTCCCGGGGCAGCTGCCACCCACAGCACCGTGCCCAGGCTCACAAGGCTGCTTCACACTCCACTGCCTGAGCCGAGCACCTGCCTCCAGGTTCCATCTGAGGTTCCTGTCACCCACTGTGTCCCTGTCTCTAGGCTTCTGATCAACCTGCAGCTCTGGCAGGTACCTTCTCTACTGCTGCCACTCACCTCCACTCCCCAGCATGATGCTCTGCCTCTGAACCTACAGAGCCCGTCTTTCTCTTCTGTGACCTCTTCTCAAAGGGGTTCCACAAGAGAATTGCTTGGGCTCCAAGAATTTGATAGGTCAGACTTCAGTTTATGTAGAATTCTTTTAAGGGCTGGTTTAAGACACTGTCATCGTCCTTACTCAGAATCCGCATTCTCCTTTTCCTATCTGACCCTTGTTCTGAGTTATCTAACTCATGGTATCAGTGACCTTTCTGTTATTCTTTATCATATCTTCATGGTTCCTCCCCGCTTAAAATTGTCTTCCATCTTACCTCCTTCCTTCCCCATTTCTTCAATCATTTCAAGACCCCAACCTTGGAGATTCTGTTCTTTTTCCAAGAGAGGGAAGTTATTGGAGACAATCAGTTAATGAAAATAGCTATTATTTGCTGAACATTTATTGAGGAAGATTTTTAAATATTTTAATATATTACTTCATTAATTCTCACCAACCCTAAGAAATAAGGGGACTATATACAATAGTGATATAACACAGAACCAGGTTGAGGTCAGAAATGACTACCAGATTGTTCTTTTCCTGGTGAAATTCTTATATGTGAAGTTAAGGCCCAATTAAATATTCACATCCTGTTACTACTGAGATCCAACTCTGAAATATTAAATGGTAACTTTCAGTGCTAAGGAAGTTGCTCTGCAATTATGGTATAAAAATAATAGTGTGTGCTTTCTTGTGTCCATCTGGAACTGAAACCATATTTGGAGTTTTTTTTTAATATAATATATTTATTGATTTCAGAGAGGAAGGGAGAGGAGAGAGAGTCAGATGCATCAATGATGAGAGAGAATCATTGATTGGCTGCCTCCTGCATGCTTCCCACCAGAGATCAAGCCCACAACCCAGGCATGTGCCTTTGGCCAGAATTGAACCTGGGACCCCTCAGTCTGCAGGCCGAGGCCCCATCCATTAAGCCAAACCAGACATTCAGTTTTTGAATGTCTCTGGGTCTATTTATGTTCATCAGTTTCTTTGGTTCATTAGATTCCACATGTATACGTGAGATCATATGATACTTATCTTTCTCTGATTGGCTTATTTCACTTAGCATAATATTCTCCAGGTCCATCAATGCTGTTGCAAATAGTAAGAGTTCTTTCTTTTCTATTGCCATGTAGCATTCTATTGTGTAAATGTACCACAGTTTTGTTTTGTTTTTTTGTTTGTTTGTTTTTTAATCCACTCATCTGCTGGTGGGCACTTAGGTTGTTTCCAAATCTTAGCTATTGTAAATTGTACTGCTATGAACATAGGGTGCATATATTCTTTCTGATGAGTGGTTTGGGCTTAACTCCTATTGGACCCATTAATTTTTAGAGAGAGTGGAAGGGAGAAGGAGACACACACACACACACAGAGATACATCACAGTGAGAGAGACACACATCTATTGCTTTCCTCTCACACGCACCCCAACTGGGTCAAGGATTAAGCCTGCAACAAAAGTATGTGCCCTTCACCAGAATTGAACCTTCAACCTTCAGTTCTCAGGTCAATGCTCTAACTACTGAGCAAAACCGAAGGGAGCAGGGCAGCCATGAGGACTGCAGTGTGTGCCCTCAATGAGGACATTGTAGGAAGAGGGAGAATCTCCCATCAGACAACCAGTTCCATCCATCCTATATAATAAAGAGGCAATATACAAATTAACCATCATGCTGTCACAAGGTGGTTGTGCCCACAGTGGAGGCGGGTTCCAATAATCAGCAATCGTCAGGGACCTGAGGCTGTGTGGAGCTGGGCTGGGGTGGGGGACCTGAGGCCACATCCCCTTGCCTGGCAAGGCTTGACTGGGGACCTCAAGGCATGCTTTCCCGCCCCAGACTGGGCTGGGGGATCTTAGGCAGTGTCCCCGCCCAGTGCTGGTCCAGGGGACCTCAGGCCATGCCCCAGCCTGGCAGGGCTTGACAGGGGACTTTAGGCCGTGCCCCCGCCCCAGTGCTGGGCTTGGGGACCTGAGTTGTGCCAGGGGACCTGAGACTGTGCCCTCCGCCCAGCGTGCGCTGGAGGACCTGAGGCTGTGCTTCCTGCCTGGCATGTGCCAGGGGACCTAAGGCTGTACCCTGCCCCCCATGGGCAGGGCTTGATGGGGGATGTGAGGCTGCACCCCCACATGGCAAGGCTTGACGGGGATGGGGCCGGCCAGGTCTGAATCTTGCGTAATTTCAAGGCGCACATGGGTGGGCAGGGACTTGACTCTGGGTCCCACGGCATGCCCCAGACTCTGACAGGAAGAAGATTTTCATATATATTTTACTAATTTTCTTTCATCTCTGACACTTGTATATAGAGAAAGGGAAAATAGCAATATTAAAATATTTCCTCTAATTAATTCCCTTTTAATTTTATGCACAAATTTTATGCACTGGGCCACTAAAATAAAACAGCAGAGTTTCCAGAAAATACTGATATGGTTATGAAAGTCTTTGCTGCTAAGAGGAGATTCCTTGACATGCTAAGACCCCTACATCCAAAACATGAGAAACTTCCACCTAGAACCCAGAGTTTTGAACTTCACTCATGGGTTCATAGGGGCAGTCCTACAAGACCCCTGACTTAAAGGGTGGCAGGCAAAGCTATAGAATAAAAACTGAGCTGGACATGCCCCACACTAATTCTCCAGCTCACTAATTCTATTGGTTAGAGTCCAATGCCCTGGAAGGGCCTTTATTTTATTGCTAGATTTTATCATAAGATTTTATCCTGTAGTAACCCTGCAATTAAGCCTTCATGGCTCAGTGCTAATCCATTACTATATCTGGAAAAGCAACTCCAGGACATGTCCTACCAGGGGCAGATGAGTAGTAGCACCTTTCTTTGCATACAGAGGAAGGGACAGAGCAGAAGGTGGACCCAACCAGGACATTCAGTATAGAACAGCGGTTAAGACTGCGTGCTTTGGAGGGAGATATGCTCATAGTTGATACTCAATACATGGGGACTTTTATCATTGTTATGTCTTCAGGGTTTATAAGTCAGTGTAGCATAATGATTAAGGGCATGGATTTCAGATCCACATTGTTTGGATTCAAATCCTGGCTTCAAAGCTTGCTAGATGTGTGATCTGAGCAAGTTACTTAACATATCTGTGCCTCAGTTTTCTCATCTGTAAAGTAGGTGATAATAATGCCACCCCATAGGATGGTTATGAGTTCTAAGTGAATTAGGTTTTATAAAGCACTTGGAACAATAGGTGTTACCTATTTTTACTAACAATTACAGTAAAATGAGAAAGAAATAATACATGTGTATAGTAAGATACACTTATTTATATTAATAAATATAAATAATCAAGTAATAGATATAAATAAGTCTAGTAACATACATCAGTTAAAATCCTATGTAATAAAAAGGTAATATGAAAATCGACTAAATGGCAGACTGACCGAGTGCTGCTCAGCTACAAGCTGGGCTGACAGCTGGTGAGTGCAGTGGAGGTGGCAGGAGCCTCTCCCGCCTCAGCAGCAGCTGGACATCCCCTGGGGCTCCCGGACTGCGAAATGGTGTAGGATACCTCCTACCCCCACCCCAGGTACATGAAAGTTGTGCACTGAGCCTCTAGTAAGAAATATGTGTGTGTGTGTGTGTGTGTGTGTGTGTGTGTGTGTGCTTGTATGTGTTCACACATATCTATATTAAGTATAGCAAAGCCGATTGGATGAAAAAAAATGAACATAGTGACTTTTTACCGAGTCAGATATTGATAAACAATGGAGTTTCATGATGCACTATCTTTAGCTGTTGACCTGCAACAGCTATGCAACAGCTATGTAAGGAACATGAAAGTAAACACATTTCTGGCTGAAAGAGCAAATACTATTTGAACAGTAAGTTTCCTAATAAAACAAGACCTAGAAATTACAAAGGTCAGATTGGAATTCCAAACTGAACTAGCACCACTCGTAAAGTCTTAAAGTTGTTAATCATCCCCAATAACGTGTGCAGGCCGATTGTATGCCTTCCAGGTCTGATTTATCTTAGGACCTGGCTCCAGGACAAGCTTAGGAGGTGAAAAACTTATGGGTGCTCATGCTCCTCTCTCTTTGTTGGTTGTGCAGCCAAGTGGGAGAGAACAGTGGGTCAAGTTTTCTAACCTTTGATTCACGTTTTAGATGTTTCCAAAGCACAGAGAAACAGCATTTCACAATCCAAAGACTGAATGTTTCACCATCCAAAGAATGAATGTCTTGGCCCTAATGGTGTGCAAAACCTACTGGTTGCAAAAGCCTCATCCAGAATATTAGGCATCTAGTTCTAAAACATCCTAGTCCAAAGTCCAAAATCCAATATCCCAACTTCTTAAAAAAGCTACTTCAGTTTTTTGATTTTGTTTTTGATTTTTAACTTTTTAGTTGTGTTGACTTAAGTTGCAGTATAATGAAATTTAACAGAAGAGATATTTCTATCACATTTCATTCAGTTTCTGTTTCACATTCTCTCTAAAAGGAATTCCCCCCACCCCATCCCCAATTTAGATTCCCATAAGATGAGGATGCTACAAAAGTGCTATGAATCTTGAACATTTTAAAAAATTTGCTCTTTTGAGTCGAAGCCGGTTTGGCTCAGTGGTAGAGCATTGGTCTGAGCACTGAAAGGTCCCAGGTTCGATTCCGGTCAAGGGCATGTACATTGACTGTGGGCACATCCCCGGTAGGGGGTGTGCAAGAGGCAGCTGGTCGATATTTCTCTCTCATCGACATTTCTAGCTCTCTATCTCTCTCCCTTCCTCTCTGTAAAAAAAATCAATAAAATATATTTTTTTAAAATTAAAAAAAAAATTGCTCTTTTGAGAGGTCAGTGTTCACCTGTAGTGAAAAATATTATTGGTGAGATTGCTTCTCTAGTATTGTGTCCCTTCAAGAAGTATTAGAAGGATGTGTATGGAGAGATAAAGGAGAGAGCAAATTGGAGGACTCTGGGTTGGTTTGGGAAGATTTAGGGTCTGCCATTTGGAGGGTTTCATGGGAGTATTTCAGGGCACCATTGTTTCTTATGTTGAGGAATCTTAAAGGGGAATCAGGACCAAATTAAATATACCACATAAAGTCTCAGATGAAACCTCCTGGAACTTGAACTTCTCACCTCCAATATGTTTTTATTTATTTTTAGAGAGAGAGGAAGGGAGAGGGATAAATAAAAACATGGATGAGAGAGAAACATCATCGACTGGCTGACTCCTGCATATCCCCTATGGGGAGATGGAGCCTGCAACCTGGCATGTGCCTTGACCGGAATCGAACAATGATCTCTTGGTTGGTGAGTCAACACTCAACCACTGAGCAACACTGGCTGGGCCTCACTTTTATCTCGAAGCCCTCACGCTGCAAGCCCAAAAGGATGAGGACATTTGCATGAGCAGCCACACCATCTATCTCATTTTCAATAACACTCATTCATAATTGCTACCCCAAAGACTGTTTCTTTTTCCTTCCCATGTTTTGCAATCTTTCCTGGCTCTCCCGAAGCCCAGAAGGGTAAGCTCTTTTATTTCCCCTTTCCTAATGGACTCAGTGCTTTTCTGTTCAAGTTAGCTTACCCTGGCATTCTTCTTTTCAAATTTATGTTTCATTAGAACCCAGATCAGCTGCCACTCTGGACTTGGGCTCAGGACTTGATGTGGCCCCCCCCAACCCCAGGGGAGTGAGATGGAAGCAGAGGCTTTCCTACCAAGGGTGAGTTAGTGCTGGGGTGACTCCCAGCTTAGTCTGGGAGACAGGCAGGGCCAATTGGATCTGGGATGTGGATAAACTGAACCCAGTACTCTGGTAATATGCATGTACTTGTTATTATCTTCTCTTCCATTTGGGAGTATGGAAACCTCTTATTTTGCTCATTGCTTAGGTGCATAAGCCTAAGAACAGAGTCTGGCATATACTAGATTCTTAAAATTACTGAGTGAATGGCTTTATTGAGCCTTTGCTGGGTGTCAGGTATTGTCAGAGTTCCTAAAAAAGACAGGCATTGACACCATCTTACAGATGGAAAAATAAAGGAGAAAAGTGGCTTTCTTCGTGTTCCTCAAAATAGGGGCAGTTTGTGGATTTCCAGACCTCCAGCCTAGTGTGTTTCAGCACAAAATTACCCTTGTCCAGACTTTCTCTTTCCTTTTGTAAGGAATGGGCCTTTCTAAGACGTGACTTTTTCTAGGCTGACTTCCTCATTAGTGTTTGGCCTCTCTGTTTGTTATTGTTGTTGTTTTTTTGTTTTTGTTTTTTTTGATTAGGAAAATGAGCATGGCACCATGGAATCTGCCAAATAGAGGCCCAGAAAAGTGGCACTACCTGACCTCATTAGTACGCTAGTGCTGCCAGGCAAAGCACCCGAGGGTGGGCGGCTCAAACCACAGAAATGCAGCTGCTCACAGTTCTGGAGGCTGGAAGTCCCAGATCAAGGCACTGACTTCTGCGGAGGCCTCTTTCGTTGGCTTGTAGATGACTGCCTTCCCCTGGTGTCTCTGTGAGGCCTTCCCTCTGTGCACTTCCGTGTCCTGATCTCTTTTTCTTATGAGTGTACCAATCACAACGGATCAGGGCCCAACCTGATGATCTCATTTTAACTTAATTACCTCTTTAAATACCGTATGTCCAAACGCAGTCACATTCTGAGGTACTGGGGGTTAGGACCTCAGTAATATACGAGCTTTAGGGTGGGGACCACAATTCAACCCATAACATTAACCCTGCTTTCACAAAATAGGCGGTAATGTCCAGGCCCGTTTTAAAAGGCCTCATAATGGTAGCGTTATAACCAGGCAGCAAATTACAGCCTGTTCTCTGCTGTCTTTTGCATCCCGTGGCTGCCTCTTTCTGCTCTTCTCCTCGGTCCCAAGGCTGCCAGAGCAGGTCACACAGGGATCCAGAAATCCAAGAAGGGGATTTTGTACCAAGTAAATAAAAGGCATTATCGACCATCTACGGCTCATTGTTTAAATTACCATGTTTATTTATGTCAACACAAAATACAATAAAACAACTTACAAAACCCATTTTATCTTCATGTAACATAACTCTTCAGTGAACAGAAGTACTACTGTTAATGTTTTGGCCTTTTCAAGGTCCAGCCCTGGGTCAAAACAGTATTTAGACAAATAGCAAATTCTTCTCTATATATACACACAGGAGGAAAACTTATATTTTCTAAAATCCCATTCCAGTAATAATACAGAAATGTCACATGTCGAGGTGAATACTACGGTTGTGCCATCAGAATTGCAACTTCCTTATTGCTCTAGATTTCCCCAGACCTTGGGCTTCAGTGGGGAAGTAGAGGGCACATTCGCCCTTCAGGTTTCCAAGGTGATTGCTTAGTAATTGTTTACTGTAGCTGTGTACTTCACAAGTGTGAGATTTACCTGAGTTATTAAGAAACCAGAAGTAAAAAGTCTCCAAGTAATCAGTGTGTACAGATCTACCGGTAAGACTGATGAGACTTACCACAGAGTAATCTGCTCCAATTCAGTGGGTCAGCTTGAAGCCTCCATTACAGAATGAACTCTTCACGTAGCAAAAGACTTCACATTGACATTTACTCAAAGAGACTAAACATGGCACAAAAGTATAAGACTTCACCTGTAACCCAGTAGTCTAAATGCCATATGTTCGGTCCAGCAAATGGGAGTTGCTGCTTAACTCAAAAGATCATTTCTATCATTTCACTGACTAAGGAGTCAGCCTCATGCTGAGGAAAGAAGACATGGTTTGGAGCTAGAAGGTCTGAATCTTGGACCAGTTCTACTTACTCTCTGAACTCTAGTTTCCTTACGAAGATCAGAGAAGAGCATGCTTTGTAAAGTTGTATTTACTGTAAGAAATGTTATTCTGCAGTGTCCAACTCTTTAGTCAATTTAAGGACCCCTAATCACCCCCATGTATTTTGCAAGCAAAATCTTACTTTTTAAAGTAAATATGTCATGCATATTTACCATGTGCAGCTGAAATGTCAAGCTTGGTTATGCAAGTGGGAAAAGAATATAGGTAAGGAAACCCATTATGCACAAGGGACTTTTGTACTCTCGATGTGCTTGACTTAAAACTACTTAAAATGTTGTTCCTTTTGTAATATGGGAGCTCTTGTTGAATAAACTAGCCATTTGAAGTGATTCTTTAAAAAGAAATTAAAACTTTCATATGGCAATTACAGGGGTTAGAAGACTGTGAAACTGAGCAAAATGGATTGAGAAATTAGGGAGAAGCAATAGTTTGAAGACTCAGAAGCAGGAGGGGATCTGAGTATAGAAGTTTATTTTGGGGTGAGTAACTGAAAATAATCTAAATGATAGGCTTGTTATTATTATTATTATTATTATTATTATTATTTGTGTGTGTGTGTGTGTGTGTGTGTGTTGTTTGTTTTTTTTTTACTGGCGACTTCCTAAAATTATAAATTACTTCTTCATCTGTAAAACAAATAAAACACTCATTTATGTATCTGACTTTTAGATTCAGACAAATTCACAGTAATTAACACTTAATTTTCATTCTTACATTTGGGATTTTTTTTTAGAAAATTGCATTTTTTCAGCTGAAGTAAAACCAGAATCTCTTAGACAAAAAAAATAAAAATAAAAATAAAAATAAATTCTTCTTTAGGAAAGGCACATTTACTAAAAGTTTGGAATAAGTTGGAGAATGTGCATATGTAAGGGGAACATATGGGCCTTGTGACTTGGCTGAGACAAAGACCTCACCTCAGGTAGCTATATTCTAGATACAAATGAGATTCTAATTTCAAACATTTTTCAAATGCAGATCAAGCTCCCATGAATCATTCTGATGATTTTCGGAGGCATTAATGCAACAGAGTGAGCATTCCTCAAATGATCCCCAAAGTCCCCCCTTTGCTAAGGCATTTCTCTTCTCGATTATTTTGAACCTGCCAACACAGTCTCTAATCTTCACACAGAGAAAGACTGATCTCCAAATGACCTATCATTACCTTAAACCAAGCTCATTTTGAAGCAACAAAGAAAGGAACACTAAGCAGTGCGTTAACATTTCATATCAGTGAAACAGACATTTTTTTGTGCGTGAAGTGGTTCTATCCGTCCGTGGAAAGGTCCACCTTCTGTTTGTCCCTGTGTTTGTAGGTCACATTTTTAAAGGTGCTGGTGGAGCCTCTGTACAGTGGATTGGTTCCCTAAAAAATAAAGAGGATGTTCAAATGAAAGTATGTACATTTTGTTATTACACTGTCTTAATATATCTAAATAATTTCATTGTACATTACCAATTGGAAAAAGAGAGTCAGTCTCAATCTTGCAAGCCATTTGAATAATTTTGATGTTATACTTTTAATACTTTAAAGTTAATACATCCTCATTTTATTTTTTAATATGCAGAACTAGCCCCATGTGTGTATTCTAAAAATCTTATCCTTTTTGGAAATGCACTACTTTATTGATTGAAAACAAGATTTTAACTGTACTGAAAACAGTGCCCAGTTCACAGTAAGCACTCGGTTGTTTATTGAATGAATAGAATGAACCAATAGATGACTCAAAGTAAAATGTAAAGTAAAAAATGAAAAAAGTGAGCATACAGAGATGATGACACAGTAGTACCCGCCTTTAAGAAATGTGCCCAGCCATGTGTGGCTCAGTGGTTGAGCACCGACCCAGGAACCAGGAGATCACTGGTTTGATTCTTGGTCAGGACACAAGCCCTGGTTGCAGGCTTGGTCCCCAGTGTGGGGTGTGCAGGAGGCAGCCAATTGGTCATTCTCTGTCATCACTGAATTTTCTATCTCTCTCTCTCTCTCCCTTCCTCTCTGAAATCAATAAAAATATATTTAAAATAAAAAAAAAGAAGAAGAAATGTGTTTCTGAATAGGCTGGTGTGGCTCAATGGTTGAGTATCAACCCATGAACCAGGAGGTCAAGGTTTGATTCCTAGTCAGGCCATATGCCCTGGTTGTGGGCTTGATTCCTGGTGTGGGGCATGCAGGAGGCAGCCAATCAATTATTCTCTGTCATCATTGATGTTTCTCTCTCTCTCTCTCCCTATTCCTTCCTCTCTGAAATAAATAAAAATAGATATATTAAAAAAAAAAAAAAAAAGGAAATGTGTTTCTGGTGAGAGGCATCAAACAAAGGCACAAATAATTTGCTAAAATGAGTTCAAATTTCAGAAAGAGAAGCAGCTAGCTGCTTGGGAGAGGCAGGGGAAGATTCCCAGGACAGTGTCTGCCTGCTCTGGATGGAGAAAGAACCAGGTGGCTTTTGTTAACAAGTGTTTGAATCAGGGTCACAAGTCAGGTGTTTGCGACACTGCACTTGTGAAGGAGTACAGGTCCCAAGGCAGGTTAGGCAAGATGTGTATGCCCTTGGGGCAGTGAGAGGGGGGTACTGATGCCTGGGTCACTCAGCTGTGCTGTTTGGGTGTCGATATGTGTCCAGGGGCTGTCACCAGGACCAGAAGGACCAAGGCTCTCTAGGTGTTTAAAGAAATGCCAAACTTGTTCCTTCTATTTCTCTTCTTTGGTCTAACCACTCCTGGCAGGCACAAGATGTCTGGGTAAGTCAGTCTCTTTTCTCCTTCATTCCAAGATTGACCACAGAGGCTCAGGTGTCAGACAGCCTGGGTTCAAATCCAGCAGCACTGTGTGACTTTACTTAAGCAACTCCATGCCTTGGTGTCCTTATCTATGAGAGAGATTGCCAAAATGCCTCCCTTATCTGCGAGGTACTATACTTTAGCACAGTGCCTGGCTCACAGTTCCCAGTAAATGCTGCCTCTTCTTATTTGCTCTAACTTAGAGCTCTTCTTTCTATTTGGAAATTGCTTTCCTTTTTTGTCCTGGAGAGTGTAATAAAGATGTTTCCCCCCAGGGTTTTGGTACTCTTAACATTCCCAAGCCTATTTCTCAGTGTACATGGAGTCCACATATCATCTCAGCGCCTCCAAATTGCTAAATCTTATACGTTGGTCTCCTTATTTCATGTACTGTAGAAATGGTAGCAATTTCTAGGCATAGATCTGAAAAAAAACATGATTACATTGGCTTTCTAAGTACACTTCTCTCAGCTCTTAGAAGGCCTCAATAAAATGAAAAATGCTCCCTGGTCTCTCCCACCTGTTGCCCTTGGATTCACCACAGTGTCTTCATTTTGAGGAGGAATAACACTTGCACCCGTTTCTCTGTTGCCCAGAGTCAGTGGACTGAGCCCAGCCTGAGGAACATGTCACCTGTGCTCAGGCCTTCGGAGTGGGATGCTAGCCCAGTCATGAGGGCAGACAGAAAAGAGGCTCCTTGGTGGGGAATGTGAGTGAAGGCTAAGTCAGCAAATTGTCTCTGCTCCTGCGGTCAGCCTGGAGAAATCTGAGGGCCCTCCAGTTCTTACTTCATTCTGCTTCCAGAAGAGCTTGAAATTTGGAGGGTGATGAGCATACTAATGTGTTCTTAGATGCAGGTAGAGTATTATTTGCAAACAAAAACCATGGGATTCTATTAAGTGTAAGAGACTATATGCTATTCAGTTTATGTTGGTTACAGAAGAATAAGAAATGAATTGAAGAGGAAAAGAGAAAAAATAAGAAGGGCAGGGTGAGGATAATGGCCTGAAGGAAGAGGGTGGCTTAGGGAGGAGGCAAGGTACTCTGAAATTCAGAGTAAATGGCTGTGAGCAGGGCCAGATTGGATCAGCGAAGAGCAAGGAACTCTCTCGGGGACCCCATCCCATACCATGTCAGACAAATTGAAATTCACCACATCTCACTCTAAATGCCACTTATATGCACTGCAAAGGAGATGATGAGTTGCGATTGACTGATTGATTACTCAATGTTATTTTGTAGACACTTAGTTAAATGTGTAATTTTGATTGTGTGGTTTCCATTCTATATTTTTTAAGCAATTTCATTTATTCAGGCCTACAATATTTTGGAAGTCTCTTGCAAAGCTAGTTGTAGGGCCTTGGCATGCTAATAGGTGATGGTGGATAAAGCAGACCCCATTGTAGTAGGAGGGTAAGGTGGAAGTTTAAAAGAGAGAGCAAATGTATATTGGGGAGGGGAGAGTGTTTCCTGCTCTTAACTGATGCTCACAGCTCAGCAGAATGAGCTCAACCTGAGTTTTGTTGGCAGCAGGAAGTGTGACAATGTCTGACCTTGCCTCTTCTAGTGCCCCGCAGGTGGCAACTTCCCACAAAAGATTTTCAGTGGAGACACAGGCTTGTGTCTGGTTCCATTTCAGGTGAGTCTGCACTCCTTCCCTGACAAGGTATGTTTCCTCCAACCATCTGGGGTGACTAGGCTAATCCCCCCAGGCATCTGGGAGTACTAATTTAGGCTGTGGATTCTGCAAATGTAATGGCACATTTTTAGAGCTTGGAAAAGTGGTAATAAGAAAGCTCTTTGTCATGACCCACAGCTTTCTTAATGATTGCCTAACTGCCAATCGCAGACCTGATTTGTTTAGTACAGTACAAAATCAATCCATGACTGCTAGAAATGTCAGACTGAACATTCTGTGCCGCTAGTTAATGGCTTGTCATCCTAGGGGGGAAAAATGTTTAATCAAAGATGAATTTAAATATCTCCCCTTTCTGTTTTCATAAAAAATGTTGATGTGGGCGTTATTTTTAAAAGTACAATAGTAAAAGGTAGCCTTTTTTTATGGCTAGGATGACATGTTCCAGGAAGCAAGAATGAAACTCTTTTTCATCCTCAGCTCTGTCACCTTTGGAGTCAGGAGACGCAACTACTCTGTAGTATGTGGAGGTCCCCTGGGTTTCGAAGACCAGTGAAATTCAATTTTTCAAGAAGAAATATATTTTTAATAAAAACAGAATAAAATTGAAGATCACAAAATGGATGCATTGAGCAACATTTTTTTTCCAATAGGATATATTAGTGAAATTTGAGTTGAATAACTTGAGTTAAACCTCTTTTGCATACAAGTGAATAATTATTATCCAGTCATTATCTAGTCAAGAACATCAAACATTTGTTATTCAAAGAAACTCAGTTTGACAAGGGAATAACATTTTTCATTCATGTTTTAATCTGTATAATGCATATTTTTTGTTCCATATTAGATGTAGAAATTGCAAAATTTTAGCTTTTGAATTTCAGTCATGTTCTACATCCTAAGAGAAAACAATTCATGTTTTGGGGAAATTAACTATTAATTAAAATGTTATTTTAAAGATATTAATCACTTGTCAGTAATCATGCTTTTGTATGAGAACATTAAAATGTGCTGCTTGGTAGATAGACATCACATAATTGCCCAAGTGCTTATTTGTGGAACACCTGCTTTTTATTTCCCAGAGTGTCAAGGCTGTGCTTGGAAGAAGAGGCTGCAGTTGGGATCAACACTTGGAGAAATCTCAGTTTCCGTACATTTAAATTGGGAATATGAAGATAATTTCATGGCACTGGTGCTTATTCAACTAACTGCTGCTGTTGGGTTGTTGTTGTTTTTTATGCCAACTTAATGACATTCTTTTGCCTAGTTGCCCTTCTAACTAACCATTGCCAGGCATTTGCTTGATAGTTTGTAGGAGTTAAAATAGTGATGGCCAGGGTATCCGGTTATGTTACTGTCCCAACACTGTGGCCTCAAGTTCTAAGTCACCAAACTAACGTGTAGGTTACATTTGACTTTGTTATGGATGGATAGACTATATACTCAATGCAAAAACCACAATTTACTTTCCTAAAGGTTTTTTTTTTTAATTATGAAAAAATCCATACATATACAAAAGAAGATAAAAGCTGTCTAATGAACCTCTGTAGACCTATTGCCCAGCTTCAACAATTATCAAGATTTTGCCACATTTACTTCAACTATCACTCACTCTATCTCTCTCTCTTTTGGCTGAATGATTTCAGGATAAACCAGGCTTCATTTTCGTTCACCCCAAAATCTGGATTATTATTATTTATTATTATTTTTTTTTTTTTAGCAAAGTCATCATGCCATTATCAAACCTAATTAAATTAATCACAATATGTTGCTATCAATTTAATACCAGTCTACATTAACCTTTTTCCATTTGTAAAAAAAAAAAATGTATTTCTTTGGACTATTCAAATCAGGATCAAAATAAGATCCATACATTTCATTTGGTTGTTATGTATGAAGGTATTTTTAATGGGAAGATCAAGTATATAAAATGTTCTATGGTCCTTTGTCCTTCACCATATAATATGATTATTTAAAAATAACTACATAATATATGAACATCCCTTATCAAGATAAATTTATCTGAAACAGAAGATTCCATTTGCTCTAGGAATTGAAGATACCACTAAAAACTTAGAGAAAAAAGTGTTTGTAACAGCAATTTATCTGGGCAGATGAGCCCTCAGGAGCATTGTGCTGGCTTGTGTTTTCTCCTGTGATATTACTGTTTTTAGAATCAGCAATGTAAGATAATTGCTATTAGATAGCTGGATGCACCATTAGGGATAGAGAGATGAAATTAAAACCATGAAATTGTTTCTATGGGCCTCTAGAAATGTAACTATCTCTCCTGTGGAAAAGAAACACACAAAATTGGAGTCCTGGTTTGTGTTTGCTCTCTGTAAAGAGGAGACACATAAATTATATCTATTGAGTATGTATATTTAAAGGTTGATACTTTTGGGATTTTTTTTCAGGTAGCTGTTTGAAATGTATGGTATTCAGAGAAACTGGATGGTATTTAAAAACTCTTCTCAACTTTTCTTCGTGACCTATTTTGAGTAATGTGTATTTCCATGGTAATGGGCATGAACTGTCTAGTACTCATGAATCTTATTCCATTAATTATAACATAAATGTTTGTGGAAATGTGTGCCCACAACACCTATGCTTTATCAAATGGGGCCTGATGGGTCCTCCTTGTGGTGAGAAATAAAATATATGCCCTTGGTGTCCTAAAGTAGCTACTAATAAATAAGGAGACTCCAGAGTGGGGAAATCCCCCACTGTTCCCAGAGACAAATGCATGCGATGAGGATGAGTTCCGCCTGGGGCCCAATTAGTGGACAGAGGTTCCTTTGTCTCCAAGGCAGAACAGAAGTCAAAGGTGTTGAGGACATGGTGAGAGGAGCAAAGAAAGAACATGACGTGCTAACTTTGTTTTAGAGCAGAAGAGAGCTGACTTCCCATTTCTCCTACTAGACACTTTCTCCCTTAGGCAAGGAGTAGCCCCTACATGTTCACATACCGTTTGCCACTTAGCCTTTGACCTTTCTGCTTCAAACTTGGCAACTTCTTTGCGATCATGAAATGACACAAGCAGCTTCCAAATGCACAGTAAGACAACCCCAATGAGAAGAATAGCCAGTGAAACCCCCAACATGATCATGGGAATGTTTGGTGGTTTTGGACAGTCTGTGGGAACAAAGAAAATTATATTAACATTTTAATAAACATTTGTTAAGTTTTCCAACCATGTTTTTTTCTAGTAGAAGGGAAAATAGTATCACCATTTGTTTTGCTGAAAAAAAAATTTTTAAATGAGTTACTTGTTGAAGGATAGCCCTGTTCCTTCAAAGTAGAACAGAACATAAAGTAGCAGTTTGGCTATTCAAAGCAAATGGATATACACTAGAAAGGTTGACTCAGAGTTAGAATCCGAAAGAGTGAAAATTAATGCACATGGAATATTTAAAGGAGCATAAATAAGATACAATTTAATCACTAAACATAGTCTCTTCTGGGTATACGATAAAGTAGAAATGAGAAGAGTGTGTGTGTGTGTGTGTGTGTGTGTGTGTGTGTGCACATACACATACCGTATTTTTCGGACCATAAGACGCACCGGATCATAAGACGCACCAGTTTTTAGAGAAGGGAAATGAAGAAAAAAAGATTCTGAAACAAATAGTGTCCTAAAATATTTTATGTGCATTAAAACCCAACATCACAGTCATAAACATGTAATCAACCCTGTAAAGTAAACAGCAGCATTTAGAACCATTTTAGAGCCGGGCAAGCACACAGAGACCACACAGAGCCGGGCAAGTAAAAAAACTTTTTTTTTAAAGTATATGTGTAGGCTATATTTGGACCATAAGATGCAGGGACTTTTTTCCCCCACTTCTGGGGGGGAAAAAGTGTGTCTTATGGTCCGAAAAATACGGTAATTACTTTTATTTATTTTTTGAAACTAAGAGATTATTTTCAAAATTATATGAAACCTACCCCCTGAAAAGTTTCCTATTTATTGCTGCTGATTTCTTTTCTTTTCTTTTTAAAAAAATATTTTTATTGATTTTTTTTTTTACAGAGGAAAGGGAAAGAGATAGAGAGTTAGAAACATCAATGAGAGAGAAATGTCAACCAGCTGCCTCTTGCACACCCCCTACTGGGGATGTGCCCACAACCAAGGTACATGCCCTTTACTGGAATTGAACCTGGGACCTTTCAGTCTGCTGGCCAACTATCCACTGAGCCAAACCAGTAAGGGCCTGCTGCTGTTTTCTAATTTATAAAAAGTTTAATAGACAGAAGAGAATCACAGCTTTCAGTTTTATTTTAACTCTAATGCCTGATGTCCTGAAAAGTTCTTGGGACTGGGGTCAGGAGAGGTGGGTTCAATTCCTATCTGAATTGAAATACAGGAACCATCTAAACCCATCAAGTTCTTTGATCTCTCTGAGCCCCAGAACCCTCATCTGTAAAACAAAGGAGTGGGACTTTATTGTTCCCTTCCTTCCCTGAAATAGGTTAAGCCCAGGAGCTCATTCTGATTAAACCCACAGCTTCCTAGATCTCTCCCCCGAGATTCTCATTTAGTCGGTCTCAGATGCAGCCAAATATTTTTTATTACTAAAAGTACTCCAAATGATCATTATCTTCAGGGAAGTTTGGAAAATTAGATGTTTTGCATAGTCCTTTTAACTTGAACATTCTATGAAATGTTATTTTGACTATTGATGATAGTAATGTAATTTTGCAATTATACCGTACCTTCCCTCATTGACGCAGAATGACTAATAATTCTTGCAATATGCCTGGGAGATTACACAGTTTTAATGAAACAGTATAAGTAAGCTCTTCCCTTGCTTTCATGGGGGAAAAATATTCCATATAAAAATTATCGATAAATATCCGCCTCACTCTGCAAGAAGTGAGGCAAATTCATGGCATCTAAGGAGGAAATGAATCATGCTTAGTTTATTTGAACTCTTAGTGCTTTTCAATATTTAATAAGGAGAGTTATACACCCAGATTACTCATGCTACTTTCAAGGTAAGAATTTATAGCTGGTCTGAATTTGAGCAGGACTAATGACCCCCTGACAGTGTGATGCCTGGCCTCACACATCTTTGTTCTTTGGCCAAAAAACCATGTGAGGAGATTATGCAAAAATAAGTAAAGGAGCTAATGAAATGGCAAGTAAAGTGTGAGGATCTAAAGACTGTTTCTAGCATAGCAAATGAGCCACGGCTGCTTTTAACAGGTTAGAAATACTCCTGAAAAGAAAGCAGCAGGTACCTAGCAATGAGAATATATATTGGCTACATCTTTGACTACAGAATGTTTGGGGCAGGGCATAGCATATTCTTGCTTAAAGCAAGATGAACCTTACTAAGACCCTGCAGCCAGAAGGTGAATTAGGAGGACTTGCCACTAAGGAATATAATAGAGGAGGAATTAGCATGACCTTGCAGAGATGATTATTTTAAGAATTTAGAATCATTGGGAATTATTCATTTCTCAAGACAAGATCTTGGCCCAAGAACCAAAGCAAGTATTACACAATAGAAAACCCAGGTCAGTACGGCACCTAATTCTAAGGACCTGAGTTTCTAATGCTGCCAGTCTGGTAGGTCAACCACATACGGCTACTGAACACTACAGAAGTGACTTTCCAAATTAGGTTGTGTGACTAATTTCAAAGACTTAAAAGAAAAAAATGTAAACAATTTCTAATTTTTATATTGATGACACATCGAAATGACAATATTTTGGATATAGTGGATTAAATAAAACATTAAAGTTCATTTAAACCTTTTTTACTTTTTAACGTGGTTACTAGGAAATTTAAAATTATATATGTAGTTTGCATTAACATTTATATTGGACAGTGCTGATTTAACATATTTTGGGGATTCAAATATTTATTATGTTTAGACAGCCAGTGGGAGGCAGTATAGCACAATAGTTAAGAACATGGACTTCCAGTTCCAGGACCAGCGCTGGTACATAATTGCTGCAAAATTTAAATTCTCTATGCCTCAATTTCATTACTTATAAAATGGAAATAATAACAATACCTGCTTTATATGGCTGTTAGGGGTATTAACTGAAATAATACATGTAAAACATCTAGAATAATACCTGGCATATGGTACTATATAGTAAGGGCTCAGTGCTGAGAGTTGCTATTATTACTACAACAAATCCACTCTTCCTCCTTTTTTATCCTCAAGACCACGAGGGCCTGGAACCTCCCAGTTGGAAGTCACATCCACATCCCTGTCAGGAAGACTCCCCAATGATCATTCTTGCCTGGCCCTTCATGAATGTGGCTCTTATTCTTGAAAGTTTTTCCAGATGTAAGAAAAAAAAGATGAGCAAAGCTCTCCCTACATCCACACCCCCCTGATGATGACCCTTCACTTGGTTTCTTTTTCAATTTGTTTGGAATTCTTAAGCTCATTCTCCTCTTTTCCTATTTGCCTCTTTTCTATCCAGACCTCCCACTAGCTGTCCGAAGTGTCTTTGGTCTTAAAGGGAGAGGGAACTATGGACTCCTGGGGATGGCTCTGCCCTCAGGACCCTAAGATATCTGGCCTATCTAGCTAGAAGGCCAACATTTGCCGGGAAGGCAGCCTTCCTGGAGCTGTCAGGTGACTAATGACTACAAAAGCACGGGGGAAGAAAAAACTGTACAGGCTCAGGGCATCTGAGTGCTCTTGGAAAGATGGCCTGTTGATGTGCCACTCAGATTGTGTGGGACAATAAAAGAAAAAACACCAACAGTTCAGTAACAAGGAGGCATTTATCAGCTAAAGGGATGTTTTGTGCACACACAGACACACACACACACACACAAATAAATAAAAATAAATAAAAATTAAACCAACTATATACAAAAGCCCCTGAATTAAAAACAGACCCTATACTGGAAGTTCGTTTTTGTTGCTTGGAACTCATTTTCCCAATGGAATTAATATTATAAAGAATGATTTTGATTTAATAAAAACATGCTAAAGCCACTGCCACAGTCACAAATTGTAGGTCTAGTTGAAGAATTTCACTTTATAAAACAGACAGTGACAAAATTACTGTAAAATAATCCTTCCTTATACAATAGAATTCACCTTAACTTTCTTTAACTAATGGCCTATATAATGCATTTTACATATTCATTTCAAAGAAGTCTATTTACATGAGATTCTCAAGAACATGTCTCCAATTGTACTCTGCCCACTTGAGCTCCAAGGTCATGGTCACAATCATAGCCTTGCATCTTGCCTCTCCCTGACCCTTAGTCCTGCAATGTGATATTGTTCTAATCATATTCTCTTGCTTGGTTTCAGTGCTTTAAACTTATTCTTTGGTTACCTTGGTATTGCTTTGGTTTTTACACTCTGAAGTGATGGCAGTTTGATACTCTTGGTTTCAAATTTAGGACTTAATATTTTGTCAGCACCATGATGAGCAAGCACAAACAACAAAACACATGTGCCTTCTAGCCTGCCTTCACTGCTGTTGTCTGGGGCAGAACTCAGGCTCCAGGCTTTATGGGGGAGGAGGAAGTTGCTGACAAGTGCTGGGAAGGTCTGATTTAGTGCAGCTATCATTTCTGCTGGAAAGGTTTAGGGACACATTATTAAAATACATACATATATATACATATACATATATATATATGGTATTTACACACACACACACACAAATATATATATGGCTTTCAGAGACGGAGGGAGAGGGAGAGAGAAATAGAAACATTAGTGATGAGAGAGAATCATTGATCAGCTCCCTCCAGCATGCCCCACACCGGGGATGGAGCCTGAAATCCAGGCATGTGCCCTGATTGAGAATCAAACCGTGACCTTGTGGTTCATAGGCCGAAATAACCACTGAACCATGCCTGCCAGGCGAGGGGCACATTCTTAACTGAAGACTGAAAAGATGGACACCTGTGAGTATCCAAGAATGTGGCCAAGGCTGTAAGGCAGAGTCGCTCAAAGGAGGTCCTGAAACCATCTGTATCAGAGCTGCCTGGGCCACACTCAGGTGTGTCTGATGCTTAACAACTAAAGCTTAACAACTTCTAAAGTTTAACAACTTCTCAACAAAAGTGCCTTCCTCTCCCACTATTCTCTCTTCTCTATATCAACTTCTAATATAAACTTCTGTCTCCTCTTCACTGAAGATGTGATTTTTATCTGAGGGCTTCCTGAGTCCCCAGGCGGCTCCAGAAGCTGGTGTGGAAGCAAAGCCACAGAAGCAACGGACTCAGAACACTTCCTCACTTCCCGCTTTGTGTCTTTTTGATTCGGCGTTATCATCTAATGACCCATGGCTCTAGGTTATGAATTGGTACATGTTTTATATGCATCATTCCATTTAATCTCTGAGTAATTCCTTAAAAGAAAGTATTATTTTTCCTATTTTACAGATGGGGAAATAGAGGCAAGTATCTTCCAAAGTGTGAAGCAGCTAGTAAGTGGCAGAGCAGGATTTGAACCAAGGTTCACCTGATTCAAAACTCAGTCTCATAGGCTGCTATGCTCTTTCCCGTTAGTCTTTCCTAAAGGTGCGCTTCCTGCATTCAGCCTTTCTGGGAGAGGATGATTGGTGCAAATACACTCATCTTGTCATCTAGTCTTATTAAGAGATATTGGAAGCTATCAAATCTTCCAGTCATTGGGAAAATAGAGGCATATCATCAAAAATTTGGAAATGTCTTTCCTGGCAAGCTACCCAAAGTGTCTTTCTGGTTGTTTTTCCCTCTCCCATGTAGTATCACTTACCATTGACAATGAAATGCACGCCACTCACCTTTCTCGTTGATGCTGTGAATGATGGTTTTCCCTTCACTGTCTGTAGTTATTAGAAATGTAATAAGACATTCATTTTCTCCTTGTAGAGAACAGGAAACAGAACTATCCTTTGAGTAATCTGCAGATAAAGGAATCATTCATTAGGTAAATTGCTTTCCAAAAGAGATTATTTTGAAAGCAAAGTAGTATTGAGTTTTAATATGCAAATGGGAAATTTCAACATTGCAGGATAGGAATAGAAAGGACATAAGATGTTTCCCACTGACTGAGGTTTTAGTTTTTACTCACGTTCCAGAAGAACAGTTCCAGGTATGGTCACTCAGGACTGACCATCAAGTGCACCTATCAAACTGATGGGGGCAGGATTTCAATAGAGTAAAAGGATTTCAAGGCAGGTAGGCCTGGCTGTCTTGGGTGGGAATAGAATGGCCCTGATTATGGTAATGAGGGGCTATATGTTCTTCTTGGCTGCAAGCATCTGGGAGGAAGCCTAGATTATACTTCAGAAAGAGACTACACAGTCCAAACTGATATTGATACTTCTAAGGGGTTAGGGGAAGAGCTTTCCCACAATGCCCTAGTCAAGATTGCTGGCCATGCCGTGTCCCAACAATAAATACATATTAATATCAGGAAACAGAGATTGAAGTGTTATGTAGCTCAGGGACCAACAAGATAAAGGTAAAGCTCAGATAAAAAAGAACCCAGGATAACAGTTTGATTGACCCTTCAGCATAGCCCTTTCCTTTCTATATATATATTTGATTTTTTTCTTACAGAGAGGAAGGGAGAGAGATAGAGAGCTAGAAACGTCGATGAGAGAGAAACATCGACCAGCTGCTTCTTGCACACCCCCTTCCAGGGATGTGCCCTCAACCAAGGCACATGCCTTTGACCGGAATCAAACCTGGGACCTTTCAGTCCACAGACCGACACTCTACCACTGAGCCAAACCGGTTTCGGCCCTTTCCTTAATTTAAAAAAAAAATAAAAAATCAAATTTTCCTTAAATCTTTTCCAAATAGAAATTATTTTCTTGCTGAGCTTATTCAAGAAGCAGAAAATGAATGTCATATCAGAAATTGAAAATACAGTAAAACGGTCAATCTGAGATGTTAATACTACTTATCAGAGGTTCTAGTGGCCTGCATCTATGCCAAAATTATGTAGCATTTTCCCAATTAAAAAACAACTTGCTTCAAGTTCTCCTGTCTTACAAGTTGGAGACTTTTTAATGTTATAGTTACAAACACTTTTATGGAAACCTGTAAATAGAGAGATTGTTTGATATTAACCTAAAATTTTAAGAGATATCCAGGCTTAGTGTACTAAGACTTAGTGGGTCAGAATATTAAAATGGCATTGTCCCAGATAATCTTGGACATACTCTTGCTAGACTTACAAACTTCCTCAGTGCTTAAATATAAAACAGGGTTTTAATGAAACAGAATCTATATGTGTTGCTCTGACTCTAACAAAGAGAACTTAATAGGATTTTTGTTGTTGCTATTGTTCAGCATTGCCTACTCATAGAAAGGCACAAATATATAAGCTATTTTGCATTCAATCTTTAAGATAAAAATCTCACGTTAGGGTCTGTGAGAGGTATGCCTATATTATCTATGAAAACAGGGACTAGTAAAACTTAGTAATATTACTAAGATTTCAGATAATAGGTTTATGTGTTTTTGAATCCATTAGAAGCATCTATGCACACAGGAATATTAAAAAATCTAATTACAAATCATTCTCATGTGATCATTCCTAAATGTTTCTGATTATCTAAATCACATGGGAATTCTGGAAAAATGGATTTCAGAGGCCTGTCCCTGGGCATTCTGATTTGGGAGGTCATGGGTATACACAGGCGTTTGTATCTGAGTGAGCTGTTTAATAGTATTTTTAATAAGGTGATTCTAATTAAGAGATTTGGGAACCTCCTGGCAACACTTGGTTAATGAAATTTGTGTTATTTCATATGTTTGATACCAACAAAACTGCCTATTTATAATTCATACTTCGATTATTTCTAGATGGCCTTCCACACACATCCTTCTGCCACACCACTCGGTGAACTAAGATTCATCCAGCCTTGGGGAGTATGCCATTTCCTGTCACACTGTTTTCCTCCTTCCCTCCCTCTCTCCACCACCACAGCGCACACCCACTCTGTTCCTCTCAAGCTTACTCAATGGAACATTTTATTCTCAGGTAGAAAATATGTGGATAGCTTATAATACTCCTTTCAGTAATATTAATCCTGCTTTTTTATTTTCTTTTAAATAGCCATGTCGAAGCACAGGGAGGCTTAATTTACTTGGCCAGGATTATTTAAGTTTTAATGGAACTGCTAATATGACCTTTGAGTCATGACTCCCTTCTTGCTTTAATTACTTCACCACTCCTTTTCATGACGGTTATGACTTTAGACTTGGCCCGCTTCACAGTGTTTGGGTATTAAAATGGCATTATTGAATGTGCAATGTAAGGGTCCAGCTTGGGCTGGAGATTTGCATAATTAGCTGCTAAGGTTTTCTTTTGTTGCTCATAAGAAATGGACCTTTCTTCCTGCCTCCCCCCCCCCCCCCCCCCCGCACCTTTATGAGTGTCAGCAGTGCTGTGCTAGAATAATACAAGGAAAATAAGATCTCAGGCAGTCCATTAAATCATACTTAGAAAAGAAAGAAATGTGAGACTGGGGTGAGGAGGCTGGGGTCTAGGGAGGTCTAGGAAAAATGTGGAAAGCATAAACCGCTGGCACCACTGAATCAAGATAACTGTTTAAGACCTCTGCTCTGGGGCCAAGTCAGTAGTTCTCAGAGAAAACAGTTTCCCAAGCAGGAAAAAGACTTCTATGGTCAGTAAGTGTGACACTTAGAATACGGTGTATTTAAGTACAGCAGCCTTTCTTTGCCTCTCCTGAAAATTTGTAACGTACATTTAACATCATGTGCATAGGAACTCTCAAGGGTTCTTTAAGGAAGCAAAAGGTGTAGCTTCCCATTTCCAAAATTCATATGACCACGTTTGGAATTAGTGTCCCATGGAACACGTTTGAGCAACAAAGCTCCGAGTACATGAATGTTGGGGTAAATGAACAATGTCACTTTCTGCAAAATGGATCGAGTAAAATTAAACTGCATGTCCTTGGCAATGCTCACACAAATCACATAGCACAGGTGGGGAACAATTTATTTGGATTATAAAGTTATACTTAGGTTTCCCTTCATGTCCTAGTTGGTGAAGGAAGGGCTGATAAAGACCCAGTGGAAGGACAAATATGTTTTGATAATTTCAAGGTGACATGATCAATAATATAACTGGGTGGGTAACTTGAAATAGGACTTATAACAGGCTCATTAGAAAAATTACTTTTGAATTCACTAACAAATACATATTTTTCTTAAATTCATTGAGATTAGTGCTTTTAAATGGTATTAAAATGCAATTATTGTTTTTAACTTCTGAGTTGGAAATATTTCAATAGTTGCATTCCCCTCTTTTGAAGATAATGTAGACAAGTACACAAAAAATAATAATGCAAATATTTTAAATGCCACTTGAGATTTAGTCTTCCTCTCAAATCTAAGCACTTAGGATAATGGACTTAGAAAACCTTGTATTTAAAGATGGTAACGCCCCTGTTCACGATTTCCGTGTTTTCCAAGGCTCACTCTCCTTTTCCCCTCAGCACATTAGATTTCTCCGGCTGCTACTGCACAGGGTTCTAGCCATTTGCAGGGCATTTTCTGCAATTTTTAGTCATTTCCTGGAAATGTCTGGTAAATATCCCAGATGGTTGGTGTGAAATGAAGCCAGAAGGATATGCTGAGATTTGTACTAGTTACTAATCTGGGCAGGCCACAAATGCCAGTCTCCTCAGTGTTCTCACGGCATCTTACCTCCAGTATCAGTGTAAGGAATACACCATTTTGTCCAGTTTATGGTTGTTTGGCATATATATTTTTTCTTATTTACCAGAAAAAAAAAAAAAAAAACTCAGACGAGGGGTTTTATGAGCACCAATCAGGCCCCTCTATCTAGGGTTATTCAATGGTGCACAGCCAGAGATCTCAAGTTTGAAACAATGTAGGTAATTAAAAAAAAAAAAAAAAAAAGTAAATGCCACTAACTTATTCCTCCTTGGATATGGATTGATTTGGGTATTCTGATTCCATCTATTCAAGTGTGTCATGAATTATTGTCTTGATTACGTTGCTTTGCCTGAGATACATCCTGGTGGCATCTGTACAGCGTGCAGAGCAGCCGTTCTAGCTGAGCAGCATGACAATGCAGAGTGTGTGGTGGGGAAACACCAATCCCCCCAGATTGTCCCTTTGAGAGGCGTCAGTCATCTTCTTTGTGTTAATGTCCACAAATTATTCTCCCAGCTAAAATACAACCCATTTGAATATTTGAGATGCCAATTTGCCATGAGGAAAATATACAATTGTAAGTAATTACGTCTAAAAATGACAGGTGAAAACAAGAACAGGACTTGCTAAGCAGTTAAAGGTAACAGGCCCTTCTCATATTTTGAGAATTGAGGATGCTCATGTAGAGCCCATGTTTGGAAAGTTGGGAGTAAAAACATACTGAGGGGAGAGGAAGAAAACTGGCCCACTAACCAGAAACTGCCCTGGGTCTGAGGGCTCTATCAGGAGGTCCATAGTTTACCTTGCTCTGTCCAATTTGAAATACAGCAATTGGACAATAGGGAGCAATTTCAGGCTTGGGGTTAACATTTAGGTATTGCTTCAATTTTCTTCCTTCGCATTCAAACAATTTAGCATTCTGAAATTCTCTGCAGTTGTATCTGTTAAGGAGAGGTGAACCTACCCACAGAGCTGATGTCAAATAGAATAGCCGTGACTTTAATGTCTTGTATCACCAACCACTAGGTGTTTAGCCTTATGGAATACAATACATTTCCCCTTCATAGCTAATATGAGGCAATGAATGTCCTGGTACAAATGAAGTCCAGCTATTGGAAAGCCCGCCAGAGAGACGGTGCCCCTCAAGAACTAGGCAAAGAAAAGGAAAGCAATTTAAGACAAGCACAACCTTCTTCTTCATTGATGGTCACACCAGCTAGTTTGCATTTGTCAACACATTCTTCTCGGGCCTGGTCATCTGCAGACAGGTGGCATTCAATGCAGCTCCTGGGAACATTAGTCAACAGTTTATCAGTTCATGTTGGCAGCTGGGAGAGTGCTTCCTGCTGTTACTGTGGTACCTGCTAAAGGCGTGTCTCAGAGAGGACGGTGCCTTTTGTTACTTTCAGAAGTTAGTTGGGTGATGTCCAAGAGGAAACTGCTTTATTCTGAATTCCACTCAGTAATCAATGTTCCCTGAGCCAGCCCTGATAATAGCTACTATCCTCATTATCGCTAATGATTGTTTAAGTGAGAGAAATAAAAGTCAACAAAAAATCCCCCCAATTATTTTGGTATTTGATTTCGCTATGTTTTCATTTTATATTTTTCTTGGGAAGGGCTTAGGCTGCTACAATATAATTACAGAGAAGACAAAGTCTGAATTTCTTAACAGAAATGGCCCATATCTTACCAAGAATTCATCTAGGTTATGAGTGACTACTTTAAAGGTTCACTTTTCTGTAACTCTTTTGAATGCATCCAAGCCCTGACAGGGGTATTTTCAAAAGATAAGGATTGTATTAGTAGACTGGGTCCACATTAATACAAGCTTTTTAATAAAAGATTGCTACTTACAGAAAAGTGTTTTTCCCAAAGCATAGCCCAGGAATGAAGCCATTGTAATGATGTCTCTATAGCAAAGTAATACTTTGACCCTGAATTTATCTTGTGCTGAAAATCACTTCAAACAGATTGTGTTTGGAGCAACCCAAAACAGCAAATGTTGTCTTACTGTGGGCACGTCATGGTGCCTCTCTCTTCCTCTGGCCATGGACATGTATATTCAGCTACTAGTAAGTGCTGGAAACATTCCCCAACCCCACCCATGCCTTGTCACATCTCAGCTGGAACCTCCTTCCTCAGACTAGTCTTCCATGACCCTTCCCAGTTAGTGCCCTTGCAGTAGAAGCCTCCGAGTTCCTCTGAAGGAAGGGCTTGAGAGCAGCAATCTATGTGGGAGTGGGGATAGAAGCCTTGTCTGAAAGTTTCCTTGCATTGCATGCATTTTGCACTTATCCATGTTATATATTTATTTGGAATGGCTTTGCAGGGGGCTGCTGGACATTGTGGAAGCCCTTAGAACCTCTACCCCTTTGGGCATCTCACTGACGGCTGCCCAAGCTAGTCTGGGGGCCCTATCCCCTGTCATACTTACAGTTCCAGCCATATAGCACCCTATATATCTCCTGTTTAACTGTCAGCCCAGATATCATCATAACTATTTTTGTTCTTTTTAAATTGTATTTTTCAATTGCAGTTGACCGGCAATATTATTTTCTGTTTGTTTTAGATATATAGAATAGTGGTTAGACAATCATATACTTTTACAGATATGATATTTCTAGTACACACATCATCATTACTTTTAAAAATATCTGTCTTTCCCACTAGATTCTCAGCACCTGTAATGGTAGCAACTATAACAGGTTCTGTCATCGCTGCGTGCCCATATGAATGCAGCCCATTTGATTCAGGCATGATTTCTGGCATGGAGAAGGTACTCAATACCTACTTAATAAATAAATGCATGAGTGAATAAATGGAAGAATGGACTTATCTTAAAACTAGCGTAAATACCACAAAGATCACTCTGATTCCTCAAAGTTAACCTACTTGACTATTAATTTCTTATCTTATAAATCAGATTCAGGGTTGAATCATGTTTATAGAGATGACAAAATAGAAAAATAATAGGAGAAACATCTTAAAAGGACATTTTACCTTAAATCCTATTCAAATAAGCCTATGTCCTCATCCTTCTCTTGGCTTATATCCAGGTACAATGACAGAGAAGTTTTAACACCTGAATGGTGAATACCACTAAGTGAATGTTGATTTTTTTTTTAAATTTCACTTACATTAGAAATGCAAATGCCATAATTTGGGGTACCAAAGTTAATGAAAATATGAGCTGTTTAAGCATGTTTGCTGCAAAATACAGCATGCACTGCCATGTCATAAAAGCCAATTTGGAGACTTGTTTCACTTAACCTACAAATATTGTCCCACTTCCATTAAGAAGTTAGCTGTCAGCCCTCAGTTGGTTGGGCATGAGCTTGTGTACTGTAAGGTTGCCAGTTAATTTCCAGTCAGGGCACATGCCCAAGTTTCAGGCTTGATCCCTGGTAATGGGTGTGCAAGAGGCAGCCATCAATGTTTCACTCTTACACTCTCTCACTCCCTCTCTCCCCCCAAAAAACACAGAATAAAATAAAATAAAATAAAATAAAATAAAATAAAATAAAATAAAATAAAATAAAATAAAATAAAAAGCTAGCTGTCAACCAAAGAAATAGTTTCTTCATTGGAAAATAAGAAAATGTGTTTTGTTTGTTGTTGTTGTTCATGTGGTATAAAAGATAACACAATACCCAATAGTCTTGCAGAATGACAACCAAAACAAGGAGCCAAAGAGCATGAGTGGTAAAGAAGGGAAAAAATTGAAAGCCAAGTTTGTGTTTCTGCCACTTTGCTTTCATGGGTCTATAGATAGAAATGAATCAGTAAGGTCAGGTTATGAACTTCTAGATAAGAAAGAAGTTTACCTATCTGTTTCCCTGAAAAAAATACTGAATGTGGGTGTCGTCAGTCTACCCCCAGGGCATTCCTTCTGTGTGGCTGGCTTTGTAACTGAGAGGTGATGTGATATTATCAGTGTGGGACATCAGCTCAGCTTCCCCTGCTGGTTTCCAGCAGAAATGCAACGGTGTGGTCCTGGGTAATCAGGCCTGGGAAAGAGGCAAGTGAAGGACTGGAGACCAAATCCATCAAAACAACCTGAGGTCTGAGTTTATAAAATGTCACTATGACTTTTTATAAGGGGACTGAAGAAAGCAGACATTACCGTTTAGAGTTGCAGGGATCGCCGCAGGTGGGACAGCGTTCACAGGCCGGTCCTGAGGCTCCGGGGTGCGTGCAAACACACTTGCCACAGACGCAGTCGCCTCGCCCGCTGCAGAGCACCCCGTCCTCAGAGACGCACGGGTCCGTGCTGGTCGTGCAGTTACAGTACTCGCCGGTCCAGCCGCTCCTGCACACACACTCGCCACAGTCACAGTCGCCGTTATCTGAAAAACAAAAAGCTGTTTCTTAGGGTCAAAACCACTTTCTGATTTGGGGCACCATCTTTTCTGTTTACTTTTAAACACTGTCAAAATAATGAGGGGGGGAAAATGAGAAAAAAGTGAGTGTGTGTGTGGGGAGGGGGAGGGGAAGGGAGTGAGTGTAGATATATATTTTATGATGTATATTTTGCTAACTGTATTTATTTATTGATCTGGTCTCTTCACTGAAGACCAGCTTGCTTACCTGATGTAATATCAAAGAGAATTCATAGCCAGGTGAAAGGAGATAATTGCTTTTACAATGTTTTGCTATAAATGTGGATGCCATAGCATAAAGATACAAGACAGACCTGGATAATACCCCATCTTTACAACACTCCATCTCGATGACCATGAAAACCTCATCTGTAAAATAGAAAGAATGAGATCTACTTCCAATGGTTGTGCTCAGAGAGACAAGGTGTCAGTCTCCTGGCTCTGCATTCACTCATTAGATGTCCTGCAGACATATGGTGAGTCCTCAACAAATTCATTTATTTAACGAACTTTAATTGAACATATATTGTGTGCAAAATATTGTATAAGGCAAGATGATACAAAATTAAATAAGACAAGGCCGCTGAGCTTATAGTCTAGTGTTAGGAGACAGGCAAATCAATACTACTACTAATAAATACAATACAATATGATCATTATTATACTCATGGGGAAGAGTTTCCAAATTAGACTAGAGATCTGGGAAGTTTTTAGAGGAAATGATGTTTGAGCTGACTTTGAAAGATAAAGGTAAGAGGAAGATAGAAGACAAGGACATGCATTTTAAGCAGAGAAAACAGGTTAACTCCAGAAGCGTGTAATTGTGTGACCTGCTTAATACTCATGGTAGTTTCATATAGACAGAGCCAAAGGTGTGGCAGGAGGGGAGGGGGGGAAAGGTCTGCAAAAGGTAAGAAGTCACATCATGAAAAGCTTTATGGTTAAAGTAAGAACTTTTGCCCCCAAAGTTATGAAATTTTAAGTAGGGGAGAGGCCTGAACGGATAGATATGTGAATAGAAATGTCCTGGCATCAGTAGAGAGGGCCAAACTAGAGACAGGAAAATCAGTTTGGGAACTCTCAGACCCTGCATCTTTGGGAATGGAGAGGAAAGGGTCTGCCACAGGGTATGGATGCGGGAGCTGGGTGGAAGAGGAGCGGAAGAGATAGAGGGGTAGAATCCTCCCCAGGTGACCAGACTGGGCTGCTAGCTGGATGGTGGGGCTTTCCACTGATCTGGAATGGAAACTAGCTCATGCTCTGTTTCATCCTCAGGGCCTGGCGTAGAGTATTCCTTCATTATCGAATGAACAGTTAGCTTGGAAGCAAAGGAGGAGAAATTTTGAGTGGGGAGAAAATGTGTTCATGTTTTGTTCTGTTGAGTATGAGTGACTTGTGTGACATCCTAGTAGGCAGCTGAATACGAGGGCTAGAGATGGTGCTGATGCGCCCCCCCTCCCCCTCCCCACACACATTAACAACTAATAACCTACTGTTGACTAGAAAGAAACCTTGCTGATAGCATAACAGTAGATCAACAATTGTAGTGCATGATATATGTATGATACAGTGCATTCATACAATAAAGAGAAAATAAAATGTTATCAAGAAAATCATAAAGAAGAGAAAATGTATTTATAGTATTTATGGACCCACGCAGTTAAGCATGTGTTGTTTAGGGGTCAACTGCATGTATGCATATGGACCTGAAGTGTGCAGCTTGGGATCCATTAGAGCTAGATGGCAGTTGAAGTTGTGAATCAGGTAGATCATCTAGGGGATGCAGATGGAGTGAGACACTCCCTGGAGAGCATCAGAATTTAAAATGCAATCAGAGGAAAGAATGCTTTCAGAGGTAAGAAGGGAATGAGAGGATGTTGCAGAAGCCCAGGGCAGAGACAGCTTGAAGAAGGAGGCTGAAGATTTACTATAGGCAAGCAGCTCATCCAGTCCTGAAAAGCTTCTTTTGAATCTGGCCGCTTCTTTTGAATACTGTATGAAATACTATGAAGTGACAAATAAAGTATTTATTATAATGGGCTTGTGCATTTTTTGGTGCCTCCCATGTGTAAAGCTTAAGAGATATGAAGTAGGAAATCATAGAACAAAGGTGACAGCCACAAAAATTTGGAAATTGGATTCTGTTCCATGCATAAACATATATACACAGAAAAAGACATACAAGTCTCTAATGAAAGATAAGAGTTGAAATATATATCAATATACACACACAGACACTAAAAACATATACTTCTCTAGTGAGAGATTAAGAGTTGAAATTTAGCTGGATCTATGACTTTAAGACATACTCCAACTGCATTTCATAACCCATTTAATTCATAATTGAACTAATTAATTCAAAGCTAAGAATAGTTAGGTGATTTAGGCCAAACCATTAGTTTAACTTTTATATGTAAGTTACCCTCTAAACTGCAATTGTTTTTTGTTTCTTCCTCAGCAAAAGAAGAAATTTACTTTCATGATAGGGAAAGGATTCTATAGCTAAGTTTATCCTGAAACATTAATATGATTTATAAATACTGTCAAATGAAATGTGCATCTCCAAAGGCTTTGGGAATGCCCAAGTGCATCATCATGTGTAAGAATCAGCTGGCAGAGATTTCAAAAACCTTTCAAGAGCTCTGTTTAGAATTAAGAGATCCTCCTTTCTGGGGACCTTCCAGAACCATTACCTCGTCACAAAAGTTGCTAATTGATATTCACTACAACTAATTATCTTAAACACCTGTTCACCCCATGACCACAGCAAAAACTTTATAATGGCTTCATGTAGAGGAAAGATGATAACCAAAAATCAAGAAAAAGTTATCAGGCTCTTATCGAAGGAATGGATCTTTCTGGAATGCTGTTGGCTGATAACTAGAAATGCATAATGGCAGGAAGTTTTGTGTGTGTGTGTGTGTGTGTGTGTGTGTGTGTGTTTTACTATAATATCATTTGAGTTTCCAGTCTCCTAGAATCAAATACAAAAGACTAATG
The DNA here is from genome assembly GCF_014108245.1 of Pipistrellus kuhlii. Taxonomy (NCBI): domain Eukaryota; kingdom Metazoa; phylum Chordata; class Mammalia; order Chiroptera; family Vespertilionidae; genus Pipistrellus; species Pipistrellus kuhlii. Next base: position 47,790,779 of record NW_023425573.1, on the reverse strand, counting down.
GAATTTGGGCAAGAGAAAAAAAAATCATGAGTCCTGTATCTGTGAAGGCTTACAGATGGATGACAAAAGGGGCTTGAAAAAGAACATTGTGAAGCACCCATTGCAGAGTATATCAGTTGTAAAATAAAGGTCTACACAAGTGAGGCTACAGCATGTTCAGGGTTCTGTTAGAAACAACGGAGCGTCCCGTCCACTCACAGGGCCAGGCGCACAGTAGGTACTCCATAACTATTTGTTGAAATTGAATAATTGTACTTAATTTTAGTATCCCTTTTTATAAGGGAAATTGCTAATAATAGAATAACAAACATTCTTTATGATGTGACTAAAAAAACAAAATAGCTTTTGAGAAACAGTAATGGTTGAGTATCATAAATTACCCCCAAAGTATGAAAGCAATTGGCATTGGTGAAGTTCTGCGAGTCCAACTGAAGAAATAATTGTATTTTCTAAATAGAATTTCTTTAGCAAGCACTGTATCTGATACTGAGGGAGGTGTTGTTGTCAGACCTTGTGAACTATATAATGCAGAGATCAAGTAAAAAAAAAATTTATCTTCTTTTTGTTTGCATGCGTGACACAAAACCAAATGAAAACCCATCAAGACGCTAGAAGAACCGTGTTGTTGAACACAGTGCAGCAATTATTACTGTCCTAGATCTCTTCGATCTAAGATTTAAGGTGAAATATAGATGGGGTTAGGATTGCTAATACATTGCACTAGCTTACACGTAATGATCTTTGAAAGGTAATTTGAAATGTTTTGAGCACATATTTTATCAAAAGATGTCTAGTAGGAATGCAATCTGGGGTTCTGCTGAAAATACTCCTTCCAAGACATGGTGATGGTCTTTGGTTTTAGGCTGTGTCCTGTGTGCATCTTGTGCAAAGAAACCAACTGGTGTGGGTTGGGAAACACACCCATTCAATAAGGAAATATGCCTTTCAATGAAAAGAAAGAGATATATGTCCCACTCTAGACAGACCCTAAATTTTTCACTTTCTGGGGGAAGAAAGAAGGCAGCCTCAGAGGCATCTATTGCTGTAGCAGCAACAGCCAAGAAAGGAAACATAGGGACACTTCTAAAGGTATCAAATGGTTTTCAAAGAACTTGGGCTTCTTTGAGGCTTCTTTTCTAAGGGCTTTTCCCCCTGAAAATCAGTGTCTTTTATATGTTTCCGAACCTGTGGTTTTTGAAAACATAACTTGCTTAGTTTCCTCTGAAGAGAATGGCTTTCTGTTTTGAAAAGCTGCCTGCTCAGACAATGTGAAAAAGGGAGCCATGAGAGCTTAAATTCAGCAGTTACTATTTCAATGGTAACACAGATTTATATCATTTTAAAGTATAGAAACACATTTGCCATTCTGGGCTTAATAGATTATACTTAAATATATTTATCTACATCAGAATGATTATGTAGTAGTCATGTTATATATGGTATAATATATTCTTTTTAAAAAAAATATATTTTATTGATTTTGTACAGAGAGGAAGGGAGAGAGCTAGAGAGCTAGAAACATTGATGAGAGAGAGTCATCAATCAGCTGCCTCTTGCACACCCTCCACTGGGGATATGCCCGCAACCAAAGCACATGCCCTTGACCAGAATTGAACCCGGGACCTTTCAGTCCCCAAGCCGATGCTCCATCCATTGAGCCAAACCAGTTTCGGCATGGTATAATATATTCTTAAAATAAAGTGATTTTGCATCTCCAAAAGATATGAAACAAAAATTTCTGCTATTTTAAAATTTTCTCAATTTAAAAAAATTCTGTAATTCTCATTTTTACCCTATCATAACCTTCTTTACAGATGTGCTTAGTCATCTTTATTAGGCCCCACTCCTAATTTTGTATCTACCACCTAACAGGTGGTCAATAAATATTTGTGCAAGTGAATGAATGCCCTGAAAGCCCATTTAGTTTTTGTGTGTCCTTGGTCCTTGGCATTATGCTCCTTCAGCAGTCTGGCTTTTAATTTTTCTCAAAGTAATATTTAAGTGTTGGGTCAGATACCCAGCTGTCTGATCCAGAAAAGTCTGGATGATAATGGAATTCAAATCACATGCAGTTTTGCAGAATCTGTGTAATAGCCAAAGAGAAGGCATTTCCATCTTTTACCTGCTTACTCTTAGGAAAATAATAATAGACATTCAAATTGTGTTGGCAGAGGTCTCACTTCACATGTATGTAAGAGCCAGGAAAAAACAAAACAAAACAAAACAAAACACGTTACCTTGGGTCTGAAGATTAACCCATTCAGTTGATTAGCAAATATTTCTTGAGCACCTACTATGCCCAGGCAACTGTGGATGGTTCAAAGAATGAAGAGCCCCTCCTTACTACTCGCTCAGCTGCAGAGTAAGGTGGGTTTAGACATAGCCTACCTCCACACAGCAGCCCTTTGTGTCTCACGCAGGAGAAATTGTCACACTGGCAGTAAGGCCCATAAATGTTGCCATAGGGAGACAAGTGGCAGATGCACTGCCCACAGTAGCAATCGCCTCTTCCGCTGCACGAGGGCTGATCCGGGGCCTCCTTGCAGGAATCTGTGCTTGTCTCGTCCTCTCCGCACTCGCAGTGAGGACCCATGTGGCCAGGGTTGCAGGCGCACACACCACACTGGAAGGAGCCGTTCCCATTGTGGCACTTGGAGCTGTTCACTTCCACTTCTTTCTGGCAGTCACAGGTGCATTCTGGAGTGACGAGTATTTCTAGGGTGTCCCCCAGCCCCACGGGCTTTATGATAATGTGCCTGTTTTTTCTGTCGCAGTTTGGTATACTCACAGATACGTTGAATGAAGCCTGAAAGAGAAAATACTAATTATCTTCTTCTACCCACCAAAATGGACGGACGGGGGGAAACAAAGCCACATGGGGATCATCTTTGCCAGAAAGCACGTATTAGGAAATCTTTGGCAATGGCTTTGAAAATTCTTGAAAGGGGAAGTGCAGCGTCAGTGCCTTAAGGTAACCTCTGACTTGCCTGAATATTTTCTTCAGACCCCCCATTAGCCGTGTACCTACCGTGTCTCCCACCTTCATGTGGGAGCATTTCTTCTGCTGTGGGAAGATGGACCTGTTGTTACAGATAGCTGTGAACGACAGGTTGAGTCCTTCTGTGTCTCCTAATACTTCCAGTTCCACTTCAGACCGGAGTTCCTTTCATTAAGACATAAAGAGTTAGATGAAGTCACAACCAGAAAACACAGCCAAAAAGAGAATCTGAGAATCATATTTACTAAACTACAAATGAATAATATTAAACTGTGCATAAAAGAAATTCACAGTATCATTATTCAAGTGAGCAAGATACACACACAATCGTATTTTATCAAATCCAAGATGCTATTAGTTAGGAAACACATTATTTTATATCAAACTATGATAAAGTACCTCAGAATCGTTCTGCACAACATATGAATCAATGCCACCAGTCTATCATTGCTTTGAAAATTATTTTATTCATTCTGAGGGATCTGGCAAATTCTCTAGCCCTGAGTTGCATTGTTTGACATATAAAAAGCAATTCTTTCACTTGTACTCAGCAACAAAATGTAACAATAGTTTCCTTTTCTTGTAAGTATCATCATTTTTCATGTCCCATAGGAAGTGGGTTGTTGCTTTGCAAAGAATACAAAATTGCAATCATTCCTCAAACAATGAATATTTGCTTCCTTAATATCAATTTTATACCCTGAAGCTCTGTTTTGGTACATTTCTGCATATATAATAACTTTTCATTTTAATATCAAATCATAGTGTATAATTTTGAAGATGTTTTTAAATGGCAATTATTCTCAATATTTATAGTACAAAGAGTGCACTTCACAAATTGAATAACAATATATACAGTTATGGCCAAGTGCACTCATGTGCAGGAAATGAAAACCACAGTGTAACTTCTGCCCAGCTGACAACATTTGTAAGACACAACTATACTAATAAAAGGGTAATATGCTAATTAGACCAGGTTGACTGAACATCATCCAGATGTCCGACTTCCTTCCAGACAAAGCCACAGTGGCGGGGGTCGAGGCAGAAGTGGTTAGGGGGTGATCAGGCTGGCAAGGGAGTGCTTAGGCAGCGAGTAAGTAAGCAGGGGAGTGGTTAGGAGTGATCAGGTCAGCAGGTAGAGGCTGTTAGGGGCAATCAGGCAGGCAGGGAGGTGAGTGGTTAGGAGCCAGCCATTCTGGATTATGAGAGAGATGTCTGACTGCCAGTTTAGGGATTGGACCTAAACTGGCAGTCAAACATCCCCCAATGGGTCCCAGATTGGAGAGGGTGCAGGATGGGCTGAGGGACATCCCGCCGCCTCCCCATGCATGAATTTTGTACACCGGGCCGCTAGTCCTATATAAAAATAGGGTAATATGCAAATAGACCAAATGGAAAAACAACTGCACAACTAATCAAAGCATAATATTCCTATATAATAAAAGGGTACTATGCAAATAGACTGAATAGCAGAATAACCAAACAACCAGAGTATAATATGCTAATGATATGCTAAAAGCTGCTCAACTGCTCCCTATGATGTGCATTGACCACCAGGGGGTAGACAGTCACCTGGTTGACAAGTTGTTATGATATGTACTGACCACCAAGGAGCAGATGCTCCAACTGGTAGGTTAGCTTGCTGCTGGGGTCTGGCTGATAGGGACTGAGTGAGATGGGTCGGACATGTCCTGGGAGCCCTCCTGCTGTCCCTCCCCTGCCCAATCATGCATCAGTGGGGTCCCTCAGCCTGGCCTGCGCCCTCTTGCAATCTGGGACCCTTTGGGGGATGTTGGAGAGCTGGTTTCAGCCTGATCCCACAGGCCACTCTTCTTGGGAGGGCGCCAGATGCAGGGCTCATGGCTGGTGAGCATTGCTGCAGCTGCATGAGCCTCTTCCTATCAGGACTGATTGGGTGTGAGCCCGCAGCAGGCACAGTGGGGCTGAGATGAGTGGGAGTGGCAGGTAGGAGCAGCAGGTGGTGTTGGACAGTGATTTTCAGCCCAATCTCTGCAGGCCACTCACAGGGACCCCCACCTGTGCACGAATTCATGCACAGAGCCTCTAGTTAATTATAAAATGCATCCCAATTTTAGAGATATTAATATGTGGGAGAAACTGTGCCTTGAAAGCAACATTGGAATTTATCTAGTCCTATTTTACATTTAGTGTAGAGCACATGTGTCAAACACAAGGCCCGCGGGCCAAATCCGTCCCACCAGGCCTTGCAATGTGGCCCGCACCGCGCTGTCATCACTGCACTCCACTGCGTTTCCATCACAATGACAGTTTATGACTGTTCAGTAAACCATTCGGCCTGCGATTTAGGCTGGATTTTAGATTTTGGCCCCTTCTCTGATTGAGTTCGACACCCCTAGTGTAGAGTCAGGGTGGGGGAATGAGTCTAACTACAGATTTCTTCCCTCAAGATGATTATCATCTTATTAAAAACAACAAGATGGAACAAAGTGAAGCAGGTAATATACAATGTCAGTCATTGTGCATTAACTGAAAAAAAATGTATAATACAGATGAGAGTTTGGGGCAGTTCAGAAAAGAGGGTGATCAGTGAAGGTTGAAGTATTATTGTAGAAGATTAATCATTGATAATGGTATCTCAGCCTAGGCCCTAGGGGATCAGAAAAAAGAAAGCTCAGTCCTGATTGGGTGGCTCAGTTGGTTGGAGTCTTGTCCTGTACACCAAGATATTGCAGGTTTGGGGTGAGGATGGGAGGCAACCGATTGATGTTTCTCTCTCACATCAATGCTTCTCTCTCTCTCTCACTCTCTCTCTCTCTTAAAAAAATCAATTTAAAAATATATCCTTAGGTGAGGATAAAGAATAAGAAAAGCAAATCAAAGAAAAAGCTCAAAGCCAGGAATGGGACAGAATGAAGACAAGGGTGCTCAGGCCAACCCAACACTCCAAGTGTTCTGAGAGACACCAGACAACAAAGAGCCCTGCAGTTTGGAGAGATGAGGTTAGTCCCATGGGAAGCATTACTGGCAGCTGATAAGCAAGGGCACGATTTACAGAAAAGATATCTGCAAGGGAGTTGCCCGGAAGGCTTGTGCATAACAGACCAGTGGAGGGGATTGGAACCCTTGAGTCTAGAAAGTTGGAATGCTATTGCATTCATCCTGGCCTAAGACATGAGGGTTAGGAACTGGGCTGGTTGGTATTGTGATGACATATCTTTAAGAGAGGAAGATTAGATATGAAGCACATAGGTTATACCAGAGTGGGAGATAAAGGAAAAGTTTTTCAGGAGGAAAAGTGTCAAAAAAGGCAGAGTGAAACCTGTTGGTTTGGGGAAAGTTTGTGTTATTATTCAGACTTTATCTGTTCCTCTTTCTCTTACAAAATAAAAGTTTGTTGACATTGCTCTTAGTAATATTCTTTTGGATATATCTCCTTGTGCAAGGGAAACAAAAGGAAAAATAAGGAAATAGGACTACAACAAACTAAAAAGTGTTTGCATGGAAACAAAACAAAAGACAGCCTTCCAAATGAGAGAAGACAGCTTTCCAAATGAAAAAAGATATTTTCCAATGATACAACTGATAAAGAGTATTTAAAGAACTTATACACTTTAATACCTCCACCTCCCCCCCTCCAAAAAAACAAACAAACCCACAAAAACAACTAACCACCTCCAAACAATTCAATTAAAAAATGAGCAGAGTACCTGAATAGATACTTCTCTAAAGAGGACACACAGAGTGTCAATAGACATATAAAAAGATCCTCAACATCACTAATATTTATAGAAATTAAAATTAAAATATCTATGTGGTATCACCTAACACTTGTCAGAATGGTTATTACCAATAAGTCAACAAACAAGTGTTGCGGGGAAAAGGATGTGGAAAAAAGGGAACCCTTGTGCATTGTTGATGGGATTGCAAATTGGTGCAGCCACTATGGAAATCAGTATAGAGGTTCCTCAAATAACTAAAAACAGAACTACCTCTAACTCAGAAAATCCACTTCTGAGTATTTATCTGAAGAAATTGAAAACACTAATTCATTGCAGCAATATTTACAATAGCCAAGATATGGAAGCACTAAGTGTCTGTCAATACATGAATGGATAAAGAAGAAATGGTGCATATATACAATGAACTATTACTTGAAAGAATGAAATCTTACCACTTGCAACTACATGGATGGACTTAGAGAGTATTATACTCAGTGAAATAAGTCAGACAGAGAAAGACAAATATCATATGATTTCACTTACATGTGGAATCTAAAAAAGACAAAATAAATGAACAAGCAAAACAGAAGGAGATTCATAGATACAGAGAACTCACTGATGGTCCCCAGATGGAAGGAGGGTGTGGGGTTTGGTGAAAAAGGTGAAGGGATCAAGCAGTACAAACTGGCAGTTACAAAATAGTCATGATAATGTAAAGTGCAGCATTGGGAATATAATCAATAATATTGCAATAACTATGTATGTTTTCAGGTAGGTAGGGTAGTAGACTTATTGGGGGAATTACTCATAAATTATATAAAAGTCTAACCATTATGCTATACACCTGGAATTAATATAATATTGAATGTCAACTGTAGTTGAAAAAACATTTTTAATTTTAAAAGTCTGCATTTGGGAGACAAATACCAATTACTAAAAATAAAACAATATAAATAAATTATAAAATATTTTAATTAAGTTATATTTGTGTTTATCTAAAAGGATTTGAATTCTTATACCCACTTCATTGCTCAGATTTCAAAATCGTATTCAGCTTCAAATTTTCCTCAAATACAATTTTGCCACCTGCATAGTAATATTACCTTATCTTTCTCCAAATTCTAAGTTGCTGACTATAAATTCTAAGTTACTTCTCTTCCCAGCCTTTTTATTTTCCTCATATTGTCACTCCTTCAGTAGACATAGGCTAACTTTTCAGAATATGCACAGATATTGAAGTGTCATTTCTCAGTCCTAGAGATTATTTCCATCATGTCTTAAGATTTTAAATTCTACCAAATTAGCATTAAAATATACTCTTTAAATCTGTTTCATTTCAACTAGTCATAGTTTATGTTTATTCATTCAGAAAATATTTATGGAGTGTCCACTATGTACCAAACACTGATTTAGGTGCTTGGAAAACAAAGCCCACTAAAATAGTTTCTATCCCAAGATGGGAAGAAAGAAAAAAAAGAAAAAAAAAAGCCATAATAAATAAGAAAATTATATAGCACTCTAAAACGTGGTAAATGCTATGCAAAAAAAGTCAGAATGAGATAATGAAGAGTAAAAGAGCATGTGTAGGGTTGTATGCTGCAATTTTGAAAAAGTGGTCTGGATTTGCTAAGAATTTGAAGGAAGTAGGGAGAAATGAGCCATTCAGATATTGTCAAAAAGAGTGTTCCAGGAAGAGAGTACAGTACATGCAAAGACCCTAAGGCATGAGTATGTCTGATTTGCTCTGGGAACAGAACAGCAAGGAGAACTGGGTTTGGAGAGGGTTGGAGGAGGGTAACAGGAGGTGAAGTCAGAGAGGTAATGGGGTGGACAGAAACAGATCTGATACGGTTCTGGGAGGCTGTCAGAAAGAATTTAGTTTTTCTTTCCAAGTAAAATGAGAAAACAGGGTTATGTACAGAAGAGTGATATGATCTGACTTTATAATCTGAAAGAATATTCTAGCTGTTTTGTTGAAAACAGAATGTAGGAAACAAAGGTGAAAATGGGAGATCGCAATTAGGAGATTCTGTAATAATTCAGGTGAAAGAAGAAAATGGTGGCTCTGACCAGGATAAGGATAGAGGAGGCAGTGACTGAATCAAGTTCTAAATCATTGTGAGGATAGAGCTAACAAGATTTCCTGGTGGATGAAATTGGCATGTCAGAGAAAGAGGGGGTCAAGGGTCATTTCAAACTTTTTGGCTCTAGCAAGTGGAAGGATGGAATTACCATCAAGTTAGAAGGAGAAAACTATCAGTGAAGTATGTTTGGGAGAGTTCAGTCTCCTGAATTGTCAACTAACATATCAACTGACTTGTTAGACATCTCTACTTGGGTATATACTACAGAAATACAGCCTGGTTGCTGAGACCTGCTTGAGGTCCACCCATAAACTCAAGTTTAAAGTGAGACTGGTTAGGATGGTTGTTATGCTTTTTGCATCCCCATCCAGCCGTGAGTGACAGCCGAGAGTGGTGAGTTGTATTTAATCAGGACCATGTTTGGCTAAGCAACCTCAAAGAAGCAGTAATGAGCACAAGGGTCGAAGGTGTGTCTAAAGAGTAAACATAATGCTTGAATTTAAGCTGGGGTTCCTGGCAAGAGGGAACATCAAGGGGATGAGGAACTGTAAAGAGAGGGTAGAGGGTCAGTTAATTAAAGATTCTGATGGGTTGAAAGAAATATTAAGGGGACTAGCAGGTGTGAGTTGAAAAGATAAGTGGTAATCAGGATGGGTTGCATGCAGTTGAGATTTAATTGGCAATGATAAGGTTTAAGGTAGGACAAAAAGTAAAGGCATGAGAAAGTAATTAAGTGGTAAGGGGACAAGATAATTGTTGGAACAGAGTTTAACCTGTTAACCGAGCGGGACGTATAAATACGTCAAACGGAAACAATATCGGGTACGGGTAGGACGTATGAATACGTCCTTGAAATATATGTTGCGCCCTGAAACGGGTGGGACGTATATTTCTGAACAACAAAGGTATTAGTCATCCATACATGTCTCGACATGAATTTAAGACACGGAGGGAATCAGTATAATTTCGCTATTGAGAGTGGTGAACGTGTTCTGGGTCAGCAGTGACGGGTACATACTTACACTTACCTACCTATTTTCATATTATATATTATTTACTTATATTTTTTTATATCTCCAATCTTTATATAATAAAAAACATATAAAATTGATCCCATCATCAAATAATTTGTCAGAAAAGTTTAAAAGTTTGTATGTATGTGAATGAGAAATATGCGTAGATGAATCTCTTTTATTATGGAAAGGGAATTTATCCTGGAAACAATATATATCTACAAAAAGAGCTAGATTTGGAATGAAGTTGTTTATTTTGAGTGAAAGCCAATCTGGATACGTACAAAATATAATTTTATACACAGGCAAGGACACAAATGATGGTTCAAACTACCCACAAGAAAAACAATCAAAAAGAATTGTTTTGGAGTTAACACATGACTTACTGAATAAAGGGTATAGGATTTACTTAGATAATTTCTATATGTCAATTCATTTGGCTGAACTCTTGTGTCAAAACAATACAGACATTGTTGGAACAATGAGGATAAACAGAGTAGGAATCCCCAGTGAAATAAAAACAAAAAAATTACAGAAAAATGAACATATGTAAGAATCAAAGACAAACTTATGGTTTTAAAATGGAAGGATAAAAAAGACGTATTGATGCTCAGTTCTATTCATAATGATGAAAAGACAATGATTGAAAAGAGAGGAAGAAGGCAAGAAAAACAGAATGTTGTCCTGGATTATAACAAGAATATGGGCGGCGTAGATTTGGGAGATGGAGTTATGGTGGCCTACACGGCTGCCCGTAATAGGGTAAAAAAATTTTATAAAAAATGTTTTCTACGATTAATTGATATGTGCTGCTTCAATGCATATATTATATACAAAAAAGATAAAGGTCATTTGGATCGATTATACTCTTTGGTAGAGTGTGTAGAGAAATTGGTAGACAGCAACATAGTGAAAACCCACCCAAAGACATCAACAAGCAGTTCTACAACCATCACGCTTAGTTGAAAGGCATTTTCCAGAACAAATGAAAAGCGATATAGGAAAAACTAAATCCAGGAAATGCCGAGTTTGCTACAAAAAAGGTGTTAGGAAAGAATCTACATACTGGTGTCTGGATTGTAAGGTAGCACTATGTATCAATAATTGTTTTAAAATATATCACATGGAAGTTGAGTTTTGAATTTTTACATCTATATTTCAATTTTTTAAACTCAATATTTCTATTTTATTTGTGTGCTTTTGTTTATTGTTCTGTAATTGTTAACTTTTTTATATTTTTTATTGTGTATAGAAATAAAAAAATATATTTTTTGTAATCTTTATAATTGTTTATAAAATTTATCATTTTTTAATTCGATGTTTCCATTTTTTTGTAGGTATTCTTTTCTATTTGTTTGTAATTTTGTATTTTCCTTTGTGCTTTATATATAAATAAACAAAAAATATATATTTCATTTATTTTAATTAAGTATAAATAAAAAAATAATAATATAAAATTATGTGCACTGGGCGTGATGTACTGACACGTCCTAGTGAAAGAGTATGTGCCCATTGTACGATGCGTAATTAAAAAGGGAACTCCCATGTTAACAGGTTAAGAAACGGAGGCCAGATATGGGAAAGATTTTTACACACAGAGAGAAATCAAATCATCAAGAATTAAGACAGGGATGCCCTGGCTGGGTAGCTCAGGTGGTTGGAGCATCTTCCCAATGCACTAGGGTTGTGGGTTTGATCCCCAGTTGGGGTACATACAGGGGTCAGCCAATGACTACATAAATGAGTGAAACATGTTGATATTTCTCTCTTCCTTTCCCTCTCTCTCTAAAATCAATAAATAAAAATTTAAAAAAAATAGACAGGAGTAGTGCTAACAAGAGGGAGTGGCCCAGTGAGTCAATCACTAAATGAGAAATGAGGGATGCGACCTAAAAGTCTATAGATGACAGCAACTAAGAGGAGTGGGTGACATAATCTGCCCCAAATGAAGGAATTCTCAGCATTATATAATTAAAATATAACGTCACAAATTTCACCAGGAATATTTTAATGTGAATTTCCAAAAGAAAGGACAACTATGTTTATTTATATACTCTATCATATTCTCCATTCAATGGTTGAGTGTCTACTACGAACCAGGCAAAAGAAAACAAACCACGTCACTTCCCTGCTGGAGTTTAAATGCCAGGAGAGGAACTTGCCTTGGCAGCATTAGTATTTCAGCAGCTTTTACTATGTGGTTAGGGAAGGAAAAAAATTAGTGGATGATATTCAAATGAACACACATCTGGTATTTAAGGTTTTTTTTTGTGTGTGTGTTTTTTTATGTCAACATGGCAACGTAAAATATCGAGCTGAAGTTTGTAATCACTAGTTATACACATGCTCTGTCTGCCACTGCCCCACTGGAAGTTAGGCAGAAGCATTTCCTGTTTTCTCTCAACATATCTTCAGTCCTTCTCTTTTCTTTATAGACTGGAAAGAAATCCAGTCTAAAGATCCCCACCTTTTAAAGTCCTTTTAAAACACATTAAAAAATACCAGAACAGAAAACTAATTTGAACTAGTGCCAAGGTCTGTTGCATACTTCATCCAGGGAATCATGAAGTTTCAATGTAACTCCAGAACAAGACTGTTTGGGTAAGAAGAAGAGACACTTTGTAGTTTTGAGACAGTAAAATAAGGACAGAAGATTCACTTCAAATGTGTGCTGCCTTGATTTCAATGCCTGTGTAGTGATGTGAGTGATTTGGGACCACAGTGAGGCATAACCTCTGACAGAGTGAGCAGACACATGGACCAGACTGGTCAGACAGGAGGGGAACATATTTTTGACACTGTTTTGCTTAATTCCTTTGAAGATGCTAGTAGACAGCACTTTTGAGAATGCTGGGTTAAAGAAAAATGTGTGTTCTAATTTGGTGAAGGACTGCTATGTGATTTTATTTGATTGTACACATTAAAACTCTTAATTACCGCATAAAGGCAAGGCAGGCTTTTTAGTATTTTGTTGACAAGCTTTTCTGTTTGGAAGAATTTCAAGCATGAGCTAATGTGGTGATAAATTTTTTATGGGAGCTAAGAAAACTGACGTTTCTGAGAATATAAGTGCGCGCGGGGGGGGGGGGGGGGGGCGGACAAACCCATCCTATAATTTTAATGGGCATATCTGTATTTAAATCTCTGAGAAAATATATTTGAGAAGGAATACTTTGCTTTTTCCACTTAAGGTCAGTTTCAAAATTGATAGAGCAATCTCAAAATAATTGGGGAGTTTTTTCAAACTATAAAGTTCTTCTTCCCTTAAATTCTTCTAAGAGGTCTGTGAGAGACATCTGGACACACCTGTTTTTTAAAAGGTTTCCCAGATGATTCCAAAATGTCATTTAGCTGGGAAACACAGGTTCAGTATTTGCTAAGTATTGGCATAGAATGCATGTGGAATTTAGATGTAATTTTAAAACATTGAAAATTAGAATTTTATTCATTAGGTATTATGTAACTACTGTCTAATGCAAATATTAGAGCTTTAGTGCTTTCTAAAATTTTTCTTGTTTCATTCCTGTCCTAATTTAGAACTTTATCATTTTGTGTGTGTGTGTGTGTTTTCTTTATAGGCAAGAAAGGGGGATAATATTTAGAAACCAAAATAAAAAAGAGTTGACAACTGGCCATCTACTACTGATGAATTGAGTTGTGAAATGGGAACAAAGAGAGAGAACATAACAACTCTGTAGGCATATATCCTACTTTAGGAAGGAATTCTGTTCTCAGGTACTAATTAACAAAATCAAGGCCAAAGTGTATAGATGCAAAACTATAAACCAATGGAAAATTCCTCTGGTTCCCCAAAGTAGAGAATCCGCAAAGTGGCATTGTTCCTGGTGTGCTTTGTGTGTTTTCTGAGTTACGATGTAATCTCACTATACCTGTGGAGCTGGCAATTTAAAGTTCTCTTTCTCGCTCTCTCTCTCTCCTCACGCAGAGAAGAGGGGAGTTTAATTGTACAACTTATGTGTCCTTTTCAATAGAATTAAAAAAATTGTTGTTGCTTATTATTATAAAAACAACCTCAACTTTATAATTAGGTGTATTGTTTTCCCCCCTACTTTTGGCCTCACCTCTCAGGAATAATATCTGCAAGTAGAATGAACAAAATGTATATTTTGGCTGCATTCATGCAAGGAGATTTTTCTCTGGATAAGCATTCTCTTTACCAACAAATAGAAGTGTAGTTAACTGCCTAAAACATCTCAGTTTTTGAAAAACAGACAAGTACCCTCCTCCACCTCCCCCCCAAAAGAAGCCAACTGTAAAGTACCATACTTCATAGGCGGAGATGATCAGCTGGAGAATGTTCCCAGAGTCTTTCTGAAGTAGCCCTACAGTAGCTCCTGGAATGAGTTTTGCATAATTCTGTAAACAAAGAGAAGAAGTCAATCCTTGCTCACTTTACCTGAGAAATGTCAAGTGTGGGTTCCGCCTGCTGGCTGGGGCAGCAGGCTCCTGAAAATAAACAGACTCTGCTCCTGAGACTGGAGCCCTGCCTCCTGCTGCAGCCTTCGCTCAAAGGGGAAAAGGACTGGCCGGCGTCACTGCTGGGACATCTAGTGTCAGTGACTGTCTTCTTCTTGGGCTGTGATCTAGATCATGACAGGAGTCAAGTCTTAGGTAACAATAACACTTAGGGAATATCCTCCACTCAGGGTGTGTCTTTGTCCAAAAAACTCTGAATGTACTGTCAGGAACTAGCTTCTCTTCTTGTAATGGTGCAGAAATCAAGAGTTGGTATACACGGGCCCTTGACCGCCATCAGGTCACTTGGTTAGTCATTCAGTCCAGGGGTGTTTGCCAATGGCTTGGTGGAGAAAAGGCATGAATTATTGGCTGCTTGTTGTCACCTTTCTTCCCAGCGGATCCTCCCTCTGCACCACTGCATCCCCACCTACACTGCTTCTCCTGAGAAGTGTTTCCCACTTCAGTAGGACTCGCCCATTTCTTCAACACCTCAGGTATTGAACATGGCCAGGGAATGAGGCATCGCAAAGAAAGGAATTTTCCAGACAGCTGAAAATTACCCCTCTCTTAAATTTATGTTTAAAACTGTTTTCAAACAGAAAGTTGTCTAAAGTGTACTGCACATGCCCCTCTTTTCTTAAATAAAGACTCTAAAGCATACTTTGATGTTTTTTTGTGTGTTTTTTTTTTTTAAGAGAGTCCTGCTTATCAATAATACCTATAGCTCTATAATCATCAAAGGCTTCTAAAGTCCATGATAGATCACACCCATACCAGGTGGGCCCCAACTGCTATGCTTTTGCTTCTTTTATTTGTTTTTAAATAGTTTCCTTCTTCTTGTTAAGCTGTAAGATATCACTTTCCTCCCAGTTTACTCATTTGCTGTGGCACCGACAACATCTATTAGGTCGGCTTAATATGCTGTGAGACATCAAGAAGAGACAATCACTCTTTTTGTCAGCTGCGGTCTTCTAAGTTGCTGTGCGCTGTGAAATCAGATGACTGAACTTATTAAAATGGTACATAGAAAGGAGAAGGAAGCTTTGAGTGAAAGATTTAGGGCATCTCCTGTAGTTCAAACATAATATCCTATTCTTATTCCACAGAAGATTTAAGTAGCTTAGGAAATACACAAAGCAAACTTACAACTAATCGTTATCATTCATCATCATTGTGATGGTAAGTAATTAAATGAGGACAAGGAGGACCAGGAGAAGAACAAATGAAGCCAGGGTGACATGGTCTAGGAGGTCCCACCCACCTGCCAGAGGTGGGCACCTGGGTTAAGTCCAAGCTTTCTACGCCTCTTATATTAAAAGGTGGGGGTGGGGGGGTGACTTTGTTTTTAATTTGTGGGTTTTGTTCCTCTTATTTCAGTGTTCACAGTTGTGTTTCAGTTTGCATTTGATGTATATCTGAACCCTTGAAAGTGTCTGTTGCCCCTCTCTGCCTGGACCCTGTGCTTTATTATTGAAGGGCCGTGGGCAGTAATCCAGGTAACGCTCTTCCCATCTCTCTGTGGCCACATCCCTGACTGGGGAAGGTGGGCCCCACTCTGTTTCCCTGAGTCAGGTAGAACTTGTCAAATGCAGGGAAGGCACCGGTTTATCAACTTGCCTTTTCAAATAAACACGTCAAAAGGGCCGTGAAGCGTGAGGCCTGTGGTTAACAGAGAATACCTAAGTAGGGACTTGAGTTTCACTCAAGTGGAGCTGGAATGTGTGTAAATTTGACTAGTCCCAGAAGAGAAGGCAGAGGGAATCTTTAGAGTTTGACAAGGAAAGGTTTGGATCCTTTTGAAAAGAATTTCAAGGCTCTTAGCGTTGCATAAAATTGCTTCCCTTGAAAAACTGTCCAGCTATCCCCGAGGCTGAGGTCTAGAGGGTATTTTCCATAAGCACTAATTCAAGTGGCCTCCCGTTTTGGGGTTAATTCTTGCTTAACAAAGCCAAATCCATGTACTTCCTAAAGCACAATTATGTTCCTACATGTGGTATGTCATTTGGCATTTGGTTATTAGGACAAGTGGTTGAGCATGAATCGTTTTTGCTGATTGCCACTGGAGTCACGGCAGAAAACAGTTGGCCACCAGCAGCGGTACCCAGTGACTACACTGACAATTGTGTAGAGGAAAACTATTAATTAATTCCTGAATGCTGATTTTCAAAAAAAACAAAAACATTGCAAATAACTAACTGGAAGCATGGACATTTTGGCGTCCTGATCTAACACTGTAAAAAATTATACTTTAAATCATGTAGTGTTATGATTACTGTAAATATCATGTGTCAAATGCCTTTCTTTCATTAAATCCCTAATGTGCTATTATAAATTGTCCTGATTAAACATGTTTAATGTTAGAAAAAGGATGCTTTTGCATGCCTGGATGTGATAAATTACAGCACTGTAACTATAAAAGATGACTGTTGGATATTAAAAATGGTGAGCTCTGAAAGCACGATGTTACATGAACTGATGAGAAATGCAAACTCCTATGCTTGGACTTGAATCCTGTTATCCGTCCATGGATTATCCTAATTATGGACTTTCTCCTCCCCTCCTTCCCACCATGCCACCCAGGAGTTCCTGAGGTTGCTTTTCTCATCCATTTTTGCATGGTTGTCTTCTGCTGATTGCTTTAGTTTTCTTAACTTTTCTCATCAAGCCCTATTTATTTGTTCATTCTGCCCCCATATCAAAACAAAAAAAAAACCAAAACATACACACACACACACACACAAACACAACAAAACAAAAAAAAAACCCACACAAAACAAACAAACAAACAAAAAAAAAGCAAACTTTCTTTTTTCTTGGTCCAAAAGTCTCTTGTCAAGGATAGAGGGTGAGAAATAGACAGGGGGTCATTTAGCGGACAGGCATGAAAGGATACAGAAGAAAGCGACTGAATTCACACCTGCAGACTCTCAGAGGCTGCAAGTTCAGTGCCAGAACCAGCTGTCAGGTGTGTGCGCCTGCTTGGCTGAGGGCAGAGAACCATGCTGACACACCTGCTGCCCCAGCTAGCCGTGGGCAGGCTGTTGCTTGGCTTTCTCTTTAAAAGACTCAGACTGAGGATGTTGGCAAACCCTGGCTACTTTTGGTGCTATTTTGGTCCATAGGAGGCATAGTTCCTGACAGTGATCGTCCTTCCTGCTTCGCTGGCTCTCCCTGGTGGGTTTACTCTGTCTTCTGGTTTCAGAGTCTGACTGTGTTCGGGAACTGGCCCCTCATGAGCTACAGTTAGTAACTTCGAGGGCCTTCCAACAGGATGGAGAGGTCCTCATGAGCCTCCTGGCGTCCCCAAGTGCCTCCTGCCTTTGGACACATCTCCCAAAACCCAAGCTCCTAGAGGGTATGTTGTCACGGGGACTCACGCACGGCTTGGGGAAGCAGTGGGAATGCCAGGGAAAGGACCACATTGCTCTTTATCTCCTTGGTTCTACACAGCTCGCTGTTCCGGTGCAATGAGCCCTCGCTGCAGACAGGGCTACAGGTGCCCATGACGATCCTCTTACCACCATGTGGGAAAGAATCACTGGAGCTAACTCTCGCAATGAGCAGTGTCATCTCTTTCATCCTTCCGAGAAGCTCTACTATTTTAATTTCATTCTTATCTTTTACTGCCAGAATACTGAAGCCCAGGGACTTCAGTGAACTTGCCATGGTCGTCCAGCCAGGAAGTAGCAGAGCCGGACTCACCTGCCCTGCCCTAGAGCCAGGACTCTTAACCAGGATGCTGATGGGACATGCCCAACATGGGCAATGGCTGTGTGGTCTGGAGATGTCCCAGGTGAGCCTGAGACGGGTTCAGGAGGAAGCCCATGATAACTGATGTATTCGTTTGCGAGGGCCGCTGTAACTAAGTACCACAAACTGGTGGCTTAAAACCACAGAAATTACTGTCTCACAGTTCTGTGGCTAGAAGACGGAAAGTAAAGTGTCGGTAGGGCCCTGTTCCCTCTGAAGCCTGAAGGGGAGAGTCTGCCCCTCTTGTCCTCACTTCTGGTGGTCCCCGGCAATCCTTGGCTTGAAGTTCAATATGACCACATCTTAACTAATTACATCCCCAAGGCTCTATTTCCGCATAAGGTCACAGTCTGAGGAACTAGGCACTAGGACTTTCACATAGCTTTAGGGGTTGAACACAATTCACCCCCTGGCATTCTCCTCCAGTTCTTTTTTAACCTTCAAACCCGTAGCTTGAGCTGAGAAGTGAGAACCTTGCCCAGTCACAGAGCTAATAAGTGGTAGGAATGGGTCTCCACTGCAAAGCCAGTGCTCACTCTGCTCCGCCAGGCCCTGCCAGGAACTGGCGTAAATGCCAACAGCCATTGAGGGTGAGTCTCCTTAGAAAGACACAGTAACGCTGCTTTGTATTTACATGCAGGGGGCTAGAGATTATAGAACACTTGTGTACCCAAAGCAAAAGAAAGAAGGACAAAGAGTTGTGGCTGTCATCACTTTCAAACCGAAAGGCTACCTCTTGAAAGAAATGTAGGAAGTAGTGAAACCATAGAGGTCAAAAAAAAATTTTTTTTCCTCGGGGGCTGTATTGTGCTATTTATCGGGTCAAAGGAAAGTAGCTCTTTGCTGGAGACGCCTTGCTTTTGTCAAGCAGTGTGCTTGTTCCAGAGCTAGGGGCGGGCTGCGCGCGCTGGAATAAGGCCTTCTTCGGAAGGCAGCGGGAAGGCGCTCTGCCCGTGAGGTCTTTCATTGCTGTGAGGTTCCATTCCGCCGGTTCTCACGCTCATTACCGGTAAATGCAGGGCTCCCAGGATTATGCAAAAGTTTACCCCCAGGTTGGACTGTGTTACCAGGACACCCAGGATTCCTGAAAGAATGTGTAATTGTTTCTGGCACGAGGGAGCGTGAATGTCTGTCTCTAGGTTGCCTGATATTTGCTTTGCCTTCAGGCTTTCAATTGTCAGCATTCCACAGGCAGCCAGGCAGGCAGGATGGGAGGGTGCTAATTAGATCAGGTGCTTGATGTTGAAGTCTGCACCAGGAATGACTAGTAGTCCGTTTCGGAACTTTGGAGCACTACCTGTCTTCCTCCCAGTCTGCCCGGGAGGGTAATTATCTTGTCAGCCGAGGAGGAGCGGTAGCACACAGCGGAACGAGTGATCGGCAGTAGCGCCGGAGTGATAAGGCAAGACAAATGGACCCGCGGTGCGTGACTGTTGTGAGACAAACAAGTGCAGAGAGGCAATGGGGAATGGAGACTTCGGAGAATAAAGAGGCTACACGGAGCCCTTGTTACTGAGGATCCCGCAGATCATCCCTTAATGAGATTAACCTGCCTTTGGAGAGGAGCTGCAGACCTTGTAGTGGAATGCAAATCCCAAAGCTTTAGAGAGCGCTTTGCTTTTTGAAATGGGAAGCCGCACTGGGGTCATTAGCATGCTCCTTTGCTTTGCAGACCCAATGGCAGGTAATAAAACGTTGAAGGATGACTGCTGGCAGCACAATGAAGAGGAGCAGAAAAGAGAAAGCAGGTGTATGTACAAGGACTGCTAAAGAGGGAGTGGCCCCACGCTACTGGAAGTGTGCTGGGTGGACCAGCAGCAGCAGCATGTGGGGGCTTGTGACAAATGCTGAATCCCAGGCCTTGGTCTAGACCTTCTGAATCAGTCTGCATTTTACCAGCTCCACAGGTGACTGGATAGACCAAGGAAGATTTTGAAAAACCCTGGTGCCTGGGGTCTCAGACCCAGAGATGCTGATTTAATTGAATCAGGGGGATGCCTGGGCATGGAGTTTTTAGAAAGCTCCCTAAGCGATTCTAAAGAGCGCCAAAAGTAAAAACGTTGCTGTGGCAATTTGGAAAATAAAGGTGTCATGTTCTGAAACTTGTATACCCTTAATTCAGAAGGGATCCTCAGTTTTAATATAGTTCAACATTTTGATACCTAAGATGAAAGTTCTCCATTCAATGACTAGAGTAGTGTTTTTGGATGCCTGTTGCCCACAGAAGGGCACCATGCTTACTAGCCTTGGCCTTTAGGACAGAGGGCCTGGTTTTACCCTCTCTCCCACTTCCTCTCCTACTACAGCTCACATCAACCCACTAGCCTGAACATTGAGTCTTTTACTGCTCCAGGGCCTTTGTACAAGCATTCTCCTCTTGAAAACTCTTCACTTCAGGTTGTTGCTTCATAATTATAACAGTGAAAAGTTTGCTTTCTCTGACTCTATCTTAATTCTAACCTGCATTTCTTCCAGGGCTGTTAGGCTAATAGCTTCTGCTGTAGATATACTAATTAACTAGAGGAATACTGCTTGAGGCCCAAGTTTTCACAAGAATAGCCTCTTGCCAAAAGGTGGCTTTCCCCGAAGAATTAGGGGAAAATGTACAAAATAATGACTATTTACCAAAGATTTACAGATGCCTCCAGACCTGACTCAAATCGGTGGGGGGGGGGGGGGGGGGGGGTTGGTCAACTGAGTGGGAAGAAAGAGACTTAGTGAGTTTGCACTCCTCCTTGGATCTGTTGGTGCCTAGATGTTACACACCTTTTGCCCCTGGCCTCCTCCCTTCCCCTGACATAAAAGAAGTCTGAATTCTGGGCCCTCGAAAGATGGATTTGTGGGAATTGTAAGGCACCTCAATCTTTTTGAGTTGGGCCTTCTCAATCAATAAAATTTTTCTTACTCCAAACTCTGACGTGTTGAATATTGGCCTGTGAAGTGTCAGGCACACAAACCTTGAAGTGGCAACATAAATACTTCCTGTAAGAAGTCTTCCCTGAAGATCCTATTGAAGTAAGATCCTAGACTCTCTCCTTTCATTATTCTCCATCCCTACGCACTATTCTTTCCCAGTTTTTAGTTAATTTTTCCAAAACTTTTAGTGTGAATGTGCCTCAAATATTGCATGGATATACTTATTCAAAAAAATTGTTCGTTGCTTATTTGAAATTCAAATTTAACTAGGCACCCTGCATTTTTATGGCAATCCTATAGAAAAAAAGTATGCCTATCTTGAATTAATGAATAAAGTGTGCCCCCCCCAAACTGTCAAACTCAACCATAGTTTCTGTTTCCAAAATTATCTGTTTACTTTTTAAACATTCAGTATACAGGGACAACAAAATATTGAACTATTAATTAATTAATACCAGCTCCTTTGTAGCAGATTTTGGGGTGTTTTTTTTTCAGGTAATCATATTATAGGCAATTAGACTG
Organism: Pipistrellus kuhlii; assembly: GCF_014108245.1. NCBI lineage: Eukaryota > Metazoa > Chordata > Mammalia > Chiroptera > Vespertilionidae > Pipistrellus > Pipistrellus kuhlii. Next base: position 47,769,316 of record NW_023425573.1, on the reverse strand, counting down.
ACCTGACATGACGAATGCAAGGATGATGGGCCAGGTATAGCAATTCCCCAGGGCAGAAAGCCACGGAGGCCTGGCAAGGGGCAAAATTGGGAAAACAAGAGCCTCACACCCAGGGTAACCTTTCCTCACATATTACAGTTCGGACCCCTCATCTTTCATATCACTAGTCATGTGGTTTAGACCCCCTGACCTGTTCCTTCCTAAATATAACATTTAGGTCTCCATTGTATTTCAGCTCCAGGACCAGAAAAACAGCAGAACCAGACAAGTAATACCATAACTGCCTCAGGACCAGGTACATTAATTGATGACCCCCCTGCCCTGGTAACAGCTCATCAGTGGAGGCCAGGACCCTGAAAGAGCACACTTGAAAAGCCAATGAATATTCTTTTAAGAACATCCCCTGGGACCTCCCCTAGAATGTCCACCTGCAAGGGAGAGATAAGCTCAGGATGAAGGACTCGGTGCTCATTCTCTTCCCGGGAAGCAGGTCTATAACATTCCTTCCCCCCTTCTTCCTTCTAAGGAACCCCATAAGGCCAGCAACCAGGTTAACCCCCTAAACCTGTCTCCCAGGTCCCCTTCTCTCTGACTTCTCAGTGAGCAAAAGCTGCCCAGCCTAGGCTCTCCTGTTATTTCTATGCCTTTCCTTGTTTCTCTGTTTTAAGTATATTTTTGATGTGGCCAATAAATTCTTACTGACTTTGCTATACTTCATCTCTTGATTAAAACATTTCTTTCAAGAAGACAAGAACCGAGTTCCTGTCTCACCAGTAACAATTAGGCACAAAATTAAAATACATAATGCTCCCAAACTCTTCTTATCACTTTAACTTGTCCCTGGTGCCTTAATGCCATATGTAACAGTTCAGTGGGCTCTGCCACGTGGAGAATGCTAGCTTGCAGTTAGACTCCTGCATGGCAACCCTAGCCAGAGTGAGCTTCCTCTAAGCAGAGTGTCATTTGGACCAGCCAGAGAGGCCAACTGCAATCGCAGGCAAGCCTTCAGGGTGTCTACAGGCAACTGCCTTAAACAGGAGTGCCTGCATCCTTGGGCTCTGAGGTGACATAAAGAAGGTAATCACACTGTTTTAAGCACTTTGCAGTATGAAAAGGAGTCTTTGTATTGTAGAAACTGAGTTTGTTCCTCACCAACGGGGAACTTTCAGGCATACGAAAGCATATACTAGAAATAATGTGTTGGTCCTATTAAAGTTATCACATGTAAAAAAGTAACCAGGCATCATGGGAACATATAAAAACATCACCTGATAGGTAAAAATGCAGTATCTATGATGTTCTGGAGCTGCTGGTGGGAGGAAGGCAAGTTTGCTTTTATTTTAAAGCAGGCGCCCTGTGAGGATAGCAAACGCAGATTCTGAATTTGGTACAAGCACCTTGATTTCACTTGATGTTATTCTTGCCAATAAAAATGAGTGTTTGACATATAACTAAGTGCAATTTTTTATGCCTTTATAAAACTGTATATATATAAACTCATTAAAAAATGTGAACATACTTAATAGGTACAGTATGAAGCCAATTATGTTAAAATATGTAAATGCATTCAAAGAATAAAGAGAGGATTTATTCTAAAATGTCAAGAATGGTTAGTTATGTCTGCATGGTGAGTTTTGATTGATCTTTATTTTCTTCTTTGTGCTTTTCTGTATCCCCACTTTTCCCCCTTTCAAACAATATGTTAATTTTACCATCTGAAGAAGTAATTTAATGTGTGTGGTGTTTTTTTTTTTGTTTTTTTTTTGGGGGGGGTGGTTTCACACTCCCTCATTGTTGGTAGGAGAGTAACTGATACAACCTTTGGAGAGCCCGTTGGTCATACCCAGGTGAGGTTGCCACTCCCCTGTGACCTGGGACTTCAGTTTTAGCAATGGCTTCTCAGTGGAGAAAATGTATTCAAGGATGTGTACGCTGTAACATTCATACTACTGCTCAGGTGGAAGAGATCCGATGCCCTCAGTTGCAAAATGAACACATTGCAGTAAATACACTTAACGGAATATGGATGGCCATGAAATAGAGTAACCAAAAGCGATGGCTAAGCCTCAAAAACATAACAGTGAGTACAACAAAGTGAATGCAATTAATGCCACAGAACAATATACTTAAACATGTTTAAAATGGTAAATTTTGTTATGTATAGTTTACCATAATTAAAGAAAACCCTGAAACATAACATTGAGTCAAAAAACATTTGCAGAAATTAAACTCGTAAGCCAAAACTATGCACTTATTTATGGATGTACATATAGTTTTAATAGTACAAAATACTAAACACTGGAGTTCAGGATACTGAACACATTTCTATGGGAGGAAAGAGGGGGTGGGGTCAGACAGAACTGGGCAGTTGTACAGCAGGCAACTGCTTCAGAAATGTTTTATTTTTTTAAAAAAAAATCTGAAGCAAATATGGAGGCAAAATGTTGAGATGTAAAAAATCTGCATAGTAGGCATATGGATGTTCATGACATTATTCCATTTTTCTGTGTGCTTAAACTGTACCATAACAAACCTATATCCTTTGTCAGGCCTTCCTTCCCTCCAACCCCCCCTTAGGTTGAAACAATAGATAGTGATTACCACATACAATAGCTGTTGTAGATGGCTGACCAATGAAATCATGTTTCCTTGCCTGCTCATACCACTCAGAGTTTAAATAACCCATAAGGCAGAATCCAAATGTCTCTCTTTTTTCAAGTCCACACGTTTAAAACTTGCTTAATTAGCAGCAACATCAAAGGACCCTCGTGTTTACTGGCCTTGAAGGATTCTGCCATTTGTAAGAATCTCACCTATCAGTTCATCTGTCAGGAAGCTCTGCTCTACCCTCAGACTCTGGGCTTTCACTGCTCAGTGACTTTCAAAGTCAGATACTACAGAAGGCTGGTTAGTCTAGTGGCTATAAATTAGTAACTTCTTTAGTGACATCAATCCACGTTCAATTGCATTTTAACTCAGAGGTTGAAGCTGTGGACTCAAACTGCCTAGGTTCAAATTCTGGTTCTCCTATGCAACTTACTTTGTTATTTATTTATTTATTTATTTATTTATTATCACAAAATGGAGTTTAGATGATAAAATGAGTTGAAATACTTAACCCAAGGCTGCTACCTAATGAGCCTTCAGCAAACCTTCCCTATTATTCTCATAATCATGGTTGCATTTCATCTCTGGCCCTCCCCTAGAGAGTGAAAGGCTTAATCCAACACTATGGTACTGATAGCATCAAAGGTAGCTTATGATTGCCAGTTAACTTGCAGCCCCTTCTAACAAATAGAAAAGAGTAAAAATATTGACAGATATGAAAGCTCTGGCTCCTCAGCAAACTCTTTGCCTTGGGGTCTCTTTCCAGAACGCAACTTCTGAAATGCTCTTATCCTATTCTTTAGACAGATGATTGATCTACAAATCTGCTCATGCTCTATGAGACTTATTAAGGCATGCACTGTGTCTTCTTCTTTATAGTCAGGCATCCTGGTTCTTTGGGGGAGCTCATGAAATGTTTGATGAATGAATAAATGAATGAATGAATGAATGAATGAATAGATGAATGAATGCAATCAATAACATCTTAGTTTCAATCATATGCTAGACATTCTGGGTGTTGCGTAAATCTTGAAATATTTAGGGCTTGTATTGGTGCAATCCCACGTAATAGTTCTACGTGGATTGGCTTAATAGGCATCTCATGAAGACCCTACTTTAAATCGGTATCTTTTTTGTTTTGTTTATCATCTGGATTGTAAGCCTTTTGAGTTCTTTAGACCAAAGTACTATGTGGATGCTAAGAGATAGCAACTGATGACTTTCATGATTGTGATGTATTAATTAGACTAGAAAATGTTTCTAACAACTTCGCCTTGATAATCTGAGGCTGTCTTATTTCTGAATCCTCCCTCTCCAAGAGAGGTTTTCTTAACGAGGAAAGTGTAGGCAGCTGGCTCTCCTCAGGCTTTGTTCCCAGAACCTCAATTAGAGAGGGAAATCAGAATCCTTTTCATTACATCTGAGTTAAAAAAAAATATATATATATATATATATATATATATATATATATATATATATATATATACACACACACACACACACACACACACACACACACCCCGTATTTTTCGGGCCATAAGACGCTCCGGACCATAAGATGCACCAGTTTTTAGAGAAGGGAAATGAAGAAAAAAAGATTCTGAAACAAATAGTGTCCTAAAATATTTTATGTGCATTAAAACCCAACATCACAGTCATAAACACATGTAATCAACCCTGTAAAGTAAACAGCAGCATTTAGAACCATTTTAGAGCCGGGCAAGCACACAGAGACCACACAGAGCCGGGCAAGTAAAAAAACTTTTTTTTTTAAGTATATGTGTAGGCTATATTTGGACCATAAGACGCAGTGACTTTTTCCCCCCACTTCTGGGGGGGAAAAAGTGCATCTTATGGTCCGAAAAATACGGTAACTTCATGGATATTTCTCACAATCCACAAATTTTCTCTATATTCTTAGATGATTTTATTTTTTCTAAAAGCATATAAATTTGGAATCCCCAATTATAGGATGGAATTGGTCAGATAAAGAACAACTTTCTACATCATGCTCTGAAATTAGCTATCTTACAGCTTACTATATTTTATATGAGCAAAGATCATTGGATTCCTTCATGATTCCCACCCTCCAGGCTGATCCACTGACTATTAAAGCTGGTGTGTGTGTGTGTGTGTGTGTGTGTGTGTGTGTGTGTGTGTGTTTTATAAAAACTGAGACCAGAGATAAAGGGATTTTTATCCCATCAAAATTGTTTTGGCCTTTCTCAACAGTGAATATTCTAAAACAAAACAATAACAAAACAGCTAACAAATGGCAAAGGGATCCAATTTTTGTTTGATCTTCCTTCCTAATTTCTCTTTCTCTTTTCAGCTCTCTCACTACAGCGAAAAGCTCAAAAGATAAACAAAAAGAAGAAAGAAGGAGTGAAATAAAAACTGGGCTATTGATTCCTGAAAAATTGAGACTCATATATGGTTGATACTTTTCACAAGCTACAAGAGAATAGTAGGCTCAGAGCATATTGTGGCTACTCTTTATGCTTTTTTTTAAAGATATGACGACCATCAAGAGGGCAATTGCTCAGGGGTTTCCTTTCATGGCCTAGTAAGGAGGCTCTGGAGCTTTTCCGACAGTTTGGCACTAAGACTAATGGCAAAGGACTTCTCTCCTCTCTGGTGCCTCTGAGTCAAAGTGGAGGGGGAGGGTGATGGGGTAGCGTGGGCTGCAGGGATAGCAGTAACAAGGGCCAGGCACCCCTGCCTGCTCTTGTACGTGGGCTCCCTCAACCTGACAGGTATTTGTCACCCAAAACTCCAAGTCCTTGTTTAGAAACTTTGACTCCATTTGAGAAAAGATAAGGTGCTTGCATTGCAATTTTTAAAGAATTCAGTCAACAAATACTGAGAATCTACTGTATATGGAAAATTGTCCTAAACAGATGGAAGAGCAAGTAACTCAGCTTTCTCCTGAAAGAGCTAATAATCGAGGGATTTTTTTCCTCCAGAGAGAAGAGTCCTGTGATGGTATCAAAACTTGCTTGGGTCCCCTGTTCCCATGCTTTAGACTCATCACTCTGTCCTGATAACCATATCAATTAGTGGTCAAAGGTGTTATTGACTAAACTGGATGTGTCTATTGCCAGTATATCTTGTTTACTTCCCAAGTGCTATCTCAACATTGCATCATAAATACCAGGTCATATAATAATTATTGTTATCAACTTCACAAAACTCACATTTCTCAGGCTGATGTAGACATATTGAAAGATATAGGCTATTTTAAAATTTTGCAAATAATGCCAGGTGATTAATAATATGATTTTACAGTGTAGTACAGAACACTGATTTAATTGCTTTTTTAAATATATTTTTTATTATATGTGTACATACCTTACCAATCCACACACACGCACACACACACACACACACACCCTCCCAAACATGCCCTCCCTGCCCATAGTTTTTCCTCCACTGGTTATGCTTATATGCATGCGTACAAGTCCTTTGGTTGATCTCTTATCTCCCCCATATCTCCCTGCCCTCCCCGCTGTAATTTGACAGTCTGTTTGTTTCTTTACTGTCTCTGTATCTATCTTTTTGTTTTTTAACTCTGTATCTCACTAGAAAGGGAGACTAGTAAAATTAGATAGTTGGGGTTTAGTAGCCTGACACTATCTTAATGTAAATTAACAGTAAACATTTGAAAACAACAGAGAAGGTTAAAACATGTTGGTTTTTTTTTTTTAAGCTTGGATAATTAAATCCTGCACCAAAATGGTATTTAGCACTCAAACATAATATACTACCTACTGCTCGGTCTATTATCTATCATTATCTTTTGAACCCTGTAATTGGACAAACAGGAAACTATTCATAATAATCAGTTTGTTCAAAATCATCTGTTTGCTGGAGTCTGGGAGTTGCACGTTGCAGGCATATTGAACTGAGGTGAAACTGCTTACTCCCTCCTTTCTATTGTTTGCTCATCGCAGTTACTGCAAAGTGCAGCAACACCATACACAGGGTGATCCAAAGCATCTTCCCAAAATTACTGAAAAAATAGTCGTTTCCCCCTGCATCCTGCGAATGGGCAACATAAACCTTATTTGCCGCAAGACAGGGTGTCATTGAACCTGGCCCATCCCCTGCCAGGGCCGTATGCACGTAATTATGCTTAACACAGCACTGGGGCAAGCAATCTGCCCTCTGGAATTTCCATTAGATTCAACCACTTAGTGGCTTTATTAATCCTAGCACTGGCTTTATTTTTCAGTTATTCTTTGGTGGTTATGTTCCTTCCATTACAGCTATCCAAACATCGGGCTGCCCAGGGTCTCCTGTACACATTTAAATCTAAGAGATTTAAATAGAAAAGCAACACGGGCCGTTATTGGGCTATTTTCCGTTTTCATTATCAGTGAAACAAGACATCAGCGTTTTCATGCTGCGTGGAGCCTTCAGGGAAGTGCAATGATGCTGTCATTATCCCGCTGATGCAAATGGAATGGCGAGCCCAATGAAATAAAAATAAAATCACGAAAGGGCTGGAGTCACAGAGTGGGCTGCTGACCTGGTCCCTGCATGGCTCCCTGAAAACGTCCCTTTGAATTTAGCGGAACCTGGATGGCAAAGACCACAGACCCTGACAGAACATAAATTCATCTCATAATGAGATTAGTAGGCAGTCAAAATAAATGTCCTGCTGTTACATCAGAGGCAGGCTCTAACCTGGTGTTTTCCATGGAAATGATCATTTTCTTTGCAACGGGAGAATGGAGGATGCAACTAGCTTAAATCCGACAGGTTCTGTTTTGCCATACCATTATTTTTCACCTTCCTCTGTCTGTTTAATCGCAGTTTTGAGGAACCGTATAAATGAATCGTGAGTCTTAAAAACTATTACCAACATGAGTTATGGGTGTTGATGTTCACGATCATCATGTTTCCCTGACTCTCCTTTTAAGTAAAGTTCTCCTTTTGCAACCCCTCCTCTCACTTCTAAGCAGGAGCCCTGCTGTGGAGGAGGTGTTGAGACCCCCAGAGTCCTCTCATGCTAGCCTTAAGGATCAAAGGCGGAATAGACTCACTATTGTATTTGTGTATGGCAGCTCTACTGCTTAAAACCTTTGGCAACAAGTATCGCATACTAAAGAGCCCTAAGAAAATGCCCGGATCAGGTGAACCCACGTGGTCTCTGAGTAGAACAAAGGCCCTGGGTGTGCAGCTTGATTGCAAGGGACTTGCTTGGTTTTCAGCAGAAGGCAATCTCACCTGGAGCACAATGCCCTCCTCTCATTCAGAATGCAAGATAGAATCTCCTCCGAATCCCTTCCACAGAACCTGATGCAAGTCCATGGGCTGCGTGGTCCTTCGCACCAAGTGGCGTTTAATCAAAGCCTCTGTGAAATAATCTCAGAGTCCCTGGGCCCTGTTAAGTCACCAGGCTTGTTAAGAGGTCCTTTCAAACGGAATGGGAGATCAGACTCTGAATTTAGGTGCGTTTGAAGCTTCCGCATAGAAGTCAGAGACAATTTAATGTACACCCATTTCCTCTGCATTTTCCAGCTTCCAGGCTGAGACTCCTACCTTCTCTATGGCATTGCTCATTAGGAATAAATAGTTTGCTAGTATCCCATTTCATAACTGTTTTCCTTAGGCTGAAATGAAACCACAGAAATGTTTTGACTTTGCACAAGCATTTTATAGTTCATGCATTGGTTTCCAAACATTATTTCATCTAATGGAAACCATTCTCTTGCTGTACGTGGTGCTTCCATCCCAAAACTTGAACTGCAGATGAGCTACTTTAAGGGGGAAATAACGTTTTGGCCCAATTTAACAACGTTTTCTTTCAACTTTTTACTTCTTAGTAGCTTGAATTGTGTCTCTACTTACATATATTTTTATGTGTCTAATTTGCAAATGTCGGAGAATTTAAAGTCAATTCTCCTCCCATTCTCAAAATTTTATCTGCTTTCTGTTGATTCCTTCCTTATCAGGTGAAATAGTTCAAGGAAAGATACTAATTTTTCATTAGGTAAGATGGTCCCTCTTTCACTTACCTTTTCATTCCCACAACTCTTTCTTCCCTGTCTCACCATAGCTCTGTTCCCCACTCCTCTCTGCACAGCTGTCTTTATAAATTACATAGCTAACAGTAACTGAGTCCACTTTACCAAGTATCCAGTTTAGTTGGCACATGTTAATGATTTTCTAATGGCATCCCCTATGTTAAATTCACAGGGTTAATGTTAAAGTTTCATATTGAATAGTGCCCCTGAGAGAATTCACTGCATTGTTTGCTTACCTCATATAAATGTACTTGTTCTTGGGTTACGGCAAAGATCAGTAACACGTTATTTTGCACCAGTTTGTCAATGAGTTGTCCAATTGTTGGATATTCCTAAAATTGATATATAGATTTTAAGTATCATCTTAAGAAAAACATGCAAAATAAAGAAAAGAATGTTTCAGATATCTTAATGAGTTTGACATTTCAATGCTTATAGGCATTATTGATTCTGTCACTCTAAGTAAACAAATACAATTAGCATGATTTGACATTCCTATACCGGTTCCTAGGTTTGGTCTTATTGCCTTTTTGATGCCACTAATTAGTTTTATGAGACCCTGTGATAATTTTTTTTATTTCTTTATTGATTAAGGTATTACATATGTGTCCTTATCCTCCTCATTACCACCCCATCCCTCCCACTCATGTCCTCACCCCCCTGTTGTCTGTGTCCATTGGTTAGGCTTATATGCATGCATACAGGTCCTTTGGTTGATCTCTCCCCCTTTTCCCCACCCTCCCCTACCTTCCCTCTGAGGATTTCAGAGAAGAAGGGAGAGGAAGAGAGAGATAGAAACATCAATGATGAGAGAGAATCATTGATTGGCTGCCTCCTGCATGCCCCCTACTGGGGTTTGAGCCCCGCAACCTGGACATGTGCCTTTGGCTGGAATCAAACCCGGGACCCTTCAGTCCGCAGGCTGACACTCTATCCACTGAGCCAAACCAGCCAGGGCCCTGCGATGTTTTTACAGTTGAAAACACATTGCACTTCTATTCCATTGGCACATCATTCCCAAGTGATAGGATACTTTAAAAAATAAAGAAGCCATTTATTAACAGATCTGAAGATGGCCACTATTTTCCAAGGCTGAAGAACACACAGCACAGTTGCCTCTTATATGAATCCAAATGTGGATCATGATGAAAGAGGAAATTTAAGTGAAAGAGTAGCCTGCAAACAATTAAATTAAGTATTTGTCGATGGTTCTGAAATCAGCCAAAGTGGAGAGACACTATATGCTGGTGTGGTGTGTTCACATGTTCTCAGAACTTCAGGTAAATGACCCCACAGCAAATCTGGCTGAGTAATGCATGCTTTCCACACAATTTGGATTTTTATTAGTAGATATTGATAAAATCCACATAATATAAATCTTCCTGAGTCTGACATTTTTAGTCTCCTCAGCTGTTCAACTGTCCAAACACTAAGCATCCTTCACCCTGAAGCACGAATTTCTCCAATGCTGACCCCTCCTTATCGTCACATGGTCTCAAACTTTTCAATTGCTGTGCATGTGTTATCAGAATCATACCATGTAGCCCTTCCTATGTGGGCGAACATGATTTTTCTATTTGACCCACATCAATTGGTTTAGTTCCCACACAATTATCTCATAAGCTCCTCAAAGCCAGGGACCATGTCTTATTACTTTATGGCTCCTGGAGCCCGGCCCAGTGTTGTGTTCATAGGAAGTGCTCAAAGGGCGCAGTGAGCTTTGTTACAGGGAGACACAGAAATAGTTCATGGCTTCTCTGCATTCATAGAAACTCAGAAAGAATTAATTGAACATTTATTAGATGAGAAGGCCATATTAAGCAACAGGCAATGTTTGCTTCTATGGTCCTACTTTTTCCAAGATTCTATTAGAGACATTTTAATAATTGCAAAAATGGGGGGTGGGGGAAGAGAGCAGACTCACTTCTCACAATTTCTTGCTCCTTGTTGGCTAAAAGACAAAATGTGGCTACCTCATTGACTTTGTAATATGGAAAGGCAGTTTATATGATTAAATAATATATAAGCGTGGGGAATACTATTGATCAAAAGTTAGGAGAAAATATTCATGTTGAAGTTTAGAAATTTAGGCAAGAAATAGTAGCAGATATTTGTGAACCATTAGATTTTAAAAAAATTAATTGGCAGCACCATATTAAGCATTTATATTCATTATCTCATTGAATTTTTTTTTGAGAATAGTGCTTTTCAATCTGAAATTAGAATTCTTCCTCTTTTTCTTTTTCTTTTTCTTTCTCATTTCTTTTTCTTCCTCCTCTTTCTTTCTTTCCCTTTCTCTTTCTCATTCTTTCTCTTTCTCTTTCCCTTTTTCATTCTTTCCCTTTTTCATTCTTTCTCTTCCTCTTTCTCTTCATCTAATCTTTATATTTAACTTTTTTCTCTTTCTCTTTCTCTTTTTTTCCCTTTCTCTTTCTCATTCTCTTTCTTTCTCATTCTTTCTCTTTCTCTTCCCCTTTCTCATTCTCATTCTTTCCCTTCCTCTTTCTGTTCATCTAATCTTTATATTTAACTTTTTTCTCTTTCTCTTTCTTTCCCTTTCTCTTTCTCATTTTCTTTCCCTTTCTCATTCTCATTCTTTCTCTTCCTCTTTCTCTTCATCTTTATATTTAACTTTTTTTCTCTTTCTCTTTCTCTCTACTCCATACACTTCTATAGCATTGTCATTTTAAGAAGTCACTTAAATTCTCTGAGAAATATTTTTGCAGATATTAAATGAGGATAATATAACTTTCTCAGCTTGTTGCTTCATAATTCAATTCTATTTCTTAAGTTAGTCGGCGCCCACTGCATTCCAGGCCCTCCTGGCCCTGTAGAGCACACATTAAATAAACAGAGACAGACATGAGCAAACACATTTCACACAGTGATGGGCAAGAAGACATCTAGGTATGAGAGTGAGGGAGAGGCCCAGCAGAGGTCAAAATAGGCCCCCTTGGAAGCAGCCATAATCAATCTGGGTTTAAAGAATAATTAAGTTTCTCAGCAGCCTAGGATGGGAGAGCATTCCAGACGGAATAGGATACGCACACACATGGCAGCTTCATGGTCTATTTAAGGAAAGCAGTTAGATATGTAGGATTCTGGTGAGAATTGAATGAGATAAGGTACATCGAAGGAACTCTGAAAATTTTACAAAAGTCAAGCATTTTCCCCCCTTATATGTCACCAGCATTTTTTAACTGACAAAAAATATGCCAAGTGTGAATACATACCAAGCAAGCAGTACTTGACTAATTGTTCCCATAGAGAGAGCCCCTGCTCTGGGAAAGCATGGCCTTATTTAGGGAGCATGCACTGGGCCTGTCATTCACAGTAACTCCTGCGTGATGACTGTTTTGGTCTGAGCCCCGCTTCCTGGGGATATGGTTGGGAACAGAACAACTGACTTCGCTGCTTTTTGCTGGCCTCTGGCTCTTTGAAAAATCAGGAGGTCCTGGGGTCATCTGGGTTATAGCAGATGCAAACTTTTCACATAACCTCACCACCCAACGTATTCCTGGGGGAACCCCTGAGGGTGATGAGGATTGAGACAGAGAAATCTATTCATCTCAAAGCAGGAAATGTACTGTGTGCACTAAGTGTGGGTTATCCTATGCCCTACAGCCATTATTGCTTCATTTGCCTTCTTATTGCCCTGAAATCAGCGTAGAGTGCAGATTACACACCAAGACAGTTGACATGGAGTATTCATTCTTGCTGTCCAGGTGACAGAGCCCATCGTTAGGAATGACAATGCCTGCCAATTTGCTGTCCATTCCAAAATGAGAATCAGCGTCGCTCACAAAGACCAGGAGATGGAGGGAGTCATTCCGCCAGCCAATTTTTTCCTGCAGCGAGAGAGAAACATTTGGATTGCATTGGATAGAGGCAGGCATTTATGGAGAGTGAATCAATTATGATGGACACATTCACAATATAAAAATTGTATTGCTGGTCTATTTCAGCCATTTTCATCTATTGTGAGTTGATAATATTAATGTATTAAAAACACAACATTTCTGTGATGTTTGTTTCTTTCTTGATATCATTTTCAGATGTTCTATACTTCAGTAAAAAAAAAAAAAAAAAAATAGTTCCACTACAATCAATATTCGGTTGATCCCAACTTTTACATGGTTGTTTTTACTGTCCATTTTCAATGTACCAGAAAAATGAGGGAAGGGAGGTCACAGATTATCCTTAATCCAAGATGAAGCAAAACTAGGCAGAATGCAGCACAAAATGGAACCTGAGTAAGCCTGTTTTATTCAACTGTCACCCAACATTTAAGCACATATTTCTCTTTCTACTGTATCATCCAAAAATTATAAACAAAATGGATAAGAATTGCTTATCAAAGTATTGCCTCAAGGTACTGCCAATTAAAGTGGTCTATTTGTTGTTTCTTAGCAGAGCTCTCCCTTTCAGTTAACAATAGTCCTGAACTAGTGGGGCAAAACTCACTCTGGCTGCACCATCCCTCCTCCTCCTCCTCTTCTTCCTCCTCCTCTTCCCCCCTCCCTCATCCATCCTCCTTCCTCCCCTCCCCTCCCCTCCCCTCCCCTCCCCTCCCCTCCCTTCCCCTCCCCTCCCCTCCCCTCCCCTCCCCTCCCCTTCCCTTCCCTTCCCTTCCCTTCCCTTCCTCTCTTTTTCCTTCTCTTTCCTTCCCTTCCCTTCCCTTCCTCTCTTTTTCCTTCTCTTTTCTTCCCTAGTTCCCTGGTTCTTCCATCTTCTAGGAGCTTCAGCATGTCCATTTCCTGATATTTTCCATGAAGAGCTACCACCTGAAGACAGATAAATGATTCCTGTGATATGTTGCTGACTGTTAAGGACAAGTGATGTTCCTTTACTGTTGTAGGGATTGTGTGGCTTTGGATGCTTATTTTGTTAGTTCAAAACAATAGATATCTATTCATATATATATATAGAGAGAGATTTATACTGATTCAGGTCATCTTTACTTTTTAAATGACTTCTGCCTTTGATTTTTACCATGATTAACTAAAAAACCAATTAATCTGATTTAAATCTTTGTAAGTTAATCACACATGACTTGTAGTAAAATTTCCCCAAGACATCTACAATTTTATTAGAATACCCAAATATTAGGCATAAAACAGTCCCATTGTAACATGATCAAATGAAAGATTTTACAGAGATTCTGTTTTAATAAAAATATCAAATGTAGAAATATGGCAATTAAAGTAAAAATTAAGTTAGCCAAGTGTTTCAAAGCAGATGTGTTAATAAGAGATGAAATTCATATTATCAGAGCAAAATACACTTCCCCTCCTCATACCTTACACACAGCAGCTTGCATAATTGCATCAAATCCACCCTCAGGTGTGTCAATATTAGCAGAAATTTTCTGATCCTTCACAATTTCATTGAATTCTTCAGCATCACTTGTCAATGGCAAAACGTGCTTGAATCCAAAAGTAGGTAAGCAGAAGTATGGAATACTACTACAAAAGCAAAATGTGAAAATATTCTTAATTAAATATGACATAACACACAAGTAAGAGCTCTAATAGTCTGGCAACATTTTCTTGCATGATAATGAATTTTCCTGAAGAGCCTGACTCTAACTTGGCTATGAGTCTCACTTCTAAGGTTGTTGTTATCATTTCCCACCCACCCCTTTCAAATTAATCATATTAGCTAACACTTAGAGATCACTGTATCTTACGCTGGCTCAAGCTCAGATAACAGGTAATCAGGTGATCAAACTCTCCACTCCTGTGTGTGTGTGTGTGTGTGTGTGTGTGTGTGTGTGTGTGTAATCATTACCTCCTATTGCCTCTTAACCCAAACCCACCAACACTCCCAGTCTTATTATAGGGTGACTCATACTGGGTGACATGTATGAGTCACTCTGTAGCAGGGCTGAGAGTGAAACCTTTCTTCTTCCTCCTCTACTCCCTCCTGCACCCCCAGCCCTGCTGCCAATGGACCAAAAACCAGAGCAGGGCTCTTCATTCTAGATCCCAACTTTACCGTGACTGAACAGACTGTCGTGGACAGAAATAAAACCACCATTTAATACAGATTACTTATGGGGGAAATGTCATGTTAGGATATCTGCCCCCAAATATTACAGTAGAACAGAAAAAGCTGATCATAAATCCAGCCACATCTTATTCAGAAAGCCAGTTAGTAACTGCGCTTAAGGTTTGTAGCAAGTTACTCAGCAATCTGAGTTTTAGGTTTTTATTTATAGAATGGAGATAATTGTACAGAGCAGAGGTTCTTAAAGTGAGGCCCCTGACCTACTGAGTCAGAAATGTTAGGGGTGGGCTCAGAAATCTGTTATTCTAAAGCTTGAGAAACTCTGTTGAAGTAGAGACAAAAGGTATAACTCCCAGTGAGGTTGTGGAGTGCTGTCTGGGCAGAGATGGTTGACAGCTTTGCAGACCCAGAAGCCTGCCTTGTCAACACAGATAGAGCCAGTATATCTTGCAGAGTCAGGCTCCTGTTCACCAGATTCATCTGTCTGAAGTACACAGCCAATCCTCATCAATCGTAATTCCCTATCTGCAAACTCACCTACTTGCTAAAATTTCTTTGTAACTCCCAAATCAATACTCTCAGTACTTTCTCAGTCATTCACATGAATGCACAGAGTGGTCAAATAATTGAATCACCAGATACACATGTTTCCCAACTGAGGTCAAACAAGGCTTTGTCTTCTTGCTTTAGCTTTCATGCTTAACAGATGTCCTTTCCAGGGTCTATTTGGTGCCTTGTCTTTTGTATCCTTGTGCTTTTTGTTGGTGATTTTGCTGTTTAGATAGGCCCTGAAGTGTGGTGCTGAAGGGCTGTCTAGTGTTCCTTGGTGCACAAGGCTGTGATGTATCATGGAGAACATAAGTGTATTAGATATGCTTTGCTCTAGCATGCATTACAGCAGTTGTTGGCTGTGAATTCAATGTTAATGAATTAGTAATATATATTAAATAGAGTGTTACACACAGAAAACAAAATTATATATTGATCAGTTGGTGAAAACATGGCCAGAGGCTCACAGGAACCTAACTTTGTGTCTCCTCTGGGAGCAATGGTTTAACATTTGCTAATTCGGTGTTCAAGGAGACTACACAACAAGACTCTTTTGAATAATGAAAATCAATTGTATGTACAAGTTAAAATGACTATGGATTCATTCATACAGAGTAATGGAGTTCTACTGAGACCAGAATGCTGCTGTCTGCAATGGTAGTCATTTTCTTAATATCAGTAGACTTTCATAGAAAGCAGGTCATAATCTGATGTGTCCTCAGGGTTCAGAATAAGTGGAATTGGAGGATCCCAGCACTGACTGGTACAGTTTGAGATGTCCCAACACAGCCATCTCCAGAATGGATGCTCCTGGTCATCCCAATCTGTGGTTGGCTAATAAAAGTTTGGAAATGTAGGAAAGCCAGTGAGACTGGAAATTGTAAGTGCCTTGGCTAAGGCCCTTGGATTGAATGTGGCCCATACTTGAACCTATGATCCCTGTTTCTTTGCCCTGCCCTAACCTACCAATACTGTTCATTTTTTTAGCTATGACAGGATACCTGGCCTGGTGGGCCCAGAAGCCAGTCTGTCACTTCCAGGGAACTTTTCACATTTTCTTTCTGATTCATTATATTTAACTTTAGCTCTCAGAAGGCAATCTTAAACTTTTATTTTTAGTATTTTGCATGGACTATCATTGAAATTCTGAAGAGTTGACCACAGAAAACATCTATGGTCCTAATAGAATAATGGTGAAGCTTGACTGAAATAAAATGTGTGAAATACACAGTACAATGAGCTTTTCCAAATAAGTGCTTCCTAACATTAGTGTCATTTCTTATATAAATCACTTACACAGAGTCTAAATTTGACTAATGATATCTCTAGAATCATATAGTTTCTCCTGCTTAAAATAATAATGCATGTTCATTGAAGAAAATTTGGGTTTTATGTAAAAGTGTAAATGAAAACATAAATTTTAATGGTTATCAGATGTATCATAGTTTATTTGACCATCTCTCTATTACTGAAAGTTTATTTCAGAAACTTTTCAGTTATTAAATAATGTGTGATCCTTCCATATAATCTTTGCAAACTCCAAAAACACACTACAGATTAGATTAAAACAAGTTTTACAAGTGTGGTGCACAGACCCTTTGACATCCCTAAGCTCTTTCAGAGTCATAAGGCCAAACTCTTTCACAATAACAAAAAATGTTATGTGCCTTTTCCATTGTGCTGACATTTGCAGTGATGATGCAAAAGCAGGAGTGAGCAGAACTGCTAGTGCCTCTGCACAGATAAAGGTACAAAGCTGTGTAATTGTTCTTACATTTTCACCAGCAAGCATTTACTGTAATACATTTTAAAATGCGAGTTTTTACTTGATTGTCCTTGATGGGGCAGTAAAAGTTATTAATTTTATTAGGTCTACACCCTTGAAAACATGTTTAAAAATTTCTTTTTCTGTATGACCAAGACAGAAAAATGCATACAGCATTTCTGCTGCTCACCAAAGTAAATGTTTATAGTAGAAAAGCACTTCTGTGATTGTTTGAGCTAAACTGGCCTATATATATATATATATATATATATATATATATATATATATATATTACCCTCTCTATCTGAAAGATGCTTGACACACTATTAATCCAACTTAAATATTTGACAGAAATGTTCTTAAAATATGAAAGAAGTGAGGTTGTCATTTCAAGAAAAACAACCACTGGTATTTGTTGCCACAGATAAAATTTGAAATAGTTTGAAAATTAGAATTTTGTGATCATGGTGTCTCCCCTGCCAGGTAAGTATGAAAATTAGAATTTTGGAAAACTTTCATCTGCCACCTATGAGATTAATAGGTGGCAGATGAAAATGCATTAAGAAATATCTGATGATATTAACAAATGGGATGTTTTTGACATTGTATCATGAAATTTGGAAGATCTGCCTAACTCAGTGAAGCAATGGTTTTCAAAGGATCAAAGCATTTTATTACAAAATCACACACATTAGTAAAACCCATTCACAGTGCAAGACAGACCAATGGCTTTTAACGTGATAGAATATGAAAAGTTCATTGACATTGTTTCAGATTCCATATTGAAACTAACTTTTAGTTTGAATGAAGTATCAAAGAAGATTGCTGAAACCAGTTTGGCTCTCAGCATTGGCTTGCAGACTGAAAGGTCCCGGGTTCGATTCCGGTCAAGGGCATGTACCTTGGTTGCGGGCACATCCCCAGTAGGGAGCGTGCAGGAGGCAGCTGATCGATGTTTCTCTCTCATCAATGTTTCTCTCTATCCCTCTCTCTTCTTCTCTGTAAAAAATATTCAGTAATATATATATATATATATATATATATATATAATATATATATATAAAATCAATAATATATATATAAAAGATTACCCACAGTCATGAGAAAAGTTGTTAGATGTGTCTCTCTTTTCTTATTATATATGTGATGTTTGACTTTCCTCATGGAATTTAAGCAAAACAAAGTATTTCAACAGATCAAATGCAGAAGTAGGCATAAGAATCCAATTGTCATTTACTAAATCAGATATTAAGAGATTTTTAAAAATGTAAAAGCAAGGCTAATCTTTTTGTTTTAGAAAAAATAGTGTTTTTTTAAGATGTGTTACAGTAATATATAGTTCTTATTGTAATTATCAAATAAATCAATAGCTAATTATTCTTTAATATTTGTTTTCTAACATGCTGAATATTAATAGATATAAACTACACAGTCTAAGGCTCCTGGTGGGAGGTCTTAATTTTTAAGAGTGTAAGAGAGTCCTGAGATGTAAGTTTGAAAACCACTAGATTAAAATTATCAAAGATACTAAGTGTTGATGAGAGGAAGAAAATTAACACTTTGAATGTTTGTTATGTTCTGAGCTCATTCAATTCTCATGGTTGCCCTAAAAGGTGAATATTATTATTTCCATGTAAAGGTGAAGAGAGCGAGTTCAAAGAGAGTAAGATTTTGTCCAAGGTTATAATTTAAACCCAGGACTGAAAAACTCCATGCTCTTTCCTCTTTAAGTCGTTTGCCTTTCTACTAAATAACATTTTTATTTCATAATTACAAGGTTTGGATTGATCAAAGGATTGATTTTTGTGTTTAGTGTTTGAGTTCTTGGTGTTTATATGTATGGGGGGAGGTATCTGGACAAAGAAACTTGGAGAATTAAGGATGTATTGGAAAAGGAAAAAAAATATAATGTGGCAACAAAAAAAAGAACTTTATATATAAGTTTAACTAATGGAAATTTTGCCAACAAGAATAAAGAAACAGGTTAGAAAATAGAAAAATATTGACCTTTTAAGAGATCTCATCTATAATACTCTGTTATTGATAGTAGCTGCCATTTATTTAGAGCTTCAAGATCAAGCCCAGTACTAAATGCTTCCCTTCATTACCTTGACCAATCCTTAAAACCACTCTGTGTGATCAGCTGTTATTCCAAACTGAAGCATATATATATATAAATTGATTTTTTTACAGAGTGGAAGGGAAAAGGATAGAGAGTTAGAAACATCGATCAGCTGCCTCCTGCACACCTCCCACTGTGGATGTGCCCACAACCAAGTTACATGCCCTTGATGGCAATCAGAACCTGGGACCCTTCAGTCCGCAGGCCGACTTTTATCCCCTGATCCAAACCAGTTAAGGCCAAACTGAAGCTTTGAAAGGTGAAAAGATTCACTTTTGGGGACATTGGGGAGTGAGTAGATGAATCTGGACTTAATCCAAGCTGACTCCAAAGCCCATGCTCTTAGCTACACTGTACCTTGTGTCTGCTCCCCGAAGGGTTTCAGCTCCTGGAGGACGGGGCCCAGATCTTTTTTCCCAGGGATCCCATGCCTAGCACAATACTTGGCACATAGTTGGAGCTCAGTAAGTTTTTGTTGAATGGATGAGTGAATAAATGAATGCATGAATGGAATGAATCAAAGCTGCAAAATGCCAAACTGCTTTCCTTCTCTAGAAGCTTGATTAAGGACAGGATCTTGTTAATTCAAGATGCTGGGCTGTCAGCTTAGCTAAGCATTCAAGTTTGTTAATTTTTATATTTTTCTGATAACATTCCATACCTGTTGTTCCCTATTGTCATTAAAATTTTTAAAATTTAATTTCAGAGAGAGGAAGGAAGAATGAGAGAGAGAGAGAAACATCAATAATGAAAGAGAGTAATTGATTGGTTGCCTCCTGCATGTCTCTTTCTGGGGATTGAGTCAGCAACCTGCGCATGTGCCCTGACTGGAAATTGAACCTTAACCTCCTGGTTCATGGGTTAGCAATGCTCAACCACTGAGCCACACCAGTTGGGGCCCTATGGTCATTTTTGTAATTTATGTTACTACATCTGATCTGACCTGTGATAGAAAAAATGATTTTAAATAAACCCCTGGGGCAGAGGTAGCACTTTGTAATGCTAGATAGAATTGTTCTACTAGACTCTCTACTGAAGCTTGTTGAAGGAGAAAGATAATATGCAGAAATTTTAGACTGGTACAACATTTTGTGATTTTTTTTTTTTAAAGGCCAGAAGCATTAGAAATGCTTTTATTATAAAGAGTTAGGAGGCTGATAGCACCAATCTTATTTTCCTTTACAAGTGAGTCAAATAATTGATAATGATAATCATAACTTATTATTTATTATACAGCATTTTTGAGGATACAAATCATTATATCTCTATAAAAATCTGTTCAGTGTTGCAGAACTTGGCAGATGTCACTCAGTACCCATTCTTTTTTTCTTTTTTTTCTTCTTCTCTACTAACAAAATTTTCATTTTATTTGAGGTAGCAACATGCTTTCTTTGCAGCTAGCTGTGGCTATGTAACTAAGTCCTGGCCAAGGATACACAAGTGTAAGGAGTTCTTAAATTTTTTGGCAAAACTCTTTAAATTGAAGAAATAAAAATCAATATTCATTTGTAATTTTTAAAAAGATTAGCAAACAAGGAATAGAAGGAAACTTCCCTTACCTGATAAAGGGAATTAAAAAAAATAACAACAAAAACAATCACTACCTAACAACATACTTAAAGATGAAATGTTGAAACTTTCCTCTTAAGATCACAAGCAAGATGAAGAGCAGCTTCTAAACATTTCTATTTAAAATTGTACGAGAGATTCTAGCCAGCATGAAAGGCAAGCAAAAGAGAGGAACAGATATTGGAGAGAAAGAAGTTGTTATCCACAGATTACCTGATTATGTACATAGAAAATCCTAAGAAATCTTCAAAAAGTCAGACTAGAACTAATAACAAAATGTATTAAGGTTGCAGGATACAAACTGAGTATGCAAAATCAATTGCATTTGTATATGTTATCAACAATTAGAAAATAAAATTTAAAAATAACTTTAACAACAACATTCCAAAGTTCATAGCAATAAATTAAACAAAGGATGCATAGGGTTTTATCCTGAAAATGACAAAACATTGCTGAGAGAAATGAGACAAGATCTAAATTTATGGAAACACATGTCATGTGCAATGATTGGAATATTCAATATTTTTAAGATGTCCATTCTGCCTAAATTGACCTGTGGTTTCAATGCAATTCTAATAAAAATCTCAACATATTTTTTTAAGGAATTGACAAGCTGATTCTAAAATTACTATGGAAATGCAAAAGATATAAAATAGCCCAAACAAAAGAACAACGAAGTTGGAGTTGTACTCCAGATTTCCAGACTGTTTAATAAAGCTACAGTAATAAAGATTTATAAGGCATTAGGGTTACATGACTATATTCAAAGGATCAATGGATCAGAATAGAGTTCCTAGAATTAGACTCACACATATTCAGTCTATTGCTCTTTTTAAAGGGCATCAAGATCATTCAATGGGAAAAGGAAAAATCTTGCTTAACAAATAGTTCTAGGTATTTGCATGGAAACATAGGCCTTTTTTTTCATTCAAATAAAAACACATATTTTGAGATCATAGTCCTAACTCCAAAAACTTCAATGGGAAAGCTTCCCAAAGAAAACATAGCAAGCATCTTTGTGACATTGGGGTTCACAAACATTTCTTAGGACAAAAAAGGAACTAACCAGGCAGATAACTAATTGTACATCTCAAGAAAATAACTGGTGTCATTAGATTCTCTCATTTCGTTCCTGAGAGGATTAACTTAAGCATCCAAGAAAGTTAAAGTAAAACCAGCTTTCTTTGCACAAACTTCATGATTTTTATGCTTTCATGATCTTTTGACTTTCACTGATCATTTAAAAATAAAGGTATTTATTGTATGAAAACAAAGAACTAATCATTTCATAAAAGATTGATAAATTGTACTTTATCCAAACTAAGAACTCTTTAAAATATATATTTTATTGATTTTTCATAGAGAGGAAGGGAGAGAGACAGAAAGTCAGAAACACTGATGAGAGAGAAACATTGATGAGCTGCCTCCTACACACCCTCCAATGGGGGATGTGCCCACAACCAAGGTATATGCCCTTGACCGGAATCAAACCTGGGACCATTCAATCCACAAGCTGACACTTTATCCACTGAGCCAAACCAGTT
The DNA here is from genome assembly GCF_014108245.1 of Pipistrellus kuhlii. Classification (NCBI taxonomy): domain Eukaryota; kingdom Metazoa; phylum Chordata; class Mammalia; order Chiroptera; family Vespertilionidae; genus Pipistrellus; species Pipistrellus kuhlii. The sequence continues at coordinate 47,747,119 of NW_023425573.1, read as the reverse complement.
AGGACAAAACTAAAAACTTTTACATGAGCACAGGCATTGCTAGAAAAATAAAAATGCAGTCCATAGACTGATTGAAAATATTTTTAAAACAGATAAAGAACTTTGATAAAGAACTTTTATTCAGAATGTATAAAGAACATATACAGTAGAATGTTAGGAAGACCATCTAATTTTTAAAAGTGGGGAAAATATTTGAAATAACATTTCACAAAATAAGATATAAGAATGGCAAATATAGACATGAAAAGATGCTCAACATTATTTGTAATTAAGGAAATGTAATTTAAGCTACAATGAGATACACACTTATTTGAATAGCTAAAATTAAGGAGACTGACTACACCAAGTATTAGCAAAGATTTTGAATAACATTGCTGATGAAAATGCAAAATTACACATCCACTTTGGAAAATAATTTGATAATTTCTTAAAAAATTAAAACTATACTTATACCATTTAGCAATTCCAATTCTGGTTATCTATCAAAGAAAAATAAAAAGTCCATCTATCTACACAAAGAATTATATGCAAGTGATCATAACAGCATTTTTCATGCTAGCCAAAATAATGGGTAACAATCCAAAATAATGTCCATTAATGGAAGAATGAATAAGCAAAGTATAATAAATCCATATAATGGACTATTATTTAAAACAAAAAGGACCAAACTACTGAGAAACACAAAACCATGCATAAATCTCAAAAACATTATTTTGAGCAAAAGAAGGCAAACACAGAAGGCTTATACTACATTACTTTATTTATATAAAATCCCAAAATAGGAAAAACCTATCTAAATTACAGGAACCAGAAATTGGTTGCCTCTGGTGAACTAGAACGGATTGAAATGAGGCCTCAGGGAAGTTTCTGAGTTGATGAAAATGTTCTATATCATGTTTCAGGTAGTGATTATATTTGTATATCCCATTGTCAAAACTCATCAAACTGAACATTTTTGATGTGTGCATTGTAGTATATGTCAATTATAGGTAAAAAAAAAAAGGAAGTGGGGACAGACACCATCTCTGGTACTTGAATGCAAACACAACTCCCAAGAGTTACAATCAGTAATGAGCTCCTTTCACGGTCAAATTATTTTGGGTTATGTCAGATCCTAATTGGAAATCACACGGAAATGTCTTTAAAGTGATAGTATTAAACTTGTTTGTCTTTTACAGAGATGGATGCTCGGGTGCATACAAGTATTAAAAGACAATGGAGGCTTGGAAAGTTATTTCATATATGCCAGATTTATGGTAGTCAAGGGTTTGGTTTCGGAGCAACCCAGATCTTAGCACAAATCCATGATTAGTCATGTGGCCTAGGGGAAATTCCTAAACTCTCAGAGCCTCTGTTACTTCCTCTGAACAAGGAGAAGAGAATCTGCTTTGACTTGCTGTTATTATGAAGACTGAAGGGTGTCATTTATGTAAGACCTTCAGCATATGGCCTGGCACTAAACAAATGATACCTAGTCCTTTTTTATTAGAAGGATATGAAAAACTTTTATTTGAAACATGTCATTGACTCTATAGGTAAACCATCACAAAGCAGTTTGCCTTCAACCATCACCACCTGCATAATACATTATTTTAATATCTGGTTACAGCATATTATAATGGAGTCACCACCCAATTTTGAAATGAGTTAGATAGTAGTGAAGGCTACAGAGACCTTCTCCAATCAGTAAGAAAAATCCACATTTCCCTAAGTATGTCAAAGGAAGCGGCAAAACATGCTATTTTGGCAGAAGTCATTATACAATAGTAGAGACTCTGAGAACATTGGGTTACTGTCAAATGGCCACAGAAAGTGGTGATCATTTAGAATAGACGGTCTCAAATGGGCTGGAGATGGGCACAGGTGAGTGGAACCCATAGCTAAAAACTCGGTCCCCTTGTCTGCAGAACACAGAGCCCAATTTGTCATATCTTGACCTACACAGAGATACAGATGCTGCAAGGACCCAAGGCTAGAACCGTGTGTTAAGATGACTTTCTCTTGGTTCTAAACAACCCAGGCAACTGAGAGAGCTGCTGAGATCTAACCAGACAGGGGGGAAATGCCAGAGAGTTAGCAAGCTCCTGCCAAGTGCAGCTCAGAGCGGGGCTATCTCTACAGAAAATCAGTGTTCAAAGATTCCAGAGAATCATTTACTTACCTGCAAGGGTTGGCGATTTCTTCTGGCGTTGTTTTCATAAAAGGGGAGACGGGTTTTTCCACAAAGGAGCCAAAGCCCAGTCTAAAGTTGCTAGTTAATTTAGACATCTCCTTGGAGAGCAGGGAACCCAGCTCTTTGATTGTGTTGAGGTCATCATCCATGGAGGCCGAGAGGTCCATGAGGTAATACAAGTCCACTGGGTAATCCTCGGTCTGGCGGACTTGCACTTGTAGTGTCTGCTCACCACCTGCAAGTACCCCGCAAGAAAAGTGAGCCCATAAATATGCAGAGACATGTTTGTGACTAGCCAATCACTGGGCTAGCTGGCTATTTCATTTCAGTAAGAAGTTACTGAAGATACTGAAGATTTCATAAACTAGGTGGCAGAGTTTATAAATGAATGAGCCCATGGAGGTCTTTCAGCAGTGTGTTTAGAGCTACTGAAGGAGGTAAGAGTTAGGATATTTTATATCTCCTTGGGAGGACTAGCATCCATTTAGATGGGAGATAAGCTGATTTTTTTGTATGTGGTTTTTAGAAAAGGAGAGCAAAATGAAAAGGAGTTTAAAATTACATTACAACTCTTGAAGAAATGTGAGGGAAACCTTAACATTTGAGCAATTCAAAGGGTTACTATTAGATAAGGCTTTTTTTAGTGACACATTTGGAGTACAAGTGACCAATATGAATAAATAAAAGCAGTTCTCTATTTCCTTAAGAATGGGAAAGGGAAATAATAAACAGTGGTATTGTAATAGGTGGTACAAGGAATATGAGCAGAACAGTGATATTACCACGAGATCTTAGATTTATTTACATGCTCCAATGCTCATGTCAATCAACGTACCTGGTCTCAATTTAAGAATCAAGCTTTGAGGTGCAATCTGAACAATGTCAGAACTATTTTTCTGTCTGCCTACACTGAGAGGCTTATTTGTAAGTATTTCTACTTGGGAGACAGGGTTTTCGATGAAGTTTACTTGACATCCTTTAGCTAGAAGATTTGCTCGGGTATCACATCTTTCACTGACTCCAGGTTGCTGGGTAAAATTCTAAAAAGTAAAACAATAAAAAGAAAAAGACAAATCTGTATTTTTATAAAATACAACTTTATTTTGCTTGCTTTACTAGTTAGGCATTTTGCCATACTCAGAATACCATATCCCTGCTATTGATTGTATGTCTAAAATTAAGTTATAGCAGAATAACCAGTCAAACTTGAGGCTCATTGACTCACATGCTTGGAAAGAGGCAAACCAATGCTCATGTTGTTGTTCTCATTCCTTAGAATTCTAAGCCACTCTTGCTGTTTTCACCAGCCAGGAAACTTTCCTTCTGAAATTGATTTTTGAGACTGTAATTCGTTCTTTATCAGTCAAGCCTGTGCATATGTGAGGCACCAGGCTAGGTGTAGCAAACTAACTTTCTGTGATGTATCCAAGGTAAACAGTGGCTGGACAAGGCCTCGGAACCCTTCTCAACATGTCACTGCTACCACCCACAATTACCACATTTGCCAAAAGACTAGAGCGGGTGTTAATCATAGAAGCCATTCTTCTCTCTGCTCTAAGGAGAAGCCTAATTTGCCTTTTGTTCCAACTGTCTCAACTGATATAACTGCTACCATTAGAGTAATCTTTTAGAATAATCTGGTCTTACAATGTGACAATAATTAACTACCAAGTATCATCCCCAGGTAAAGCTATCAGTGGTAACTTAGGAAGTGCACTTAAATGAGTGCTTAAAGATGCATTGAAATAAAAATTCCAGAGTGAACATTTTGTTAGACTGATTTGTTCTTTTACATCTCTGGTAGGAAACTAATATTGTCTTTTTCAGGGAGTCAATGTAAAAAAATGTGGGGTTTTCCCTTCTTTGTATATTCTCAAACCTACTCTTCATACATGAGCTCAGAAAGGCCTAATTCCGGAGGCTGGGTGAAAAAGGTAAAGGGATTTAGCGAAACACACATACACACACCCATCTCATTGATACAGACAACAGTTTGATGATTACTAGAGGGAAAGAGGGATGGGAGGAGGTAGGAGAAGGTCAAAAGGTGATGGAAGAAAACTGACTTGGGGTGATGAACACACAATATGATAGAATTATACCCCTGAGCCGAAACCGGTTTGGCTCAATGGTAGAGCATCGGTCTGCGGACTGAAAGGTCCCGGGTTCGATTCCGGTCAAGAGCATGTACATTGGTTGCGGGCACATCCCCGGTGGGGGGGTGTGCAAGAGGCAGCTGGTTGATGTTTCTCTCTCATCGATGTTTCTAGCTCTCTATCTCTCTCCCTTCCTCTCTGTAAAAAATCAATAAAATATATTTTAAAAAAAAAAGAATTGTACCCCTGAAACCTATATAATTCTACTAACAAATGCCACCCCAATGAATTCAATACAAAGAAGAAAAGAAAAAGCATAATTCTCTCACACTGCACTTTTGTTTGTGACTCATCAGTCAATAGGCAGGGGGCGTGAGCTGGATTTTCCCTCTAGAGTCTCTGAAGCCCTCCTCCACAGGTATATGTTCAGCCTGGGAGGCGTAATGAAGAGTTCTGGCCTGGTCTGAGTTAGGTGTCCAGGTTGGTTCCCCTTGAGCATGCTACCAGTCCTTGCTGAACTTGGCATTAGTATGTTTTGATTTGGGTTTAGATTTTCTTTATGAGATTCAGTAGCAAAGTGTTCTAAATCCAGAAAAAGCAAAGCAGCTTCTTCTTCTTTTTTTCCCCTTCTTTTTATCAGGAATCATTACAGGTTGCTTTCCAGTGTCACAGGAGGCAGTGACTCAGGCTGGTTTATAATACATTGCCTAGTCCTTGTACTAATTCCACATACTTTTCCATTTGATCAGATAAGGAATGCTATTTTGGGCTTGGTCACTGTGGTACAGTCACCACGCTCATGAAAATGTAATGTTTAAAAGAATTGTGTGATGTCTGAATAGTAAAGTTTAACTAACCCAAATCTAGAACACTTCTCTTAGAATCTTGCAATGATTCAGAATTGGTCCTGGTTCACAGGTGAACTATAACGATGGTACTAAACTCAATATATTTTTAACATTAGAAAATACCATCTCCATGACCTCTGATGGCATTTGGCTGGTGAAGAGTTAGAAATGGCTTTAATATAAGGGGAGGAATCAGAAGAAATAACAGACCCCCACGTTAAATATTTTTCAGAATAATTTGGCATTTACTCCCTCTGCAAATTGCTTTTGAAAGTAATCACACAATGACTACTTTGAATCCATCTACTAAAGTTTACATTTTCCCTCCTAGATTTCTCTCACTCCTCTAACCCCACAGAGAGCAGGACACTATCAGAACCATCACTGGTGACATTACAGTAAGTGTAACTGAGGCTTTTACAACCGGTTGAGATCATTTGCTTTACCTCCTGAGAGCACCAGGCACACTGAGGTCCAATGAGCAGACAGTCTCCGCAGGTCTCTGCACCTCCCATGGCACAGCCACCTGTGTTTAAACCCAGCAAGACACAGGGATTCAGCACTCACTCAGTCACTCCACTTCCCAGACTAATGGCTCTTAAAGTACTTGAAGGAAGCAATAGCAAAGTTTACTTTTGTCTTCAAAGATCACTCCTCAAAAAATGTTACCAATTTATGAAGTTTATATTTGACATCAACCACATTGAAAATATGTATGTCTTATTATCCCCAAGTGATGATTCTCTTTATTCTTAAAATAGGAAATATTCCAATGTTCACAAATATAAAATCATCATTTACTGTCCTCATTCATTATCATCCACTTGAATTAAAAAAATATTTTTACCTATTTAAAATGCTTCTCTCTTAAACGTACTATAGTTTTAGTTTTTAAATAAATCCCTGTTCTCTCTCAAGGTCATTACTCTTGTATTTAAAAAAAAATAGCTAGTAAAGTTAACAAAATGGTTGTCACAAATGTATTAAGAAGTCCTATTGTGTAGTAAGGCTGTTTAATTCTCCTCATTAAAGTTCCCATGCAACCTTTGTATTTATTTACTTACAGTCCCGCGTCTGCCTGCAATTTGTTAAAGTGTTCGCTCAATGGCAAGAAAGCAATCAAACCGGTTAAATAAAAAATGACTTCAGATCGAGTTTCTGAACCAAATGACAGGTTTGTCAAGCATACCACGAAAGCAATTTATCGGAGAGCTCGGGTCTTACCTTGTACGTGATCGTTCCTTCCTAGAAATAGAAAGAACAGGCAAAGCAGTTCAATCCCCATTCGTTTCAGTTCTCGCTGTGCAAACAGATTAAAAAATGAATTACCTTCAACGTTACAAGACCAAAGCTGAACATCGTTAAAGTCTTTTTTCCTCCAAGTGTAAGATTTTGAATACTACTTACACTGCTTTGAAAAGAAACTTGAGATGTAAATAAAAAAGTTTTCATTTAAGACAAATGAAAACAGAGGCTACCTGGACAGGTAAAGGAGAAAAGCTGTGCTTAAAAGCAACTTCAACATGATTTACTTCCTTGTTCTCCTTATAAGGAAAGCAGGTGTACAATCACCAAGAAGGTGGAGAAATTCATTCAGTAGAAATTTTTGTGTAATTTCTATTAGTCTCTCTGCATCCTAGAGAAAGTCAATACCTTCAGTGAAATATTGATCAGTGAAATGTCAAAAGAGCAATTGAAATGTTTTAAAGGTGTTTCTAAAATAATTTAAAAGAAAAACAGTAAAGATGTATAAATAAAACACAAATCTATAAATTATAGGTAAGGAGGGTTTAAAAAATTGAGCTAAAGAAAAATACCTGAGATTTTTGTATTCCATTTTAAATCCTTTGCAGAGAATTGAAATAAATTCTGAAAAATATAAATCATTTCACAGTCAATTTAGAAGGCAGGCTAAGGAAAGCAAAACATAGTGCTCCCTTGTTTTTCACATTGGATGAAAGATACTTTTTTCTATAACTATAGAAATATTATCTTAAAAGCAATATTGTAAATAAATATAATAAAGTCATATTTGAGAATTAGTCTCAAAACAACAATAGTGGAAACTGAAACATTGATGCCCAAGTTTCTGAGTCATTCCTGATAAGAACCAGGTGTTCTTGTTGTGTACTGTGTCAGCTTCTAGCTCACAAGTGGAGCATAGGAGGTATTTATTTGTTGAACAAAATAGTGACAGATTAAAAACCTATACAAGCCATGGCTAAATTCATGAGGGTGATTACATATATTTTCCTAATGTATTCAAAAGGATGTTTTGCGCCTAGCTGGTGTGGCTCAGTGGTGGAGTGCTGTCCTTTAATCCAGGAGGTCACCTTTGGAGTCCAGGTAGAAGCATATGCCCAGGCTGTGGGTTCAGTCTCCATGTGGGGCGTGCAGGAGGCAGCTGACCAATGATACTATCTCATCATTGATGTTTCTATCTCTCTCTCGGTCTTCCTTCTTCTCTGAAATCAATATATGCATATATATATATATATATATATATATATATATTTTTTTTTTTTAAGAGGATGCTTTGGATGTGTTGAGACTACAAACAGCTAATAAAATATTCACTTTGTTTCTCTCCAAACTGAATTTAGGCTTCTTGTTTTGGGAAGAGGGTGGGGCAGATAGACAGTGAGGGGTGAAAGGGATCTAACATGTGGTGAAGGAAGATGACTTGACTTTGGGTGGTGGGCACACAGTGAAATATACAAATCTTATAACATAGAAATCCACACCTGAAACCTATATGATCCTATTAACCAATGTCTCCCCAATAAATTTAATTCTTTTAAAGTGTATTTCTAAGCAAACGTATGAAACCTATGAAAAGAGGAAAACTAATTACGGGTTCTTCTCAGAAGGCTTTGTTCATTTTGAACTCATATGCAAGAACCTGGAATAACATGGCAAGAATCTTGTAGAGAGAAAACAGGATTATGAAAGAGTTGGAAGTACGCCTTTTTGGGGGAGAAAAATACAGTTCTATGAATTAAGTTGATTTAGCTTGAAGAAGAAAGATTGCTACACAAGTTATTTGTGTCCCTGATATCACCTCCATTTTTGTATCTAGTATTAGGTTTCATTCATTGATTCATTCAACAAATATTTTTTGAACATATACTTTGTGCCAAGGATTGTTCTAGAAGAAGCCAAGTAAACAAAGCCAAGCTCTTGAGACATAAAACATACTAATATATTCCAGGCTGGGGAGCAGTAGTAGCAAGAGATTCTTAAAATCAGGCAGTGATTAGGGCTATGAAAATTAAAAAGCTGGGTAAAAGGAAAGAGGGATAGGAAGGGTGAGTTACTTCATTTAGAATAGTCAGGGAGGATTTCTCTGCTCAATTGCTATCTAACAGATCCTTAAATGATTTGGGCAACCAAATGCAAAAGTGCCGAGGCAGCCTCTTGCTGAGCATTTTCAAGGACAGTGGAGGGCAAGATGAGATACAGAGAACAATCAAAAGAGGTTAGATTGAGAGGCAGTATGTAATCTTGACCTTGAATTCTAGTTTAAACTAGAATCCATGCGGCAGTAGCTCGCTGCCGCCCTCCAGTAGCTCTCTGCCCACTGCTCTGCCCTCCCATAACTCCCTCTGCCCTAAACCTCCCCCCATAGCTTGCTGCCCTGCCCCCTCATGTAGCTCTCTGCCTTACACTTGCAGTTTGCTGTCCAACCCCCCACCCCTTTCTGCTGATCCATGATCCAGTCATTATGCAGTTGGTCATAATGCTTCATGGCATAATGATTATTTGCATATTATATCTCTATTATATAGGATGTGATATATCCCACCATCAGACCATCTCCAACTGGGTGCAGGCAGCAACAAAAATGTCCCCAGGGAACTCCAGACACTCCATGTGACCCTGTTACTAAACTGGGGACCTTGTACTATTCCAGGCACAGAATTCCATCCAGGCCAGGCCCTAAATAATAAGAGCTTTATTTGCGCTTCAGCCTGGTTGCAGCTCCTTCCCCATGCCCAAGCCTTTGCACCCACTACTTGTGCTGCCTGGAGGCTCTTGCCTTCTTATATCTCTCACTTGATTAATGCAACTCACCATCGAGGCCTCAGTGCAGACGTTACAGGGACTACCCCACACAGAACATCGTGGTCTCCCAGGAGGCTTTCCCCAAGCTAGCCCTGTTCACTTTCCTTGTACGTGTCTGCATCCTGGCCTCTCTCCACAATAAGGCTGTGAGGTCTTTTAAGGCATTTATTTATTCAACAAGCATTTATTGAATTTTTACTAGGTATCAGGCAGGGACTGTCTTAGTTATCTTTATATTCCCGGCAAGCAGCATCATGCTTGGTACTTCGTAAGTATTCAATTATTATTTATCAAGTACATGGTTGAATTTTAAGTCTTCATTATTTTGCCTGTTATGAAACACGTACTCCAATAATATTAAGCTTATAAATAATTAAATGAATAACTGGTTTTCGAAGGTACGTAATGCAATTAGGAGAGGGAAAAGGTGCTTCCCACTTGGGTGGTGATGAAAGCTTAAAACGCAGGGTGGAGAAAAGCAGCTGAATTTAAGATAAAATACAGAGTACAGCAATGCTACAATTAAACCTCCACCCACTGTGTTTTCCCCTTGGCACCAGGCTGGATAATTTGTACCAGCTAAAAGGCACAGCGTAAACATTCTTGCTTCCTGAAGATGCGATGCCTGGTGCCCTCTCCTGGAAAGTACCTGTCCCTGCCCTTGCTGTTCCAGGAGCAGCCAACACCCCAGCACCGGAAGAAAAACTGTGTCCCCTTAGCCAAGCCAACCAGATTAATCACCCTGTTTCTGTATATAGATGGAACTTGATCTGGAAAATACAGACCAAAATCGGGGGTTTGGTCATGAGGGCTGAAGCTGGCTGAGAGAGGACATGAGTTTAGAAGGAACATAATGCTTCAGGAATGAGGCAATGCTGGGAGGAATTTGCAGCTACAAGGAGACAGAACCCCAGGCAGAGAAAAACTATGATGAGTTGATGAGGTGGTGGGTGGAGAGTGTCAAAGCAGTGGAGAAGGAAGGGCTCCTGAGCCCCAGGAACCGAGGAATGCTCACATCAGACCCACACACTCACTCTCTTGAGAGGACAGAATGTGGCCCAGGCGAAGAGCTTCCAAGGACCATAAATGCCCTTCCAGATTGATCTCTCCAAGGCCTGGCTCTTCCTTGGTTTCCCCAGCATCCTGTCTCTTTTAGTGTTGGTGTAATGGTTGAAAAAGGTGAAAGGATTGAGAAGTACAGATTGGTAGTTACAAAATAGTCATGGGAATACAAAGTAGAGCAAGGTGTATTCTTACAACAAATTATCATCATTTGTAGTGGTATACAGGGTCTCTATGTTCCTTAAAATCAAGAGATTACAAGTCACACCATCTATATTTTCAGATAGGCTGCTCAGGCCCAAAAGGCAGCATGCTACCATCTAATTGAGGGTCTGACCCTTTTCAAAGGGTCTGAACTGGGTAAGGCAGACTCACAGAGCACTTTACAGCTAGGGAAGTAGCACCTCCCACACTCTGCCCTTCAACTGGCCTTGGCTTCTGAGATTTATAAATGGGCTGTCTTCAGTGGAATCCTGACTTCAGCAAGCCATGTGAGCCCATCTGATTCACTGTGTTTTGACTTGGTCTTTCTAGGACTCAGCCACTCACCCACATTAGAGAATGACAATTTTAGGTCCATCTGGGCCAACTCCAAACTCCAGGGCATCTCAAAACAACCCTTGGAGAGTAAATACTGAGTCAACCTGGCCGGGAGCCACTTCAAACCCTGGTGACCTTAGTAATGACTGTCAGGTCTTGGGATGACATTGCTGTGTTAACCTGCTTTATTCTAAGTACTGGTGTCAAGTCTACCTCCTGTTGTCTTTCCATGAAAACCTCTCTGACAGAGTAGCTAAAAGATAGTGGAAATGGATGCATTTGGCCCTGATGTAACTTTATATGTGAAGTGCCACACAGTGGATTGTTTGCAGATGCTATAGTTTGTGAGTGTAACTTGGAAAGCACAGAATCTGGAAGTGATATCTTATTTCATATTTTAAAACCTTCAGAAGAATTCTTTTAAAGAAGGGTGTGCAGTAGTTTTCTATCACCTTGGTGTATGATGCTCACACAATGTGCTAAATACTAGAGAAATTTTTTGTGGCCTAAGCCTAACATTCTGGAGTTTACTCTTTTTTGTTTTGTTTTTTTTTGTTTTTTTTTACTGTGGTAAAATATATATAACATAACACTTATTATTATAACCATTTTTTAGTTATAATTCATTGGCATTAAGTATATTCATTCAGTTTTGTATGTGGAAAGACCTGAGTTCAAATTGTAGCCCTGCCAGGTCCTACTATATGTCTTTGGGAATAGTATTTATTTCTCATCATTTTAGTTTCCAGAATGTAAAACAGTGGTAATATATATTTTTCAGGATTATGGTAAAGATTTAATTATACCATCTGAGATATATTCAGATTTTTTGACGCCTGAATATTATATGGTTTAGGAGGCCATCTTTAAGAAAAGGAATGCAGAAAATAAACATACAATTCCAGGAAGCACAGGGAATCCCTACAAGATGAACCCAAAGAGGCCCACACCAAGACACATCATAATTAAAATTCCAAGAGCAAAAGACAAAGAGAAAATATTAAAAGCAGCAAAGAAAAACAGTTAGTTAACTACAAAGGAGCTCCCATAAGACTGTCAGCTAATTTCTCAACAGAAACTTTGCAGGCCATAAATGATTGGCAAGAAATATTCAAAGTGATGAAAAGCAAGAACCTACAACCAAGATTACTCTACCCAGCAAAGCCATCATTCAGAATTGAAGGACATATAAAGAGCTTCCTAGACAAGAAAAAGCTAAAGGAGTTGATCATCAAAAAAAACAGCATTACAAGAAATGTTAAAGGTTCTTCTTTAAGAAAAACAATAAAATAAAATAAAAATATGAACAATAAATAGAAATAAATAAAAAAACAAAATCTTATCATTTATAACAACATAGATAGACCTAGAGGGTATTATGCTAAGTGAAATAAGTCAGTCAGAGAAAGAAAAATATCATATGATTTCACTTTTATGTGGATACTAAAGGAAAATATAAACAAACAAAACAGAAATAGACTTAAAGATACAGAGAACAAACTGAAGATTGGCAGAGAGAGGAGTGTTGGTTGAATGGATGAAAAAGTTGAAAGGATTGAGAAGTACAGATTGGTAGTTACAAAAAGGTCATGGGAATGCAAAGTACAACAAAGAAAAAATAGTCAATAATAGTGTAATAACTATGTAAGTTCCTAGTTGGATATTAGAAATATCAGGAGGAACATTTTGTAAAGTATATGATGGCTTACTATTACGCTGTGCACCTAAAGCTAATGCAGAATAATATTGAATGTAAACTGTAATTTAAAATTTTTTAAGTCAATAAACCCTTTTGTTTAAAAAAGGAATGCAAATTGGAAATAAATTACATATGGAAGTGTATATTTATTTAAAATGAGAATGAAAAATTCTATGACAACAAATTACTGAAGTTTTAGAGATTCCAGGTCTTCTCTACTTGATATCACCTTAAGTAATTCATGAGAAATGGTTACCTAGAAATCCTTTCTGATGGTACTCTGGCTTTCCATCCCCACCTGGGCTCCCACGCACTCCCCGGCACCTGTGCAAGCCAGGGGACTGAACTGAGGGTTTCATCTGTTTCATTGTTAATCTTCTGATTTTACTCAGGATTCTAGTTTATGGTAGTTAGTTTTGTTGAGCACCTCTCATGTGCCAGGCACGGTTAAACATTTATTAGCGTTGCCCTAGTTCATCTCCTGATATGCCTATGATGTAGGGACTATCTTACTTCCACTTACTAGATGAGAAAACGGAGGCACAAGAGGCTACCTTACCTGCCCAAGGTCACACCGCAGCTCCGGCAGCAGAGCCCTGAAAACAGATCTCTCCGTCCAACCTGAACTCTGCATTACCACACAAACCGCCTTCCAGTGGATAACAGATGTTTGTAGAATCATAAAGCAGCTGTCAATAAGAAGTGACATTCTCCAAGGAACCATTAAGTGCATGTGTCTCCCAGTCTCCAGACCCCTTGTTCCAGCTCCAGCTCCAACTCTGTATCTACCCCGTTTCCCCGAAAATAAGACAGTGTCTTATATTAATTTTTTCTCCCAAAGTTGCGCTAGGTCTTATTTTCAGGGGATGTCTTATCTTTCCATGCGCTGGGTCTTATTTTCGGAGGATGTCTTATTTTCGGGGAAACACGGTAGCTGTCTCCTTCTTGGTTTGTTTGTTGTTTATCCAGTGGGTCATTCACCACAAAAATAAAGACAGAAATGTGGTCCTGCATCATACAATCTTTTCTATACTTGTTCTGATTTAAGTCTGGTACATATCTCCTAAAAACAAACTTGAAACAAAGCATGAGGCTCTGCCTGGGAGCCAGGCCTAAGGTTGAGTCCAGGAGAGGGCAGTCACAGGCATTTCCTGTGGCTCAGAGGTGACTCAAGATTAAGTCCTGGTCCTCCACCCACTTTGGAGCTCAGTAGTCAGTCACACTCCCAGGTTAAGAAGGACAAGTCTGATGCAAATCCTGTATGTTTGTCCTGCTTGAGGAACTCACTGACCCCATGTTCCAGAGATTACCTTGAAGTCTACAAGAACTGAGATCTTTCTGTCCTTCAGTGTGTGGAATACACCCAAAGATGAGCTTTCTCTGTGAAGTACCAGTGAATGAGAGTTTACTCACTCTCTTTACATCCCTATTTCCCTATCTAAAAAGCAAATGGTATGCCACAGCAGGAGGTCCATAGGAACAAATGGAAATACTGATTGCAAAGGGATTTGCTCATTCACAGCATGCTAAGCATTATTTCCTCCTTTCTTTTTAAAAGATCATTCAAACAGCCTAACCAAGGCTTAGGATTCCTTGTTTTAAAGTAAATATTTGTTTTTCTATGAGCACCATCTCCTACTTCTGGGACTGCAATGGGCAGTGGTATTACTAGTAAAAATGGACTCTCATTCATTCATTCATTCATTCACTCACTCACTCATTCAGCAATATCCCAGGCACTATTCTGGGAACAGAAATGGATTAAAACCAACAAAGTCTGCCCTGGCCTGGTAGCTAAATTGGTTAGAGCATTGTCCCAATACTTCAAGGTTGAGGGTTCAATTCCTGGTCAGGGCATACAAGAAGCAACCAATGAATGAATAAATAAATGGAACAACTCTCTCTCTCTCTCTCTCTCTCTCTCTCTCTCTCTCTCTCTCTCTCTCTCTCTCCCACTTTCTCTAAAAAATATATCAATTAAAAAAAAATCTGTAGCAGAGACAGATAATAAATACCCAAACAAATAAAGATGTCAGAAAGTGATAAATGCTAAAAAAATAAATAAATAAAGAAGTCAGTGAGTGACCGAGATGAGATGATCAGAGAGACTTCTGATAAAGTGACATTAAGCAGTACCCTAAGGAAGTGAGGGAGGAAGTCACATGACTCTCTGGAGAGTGTTTGGGGACAAGTAAGACCCCCCAGTGAGAGTGCTTGAGGACAAGCAGGGTGACCGATGAGGCCAGTGGAGGAAGTGGGTAAGCATAGGAGATAACAGAGGACAGTCCAGAGAGGCAAGAGGGCTGGAGGAAGCTTGTCAGGAAAGCCTCTTAGGCTCTGGACTTGTGTTCTGAGGAGAAAAGCTTTATAGCCGTAGCACATATTTTTAAAGAATCACTCTAAGCAGCAAGAATGGAAACTGTTAGATCTACCAGAGGTTATTACAGCAGTTGAGGCCAGAGATGATAAAGGCTTGGACAAGGAAGACAGAGAAGAGAGGTTGAATGCTAATATTGACAGCATTTCCAGTAGACTGCTTGTAGGAAAAGAGTAATTGAAGGCTCAGGAGTCCAGAGTCATGGAGGCCCCTACTTGATAACCCCACCATTGCTCACAGGTTTCTCCAGACGTGTCAGAAACACATCAACTAGTATCTATTCACGTGTGACAGTGAGATCTAGTCAACTCTAATGACCTGTGGAGTCCTGTAGGAGTCATAACTATAAAAAGTGTTCTGTGGCAGAATAGGAAAGGTCGGAATTATGCAGGCAAGTACTCTGTGGTGAGACTGTATATATGCTTGTGTCCTTGACATTCCTTCAGTCCAGCTAGCTGGTATCTCTGTTTAAGGATTCTCCATGACTCGGCATTTGGAGAGCAAAAGAAAACAGGGAAAAGCCTCATGGTCCAATGTTTCTCTCTACTTGCACTGGTAGACTGGGTCAATTTCAGTAGCAAAAGAATCTTCCTAACAGATTTTTTTTTTTAAATGTCGCTCAGCAGGTCACTTGGTAAGAAAGTAGAAGAGGTAGGTATATTTAAAAATAAATCCTTGCAAAGTGGAAGAATTTAAGATTTTATTTTTATTTTAAGGATATAATAGTATGAAGGTTGTTTTACGGTACTTAAAAATTTTTTTTAATGTTATTCATTGGCTTTTGAGAGGAGAGAGAGAAAGACAGTTGACTTTGTCAATCTACTATTTACCCAGTTATTGCTTGATTCTTATATGTGCCCTGACTGGGGATGGAACACACCACCTTGGCATATCAGGATGATGCTCTAATCAACTGAGCTGCCAGGTCAGGGGAAGGGTGTTATTCTTTAAAAAACTGGGGAAATGGTGGTCAATAATTATGTCTGAGGAATACCTTTGAGGAGATATGTGGAAGATTTATTACTTTCAAACAGCCATTTTATGGACTTTTTTGATTGCTGCTGATGCCCAATCACTGAATTCTATCAGTCAGTTTACACAAAATCAAACAGGGAAAAGGATTGAGCATGATGCAAATACCCTAATCGTTACAAAGGCTAAACAATAAATTATTCTAACAAGCCATTAAATAATGTAGTGTCCTTCCTGATGTCTTAAGAACTGAATGAGAGAAAGAAGAAAAGCCTTTTAAAGCAAATTCAGATGTCATCTATTTAAAGATGGCATGCTGGATTTTTATACAACAGAAGTAGTAAATCTACATGTTGTTGTCATAATTTCCATCAGAACTTATGGAACAGTGGCTCCCAGGAGCTGTGGGGAGTGAGAGGCTTGTTTGAGGGAGTATGAAACCACCTGCCTGTTCTGCAAAACCTGTCGCCTCAGAACTAGTCAGGGTGGAGCTGTGATTGGAAATGATCCCATCCTTGCCCCAGTGGCTGAGAGTGTGTCAGGATTTCTTCAATCGGCACAGTGCCGCAAACGGTTCAACAATAGTTTCAACATTTACTAAAGTAGTGAATAATTTTCTTCATAGAAAGGTGTTCATGCCGAAACTGGTTTGGCTCAGTGGTAGAGCGTCGGTCTGCGGACTGAAAGGTCCCAGGTTCGATTCCGGTCAGGGGCATGTACGTTGGTTGCAGGCACATCCCCAGTAGGGGGTGTGCAAGAGGCAGCTAGTCGATGATTCTCTCTCATCGACGTTCCTAGCTCTCTATCTCTCTCCCTTCCTCTCTGTAAAAAATCAATAAAATATATATTTTTTTTTTAAAAAAAAGAAAGGTGTTCAAAGTTTTTTAAGATCCCAACCAAAATATAATGAAAATTTTTGTTAGAAAAAATTGTTTAGTTGCAAATATTCGGGGAATTTTTTTTGTGTGTGGCAAATATTCCTTTATACATTGATGAAACTGTGATTCCTTGGGCATCAATGGAGTAATTCCCAATAGCACGGAGAATGTTGTCAGCTCTGGGCTCAGTCAAACCTTAGTGGATTATTGGACATTTGTTGCCCAGTGTAAATTCATTTTGAAATGCTATTGGGCCTAAACTTTAGGCAATCAGAATTAGGAAGGCAGGAATTAAATATTATGTCTACCCATAGAATGGTTCATTTTAATGTATGTCACTGGAGGAAGAACACTGAATAAAGTGTAGACTTTAGATAATAATGTATCAACACTACTTCCCAAACTGTGTTCTGAAGAGAGCTGTTAATCATTGCCCTGAAAATGAAATGTTCTTATGCTAAAGTTAATATAGACCGTTAATCTCTCCCATCAGAAATTCACGATACACATTAACCTATTAAATATGTAAGAAGCTCCTCAGTGAAGAGAAGTGTGTACCTTTGTGTAACAATTAAGCAAGTATTTGCTTAGGGAAAGCCTTTTTTCTTCATGCACTCATTAGCATCTCTGGATCCATTTGTACCTAACATAATTAAAAAGTGCTACAAAAGAGAGCAGATATACTGAAAGATTTATGAATGTTTACCTAGCCTGCTGTCAAAGAGACCAAGAATTAAATTTAAAAATTGTAACCAGATTTCTTAAGAAAATCCAATGTGAACTCATTTGTTTCACGATGTACTTAAAGTGCATTAACCAATTTAAAAACCTCTCAAGATGGACTTCCCTGGAGAAAATATATCTTCTAAGGGAAGTCCACAGGGTAGCTCTGTTTAGATCACATGTGTCAAACACAAGGCCCGCGGGCCAAATCCGTCCCGCCAGGCCTTGCAATGTGGCCAGCACCGCGCTGTCATCACTGCACTCCGCTGCATTTCCATCACAATGACAGTTTATGACTGTTCAGTAAACCACTCGGCCCGCGATTTAGGCTGGATTTTAGATTTTGGCCCCTTCTCTGATTGAGTTCGACACCCCTGGTTTAGATGATAATTCAGAGAGAACCCTTGGGGGTATAGATGACTCACTATAAATCTCTAAACTCAGAAACCACAGCTTGACCTTGGTTGTGAAAAAAGCCCAGATATTACAGTTTTAGTACTGAATGACCTAGACCGGTTTCCCTCACGAAGTGGATTCCAAGCGCTGCTGTACATTGCTGTGACACACTCTCTTCTGGCAGAGGAGTACATAGCAGCCGGAGTCTGCCCTTCGCGGGTTCCTTACTGGTACAACAGCCCATCCGTCTATCAATCAACCCCTCTTGCTTCTGGGAGGGCTAGAAGAGTAAGCCCCTTATGACATCAGATTCTCTTCTTTGGGTAGAAAGCATCTCTTCAGGTGAGAAAGTGTGCAACATTCCGTTCCAAACTTGTTTTCTTTCCTGCGTTCTCAAGCCTATTGGAAGCACAGCAGGAGTCAAGGCAAGAACAATCTGCTTGATTTTCTTCTCTTGAAAAACCTCACTTCTTACAACGATCGGTTTGATGTCGTTCTCTAACAATAAAAGTGTTATTTCATTGAGGTGGGAATCTAAACAACTACATGAAAAACAGGTCATTTGTATATCTTGTGGGATGTCAAAATAGCAAAGAGTCACTAACTCATTTTACCTTACTTTCCAAGGAAAGAGTAAAATATGATACATGTGTGTGTTTCTTTAAAAAGTTAAACCTAGTAGCAGATTAGAAAAAAAAAATGAAGATATGCTTTAAAGCTACATTTTTAAGATTCTACCCCCCCTCCATGTTTCTCAGATAAGGAAGCAAGCTTATTCTTTTGAACTGTATGCAGGTAGTATAATAGAAGGATGTCAGAAATCAATTTGAAACACTGTAAACCAAAAAAGTCAAGATATATATATTTTTAAAAAAATGTTTAGGGACTGTATTTGACTTTACCTAACATTAGAGTGAGACAAAACCAAAATTACAATAACATTTCTCACAACCTTACTTTACAAATAGAGATCATCTTACTTTTGATAAAAATCATCTGGCCTATTTCACAGAACATTGCAAATACAATTTCTTGGTCCTTATAAATACCCCCCAAATAATAGAGAACAATGGCCCTTACAATGTGCTAAGCACTGGTCTAAATTTTTATCACACTGTGAGGTGACGTAGTGATATTTCTCCCATTAAAATATTTAATTTAATATTTAGGACATTTTTAGATTAGCACAGCTCCCTGAGTCTCAGAGCTTTGAGTAGATCCTGTATGGAATTGGAAGGCTTAAAACAACAGACGTTTATTTTTTCACAGTGCAGGAGACCAGAAGTTCAAAATGAAGGTATTAGCAGGGTGATTCCTTCTGAAGGTTCTGAGGGGAATTCCTTCCATATCTCTCTCCTAGCTTCTGCTGGCTGCCTATTCTTGGCGTTCTGATATACTTCAAGGGCATTGACTTGTAGATAACATCACTCCAGTGCTGTCTTCATATGGCCTTCTTCACTTTGTTTCTTTTCTGTCTGTGTCTTCTCTTTCATGAGGATACTTACTGGGTGTAAGGCCCACCCGTAAAATCTATCAGGATGATCTAATCTCAAGATCCTTAACTTAATTATATTTGCAAAGACCCTTTTCCAAATAAGATCATATTCACTTGTTCCACATGAATGTATTTTTTGGTAGGACATGTTCAACCCACTATAGGGGCTAGTAATACACCCAGGGTTATTGTGAGGATTATATGAGATAAAATTACTTAGGTACCAGATGCATGGTAAACATGTTTAATAAATGAGAGCCATTTTTTGTTAATATTTTTTTACATGAACAAAAAGGGTTGACTTTTGCAAATGTCTCTATTGAAATAAAGGTATTTATCTGTGTCTAGTTTATACAACTGTTATTCACATAACAATTTTACAGTCTTACTTTCTAACACTTAGTCCAGCCAGGAACTTCACAAGGCTCTGTGAATTCATTCTTTCTTCTTCCTTTTTCAGGTGGTAGAGATGAGGGGACATCCTCAGTGAACACTTTCAGCTAATGAGACTTGTCAGACATAAAAAAAGACTCTAAGTTTACAAATGATCTCCTCATCAAGAGAGTTATGAGCCAGGGTCCTGATGAATGAATTTCCTGTTCGTTGTCCATGCTGATGGACATGGAACAGAAAAAAACAGGTGGGCAGCCTCAGCTGTTTCTCTGCCCCTTGGTTACCCTCTGTAGTCATCAGATGCAGCATTCCCATTTTCTGATCTGGATCTTTATCTCGGGAACAGAGTTACAACTCAGGACTCAGCTTTGAACCCCACCCCTTGCTACACCCCTTGCATTGCATGGCTGCTCCATCCCCTGCCCATACTGTCTCCTGTGGTCTCTTGTTTGTGGTCTCACAGAACTCTGAGCTGGCTTCAGTGAATTCCTTCTGCATTTATCAGAAAACCATTTAGCCTCAGAATGTGACAGCAGTAGGAAGAGCCTTTAGTTAGTTGAGTCCAGACCCACTCCATTGTCTCTCCAATCCTTTCATCATACAAATTGATCAAGAGATATTCACTGAACATCACCCATGGTGAGGCAGGATGCTAGGTGTTAGTTACAGTGGTGAGCAAGCTTAATGGACAGTTCCCCAGAGAGACAGTGAGTCACCTCCACATGGTCTGAGTAGTTATCCTATAAATAAAGAGGTAATAAGGAAATGGTCATTATGCCTATAATAACCAGCGGAGAGCTACAGGAAGGGGGGGCAGTGAGTTATGTGCGGAGGAGAGCTACCAGCGGCAATGGGCTGGCGGCCAGCTGAGGCATGTGGTAGCAAGCAACTCACGCAGGGATTCGTGCACAGGGCTACTAGTCTAGTATAATCTCTGATGAGCATTGATAGCTTATGTTCAACTAAGAAACAACCCTGTAATATATATGTTCTTAACCTGAAGTCTATCTATTAACAGGAGCAAGGAGGGCCTGTCATCTTGGAAGGGGGAAGTAGTGCATCTTCGTTTGTATTAATCCCAGACTGAAATAAAGTATTTCCTTCCACTATAAATGTAGGCAACAAACTGCTATCATATTAGCAGTGCCTGTAGCTCGCACCATGAGAAATCACAGTGAGATTGGACAATGGTAGGAAGGTGGAGATGCAGAGGGTGGCCCTGCTCCTGCAGGCAGTCACTAAGATTCTGGAGGGATTTCCAGCTGCTAACATTTCCCATGAGGAGTGTGGGGTCACAATCCCATACTGGGCTCCCCAGGGCAGAGCACCAGAGCCAAGAAGAGGCCCTCCCCCCATAATATCTGCCTGTGAAAATCAGCAAGGATTCTGTCTATCAGGGACAGCCAGGAGTCTGCTAGAGACACAAGTACCCTCTTAAAAGGCCAATGCCCAAAACCTCTTTAACACACACACTCACCCTGGGCTCTGGTGGTGGGAGGCTAGAACAGACTAGAGTCATGTAAGGAGAGACTAGGATTTGTGGTTCTGGGGAGAGAGCTGAAGGAATAGCCACCAGGATCCCAATGCTGAGTCCCTCTCTCATACCATAGATGACATCTTTCTTGAGTGGAGCACTCTCCTCCTTACAGCATAAGCCTGGGGGAATGCAATAGCCCTGTCCTCTATACTCCCTGTCACCCCACCCTGATCTACATGAATTTCCATAACCCTGAAAACAATACTTATTAAGTCTTCATTATGATCTATATTGAAGTTGTGGTATTTATTTTTTTATTTATTTATTTATTTATTTATTTATTTATTTATTTATTTTGTAGATTTATTTTATTTTATTTTATTTTATTTATTTATTTATTTTACTTTGGGTAAATGTTCCCTGCTCATAGGTGTTTTATGCAACAGGTCCCATGCTTCCTTTTATTAAAAAATATATATTTTTTTTATTTCAGAGAGAAAGGGGAAGGAGAGGTAGATAGAAACATCCATGATGAGAGAAAATTCTTAATCAGCTGCCTCCTGCATGCCCCCAACTGAGGATCAAGCCCACAACCAGCCATGTGCCCTGATCAGGAATCAAACTGGGATCACCTGGTTCATAGGTCAAAGCTCAACCACTGAGCCATGCCAGCTGGAGGTGGCATTTGTTTTTTAAGTGAATTGTATTTCTTTGAAGTGGTAACTAGCACAATTTCAAGTACACAGTAAGAATTCAATGAATCATGGCTTTGCCATTTATTATTTCATCTTGGATTCTTAATTTGACTTATATAACCCTTGGTATACTCATTGGTAAAATAAGAATAATTGCTACCTTTCAAGGTTATTCTTAGAATTAGAAATAATATATGTCCCCACCCTAAAGCAGGTTATCATCTGCCTTGAGAAATATATATAAATTAAAAGAGACAATATGGGAAGAATAGTAACAAGGAGCTAGAAGACTTAATTCCCTTCCCAACTTAGCCTCTTAATAAATTAGTGACTTTTCTCCTCATTTTTCCCCTCGGTCTCAGTTTCCTCATATCTAAATTCAAAGGAGGTGGTGAGTGTGGAATAAAAAATCCCCAAGGTCTTTTCCCACAGCAGTACACAATAATTTTAGAAGCAGAAAATAAAAACAAGAGCATAGAACTGTAATTTTGAATTTTATGGAGTATAGAGATTGGAGGAAAATTATTCAAGAACAGTTTTTGAAGAGATTTGAGACAATTCTCTTTTTTAAAAAAATGAAAGGACATAAACTGGTTGGGGGAAAAAGGAGGGGCCAAGAAGAAGCACAAGCAAAGATTAAGATCAATCAAAACCTTGGTGGCATACTTATGAAGATAAGCATCAGTCAGTTTCAACCTGATCCCCACAGGCCAGGCCAAGGGACCGTACCAGTGCACAAATCCATGCACTGGGCCTCTAGTAATCTAAAAAATAACATACATCTCATCCTACTAAAGTTAGAAGAAACCACATGGCTTTCTGTGGCCAATAAAATATGGAGGAAATGATGCATGCTCTTTCCAAATGGAAACTTTACAAGCCACTGGGAGGTCCCACTATGTTCTCTTTTCCCTCTGCCATAAAACTAGTAATATTCCTGAGAGGAGCTGCTCCACAAGCCCAGATACTGGAGTGAAAAACAAGTGTAGTAGAGCGACCTTTGACCCAGAGCCGACAGTCACATCTATAGAAATAAAAACTGTCGTTGTACCTCATTGAAATTTTGGAGTTACTTGTTACCACAGCTTATTTTAGCTTTTGCTAACTGATTCAGATAACTGTAAAAGAAGATTCCGTTAAAGAGAACAAAGAGAGGGAAGGGAGTTTTTGCTAATTTAATGAGAAAGAGTAGAGCAGGACCTCATAAGCTCAGGGCATCAGGACATCACCTCAGCAGCACTGTGGACCTTCTAAAATATTTAGGACAGGTGCGAGGTGAAGGAATCATTAATACTATTGTCGATATTCTGAATTAGAGCGTCCATTAGTGCATCCAAAGTGAGATTCCTTAAGTGTTAGGTCTAACATGACCTCCCATCCCCCACTCACTTTTCCATTTTGACCGGAGTCAAAGTAAGGTCAAACTACAGGGCAGTGCCAGGTCCAAGAGAAAGTAGGATTTCTGCAACTCCCAAACCACATAATTGAGTGTGCTAAATGTTAGTCACAGGAATTTGGCTTTTAATTTGCATGTGATGAGAATCTAATGAGATGACTGCAGTCAGTAGGAATGACGATTGCACTCAATTGCACTCGTAGCAGTGATTTTAGATGGGCTGGAAGTGAGAGAACGAATCTAGGCAAGAGGTGAAAGGATCCTCATCTGGGGCCATGGGAATGAAGAGGAATGGAGATCAAATTCATCTGACTAATTGACCCACTTACTACTATTTGATAGCATTTTCCTTCTTTACATTATACTGCAAATCAATGCAACTTCCAAAAAGGAATCCAGAAATTAATCCCCAGTTTCACAATCAACCCTTTACAGAGCTTGCCTTATCTTTTATCCTCCACCTAATTGCCAAGCCCATTTATCTATCATAATGATGACAATGATGATGACAAAATAATAATAATAAAATAATAATAGTTATTTAGACTCAACTGTGTGCGGTCCTGTGCTAAGCATTTTACACACATTTTTAAATTTACTCCTAACTGTGCCATTTGTGAAGTTAATGTCTCTGAGCCCCAGCCCCCACCCTCTATACCCTGCTTTGTGATGCCGAAATTGGGACTCTGAATACCACATTCTGCTTTGCCAGGTGGTTCATGTTTGGCTCTGCCGACAGGGGCAACGGAGGCAGGCTCAGGGCTGAGGAGGGAGAAGGGACCTGCTGCTTCTTGTCTGCTTCCTGTTTCCGTTTCTCCCCAGCAAGGCCTCCTCGCCCAGGCCTTGGAGCTCATTCCAGTAGCATAGTCAAATCCAGTTTGCTGTTTTTCAGTACCCACAGAACTAGCCTCATCATGCCCGTTCAGGGACCTGAGTGCCAGCCCTGCAGTGCCCTCTTCAGAGGTCTGAGTCCCAGCACTGTGTGAAGCCTTCTTACATTTCCATTTTGAATACTTTCAGCTCCTTCCCTTTTTTCTCCCAGCCCCAAGAGTGGTCCCTGCCTTCCCCAGTTGCCATCTCAGTGATACCTTAGACCTTAGAAGGTGTATCTTTTTACACTTTCAGTTGCCCAGTTGACAGCTTTGTACTCTGCCAATAATCTTTTATATTTAATTCCTTCTGTTGAACTAGCTGGTATCCTTTCTATCTCCTGCTGGACCCTGACTGGCACAGTGAGGTAAATATTATTCTTTCCTTTTCATAAATAAGGTAACTCTTGCTTCATATTAAGACAGACTAAGTAGCCCTATGTCATGCTGCTAATAATTGAATTCAAGTCAGGATTCACACCCCCTTTCCCCTCGAAGCCCTAGTCATAACTGCTTCATTTTGACTCTTCACATGCTGCTCACTGTCACGGTCTTCTCTCCTTTGTGACTGGGGTACAGGGTGCAGGCCCAGGGGGTGGGACGTGGAGACATCACCGGTGCAGCCAGGCCTGGGAGCAGAGAGAGGCCTCAGCCAGTGCTGCTGGTGCCACATCTGCTGTCATGAGTTCAGGACTCCATATCCCAGGAACCACCCTAAAGCCTCTGCTGGAAGTTCTCTCCCCTCAGCTTCTCCAGGCAGCTCCAGGCAGAGAGAAATGGAGCATCAAGGTGGGGACAGCTAGCGACCTGGGGCAGGAGCAAGGGTAGCTGGAGGGAGTGAGCAGGCAGTGGGATCTGCCTGGAGGCCTCAGTGTTTGGCATATTTGTTTGGGAGGGAAGTAGAGGCTTTAAATTTTGTTCCTCCATGAGTAAATCATCCCAGAGTAATGTGGTTCTGCTTAGCACCAGAGCTGGACTGCCCTTCTTTCAACAAAACAAACAGAACAATGCAAATAGTCCATCCTCTCAGCCGCCAGCTTCCAGCCCTGGGAGTCTCCTGCAGGTCTCAAGTGGATGTGCTATGGGAGAGCCCAGTGGGATGGGAGAGGAGTGAGCCTTGGGCCAGCTGCCCCCACTCTGGCTTCCGGGCAGCGTGACCTAAACCCTCCTTGGGGGCTCCTCAGCAGAGCCTGGAGGAGAAGGAAAATGCCAGTCATAGCACCAGACCCACCCCAGCGTGCCCTCTGCCTCGTGCCCCTCTTTTACCCCAGCTGGCTCTGGGTGAAGCGATGACCTGACATGAGGAAGGTGGTTGGGAGTGGTGTGGCAGCCAGGCAGGACCCTCACGTCACTCACAATGGCCTTGCTCCGATGTCATGGTTAAGAGAGAGAGGCTGGGAAAATAGATTACCTGCAAATGACTAGGAATTGTGGGAAGGGCCAGACTGTTTATTGGGCTCCGGATGTTGGTGAACCGTACTGACCGAACAAGCCAAAGTTGGCCTAAGATGTGCCCGGCACTGGGATGATAACTTGCAAAGCAGGACACGGGTAAACACAACTCTCGCTGTTGGCATTGTAGACTCATCTGTTTATTGCCATGATTTTCTGAGAGCTGGAGGGAAAGTGTCTTGAGGAAGGGTATCTTCTGTTCCCACTTGCATGTGGGCACCACGTGGGCACTCATGGTCCCCTGGGACCACTGCTTCCTCACACGGGCACCCCTGCTCTTGAGATCTGTTGGCATCTGTGTACACTAGGTGCACAGGAGCTGTTTTCTTTCCTTTCGGAGAGGGTATTGGGGAGGGGGCGCTGCTCGAAGAGGGAAGATGTGGAGAGGGTGGTGTGACTGGTATGCTCTCCACTCTTCATCTTACTTGGAGGACTCTGAACCCTGCTCACAGAGCAAACAGCTACAGCAGATAAAAACGGATCCATCAATCCTGGGGAGGCGAGCTGCGGTCAGTGAGGAGACCTTGGGAAAGGAGCTCTTGTCCTGCCTGTACGGCACCCGGGACGTTTCGGGCCCTGAGAACTGCAGGCCCCAGTACAGCAGCCTGGTCCCTCGGGGCAGGAACCCTGCCCACCAAAGGATGGGTGGCGGCAGGCAGAGAGGTTTGCCACACAAACTGGTGGGTACCCTGGCTGACGGATGCTCGCTATCTTTGTGGGCATAGCTACAAACCTCTCAGACTTTGGAGACAACCACCAGGCAGCAGCTGGGAGACCTTTAGGGGGACACCCACAGAGGGCTGTTTTTCATTCACCAAATATTCAGGGAGTATTGGGGGAAGTGTCACTGACTGTTCCATCCAGTGTAATCAGGGTGGTCCCCTCTGAGGAGGTGACATTGTCTTTCAACTGACTCTAAAGGAGAAGCCTGACATACGAGAGGGGGCATTTCAGGAGGAGACAAGTTCAAAGGCCTGGAGGCCGGGGCATGGCAGGCTGCTCTGTGTGCATTCAGTGGGGCCAGAGCCATGGGTCGGGGAGAGCGGTGGCTCGGGAGAGCTTGCGGGGCACCAGGACCTTGGAGGTCCTAGAGGGGCCGGGGTTTTCTCGGGTGAAACAGACAGTCACTGAGGTTTGGAGCAGAGGAGTACTATGGGCTGATGGATGCAGATAAGGCTCCTAAACCAGCAGCCATTGGAGGTTTGCTTATATAACCTCTGACGGAGACACTGTTCTTATCCCGGCCCTGAAGCAGGGAAGCTGCTTCTCTGGGAGAATTCAAGAAGCCTATCTAATGTCAGCCAGTGTGGACCAGAGCGGGGATCTGAACCCAAGCAGAAGGAGCCATGCTCTTTATCACCGATGGCTACTGCCTCGCCGTCGCTGAAATGGCTCATGGTGCTGCTTGAACCTTTTCCTTCTAGTAGATGTGACAGGACCTCCCACGCGGCCAAGTCCTTGCTGACCTGCCAGGGATTTATTTCTCTCTGCAGTCTTCCTTCCCACTCCCGGAAGGCCCACCTGTCAGCGGCCTCTAGGGCATGCAAATGCCTTTGGGTGCAGGGTCTTCTCTCAATGCATTGGGAAGCGCTCCAGGGTTCCAGTGATCTTGTCTCGTTAAAGCCTGCACATTTATTTAATTAAAAACCGCCCAAAAGGCTGGGGCTTGGGGGACTGCCTGCCTGCCTGGTAATACAAATCTGTAAATCCTATTCCTGCTGCTTCGATGCTGACTGTCAATACCCCGACCTTCAGCTTCACTGCAAGTGTTTTGACCATTCTGCTTCCGGCTCGATGGGTAGTAATAAATAAAAATGAAAAGTGGCGGGAGAAAAACTGGGTTAAATTTATGTAAAGCTTTACACGGCTCAGCTCAGGGAGAGTGGGTAAACACTCTGGTTTTTCCCTGTCATGTCTGACTTGGTCCTTTCATTCCTAAACCCAGGCCCGCAGGGTCTGGATAGCAATTTCTTGCCTCTGATGACTCACCTCTGGCTCTGAAGGTGGCAGGGACAGGTGAGTCACCATCATTTCAAAAGCACCAGTTGATGGAAAGAACCTCGGTTTTGCTAACATGGAGGCAGTGATTCATTCCCAGTCCAAAGCAAGCACCAAGCCCTGGCAAGGGCTATTCCTGAAGTTCTCATGGGACGAGGAGCAGGACATCTGAGAGGGAGTGTATTCTAGGAAGCCAGGAAGTATGGCTGCCATGTGTCATATGAATCTGAAGTCAGAGCCTGGGGGCAGCCTGAATTCTCCACAAGGACTGGCACATTTCTTCAAGGGAACATTGCTTTCCCGGTCACAGCAGCGGTAAGATGCAATAGTAATGACTGCAGTATGCCAAACAGCCCCAAATGCCACAACCTCAGCCCCCTGAGCGCCCCTGAAAATGCCTGAGAGATTCATTGGTGAAGTCAACTCTGAGACAGGCGACTTCCCAGAGCTGGTGGTGATGCCTGGATCCCAGGTGGGGCCTATGCGACCAGCTGGTCTGCTGAGCGGCCCCAGGGAGGCCCATTGCAGGAGGGGGAAATGAGGTGGATCTGGGAGCTCCTTCTTCTGGGGCAGCAGACACCTGTATGTCCTGAGGACAGTCTCATCCTCTAGTCACAGCACCAGCTTCCTGTAACCCCACAGTGCTATGACCAGTCAGAGATTCCTGGCTACTCAAGATGGTAATAATCCTTTGCATTTAGGCCAGCATTTTTAAGAAAAAAAAAATTATATTTTTATTGATTTTAGAGAGGAAGGGGGAGAGAGAGAGAGAAATAGAAGCATCAATGATGACAGAGAATCACTGATTGGCTGCTTCCTACACACCCCCTAATGGGGATCAAGCCTGCAACTCTGGGAGGTGCCCTGATCGGGAATTGAACTGTAGCATCCTGGTTCATAGAGTCGATGCTCAATCACTGGGCCACATCAGCCAGGCTAGGCCAGGTTTAAGTTTCCGCCCTGCCCTCTGAAGAGCTTTTATTCTGATTGGTTGGCAGTGGCCTCCGCAGTGCTCACCTGCGATGGCTGTGGCTGTGCACTGCGATGATCTCGTTCCTGTTGTCCACACAGCACACAACACACATGGGTGCACATATCCCCATTTCTGTGTCCACAGGTACAGGGCTTTCCAAACAACAGGACGAAACCAAATGTGTAGATTTTTTTCTCCAATGGGGGTGGCTAGACAGCCGCAAAAGGTAAGATTATTTCATTAACTCTTTGTTTTGCCCTGCATGCAGCTCTATTTAAGTGAAATTATTTTATTTTTCCTGGGAGCATTATGGGAAAAGACCTGACTCTCTACCGTCCTTAGGCATGAACCTTCTTCACACCACGCTTCAGAGTCTCACCGCTAAAGACAAGCTCCCAAGTCAGAAAGGACAGTTATCTCTTTGAGGTGTGATTCCCTTATGGCAACAGATTTTGCACTAAGTACCTACTATTTGCAAAATCCCAGTGAAGCTTCTGAGGATGTAACAATGCATAAGATATGGCCTCTGCCCCTGATAAACAAAGATAAATGTCTTTGTTAGTGATGTGGAAGATAATGATAGATATTTATACTTCACTTCTTAATAGATAACTTCACAGACCCAATCTAAATGGGACCCCTTTGCCATAGGCCAGGGGTCGGCAACCTTTAAGACATAAAGAGCCACTTGGACCCATTTTCGAAGGAAAAAAAAAAAACCTGGGAGCCGCAAAACCACTGCAACATATGTGATACAGCTCCCCGCCCCACCCTGCTATCTGCCCTGCTAGTATTGGACCTGCTGGGGGCCGCAGCAAAGGTTCAAAAGAGCTGCATGGGGCTCCGGAGCCGCAGGTTGCCAACCCCTGCCATAGGCCTTTTTATAATCTGGGACTCCTTTCTGTTGGGGTTACAGTGCCATTGCAGAGCAGGAAACTCCTTCCCATGTTTTGTAAACTTATCCGGAATGTGGCCCCGGGGCAGAAGTGATTGCAATTAGCTCCTATTAATTAATTAAGCCCTATTGAAGTGCTGCAGCCGTGCAGCCGGCTGGCGTGGAACACCACCCAGAAGCCCACGAGGCCTGGGTGCCACAGTAGGGCCTTTGTTCTGCCCAGTGTTGCCCTTGGCTCCCCCTTGGCATCGGTATTTAATTGCCTCCCAACTGAGTAGGTCTGAACCTGTTTACTGAGCCTCCTTGGCAGAGATGTAACCAAATATCTCCAGGCTTCCCCAGCCTGTGGGGGCCAATTAGATCACGTTTTCACTCAAATTGTTTGCTAGCTGATTGCTCCACCCGCATAACTCTGGCCCTCCATGCCTCTCCTTTCTCAAAGCCTCTCTCCTTATTTGGGGTGAGTCCACAGGATGTCTCAAGTATGCTCAGAAACCGTTTGCAGATCTCAGAGAGTGGTGGCTTGTTGGTCATTTGAAGCTGCCAGTCTGCCGATGCCCTGTGTGAGCACACCTCTGTGTCATTTGGGACCTGCCTTCTAGTGCTGCAAAGTTGTTCCTTGGCCCCTGCCCCACCTGCAAAGAGTAACGGAGCTCTGTGTTTCCTGCCATTCCTCCTCTATACCACATCCTTTGTACGTGAAGGACAATACCCTCATCCCACCTTGTGCCGATTTTCATAGTCTGAGTTCCAAAGCTGTGTCTGAGGATCCAACATTCTCTTGTGCAAACAGTTCCTCAGCTTCTGTCTTTGGTTTCGCTCCCCTAGAGGATCAAGCCTTGCTAGGCCTATGTTCACTATGTTCATGGTCTTGACCAACATCCTTCCTTTCCTTTTTCCCTAAGTCCCCACATGAAACTTCCTAGCTCCTTCAGCTGAAAGACACGATTATGCAGATCCGCCATGTTAATAAATGCTCAGAATCTGTGGGTGGCTCTCAGGTATCTGACCTCTGATTGGGCTCAGCTGGCCTTGCTACAAGAAAAGCATGAAATTTCTAACATGCATATTCCTTTCTTGTTTTTATACTGACCTGAGGATATGTTTGTTTGTTTATTCATTGATTCTAAAGAGAGAGGAAGGGATAGGGAGAGAAACATCAATGTGAGAGGGAAACCTCAATCACTTGCTTCCTGTATGCTCCCTGACTGATGGGATCAAATCTGTAACCTGGGTATGTGCTCTGACTGAAATCAAACCTGTGGTCCTTTGGTGCATGAAACAATGCTCCAATCACTGAGTCACACTACCCAGAGCCCATGCATATTCTTTTTTCCTGGCATCAAACAGAAAGCATCTTATAGCTTCTTGGCAGCCAGGTCCTTCAATTCCTTCTTGATTTTCCCACAGTTGCCCACAAAGATCATATGTGATAATGTGGAGCAAGTATACTTAAATTGAGACTGGTCATGTCAGTATAATAAAAGGTTAAACCATTACTGAATGGCTATTGGCCATGACATTTATTAGCATTTATCTAGGCATCTATTCAAGAATATTTACTAAGCACCTTTTCTTTGCTGGGCTCTTTTCTAGACTCTGGAGATAGTAAAAACAACAAGAAAATCTCAGCCAAAACCGGTTTGGCTCAGATAGAAGGTCGACCTGTGGACTGAAAGGTCCCAGGTTAAATTCCCTTCAAGGGCATGTACCTTGGTTGCCGGCACATCCTCAGTAGGGGGTGTGCAGGAGGCAACTGATCGATGCTTCTCTCTCATCAATGTTTCTAGCTCTCTATCATTCTCTCTTCCTCTCTGTAAAAAATCAATAAAATATATTTTAAAAAGAAAGAAAGAAAATCTCAGACCGTGACAAGAGCTCTGCAGAGAGCTGAGTTTGGGTGGTGTGGTAGAGGGTGTCTAGGAATCAGTCTCCTTTGGACTGGGACACCAAGGAAGGCTCCCTGAAGAAGAGGTAATCACAGATTTAGAATGAGAAGGGATCAGCCCACAAAGATCAGAGGAAAGAGAATTCCTGGCAGAGGGACAAGGGTGAGGGGTGGGGCGAGGTCCATGAGCTGGGATGATGGAAAGAGCGTAGGTCTCCTAGGGATGGGGAGGTGGTGCCAGAGAGCTCAGTCCGTGGGCAAGAGAAGGCCCACACGATAGAGGGCTGTGCAAGGCAGGAGAGGCATTAGTGCTTTGCTTTAAGCATACTGGGAAGCAATTAGAGGTTGAAGCAGGGGAGCCACATAATCTGATTTATGGTCTAAAAAGATAGCTTAGGCTGCTGTGGGAGGAGCCGACTCTAGTGGAGCAAGAGAGGCAGCAGGAAGGCCAGGCAAAGGCCTGATGCGGTAGGATGGACGGGAGAGGATGGTGATCAGGTGACTGTGAGAGCAGAGACTCAGAGACAGATTGGGGGTCTTCGGAAGCAGAGCTGAGGGGACTTGCTGATAGATTGCATATGGAGAATGAGGAAGTGATGGGTGCCAAAAGGCTTTACAGCCTGGCAACGGAAGAAACCAAAAGCCCCTCACCAGCTCAGGATGTGGGAAGCTCAACTAGTTAGTTGTCAAAATGTCTGGAGGGTGGTTTATTCTATAAGCAGGGAAAGGGGCAACAAGTACCCCCTCCCCTGGCATGTGCAGATACTGGAGAAACATAGGGAAAACCTGCTAGTGGAATCGACTGGTTTCAGATGAAAACACACACAAATAAAATATTTGAAAGCAAACCCGAGCCAATTGCATGGCTTAGAAAGTCAAATAACCTTAAAATAAGCCAGGGCAGGTAGAGTGCATGAAAGTGGCCAGCATGTTTACCCAATGAAATATCCCTGGCTGTGGGAGGTAAGAGTTCAGGAGCTGGGCTGGTCTTGGTGATTTCTGATAACAGTCTTCACATTGGAATTTAATTTGTTTTACTTAAAGGTAAACCTGAGTGCCTGTTCTCATGAAGACTGCCTGCCTGCCCAATCTGTTCTCCAAGGACCTGAAAACACAGACCCCAAAGGAACAGTCTGAATTGCCAAATCCACTCTGCCCTGGTGTTTGCTGACTGCACAAACACATCTTGGTGGAGACATGAAAAACCTCGCAACAAGGGTAAATGTGTGACATAAGGGCCTTTGGGAGCTCAGGGGATTTACAGATCTCTGGATTTTTATCACTGTCCTTGTTCTTTAATTAAAGACAATAACTACTCCTTACAGGTTCTTATTGACAAATAAAAGCACTAATGTCACTCAAGTCTATGACATGATCATCCTTACCAGACTGGGAGTATCCAGCACTAGCTGGGGATGGGGACGTTTTCCCGAAGGTCTGAGCCATTCTTCTAATTCTTAGTTACACACAGTTACTCATTACCTGAAGGGCATGAAGAGTCTATCCATGGCTATAGTACATTTTGTGCTGCTTTGTTAAACCAGGAAAAATGCAGACGGTTGAGTCATCGTTTTCAATTAGTTTTTCAATTTCACCTGGAGCAAAGTTTTATTATATCCATACTAATTTTATTGCTTTCCATGTTACTCTGATTATACACTTTGCAAGATAATTCAGTCTTTTGCTTGAGGATATTAATAATACATATTGTAAGTGGGGAGTAGCATTATCAAAGTGCTCTTAAACAGATGTGAAAATGGAAATACAGCAGGAGTTAGTCACTCACATTTGAGGTCTATAGAGATGTGACAGAGGAAAGGGGAATGAGACAATTAAGAACCTTGAAATAATGGCAGAGCTTTGTTGCCTCTGGAGAACTACTCTATACAATTTTCAAATCTAAGGTTTATTTAGTTCAACAGATATTTCATGCCTATTTTAAACCCAGCTCCATTAGACAGAATAAGTACATTCAAGACGTTAGTAAATGAAATATCTTAAGTACCGCTGGAGTGTAGAACACTGTAAATGCCAGGGCACTGTCTCCAAGGAACCTTTATCTCATTGGGTGAAAATAAACACATGAACTAGTTTCAGGACAAAACAAGGTGGAATGTGAGGTGGGCTAAAATGAGAGGCACAGACAATATGTGCTTGGAAGTCAAAGATGTAGAAATAGTGCAACCGAAGTCATCTGATTCCTGACCTCAGCTGATAATCCTTGTAGGGCAAGTATGCTTTGGATGGGAGAGACAGAGAAACAAGGCACTCCAGGCAGTGGGAACAGCACATGTAAGAAGAAAAAAATCCTTGGGAAGGATTAGGGTGTGCATGCCCATAGAGGGGCCTACCTGGTGAAAAGGTTTGGTGGGGACACTTTGATAAAAATGTAGCCTGAAACAAATCGTGTCACTTGCTATGATAGAAACTACTAGTACTGTATATCCTTTCAGAGGCAATAATGCCTCAGCTCACACTGAGTCCATGTGCAATTGTGAAGGAACTTGGTAACAAATCACCTTTCTTATCTATATTGGCAAAAGTCAGGCTGGAGCTAGACAAGTTGATAACAAATCATCTCATTAAAGTTGCTTCCCAGAAAGTAAAAAGAATTAGGATGGACTGGTACGTATTGAAGTCATCTGAGCAAAGAAGGGGCAGAAACCACCCAATGGCAACAGATTTTCCTAACAGTCCTCTACATTCATTTCCTGCATTGATGAGACCTGACCTCAAAGGGATTAGCTCTTCATTTTTGGAATTAAAAAAATAATCTCAGTAATCAGGAAATTCCTTCAGCTCAGAGGGTTCAATTGGCTTAAAACCAGAAAAACATCTCCAGAGATTGTCCACTTCTAAAATTACCAGGGTCATTAATTTGCCATGTGTGGGATCCTGGACATAATTATAAAGCTCCAATTTCTTCATCTTTAAAACACTCAAGTGTCTCAGAAAGTGAAAGATAAGATTCATTCTCTCATTCCCTTGCTCTCACTCTCCAACTAGAATAATGCAACGTATATAGTACAACATAGTTTCAAAGCTGTGGTTGGCTCTGCTACTTGCTACCTGTGTGTCTTTGCACAGATATTGAACTTCTATAAGCTTTGGTACCTTCCTTTTAAAATCTTCATAATAATACCATTAGATGGATGTATTATACAGATTAAGATAACACATGCAAAATACGTAGTGCAGAGGCTAATATTCAATAAAAGACAGCTATTTTTTTCTTAAAATCATAGTTAGTTAATTTTGTGAAGCATTTTATGAATTTTGCACTAATCTCTTAAAGTAAATACAACCATTACCAGTTTTAAAGATAAGAAAACTTTAGAAATAAAGCTAAAATATACTAAATTTAAGGACACGCAATAGTAGGAGACATAGTTGAGATGCCCGTTGAAGGACCATTTCAAGGGTGTTTAACTTCTGCTCTAGCTGTCTTCGTTAGTGAGACACACACACTAAAAGAAAACAAATTATAATTGTTTTTCATTGTTAGTGAGGCCTCAATGATTGTGGTTCCTTTCTGAATCTCATTAGGTATCTGGCAAGAGCTCTAGGTAACACTGGAAAGGCGATTCTCTACCTCTGTGCTGTCCCCTATGGCAACCTCTGTGCTGTCCCCTATGGCAGCCGCTACCTGTGGCTGTTGAGCACTTGAAATGTGGTAAGTCTGAACAGAGAAGTATTTGCAAGTATAAAATACATGCTGGATTTCAGAAACTTAGTGGAAAAAATATGTAAAATAGCTCACTGATAATTTCAATTAATTACCTGATGCAATGAAAACATTTTGAGTTGCCCTAGCTGGTTTGGCTCAGTGGATTGAGCCTGCAGACTGAAGGATCCTGTGTTCAATTCTGGTCAAGGACACATTACCAGGTTGTGGGCTTGATCTCCAGTGGGGGGGCATCAATGCACAAGGCAGTCAAGGACTCTCTCTCATCATTGATGTTTCTATCTCTCCCTCTGCCTTCCTCTCTGAAATAAATAGAAATATATTTTAATAAAGAAAATATTTTTAGTATGTTCAATTAAATATTTTATCTAGTTCTCATTACTTCTTTCTAATATGGCTACTAAAAATTTTCCAATTGAATGTATAGCTCGCATTTGTGGCTTACAATATATTTCTATGGCACAGAGAAGCTCTATCTGACCCTTTGCCTCTCCGCCTTCCTATCTCCTCTCCAGGACTCTCAGATTCTCCTGATAAGCCATGATCTGCTCAGTTATGTCACACCAGGGTGTTAATGATCTCTCTCAGCAAAACATCTACTTTTAGAAAAGGTACTGGAAGTGAAGGTTCATGCCCTGGGGTGGGGAAAGATACTAGGGCAAGGATCATAATTTTATTTTATTTATTTTTAAAAAATATATTTTATTGATATTTTACAGAAAGGAAGGGAGACAGATTAGA
The DNA here is from genome assembly GCF_014108245.1 of Pipistrellus kuhlii. Taxonomy (NCBI): domain Eukaryota; kingdom Metazoa; phylum Chordata; class Mammalia; order Chiroptera; family Vespertilionidae; genus Pipistrellus; species Pipistrellus kuhlii. Next base: position 47,711,333 of record NW_023425573.1, on the reverse strand, counting down.
GAGTTAGAAACATCGGTGAGAGAGAAACATTGATCAGCTGCCTCCTGAACACTCACTACTGGGGATGTGCCCACAACCAAGATACATGCCCTTGACTGGAATTGAACCTGAGACCCTTCAGTCCACAGGCCAATGCTCAATACACTGAGCCAAACCAGTCAGGGTAAGGATCACAATTTTAATTACTTAACAGGGGTCAGGAGAGGGTACCATAAGGTAGACCAGGTGTTGGTGGGTGGCAACAGAGAGTGGCGGGAACTGTGCCAAATCAAAGAGCATATTCCTGATCCAAAGGAATCAGCCACTATCCAGGTCTAGCTAATTGTTGCCATATTGGATTTGGGCCTAGTGTGGCCAGATCTCTTGATTTTTCAAAAGAAGCCATAAATCTAGATTCTTATGTGATGTCTCTCAGTTTTTGAAGATTTGCAATGAAATAAAAACTTTTAATAAGCATTATAAAGGGCCTATAAAACCTATTTTAGTGCCTTGGTCAATGTGGCTCAGGCTTCAGGCTACATTCCTGATAGGGGGTATGCATGAGATAACCAAAAGATTTATGCATCAATGTTTCTCTCTCTTTCTCCCTCTCTTTTCCTCTCTCTCGAAGAATCAATAAACTATTCTTTATAAAACAAATCTGCCTTAGGGCTCTATTTGGTCCATTTGGCCTCAGTTGTTTTTTTTTTAGTTTTTTTTTAACCTCTTTATTTACCTATATATAAGGTCCACCTGATGTGGTAAGACAGATAGCGCTTATAACATTGGCTTTGTCTCTTGACATTTGTAGAGTTGGAAGAGTCTCTCCCTTTACAGATGAGATACTGAGGTCCAGACTGCCTAAGTGGTTCACCCAGAGTCACATTGTCACTTGTTCAGGACAAGAGTGTGAGGTCTCTGACTCTCTGTCCACTGATCCCTTAAAACAGCAGACAGTTTGCCTTTGAGAAAGGATCTTAAACTGAAACACTCTACCAGGCATATAAGTGAATCATAGAACAAAAGATGCTGTGTCCATACTAGCCTCTGACTGGCAAGGGGAATGGAACAAATGGTAGGTATCCTTTGTGAATCTCTCTCACTCATCATAGCATTTATTCTACCCGACAGTGAAATGAAATCCCCAAACAACCCAGGTGGAGAAAAATAATCACAATGCTGAATACTCGTGTTATTTATGAGCAAGTATACATTCTAGACACCTGAGTCAGGCCCCAGGGGGAGGAGGTTCCTCATTCAGCAGTTGACGTGGAAAGATTCCCATCTGGGACATTCTCTAAATGTGTGAACCTCAGTTCTAAAGGGCAAATGGCCCAACTTAGGAGAAACAAATGCAGGTAAAGTCTAGCACTCATTCCACACAGCCTTTGCTCTTTCTGGCTCTCATTGTGCAAATACATTTTATAGCACTTAAGACTAAACTTCCTGCTTATTGCTAATAGTTCCAAAACAAATATGAGATTCTGAGTAATTTCAACCCTTCTTTCTTAAAACCTGGGACTTTCCTGGGTGAGACAAGAGGACCGAACTTTTCCAAGTCATCCAGGTTATAATAAGAATGCAGAGATGACTGGGGTTAACTCTTTGATAATTTATAATACATAGCTTCCAGGGCTTTTAAGTCTTAAAAGCAATTGCATTTCTACTGTGCTATTCATTCTTGTCTATAGTCTAATGAGATTGGAAGGACAGATTTACTGTCCATATGTTAAAGCTGAGGAAATGGAATCCTGGGGACTGACACTGTGACTCACCTAGATACTGACAGGGCCAGGTGTCTCCTGGTCCCATTTAGGTTTCTGTCTGTTAGATCTAAAGCAGTGAGAACTGAAGCCATGTTTAGCTTTCCTTCCTGGCAAGAGTTGAACCCCATTAAATTCAGTACATTATCACATTGCTTTAGATATTCTGTGAACAAACAAATATAGATATAAACCTTCATATTTATATTGATCCTGTATGCTGAGTCATAAAGATTATTTATAACATTAATTATTTTAAAAAACAACACACAAAAAAAAATATTGAATAGAATATTGAATTTAGCACAATTCCTGATATCCCTGAATGGCATGGAAAAGTTTTCCCTCTGTGTATAGAAATCCAGGCAAGAGACCACATCCTTCCAAATAGCAACTGGCCAAACAGGTGGCAGTGATGGCTCTCTGTCCATATCTCTTTTTCTGTTTTAAGTAATAATAATAATAATAATAATAATAATAACAACAACAACAACAACAACGGAAAGATGGGATAAAAATTTACAAAGACCATAGTACTCAAGGAAGAAATGAGAGAGGCATTAACTGTTAAAGAGAGAGGACAGGGAAAGAGGAAATGGAAAAGTCAAGAGAAGGAAGGACTCAAGAAAGAAATGAGAGAGGCAAATGTCTAATTGTTTTCTTAGCAAATAGTGCTAAGAAGAAAAGAGAATAGCAAGGAGGGGAGCAAATAGAGTAGCTATAGAATCTCTCATTTTGGTAGCATTTGAGTGGTAGCATTTGAGTGAAGACTTGAAGGCAGTAAAGAATCAGCCATGTGGCAGAAGGAACAACAGGTGCAAAGGGCCTGAGGCAGGAGCACTTGCAATGCAGTCAAGGAAAACGGAGGAGACTAAAGAGGCTGGCAGAGTGAGGAGAGATGGTGATTATGAAGCCCAAAAGATAGCGTTTAATGCTGGCCTTTTGTGGAGAGTGGAAAGAAAATCTATTCCAACCTCCTGATAATATTCTCCCATCAGGAAGAAATTACTCTTCAGCTTTCTTCATCTCTATACAAACTACACATCAGAAAAGACCACCCCCCAAATCTCAAACATGGTCATCTCTTTGGCACATTACAAGGCATATTCTTATTTCTCAGTTTACAACATAGGCATACACTAGCTCAGAAGGATAAGCAGAACAGACTAGATTTTTTTAATCAATTCTGCCCCTTTTGCACCCCCCCTTTATCACAGCCTAAGACCCCAGTATTTCGCCTCTGGGTTGAGGGAAAGCCTTGATTGAGCTCTTGTCCTGCTGTCAATGTCTGTTGCTTGTAGCCATCCTACACACATGGCCCAGACACCTTCCTAGTACTAGGAGTTCTGGGGGTCCCACAGGTTCCTGGGGAAGGCAAGAGAAGGAGGCAATGATTGGGGCTCTAAACTCCTATTCCCACTTCAGCCAGAGCATCCCTTTTTTTTTTTTTAATCAGAATTAAGGATGATACTTCTATGTAAGACTTCATTTGTGCTCCCAAAATCGCAACACTACTGACCTAAAACTCTGTCACATTCTTGCTCCAAAATCTTCAACACCCCTTTGCCTCTGAAATAAAGCCCAAGCTCCCATTACATCTCGAATAAAATGCAAAGTTTTTACAGTGGCCCTTAGGCTTGGCACAGTCTGGCCCCTCATGGCCTCTCTGACTTCTTTCCCTCCACTGTCCCCCTCACACAGCCCACTCCTGGGACTTGCTCCAGAGCCCTCCAAGTACACTACCAGCTCAGCCTTTTGTGCTGACTGTTCCTTCTCCTAGGAATGCAATTCTTCTGCATATTTGCCTGGCTGACCCCTTCACTTCATTCAGGAATTCACTCAGTCCTGCTCAAGGTCTCTCCTTATAGCCACCCTGGCCACCCCACTAAAATAGCACCCAATTTACTCTTTATTTTCCAGCCTGAATTTATTTTGCTTTATAGCGCTATTGTTACCTGACATTGTATTATATGTTTATTTGTTTACTATTACTATACGAGGATCATAAACTCTATGAAAACTGGAGCTTTGTTTTGTCACTATTCTATACCCAAGCATTTAGTCTGGTATGTAATAGGTATTCATTGTTGTTTTCCCCCACAAAGCACCCTCAAAAATTATAATTTCACATAGCATAATTATACAGTGTTATTCTAGACGACATAGGTATGAAAGAACATTTGTATAGTAAAGTAAGGAATGAACTAAGGATGACATTGCAACTCATGCCTATGCATAAATAAAATAACAATCAGAGGCATAATGATAAAATATAATAATAGCTAACATATGTATATGTTCCTTACGTACCTGCTTTATGATTCTCTTAATCCTCACAATAAAACTCCTATGAGAAAAGCGCTATTACCCTCAGTCCCATTAGGTGGGGAAACAAGACACAGAGAAGTTAAGACACCTTCTAAATTCACTCACACAGCTATAGAGTGGTAAGTGATTCAAGCTCAGGTACCTGTTTAGGAGTCTGCTCCTAGCCACCCTCTCTAGTGATGCATATTACATGGGCCTCTCTATGACTCTGGTTTTCTAAGAGCAGAAAACCAGTACACATTTTGCACCCACTGTGCACTAAGCTCTTTGTGGACATCATTTAAAGAACCTGTGGGACACCCAGAACTCTTTGTATTAGGAGGGAGTCTGGGCCAGGTGTGTAGGATGGCTACCTGCCCTAGCCGTTTGGCTCACTGGATAGAGCGTCGGCCAGTGGACTGAAGGGTACCTGGTTGGGGTGCTTGCAGGAGGCAATCAATCAATGTGTCTCTCACATCAATGTTTCTCTTGGTCTCTCCTCCTCCCTTCCTCTCTATCTAAAGATCAATAGAAAAATATCCTCGGGTGAGGATTAAGAGGAAATAAAAAGTTCTTAGTAACCTTATGAATCAGGAATTATGATCAATATCTCCAACTACCCAATTAGCAAGTGATTCATGGGGCCTTTCCATAGGTAACGCTGCTCAAAAATGGTGCTGGGCTCTCCCAAACACTTGTTGGCTTCCACATAGCTACTCTTTTGCAGCTATTCTTACCAGAGGATGAGGGAAAAGGCTCATCTTGGGAAGGGGTTGTAGGCACAGACAATGGCGTTGTTTACTTACATATTTTCAACAAAGACTTACAAACATCAGGAAAACATATTCATTTACAATTTAATTGAAAAGTTGCCACTTTCAGAGACTGCAAGGAGCCAAGGCTCTTACTGCTCTTCCCGTCAACCAGTCTTCTGGGCGAAACTATTCAAGGTGCAATGACAGAGCTCAAGTTAGCCCTTCCCGAAGCTTCTGGGCTAATAAATGCCCCGGGGCTCTTGGAAAGGAAGTGAGGTCATAATGAGGTCATCCCATCATGTTTAGAGGGGGAATTCTTGGGAACTGGTGCCTGCCAGGAGGGAAGTTTTTTTCACTCTCAGGGTTGCTTGTAAAGGAGTTGAGGGGAGGGGCGGGAACTATGCCACCTTGTCTCTCTCGACACCTGAGCAAATGCGTTTTATTCCCTCTTGGCTCTGTACCAGTCCTGGCTGTTCATTCTCCAACCAAGGCAGCTGCAGGTGACTCACCGTCTGAGTCTAGTTCCTGCAGATTCACTGCTTTGGACTTGCCTTAAATTGAACCACTCTTTGAGGACAGGAACTGCCTCCTCCTATCATTATTTCTAGCACTAGCACAAAGTCTGGCACGTGGTAGACACTCAAAAAATATTTGTTGAGCCCTGGCTGGTGTGGCTCAGTTTGCTGGGCAGCATCCATTGCACTGAGGAGTTAGTTGCTTGTTCAATTCCAGGTCAGGGCAAATGCCTGGGTTGCAAGTTTGATTCCCTGGTGGGGTCATGCAGGGCAAAGCAGATGGATGTTCTCTCATATCAGTGTTTCTCTCTTCTCTCTCTCTCTCTCTCTCTCTCTCTCTCTCTCTCTCTCTCTCTCTCTCTCTCTCTCTCTCTCTCCCTCCCTCCCTCCCTCCCTCCCTCCCTCCCTCCCTCCTTCTTTTTTCTCTAAAATTCAATAAAAAATCTTTAAATATATAAATATATATGTTGAGTTAACCAAATAAATGAATGAATGGTGTGTTTTATATGTTTTAAGTATGTCAGTGTGGGTTCACCAGAGAAGCAAAACAAATAGAAGACTATATAAAGATTTTTTTTAAAAAGGGATTGACTCATACAACTGTGGGGCTGGCAAATCCATACGGTTGGCTGGCAGCCTGGAAACAAGCAGGAGTTGATGCTGCAGTCTTAAGTCAGAATTTCTTCTTCTCCAGCAAACCTCAGCTTTTATCTTAAGGCCTTCAACTAATTGGATGATAAACAATCACATCATCAAAATATCTTCACAGAAACACCTACTGTTTGATTAAATAACTGGGTACTGCATATGGCATAAAACTAACCATCACATACTATCAGATTATGTTAATAGAAACAAACACCACACACACAAACAACACACACACACACACACACACACACACACACACACACACCTGCCACTAAACAAACCAATACTACATAATAAAAACCCACTAAGGCAGAGTTAGCCTAAGACCTATTCCCAGTCCCAGCCAGGTGCTGGCAGCATAAAGATACTAAACATTTTAACTGCCTCAAGGAGATGGTAACTCTTTTGTGGGGAGTTAGTCTGGTAGACAGATAATAATGTGTAAAAAACATCCTATTGTCAAGATGTGGACAAAACTTGCTTACTACTGTTTAGGAATTGGGTAACCTCCAAATGGTCAGAATGACCTTGGTAACTGGAGAGAGATCTGATGTCAGCCAGGCTAATATTACAACCTTAGCTGCACTGTAGAGAGAGTTTCAAGTGCCTTAAATACATGGACTGTGAAATGGCCAAAGGGTCTTAATGCCAGCAAATGTCTAAACATCCAAGGTAATGTGGGTATTTGGGGAAAGCTGGGCCAGGCAGCCATTCTTATCCCGCTGCCCACAGCTCTTCCTGAATGTCAATCAGTTACTCTCAGCTTTAGATCTGGAGTCATCTGGATAAATCCCACAAGAAATAGATGCCTGGGAGGGCAGGTCAGAGATGGGACTGCCTGCTGCCTTACCCGTGGAAAATGAGGCCCTGGGCTCACTTGGGCAACATTGATATTTCTGAAAGACAAGTGTCCTGCTCCCCTGTCCCTGATAGACGTGAACTGACCACAGCTCCTGTTTACTTCAACAGCCCTGACCGCTTTCATATTGGACATGTTTGTCTCCTTTCTAACATTATCTGTTGTCAAGTTAAAGGAGGGGGTTTAACGTGGTTAGTTGCAGACACACTGCTAACCAGGGGACATGGTTTTCGGAGTTACCTCTGGTCTCCTGCATGCAAACGTGAAGATTATACAATTAGGTATCAGTGTCATCCTGTGTTCTCACGCCAGCCCTGCCATTAAGTCCAGGGTAATGGCAAGGCGCCCTATGCTGAATCTGCCCAGGCTTATGCAAACAGAGAAATGGGGAGCAGAGGACCTCATGGGTACTGAAGCAACAGCAGGGGCGCTAAGCTGTCATGCTGAGACATCAGGCTTTGGCTGGTCAGAGAAGTGTTTGATGACTACAGTCTGAAGGCAGCTGCAGTCTGCAGGCAAAGGCTCAGACCTCTCATGGTTCTCTCAAGAGGTGGATTGGAAGGGGGCACAGAAGAGCCCTAATTTTTTACTTTTCTCTAAGGCTTAAAATTGATACAAAGGATGTGTATTACTTTTGCCATTAAAAAGTTTAAAGCCCAGCTGGCGTAGCTCAGTGGTTGAGTGTCAACCTATGAATCAGGAGATCCTGGTTCAATTCCTGGTTGAAGCACATGCACAGGGTGTGGGGCGTGCAGGGGGCAGCCAATCAGTGATTCTTTCATCATTGATGTTTCTGTCTCTCTTTCCCTCTCCCTTACTCTCTGAAATAATAAAAATATTTTAAAATTTTAAAAAAATTGTTTTTAAGAGAACTGATTACTTAACCCTGTGATGACAATAATAGCAGAACAACACAAGAATACTGACTGTACCTTCGCGAAATACTCTCAACCCCTCCAAACTTATACTGTGTAAGGGTAGATTGTAGGTGACTTTGACCTAATGTTTCTTGATGTGGATTTTTAAAGCTCTGCCTATCCAGAGTAATCCATGGGGTCCCTGAGCAAGGAAGTCTCATGATCCCGCCTAAACCCAAGGGGTGGTGGGTGGCAGTGGCCATTTGAGTGTTTGTTTGCCAACCCATATCGAGCTCAGGACTGACACACCATTTAATTATCATGCAGAGCTGCAGCTGGAGGGGGCTGGAGTGAGCTGGCAGCTGCTTTTGCCGAATACAATTTCTGCAAATAATTAACCACCAGAACTCTTGATTCTCTCTAATTAATGAAGAAGAGGTCTGGAATCTTCAAAGTCCACGAATGTCATGCTGCCTTGTGTCAGGATTGATCTCCTTTGTTCTAAACCGAAGAGCAGGCCTCTCCTGCCTCTCCTAATTCTTTATAAATTGAATTTTTCTGTTACTAGTTGTGACAGCTAAGGAACACGACTTCAGAAATTCACCCGCCGTTCATGCCAGTAGTAGAAGCCTGAATAATAATATATTTTTTAAAAAGAACTGTAATGGAATGAGCTTTTTGTCTCTGCCCCAGAATTAATCATTGTGAAGAGACACCTTCTGAAAGGAGGGTTGTTAATTAGCTCTAATGGATCTTGCTAGGTGGAGTCAGAGTTATGGGGAGGTCTGCAAACAGCGGGAAAGAGGAGATTCTTCCCTTTCTCTGTTCGTCTCCATGTGGTGCTGGCGTGGAAGGTGATGTGACTTTGGAGTGGTAGGAGGGAGGCATACTGGAGGCCATAATGTAAATATCTGTGTTTTCCGATGGTCCTAGGCTCTACAGCAGCAGTTCTAAACCTGTGGGTCATTGAGAATTGCTAGCAGGGTCACATAAGAGACCATCGGAAAACACAGATATTTACATTACAATTCATAATAGTAGCAAAATTACAGTTATGAAGTAGCAACAAAAAATAATTTTATGTTTGGGGGTGACCACAACATGAGGAACTGTATTAAAGGGTTGTGGCATTAGAAAGGTTGAGAACCACTGTGCTAACGGAAGCAGTTTATATATTAGCCTACCGGACCCTACCCATCAGGTCACTGTTTCTTCTATGACCTCATTTCCTCTATTTTTCTCCTCACCACTGCATTCCAGATGCATTGGCTTCCTGGATGTTTCAGAAGCACTCTAGGTATGTTCCTACCGCAGGACCTTTGCACTGGCTGTTCTGTCTAGAGCACCACTTTTCAGATATCCATTTGGATCCTTTCTTCTTTTCCTTCAGGACTTTGCTAAAATGCCACGTTCTTAATGAGGCTGACATTGACTATACCATCTAAAATGAGACACCGCCCCTACCCCATTCCTCTTACCCTACTATATTTTATCATACCTTCCTTATTTATTATGTTTATTTTTAAATATTTGCCTCTTCTACCTCCCACTAGAATCTAACCTTCAGAGGGACAGGGATTCTTGTCTGTTTGTTGGTATATTCCCTGCACCTACAACAGTGCCAGTTCAATAAATATTTGCAGAATGAATGAATTGGTCATTACACTCTGGAGTGTTTGCTGGTATGTGTGAAGAGTGAGTTTTTCCATCCAAAATGATTGCTCAATCTTATGAAGGTTGGAGTGTGAGCTGTTCCAAGTATCTGAAGTACCATTGTTGTCTTTGGCTGCCAAATGTTAATAATTAAAGCAGTGTGATCAGAGTTAATATTATTTAAGGTGTTCCTTTCTTCCCCAATGACTTCTGATAGAAGAAGCTAGCATGGGGCTGTCCAAAAAAATGATGCTTTTAAGAGAGGAGGATTGTGGGGTTTTATCCAGTCTCTGTTCTTCCTCTTTAAGTCCACAGAGTAGGAGGGGTCTTCAGAGATACTGTGCAGCAGAAATCATGGTTGGGGAGCGAGGTGTCCTTGCTGTAATTCAACAGTGACCTACTGAGAGGATGCATTCATAGGCACTGAAGGAAGAGGCACATCTGCTAAGGATGCAGGGCCAGGGACAGAGCAGAGGGCTTAGGCAAGGACTGTAGCGAAGTCCACAGTTATGGATTGCTGCCATCTCTATGGATTGTTTCCAAAGTCGTGTCTTTCTCACTCATGCTTTCCAGCAAGGGGGCCATAATAGGTTCCTGCACTAGATTCTTTCCACCAAAGAAGGCCAACTGAGTCCTGCTTGTGCCTGTGACTTGCTGAGGGTTAAATAAATCTGGCAGGGGTTGCAGTGTAGATAGATCAGAGCCCTGGGAAGGGGATAGATCCTACCTTTCACAGTCTTCTTAATTTGTATCTCGTATCAATGCAGTCCTAGCTCAGAAGTGCTGACCTCACAGGAAAATGGGCATGCTTTCAGTTCACAAGCCAGCTGGTGCTGGGCTAAGTGCTGAGTCATGAAACACAGGTTGTAGTCTGATTGTGCAGTTGCTGGTTGAGTCACTTTGGCCATCTATCTCCCTGCACCACTGTTTCTAACTTAACCTTCTTATCACTTTACAAAATTCTTTCTCATTTTTTCCTCTGAATAACCTTGTCTTTTAATTTTAGAGATGAAGAAGGAAAGGCCCAAGGAGATCAAGGTACTTGCCTAAGGTTACACTGTCATTAATAGGTGGAACCAAACATGCTTAAAAATAGAACTACTATATGATCCAGAAATCCCACTTCTGGGTACTTAGCCAAAGAAAATAAAAACAGGATATTGAGGAGATATATGCACCCCCATGTTCATTTGCAGCATTATTCACAATAGCCAAAATGTGGAAAATACCTACAGCTCTGTTGAAGAATGGATGGTAAACAAGATCCAGCATATATATCCACACAAAGGAATATTATTTAGCCATGAGAAAAGGACATCCTGTTATTGGCAACAACATGGATGGGACTTGAGGGCATTATGATAAGTGAAATAAGCCAGACAGAGAAAAATAAATACTGCATGGTATCAGTTACATGTGGAATCTTAAAAAAAAAAAAAAAAAAAAAAAAAAAAAAAAAGTCAAACTTATAAAAGCAGAATAAAAAAAATGGTTCAAGGCTGAAGGGAGGGAATAATAAGAAGTTAGTAAAAATAAATAATAAATAAATAAATAAAAATAGGACCAGGACCCGCAAATCCAGCTTTTGTCCATATTGTCCTTCCGGTCATAACAACAACCTCCCTATTTTGCTCTCAGAGCTACAAATAAAACTGATCTTACGAGTAAAAAGGGATTTTACCAATCCAAAATGGACTATTATTAAAGTGGTCTCCCCAGTTTAGCGGATGGTCAGAGGTCAGAGCCGGAAATCGGAACTAGGTCTCATGGGGGTCAAAGTATGAATTATTGTGTTTTTAGATACTTTAATTCAAATTCTAAGGCCGACATTTAGAACATCCCTTCAAAGCCCAGTCTGGCACAGTGCTCGGATTCTAAAGAGCAAATTGACCTTCCCTCTCAGACTCATATTCTAAATTATTCTGAAGATTCTTCCCCCTAGAAGCTCCCGACAAGCAACCTGAAGCAGCTGCCAGAGCACTCTGCTGATTTACAGCTGCAATCTTGCTAAAAGGAATGGAAAAAAGCCAGATGACTTTCTGTTAGACAGAATTACTGGCATGAAATACTAACATCGCTATGACTTGGCATATAACGGACTGACTGACTGCATGATTGCCCTCCCATTCTTATTTCATTGAAATAGGTCATTCGTTAGAAAACGGAGGTAGCCGTGTTCCCCTGCCCTCTCCCCCAAAGGAAAAAGGAAGAAGGCTGCTTACTATGCTACTTGGTGTGTGCCTGCATGTGGCTCCCAAAAGCCAACGCTGGGCCTGAAAGCCTTTTCTGGTTAGGTTCCCATGTCAGCGGTTTGTCTTTGATGAGGTTTTGTGACTGCTGTGTGTGGAGCCCTTCTGTTTCCTGCCTTTATTGAAGGAATAAAGACTGGGCAGGATGCAAGCAGTGAGCTCCAGCTGTCCCTGCTTAAAATACAATGATTAGATGTGAATCAACCATTTGGGTTTGGCAAAATATTAACTAAATGAGGAAGGAGGTCTCTTTCCCTCATATTTATTCTCTTCCAGACACTTGACCCAGGCTATATAATAATCAATCAAATATTTGTTGACAATTCTCCCCACCCCATTTTTTCACAAAGGAAAGGGTGCAGAGAGAAGTGGAGCTTTAGTTTGAAAAATGAGGTGAGTATTTGTACATCAGGAGTGGAAAACTCAAATGGCTGCACAGTCCAGGTGAGCAACGTGAATGAAATGAATGAATAAATAAAGCCATGGGGTAATTTTTTTTTTTTTTTTTTTTTTTTTTTTTACAATGATGCATTTTCCTTGTACAGGAAGTCCTCAATGTCATCAATAGGTTCGTGGAATTTGGCAAAACGATATACAATGAAGCCAATTTTAATATAGGCTAATTGATATAATTGTGAAAGTAAAGAGCCACATGCTAACCTGACAAGCTCAGGGGAGGCCTGCGTGGCAGTCTTGCAAATTTAGAGACCTAAAATATCCACAAAAGATGGTTTGAAAATTAAATATTTTAAGTACAAACAGGTTATAGTGGGTAGTAATTTCCAAGGCCGATATTTTCCCAGACAAAGATCAACTTGGGTCTTTACTGAGCCCATTTGCCTTTTTGCCTCTAGGATAACATATCTAGGAGATATCTGGGTAACTTGTAACTTCCCTTTTTCTGGAGCCCCTGGGGCATAACCGAATGTGGTGGGTGGACAGGACAGATACCTCAAATTCCTTTGTTATCAGGAATTTAATTGTTCCTGCGCTCACCTAAGTACGAATCCATCATTTTGCTTTTTATCCAATCCCAGGGGTTTCCCATCGTCTTGCTTTCTCCCGCCTCCTAACTCCATCACCAATGAATTTCATGTAACCCACCTATGTCCCTCCTTTGATTGCAATGTATAAATAGAGAAATGAAACCCACCGTTCTTCGGAGCATTATCTCAATCCATTGAGGTTCTGCTTCCTGGCATATGTGGACAGTTTGGCTCAAATAAACTCACAAAAATTCTTTACAGGTTTCAATGGTTTTTTCGTTAACATAATCAAGAGTTAAGTAGCTACAGCATTTCATTAACATTTTAACAGAAGGAAATGGTGTTATTCAATGACCTGATGTATATTTAATACACAGGAATATTCTCTCCTTCAAAATCATAGCCTTGCTGGTCTATTTTCAGTTTTCACATTTTTAATAAAGACAAGGGTATCTTAAACTCTTCAAATAGACAACATTAGGGTTAAGTGCTGATTCAAAAAGCAACTGACAGCAGGGTGCAGCGCTAAGAGACAGTGCAAGTGGGACAAAGAAGTGGTGGGGACTGTCCAGTAAGAGAGCTTGTAGGTATCACAGGGAGAAGCTGCTTACTAATTGCCATGTTGCCTTATTGCTGAGTGAAAATGGGGGCCCAGAATATATCTTTGAATTCTCCTAAAATACTATCCTTCCCCAAACATGCCATGGAATCTGTTGCCATTTCTGTTCCTTAGTTATCTTTAAGTTTGTCTTGTGCTTTTGTTTCCCCCTAGTGGACGGGAGGCTCCTCAGTGAAGGCTGAGAGTTTGCGCCTTTGTCTTCACACAAAGACAGTCTGAGCAATTTGCACATGGCAGCTGGCCAGTGATTGCTTTGTGTCATCACTGGGCTCCCCATCAAAAGAGGATATTCTCATTGTGGTCTGGTCAAAATTATGTAAAGCAATGCTGGAGGGATCTTCAAAGTGACAATCAGGTGTAATTCAGGTAACTCTGAAAAAGTCTCTGTGGTAGTTTGCAAAATGGCCATAAATAACTTCCTTCCTTGTGTATTGGTCTTTGTCATTCTCTCCATTGAGAAGTCTATTTCTTTACTCCTTGACTCTGGGTTTGACTATGTAACTTGTTTTGACCATTGCAATATTAACAAACTTGATATAAGTAGAGACTTGAAAAGCACTGGCATGTTGAGGTATACCAACTCCTGCTGCATTCAGTCCATGAGAATACCATGAAAAAAAATCCCCAAAACCCAGCAGACAACCTTAATCTGCAAACATGGGATTGAGGCTCATCCTAGACCAACCATCTGACCCAAATGAGACCTGGAGAAAAACCGACCAGCTGAGCCCAGCCCAAATCTCTAACCACAGAAGTGTGAACTAGTAAATGATCATGCCATTCTGGCCAATAGAACTAAAAGACTAGATTCTGCCCAATGCTATCAATTTCCTCCACTGGTGACTATGCAGCTACATGGAAAAAGTGTGTGTGAAATGAAATCACAGAAACTCTGTACAAAGCTATCATACCAGTTCCTTCCTCTTATACCTTAAGTCAGCCCTCTGACAGAGGCCTTGATAATAAGAGTTGCCTTTGAAGTCAGCTGCTTTCATATGAGGTCAGCTCTGACTCTTAGAATTGTTTTCTTTACATTGATCCCAAGTGTTTCCCCTGTGACTTCAACCCATTGGTCCTGGATGCAGCATAAGAAAAACAGAACAAGTCTACCTCTGTAAGTGAATATCCTTCACATTCTTGAAGATATTGGCCACAGCATCCCTAAATCTTCTCTGACCTAAATGTCTCTTTTCCTTTCAATAATCTTTTATGGGACATCATCTCAAATTTCTTGACCACCCTATTTGCTGTCCTCTACATAGGCCCCAGTGTGTCCCTCCATGTGGTGTTCCTATCTGAATAAAGCTCTCTACTGTGGTCTGACCCTGACACAGAAAAACAGACATGACTCACTTCCTCAACCCAGATGATACCTGGTTCTTCATGTAGCGTAGGATCATGTTGACTTTGGGAGCAGGAACACATTGAACTCTGTTGACTGAAACTCCTAAGAATTTTTATTCAGACTGCTGCAAATTTATTTTATTTATTTTTATTTATTTTTTATTATTTTTTAAAAATAAAAGTCTGATTTATTGAGTCATGAAGCATTTTGTCTGATACTTTTTTTTCCACTAAAAAGAGTTTTTTATGATTAATGTATGTTAAATCACACATTAAGTAAATAGATATTAAGAAAATAATGCAGAGAAAAACAGGTTCTCTTTGTTTGTAAAGCATAGACACATTCTGTATTTTATAAGCTCTCCAATTCATATACAGTAGTCTCATTAGAACAACTCATTGTAGAGTGAAATTTGCTATAAAAGTAACCTGGCCCAAAAGTTCAAAATCCACTTCTTGTAGTGATGCTTCACTGATTACTATTATATATTTAGTGACAGAGACCCTCTCCCCCAGGATTGCATGGTAGTCAGATCCTGACCATCTTAACTACTAAAATAACAAGTTAATTGAAAGCACTTGCCCTAACAGTCTACATAAATTGAACCCAGTGCTAATTAGTACCAAGTCCATGAACTATTTGAAACTGCTTAACCCAAACATTCCAATACAAGCTATAATATAACCAAAGTAGTAGATAATCATCTGTCAAAAGGCAAAGCAAAAGAAAAATGGATAATAAAGAAATTATTAATATTTGATGAGTGAACTCCTGAGCTGTATAGTACTTTCTATTTACCAAAGTCCTTCAGGAGATAGTTGAATGGTAGATGATATTTGTAAATTACCCAATGGAAGGAGACTATACACTACTCTAGCAGTTATCAAGCTTTTTCATTTCACGGCACATATAAACTAATACTAAAATTCTTTAGCACACTAAAAAAATATTTTTTGCTATTCTGACAAAAAATAAGTATATGATTTAGATTTATTCCCACTGGATGGCTATTGTTGTGTTAGCTGTTGTTATTTTTTTATTTGATAATCTAAGGGAAAAGAGGTCAGTGCCCATGACTAAATGGTCAGATATTTAATGCTTTTAAAATTCGTGCAGCCCACAAGTGTGCTTGGCGTAGCACACTGGTTGAAAGTCTATTTTTTAAAAAGACTTTGAATGTGAAGGTCAGAACTTCCCAAAAGAAGAGAGGCAAGTATTAGATACTTTTTACCTCTCTCCCAGTACCACTGTAGCTTCTTTTTTTTTTTTTTTAATTATTATCTGTGTACATATTTTAACATTGCCCACCCCTCCCATACATACCCTCCCTCCCCAGAGTTTTGTGTCCATTGGTTGTACTTATATGCATGTATACATATCTTTTATCTCCCCCAGATCTCCCTCCCCTCCCGGCTGTAATTTGACAAAGACTGCTGCAAATTTAGATCTTTCACATCCTGGATTGAGGACACAGCTCCAATTGTCAAGCAGCTTCAGTGGTTATATTAAAATCTGTTCACAAAAAGGTTTAAACTTCTTTTTTTAAGGGATGAAGCCTAACTTATCCTCTTTTGACTATAGACTGGACCTAGTGACTTGTTTATAACAAATAGAAAAAGGTAGAGACTAGGTCATAAGAGATACTGCTACTTTCTTCTCTATCTCGGATTATTCTCTCTCTGTGGAAAGGTTGCTGCCATGTCTTGATAGGCTCACACGGTGAGGAACTGAGCCCTTCTGCCCACAGCGCTGTGAGTGAGCCTGGTTGGAAGTGGATCCACCAGCCCCAGTCAAGCCTTTGAATGACTGCAGCCTTGACCCACATCCTAACTGCAACTATATGAGTCCCTGAACCAGAAACACCCAGCTAAGCTGCTTCTAAATTTTTGAACCATATAAATGATGAGATAATAAGTCTTTGTTGTTTTAAGCCACTCAATTTTGGTGTGATTTTCATCCTATGGTTGGAGACCTTTCTTACCCATCCAGCTTCATGTTGTTCACACAAGGAGTAAGCATGCCCTCTCTATGTTTACCAAAGCCCCCAAATTATACAAATTATAGGATGACAGAGTCCTTGGAGATACTCCCAGAAGTCTCCTTAAGATTAGCATTGGCTCAATGCAGCTCCTTTAGGTATGATCCTTTAGCTGGTTCATAACCCAGCCTGCTGGAGGAGGGACACCACCAGACATAGGTAAGAAGACTTATATGAAATATATGAATCCAGAGGAATAGCAGGTGGAAGCATATTTGACAAGTACAGACAGATTCCTATATATTGGTAAGATTCAAGGGACAACTGAAAAACAGCTAGACTCCCAGTTTTGGGAGGAAGGACTTCATTTGTCTTGTTCACTGCCTCCATCCAAGGTGTAGCACATAAACACTCAGCAACTTCTTTTTCAAATAAGATAATGAAAAAAAAAATGGAGAGTTTGTATAGATGAAGAGTAGGAGAAGTTTAGATATGGAGGCTAGCCAGACTTGAGAAGAGTTTTATGGTCAAAATAGTTTTCTGGGAGTCAATTTTTCACAGCTGGTGAGTGATCTACATGTGTCCGAGCTTTGTGCAGAACTTAAGCAGGGTTGACACTTGGTTTGGTAAGGAGATGCCAGAGAAGAGCATGCGTCATGAACTTTGTCTCCCAAATGTCACCAAGGGCAAGCATAGTTTAGTTAAACGTCGGCAGCCTCTTAAAGAAGTGTTTGTTTTAAGGGGTAACTTCATAGAGGAAATATCTAACCTGGAAAGGCCAATGTAGGGACCATGCTGATAAATGAGTGTGAAGTCAAATTTTCTAAGTAAAGCCTAGATTCAAACCGGGAATTTGCAAGGATGAGCGGAGAGTATAGGGATATAATTGAGAGAAGAGATAGCCTAAAGGCATACAATATACAGTGAATATGAGCCATGCATGGCGTCAGTCTCAATTTTAACAGCCCCTTTTGTTCTAAGTATTCCAGAATTGAACTCTGCTTATTGGGCAGCAAGCCCTGGCCCCACATGTACTTGTTCCTGACTCTTTTTCTTTACCTGAATTTCCTGGTCCTCAAGACTTTTCTAGTTCATCTCTTGGCAGAAGCATATTAGTTTTCCTGAAATATAGATATGGATTCTTAGGCAACAACCCAGCTTGGAATCTGGTAAGTCAGGTTCTGTTTGATGAAGGGCATAGGTCAAAACAGGACTTGGATTAAAATACACTTTATTGGATGCAACTGGCTGCTTTGCTTATGAGATTTCTGTTTTTATTAATTACTAGGATGAAATTTATTCACTGCTTTAATTTAAGTATGGCTTATGTGGCGAACACAAAATCAATAATATAAATTTCCTACATGAAGAGTCTCACAGCCTAATGGGAGAGTTCAAAATGTGTGGTGTGTTGGTGTGTGTGTGTGTGTGTGCACACGCGCAAGCTGCTTGTGGAGCCTCAGAGGAGTCCATTCAGATGCCTAAGGCCCTGCTGTTCATCTCTCCTCTTCTACGTCCACTGTCATTACATTTAATCCACTTTTGCCAAGAATGCTGCCATAACTTCCAAGCCAGTCTCCCTGCCTCCAATTCACCAAAATTGCAAAGACTGGAGGTTGGTGGATGACAGTAATGAGGAAGGAAGCTAACTAAGCCTGAACTTTCCTGCTCGGGTATTAATTGAAGTAATTTGATGTAGTAGAGCTGTGTATACGGGTGAGCTTTGTGTTGTTAAGTAAAAGGTCAGTTTTAATAATATAATTTGACATATATGAACCTCTTAGAGGGCTCTCAAAAAGGTAGGATGTGGTAAAGGAGAGAAGAGTACCGAGAAAATTATAATTGGGAATGGTTTCATGTAACACTGAATGCCAGCAGCATGAAGGACAGTCCCAGAGCCTTCTTGTGGGAACTCCAGCTGAAAATAGCTCTCTGGGCTGGGCTGGCCGGGCTGGCAGGCCCATGTGCTCTGGCAAGGTGTGGGTGCCATTCCTGTGAGCTGGCTGCATGGGTCCCCAGATGACCTTGGCCTATAGTTAGCTCTTACATTCAGCTGTGGCCGGTTTCCAAGGTAGCAGGAATGGCAACTGACAACTCTAGAAGAATATTTTCTTCTCAATAGAGAAGTTCCCATAAGCAATACATTTCCCAAGAAGCTACTCTTCCTGGTTTGGCAAAGAACTTCTGTGGTGGAAAATAAGCCAGAGTTTTTGTAAACCTATTTAAAAAATTAATCGCTTTTCTCTTGAGTAAAATATCATGAATCTGTTGTGAAACTTAGAAGAACCAAAGTATACGTTTGAGACATGTCAAAGAATTGTCTGCTTGCAGGCTTTAGTCATTAGAGAATCTTTGCCTCTGCTGCATATCGCAATCAAGGCAAGTAGAATGCATGGGTTCAAGGGCAGAGGAGGAACCCAACCCTAACAGGGTAGAAGCCAATGACCCCTCTTGGGATCTGAAGTTGGAATATGAAAATCTAACTTTGAGACTCTCACATAAAAGTTTGCTGTAGTCACTTAGAACTCATGTCAAAACATCTGGTGGTAAGTTTGTTTTAGTACATGGTAACTGGGGGGAAAATCGAGCGATTGTAATAATGGTTTTTGTTTGTAAATTGAGCTTTGGTTCCTGTGCTTTACTCAGTAAACACTAGAGGGAGTAAGTCAGATGAGGAAAAAGAACAGCAATGGAGGGAGAAAAGCATTTCTGCCTTTCATTAAGACACAGCATTTTCCTTAAGTAGGCACTAATCTTTATATTATGACCAAGTGACTTGATGTCTGAAACCTACTACCAACCAACTTTAACTGTGATATGCTGAGCCTGTTCAGAATCTGAAACCATTACTCGCTGACCATTTTAGGCAGCTATATTCTGTCCATTTTAAGCATTTTGACAGTCAATGCAATGCATCTCTATCTTTAATTTTAGATGAAACAATATTTGGATCAGTAACCTTTTACAGATTTTGTGTGTGTGTGTGTGTGTGTGTGTGTGTGTGTGTGTGTGTGTGTGTGTGTGTTTTACATCATTTGTGGTCATACTTCGGGGCTCATAGTGAACAGTAACAATACCAAGCATTTTCAGACACTTGGAGGAATAAAATGTACTGTTTGAAGAAATGTTAGATTGGAAGCCTTCCCCTCTCCACTTTCTCCGTAGTTCTCATGAATTAGCGAACTCTACATTAGAACACCATTTTATATTCCAGAAGCTCTGAAGTTAACTGGCCCAATCTCATGCACATGTCCATGAGAACTGATATTTGTTTTTCTTGTTTAAATTCCCAATTCCTTATTTGCTTTATCCCTCTTGAAAATGCCCAAAGAGCTATCAAAGGCTACAGTCAAATCACCTACCAAAAAAAAAAAAAAAAAAAAAAAAAATCAATTCATCACTATCATCAGAAACAAATATCTTAAAAAGCCTCCTCGGAGATGATCCAACTAAATGTTAAAAATATTTCACTAATGAGGGGATCAATTGGGGAAAAAGAAGATATATGTAAAACTTCAGACAATAAAAACTACTAGTAATAATTCTATGAAATAGTATCTGTAAACCATAGCAGACATTTAAAGTACAACTGTTAAAGCGTGTGTGAATTTAAATATAAGAAAAATCATAATAAAACATGCTAAGTTAGTAAGGACCTGCTCTTTAACACACAGTGGGGTCAGCCTCACCTGGACGATAATACTGAGAGAGTAGAAATAACGTTAGGAACTTCCTAAGGCAGTGTCTGTCGGAAACGATCAATTACATCGACAAGGAAAGCTTAGCTCTGAAATTTGGGTTTGCATTTTGTTAGTCATGCATTATACCACTTACCTCTCGGGGCAGACCTTTAATTTCAGAGAGTGCTGAGATTCATTACGGTACCGGCTATCAAAAGTCTTTGGCAGAAATACCATTTATCCTTGTTGTGGTAATGAACAGATTTATAACATTCTGGTGTCACCATTCCTGAAAAAGCACATTCGTTTGAATAGTTCTTCCACAAACATAGTGAAATATTTCACGAAGGCACATGGGTGTAGAATACTATAAAGAGATATTGCCGGTGAATGACAGAACGTCTGGTTGATTTACATGAAACCCCAAGTGCTCATATGAGAATAGGTTAGGCTTAGATTGACGAGCAAATGTGTAACCAGACTTCTGGCTGACAAATGGCAGAACTATGCCAGCGCATTAGCTTCTCTGGAGAGAGACCAAAAGTAAGGGGGGAGGATCAAGTTCATTCCATAAAGGACATTCAAACCGAATGGATGGCAGAGTAGCTGAGATAGTAAGCACATATAGATTTTAATACCCCAAAACTGTACAGGGCCAGTTTAGACTTGAGCTGGCATCCAAGTCAATGACCAAACTCCAATCAGATTTTCCTGAACCATGTGTGTTTATATTTACATTCATTCAGAAAAACCCTGGTGTTTTCAAGATAAGTCTATTTTATTGGCAGCTTTGGTTTAAAGCCATCAGCCTGTAAACATGGTTTGTTTGGGTAACTAGAAAATGAAAATAAAAACTGATGAGATTAGTGTTAAAAATAGTGCCGAGCACTAAATGGTCCAGATTGGATTTGATTGGGCACAGTGAAGGACCGAGACATCCACGCAGCTTTTGTGAAGAAGGATGAAGTGTTTGGATCAGACTCTTCTTTCCAGGCTGAGGCTGAAAGTTCAGGAATTTTGGCCTGCCATCAAGGAAGTGGCATGATAGTTATGGGAGATATTGTCCCTGGAATTTTCCTTGGTGTGCCAGGACTGCTGCTCAGCACGGCAGGGCATCATCTCATTTCATTCTGCCCACCACGTTATGGGGTTTATTTATCTTGCTCAATGCATGATGGCGAGGTTCAGAGAGATTAGTTGACCTGTCCAACATCATGCTACACTGCTTCTTGAACGTCTGATGAACAGTACTGATGGAGGTTTAGTAGCTCAAAAGGCCTGTGATATTTGAGTAGTATAGAAGCAAGAGCAAAAAGCCAGGAGGCCTGGGACTGAATCCTGACTCTAGCATTTACTGGCTGTGTGATATCAGAAAAATTCCTAACCTCTCTGAATGGTCTCCTTATCTATAAAGAATGTGTATGTGCTCTGGCTGGTATGGCTCAGTTGATTGGGCGTTGTCCTGTGCACGGAAAGGTTGCAGGTTTGATTCCTGGTCAGGGTACATGCCCATGTTTTGGGCTCAGTCACAAGACGGGGGGGTGTGCAGGAGGCAGGTGATCAATGCTTCTCTCTCACACTGATCTTTCTCTCTTTCTCTCCCTTCCTCTGTCTCAAAATAAATAAATAAATAAATAAATAAATAAATAAATAAATAAAATAAAATACCTTAAAAAAAAAGGAATGTGTGTTTTGTGTGTGTGGTGAAGTATTAGAAGATTTTAATACCACCTTTTATTTTGAACCTTCTAACCTGTAATTACATAAGTCATCAAGGGGCTTTTAATTCCCTGCCATGTGGTAGATGGTTGGTCTTTTGCTCTTTAAGTGAACTCAGATGTGAGGAAATGCTTCTATTTGAAATTCAAAAATGGACTTAATTTCTGCCATAAAGATATTATTCCTTTCCTGCAAAGTCCATTTCCTCTATGGGTTACCACAACACAGACTATCTTCTATTTCCCCGGTGGATGCCTCCTTTGTGTGCTGAGAGTGGTGCTCTGCTCCTAAGTGAGCTGTAGCAAGCCCTGTAGGACCTGCTAGAAACACAGGATGATATTTTCTGTTATCACAAAAGGAGGCCAATACAAGTTACTTCCAGTGGGTAAGAGAAGCAAATATCCATGTGCATGCCTATTTTGGATGCTTTGTTCTATTTCTGTACATTAATGAGTTTCTATTCATTGTGTCCCCTTCCTTATGTACAATTCGCTATGATATGTGCCACCCTCGCTGGTTTGGCTCGCACCTATTCTCCTGCTGATGGAAACATATACATTGACTCCCCTGCCACGGGCGCTCACCCTCCCCATCCTCCCCCCCACCCCCACCCCCCTGCTGCTCACCCCTCAGCATTTTTGAGGATCAAATGACATGGGCCAGCCTGCATTCAGGGAGCAACATTGGAAAATTCCTTTGATGTTGGCCCTAGTGACACTCAATGGCTAAATCCAAGCTTTTGCTATTTGACCAAATGCCAAATGCGTTAGTTTCTGAATGTTTATGATCTTACAGATAGTTGGATGGAACAATAAGACTAAAACTCTGGAAAAAGTATATCTCAAAACTATTTTATAGGTCTAATTAAGATAAAACTTTGATTAGTTGGAAAGTTAGTTGAAAAGAATGTTCTAGTTAGTTAGGAACTAAGGTGTAACCCTTAAAAATATTCTTTTACTATATGCTGTCATCTACATATAGCGTATTAGGAATGCAAAGAGGGGCAAAAGTTCATATAGTGCTTTTATTCAAAGTATCTTCCAGTTTTCTTCTACCCATTATTGTTGAAAATTTTGTTCTATTTTTTTACAAAATTTTTTAATGCTTATGTTTTTTATTTTTATTTTTATTTTTGGAGAGTGTACAAAGATGTGATCATATATGATAGAATATGTATTTTGAACCCATTTTTATTTTTTAATATTATAAGAATGTAATCTAAGCATCATATCAGCATGTAACAATGTGCTTAAACATTCCCTTATTTGCTTAAAATTTAGGTTGTTTTACTTGTTTTTCCATGATAAAAAAAAAAAATGCAACGAAGGAAATAGCTATTCAAAGATATTTTCCCTTACTATTATTTTATTTTCTATGACAAATTCTCATATTTGGAATTATTAAATCAAAGAAGATAATTTTAAATACTCATTGTTATTAATATGCATTGCAATTGCTTTCCAAAGGAGTTATACAATTGGTACTCAGACTAACATTGTTTGAGTATAGGTTTCTCCTTACTTTCACCTTCACTGTTGGGCTTTGTTTGTTTGTTTACATTTTTGGCTTGAATAAGAGGTAAAAATAGAAAATTAACACCCATTATCTATTGAATTCACACAATACCCTTGCCAACTCAACAGTTTACAGATGAGTTGATGTGGGGAAAAATTAAGTGACTTGCCCAAGTCAATACAACTATTAGCAGAGCTGGCACGTGATCCTGCTTCTTGGGTCCAGGCCTGCTGTGGACTCCGCTCTCCCACAGCTGCCCCTGAAGTAACCAGGTGGGACTCAACTAACGAGGCCGTGGCGCAGCTCAGCAGTTGGTATGTATAAAGATGGAACTGACGAACAGGACTGTCCAAATGGTTTTGTGTCCTTAAAACTGAAATAGCTCCTGAAATAAAGTGAATTTTGGATGAATTTCACCCTTCCACATGCACATTTAAAATAATTTTTAAAAATGAATGTTACTTAACAGTGCCTGAGTATTGGGGTATTTTAACTAAATGCAGGTAATACTAGTACATGAGTCATTCCAGTGGAAGTTGTTCATGCAAATCTGATGTAGAATGTGATGTGGCCTTTTGACTTTAGCCTGTTAAACATAAGGAAAGTCATAGTTAAAATTCTACTCTTAGCTCTCCAGCCAAGATGGAAATGGCCCCGACAAAAAACATTAAGTACAAGGCTGCCATGGGTCCAATAATGTGCTGGCATTAGAGAGTAGGGTAGGCAAACCT
Source organism: Pipistrellus kuhlii (assembly GCF_014108245.1). Lineage (NCBI taxonomy): Eukaryota > Metazoa > Chordata > Mammalia > Chiroptera > Vespertilionidae > Pipistrellus > Pipistrellus kuhlii. Next base: position 47,687,172 of record NW_023425573.1, on the reverse strand, counting down.
CAGTAAATCAAGGCCGCCTCTTCATTTTTCAAAAAGCTGAAGGGATTAAAGTGTGTGCTTCAGTTTTACAGGGAGAAGTCGGGTTTTGCTGGAGTGTGGTGTGTGGCGTAAATGACAAGTGCTGTGCTGTTACCAGACCACAGCCTGTGCACCTGATGCTTTGAAAGGCCAAAACTCAAAACACCAGTGTTTGTGGAATAAAGCCAAGGGTTTTTAAGGGCTAGAGGTATGAGAAAGTGCTGGTGGGACAAGTTTTAATTGGAACAATGGGCCCTTGGCTTCAGAAAGATTTCCAGTATTGAAGTTCCAGTATGTCCTGGTCCTTTGGTTTGGTTCCTCGGGGCGGTGTGTGTGTGTGTGTGTGTGTGTGTGTGTGTGTGTGTGTGAAGGCGAGACTTTGGTTCTGGGTGCAGCTGGAGGCCAAGATTATCTCCTCTGCTCACGACCCAGCTTCATAACTTTCAGTCTTGGTCTGTTGCCTCTGTAGAACAACTCAGTATCTCATTAAACATTTGCCTGGCCAGCTGGCGTGACTCAGTGGTTAAGTGGCAACCTATGAACCAGGAGCTCATGATTCGATTCCCGGTCAGGGCACATATCCAGGTTGCAGGCTCGATCCCCAGTGGGGGCCTGCAGAAGGAAGCTAATCAATGATTCTCTCTCATCATTGATGCTTCTATCTCTCTCTCCCTCTGCCTTCCTCTCTAAAGTCAATAAAAATATATTTTAAAAAACAACAACATAGGACTATTTTGACCTGTTTCTTCAGTTATAATTCCTCCCAGTTGGAGGGAGTTTGGATGCCCCAGGTACCCATTTGGAAGGTCATCTTGGGCACATGCTTTGGGAGCACGTGATCTTATTCTTTGTAAGAATGAAGAGAAGAAACCCCCAGTTTGGAGGTCACAGTCCTGGGAAATGGCAGCATTTGCCAGCATCGGCTCTACTGAGTGTGGCTCGAGGCAGGGAAGTCATACTTCCATCCAGCTGGAGGTTCTTGGGGTTTAAAGGTCCCCTATTATCTGAGCAGGAGGCTGAATGGCGGGGTTTAGCAAAATGTAGGGATGGTCTTATCTTACCTAGATTATAAAATCCTGTTAATTTCTAATCAGACCACCGTTTAATGGACAGTAAGAATAAAGCAACAACATATCACTGGTATTTATTTCACAAAGAAAACGACTGCGAATGTGGATAGCAGAAAGGATGTCTTGTTACCATCAGCCAATGACTCCTTTTAGATAACTGCAAGGGAGGCTAGCTTATTCAGCCTTCCGGGTGAGCTCCTCTAGAGGCTTCTGCAAGGAGAGGAAACAGCGGTGCTGAGAAGGCGGTTTCGGTTCACCCTGCCTTTAAGGTGTGAAAGAGAAAAACCACAGGCCCAAAATGACACTGCTTGTGCTGAAGCCCATACCAAATCCACTCATAGACTCAATTCCTGACCTCATCGCAGTTTCATCCCTCATCACCAAAAATGTGATCTTAATCAACCAGTTGGTGACTTTCTGGTTAACACCAGGAGGCAATGTGTCACATGGGCACTTTCCATCCCCCAGGTTACCACCACCACCAATGGGGAAGGAGAGGCAACAAGTATGTCCCTCCCACCCCCGCCCCCACCAAAAATAGATGTCCTGGTGTAAAAATAATTATTTTTTCCTTTGCTAATCTCTCCCCTACCACACCCTCCCTTCTTCCTATAAAAACCTTTCCTTTGTATAACCCTTCAGAGCGCCCGATTCACAAGTCACTGAATACAGCCAATTAGATCTTCAGGTTTACTCAGTGGAATTTTGTTTTCTTGACAAAGGAGAAAAGCTGGAAGCAGCAGGATGCATCTGTGGAGATGTAGAGGAGTGAATGTCTCCCCGGGTCCCCTGTTTTGTGACCAGATTTCAATTTTAATCAGTGAGGCATCCTGGAAACACACACACACACACACACACACACACACACACACACACACTAATAACAGAAAACTGATTGGAAGAAGCAGCTTTGCTTTTAAAATCCTCCCTGCCATCTGCCCTCCACCAATGTGTTTTTACAGCCTTTTGCCTGAAAGGCTGAGCAGTAACTACCCATTCAGAGCTGTGCCTGGAGCAGGGTTCTGGTTTGGCTGGCGGCATTAGACAGAAGGCCTGCTGGGTTGCGCTCCAGGGCATTTCCCCCTCGCCTGTAGTCTAAATGGCTATTTTCTCTGACAGGACTGGCGTGTTTTCTGTCACCTCCAATCATTACACACTGTGATAACATGGTTTCCAAAACTCCTAACCTCTGTGACTCTGGAATGCATGTGAGCGGCAGGCAGCGTTAGACAAGTTGGCTGACCCCCTCGCCCAGCCCTGGCCAGGGGGTGCAGCTGGGGAGGAGCTGACCCTCATTTTGTCCCCTGTTGTTTTTTGGGGGGTTTTCATTTGGGTTTTTTACTCCTGGGTGGTCCTTTGGGCCTCCCACTGCATTCCAAATATTTCCAAAACTTCCTACGATGTGGCGGTTCAACCAAGTGAGCCTGCCTACTCTCCTGGCTCATGGGAGCAGGCTGTGAGGCGCGGGCCATCCCTCGGTCACGGCATTCCTTCATGCCTCTCCTTTTGTTTCCTTTAGAGCCACTTTGAAGGAGAAGGAATTGTGTGACTCGGAAGTTCTAAAAGTCCAGATACAGATATATATGTATGTATGTGTATATATATATATATATATATATATATATATATATATATATATATATTTTTTTGCAACCCTTATGCTTTAATGCTCAGTGGCCTCCTGGCTTTTTGTATGTCTCACCAGAATCAGTAAAAGATTTTAAGCAGATGCTTTCCATACTTGTTATTTATTTATAAATATACATGTACTATTGAAGTACAAAGATAACATTTTAAAGATGAAAATACCAAGTCATTTATTTTCTCAATGGTACAAAACTCCTTTTTGCTTGTACTATGCTATTAATGTTGTATGCTCATTTTACATTTATACTAGAGGCTCGGAGGGGTCCCTCAGCCCGGCCTGCACCCTCTTGCAATCCGAGATCCCTCGGGAAATGTTGGACTGCCGGTTTTGGCCCAATTCCAATGAACTTGGCATCTTGCACCTGTTGGTCAGCTGAGCAGAACTCCTGCTGTGGGAGTTCACTGACCACCAGGGGCTGGTCATCCTGCATTGAGCATCTGCCCCCTGGTGGTAATGCACATCATAGCAACCAGTCAAATAGTCGATTGGTCACTTAGGGTTTTATATACATAGATGTGATTGAAAAGCTTGCTTTACCACTTTGTTATGAGATTCTAGAGTCTGATTCTAAGCACAGCTCATTTAGATACCTGGTTTTAGTGATTATTGTGGTACAAAGATCATGTAAGAAGGGCATTGTTGTCTCTCATTACTCCATTGTGACTCATGTTTTTGGCCACATCCACCAGCTATGAAAAGATTCTGTTGAAAGTTTACTACTAAATTTCCATCTTCCTTATAGTCAGTCAATTGTTCTTAGAATCAAATCGAAAAGTGCTTCCCTTTGGCTAAACGCAGAGAAAGTCAAAAGCTAGGAAGCCAGGTTGAGGCACCCCTTTTACAGATAGGAGTGTGGTATACAGGTAGACAGATAGATGATAGATGTTCCTAGAAATTACACATTTGAAAATTTTTTAAATAATTTAAAAAATCCCACTTCCCAGTTTTAAAAAAATGTGTACATATCAGAATTTTTAACAGAGAAAACATTGTTTTCAGAAACAAATTTACACAATGGTGGAAACAACTCTAAATTTCCATCTTCAAAGTGTTTCCTCCTTAACCATGAATTTTTTTTCAGAGCAGTAATTTTCTCACTCATTAGCACAATGTCAGTGTGACCTTGCCCAGACAGGCTCTATGTCTATTTCTGCAGACCTCACTGCTATTGCATATTCCAATAGCTTCTTGTCACCATAGGGAATTTCAGAAAAAAAAATTTTTTTTACCCATTAAGATGATAGAAGGATTTATCTCAACCAATGAACCATTCTGGTTTGTTTCTGCTAAGGAGGATTGCATTTGAGGAACAAGTCAGGCAAATTGGAAGGGGAACAAGTGGATCAGTCCAAGTTACTGCAAGTAACTCCTGGTGCACTCAAAATGGGTAATTGAATAGAGTTTCATAAAGGTGGTTAGCAAAGGGAAACCACCATGATTATGCAATAATAGCAGAAAGCCCTTCCTTTCTTTCCAGAAGTCTTGGGTCAAGTGTGGGAGCAGGTAGTAGTGACCCAAGCCCAGGGTGAGAACATGGCTCTAGGAGAGGGAGCATGATTTTTGGTGGAGAGGCTGTGTTAAGTTGGCTCAGGATGCCCTAACAAAGTACCATGACTGGGTGGCTCAAACAACAGAAATTTATTTTCTTGCAATTTTAGGGGCTAGAAGTTCCAGATCCAGGGGCTGGCAGGATTGGTTTCTACTGAAGTCTCTCTCCTTGGCTTGTGTCTTCATGTGGTCTTTTTATGCATGTATCTTTGTCCAAATTTCCTCTTTAAAAAAAAATATTTTATTGATTTCAGAGAGAAAGGGAGAGGGAGAGAGAGATAGAAATGATGAGAGAAAATGATTGGTGGGCTGCCTCCTGTAGGCCCCTTCCTGGGGATGGAGCCCATAACCCAAGCATGTGCCCTGACCTGGAATCAAACCATGACCTCTTGGTTCATAGATCAATGTTCAACCACTGAGCCACAGCAGCTGAGCCAAATTTCCTCTTCTTATGAGGACAACAGTCATATTGGACTATGGTCCACCCTAATGACCTCATTTTAACTTAATTACCTCTTTCAAGGCTCTATTTCCAAACACAGTCACATGCTGAGGTACTGGGGATCAGTACTTCAACATATGCATATTGTGGGGACACAATATTCAACTCATGACTGGGACACTGCCATTCTGCAGCATGCATAATAAGTCCTATATGTTCATCCCTCCAACCTGCCAAGGTGCCTCACATTGGCCAAACCCAAGTGGAAACCAGAGCCAAGGAAGCCTGTTTGATGCTGTCCCCAAAGTTCAGTCTCCTGAGACACTGAACAGAGTGTTAAAAAAAGCAAGAGGAGCAACAGAAGATAGCCAGATCACCAAGTCACTGAGCTGAGCTTAGGGCACAGAGGTTTCATTGACCTATGGGGTTATAAATAATTGAACGTAGAAATAAGGAAATAAATAATGATGAGGTAAGTTTGTCAGGTGAGATGATCAGGTAAGTCAGGATGTTCAAGATTACACATTAGATGCTACTTTCAAAGAATTGCTGCTATGAGGCTCAGCTTTGGGGAAACAGTCTGAGTGCCTTGCACATGCTCCGTGGGAAGACAAATTAGAAAAAGGAGCCCTGCACTGGACCCAGCAGTTCTTTTGGGGCCTTGCTTTCGGTGCCCTCCTTAGCCCAACACACTCTGCATAACTCTTATCATGGTGTAAGATTCATAGTCAATGCACTGCCAGTACCCACTTCCCAGCCCCTCACCATAAACAGCTCGAAGAATACATTATTTTGATGTTGTGTCTACTATTCTCTGCAAAACTGGCAGCTTTCTAGTTCCACAAGGAACAAATTATTAAGCTATGGCAAATTTCAAATTTATTTTTTAAAAATCAACTGGCTCTTTTATTAAACAAGATACATTTTTTAAAATATATTTTATTGATTTTTTTTGCTCCCCTCCTTCCCTCCCACACATCCCCTCCCTCCCCAGAGTTTTGTGTCCATTGGTTGTACTTACATGCATGTATAAAAGTCCTTCGGTTGATCTATTATCTCCCCCAGATCTTCCTCCCCTCCCCGCTGTAATTTGACAGTCTACTTGTTGATATACTGTCTCTATATCTATCTTTTGGTTCATCAGTTTATAATGCTCTTTATTATCCACAAATGAGTGAGGTCATGTGGTGTTTCTCTTTCATTGATTGGCTTATTTCACTCAGCATGATGTTCTCCAATTCCATCCAGGTTGCTGCAAATGATGAGAATTCCTTCTTTTTTATGGCAGCATAGTATTCCATTGTGTAGATGTACCATAGTTTTTGGATCCAATCATCTGCTGACGGACACTTAGGCTGTTTCCAAATTCTGGCTATTGTAGATTGTGCTGCTATAAACATAGGGGTGCATATATCCTTTCTGATTGGTGTTTCTAGTTTCTTGGGATATATTCCTAGAAGTGGGATTACTGGGTCAAATGGGAGTTCCATTTTCAGTTTTTTGAGGAAATTCCACACTGTTCTCCACAGTGGTTGCACCAGTCTGCATTCCTACCAGCAGTGCACGAGGGTTCCTTTTTCTCCGCAACCTCGCCAACACTTGTCGTTTGTTGACTTGTTGATGTTGGCCATTCTGACAGGTGTGAGATGGTACCGCATTGTTGTTTTGATTTGCATCTCTCGGACAATTAGTGACTTTGAGCATGTTTTCATGTGCCTTTTGGCCTTCCTTCTGTCTTCTTTTGAAAATGTTCTATTTAGGTCCATTGCCCATTTTTTAATTGGATTATTTATCTTCCTTTTATTTAGTTGTATAAGCTGTTTGTAGATGTTGGAGATTAAACCTTTATCAGTGGTATCATTTGCAAATATGTTCTCCCACACTGTGGGCTTTCTTGTTGTTTTGTTTTGATGTAGTCCCATTTGTTTATTTTCTCTTTAGCTTCCATTGCCCTAGGGGTAGTATCAGTGAAGAAGTTCTTTTGGCATACGTCTGAGATTTTGCTGCCTGTGGATGCTTCTAGTATTTTTATGGTTTCCCATCTGATGTTTAAGTCCTGTATCCATTTTGAGTTTATTTTTGTGAATGGTGTAAGTTGGTGATCTAGTTTCATTCTTTTGCATGTGTCTGTCCAATTTTCCCAACACCATTTATTGAAGAAACTGTCTTGACTCCATTGTATATTCGTGCCTCCTTTGTCAAATATTAATTGAGCATAGTGATTTGGGTTGATATCTGGGTTCTTGATTCGATTCCATTGATCTATATGTCTGTTCTTGTGCCAGTACCAGGCTGTTTTGAGAACAGTGGCTTTGTAATATAGTTTGAAGTCTGGTATTGAGATCCCTCCTACTTTACTATTCTTTCTCAGGATTGCTGTGGCTATTCAGGGTCTTTTATTGTTCCAAATGAACTTTTGGAGAGTTCTTTCTAGGTCGGTGAAATATGTGGTTGGTATTTTAATGGGGAGTGCATTGAACCTATAGATTGCTTTAGGAAGTATGGACATTTTGATGATGTTGATCCTACCAATCCATGAACATGGTATGTTCTTCCATCTCCTTACATCTTCCTCTATCTCTTTTTTCAGAGTCCTGTAGTTTTCCGCATATAGGTCCTTTACTTCCTTAGTTAAATTTATTCCTAGGTATCTTAATTTTTTTGGTGCGATGGTAAATGGAATTGCTTTTTTAGTCTCTGTTTCTGCAGTTTCTCTGTTGGTGTATAGAAAGGCCATGGATTTCTTGGCATTAATTTTGTATCCTGCTACATTGCCAAATTCATTTATTAAGTCAATTAGTTTTTTAATGGAGTCTTTTGGGTTTTTTATGTACAATATCATGTCATCTGCAAATAAGGATAACTTTACTTCTTCTTTTCCAATTTGGATGCCTTTTATTTCCTCCTCTTGTCTAATTGCAATGGCTAGTACTTCCAGTACTATGTCAAACAGGAGTGGCGAGAGTGGGCATCCCTGTCTTGTTCCTGTTCTTAGAAGGAATGGTTTTTGTTTTTGCCCATTGAGTATAATGTTGGCTGTGGGTTTAACATATATAGCTTTTATTATGTTGAGGTATGATCCTTGTACTCCCACCTTGTTAAGAGTTTTTATCAGAAAAGGGTGTTGGATTTTATTGAATGCTTTTTCTGCATCAATTGATATGACTATATGATTTTTGTCTTTCAATTTGTTTATGTGATGTATCACGTTTATTGATTTGCGGATATTGTACCATCCTTGCATTCCTGGAATAAATCCTACTTGGTCGTGGTGTATGATCTTTGTGATGTTCTTCTGGAGTCGATTTGCTAGAATTTTGTTGAGGATTTTGGCATCTATGTTCATGAGGGATATTGGCCTGTAATTCTCTTTCATTGAGTTGTCTTTATCTGGTTTTGGTATTAGGGTGATGCTGGCTTCATAGAAGGAATTTGGAAGTGTTCCTTCCTCTTGGATTTTTTGGAATAGTCTGAGGAGAATAGTTTTTAGTTCTTCCTTGAATGTTTGGTAAAACTCTCCTGTGAAGCCATCTGGCCCTGGGCTTTTGTTTGCTGGGAGCTTTTTGATGACTGTTTCAATTTCTTCCCAAGTCACTGGTTTATTGAGATTTTTAGATTCTTCCTGATTGAGTTTTGGAAGATTATATTTTTCTAGGAATATGTCCATTTCCTCCAGGTTGTTCAGTTTGTTGGAGTAGAGTTGTTCATAGTATTTTGTAACAATCCGTTGTATTTCGGTGGGGTCTGTTGTTATTTCACATCTTTCATTTCTGATTTTGTTTATTTGGGTCCTCTCTCTTTGTTTCTTGTTTAGTCTGGCTAGAGGTCCATCTATCTTGTTTATCCTTTCAAAGAACCAGCTCTTGGTTTTGTTGATCTTATGTATTGTTTCTTTGGTCTCTATGTCGTTTATCTGTGCTCTGATTTTTGTTATTTCCTTCCTTCTACTTACACTGGGCTTTTCTTGTTGCTCTTTTTCTAACTCTTTGAGTTGTAGAGTTAGATCATTTGTTACACTTTTTTCTAGTTTTTTGCAATAGGCTTGTAAGGCTATGAACTTCCCTCTCAAAACTGCTTTTGCTGTGTCCCATAGATTTTGGATTGTTGTGTTTTCATTGTCATTTGTTTCCAGGATGTTTTTAATTTCTTCCTTGATTTCTCTGGTAACCCAGTCCTTGTTTAATAGCATGCTGTTTAGTCTCCATGTGTTTGATTTCTTTGGATTATTTTTTATTGTAGTTAATTTCCAGTTTTATGCCATTATGGTCTGAGAAGATGCTTAATATGATTTCTATCTTCTTGAATTTGAAGAGACTTTGCCTATGTCCCAAAATGTGTCTATCTTTGAGAATGTCCCATGTGCATTTGAGAAGAATGTATATTCTGTGGCTTTGGGGTGGAATGTTCTGAAGATGTCAATTAATTCCATCTGGTCTAGTGAGTCATTTAGGATTGATATTTCTTTGCTGATTTTTTGTTTAGATGATTTGTCGAAGGGTGACAGTGGGGTATTAAAATCTCCTACTATGATTGTATTGCTGTTAATCTCTCCCTTAATGTCCTCCAGCAGTTTTTTTTTTTTTTTTTATGTATTTGGGTGCTTCTGTATTGGGTGCATATATATTTACCAGGGTTATTTCTTCTTGTTTGATTGCTCCCTTTAGTATTATGAAGTGGCCTTCATTGTCTCTTATTATGTCCTTCACTCTGAGATCTAATTTGTCAGATATAAGTATTGCTACCCCAGCTTTCTTTTCATTTCCATTTGCCTGGAAAACCTTTTTCCATCCCTTCACCCTCAGTCTGTGTGCATCTCTTTTTCTGAGGTGGGTTTCTTGTAGACAACAGATGTATGGGTCTTGTTTTCTTATCCAATCTGTTACCCTATGTCTTTTGATTGGAGCATTTAAACCATTTACATTTAATGTTATTAATGATAGGTACTCATTTGATGCCATTTTTATTCTATACCCCTGTGTTCCTTCTTCGCTTCCTATTTCTTTATTTTTACAGTAGACCCTTTAGCATTTCTTGCATTGCTGGTTTGGTGGAGATAAATTCCTTTAGTCTTTTTTTGTCTGTGAAGCTCCTGATTTCCCCTTCAATTTTGATTGATAGTCTTGCTGGGTACAGTATTCTTGGATTCAGACCCTTTCTTTGCATGACTTTGTATATTTCATCCCATTCCCTTCTGGCCTGACAAGTTTCTGTTGAGAAATCAGTTGTTAGTCTGATGGGGGTTCCTTTATATGTAACTTTCTGTCTCTCTCTGGCTGCTTTTAAGATTCTAACTTTGTCATTGGTGTTTGCCAATTTAATTATAATATGTCGTTGGTCTTCTGGGATCCATTTTGCTTGGGACTCCGCGAGCATCTTGGATTTGTGTGGGATTTTTCTTCTCTATCTCAGGAAAATTTTCTGTCATTATTTCTTGAAATACGTTTTCCATGTCTACCTCGGTTTTCTTTCCTTCTGGAACCCCTATTATTCGAATATTGTTTTGTTTTGCATTGTCCCAAAGCTCCCGTAGGCTCTCCTCCTGCTTTTTAATTTTTTTTTCTAGAAGCTGCTCCAATTGGGTATTTTTTCCCATCTTGTCTTCTAGCTCACTGATGCGATCCTCTGCTGCTTCTAGTCTGCTCCGGGCAGGGACACAGCCCGCGTGGGTGCTTCCCTGTGAGGGGCACCTCTGTCAGCAGCCCCCCAGCAGTTTCTTCTGGTGTTCGCTGTCTCCCAGCTTGCCGATAAACACTCACAGCACAAGACCCTCAGTTGCTCTCTCTTTCTGCTTTGGGAGAGGGCTCAGAATCCGCCCATCTATTCTTCCGCCATCTTACCTCCTAAACAAGATACATTTGCTGTCAGATTCTGACTGACCTGAACTTAAATAACTATTTTGTGGCTCTTCCACCTAAAGGGAGTAATTAATGTTCATTTGGATATTTATTTGTTCTTTCTTAGCTCTTCTGGTAAATCCACTTATTGGAACACATTAAATTTGAGGATAAGCATCAGATTTTATTTATCTATCAGACAGATTACAGCCTACAGTGGGAAAGCTACACTCTGCACAACTTCAGGGGTGCCATTCATATGGTCATTGCAGATTTCTATGGTCATACTGACCTTCTTGGCAGATGGCACTACAGAGTTCTAAGAACAGAATCTTCCTTTGTCCCCAATTGCTATAGAGTTGATTTTTCAATAACTGGCAGGTTAGGCACCCATATTTGTGAAGAATTCAGTTGGGCACTGGTGTGGAGCTGGGAAAAGGGAAGGATCCAATGAAGACACAGTCCCAACTTCTCCATACGGTGAAGTGGAGGACACACAGGAAATCCCTCAACCTCAGCTTCAGAGTAATGGAGATGTACTACCTTTGCCTGCCCCACCCTCTCAGGTTCTGAGGGTGAATGAGGAGTAAAGACTCAGGCAGTTTCTGCAGGATGTTGCATTTGTTACCTCAGAGATAGCAATTCACTGCTGACACCTTAGAAACATCTCTGTTTCCTTAATTGAACACACATCAAAGTTGGCGCTGAGAGGTTGGAGACCAGCATGTACAGCAGATGCTCAGGGGCCAGTGTCAGGAGGGTGATGTCAGTCAACAGAGTTCATTTTATCTATTTTTTCTCCTCTGCTCAATCTTTCTTATATTCGTTTTCCTACTCATCTTCATTTCTAAGTCTCTTTTCTACTTCCTTCCTTTCTCTTCTTCTTCCAAACACTCATGTTTTTTCTTTTCATCTCCTTTCTGGATTTCCTACTTCCACATAATTCCTGCTCTTCAGTTCTGTTTAGAATTTTTACCATGTTCCATGAAAGTGAGAAGTAACAGACATCATGAGGCAAATCAATGGTGCCACAAAAGGCCCTTCCTTTGGAGAACACTTACCCTGTTATGGCAGAATCACTCCTGTTCCTTGATACATGGTTCCCGTGTCCTTGTGGGCAGAGTAGGAGGAGGATGAACTTCCTCACCACCCCTGACTCACACATAGATGACAGCCTGAGCAGGGGGAGCGAGGCGAAAGCATCTGTATGGCCACGACAGCAATGTCAGAGATGGGAGGTTGGATACATGCAGGGGAACTGATCAAATGGCTAAGTTTATCAAGGATATTGGGAGCCAGGATTTTTGCTGTTAGAAAAGAGAATTACAAATGTGGAAAGGGAAAATGGACCTTGTGGTGAAGGACTGGAATAAGAGATATGGATGTGCAAACATGTGTTTTTCAATATCCTATATAATAAAGAGGTAATATGCAAATTGACCATCAGTCCAACACACAAGATGGCCATCCCTATGTGGTCAAAGATGGCTGCCCCCATGTGGACACAAGATGACCACCACAAGATGGCCAGCAAGGGAGGGAAGTTGGGGGGAACCAGGTCTGTAGGGGAGGATAGGTAGGGGCAACAAAGCTGGCAAGGGAGGGAAGTTATGGGTGACTGGGCCAGCAGGGGAGGGCAGTTGGGGGTGACCAGACTGGCAGAGGAGGGAAGTTAGGGGCAACTGGGCCAGCAGGGAAGCAGTTAGGCATTGATCAGGCTGGCAGGGGAATGATTAGGGGGTGATCAGGCTGGCAGGCAGAAGCAGTTAGGGGCTATCAGGCAGTCAGGCAAGCAGGCGAGCAGTTGGGAGCCAGCAGTCCTAGATTATGAGAGGGATGTCTAACTGCCTGTTTAGGCCCAATCTCACTGGGCAGTCAGACATCCCTGGAGGGGTCCTAGATTGGAGAGTGTGCAGGCTGGGCTGAGGGACACCCTCCCCCACACCCATGAATTTTGAATTTTGTGCACTGGTTCTCTAGTTTATAGATAATGTAGAAAATAGAGATGTAAATATGTGTGCACACCTGCACCCACACCCCTCCCCCTCCCACACACATATCCCCTAACCCTGTTCACTAACAGGGCTTGGGAACAGTGACATATCAATATAAAAAGTACATTTAGTGACCAAATATTACCTTCTATGTGCCATTCTTCAGTAAAAGGAACCAGGACTCTTTGGCGAAGTGGCTGAATCTAGGGCTAGAAAGAAAAAGTACAAGATGAGCTTGGGGCATCTGGTGGTGCCAGAAAGCAAGGAAGTGCTTAAAGAATAATGGAAACACGTCTTAAAAATACACAGAAGTGCCCTGGCTGGGTGGCTCAGTTGGTTAGAGTATCATCCCGCACACCAAAAGGTCTCAGGTTTGATTCCCGGTCAGGACACATGCCTGGGTTGTGGGTTCAATCCCTTGTCAGGGCATGTGTGGGAGGCAACTAATCATGTTTCTCAGATTGATATTTCTTTCTCTCTCTCCATTCTTCTCACTCTAAAAATTAATAAAAACGTATCCCCAGTGAGGATTAAAAAAGTACACAGAAGTTGGCTTGTAAGGGAAATTGTGGGCAATTGGAACATCAAAGCAAATAATAATTGTAACAGATTAGACCCCCATTAACTAAAATAGGAAATCCTGAGCCCACACGTACATAAAAAAGTAAAAGGATCAATTCAAAGTGTGAGGAAGTTCAGGGTACTTATGTGGTTTTACAAAGCACCTCCCCACAAAATATTTAACTGCAAAGTGGGAGAGAGTGACTTTATAGTGTAAATGCCAGGTGGGAACCGCTTTAATTAAGTGATCAAAGGGAACCCCATGGGCAGGGAGACAATAGAAACCCTTGAGTCCCAGGGTGGAATGCAGCAGGGAGAACAAGCTCCACTCTGGCCATATTCCTGCCGAAGGTGCAGGGGGCTGACGGAGACTTCCAATGCACTGACCTAAGCACTCGGCTATCTGGCCAGGAGTCTTCAATCTTGTCCAAGGAATGGCCATCCAGTAGAGACTGAGGAGTTGTTTCAGAATGAGGGAAAGAGACACAAGTAAATGCAATGCATGGTTTTGAACTGGAGCTTTTTTTTTTTTTTTTTTTTTTTTTTTTTTTTTTTTTTTTTTTTTTTTTTTTTTTTTTTTTTTTTTTTTTTTTGCTACAAAGGGCATTCCTGGAATAACCGATGAAAATTGACTGGTGTCTGAGGATTAGATAACAGTAATGCACCAGCATTTTCCTTTCTGGGTTTTGATGGTGGTACTGTGGCCGTGCAGGAGGAGGTCCTTGTTTGGAAGGGATAACGGAACAGTGGGGTCAATAATTGGTTCTCAAACACGTCAGGATAAAAGTTCTATTGTCTTGTACTTGCAACTTTTGTTTGGATTTTTTTAAATATTAGGAAGGAAAAAGGCACACGCATCTTGGGGGGGAAAAAGAGTTGTTATAAGGTTAAACATCAAATTGCCATTCACTGAGGAGAAAATAAGAGAAATTTTGTGTTTATGGTGAGCCACACGGGCTATGCCTCAACATCCCCAGAGTTCCCTGTGATTCCTCCTTAGCAGGTAATGAAAAGTGCCACGATTCCACCTTCACACACAGACCTTGCTCCAGGGGAGTGCGTGCCCGCCAAATCAGCCAGCCACGGATTCGACCGCACGCTGCTGCTTGCAGAGAAATGGGAGACAGGACAGTGTCTTAGGTGTCCTCTGAAGTGCTCAGGAAGCAGGGCAATGACTTGTGGGGCTGAATGTGAGAGTGAAGGGAGCATCTAGAATGTTTCAAAAACAGATCTTGCCCTTCAGACTCAGGGCAATGGGTGTGGTGGCAGGAGTAAAGTACATCACGTAGGAACGTTTGAGAAGAGTCTTACCTGAAAGTGTTCGTTATGAGTCTATTACCTCACAGAGTCACTACGTGGTGCTTTGGTGGCGGTGCTTTGGTGGGCTGCCCTTGGCTTTCATTGAAACGCCCTTGGAAAGCATGATTGCATTGGCAGGAAAATGTGGTAGACACTGCCCTAAAGGGTCCCTGTACAGAACTGGGAAGCTCTGCTCCCTTTGGTGGGAAGAGCTCTAGATGTATGTACCTATCTCCCCTTTCATCTTGGCTGCCAGGAAACTCAAAATTATTGAGGTTCGGCTAGAGAGAGGCCTTCTGGTTTGCAAACTATAGTCTGTGCTCTTCGTACCTCTCTTTACTGTTAACCTCTCAAGTCCTTATTTTAAATTTGTTTTATTGGGTTTTCTGTAAATTGCTTCGAAATTTTGTAAAATACGAAGTTTGTGAAATAAATAGAAACAGAAAGTTATTGGGCGAGTGAAAGTTGAGAGAAACACCTCCTCTGTAAAACTAAAGACCATGCATGTAACAAGGATGTTAAGAAAGTTCCCTCAGTACTTATAAGAAAATAAGAGACAAATCAGCAGGAACAATATTCATAGTCTCGGGCATGTGTCAAAGCACAGCATATGACGCAGAGGATATGATAGGCTTCTTATGGACACTTTTTGGAAGGAAGTAGTAACTGTGGGTTTTTAAGATACAGTGGAGGGTGTTATAAAACTGCATAGTTGTTTGCAAATCCACAGTCTGGCATGTGGAGGACATTTGACCAGGGGTAAAATAAGTTAAAATGACATTATTTGGAAAGTATCCTATACCTAGCTTGACTGAAACAAAACATGATACATATTCCATTATTTTCAGAGCACTAGTGACAAAGGAACATCAACTCCTTGGACATCTGCCCCAGGTCTCCTCCTGGTAAGACCAGACCTACCAGACTTCATTTGTCTGCCTGCCAATCTCACCTCTCAGAAGGCAGAGCAACCAGTGAGCAAAAAGGGCTGCTTTGGAGTGGTTTCTGATCAGCAAAAAGGAACTGGTCAATAATGTGGCAATGAGAAGGTCCTCAGGAGAATGTCAGTGTTGTCTTGGCCCCCTCACATAAGTCCCAAAGCTCATACAGGGGTCCTCAAACTTTTTAAAGTGGGGGCCAGATCACAGTCCCTCAGAGAGCTGGAGGGCCGGACTATATGAACTACTAATTCCTACTGTAACACCTCGGCTGCGCTCACTGCCCAAAAAACCTGGCGGGCCGGATCAGACTCCTCTGAGGGCCGCATGTGGCCCGCGGGCCGTAGTTTGAAGACGCCTGAATACTTCTGTTACTTTTCTTCACAATATTGTCGCTTATATGTTGTGTCTCCTCATAGAACGTTCCTTGAGGACTGGAACCACATTTAGTCTTTGTGTCTTCTGAGGTCTGGATTATGTTTTAAAAACAAACACATAATCAAATATGCCAGATGGGAATATAATACACCAACTTGCATAATTTCTGGATGATCTGACAACAATCTTTGTTAAAATTTCTTTTTCCTGATTATAAAATGTCATTATAGTTAACTGGAAAAATTTGAAAAAGTATGAGAAAACACAAACTTCCCACAGTCTTTCTACCTATATAGCTAAGCATTAAAAAAAAAAAAAATCCTCACTTGAGAATATGTTTTTATTGATTGAGAGACATTGATGTGATAGACAAACATTGATTGATTTGCCTTTCCATATTTGTCCTGACTGGGAATCGAACCTGAAACCTTTTGGTATATGGGACAGTGCTCCAAGTGAGCTGCACTGGCCAGGGCTGTCGCTGAGCATTTTGAATTACCATTCATATTTAAGTATTGCGTCAGTTATGAGCATACTGCTATTACGTACCTAACAGTTTCCCTTCATTTTATATCCTGGGCATTTTTCCTGCCATTAAGATGTCTTTATTTATTTTTTAAAAAAATATATTTTTATTGACTTCAGAGACAGAAAGAAACATCAACGATGAGAGAGAATCATTGATCTGCTGCCTCCTGCACACAAGACTGGGGATCGAGCCTGCAACCTGGGCATGTGCCCTGACAGGGAATTGAACCTCCTAGTTCATAGGTCGACGCTCACCCACAGAGCCACACGGCTGGGCAAGTCTTTATTTTAAATGACTATATATTTCACTGTGTGTCTGTTACAATTAATCACGACAAAAGATACAACGACATGGGGATTTTAATTGGCTGAAAGTTTTAAGAATTGTGTTGTGCCCGACAAGTCAAAAAGGAAACCATTGCACCTGTAACAGGATGGGCTGAGCTGGGAGGTAAGTGAAGGCTCAGGATCCCGTCTGCGAGTTCTGGGTTTTATCCCGAGCCACCTGTGGTACACTGGGGTGTGAGCTGGGGGCGCGTGGAGCCAGAGCTGATGAGGAAGTTAAAGCCACAAGCAATGTTCAACCCAGACATCTGTGGAGCCTGCAGTTTGAGGAACAACCTACTCATCTATTAAAAAAAAAATTATAAGTGGTCACACATTGAAACAGACTTTTGGTGTTCAGGTCCATGAATTTTTAGCACATAAATTGTGTAACCACAATTAGGATATAGAATAGTTTCAAGACTGCCCCCCTAACCCCTCCTCCCAAACAAAAAACAAAACCCTCCTGTGCTATATACCCCTATAGTCACATCCATCCCTTCCACTCTTGGCGATCACAGATACTAGTATGTTTCCCGTCACTATACTTTTGCCTTTTAAAGAATGGGAATGACCGACTTACTCCACAGCATCTCAGTTGGCAGAAGGATGCTAAGTAGAAGTTACATAGACACAATTTTGACTCCTTTCTTAAGCAAGTTTGAGAGCTGCTCCAAAAAGGATGCCAGGTGAGGTGGGAAGTGCCCCATCACTAGGGGTATTTAAGCAGAGAAAGTGCCTTCAGGGGATACTAGAAGGTAGGAGATACCTGCAGCGTATGGTTTATGATCTGTATCATGTATATAGGAACAATTGAGTAACTAGATGAAATCTCTGTCTCTCGGTGTCATATTTAAAAAACAACAACAACACGAATAATAGCGTTCAAGTCTGTTTAATCTAAAGCCACCTGTTTTCAATTCTGAGCAACTCAAAAATCTGTCAGCGCTTTCATGGGCCTTTGAGTCACGAGGTCTGGTACGGCTTTTGGCGTCCATGTGCCTTAAAAATCACATTTAAGTTACTCCCCAGTATGGGCAACAATGGTCTTGATGAGAAAGCTGCCTGCATTGGGCAATGGTGATTATCTGTGCATTGGTTCTTACCATCAGCCCCCAATTCAAGAACCCTGTGACCCCAGGGGTGCAGGGAGGAGCACTGGGACTGAGAAGCTGGAACAGAAAAGGAGGCACACTTCCCTCTTGCCCCATTTCTCTCCCTCGGAAGCTTGCAGATTGAATATCCACCAGCAGCTCCCCCCTCCAAGGCCATAACCCAGGGCTGCCTGGGCGGCTGCCTTAGAGCTCCCAGCTAAAGAAAACAAAATCCTCCCTCTAGTGGCTCAAGTTAAAATACCCTCTGGCCCGACAAAGACCCAGGAGACACTCTGGAGCCATTTCACAGGGTTGAAATTCCATTGCCTGAAGGTTTATCCCACACTGAGGGATGGGTACAGGGCACTGCCACTCAGCTGTGCCAGGAATCCTCGCTGGGGCTCTGGGCACTCACCTCGCAGCCCCCACTCCCCGCTGCCATCTGGCACAGCCACAAGTGGGGGCATCAGCGTGCTCCTTGATGACTTGAGTAGTGAGTGGTGACCTCATTACATTGCTATTTGAGGGGAAGAAACTGCCAGAATTTTCTTAAACCCCGAGCTGGGAGTTTTCCTCCCTTTTCATTTTCCATTTTCTGAAGCTTTCTGGTGGTTGGGGAAAGTAGTGCTGGTGAGATGTCCATAACCTCTCCCCATGAGGAAGTGCGACCTCTTCCTTTTTGGCTGTTCCAGTGCAGTGAGAATTCCTCAACCAGACCCGAACCTCTTTGGAGCCTCCCTCCGCCCGGCAGGCACCGCCTCTCTCCTGGTGGACATTTAATCAGTATTTGTGGAATTCAAGAGGGGGCACTCGAGCTCCAGTGGATTAACCTGGCGCCAATGCCCCTGAAGAGCATAGCTGGTGGTGATGGGGGAGGAAACAGGAATGCCAGGAACCAACTGCCAGAGCTTCCTCCCTCCCTTCCAAGCCAACTCCTTTGGAGGCTGATCCCCGCCCATCTTAGACAACGGGGAATCCTGGCCCCTGATGATGACCGAGTAGTCCTGGCCTTTTAGCAGGTGTTTGTCCCCAAAGACTCTGCTCTGACTCTAAGGGCATCTTCCTGAACCATCATCACCGATTTGGTCCATCTCTTTGGCACAGAAAGGTGATCTTGACAAAGTGCTACTAGTTTCTGTGTAAAGGCAGCCACTGGATGTCCCAGGACTCCAGCGACAGAAAGCCTTCCTAAAATACAAGAACAAAAGTAAGGCCAACAAAACTGAAGGTGCTTTGGTTGTTGGTCACATGGAGGAGGCTGGGACAGAAAGTGAGGCACACTTCCCTCCTGCCCGGCATCTCTCCCTCAGAAGCACTGGGTATCATCAGAGGACCCTGTGTCCTTTTCTGAGCCAGGCTTTCCTAGTGCCAGCAAGGGAAGTGCTCTCGGATGTGTACAGGAATGGAGGGGATGGATATTTTTCTTGCTCTCTCCTTTCACCACCAGGACAGAGAAAACGAATACTGGACAGCTACGCTAAAACACTTAATCTGCCTTGGGTAGAAGGAATCAATTTCCTGTACTGAGTGCTTCCCATAAAACGAGGGTTATGGGAACGAGTTCTCCCTCCCCCAGGAATGCTGCACCCTAGCCTCCTACTGGGAACAGCCAAGGTCACTCAGGAGGCCCACAGCCATCAAGGCATGGACAAGATCATCTTAAAAACATCCTGAAATCCTTACCTGGGGGCTTGCTTGCTGGAACTCAGTTTTTATTCTGTCCTCCTTGCTGGGCAATGGCCCGCAGTGCCACAGTCAGAGGGCAGCAGGGAGGAGGAGGAGGGACAACAGACCAAAGGTGCACTTTTGCTGAGATGAAATGTGGGGAGTTAATGGTTGATGTCTCTGGTCCCTGTACACAGATTTAAATAACCCCAAAGGGCATGGAAAGGTTTATGTAATTCTTTGGAAGAACATGCATTTCAAGTACACACTGAATCTAAAATAATTTTCAACTCTTTCAAACCAACCTACTGAGCTCAAGGAAGGTCATCTAAAACTCTGACACACTTTTAATCTATTGAATACTTAAAAAAAATGGACAGGAAAAATAAAATTTCAGATGTTTTTTATTCAAAGGTTCTCAAAGGAAATAAAACAGAAAAAGCTAACAATCTGATCAAATGTACAGTTCAAAAATGTCTTTTGGCGTTTAACAACAAGTCCTAGGAAAGAAAACTACAGAGTTATCTTGAACCGGACAAATAAGTTACCACTGGCAAGTTTGTGGCACTAGTAAAACAAAATAAAAAATTAACTCTCTTGATCATATAGATATCTCTATGAAAATCTTTTTTTTTCAATCTGTACAAAAGGTCTTTCTTCATAAATTAATTTTTTTTTTATAATTTAATGGCTGTCTACTATGTGATGTTTAACTGACTTTTTTTTTTCTTTTTATGTACAGAGGTTATGTTTCCCAAATCTTACCCAGACGAGTATGGCACTTAGTTCAGACATTTCTAGCAGCAGATTTGCCCTCCCCTCTAACTGAACTATCAAATTTCTGTCTTAACTAATGCAAAAATATCAAGTAGTGAGAGACCCGGGTTTACAAATGTACTAGGTACACGGAGGGCACTGCATTCAGTCTGGACTTCCACAAAGCAGTAATATTCCAGGGAGCATAGAACCAATAATACCACAACTTTAAAAAAGGAAACAAAAACAAAAACAAGAAACACATTTCTCTTACGACTATGTAATTTTCAATAGAATCTACACTTCTCAGAGCAGCAAGGACTTTTGAAACTATGAAATGTCACTGACATCTAGAATCAAATACAAGCATAAAATTTAAGAACTAAAAAATACTCGAAAGAAATAACTGCTTAGCCCTAGCTCCTGAGCTAGGAGGATTTGGTCTGTGGAAACAGGGAGGGCCAGCAACCTGTCCCAGCAAAAAAGAAAATAGACTCTGAGGTAGATAACTGATCACACACAGTTGACCAGACAAGTACACAGTTTTGGAAGACAACTTAATTTACCGTCGCTTTTCAAACGTATGCAATTATCTTAATAAAAGAGCTTTAATAACAGTGAATCATCTTGTATGTACTAAAGTAGAAATAACTGTGTATTTATGAATCAGGAATTTCATAGTTTCAAAATTGTTTTTTTCTTTACACTTAACACTTGTAGTGATGATGTAAAGTGTGGCACTGCTTGGATCCAAATCTTCCTTCATGCTTTTTTTTGTTTGTGTGTGTCCATACATCAATTAAAATTATAAAACCTAAATGCAAAGGTACAAAAAAAGGCACATTCTCCTAACCGCAAACTGGTCCGGCAAAAATAAAAGAGCACAGAAGATGTGATGCTGAGACAAGTTGGAGCTACTGGTTACTGGCTCTTCGGTCTTTGGTGAAGTTACCTTTAAAAGTGCCAAGTAATTTTTATTTCTCAAATTTACGTAATAGAGAGAGGAGAGAGAGAGAGCTAGTAGCCAATCGTTTTGCTTCTATCCATATCTCAGCTTATGTTTGAAGATAAAATCCTTACTTTTAGCTTTTGCCATTTAGTTGCAATACCAACATTTTTCTGTTTGCCAGATCTCAGGCCTAATTCGCACTCTAAAGCACTATCATTAGTATAAAGGAAGGACAAAACATTCGGGGACTCCCCTCCCCCACCCCCCACCCCCTGTCCCAACACTACCTACACTAAATCTAGAACATCAAGTTAGGGTTTTTTTTTTTTTTCTTCTTCTGAAAAAAGGCAAAAAAGACTTTACATTGCATCATACAGCAGATATCCTAAATCAGTCAAACTATCAGAGGAAACGGTTGGCGTACAGCCATACAAACAATTTACCCTATTAAAAGTTCCCCAGTCAGAAAATGTGTTTCACACAAATCGTTTTTCCCTTCTTGCATTTCACTACCTTACACGTTACGTCAAAAATCATTAAAAACACCTACTACATATTTAAAAAAGCCAAAATTTCAGCAACTTTTATTGACTACCTTTTAAAAGCCCTATGCTGCTGTTTTACAAGGCATAATAGACCAGCTCATTTGGTCAAAGCATTCTACATCATTAGTTTGAACTAACTTTTACTGAAACAGCTACAGCATCAAAAGAGTTAAGGCAAATTGGAATTCATAGAAAAAGGATAAGACACTTCACACTACATTGAAAGAAAAATGGAAAGCGAAGAAAAGAGACACGGACGGCAACACTGAATTACAGCAACACTCGCACTGCAAGCACAGAACACAGTGGGGGAAGTCGGACTAGTGAAACGTCAGAAAGCCCATTTCATACAGCGGGGAAAAAACACAAATTAAACACAAAATGAACAAAACCACAAAAATCCGGTCATGCACTTGGATAAGTCTTCATGGTCTTTGTGCATACCCAGAAAATTGAAGTTTTCTTTTTTTTTTTTTTTCCTCCATTTTTTTTCTTTTCTTTTTTTTTTCCTTCTTTTTTTTTTTTTTTTTTTTAACATTTGATAAAAATCTTTTTTGTTTTTTTTGAGGTTTTTTTTTGTATTTTTATTTATTTATTTTTTTTACTAAAATAAACCTGTTCAGGGGAACAGCTACTAGATGAATTTAAGGGTTTTATGCACCTTATAGAACTTATAGCAAAAATAGTTTTAGTTGATTTCATTATAAATAACGTTTTCAAGAACCTGTGCAAAACTGTCAATAATTTCCTAAAGCACAATTGATCAGAAAAATCCATGATTGTTCAGCCTTCAGACCCTTCTTCATGTAAGAACACCCTTCTGTACATCTGAAAGAGAAAAATGAAAGACAAAGGCTTTTGTACATTTGATAGAACACACCACAGAGCTTTGTAATCTCTTTTTGGTTTTAAAGATAGAGGTGTTTAGAAAAGGCTGTGCTAATCCCTGGCAGTAGGCCAATAAATGCAACTGAGGGTCACTTTCTATGGTTCTACAACTTTGAAATCTGGAACCTGCAACATACTTTCGTCAGAACAACGAGAAACCCAAGTTCCGTCCACTTATTTTAGTGCAATCTTCGTGGTAAAGTAAAAAGGTGTGAGATTTGTGGTCCAAGTGAGAGCTGGTAATACAACCACTCAGTCTAAGGATACGGACCTTAAACTCCTAATTCAAGCTCTTGCTAACCGTGCAATGCGAGATTATGCAAACTCTTGTGCTATATATCCTTGAGCTTGTGAACATTAAAGTAAGATCAATGTAAAATAAATGTGCTGTAGGACAAATTTGATGCCTGTTGTTTTCTAATGTTACACACATTTTTCGGGAGAGTTAAGAAGGAAGAGAGTCAATATATATTTGATTTCAACGTAAGCGCCTTTTGGAAAGAATACTTAGTTGCACATCCACAAAAATCACTGCTTTGAACATTTTGATAACATTAGATTCCTTAGCCATGATCACAGCAGTGTGAGAAAATCTCAGGTACCCTAAGTACCATTTTGATAAAGGAACCATTAGATTTTTTTTCTTGACCTTAACCCTACAGTGATGGAAACCTCTCCCTCATACCTCACAGTTACTTATTGGGTTGAAAGGTATATGGAGAATGGTCATTAGACGTCTCTACAGCCACCTGCTGCTGACCACTCGCCTCCTACAACAAAGCAGAACAGATGAGACATGTGAGCAATGAGATACAAACGTGCTACCCAGGTCTGACTGAGTCCAGCATCTTTAAAACAAGCACTCTTTAGAAATCTTTAAAAAAAAATGATTTTCTTAGAATTTTGTAGAACTTTCAAGGTGAATTATTTCCCTAAAAAGTTCAAATATCTGGTACACCCAAAGAGCCTTGCACCCCCACACATTTATGAGTTGTCTTTTCACATTGAGCTACAACTTATCAACCAAATCTCTTAATCCTTGGGGCCAGATGTGACTTGAAATTCAGTGTTTTCAGATTTTAGGATCTGAAATATGGTATGCATATGCAGTACCTCACTGAATATACACAGTGGGGGTCCAAGGCTGTACCTCACATTAACAGGTCTGCACTGGAAGATCTAAATGTGCACAGTAAGTGGAGAAAAGATTTGTGTCTTGCATCAGTTTGGATTGGGTATTGCTACAGGCCAAGTTATATGCTCAAGTAATTACGAAGAATTTTTTGTTTTAATGTGTTGTGTGTGTTTTTGTTGTTGTTGTTGTTTTGTGTGTGTGTGTGTGTGTGTGTGTGTGTGTATTTCAGAAATGCAGATAAAAGAGTTTGGGTTTTTGTAACTATGATTGTCAATAATTGCACAAATTTAAATCGACCAGATGCAAACAAAACAGCAATCATCCCCCTCACTCCCTCTTCCCCCCCATATTCAGCCACAGTCCTAGGGCTGCTTCTGGAATTGGAACCTATGGGATCTGCTTGGAAGGTAGAAATGATTGAATTGATGAATTTCCTTGGAATTTTAAGGGCACTTTGCTGGAAAACGCTATTTTGTCCAAGCTTAATTCAAATCTTACTTTAAATGTCAGACTTATTTCATGTCAATATTGTATTAGTATCTTCCATAACAAGAACTAGGAGTTACTCAGCTATACAAACTGCCTCTATGAAAACAGGTATGGTTTGTTCTTCTTCCTGCAAAAGTTTCGAAACATCATTTTCAAGTATCTTAATTAAAACTGATTGTTCTTGCAGTTATTATGATTGATATAATCTTTGGTGCTAGGATTACTGACTCAGTTTTAACTTAATTTGCCTGTAAGCACCATTTTACAGGAGACAAGATAGAGCCTTGAAAGGGAAATGAAATGTGTTACAAGCTTGGAAAATGTTTCTGGGAGTCTTGGGGGTGTGGCCTAATTTGTATGCAGAGAATGATGATTCATAGTTAAAAAAACAACAACTCTAGGTATATAAATGGAAATCTTTATTGCAAATGTTTGATTTGATCGATTTTTCTTTGAATTTCATCTAATTTACCCATTTCTGAAACTATTCATTGCCAGAAGGGTCCGTACCAACCTCAACAGGAACTGCCGTCGTCTGCACGTGTGTGTACTGTGGCAAATAGGCTCCTTGCATAGCTGATGTTGCAGGCATGTACTGACAGGAAGAAAAGAAGAGTATGGTCAGGATGGGCCAGGACAAGCCATGCAAAATTCTGAACACTTGAGGAATTTTGAGGTAGGGTGACAAGTATTTGAAAGTCTCCAAGAAGAAATTTAAATGGGCTCAAAATTTAATTAGTATGCTAACATCAATATATGATATGAAAGGCAAAGTGAATGCTTTCTACTTTTTTAATTTATTAAAGTGAAAAATCCAACCTTTCTTGGAATTTCCTAACAAAGAAGCACATGGATGAAGATCATTAAGGTTTCTTATCCTCAATGAACATCATTAATGTGCTATTTTAAAAGCTCTCTTCTCAAAGGGCCTCATTATTTCCCAGAAACCTCCTGAGCTTGTATCCAGAACTGCCTCCCTAAGTGGAGACCCAAGGGGTAAATGACTTACTAGATCTTTAACAGGTCACTGCAGAACAGGAAGTGGACCCTTGCTGACAGACATCCTTTTCCAAAGGCAGGAGAGCTTTCTAGTCAACCTCATTGGGGGTGAGTGGCTGTGTAGGCTTCCACAAAAGCTACTGCTAGTTTTGAGTGTAAGTGGGGAAAACACCCTAATACCCTTTGTTCTTTTAAGCCACCATAGATATGGTCTGACTTAAAAGCCCTTGGTTGTTTTATCCAAACACTACCCATATTAACCCTGGGAGTTATTCGGTTATGATATAAGCTCAACTTCAGTGCCCAATTAAGTCGCCTAGATCTGGGGAAATAAGTAGGGAGATCATGATTCAGTGTCCCCAAATTCCATAAAAAAACATAAGTGAGGAGAAATCCCTTGTCTTTGCCACCATGTATCAGCTTCATCTTTTGATTTAGGAGACAAGGTCTGCCAGAATGAATGAACAGGACTGATTTCTGGGGCTGGGTGTAGTCATGTATGGGTGCTACGTTCTGGTAAAGAAGAGATGCTGAGGGGCCAACTTTTAGTTCATCAACTAATCAAGGAATATCTGAGTATTTACTATGAGGAAGGCAATGTATGTGTGTGGAGAGGAGATGTCAGGAGGTCAGACAAATCGTTGACATTACAGAGCATGTGACTGAGAGGAAAGACACTGGCTGCATTAATTTATACTCTTCTCTTTGCCAAGACAGATGATATTAAAATGCCACCTACTGTTCCGGTGTTTCCTAGTGACAGATGACTCATCTGCTGGGCCAGAGGGTTGATCATAGATGTGGGCTGTAGTGACATGGCGTGCTCCATTGAGGGAGTTAACACGGCACCCTGGGAAGTTACAAGAGCCATGTAAGATACATGTTAAGATAACAGGGAGAGAGTTAAAATTATGTAATCACTTTTTGCAAAGGAAAAGCCTGTTTGTTGAGGAATGAGAAACAAAAATACCTCCCCTCAGATTTGCAAATGGCATAAATTACCTCCTTAAACTCTTATAAAATGTATTTTCCTGATACTTTTTAAGGAGCACTCACTTCATGGAAATCCCTGTATTAACCACCTCTCCCTTTACCTTCACTAAACTATGAAGCAAAGCTAGTCCAGCAGGAGGAGCTGTAACAGAAAATTCAAACTATTTTTGGCTGGCTGGGTTACAAAAAGCTTATTTTAAAAAAATACATGGCAGTGGATGATTTATAAGGCCACAAAATAATATGCTATATTGAATATTATAAATACCATGTTTTATTTTTAAAAATGTTCTATAGAGAGTGTCATTTGATTCAAGATCAAGATCAAGATCACATTCTTCATTCACTCAGTATTTCCCAGCACTTTCAGCTACAATTTGGGGCCAGGACAGGGAAACTGATTCAGATATAATGAATAATCCAATTTCAGATTATTTGACTTCCTATTTTAAAATTCTGGTCATTAAAAGTAAAATGTAATTAAAATAAACAAACAGAGAGGAGAGGTGGGAAAAATCACCAATCACCCACTCTCTCTCACTCTGTCACCCACTCTCTCTCTCCCCTACATCACTGTGAGCACCATCAGGCTCCCACTGCTGCCCAGATTATAAACTTGGCGTGTTTTTACAAGTTGCAATGAAGGTACACAAACAATTTCATATCCCAGGTTTTTGCTTTTCACTTAACATTCCATTATAAATATCCACCTAAACTACTGCATAAGTGTCATTGTCACAATTTTCAAATATTACATAATGGTACACTGATTACATAAACCAAAATTTAATTTAATTCTATTTATGGATTTTTACATTTTCTCTAATTTATCTTATATGATATTCTTATGGATTATAAAATTCCTCTCACTTTTGCCTGAGAATACAATTATTCTCACACTACAAACTTAATGGTAAGGGTTTGGCACCACTGTACGGGACATATGCCCTAAATACAGTTATTTATTGATATTAGATGCACAACTATGGGCCAAGATCGATGTGCAGGCACTTTAACTCTGGCTGCAAGCAGTCCAGATCTGGTGGGAAAGGAAATGAATCCTCAGACAGGAACCTTCTGTACACTACGGTCTCCTTAATGATGTTCAACTGACCTATGTGCAGCTTTAGCTCCAAAAGTTGCCAAGAAAATATAGATGTGTCAGGAATAGTTTGTTGTTAATACATTTCATAAAAAAATTATGAACCAGGAGGATCCCTGTTCGATTCCTGGTCAGGGCACTGTCTGTGTTGCGGGCTTGATCCCCAGTAGGGAGCCTGCAGGAGGCAGTCAATCAATGATTCTCTCTCACCAGTATTTCTATTCCTTTCTCCCTCTCCCTGCTTCTCTCTGAAATCAATAAAAATATATTTTAAAAAAGATTCCTATTTTGCGTTAGTTATTAGAAAGCTTAGGGCCAAAGGTGTGGTTTTCTCATGACAAGCATGGAGGTCCAAGTTGTGCATTCTTAGCTTTTTTTGTGTGCGATTTTGTTCTCCACCTTTATTTTTTCAGTGTTAAAAAAGACATTTCTTTCTTAAAATTTTTTTATTTTTATTATTTTTTATTCATTTTTAGAGAGAGAGGAAAGGAGAAATATCTATGTGAGAGAGATAAATATCTATGTGAGAGCAGAACATCATTCTGGCTGGCTCTGGCATGTGACCCAGCCAGGGACTGAACCCGACACTCTAGCATGTGCCCTGACCGGGAATTGAACCTGTGACTGACTCTTCAGGGTATGGGACGATGCCCAATCAGCTGAGCCATACTGGCTACGGCTATTTTTTTTTCCCAACCTGTTAAGCCCGTGTTTTAATTCAACAATCTAGATTTTATGTATTTTTGAAAAACACATTAAAATACACTAATAAGATGAAGCATAACTTACTCAACTAAAAGAAATATATTGTATACATAAGTGCAACAAATGATCATGTCACTAAAGAAATCACACTTATTTACCAAAGAAAGTGTTACTACTTTTGTATTTATAATTTCTGTGGAGAGGCTAAGAAACTCCAATAAAAATCTCTAGATTAAGCCGAAACCGGTTTGGCTCAGTGGATAGACTGTCAACCTGTGGACTGAGGGGTCCCGGGTTCGATTCCAGTCAAGGGCATGTACATTGGTTGCGGGCACATCCCTGGTAGGGGGTGTGCAAGAGGCAGCTGATCGATGTTTCTCTCTCATCGATGTTTCTAGCTCTCTCTCTCTCTCCCTTCCTCTGTAAAAAATCAATAAAATATATTAAAAAAAAATCTCTAGATCAATTTTGAACACTCTATATTTGCATTAAATAGAATGTAAAAAATGAGGGTGTTATCGCAAGTGCTGCTAAAAATTAGCAATTAAAAAAAAACACACCTTACAACTTAAAAAAAAATTAAGAAGTAAAAAAGGTAAAGAAAAACAAAATTAAAAGAAATTTAAAAAGTAAAAAACTCAATTTAACGATCTCCTACAGAACTGGTAGAAGGAAGAAAATGGTGCCCTGCCTTCAATATGATGTATTTTAAATTCTGACAGACTGCAAATATAACTTGTTAACTACCAAGCTGTTTTAAGACAAAGGTGAGAGTTTTATAATGAGCTCATGCTTTCACATATTACATGCTTAAAATCCCCCAGAGAATGGCTTTAACATATACATGGTTTACTTTCAAAGCACAAGGCCATCATGGTGAAAACTTACCGGGTGCTGTAGGATATACGGTTGAGGTTGCATCCAAGAAGGACTTTGCACCTGGAAAAGGGAGGATTTTGAAAGAAACATTGATTTCCATTGGCATGCTACCTATTTCTCTAGAACTCTTTTAATCATGTTAAAATCTACAGAAGGAAATTAAGGAAACAATACTATCAATGATTAAAAAGATTATTAAGGCAGTTAGAGTTCTTGGCAAACTGGTCACTCTGAATAGGATGAAATGATTATTTAAAACAAAATTCCATTTGCCCACTTAACCAGTATTTACTGAGGTGTGTGAGTACCAGGCACCAAAAATGAAAAAAAAAGGTGATAAGACATGGGCCCCACCCTCAAGAAATTTGCTGTCTAAAGGAAGGGAGATAAACAAGTAAAGAACTTCAATCAATAGTGAAAAGTACTATCATCAAAGGAGAAACTAGATGCTTCAGGAACACAGATGAATGAGAATTAATTCCAGCACATCTTATGAGAAACTAACTCATAAAGTATGTGCTTATTTAAAAAGAATAATCAAATTTAACCACTCTTGGAACCCAGGTCATTCATTAGGTTTTAGAAATCTTTTTTGGTGATCAACAATTTCTAGCTAGGGTGGAAAATAAAAATCTGAAATTCAGATTTAGAAAATGAAACTTTAGCAACTAGTAGATCTTGACATCGACAGTCACTAGGGCATCCACACAGTAGACCCTCTTGGATTGAGAAATAAGATGTGAGAGTCAAGTTTTGTGGCAGAAAAGAAAGCAGTCTGCCCTTCAAGAGAAAAACAAAAAGCAAAAAACAAAAACAAAAGCAAAAACAGTCCATTTCTTTGATGCCCAGAAATTTCCTGAGATTAGGTAAAATTTTTAGAATACGTTTCAGTCTATACTTCTTAACAACAAAACCCTCCTGTGTCTTATCCCCTGCTGTTAACGTCAGAGGTTCTATAGAGAGGATACGAGGGGAGAGTCATGGGGGAAGAATGTATTAGGAATTACCTTGATAGCAGAGCCCCGATACTTGTTTTCTCTGGTTTCCTTTGCCACCTAAGGCAGACCAAAGTTAAGTGCTTCTGCCTTGTTAACATTTCCATTATCTGGACTGCAGCCTTTCCCCATCGGGGTATTGGTGGTTTCTTGTGGATGCCAATTTCTCAAATCCAATTGTATAAGCACATGGTGGTTTAGTGGAGAAAGGCCCACTCCAACATGAGTGCAAGGCCTTCACTGAATAAATCACGGGGAGGCGAGCAGCTCCATGGAGACCCCAATTTGGGACAGATGCTTCCGTTTTTTAAATATGCTTCAGTGGTCTTGATAATCTAACATAGCATTATGGGGTTAGGGAGCTATGATGTCTAACCCAATTTTCTTTTCTAAGCAGCAAATCAGCTGCCGTCAATGACTAGTCCTCATTTCCCCCTAACTATAAAATGGGAATAATAATCTATGTCCTAAGATTTTTTTTTTCTTTTCTTTTTACCCTTGATTCTTGACCCTTGTTTAGGTCATGGAGCCCACCGAAAACTGATGACAGATACAGACCTCTTATTCCCTCCCTCCCCTGCCCCCACCCTACCCATCTAACTGCACACACACAAGCAACATTTTGCAAACAATTTAAGGGAATCACCGAAAGACCACTTAAAGCTCATCTGCTGACCCTATTAAGCCCCTGAACTGATGGAGTTAGCAATCAGTCTTTGAGGTAATGGCATTGAGTGTAAGGCAAATTAAAAAAAATTCCACACGTATCTTAGGAAAACACAGAATGCATAAGGAAAAAAAAAAAATCAGGCCTTTGAAATGAAATGTTGTTTCTAGGTAGGCATATCAGATTTATTACAAACACTAGTCTCCTGATTTTTTAATTCTATGAAACAGTTTTATAGAAAAGAGGTGGTGGGGAGATGCATTAAGAATTGTATCTACAGCAGTACACATTCCAATTAATATGCACAATCTTTCATTCGCCTGAGAATAAGCTTACTTGTGCCTATTTTATTAATATCCATAAATGGCAGAGGGTTCCAAGTTCAGATAGTTAAGAGAACACTATCTTTCAATATCAAAACTGTTAATTAGGGAATTGTTAATAATTAGGGGAAATGCACTAGAGCAGATCTGAGTTTACGTAGGCAAAGAAAACATAGAAATCTTAAAAGTAGAGAGGCATTAAATGAGTGAATATTTTGTCCAGCAGACTGAAACACCAGCATAAGTAACATAACAACCCAGAGAGATAAGAGAAAAAATAAGAGACAATTCAGGGAAAGGAAGAGGAAAGAACCTAAAAGCTGAGGGAGGCTGTGAATGCGATTTTAAAATTTCAGTTTTAGTGCATTTGATCACTACTTTTTGTTATTCAAAGCGACTTTTATAAACCACCTTTATGATATTGCTTATGCTGACCAATCTATTATTTTTTTAAAAAGTATAATGAATATATTCTCATCAGCAGCTAAACCTGCACATTAATAATGATGATAATCATTGCTAACATTTATTGATTGCTAATGATATGCCAGGATAATGTGCTAAGCTCTATACATAGTCTCATCTAGTTCTTATGACAAGCCTATGAGGTAGAATCTATTATTATCCCCATTTTAAAGATGAGGAGACTGAGGCTTACAGAAGCAAAATAAAGTTATTAGATACTACAACCCCCTAACCCCAGAAATCAGGACTACAACATCTCATCCCATAGTTTTAAAAACAAGAATACACAAGAGTTTAGTTTAGTCATACAGGATTGCAACAATCAACAAAAGAGAACCATACCCCTACGTGTCTGTAATAGAACTCCATTATAATGTTCCTGTCTGGGCCAATGCGGAAACCCTATTAGAGGCATTCTGCTAAAGAGAAATTGTATGTACACTGGGTTCGTGAAGAACAGAAGCTAACCCTGCAATAAAACCAAATCAGTATTATAACAAGATGCTTAATGAGATCTTGGTTCTAAGTTGGAAATTTATTTAATATAAAGCTTTCCCACAGGGAGTGACCTCTTTTTTTTGGCCTACAATTTCACTGTATTGCTCATTTAATGTTACCTAATAGAGACCCATCTTTATTAGCATGTTTACTTGCTATTTTGTTAGCTCCTGCTGATGAAGAAACAAAGGCAAGTGTGTACACCTGTTCGATATTTCGCCTGATATTTCTGGGACACGGGGTGTCCAGCAGCAGGGCTCACAGTGCTGGAAGTACTGGAGTTCATCCCAGTTCTAAAATGCTAAGGTTTCAAGGACTGACAACTGGAAACCATTGTCCCATTTTTCATTCTCTTATACATAAAAAGTAAATCACTCTGTCAAGTAAAAAGCAGCTTATTCTAAATCGGTATCCAAGCTACATAACATTTGACTCAAATTGCATTATAAATGTTCAAAAATTTTAAGACACAAAAATGCAGCAAGTTTCTGTACTCTTGATGAATCCTAATGGTACAAACCTGGTAGGCAGATACAGGAGATGCAAGATAGGGTGCCAGAGAAGCTTGGGTGATCATTCTGTTTGCAGCAATACTGTATGGTGAAGGGTAAAATCTAGAACAAACACAAAAGCCTGTATTAAGTAATCCTTTGAACAGAGCATTTCACGGAACAAATGTCTGATATTTTCCACCTTTCCATTTTCCCTCAAGCCATTATGTATGTATCTTAATGACATACCCGTTCTGTATAGCAGCTGTGGTTGGGTCGTAAGTGAGTGTCATTCCAGCCTATGGGAATGAAGAGAAAGAGAAACATCTGCAAAGGCACTATTAAAAAACTCCATTTCTTAGAGTCAGGACAACATGAGACAGTAAGGGTTTAATAGCATACGATAAAAATAGAAGTTTCTGTTAGCAAACAGAATTACAAACTCCACATGAGAATTAAAGCTCTAGGTCTGTACTGTCCCAAATAGAAACCAATAGCCACTTGCAGTTATTTAAAGTTAAATAAAATATTGAGTTCCTCCGACATCCAAGCTACATTTAAAGTGTTCAAATAGCTACACATGGCTAGTGGTTATCATTGGTCATATTCCAGAACATTTATTTCTACTGGATGGCTATTCCCTAGAAATTCTTGAACCAGATGTTACTTTTAAAAACACACAATTCATTGAAAATAAACATGGAGAAAAGGAGGTCCAACATCTTAATTAAGGAATTGAGCTTTTTTTGTTTTGTTTTGTTTTTGTTAAATAAAGAACATTACTCAAAAGAATTAAGCAAAAAAAGAAAAGAAAAAAGAAAAAAGAAAAAAAAGAAAGAAAAGAAAATCCCTCAATGACAAATATACTATTTATTTTAATAATGTTATTTAGAATGACTTCTGAATAGTTATAAATATAAACCTCTCTCAGAATCCATGGCATATGAAATGCTCTTTTACTTGAGGTGTAGTAAACATAGCTGTTTCCACCATTTACCTGTCCATCTAGTGAATTGTTCCTCTCAGCACCATTTCCACTGGGAAACTTTTAATTCGACATTATGCGGATTATTCCAGGAGTGTGGCGGCCAAGTTCAGATGATGCTTGTGCAACTAGTCACAGGCTCTCAGAATCATGCACCCACACTAAAGTTTCAGGAAAGAACTTACAAGTCTCACCTCTCCTTCTCTATGCCATGGTCTTCCATTGGGGATGTATTTGTTGGGGTTCTGTCTCTTCTTCTGTCCTCCATCCGCAAACTTACACAACAAAGGTTCTGTTGGAGCTAAATACACAGGGAGAAACAATATGAAACCAAATGTGTGTGTGTGTATACGGAAGACAACGTGACTGAATTGCTTCTTTAACAGCAGCAGTGTGAATAGAACACTTTAAGGAAAAAGTTTGCTCAGACCCTTATAAAATTATCCACTGGTGACAAATATATTGTTATATTCAAACCAGAGTGTAATGAGAACACCTGAACAGCAATTCTGAGGACACGTAAGATTCACTTCTGCCACTCTTTAAATGTAGATACACTTTTTAAAATTTTGGGCCCTCTCCAATTCCACCTCTACAAACCTCCAAATGTAAACGTGGTTATGTCCATCCTCTCCTCCCTACCTTAAAATGGCTCCCATAATTCCTTCAGAGGCCTTCACTTCCCCAGAAGAAACATGTTTCCAGTTTGACCTCTCACATGTATTTTTATTCATCCTGTTTATAACTACTGGTAAGTGTGTTGATTTGTTTGGTGTCTATTTCCCCTCAAGAGTGTAAGCTCCACGGGGGCAGTGACATCTGTTCTGTTCATTGCTTTATCCCCAGAGTCTCAGGGTCTGGCATGGTATGGGTGCTTATTACATCTTGGTTCAGTCAATGCATTTGTTTAGTTTTGGGATACAGCATTGAAGACAGCTGTTGGGAGAAAGCTGAAAACCAGTGAACACCCTATTTCAAGGTTTTTCCTGTGCCTTTAACCATCCCACTCAGTGTTGCTTTACTCTACGTCCACATCATAAGATGACCCAAAGAACTCAAGAACACAGGAAAGCAAAGGATGCAGGGATACGTACACATGAGCTAAAAAGACAGAGGAGAGAGAGAGAAAGAGAAGAGAAAAGAAAAAAAAGGGCGATGGCACAGCTGGCCGCTGTGACTTTTCTTTGCCTTTCAAGAATGGAAACAGCAGTGTATTCCTGAAAATGGTGCATGTTTCTGTGTGTTTCTCCTTAAGGCAATAAAGGCAGTCACACCTTCCTGTCTGGCTCTCACATTCCACCCTTTGTCTACTACAGAACTGTGATTACTACTTTCAGGTTCTGTCTCAAAGTTAAATAACCATGAAGAGAAAAATATTACTTGTGGGAAATTTACCCCTTTCTCCTTTGCCTCTTATTATCCTAATTCATCTCTCATTTTATATCACTATTACCCACCCACTAATGACAGGGTGGAAGCAATAGTGTCTTTCAACACTTCTCTGCCAAAATACAAAACACAACACCGAATCCAACTGTAATTCCTTCTCGGGGGCTGTCTAGGCTGTAGTTTGGCATGATCTCCTCCTCTCCCAGTGAGGCCCACTCAAAAGGATGTGTGGGAATGTGAGCTCACTTCAGAACGACAACTGTGCTGTGGGTACTAGGAGGTGAGAGCAAAACCATGAGGCATCTGGTGAGAATCCAGGAAGCCTGGGCCCTACCTTTCACAAAGGGGTCCTTTGTTTTCCTTCTGACTCCTACCACACCCTAACGCCCCCAGGCTCACCGGAACAAGGAACTTCCATGTAAGGCAAACTGGGTGTGATGCTAGATGGACTGGGGCCAAATCCTAGACAGTAGATGAGCTACTCTCTTCAGTCTTAGGGGGGAAAAAAAAAAAAAAAAGGAAATATTGGCTTTTAAAGTAAATGGTTGCAATGAAGCAAGAGGGCTTTCCAATCACTGATGGTGCCTTTAGTTCTAAACTTGGGCCATATAGGGGCAGATGGAAACCAGTAGGGCCAAGAGAACACAGACATTCAAAGCAAAGAAGAGAATAAAAAGCAAACCTTGCTGAGATGAGAGCATCCGTGGCCTTAGATGTCTCACCTTGACTTCTAAGGACAAATCAAGAACTTAAACAAAGAAACAAAATCTCACTCTCCACAGATCTGGAAAGGTCCTTCTGGCCCTAAATGTTTTCTCCAAAGACAGCTGAGGTTTTAGGATTCTGCTTTCCCCTAACCTTGGAGGGCAGGAGAGAGATGATAAATTCTGTGTTTGTTGGCACTTTGTGCAACCTCATGTTAAGAGGATGCTTTTATCTAGAGGCATATAAAGACTAGCTCCTGGACTGAAATGTAAGAAAGAGAGAGTTTGCTTGGCATGGAGAATACTATAAAATGAGCCATTTTCTTCCATTAGTGTTATTTCTTCTAGAGAAAGAAGGGGGCCAGTTGGACTCATCGCCAAGCTCATTACAGGCTGCTGAAGCAGGTAGGTGTGAATGAAAACAGTTGGTCAACCCCTGGCAAGTGCTGAAATGCCACAGCTGTTCAAAGGCCAAGTGTCCCTGTCTGTGGTCAGATGCTTCCAACACATTTCAATTCATCCAGAGTGCCCTCTGTCAAAAAACCAAAATAAACTCGGGCAATAACAAAGTCTGCTAAAAACATAAGAGGAGTGCCCAGTAGTATCAAATCAAATTCTAATGGCTTCTTTCCTCTATTAAAAGTCCCTTTGGTCTGTTTAGCAAGTGAAATTTTTTTTTAGTGCCCACGAAGTTTAAAGTATAGTGTTAAGAACTATGGATACAGTGGTGGGTAAAATAGGCTGGCAGTCTAATGGGGATGAGAGTGTACCAACCTTATAGAAACAGATTTACCATTTATGATACAGTGTGCTGTTTTCAGAGATGTTATTTTTAATAAAAATGCCACCCAGAAGTGATATACCGTATTTTTCGGACCATAAGACGCACTTTTTCCCCCCCTAGAAGTGGGGGGGAAAAGTCCCTGCGTCTTATGGTCCAAATATAGCCTACACATATACTTTAAAAAAAAAGTTTTTTTACTTGCCCGGCTCTATGTGGTCTCTGTGTGCTTGCCCGGCTCTAAAATGGTTCTAAATGCTGCTGTTTACTTTACAGGGTTGATTACATGTGTTTATGACTGTGATGTTGGGTTTTAATGCACATAAAATATTTTAGGACATTATTTGTTTCAGAATCTTTTTTTCTTCATTTCCCTTCTCTAAAAACTGGTGCGTCTTATGGTCCGGTGCATCTTATGGTCCGAAAAATACGGTACTTGATACAGGAACAGCTCCAGTTCTTCTCCCCCCGCCCCCCTTTTTTTTGTAACTACATTTTTATTGATTTTAGAGGAAGAGGAAGGAAGAGATAGGAGAGAAACATCAATCAGCTGCTTCCTGCATACCCCTTACTGGGGACTGAGTCCTCAACCTGGGCATGTGTCCTGACCAGGAACTGAACCAGCTGACCCCAGCACGGGACAACCCTCAACCAACTGAGCCATATCTGGCGGGTGCTCCAATTATTTTACAGCTGGCACTCCCTGCACTTGGATGACATTATGAGAAGCAGCTTAACCCTGTTAAATCCTTGATGTCTTGTTCGTTACAAAGAGTGTACCAGGTGCTCCAGGAAAGCAACCATGTGAAAATTTCTTTAAGACACTAATGCTGTCATTAAGCTGAGCAAGGGTTAGATGAGTTCAGTTAAGAGTTTTGAAATGAAAAGCAAACACACACCCCGATCTATCATGATCCACTTGTTCTTAAGTGTATGTAAGCTTGTTACAAAATGAGAGATTCTTATTTGACTGGCATTTCCTGTGGCTAATTCCAAACCAGGGAATAGTCTTCAACTTGCTTGTTTTTTGGAGCCTAATACACAGGTTTCAGATATAAGATTGGGAGACACCATGCCATGCCAGTTTGTTCTACAGACCGGTCCTTCAGGTAGCCTCTGACTGCTCTTTATAGGAGGGAAATATTGAGGGGCTGGCAGGCAGAAAAGGAAATGCCACGAATACCAGCGTATGACTGTGACTAATCGGTAAGTTTGGGTATATTATGTTAAAAAAGTTAGTATGAACTGTCAACCCATAACTTCTTTATGATCTCCTTTCTAGATTAGCAACTCTTTACCTTGATGCATAAAAAATAATTGTAGAAAGTTCTAACAAATGATTTATGGTTTTAGATCTATTCCTGCGTTAAGGTGATATAAAAAAAGATAAAAAGTTGCCCCTAAGCAATTTATTTCACCAGATTGTGTACCTCAGATTTTACCCCTACCAACAGTCTGTAAAATATAAACTGCCTTAGACAGAAGCATTTCCTGCAGTGTGGGACACTAACCCACTCTTCCTTTCTGATAAAATGAACTACTTTAAAATCTTCCTTTAAAAATTTCAACCTAAGCAACATTTTTTTTTTGTGTGTGTGTGTGTGAGATCTTTCAGGTCAGATTCTCTTCTTAATATCCAAGACAGAAAAGTTTCTTGCTTGTTCATCAGAACCAACAGGAACATGTACCTCCAAAAGTTTAAGTCCTGTCACCTAACCTTCAGCAGGCAAGGCCACACAGGCAAACACTGACCTGACCTTTTCTGGCCCCTCAAGAGCCACCTGGGGTAACTGCATTACTGGATTCTCCAACATGCACTGGACAGGGCTTTGCGAGCGGGATGATCTACAAATGGCTGGCTGTGGGGCACTCCCATGCCTCCTCTAAAGGACGATGAGCCATCTGGGTGATCCCCAGGATGACTCACTGCACATCTCCACCAAGCAGCTTCCTTATCTCTCTTTTGAAGCTCAAACTCTGCAATGATTTATGCTCCATTATCTCCCCTTGATCCCGACACTAAAACCGCTTCTAAAATGCCTGCTCTGACTAAGCACCAAGCTTCTGATTTGGCCTCCTGGAAGTCCTCACATCTCTAAGTGCTTGGAGGACTCAGTCCTCTGTGGTTTGTTGGGCCTTTTTCTCACCGAGTTCTAACAGCTGGAGAAATGGCTACATCCAAACGCCTTTTTTTTTTTTTTTTTTTTTTTTTTAAGGTATGTAGCATTTTAGCCCGATCAGCATTCTATAAAACACAAACAGCCCTCGATAGAAGCTTTTCCACCAGTGGTAGGAAACTAGCCAACTCAGCAACTGCAATTAGCTTTCTTCCTGACGCTGGTACCTACTCTCAAAATGCCTCAACTAACAACATGCAAGGAACTATCTGGGACTTTTCTTTTAAAAACTCAATCTAAGGATCTAATAAAAATGACTATTCATTTTTTCCCCGGAGTGTGTACACCAACGACATCCCTTCCAGCTCTAGCGCCTGGTTTCTAACCAAATCCTGCTGCCCCGCTCAATCACTCCTCAGAGCTCCAGATTCTCTCTACAGATGCCCATCCTTCCACACCTCTCCTTTCCTGCCTTTATATAGTGCTTCCATCTTCACTCAGCTTTACCTGGCAGTGAAATAATAATCCAACACTATTAAAGTCAGGGTAAGTAAAATACAAAATTGTCATCTTTTCCCATCCTTCTAACATAAATATTTTACTATTCTATGTTTACTACTTTTCTAAATCTGTATTTATTTATTTTTTCATATTTGCAATGTTTAGGTCCTTTTCTTCCCTCACATCCATTGTGGACCTTTCGCTATCTTTTTAGAGAATAATTAATAAATGGTTACATAATGTGCAATTGGAAAAGGGATTGCACATAGTTTCTCTGTTATTATAATACTGTGGGAACATCTCTGTGTGTGTATAACTTATCTCCCCAGTCTCAGTGCCAACGGCCATACTGGTGGTCAGACTGTATGGTGGTTGGAACACTAGCTCTGGATTAGTCTCCCTGGGGTTTGCACTGACTAGCTGGCGACTCTGTGCAAGTTATTTAATATTTCTGGTTTCATAATCTGTGAAATGGGGATAGTAACTTACTTCAAAAGTTTTGTTACCATTAACATACCAAGTGCTTTGGCCCTCAATGCCTGTCAGCTATTGTTGTTATTACTGCTACGGTAACAGGAGCTCAGGAGAGGGGCGGGGTTCAGACATTGTAAGCTGGTGTGTCTCCCATGGAGATTCCATTCTGGGGGATCTAACAAGCTGGCGAGGGGCTGCCTTGGCTCCACAGAGAACGGGAGGAGGGCTCGTGCTGCAGCTAAGGATGAAGTTACTGGCACATGCTCTTTAGAAAACAGCTCCATAGTAACATCTGTATCCTCCACCCAAGATCCTTATGCTTTCATAACATTTCTTCTCCATTTCTTATTGCTCCTCCCTGGGACAACCTGTTAGCAAAAAGGTGTGAAACTGATTCAAGGAATCTGCTGCAGGCCGGGTGTGATTCATGGCGACAAGGAAGCCAGCCCCATCACGAGCCTGGTAGAACAATCCATCAAACATCTTCAGCTAAAGCACTGGCATCTTTCCAGCTGTGGTCCCTTGTCGCTTTTTAAAAATTGGGCTTTCTTTCCTTGGAATTTTAGATCTGCAAGAGGGCGCTCAGCCCATGGCTGCCCAGCACGCTGGCTCTTGCCGCAGCTACTGCTCAGAAGAGTGCAGCTGGGAGAGCATGTGCGTGCATTTACATTGCTCTGCAGTGCACACGGGGTGAGGCACACGGGGTGAGGCACACGGGGTGAGGGACGTGTGAGCAGACCCCAGTTCAAAGGTGTGATCACAATGTCCTCAGAGGACTAGGAGTTTGCACAAGTCTTTGTCCTACAACTGCCAAAGCTTTGTGTGTTTTTTTTGTTTTGTTTTGTTTTTACCAAGTAAATCAATGCTTAAGACAAACATTCAGAGAACAAAATGGGCAATAAAAACCCTTGAAGGGTGTCCAGTCTTTTTACTAGAGTTGTAATTTTTCTTTTTTCTTCCAAACATTACATTTTCTGCCTCCTGGCTTAGGACAATGCCCTAACACTATCACCTAGACATATAGTTATGAAATGCGGTCAGAGCTGCTTTTAAGCACTGCAGGGCACACACCCAATCAGAAAAGCCAGGGCACCATAGAAAGCGGGCGTAAAACGGTCTTTGGATGGAGTGGGCCAGCAGTCACACACGCACGTCGCTGAGATTCCCCCATGACGCAGACAAAGCTTGGGCGGAGTGGTGGAATGATCCAGCACAATACTGAGAATCTAGCCAGCCCTCCCATACTGTGACTGCACGCACTTCATTTTTAACTCTCTGCCCTTAGCACACAGGAACCTATTCAGACTCCGTTAATGTCATGGAAAGGGCCAGAAAGAGAGATGGTGGTCACACTGCCTCCTGCAGCACTGAACTCATTGTGTGGCCTTTGTTCTTATGAATGTGTGTCCACCCCACAGGTGCAGAAATAGTAGGCACAGGGCAGGCAGCTCGAGGAGAGCTCGGGCAACAGGCTATCTGCATCAGCTTCTCAGAGACTGTACTTTCTGCTAGGAAGCTACTGGAAGAGGAGTCTTTAGACAGGTCTCTGAATCATGGCCCTGAGTGACAGTGTTTTTGACTTGGAGATGTATCCTAATTTGGACATCAGTTCTATCCAAGTAAAACTTTCACCCATTGTTTCTTCTTGTTAATCTTCACCCAAGGTTAATTTCCATTAATTTTTAGAGAGAATGGGAAGGAGACAGGAGGAGGAGGAAAACATCGACATGAGAGAAACAGATCCACTGGTTGCCTCCTTAACACATGCCCTGACAGGGGCCGAGGATCGAACCTGCAACCCAGGTACCTGCCGAGAACTGGGAATTGAACCTGTGATCCTTTGGTCCGAGGGCTGACACTCGTAACCACTGACAAAACCGGCCAGAACCCCTTGTTTCTGATGCTCACTTTGTGGGAAACCACCACCATGATAGAATACCGTATCTATCAAGTTAAGTATTCAGTAGTTATTTAGAATCTCTACGGAATTTACCTAGATTTTCCCACAAAGAAGTCGTTGGTTCTTTCATCCTGGCTGGGGACCTTCTGGGCAAATCTGACTTCCTGTACACCAGCTCCACTCAATACCACAGTAAACCCAAATAAAGGAGGAGGCTTCGAGAGAGACTGGGTGCAGAAGGATAGAAGAAAAGGCCTCCAGAGCAATTGTCTTTTGTAATGTAGATTTAAAGAAGAACATGCTATAAAAAAAATGGCAAAGCCTCTTTGAAAGCATGGTAACATCAGACACAAAAGCTCCAGATTTTTAAAAACCAATTTCAGGATACAGGTCACATTAAATTTGTGACGTGGAGTTTTACAGAACTGTAAGCATGTACTGCGTTAGGTATCATGCCCTGGGCCAGGGTGGGGTATGCCTGGCACTGAGAACCCAGCCACACCGCTCCGGGATGAACAGTGCATTGGCAGAAGGATGGGAAGCATCGGTATGTGACAACTCATGTGTATAGTCAACCTCCTCCTGCTTAGCCATCTACAGACTTCCTTAAGGATGTGAGTCAAGATGAGTTCACTGTACAGTTTGCTCATTTTCATAAAGTGTCTTTTGGGGACTGTGCCGAACATGGGTTTCTTTTCTGTACTTGGCTCCAATGTCACAGGCGACCTGCCAGCCGTGCAAGAACCTAGGTACTCTGACAGAAGCCATCCGGGTAATTCTGCTTCTATTGGCTAACCAACTCGCATCATTAAATAAACCACCCTCTGACCATATTTATGAAATGTTATGTCTGCCTAGCAATGAGCCTACATTATTTAAAGGTTAAAGTGAAGGCTCACTCAATGTACCCTTGCCTGCCAATATTCTTGTTTTCAGCTGGTTCTACTGAAAATAATGTGCCCTCCAAGGAGCAACCTATGTTTTGGAGTAGCCACTCGGGTAATTGCAGGAGGGAGCAGACTGGGCATCATAGAGAATCCTCATATCCTATATACACAAAAAAGAGGGGGAGCGATACAGACATATTGAAAAGAGTCTCTAATTCTGTTATGGGCTCTTAAATCCACTGGGGATTTGTTTTTGGGAAAAGCTGAGTTCGTTGGGACAGTGTGCTTTCCAAGTTCCACAGTGTGCATTTCAAGCCGCTGCCAAAATGCAGTTCAGCCTTGTTTATATGCAGAAGGGTATCCCAAAAGGCCCTCTAAAGAGCCATGGCTGTTGTGATGAGCTCCCCAGGAAGGATGCTTAGC
Source organism: Pipistrellus kuhlii (assembly GCF_014108245.1). Classification (NCBI taxonomy): domain Eukaryota; kingdom Metazoa; phylum Chordata; class Mammalia; order Chiroptera; family Vespertilionidae; genus Pipistrellus; species Pipistrellus kuhlii. Next base: position 47,644,791 of record NW_023425573.1, on the reverse strand, counting down.
CCCACTTGGTAACCTATACTGTTACAGGGTGACACACAGGCTTCCCGGGCCTGGCACAGAAGCAAAACTAACACAGCCTCGGCAGCCAAGGAACCTGCAGTCTAGTTGGGAACCAAGACCAACACATAGAAAACATCATTCAGTATTAGAAAATGCCACAAAATTAAGTTCTTATTCAGAACGAAGAGAATGGATTTAACTGCACAGTTGCCCCCCACCCCCCAAAAAGAGATGTGATAGGAATTATCTGTTTCTTGTGCCTTGTTGGACACTTAGCACACCTTGGAAGGAACTATTTTCTACTAGTTGCAAGGTACAGAGACTCCTACAACCATTTATACATGGTTTGGAAATCCAGGTGTTTTTTTTCCGTGAATGGGTGTGACCAATAATCTTCAAACCCACTTCAAAGAAAACAGTTAAAAGATACAACCGTGGAGACCTTCAGAGAAAAAAGGAAACTGTCCAACCTCCACCCAGGACACTCCGAAATCTGTTCCACCGGGGGAACTGGCAGATCTTATCTCAGACTGATCACAACATCAAAAACAAATGTGGGCTGGGACATGGCTTTTCTTAAAGTTTCCTTGTCACACGCAAGAATAAGCAGTCACAGGTGGGTGGGTAAGCAGCCCTTCAAAGAACAAATACCACGAGGCTCTGACTGTGCAAAGGATGACATGGAAGTGCAGAAAACACCAGGGGGCAGTGCTCACAGTGGTTAATGAGGAGGCCCCATAGGGCAGGGTTTGCAGAAGGTGCCCTTTTATGAAATTTCTCCCTTGTTTCTACTTGGTTGGAGGGTAAACATCCCTATTTATTTATTTATTTATTTATTTATTTATTTATTTTCTTCCAATTCAGGTGTTGTTGATGGAAGAAGAAAATCAACTTTAAAAAAAAACAAAGAGAAGCTCTTTCACAAGGCTGAGTTCATTGGAATAGTTTACTTCCATGTCTTTTAGAATATATTTTTATTTATTTCAAAAGGGAATGAAGAGGAAGAGAGAAATAAAATCATCAATGATGAGTTGTTAATTGGCTGCCTCTTGCATGCCCCCCACTGGGGATCGATCCTGTAACCCGGGCATGTGACCCGACTAGGAATGGAACCATGACCTCTTCTTGGTTCATAAGTCAACGCTCAACCACTGAGCCACACGGGCTGGGCTACTTCCAGGTCTTATAGTTTATGCTCCAAACCTGTGCCTGTGGCAGTCCAAGCTCACAGACAGCCACACAACTGTTAAGTTTTAGTGTGAGAAGATGAATGTAGTCTGCAGTATCACATGTACTGATAGACAAGTGTTCTATGAAGTGAGTGAGACTCAAGTGGATATGGAAAATTAAAGCGAATCCCTCATCTCAATCAGCAGCTGTTCAGTTAAAGATAAAACTTTGGAGCGATAGCAGAACAAATACTGATACCAATTTACATGCTAGCTTGTAAATAGGTAGTACTGTCTTAATGAAGAGTCTAGTGAAATTTACACAAAGTCAACTAACATTTATTGTTGCTTAGTATGGTCTAAGTGCTATGCTGAATATGAAAACAGAAAGATGAGAGAGGTTTCTGCCTTAGAAGACCTTCCAGTTTAATGGACTAACACATGTAAACATGTTAGATGCTATGATACAGGTGCGTGTCCTTGGGGTGCCAGGCAAACAGGGGGTGACCCTCTGGATCAGAGAAGGCCCTCCCAGGGGGATGCAAGCCTTGCACAGTCTTGAAGAGCAAAGAGGGGATAGCCAAGTTAAAGGGAAGCAAAGCACCTGAGAAAGTGGAAACCACGTAAGAGCAAGGAAGCAGCATGTGTTTGGAATACCATTTCTAGTTCAGGGATGGAGGAGAAACAGTGAGGCTGGTGCAGAGGGAGACAGGACTGAAGAATGAGGCAGTGCCAAACTAGGAATCCTGATGTGCCTCTAGGAATCCTGATCTTTTTGCAAGGGGAATGTGGGGGCGGAGGAGGACTTTTAGCAGTCAAGTGACACAAGGCCTATATTTTACGTAAGTCCCTCTGGCCGCTGGCAGGGATGACACCTGAGGACACCTGAGCAAAAGGGCTAGAAACAGGGCAGGCAAGCAGGAGGCCAGGGTAATGGCCTAGGGGAGAGGTGAGGAGTTACACTAAACAGTGGTAGGAGGGATGGAGGGGAGACTAGATTTTAGAAATAATCAGGGTGAAAATGTAAGGACTTGAATGACTTTGAATGTGAGAGATGATAAAAGGAGGGGCTGGGGTACCCAGGATAGTCTGCCCTGGGTTTCAAGTTCAGGTGCCTGGGTGGATACTGGTTACACTCCCAGAGCTAAGGAACATAGGTAGAGGAGCAGGATTAGATGGGAAGGGGAGTAAATTAAATCAGAAGTAGATAAAACTAAGGTGAGTGAGGCCAGCAGCCTCAGGGGAAAAGCCAGGATAAGCGATGAATGTCAGAAAGTCATCAAAATGGAAATAATAGCTGAAAGCTTGAGTGGATGAATTATAGTAAAATCATGAGCCAAAAATGGAATTGAGGGGAACACTAATAATTAAGGAGCAGAGGGAAGAAAATAAGCACACAAAAGAGAATGAATTAACACGAGACGGGAAGGAACTGGAGAGACAGCTAAAACATCAGGCAGAGGAGGACACATTTCAAGGATGAGTGAGGGACCAGCAGTACCAAATCCAGGAGGCAGACCAACCACAGAGAAGACAGGGAAGCCTCTAGGTCTGAGCCCTGGGAATAAATGTTAGGGTTGAGCTGTGTTTCGTCCATACAAAAGCACTCCAGACTGTGACCTATTTAGACATGGAGTCTTTTCTAAAATGTGTTTTTATTTATTTTTTATTGAATTCATTGGGGTGGCACTGGTTAATAAGATTATACGGGTTTCAGGTGTACAATTCTATAATACATGATCTGTATATTACACGGTGTGTTCAGCACCCCAAGTCAAGTCTCCTTTCATTATCTCTTATCCCTCCTATACCCTCTTCTACCTCCTCCCAACCCCCTTAGTCATAGAGTCTTTAAAGTTAAAATGAGGTTCTCAGGGTAGACCTGGATCCAATGACTGGTGTCCTTATACAAAGGGGGAATTTGGACACAGAGACAGATGCACACAGAGGGAGGATGGTGTAAAGAGGCAGAGGAAGAAGATAGCCATTCACAG